>NW_027225576.1:4467500-5667500 GCF_038994185.2 Dermacentor albipictus | reverse complement strand
GGTCCTCAATCATTTGTTGTAATTCGTCTGCATGGTTGCTGACTTGAAAAATGTCGATGCATGGTACACGGGTGTTTTTGCATTTTGCCTGATCGAAATGCGGTCGCTGCCACTGAGATTTTATACTGGCCAACCCCCTTCTCAGTTAACAACTCATCTCACCATACGTCAGCATGTATCTCCGTATAGACAAGTGTGATTAATGCTGAGCTGGCACACAATTTTCTAAAGTAGGAACATGTTAGATGCGTTTCTTTCAAACTATTTTTTTTAATAGATTAACGCAGCATGTTGGGTTGCTAAGCTCGAGGTCGCGAGATCGAAGCCCAGCCCCGGCGGCCGCTTTGACGAAATGAGAAAACACCCGTGCACTTAGATTTAGTTGCACGTTAAGGAACCCCAGATGGTCCGAATTTACTGAGTCCATAATCATAATCATACCATGCTTTCGGCATGTAAAACCCGACCATATTTTTCATTAGGGCAGCAGTGTTGTCTATTTTGTGTAATTCAAGTATACATACACACCCATAGACACAAAAAGCAGCCTAAATAAAAATAATTGTTATGCGAATAAAACAATGAAAATTACCTCTTCAGGCCTCAACATTTATGGGAATTTTTTCGCGTAAGCCGGACCAAGGGTAGAAATTAGGTTTTTAGTAAAATGTATGAAGCCAGGGTCTTAATTAACACACAGGCTACACGCACCAATTGAAGATTTGTGTTACAACTGGGCTACAGTAAAGCGCGCGCGCGCAATGTTGGTGTTCGTTTGAAAGCATGTTGCTTTGTTTGAAAGTTGTTGTTTGAAAGCACATGCTGCTAAAAGGCGATAAGGCAGTTCTTGATGCGAAAGCATCAAATAGCCCATTGAGCGAAAAAGCCGGCGTCTGTAGCAGGGAACGGCACGTAAATTCCCACTGGCTGCAACGCCACGTCACGTTCGCGACTCTACGGAAACGAGCGGTCGAAAGGGAAAGGGCATCGCCGCTATGCAGGTCACCCTCGCTCTCGCAAACGTGTGTTATCAGCGCGTTCCCAGGCCACGCAAGCTCTCGCCTGCGTTCTACCTTCGCCTAGGTATACGCAAAAAAATTTAAAAAATAACAATAAATCTGCAGGAAAGATATTGGTGGTATTGCGTTTACAACGTACGAACCCACGTTCAGAAGCCGCGTTTGCTACCCACTCAGCTAAAACAGCGCTTCGTATGCCTCTCCACTGTGCTTTATAAGATCATGATTGCCAAGCCCGGCGTGACGCATGCAATTACACCAAAATCCCCGCGACTACCTCCGGAGCGTCCCCATTAGATTTCATGGCAGGCGGACAAGGTAGCATTACGTCACTTATCGAAGTACACCGGCCTTGCGCTACCTAGGAGGCGATGCCGAAGCGTCTTAACGCACGTGTCTTAACGCCCGCGAAGTGCCCATAACTCGAAGGACGCATTTATGGTTCCGCATTCTGAACTCGTAATAAGTGTCCTGTTTTTTTTTTTCGTTGATGATTTGAACGCAAAGGCAGTCCAAGATCCTCCTAATGCTCGTCGACCAATAAGCTGCGATGGCTTCAGCATAGCTCACTTTGACTATACTTGCCTTAGAAGAACATCACATATGGGACATTATTTATTTATTTATTTATTTATTTATTTATTTATTTATTTATTTGTTTATTTATTTATATGAGGGGAGGGTCTTGTTTTGTATAATTCGCTAAACTAATGCGCTCAGCTATCTCGCTCACAGTCCAAATACGTCTTGATCATGTGGAGATAGGGAGTTTTCGAGGAAGTTGCTATTCCCTATTCTTAAGAGAATAAATGTGAAATTATTGCTTATAATGCATTGCGTAGAGAATACTCACAGGGAACTTCCCTTGGAATTTACACTTACAGAACCGACAAAATAAAACTCCCGCAACGTATTCGTAAGATGCGTGTACGCCATCATTTCACTTTAGGCTGTAATTACCGCAAACACAAATGATTTGGGTGCCGCGACGAACACATCATAAAATTGGAAGGAAAAGTTCGGCTACTACATTTTGCCAGACTGTACAACTGAGTCTTTGTTTTATTTAATTCTGGCATTTTGCGAGACAAATCTACCATATTATTATGAGGCACGCCGTAGTGAGCGTGCTGGTGAGCGCCGTAGTGAGTGTGGCACAGGCTTAGGATTTTTTTTTTTCGGCATTGGCATGACTTCTTCATTTCAGTGCTGGCAGATACCATTATCTCGGCGTAAATTTGAGAAGCTAATCGATATTCATAAAGTCGATACCTATCGATTTCTGAACAGGCAGCAAAGCAGCCTGCACCGGAGCCCCGAAGTGGCCGTATGATGTCGAACGCGCAACCAACGCCAGTACCGACGGTTGTTATTTACAGACGCGGGTTGACCTGGTTTCCGCGTGAACCGTGTAAAAATGTGTTTTGTTTGTCTTAACAGTATTTTGTTGCTCATGTTGGTCATCAGTCGATCAGAGGAGCTCAGAGACGGAATGAATCAATTCTGGGTTTTTACGAGCCAAAGCCTCGATTTGATTATGAGGCACGCCGTAGTGGAAGACACCACAGATTAATTTTGACCACTCGGCGATAGACTCACAGGCGGGACAGCAAGCGCGAACACATACCAGAAGACGCGGCCGCCATTTTGGCTTGGCCATTTTTCACATAACGACGCCAAAATCGGGCTATTTTCTCGCGTATGTGAAAACTCGACTGGGCAAACTAATGAATACAGCAAAATATCATTTGCTTACTGCTGAATGTTACCCACTATTCCTATTTATCTGCAGTAAATTAACAAGACAATGTGTTCCTTCGAGCAAAAGAAAACGTCAATAGAACTGCGGGACTTCTTCCTGCAGCGGTGCAAAAGTCGCGATTTGGTTCCGTAGCCTTCACTTTCGCGCCAAAAATAGTTGACCAGGAAGATAGCTGCTAGTACTATCCAATTTTTCCTATCGTGCAGAACAGCGATCACTGCATGGACGAAATATATGTAAAGAAGGCGTTACATGATTGACTGGATGCACAGGCCTCTGTTCGATTGAACGTTTCTTTGCAAAACGGGGAGAACGATTTATACAAAAATGAACTAGAAGAAAGGGGCTTAACCGAGAGGCCCGATTTTTATTAGTCCTATGACAAGAAACAAAACAAACACTGACACCGAGGGCAACATAGGGGAAAAAACTTGTGCTTATTAAGTGAAATAAAGAAACCAGAAATTAATGGAAATGAAAGTGGATGAAACAACAACTTGCGCAGGTGGGGAACGATCCCACAACCTTCGCATTTCGCGTGCGATGCTCTACCAATAAGGCTACCGTTGCGCCGTTTCCCCATCCACTTTCTAGGGTATTTATGTTTGCTAGTAGAACCTTAGGAGTTTTGGCCAGCGCCACCACTCACAGGCCTTGGCGGCGGATGTGGAACCTCCTTTATGCCGCAGGCGTCACGAGAGCGTTATCTTTTTTTTTTTTGTTTTCGGGTGAAGGCATCCGGTCAATGAACCCACACATGCTACCTGAAGGCAACAATGTTGTCGGATTCGACACCCTCGTTACGTAATAAACAAGAAGAAAGGGGCTTAAACAACGGGCGCGATTTTTATTAGTCTTATCATAAAAAGCCAACAAACACTGACACCAACGATAACGCAGGAGAAATTACTTGTGATTAATAAGTGAAGTAAAGAAACAAAAACTTAATGAAAATGAAAGTGGATGAAAGAAACAACTTGCCACAGGTGGGGAACGACCCCACAACCTTCGTATTCGCGTGCGATACTCTACCAATGGAGCTACCGTATATGCCGTTCCCCATTCATTTTCTGGGAGTGTTTCCCCATCCACTTTCGGATGTGCAACATCCTTTCTACCGCAGGCGTCACGAGAACGTGATCTTTTCGGGTGAAGGCAACCGGCCAATAAATCCATACATGTTACCTGAAGGCATGAATGCGATGCCTTACAGCGATTTAGGGCCCTCTCGTGATTGGAGCAGGAAAAATACTGCCCCAACCGAACGCGCTAATTGCTGCCATCGGAATAGCCACGTGATGGCGTTTCTGTCGGATCTCACTCGCGCTTTCAGGTTGATGGTATACAGCACCGCCTCCTCACGCTCTCAGCTGGAGCACGGCGCTCTGAACAGAACAGCCGAATGCAAACTGCACCGCGATAGCGCTCTAAAGAGACCACACCATTGTACCACCAAATTCAATATAAAAATATCACGTGATGCACTGTAGGATCCGCGTCAATCAAATCACTTTGACGGCCGCACAGCTATTAACACTCATGGCGAATAAAGAAACAGAACTTGCCATCACTCGGCAGGAACGCAGCCTTTCGTGCCGAAGCCGGAAGAACGGTAGGATGCTGGAGTTGCCAGCTGCTGCTGCTGCTGATCCCAGAGTGTAGCCGGACCTGGCGTCATGGTTGCACTCGCTCTGGCAGACGTCCCAAGGAGACCTGCAGCAGTCCTCGTGGTGCCCAGGCAGCCGGAGAAAAATCTGTTCGGTCGATGCCCGCTGCCTGGCCCCGCCAGCACGACGTCGGCTTGTATATTTGGTCAGTTTGCGCAACTGCAGAAAGAAACAGTCATTTACAGAAAATCATGTTGTCCTTGTTCTAAATGATTCAGTTTGCTGCCAGAAGTTGCGTGCCGGAACTACAATGCGGTGACGAGTCGCACAACTCTGGCATTAATTGTAACTTCGAGGGTTCTTTACCGTGCATCGAATGTATCTTGCACGAGCGTTTTTCCATTCCGCCCGTCAAGGGTCGAACCCATGACCTCGAGCTCTGGAGAGCGACAGCATAGCCACTGGGCTACGATTACTGCCTATTACCTCGTCATCTACCGTATTTACTCGATTCTAAGCACCCCCTTTTTCTCATGATTGCGATGCCCAAAGTGAGAGGGGTGGGGGGGTGCTTAGATTCGAAAAATCTGGAATGACCCCCCCCTCCCCCTTTTCACTGCGACATCACGACGGTACGGGTGCGAGAAATAACATTTTATTTTGCAAACATCCAAAAGAAAAATCGGTGCAGACAGTGAGCCCACCGCTTGTGTCGGATGCTTACCCCCGTATTCAGAAATGCGCCTTGACTCGAACTTGACTTGCGGCCGCCTCAAGTCGGCGCCAACGCGCATCATAAACCTCCCTTGACTTGAAGCGCCTCCTCGCGGCGGACTTCACTTGATCAAGTACGCGACAACTTCAAGACAGGGCCAGCGCTACCTTGAAGTGGGCTTGAGGAGCCATGGCGGCTTATAGGAGCGACGTTGCTAGAAGAATCAGCGCGTACGAATTTGCGTTGAGAGCATGTGATGTCGTCTTCGCTGATGCATTTTACATGCAAACTGTGCCACGGCCACGGATGCGCGACAGATTGAACCCGATGGAGGTGTACGACGACGAGGAGGTTATCACGCGCTATCGCTTCACGAAGCAAACAGTTCGCGAGCTGCTCGCCTTTGTGCCACTTGAAGCGAGCGGCGACAACCGAGGATTGCCGCTGACACCCATGCAGCAGCTGCTTGTGGCACTGAGATTTTACGGTGCCGGAACCTTTCAAATTGTGAGCGGCGATTTGGTCAGTGTGTCCCAGCCCACGGTGTGCCGCACGGTGAAACGAGTGACGCGCCTTCTTGCAAGGCACCTGTTCCGAGCAGTCGTCCGCTTCCCGGATGCCTCACAGCTGTCAGGTGTGATGCGAGATTTCTACGAGATCGCCCACTTCCCCGGGGTGACGGGCTGCATCGACGGCACACATGTGCGCATAAAGAGTCCCGGAGGCGATGACGCAGAAGTCTACCGCAACCGCAAAGGAGTGTTTTCTATTAACGTTCAGGTAAGCCCTTTCTCACCATGTGTAGGGATCGTACGTAAGCGATTAGTTTTGCAGAAACGTAGAAGCAGCGGTAAAAGCCATATTACAATTCTCGCATGCTATTTTCGGTTACGCGCGTCATATTCATTCACACACTATATTTGACGGAGACGGTACGAGTGCCGCTTTTTTTAATCGTTTATTTAGTTGGATGTGTGGTCTCATCTGTAGCGCTGCGGCAAGGACGAGCTTCGCTTGCTGATCACGAAGCAACTGATATGATGTGCGCGCGCACATAGTTTTATTTCACAACGTAAGAAATGGGCTATCACACTTCTGTCCATCGTGACCACTACAAGCTGTGCAACAAATTCCGTATTTACATGTGCCGTGGCAAAAACAGGGCGGCAAATTGTGGGCTGCATGAAATGTTTAGTTAGTTGAAAATTTCTGCGAGATAGCCTTCAGTTGTTTTCAGATTTTTATCTTCCGTTTTGCTGGGAAGTAAAATGTACTTACAGTTGTTGCAACGCAACATGCCGTTCCTGCACTCATACTCTCGTTTTATTTTTTATTTTTTTTGCAGGCGGTTGCCGGACCAATGCTGCAATTCTTCAACGTTGTAGCGAGCTGGCCGGGGTCTGCCCATGACAGTCGCATATTCGACAATTCTAGAGTACGAGTTCTGTACGAACAGCACCGTGTGCCTGGTCTGCTGCTTGGGGACATGGGCTATGCCTGCTCTCCTTTCTTGATGACCCCCCTTGCTGAGCCAGGTCCAGTCAACTCACCAGAAGGCAGGCAAGTAATGCCTAATCCTTTCAGGGGTGTACATGATAGGTAACACCTCTTTCCATAATAACATACTTTGTTTTTGTAAAGCTATGCAATACACCTGAGGTGTATTAAAGCGAGTAGCTGTAATGCATAAGCAACATGTACCTCTGTTGTTTGTTGCTGCACCAAGAGCACACAGATGGTGTCGCCTATATAGTGCGAGATTGTTACAGTACTGTTCAATATAATTGTCGGTAATGAAATATGACTGGGCAGCACCAATGCAAATCTAGGAAGGTGCTACATCGTTTGCAGGAAACGGAATGTATTTGTAACCATTCAATGTAGATCTGTGCTAACTACACAGAATAAAAGCTTTGGAACAATATAATATACAGTGTGTATTCAAAAACTAATTGCATTGTATTGTCATTCTATCAGGTACAACAAGGCACATATCAAGACCCGCAACTCCATAGAAAGGGCCTTTGGAGTGTGGAAAATGCGCTTTCCATGTTTGGACATGAAGCTGCAGCACAAGCCTCGTAATGCAGCTCGCATAATAACGGCTTGCGCTGCCCTGCACAACGTGGCCCTCCTACGAAGAGAACCCGAGCCACTCGGTCTCCATGTTCCCACCAGCCGATGCAGACGTACAGGAAGAAATACTTGCCAAGAGCACCTGCCAAGTGTTAATGGTGTGGGGGACAATCTACCTGGCATGCGTGCACGGCAGCTTCTTATACAGAGAAGTTTCTCCTAATATTGTTGTTTGAAATCCACCTCAGTGTTTCTGAATAATAGGGGTGTGTGAACAGTGAATTTTGAGACTGAATCGAATGGAAATCATGCAGAATCAAATCGACTAGTTTTGGAATAATGAAGAGGCATTAGCAGCATTAATATAAAACAATGCTCACATCCTAGTATAGTCAGAAAGGTTCTGTCATTACATAGCACATTAGGAAGTGTTTATTAAAAGCACAAACAGAGCATCAGGAGCAGACCATTAGTTTCTTTGTATGTGCAGAACTCTTTAGAGTGTGCGAATGGTCACTGTATAGCCTGTAATGTATGGCTACCGAAGCGACGTAGCCTGTTCCACTACGCGAGTTCTCATGTTTTATGTCTATACTATGCCCGAGGGGTAAAAACTTACGGTGCTTTTGCTCCAATTTTGTTTAATTGGGCGCAGTTGATGTTTTGAAATATTCAAAAGGTTTCGAATATTCACACACCCCTATTTGATTCTGCACGATTTCCATTCGATTCAGTCTGAAAATTCACTGTTCACACACCCCTATTATTCAGAAACACTGAGGTAATGGGTTCAGGGTTCTTCTTTGTGTCATGTGGCGTCTGTATGGCACTACAGACAGACGAAATGTAAAACGACCATGTGTGTTAAAAACTCAGTTACTGATTAGACACGCAGCCTCAGGGTGTCATGCAGCTTTTATTTAGAGCATTCAATTTTGCAAGCTCAACTTGCTTTTGAAGATTCAATATTTCTATTTTCAGCTTATGCTCTTCATTTTTTTTTTCATGTTGTCTGCATGCTCTTCTTGCATGAGATGCATTCTCAACTTGTGCTCCTCCCTGAGCAAAGCAATCCTGACTTCATTTTCAGAAGCCAAAGTTTTCTCCAGGAGTGCCATCCTGCTTCTGGGTGGCCTCTGGCTTGTAGCTTCTCTGGCTAGTTCTGGCTCATTCTCCTTGTTTGAGTCAAACTCTGGCGCAGCTGCACTGTCATCCACAATGGGTGAACTTGTGGCGTTCAAGTCATTAACCATTGATTGGTCGTTTTGCAGATGACCAGGGCTCCTGTGCTCCTCTGAAATGATAATTAGTTCAAAATTATACTCATTATGCAGCACACTTTGCATCACTGAATGTAAATGCCACAACAAATTGCTTTCGACATATTCAGCTGAGGGTTTTAAAAAAGCCTAAATGCCTTCTAAAGACATATGTAGCTTCTCTGCACTGTACAACCAACAGGCTGAAGGTACCAATTGCACAGACACGTATACAGCATCAAAGCCTCAGAAAACACGATAAACTGGGAAGTGGTTCCTCCCACATTGCTCACAGCAGATTGCCTTCAAGTTTCATGCCACAAAAACTTTGCAATGTGTTTCATGAAATAGTACTATACCATAATAGTCATAAGTTGCTTCCACTTCTCCTGTCATCATGGGCTGCAGTAGCCGAACAACAGGCTCACTGACTACTGGGGGGAGGTAGACTGCGCCATCCGAGTCTTCTTCATTCGGTATTCTGGTGGCCATGTGGCCTGCCACAGCCCCAACCAACGCCGACAGTGGTGTCATGCCTGCTACAGCAGGTCCTCCTCCTAAAGAAATGCGCAACAGTTGTAACATTCTATGAAGTACATTTATAAAGTGCTTTGATTGGGCCCGTACACAATGCACATTGAATAAAAATGTTCAACATATTTGATTTCAAGCAGGTTGCTGAAACTGCTGTGACCCACTTTTTTACTCACATCCTTTCCAGTATTGCATGCAAGGTATATTACATTATTACATTGTGCCACATTTCATGTTCTCTAATATTTGTATAAATGTGTTAATATTTTCCTAGTACATGTATTTTTGTTACCCGCACTGACTTTCAGCGTATGTTTAGAAGACCATGTGGTATTGCATAAAATGTCACTGCTGTATTGTGGATGCAATACACAATGCTCATTGAGGCTGTTCTGAGTCTCACCGGAAAAGGGTGCAGCAAACTTCTATGCACCTACAAACAAGTAGGCAGGCTGTTATAGTAATAGGGTATTTCAGGAGTTACAAAATGTGAGTCCGCGCGGCTCTGCAGTCCGGCTGTGCGGCAAGATCGCGCCGCGGACGCCGTTGCTCCTCGGGACTCCGACGGCTCCGGCTCGATGACAGAGCGAGCAAGCGTGCTTGGCGGTCTTGGCTACGCGCTCTTACTAACAAATAGGGGGGTGCTTAGATTCGCATGCGAACTTTTTTTCCAAATTCTTTCATGAAGGTAGAGGGGGGTACTTAGAATCGGGGGGTGCTTAGAATCGCGAAAATACGGTGTATTTGTTGCTACTTTTATTCACTCAATTAAAAATGTAGCATCGTGGTCACTGAGCAGACAAAATATCTGTACCAAAGATGGGTACATACACTGCACACAGAGGCAATATGATTATACGTTTCTTGAAGTTTAATCTCTGTAAAACCGTGTAAATGACTTATAGATACGTAATGACCATTATGTATACGAAGACACCAACTTTAAGATTAAAATTAATAAACAAGCACATGAGCAACGGTTCCATTTTTACTGATGATTATTGTGAAGAGGTTTTCTATCCCAATAGTTAAAGGTCAGAAAGTCAGCATATGACGCCTGTTACTCAATATAAATATATCCCGTGACGGCACTGCGCTATCTGCGCCTATCAAATCATCTAGATGGCAGGGCAGCTACATACACCTATGGCCTATGCATAAACATAACTTGCCAGGGCTCCGCAGGAGCGCAGCCTTTCGTGCCGAAGCCGGAAGCACGGTAGGATGCTGGAGTTGCCAGGTGCTGCTGCTGCGGGTTCCAGAGTGCAGCCGGACCTGGCATCAAGGTGGCACTTGCGCTGGAAGACGTTCCGAGGAGACCTGCTGCGGTCCTTGTGCCGCCCAGGCAGCCGGAGCGAACACTGGTCGGTCGAAGCCCGCTGCGTAGCCCCGCCAGCGTGACGTCGGGTGCAGAGTGACCCTGGACCGCTAACGACATCAGTGCGCCGTTGGCGTCTTTCGTGAGCGTGCCTTTGCATCCGGGAACGCGTGTAGGACATCAGAGTGGCTGAAGGGGCCATCGTCTCCGAGATGCTCGCTCGGCTGGCTGGTTGCTCTCGTGAAGGGTCTCGTGCAGCGTCGAACAAAGGAGGGCGCTTCGTCTTTTACGCGCACGTGATCCTCGCACGCACGCGACGGGCATCACTAGTAATATGATTTTTAATACGAAAATGTAATGTATTTATTGTCACGAACATCCGCGCAGAGGTACGATAGTTGTATACACACTTGTGGAAACGTGGCACTTTCATGGACTCAATTGTTATATGGAGGCCGGCTTTTCGGAACGAGTTCATAGTTTTACATTTACGCGCCACCCCAGAAGGAACTATATTTGACAAATGCGGTCCTTTCTTCGACAATCATAGTGGCATATCTTGTCATACAATTGACAGGCTTTTGTGCTTAGGTTTCATTCGTAAGAAAGCAAGAAATGAAGCAGTACAAAAAAAGGTATTCAAAAAGAAATCCAGAAATAAAGGAGAGAAGATACAGGGGACGTAATACGTTAGCAGAGTCCAATCGTAGTCTCCGGCTGTGATGCCGATGTAGTACGACCATTCGCTCGCAAGAGATCTATGTAATCAGAGAATGATGTCGTGGCCATTCCGGAAAGGCAATGCTACTTGCAATGCAGATTGACATCGTTTCAAAATATTTACTAGTGTTTCTCAAGTGCACCGCTTTCATGCTTGCTGCGAATTATCCTCAAAATGTGAAGCACAAACACAATGAAAGAAAAAATATGCCAGAACTCATCTTACGATGAGCATCTACGTTAATGTGATTGGCATTGAAGCTATATAGTGACACGGGGTACTTCCCCTACCGAAACGTGTATATAGTCGGGGCCCTCTCTTAGGCTTCTCAATGCAGACGCTGCGCCATCTAGCTACGATGATGCGAAGTCGGTGTCGGTTTGATTACGCCGAGCATCGGAGAAACATTCAATAGCATGTTGCATGCTGGAACGTTGGTGCAAATCTTTCGTAATAATTGTTTGATGACAGATAGTAAAGCAAATAAAAGGGTTCAATATGTTTATTTCACCATTGATATAAATACATGTGTGGTTGAACGTCCCGGTGCTACAAATTTCACTAGAAAGAAAGAGAGGCAATTTTCGATGGCAGAAAGAAGGAGAGGTTGGCGCGAGTGAAGCGCCTCTAACCGGCTACTTCACACTGGTGAAGCGATTTGTGTGAATAACAGAGGTAGGGTGTGAAGTGGAAGGGAGGTGGCGGTTTGCTGAAGAAGATGATGATGATGAGACCGCCAGGGCATACTGTTCATGTGCTCCGCGTACATGCACACTTCACAGCATAGCACAGTCATCTCCGCGGAGAGAGGCATAGGGTAATGCATTGTAGCTACGAGAATGTCTATAGCTTGCGTGATTTTTGCAGCTCCTTTAGCCGCTGCCATGTCAAAACCAGACAGTAGCAGCTGCACGGCGTCAATTATTTGTCACAGCATGACATTGATGAGACATGACATTGAGAGCCCGTTGGTGATTTTTCTTTGCACTGCCGTTCCTAGCGCTCACAGTCCAAGCCCCTGTGCGCGGCGGCAGGCGTGGCCATACATTCGATTCCAGGCCTGTGCTGCTCGCTTGAAGGAATACGGCTCGGAGAGGCCGACCGATGCCGATTTAACTACCTTCCGCTGGAACTGCGGGATGGGAGCCAGGAGAGTCTCGTTCGGACGTACAGCTTGTGCATGTCGACGACGCGATAGTGTCCTCCGGTGCTGCACTGACGCTGCCGCGCCTTCGCGTGACATACTTTTCTAGCTAATTTTCTTCAACACTTTTATCTTCTTTTTTTGTTGGGGACAATACTTGAAATTCGCCTCAAGTGGTCCGTTGCAGTTCAATCACTTCATTTCTTTACCGTACATAAACACATGTTGTGGCTACCTGCACAGCGAAGTCATGCCGTGTGGCTTAGACAGCGCTCGCATGGCCTATAGTTTTTGGGATTTGCGACATCGCAGTGGCCGAGGCACGTAAGGATGCACCAAGTGTCTGACGTAGCCCACCTTGACATGATCAGGTATCGTGTGTCCCTCGATAAGAAGCTTGACGCTCTACGATGACCTTCACTTCTGAAGACAGAAGCACTTGGAGCTCTTCATCGGTGATGTCAATCACGACATCGTAGATAACGCTTGCGTTTTCCTTAGCGTGGAAACGCGCCTCATGAATTCATCTCAGAGTCACATTAACGAAGGTAGGTCATGAGAATCTACGCAATCCTTCAAGACGTCGTGAGACACAAGACGACCAATATTGCAAATTGCAGTACGCGGTACTTTGGAGCCCCGCTCACACATGCCCTTATTTGTCGTGCGGCATTTCCTCGTCAATCGCTTGACCTCCACGACGGCGTAATTGTTGTCGGAGTCCAAGGGTTCACTGTTGGGGAAACAGGAACCGGACATCTCCACGTCGACCCGGTGGGTCTTACACAAATGTCACTGGGCGCGAAAGTGCAAAGAGGCGTGCCCGGCACAAGGGATGGTGGGCCGTCTGTCATCGCCTCGAACGGCTTTTCGTTCAAGAAGCGCAATTAAGCCTCAACTGTAACAGAACTACCGCAGCAAGCGCAAGGAGCTACGCTAGCTCAGCTCCTACAGTTAAACGACCCCTGAAACGGGTCGCACAAGTTTTGTAGACGCATAGGGTGCAGCTAAAGTTTCTCACTCGCACCACAATTTTTGTGAAGGGTCACCTTCATATTAAGAGAGCTACGCACGCTTACAAGTTACCCTCTTGCATAGTGATGCATTTTCTCCTCGACTCCTTGGCCGAGTGGTCGAGGCTAAGCTTCACTTTCACTGTCTCTGCGTCATGATGGTCATCACGTGTCGTCGACTCCCGGTTTTCTAGGCGCGAGCGCGCGAAGCCTCTCCAAACTTTCCTTCAGGTGCTTGGCAGTCGACCCCAAGCGAAAGCTATCGAAGCAGCATGCGTTGCGAGCCTTCAGTCGCAGCGCCGAACGTGCCTGGTATTCCGGTAACCACCGGCGAGCTGGCGTTTTGACGGTTGGCTGGAGGCATAAACTCAAGCTGATGAAGGAATTCTAGCGTAGACGTACGCGAGTGGCCTGATCGGTATGCACGGTCCAGCCACATGTTGGCGCTCAGCTTATAAGTGTGCATTTACAAAAACAACGCGCTAACGATTATACTCCTGCGAAAAATTTACACCAGGAGCAAAGAAGAATACATTTCGACATTGCTACTGTGTGTGGTTGAGCTCTGTGCCACCAGGTGGCTGGACCGGGCAGACCAATTCAATTTGCGCTTCTGCAAATCCCGTGAGACGACACGTTCCAACGGTGAGGCCCTATCCGTTTGCGCTTGCATTTACCCGAATACCGGATTCGCGAAACGCTATTGCGTTAGTAATCTTCCGGTGTAAAGTGACGGCCGCAATCGCGCAAATCCTGGCGCCGATCGGATAGCGGCAGTCCGATGCGCTGCAGCCAGTCCGCTCGTCTGCTGCCTTGCAGAGGAACATGATGTCACAGATTGACATATTGCCAGTCGCTATGTTTTCAGCCCACAATGCAGCAAAGGCGAATCATGGTGCTCGCGAAACGACCGAGACAGACACTGGCAGCGGAGCTCTCGTCAACACAGAGCACGTTGTAACGCAAGCAGGCGACACTCGCTCTGCGCCGGAAGTGTTTAGGTGAAGCGAGCAATTGTTCTTGTGCATTCTCTTTCTAATACTTTGTTTTTTATAGAAACAAGTTAACTAACATTCCAACTATTACAAATAACATCTGTTCACTATTAAGTTGGAAAAGTTATCGATGACGTGCCCTGGGCAGCCAATCAGATAGCTCGCTATACTAGCGTCATTAGGGCAATTTATGTCAAATGGTTAGGGGTGGCTGAATATTCAGCCGAGCGGTGTGCGACGATCAGCAGCGATGTACATTTTAAAACCTTACAATAAACTGCATGCTTTATGCGGAGCACTTATATGCGTCAATTAATGATGTGAAGGACCTACTCTAATGACTTCGTACGTTTGTACAATATCGTCAAAATTGTTTCTGGGTCCCTTTAATTATGCCTACACGTGACAATGCAGAAAACGGGATACCGACTACCCTTGAAGACCGCGTGTTCCACATACCTGAGGAAAGGTGCATGATAAACGTAAATACACGGAACTCATAGATATTGGTCCGCTGAAGCTCGGCTAAGCCTGAAAAGGCCAGAACCACTGAGTGGCCTAGACAGGCTATTAGAACCAAGATTTCCGCGAAATTACAAACATAAATTACATTCAATAAAAGGACAAAGTTTGAAGAGTTGTTCGAGTGTCCCGTACACCACACTTTGCACTCTTTCCCTCTCCGTCGCCTTTTCTTGTGTTACTTCAAAGCAATACACCACACTTTATATCTCAGTTTGAGTTTCCGCTTCTTAGCCCTAGGAAGCGTGTTAGATACCATTCCGCAGGGACCGAATTTCGATGAGAGCCAAATGTATAAGACGCCAGCCCTTGCAAAGCATCGGTGGCATATTCAAAAAGAAAAACAAAGTGTTGAAATTACTCAGGAACCATTCACCACATCACCTCCCGTAGCCACTTCGTTCCTTCGGCAGGTGAAACCGGCAGATTGAACAAAAGCGTGCACATGTGCTTGCTTCCGCCGTTTCTGCCTCTGATCTCTTCGTAACGCTTCCCGTTCGCAATATCCCCCTTTTAATTATTTTCAACAAAACGCTCGCGCGAAAAAAAGAAAAAAGTATCCTTGCAGGGATCTCTGTAGAAATTGCCATTGTGGACACCTCAGACCACGAAGTCTTCGTATTACTCTTAATGATGTGCTGGTGGGACTAAAAATAGTGTACATGGTATGATTATATTAAATTATGCGGTCATATACAGCAATCTGTCCTCCCCAGTTGTAGAGCCAGCCTGGTACCTTTTGTTGCCTCGATAACCATAATAAAAGCAGAGGTTGCACACCAACGTCTCTGTGCGTTGGTAATGACGATGACGTTTTTTCGCAATCAACACAGGCGCGTGGTAACTATCGCAATATCAATGATTTATAGTTTGCTGATGCTGATGAAAGGTGAAAACCTGTTATGTCCACAGGTTGAACACAACTGGAGTGGAAGTGGCTCATAATGCTCATCGATCCAAGAGGTGTGACGAAGCGCTTCAGTTACGCAAGATGAGCTCTCTTTTGCGGTAGTGTGGCCTTCTTTTTTTATGATTCATAAGACTGATGCACTGAGTTACCTCAAATTACGCGTATAGTTAAAATGTGTCTTGCTCATATCGAAACTGAGACTTCTAAAAAAATGTTATTCCCATTACTTCACAGAATGACTTCTGAGTGTGCAATCATTGCCTAACGGATTGTGTGTGAAAATTCTCGCAACGTACGTCCATGTGAATTCAAAAGTATATAACCGTCAAGACAAAACTACAGCAACGCGCTCGCAGCACTTTGGTAGTTACATATCACATGGCGCAGAGGTGTGTACGCGCTAGTCTAGGGCTATCGGCTACTTACTGCCTGCCTAATTGCGTTTAGTGGCCTGAGGAGCGCGTGATAAAACAGGTAGAAAATTTGGGCTTCTATATTATTTAGCGAGACTGCGAAACCACACAAACCGCCTTTTGCGATGCATGGTGGCGCCATCGTGCGGTGGCCACGAAAAACAATTTGGCAGGCGCGGCGATAGCCGCCTGCCAAATCGCATGGCGCGCGATAGCCGCCCCATGCGAGACTCGCGGCCAAACAAGCAGCGTGTGAGACAAGACCGAAACGACGTGTACGCGCCGTCATATTTTGACATCGTCGACTAGCTATTGAACCCGCTGGTGAATGCTTTGTGCCCGGAGGTTTCTTCAGCGTGCAAGAAGAGCTTCGGCAACGCTTTACAAGCTCCTCCATGGCACCTGTGGCGTAAAGTGAATAAGTAATAAATCAGTATGAGTACGCACAAAAGCGCATGACGCGAATAGGGCATGACGTGTAGCTCTTAGGGCGAATATCACGTTTCACCACTGCATGCCTTGCTTTATGGTGTGCCATGTGCTAGGCGCACATACATACACAGGCAATGGGAAGGCCAACAGAATACCAAGTTGCATACGTTATGTACCCACATAAAGTGTGTGTACAGCTACAAAAATGCCAAAAAATGGTCAGAATGACCAAAATCGGTGATACCCCCTGGTAGTGGGGCGCCTGTCTTCCTCATAGAAGGCACTGCGGTACGAACATAGCAGTCGACAGCGTCCTTTTCTTGAACTGCTGCGTATACACAAACAGCGTCAGTATTGTCACGTATAGAGTGAAGGCAAAGAACACAGGAGCACTACTGTGAATGACGAAACTAACTTTTATTGACCGAACCTGTGCCCACAAAAGCAGGCTACACTTAAAGCACGACCATAGCGGCAAACATAGTTGGCGATCGTCGAAATCTGATCAGCAGGTCAAGCGCGTCAGCTTTCATACACGAGCCATCGAAGGTTCTAGAGCAATTGCTGGTGCCCGCGTGTCTTGCAGGAAGTTCTACGCCATTCGCGTCGCGCATATATGCAGTCAGATTACACAAGGTTCGGCGATGACAGACAGCGGATAGAACGATCGACAACATTCGAGAACCTTTCGATACATGCGGGCGCCTTCCGCGCTGAGCGATAGCATTTGTTTGACGGTGAAGAGCGGTAACCCAAGAAAGACAAGTACACGGGTCGCTATGAAGTCCAGATGTCTGTTCGAAGGCGAAGGCGCCCCTGAAATGTGTCAGTTACTCAGTAAGACGCGCCACTCGACTCCAGAAGATGCCGCACAGGCATCTTCTGGAGTCGAGCGGTGCGTGTTACGGTGTAATGAGCCTTAGTACATACCGTACTACATCCCGATTCACTGAACGAACATAAAAGCCTTCTGCAAGTAAATATTACTTTACTTGGTGCTGACGAGAATGACGAAACGACAACTAGCAATGATTGCTAGCTAGTACTATCAGCTACTACCACAGTGCACGCTGTTTCGCACGTCAGCCCGGCAGTGCTGATGAGCTTGGCTCCGACACCTAACTACGCCGACATCACGAGCATTCGCTCAGCGTTTATTGGCCTCGAGCTCCACCACTGGAAAAGCTGGCGCCACCGTCGGCGTGACGTGCTAGGAGGGATCACGTGGACATAGCGGCCGCGTCGGCTGCTTCGGGCGCGCCGAAGCGAGCTGAAAACGAGTTTAAATTCCCTTGTACGCTGCGGTCCTCATTTAGTGGCGAAATTTTCCCGCTTCGAGTGTCTCCCTTACAACGCTTGAAAGCACTACAATAGGTAGTGGCTGCCTTTGAAGGCGCGCAACATGGTAGGCTACCGCTCGGTGCTTCAGGGCCGGACGCACATAACGAAGGCCGGTGTCAGCCTTATTCACACGTAGCCGCAGGACAAGACGCCGCGTGAAGCTTGGCTCGTGAAACGTAAAACCGGAAAACAGTCATCGGCTACAACTCGGGTATGCAGCAAGCACAGACGCGAGGAAGATTTCTGCTACGGCGCCCGGTCTGCGATGTTATGAAAACGCGCACTGAGACGCTCGCCCGTGTCCGCTGCCCGACTAATGTCATGACGGTTTGGTCTATGAACTTGTCGATGCTGTAGATACTGGCAAGTTCAGTGGAGTGGAAAGGCAGCGGTAAGAAGCACAATTAAAAAAAGCATGGCATATGGTCATGTTTGTATTATGAATTAATACACTGGATTACAAAAAAAGGAGCAGCGGGAAATTGCACGCTGAGGACACCGATAAACATACAGTGCGGCGCAACTCGAGAAATAGTACTGAAAGGTCAAAGAATTTAGAAAAAAGGAAAGATTGAATCGTCGCGACGGTACATCACAGGCGTCGAAGTCTCTACAATGAAATTATTTTTGAACAGCTCTGATAGCGTCCACGCAACAATGGTTGCTTGTATATTGTCAAATGCTCATATTCTGCGACCTAAAGCTCATGGCACGGTGCGAAAACGCGCGCGCGGAGAAAGCGAAACAGTGCGCGGACAAGCATGCAGACGCGTAGTCGGTCGCTGCGAATCTGCGCGATCGCTGCATTGAGTCTTCGTTCTATTACGCTCCATTTAGTTATACATACGCTATAAGAACATATTTCACATAGTTTGCTCTCAGCGTTTATCTACCTTTCACGCAAGAAGCTGGTTCGGGAGACTCCATGGCTGCGACCGCGCGCAGTGGCGTTCTATGTACTACGTATTCGGTAAAGAGGTAGCGTCTGTAAACGATTGTGTGCTTTCAGTTTGCCCAAGATTATTATTTAGACAGTAAGAAACTTCTCTTGTTTCGAAAGTACTTACAGAAATGCCCGGGAGAGCTCGCGCGTGGTGTTTTCAGTGAGCGCTGACAGCAAAACCTATGAGGAGCGCGCCACGTGATCCCTCATACTACGCCAGCGAGGCGCTTCCGATAGATGGCGACTCCGTAACTCCTCGCCGCCAATAAAGCTGAAAGTGTGCACGATGTGAAGTTGCGAAATGGCGGCGTTCTAGCGAAGGACTCACAGAGAGGACAGAAAAAAAAACACTTCGCAACCAGGTCGCACGAGCTCAGAGATCATTTCTTTCGCTAGCTCAAACATACATTTGCGTCTTCGTCGAGATTATTTGTATGAGTCAGTAATGGCAAAAATAGAGAGGTGAACTGCATCTGCCAACACATACCTGTCGCAAAGTGCAGCCCTAATCGAGGCTACACGGCGCTCTCGATCGCGTTTTACCGACGGAAATGGGAAAACCCACATTGTCCTGCTGCGATGGTTACAGGAGGTGCAGCCGTAAACGAGACATGACGTTGTCATCGCGCCAAATTTCGATGGCTATGATTTTCGAAAGGCATTCCGTGCGCGCGGCAGCGAGAATGGCAAGGCTGACAAGTGAGTGAAATAATTTTGTTGGAGTTCCGGCGAAGACGCGAACTCGTCGCGCACCCGGCTAGTCCCACGTCGGGACTGGCAGGATTTGCTTGTCTAGAGCGGGGCTATACGCAAACGCAAGTCCCACTCCTCCTTGCTAAACTTGGGGTATCTCGACCCGCACTCCCGGAGCATGTGCGCTAGAGTGGAGGTCTGCCTGCCGGACGGGCAGGCGTCGTCACAATATACGTCGAGGTAAACCGTGTAGAACGACGAGATACGGATATCTGCCGGTCTTTAATTAAGTCTAAGAAAACGGCTGGCGCGCTATTGCACTAACAAGTGCAGCGCCTGCCACGGCCGTGCTCCACTAGTCGAGTCCGGCTGGTCCGGCCGTGCGCCTGCCAAATTGCTTTGGTCGGCAGCAGCTAGGGCGCTGCGCATGCGCAGTTCGGCGTCTCAAAAGGCGGATTGGCCCTGGCTCGAGACACTGCCTGTCCGTTGGCCGCTTCCCTCCCCCGATTTTCATCGAAAGGTTAGTGATTTTCGTTTCCTGCCGGAATATTTGGCCTCGGCGTTATTCTTAAAGGTGTCGTGCCTCGAATCGACGGGTCAGTTGAGGCGAGTGGGAATATATTTTGTTTTTCTGGGGTGGCGGTTCGGCGCTCAATGGGTGATGGCTCATTCCCACTACTAAAGTGATGGCTGAAGCGCAGGTGCCCGGTGCGCTTTTACCGCCCGACAGTGGCGCATCTTGTGATGGTGGTTCGCCGCGTTCGGAGGTGCCGGTTTTCGTTGCTGAGCGAGACGGATTGCTTGCCAATATTCCCGTCGGCTCGCAGGAGGCCGGGGCTCCTGCGGCGGCGGGGCACGGGCCCCCTGCGGACTCTCGCGGTTTGCAGGGCGTGGCGGCGCCTCGCTCGGAGCGAGGAGAAGTTGATGCCGCGCTGACTGCCGCCTATCACCGCGCGGTGGACTTTCAGCAACATATTACCGATGTCCTTTTCTATTCAAATTGCAGCGTGACCAACTGTCGCAGGTTCTAGGACTGTTACGCCAGCTGATGCAGGAGTGCGCCGACATGCGGGCGGTTGCGGCGCGGCAGTGCGGCTGGGCCGATTAGTTGCGTGAACTGGAGCGCGTACGTGCCGCCGGTACCGCGATGCACCCGGGCGCTGCTTCCCTGGTAGCGCCGGGGTTGTCGTATGCCGGCGTTGCTCGGGGCGGTGCGCTGCCTGGTGCTCTGCCTGGTGCTGTGGGCGCGTCTGGTCTCGGCCGTACATGGGGGGCGTGCGTCGGCTCCGACGGTCGTTCCTGCTGAAGCCGTTTCGGAAGTCCCTGCTGCCAAACGTGAGCATGCTCACATTTTGCTTTTGGCCCCGCTCGTGCCGTCACCCACTGCCGCGCAGGACGTCTTCCGCCTGCTTAAACTAAATTTTGCTCCAGTGAAAGACAATCTTGTTGACATTTCGATACGCAAAACTCCCCACGGCGTCACGGCGCTGTCGGGCGATCTCGCGCCTATGCACCGTTTACAACAAGCAATCGAAAACAACACCGCCACGAAAATGGCAATGTCGGTCCGTCGGGTCTAACCAAGGAAGCCTCAGGTTAAACTCACGGGTGTGGAGGCCAACGTTCAGGTGAATACGTTAACCGCGAAACTAAACTTGCGCATTCAGGACTTGCACCTTGACCCCTCGGTTCTGTGAGGTGCGGGTCTCGTTAGGGAGCGATCGGGAACTCTTTCCCATGTCCATGCGGTGAATCCCTCGGCGTTCCGCGCGCTCATGAGCCGCGGGCGTGTCGCCATGGGGTGGACGTCTGCCAACGTGGCGGAAGATCTGCACGTTCCTACGTGCACCTTCTGCTCCACTTACGGCCACCCCAGTGTGCCTGCCCTGTTCGATCGCAGGCTGAGCGCTGTATGCACGCCGTGCGCGCGTAGCATCTCGGTGAGCGGTGCACCGTTCGCTTGGGGGATGCGGCCAGGGGCTGCAGTGAGTGTCGTCGCGCGGGACGTACGAGCACGCACCCTACGGGGTCCCAGTCCTGCCCCAACCTGCAGGGCAGGATGGCTCACTTGCGGGCCCGGAATGATCATGGCTAGCCGCGCTCTCCCTGCCTCTGCGGCCCGGTGGTGCGGCGGTCCCTTCACGCTCGCGTTTGCCGGTGGCGCTCGGGGGTGTGCACGGCCCTCGCCGCGTGCTTTTCTGCGTTATTATTTGTGTCCTTTCTTCTGTTTCGGGATGGCAGGGTTTTCCTTTCTTTCCTACTTTCTTCTCATCCTTGTTTCTTGTCTCTTGTGCCTATTCGTTTATTTTTTGTTTTGCTTCTTTTCTTCTGCATAACTTCTACTCGAACACACGGCTGTCTGCTGGAGCGGGGGTGGTCCCGGGATCGGGTTGGCACTTGCCCCGTGCGGTTTATTGCGGTGTTGTTGTGCTGGCGTGTTGTGGCGTGCCTGGCTCGGGGTGGACGTCGGTCGCGCGAGCGGTGCGAGAAGTGAGCTTCCCGTATCGGTGGGCTAAGATGCGCATGGCTTGCCTGCGCTTGTAGAACCGCTACTCCTATTTTCGTCAGGGCAGCATCGCTACCTCTTAAATTTATACATGCGAACCTCGCCAGCAGTCGTGACGCCACTAAGGTTCTCGTCCACCGTATGCTTGCGTGCGACTTCTGGTTTGTGCTACTATCCCACCCTTATATGCGTGAACACAAAGTTTCTAATGTGCCCCCATGCGTTCCATTCGTTCCACGCAATCGAGCACCCGCGTGTGGTTCTGCTGGTGCGGGCTCCATGCTTAAATCTGTTTCCCAGTTACGTCTCTCAATTGGTGGTGGCAGTACATTGCGAGGGTACAGGCGTTTCTTTTGTGATCATTGCCGTATCCGTTCCGCCACATCGTCTTCTGGGGCCCATTCCGACGAGCTGAACCAGGTGTTCACGCAGTTTACATCGCACAGTTTCGTCTTGGGCGGTGATTTTAACGCCAAGGACGCGCTTTGGGGGTCTGTAGCTGGGTACGAGCGCGGCGCGCCGCTCGTGCAGTTTGCGTGTGGCAATTATCACCACATTCTGAACCTTCCCGACTCCCTCCCAACGGTTGAGACGCTCTATGCGTGGTCGTGGATAGACGTCACTCTTGCGTCAGTCTCACTCGTTGAGAGTGCTTATCGGTGGTCGGTCTCTGACGCGGACACTTTATCGGATCACAGATACATCGAGTTATCGCTGAGGGATGCCGCGAGACTGCCTGAGAAGCGGCTAAGGAATTACACGCGAACACAGATTCTGGAGGACTTTACCCGCTACCGTTGGTCCTACATCTGTCGCTGTCGATTCTCCGCGGCGTAGATGCTGGACGCAGCGGTGGAGCGATTTTATGCGCCATATCGCGCTCTGTGCAAGCAGTACGTACGCAAGACGCCTCGTGGTGAGGGTGCCAAGTCATGGTGGACGCCTCAATTGAGTGCAGAACGTTCGCGAGTGCGCGCGTTGCGCAGTCGTTATCAGCGCGCGCGCGCGATCCGGCCATGCGCGAGGTTTTCCAATTGCATTACGCTCAGGCATTCGTGGCCTATAAACGCAGTATTCGTCGCGCGAAGGATGCCGATGACCGAGCGTTGTGCTCTGACATTACGTCCCGAAACCTCTTTGGCCGGCTTTTCCAAACTGCGTTTGCCAAGCAACGTTCTCCCACCTCTCTTCCCCCGCTCGAGACTCCGGATGGCGCCCTCACCACCTCAGTTCAGGCTTCCGCTGAGCTCTTGCTGCACGTCGTGGACGATCCCGCTGCGTATAGCGACTTTCGCAGTCGAATTCATGCACTCGCGGGCTGTCCTTATCCGGCGATTTTCGGACGACAAACCATTCACCCCTCGTGAGATCGAACATTCGCTGCTTTTGGGTAATTTACGCGCGGCACCAGGGCTGGATGGGTTCACCGGCATGTTTGTGCGAGGCCTCTATCATCTCCACCCTCATTTCTTTTTGTACATCTTCAACGCCGTCCTTTGCTTGGGCCACTTTCCTTCTGCCTGGAAGACGGGCTGCATCTACATCAAGCCTGGCTGTTCCCCTTAACTTCCTTCCGCCTATAGACAGCTTGTTTATCAATTCTCTGTTTGGTGAAATTCCTGAACGCCTTCTTAATTCCCGCCTCTATTATTTCCTTCATTCTTATCGCCTCATTCATAAAAATCAGTTTGGTTTCACTCATGCCCAAAGTGCCCCTCTGGCCCTGTACGCCTTAAAGGCCGCGAAGGCGCCGGCATGTGTTAATTTCCTTGGATTTCACTGGAGCCTTTGACACCGTCTGGCATGATGCGGTGTTGTGCTTTCTCCGCAAAACACCGTTGCCCGGCGAAGCTTCATCGTCTTCTTCAGTCTTTTCTTACTGACCGCACTGTGCTTTTTCGGACAAAGACTGGTGACGTCTCGGTCCGCCCTTCCATTGGCAGTCCGCAGGGCTCGCCTATTATCCCCCTGCTCTGGAATTTATTAATCCATTCTCTGCTTAGTCTCCCCTTGCCCGAGGATGTTCACATACAAGCCTGTGCCGATGACACTATCGTCTTACTTTCTGGTTCATCGCGTTTGCAGTTGCAGGCCTTAGCGGAATCGGTGTGAACCTTGATTTGCGATTGGGCCAGTCAAAACAAAGTCAAAATCAGTCAGTCAAAATCAGTCAAAATCTTTCTTTGTCTTTTTCAACAACGGGCACATTGGCACTTCTATGCGCCGTCCGTCTATCCGACTATAGGCCGCGTTTTTCTAAAACATCAGGACCACATTAAACTCCTCGGCGTGGTCTTCGATGACAAACTGAACTTTCACGCCCACATTGACTACCTTAAGACTAAAGCCGAGATATTGGCCACCCGATCGCCCAATTTTATCCGCATGCAGTTTACGCTGCGTCCAGTACTTTTACGTCGTTTATTTATACAGGTTCTGTTGCCTGCGACTGCATACGCGTCACCGGTTTGGTGGCCGCCTTTCCCGACGACGCGCCTTCAGACACGAGTGCTGTCGGTGCAACGCTCTGTGTTGGAGGCATTGACCGGAGCCTATCATACCACCAGAACTTCGGCGCTGCAGATTTTGACCAACTGGGGCGCTATAACGTAAAGCAATTCCAAACTTTTTTTATTTCAATTCTGCAATCAGCTCTCCGCGATTGGTCACACACTTTTTTGGACCACTTCGCCTGTCTGTCACGCGACGTCACGAAAACTGCGATAACTCCCATCTGATATGACGTGTACAGGCTGATTATGCATGACTGAACCGAATAAAAGAAAATAGTTATTTCTGATTCGACGCCATTTTTTTTGTCATTAGACTTCGGCTATTGGACAAAAGTTTTAGTGCTGCACTCACTTTACCTGTCTGTCACCCGACGTCACAAAACCGCGAAAACTCAGCGCGTCAAAGCGACGTGTACCCGTTAAACATGCATTAATATGCCGAACAAAACTGCATTTTTTTCTGAATAGCCACAGACTGGGCCATTCGGAAAGGAATAAAAGATGGCTGCTGCCGATCGCTCAGGCACTGGCTACTCGCAGCTGCCGGAGAGCATGGGCTTATTTGCGTACAATAGAACTTTCCGCGTGGCCATGTAACGTTTTAGAGCACTTTCGGCACGTTTACGACCTCGCTCTGCCAACTATTCTTTGCCGAGGATCCGTTTTAGCAGCATTCTCAACCTTCCGTTGCATGCCACCGCGATTTTCGAGCAGCCACCGCAAGCTAAGTAAGGGAAAGCGGAACAATCGCAGAAGGCGGCACCATCCTCTTTATCCGGTTATCGATTTTCAGTGCACTGGCTCGGCCCCATCAAATTCCTTTTCACTTGAGCGTGCTTCTCGCCTCTTCTCGTCCAATAAGACAAGACAACCCGCTCAGTGTAGGCAATGTTATTCGTTTTTAAAGCCCACAAAAGTGACCTCCTATAAATGAGGAGAGCGTTTGATTGGTACCTTCAGACAGCCTTGCGGGTTACCGCCCGATGCTTGCGTCGGTGGTTACGCAAATTTGACGCCAGGAGATTGGAATAAAAACATATTGGAATAGTTGTACGGGCCCCTGTCCGCCTCTCACAGTGGAGTTGGTCCGCCTGAGCGCTGAGTTTTCTCGTTTGACGCTCCGTCAGATGACTCATATTACGACTCTGAGACGTTCCATCCTCGCGACATCGACTGCCCGTTCAACCCGTGGCCCCGCCACTCTCGCGAATTATGTCGCTTCTCCTTCACGCGCCTCACTCCTGCACAGGCTGGTCGAATGGCTGCACTTTCTGCTTATCATATCTATACTGACAGCGCATGAACGAGTGCCTTGACAGGGGCGGCTATTGTTTTCTTCGACCCTCGCGGACGCTTGGCTGCCGTACGTAGGTTCAAGGTTTTGAACGCCACAAATGCGTATAACGTGGAGGTGGTCGTTTTCGCCGTGGTGCTCGCGTTCCTTGTTGCATTGCCTGTGGGAGCGTCCGTTCACATCTACACACACTGCCTTCTTTTGGTGTCGGCGATATCCCATCTAGGCGACACGGACTCCCGCGTCTGGTGCTGTAAGCGGGCGCTCACTTTGCAGGCTCGTGAGGGTCGCGATTATGCCTCTATCACGTCCCTGGCCACAGGGGCGTATGGGAAATGAGCTGGCGCACTCGGCTGCGTCGTTGGCGGCAAGGTCGGGCATGCTTCGCACCTCCACTTCCTCCTTAAAAACAGTGCGAGCGCGCTTTCCTCGTCTAGCGCTGAACCAGTGGCACAGTTATTGGCAAAGGGAGGGCAGCGCCACGAGCCTTTACCGCTGTGTTCCCAGTGTTCCTGTCATCCCTGATTGGTTCCCGGCGAGCAAACTCCTTGGGCATTTGTTTACGGGCCACGGTCATTTCGTTTCTTATTTACACCACTTCCACCTTCGTGCTTCCAACTTGTGCACGTGCGGCGCAGTGTGCGACGATGTGTCGCACTGCTTCATCTCCTGCCCCTACACGGCGCACATAGCACGTCAATTGTGCGACGAGGCACGCGTTCAGTCTTTGTCACCCGATTACGTCCTGCTAGGTTCTAGACGATCGCGGGCCCTGCTTGTGCCACCTTGTTCATCTCGCCGCTCTTTCTGTCTTTCCTTCTTCTCCCCCTTCCGTTGTTCCCGATGCCTCCTGATTACACTCTTTCCTTCATTTTTATTTTCATTTTCCACCTCATGTTACTTTTGAATGTTTGTTAGTGTCGCCTTCACTGTTTTAGCCTACTCTGGCGGCCTTTCCCCGTGTTAGCTGACTCTAGCTGCATGCTTCATCTTTTTCATCTCATTTACTTCTTCCTCTCTTCTCCGGTCCTTTTCGTAACATTTTCATGCCTCTTCCTGGCCATTCTTTTGTCTTCTTATGACCACTGGCCGTCACTCATGATTTATCGTTTGATTGCCGTTCGTTCTGTTTATTCAAACTACACTAGGAATTTCAGTGTTTCAAGAGCAAAAGAAAGCCTCAGTTGGGAGCCACTTCAGCAACGCAGGAAATATCTCAGACTGAAACTCTTTCATAACATATTCCACTCTCGAACAGGTATAAATCCCGGGATACATTTTTCCAAGCCTGATTACGTTTCTGAACGGCTGGACCATGAAAATAAGGTTAAAGAAATAGCCTGCAAAACTGAAGCGTTTAAAATGTCATTTTTCTCCAGAACCATAAGCCAATGGAACAAGCTACCATCCGATATCGCAATGATTCTATCAAATGATGTATTTTCAAACTGTATACGCCCACTGAAGTAAGGTAGTGTTTTTGTGTGTATGTGCGAGTATGACAGCATTCCGGGTATGTGTTATGTATTGCCTGCTTTATTTATTGGTTCTTTGTTTCCTTTTCCCCCCCGCTGCAATGCCTACGGGCGCTGTAGGTATTGTGATAAATAAATAAATAAATAAATAAATATGTATAGCCATGCTTGCAGCCCAAGGCTTCAACACCACCTGCCTGGCCGTTTCCTGTGGGATCCTCGTGTGACCATCTTGCCTGGCTACGCTGGCGTCAACTGCTTTCACCTGGATCCTAAACCAGAACAAGATCCAAAGAGCGCTGTGCTGACACCACCTGACTTCATACCAACAAACGTCGCGAATGATGCGACTGATTGCCGGGGCGGTGGGTGGGCAGCTTTGGGGGGCTGGTTGGTTCTTACACCAATAGGAGCCCGCTTCTCGACATTGAGAGACATTTCACTCGTTTTTCTAAAGCGTACGACTATCTCTTATGTCTCCTTCCGGCTAGCCTCCACTTTTTCTTTTTGTAATTGGCTTTTCCTTAAATTTCAGTTGGGATAGCTCACGCTTCCCCTTTTCATTTATCTTTTTATTGGCATTTATGACTGCTGTACCTCCCTGATGGTGCGGGCTTCGCCATTTTATTTTACTTTTTTCTTATTGTTTGGGGACATAAAAAGCAAAAGCAGTTTGCAAGAGCACGCACGGTCTGTTGCGTGCACCTGCAGCTTTTATAAAGCTGCGTAGCGTACGCTGCGGGATGTGCAGCCTTTGCGGGACGTTCACGCGTGTACTCGCGTGTCCACGAGAGTGCCTTTTTCGATATTGCTCAGGCCGAAGACCTGACTTCGGCTTGTGGTTCGACTTCGTGGCGGCTGATATTGGCTGCACAGGTTCAGAAGCCGGCATATTGCGGCGCTGTGTGGCACACTACCTACTGCTGCGCGTTCAAGCCAGCAATCTTCTCAACTTTTGAGTCCGGCCAACTATTGCCGTTTCATGCTCGCGCGCATTGCTACGTACGCGCGACCTCGCGAGCTGCGTACGTGGGTGGTTGCGGACGCCCACCTAAATCTAACTAGACAGCCGATTACATAAAATGATTTTGTCGTTCATCTAAATGATGCAGTTTCTTACACTGTCATTCTTGTGGGGGTTTACGTGCCAGAACTATCATCCAGTGGTGAGTCACACCACTCCGGCATTTATGTTACCATTTGGGATTCTTTACGGTGCATGCATTGCATCTTGCGCAAGCGTTCTTGCACTCCTACCCTATCAAAATTTCGCCACCTGCGACTAGTATCGAACCCACGACCTTGACCTCTGGAGAGCGACAGCATTGCCGCTGGGCTAGCCTGAATACTTGCTAACTCGTCATCTATTGGTTGTTACCGTTATTCACTTTTTCTTCAATATGTAGAACCGCGGTTGCTGCATGGGCAAAATAGCTGTACAAAAGATGGACAGATAGGCTGCACACAGAGGCGCTTCTTTCATTCGACGTTCCTTGTGGTTTAATCTCTACGAAAGGGTGTAAATGACTGTCATAGAAACGTACTGAACATTATATATACGCGAAGACACAAACATTGAGATTAAAATACATAAAGAAGCACATGAGCGACTGTTCCATTTTTTTCTGATGAATAATGTGAAGAGGTTTTCTATCCAAATAAGTAAATGTCAGAAAGTCAGCGTGGCGCATCTTAGATTCAATACAAAGTTATCCCGTGACGCACCGTATTATCTACGCGTATTAAATCATATTGACGGCAGGGCAGCCACATACGCTCATGGCGAATGAAGAAACAAAACTTGCCAGGGCTCTCCAGTAGCGCAGCCTTTCGTGCCGGAGCCAGAAGCATGCATAGGATGCTGTAGTTGCCAGCTGCTGCTGCTGCTGATCCCAGAGTGCAGCCCGACATGGCGTCATGGTGGCACTTGCGCTGGAAGACG
Organism: Dermacentor albipictus; assembly: GCF_038994185.2. Lineage (NCBI taxonomy): Eukaryota > Metazoa > Arthropoda > Arachnida > Ixodida > Ixodidae > Dermacentor > Dermacentor albipictus. The sequence goes on along the minus strand of NW_027225576.1, from coordinate 5,638,353 downwards.
TGGCGAGGAGGCCTGCTGCAGTCACTGCGGCGCTCGGAAAGCCGGAGCGAACACTTGTCGGTCGATGCGTAGCCCCGTCAGCACGACGTCGGAGCCAGAGTGACGCTGGATGACGGACGACATCAGTGCGCCGTTGGCGTCTTGCGTGAGCGTGCCTTCGTATCCGGGAACGCGTGCAGGACTCCAGAGTGGATGAAGGGGCCATCGTCTCCAAGATGCTCGCTCGGTTGGCTGGTTGCTCTGGTGCAGCGTCTCGTGCAGCATCGAACGGTGATGATGATGATGATGATGATGATGATGTCCTCGTATTATGGCTCATACCCACACTGGGGTATTGGCCAAGGATTGCGTGTTGAAACTATTACCTATTTTTTTGAAGTGTTACATATTCGATGAAAATAAACGAAAGAAAAGTGAATGCAAGAACAAACAAATTACAAGGGAACAATGAAATATTATTCGTTTTGTTGATTGTATGTAACCTCAAACGGCATAAAACACGTCCCTGTGGCTGACCCCTATAACTGACGCACCGAAAGATAGCACGATTTCCGATGATAACATTAACCCTAGTTTAGCAAGCGGAAGTTCTAGATGTCTATTTCTTAACAATTTGTATAGCCGACATACCAAAAAATAGTGATACAGTGATTCTGTTTCTTGGCAGTATGGACACAGAGGCGATAACCGCAGACCAGTCCTGTGTAAATATAGGTTTAATGAAGGGACACGGCAGCGTAATCTCGTGGTCAACTCCTTCTGGTTGTCTTGACGAACGCCACTGGATTTCCACGGAAATCTTAGGCGCTGAAATTCTGTCCATATATATTATTATTGATTAACTGACATCTCTATGAATTGAAAATTTTCTATATTTTATTGCTGTTATGTGCGCCACTACTGGAAGAACCGGCGTTATAGGTCCACTGAGGTATACTCGCGCTAATGAATCTGCCATTTCATTTGAACGTAAGCCACAGTGGCTAGGTACCCATAATAGTTTTAGAGAATTCAACTGTGGAGGAACTAATGTTAGAAACGTCTTTAGAGTTGGCGAATTGGATGAAGCTGTAAGCGAAGTACAGACCGAAAGGGAATCTGTTATAGTAACCGCACTTTTTGAATTCGAAGGAGGGAGTTTCCGAAGCGCTAAAATCATTGCATCGAACGCAGAAGGACGCTTCGTCTTTTACTCGCACGTGATCCTTGCACACACGCGACGGGCATCACTTTGGATATTTTATGAATACGAGTATGGGATGCGTTTATTGCAGTATAGATTGAGATCGTTTAAAGATTTTTCCAAAATCTATCTCAAGTGCGTCAGCTTCATGTCTTACTTGCTTTGAATTATCCCTGATTTATGCAAGCTCACAAAAGAAAAACATACTGTGCATTTTGTTATATACAGGTTATATACAGCAGCAACAAGTACCCTCTGTCCAATGACGTCATGGATGTGACTAGCCTGGCTACACCTGCGCAAAGTGGGGAGGGCGTTGCTTCTGGATGTAAGGCGTTCCGGATGGGTGTTCTTAATCAGTGGTAATCGAAGCCATCCAACGCGCCCCGGAGTACCTATCGCGAACCAACTCATCACAATTTTCGAACGAGGTTCCTAATCTCTTCTTTCATTCTATATGCCATCATTTTATGTCAGCATCTTCATTGCTGTATTGTTGCCTGTTGATCGGCAAAAAATTCTTAATCCAATCATCCTCGTTTTGTTTTTCCTCAGGCGCGTCGTACAAAGAATAGGAGCAGCCTTTTACGAAAGGTATTTTGCGCCCGATCACGACGTCACATTATATATCCCAGTCTGTGCAGACAAAGAAGCGATGGGGAGCGTTCAGAAACTAAATGCAATGGTGTGTCAGAACATGAAAGTTAACCTAATATGCTCTGAATCAGACTTTCTTTCGAGCTGTATATACACACATCTGTGGAACTCACGCTCGCATGAAATATTGAAGGAAAGCTAAAAATTAATCGGCATTCTGTAACTTTTCTCTTTTTTCGTATGAAGAGCGCGAATTAAGGAAATATCAATTTTTCAGCAAGAATAATGGAGCGGTGTGTAACGAGGACCGATTGGACTTCGATTGAAATAGCGCATGAATAAGCGTATGAGTGGCGAAAATGATGGGGAAATAAATGAAAGGCAGTGACACAGGGCAAATGTCACACCCGTTCATTTGAACGCTCCTTTCATGCTAAAAATAACAAAAAGACAGCAACGAAGGATAATGATGTGTTTTATTCACCCTATTGAAGTAGGCTATGGGCATCTGTAAGAAGCTTTAGTGGGCGCGCTCCGGGTGAAGTATGACCGCCTGTGTTTGTTCAAATCGCACCCACGAAAGGGTGCATGAGCGTTTTCGTGTTAAGGCACTATCGAAATTCTGCGGCCGTGGCCGGCATGTTGAAGCTATTACCTCTTGCAGTACTTCAGAACTCATGGTGCAGTCCTAAAAACATTTCGGAAAGATCCCGGAAGTGGTTTACCCTAAGGACAGGGTTCGTGTACCTGTTACACTGTCGGTTACACTGCCCCTTGATGTCTCAGAGTGGCGGTCCTATCCTTAGCTCGAGTTCGAGGGTTGAATACCGAGCCGTCACGGCCGCATCCCAATGCAGTTGGAATGAATAACACTTCTGCACGTGCTCGGCCTCGGAGGCAGGTTGTACAACACGCGGCCAAAATCACAGAATCAACCTTAATGAAATGGCGAACTGTGATTACTTGATTCTTCAATTTGCTTTATTCGCAGCGGTGTAGCCGCTCGATATGCGTAACTGTGTGTGTGGGTGCCCGTTCTTGGCCAATTCTCCTGAATGGGCGTGATCCACTGAGACACAAGAGGTACAGAATCCCGAAATGATATTTCATACGTGTCGTACTTTTCTGTTCACGCACTTATCCACCCCGATATTCCCTCGACAAGCGTCATGCATCACCTCTTCACCAAGGCATATCTGCGTAGACGTCTCGCAGTGCGCATACACCAGATTAAGACTGTATTTTAGTATAGCCTGTGAACGATGCAGTGTACAAGCACAAAAATTGCATGACTATAAAGCTGTGGCCTTTGTGGTGCACATTCCACGAAATTACACGTTGCATAGGACGATAGTAAACACAACTATACTCGTGGCCGATAGATGCAAAGCATCTGTTTAAACGCTTTGCTAAATTGTCCTTACACATAGATAGATTAAAACATTTTCACTGAGTTTACCTGATCTTTCTTTCGTCGCTAATGGTGTAATATTTGTTCATGATTGCACACCGTGTCCGTTATAAGAAGATTAATTGCACGTGGAGTAATTAACCAGACCGAACTGTTCGAACTTGAAAGTGGTACGCAACTATTGCGTTCCTCTTGGTTTTAGCTCCCTGAAGTGCGCATGTGCCAGGACTGTAATGGAAGAAGAACGGGGAGAATGTGTTCGTGCGAAATCATGCGTCATTTTGTTACCGTATTTGTCATTGAATTAGAGTACTGCACCAGGCCAGAATTTTTTAAAAATAAATTCTCGCCATTATGTCGTGCAAACTGATTACTGAAACCAAATATGGAATATACACATAGTTCTGCACACAATGAGATAATACAGATTAAGAATAATGCCCGGCAAGTAGGCGCAACGTCTTCTAAGTTATTCATTTCATGGATGTAAAAAGTATTCAAAATGGTAGCTTGAGAATATGAACGTGTAATGACCAATGAGAAACATACCTCATGAAGGGTGCGATTTTCCGCTGACGCTGTGTTCTTAATAATAATATTTGGGGTTTTACGTGCCAAAACCACTTTCTGATTATGAGGCACGCCGTAGTGGAGGACTCCGGAAATTTTGACCACCTGGGGTTCTTTAACGTGCACCTAAATCTAAGCACACGGGTGCTTTCGCATTTCGCCCCCATCGAGATGCGGCCGCCGTGGCCGGGATTCGATCCCGCGACCTCGTGCTCAGCAGCCCAACACCATAGCCACTGAGCAACCACGGCGGGTGACGCTGTGTTCTTCAGCAACTCGAAATGTGACTTAAATGACTGAAGACTAGAACACGGGTAAGTATTGCAGTGCCACAGTGGCAGTGCCAACCGTCAAGTGGGGACACATGTGGGCCTGAACTTGCGCAGTTAAGTTTGGCGGAGGGTGCTGCCATTCCTCAGTACGCGCAGATAAGTTTTGTGTGCAGCTTCTTTTCCGCCACTGTGCGACCTTTCTGTTGATGGTCAGTGTTTCTGTTGTCCGTTTCCCTCTGTTAGTTTCCGCGTTTGCATGCCTGCCTTTTTTCTAATATTAAACGCTATCACTGACGCATGGCGTGCAAGTAGGCGTGTAGAAACATTTCCGAGAACGTTTCCCGTCGTTTGCTTTTACTTTTCTTTTCTGATATGGACAAAACGATGCTCTCCGCTGTAAACAGCGATTGCTTCAAGCTCGCAGTGAGCAAGGGCGCAGGTACTTAAGTCCAGAATTCCTAGACGAAAAATTTTCTTAGTAGAGTTTGTTCAGGACTTATATAGATTATTCAGCTTCGCTCTACGTGTTACCAATGTGAAGCACGTCTCTACTCTTTGCAACACGTCACTCACGCTGCGTAAAGGAGAATCATGTACCATCGGCAGTGGGCTTACCAGCTATATGCCTATCCGAAAAAGCATGATAGTTCCCCTCACAGTTCAATACCAATAGAAAAACACCCGAATTTCCTACCTTAATGTCACTGGCTACCGTTCTGCCATTCGAATCGGTCGTTCTACTCTCCTATATAAAAAAAAAAATTGCCTCGCAAGCCGGCAGTTTGAGGACTATGATCTACACCTGGTCGACCTTGCAGTCAGAAGTGATGATAACTCCAAACGCAATAGTACTGCTCAAGCTCAATTGTCGATTGCAGAAATATATTCCCGAAAAACTTACCTTTTCCATTTTAGTGTTCTAGCACGCGATCGCTTTAACATTGTACGATGAAAAAAGAAAAGCGTGGAGTGGAATGCTTATACGCGAGTTAAGTGAGCACCTTGCAATTAATTAATGCTACTCGTGTTTTCTGCGCCACATATTCTCATTTAGCACCGAAATGCATCTTGTTGAACGCCCTGGCGCGTGATGAGTAAGACACGTGACAACTTTTGCTTAAGGTGATCGCCATGGCTGTGGCCGCGGCCAAATTGATTTCGTCGATCGTAGCAGTAGCAGTGTTGATGTTGTAGCGACACGAGCCGTCCTGGACATAAGATGCGTCCCCAAGTAGCGTGCTAAAAGGGGCCTTATTTATTTGTGTGAACAGGGTCGGTATATTGTAAACATTGCATTCCAATGCTATTCCTGTTCGCTCTTCGTCCGTAGTCCGAGCGGTGCTCCGCCGGCTGTGAAGGGTGATTAATAAGAAAACAATGTAATCGATCGAAAGAAATCCTTGCGTTATATCTTCTCAGGTTACCTCAACCTGTCACAGGAAGATCTACGGCTGTTCTCTTGTCGCGGCGCCCGCAAATCCGACGCTATTAGCCCCGAGATCTTTGAGTGGCGCCCTCTCACGTGTAACGTGAGGGGCGGGGACAGCTGTTCTGCTCGAGTTATTGAAATGCGAGCCTGCATGTTAGTAGAACAGTAGATGCGGAATGTGGCAGGACACTATTTCCTACTAAATCGAGCGGAGTCGCCGTCGTCTCCACGCTTAGCGTGCATTGCTGCACACGTGCGTGTACGGCAGTTGGTTACTCAGCGTCGCTGGTCGGTTGTCTCGGCGCACTCGTGCTGATTTGCGGCCCTTTTAAGACGATGAACTGCGGCATTTGGCCTTCAGCTGCTGCGTCTGCGCTGTATACTACTTCCTGTGTTTGTCTGTCCAGAGCGTGCTGCGTGTTCTATCGCCCGCCCCGTTGGCCACAGATATTCCAATTTTGTTGCTGCCCAGGGCCGCTATTTTGTAGCGATGCCTTATGCCTTATTCTATGCTATTCTTTTCATCCACCACACACGGCCGCCTGATCCCGTTGATAATGTGGGCAGGCCGTCGCTCTGACCACTGGCCAAGCGCGAAAAGCCTGAAAAAGCATAGAATCGGAAAAGGCATCGCTACAAAATACCAGCCCAGCTGCACATCACGAAAGATGTTTCATGCCATTCTCAGGAAACTCAGTTGCCGTTGCGGTGCGTTTATGCGTGCAATCCTTTAGCAGCATGGACCCGAAATTCGGTCAGGAACGTCTGGGGGTAGGGCGGATAAAATTATTGGGCAATACAATGGTTCACTGTCTTGTGCTGCTATGCTGACCTTCGCAAAATAAGTTTAATTAAACTTAATCACGTCCGTCTAGACACAGCTCGCCCCTGGAAGTCAGTCCGCTTAGCGTAACTGCTCCTTCCTTTTTTCCTACCACGCGTAGCGAGCACGTTTTCCGGGCGACGTTTGTCCAGCAATCAGAATTAGCGCTGTAAAAACAGGTGACAACTTTTACTTAGATCACCGTTTTCAATATGCCTTGATCTGTAAGTGCGTCATGCGCATTTATATACGCATACGTCATACGTACTAGTCACCCTGAGAAGCTCAGGCTGGCTAGTACTTGACCGAATAACGTACGTAGTTGGAACACTTGACACATTAGCAAAACCGTAATGGGGGGGGGGAGGGGGCGAGGGGACGGTTGAAGGTACCAAGGTGCAATAAGATGTGCACAGGCGTTCTTGTGTTTCTTTTTATAACAATGTTTTTATTCCTACACTGATAAAGTGATGTCTTCCAAGTGGAGTCCGGATGTCTGAAAGTGCGTTGAACAGAAATAGTCCTATGCGAACCTGAACAAACACTATTTTTGAAATATGAAGTGGTAATGAGATTCACTTGCAAAGAAATAATGTAAAACAGTCTTGACGTTCGCGAAACATGATAGAGCACGCTGGCTAATGTTCGAGATAAGCCGCGCTCACTGAAGAAATTTCTAGATTTGTTGTCGTCAGGGTATATATGCAACACCAACTGACTGGAATTGCGAGCGAAATTTCGTGAATAAGTTCTGCGATCGTGCTTCATTTCACAAACTGCGTAGACTCTAATTTACTTGCTAGGAGAGATTTTTTATGACTGAGTCACGAGATCTTGTCTCTGTCGGCCAGGCCTGTGGTTATATGAAATGTTTTGTTATTAACAAATAAATTCTGCAATTTTAAGTGCCAAAACCACAACATGATTACGAGCCGTGCCGTAATTGAGGACTCCGGATTCATATTGACGAAGGCGTGGTACGACCTTGGACGCAACATGAATGATATAAGCTCAAAAGAGCATTAAGCAGTGGAGTGAGCCGCATACAAAGACTTTTTGCTTTGAGCGTGTAATCGCAGTTCAGGAATGTGATGGGAGTCATTTTATTAGATCGGTGCTTCTGGATACATCCTTACAAAGGAGAGTGATTATTTCAAAAGCTGACAAAGTCTCTTTACCAAGCAGCCTATACACCTATGACGTAAAAGGCTTCCCGAAGAGTTGCCAGAACTTAACATAAAAACAACTGCCAAACCAACGGATCCTGGATTGTGATTATGTTTCATAGACTTCACAACCGAAAAGAGGTCTTCCTCAACTGTGGCTGAGTCGGAAACTTCCGATGGCTTAGCTGGTGCAACAAATGGAACAACAGCTGGAGTGGCAGTGGATCAGCATATATATTGTTACGGGGATGTTGGGAGTATAAGACTGTATTTACAATGTATGTACAAGCAGAGTCAATAGGGTTAAAATGGCTGACTAGTAACAATGCGCAGCAGCCAGCGTTTCGCGATATTCTTCTTCCTGTCTCTTCTTTTATGCTTCCGTAACAGAACCCTCAGGTGCTGAATACGCCGTCTCGGCGCATGGTAGGCGAAGAACTGCGAGCGAAGTATGGCTTCAGCCGCGAAACGAGCACGACGTCACCAGGCGGTGGACTTGAAGAAGGATGAAACTGTAAGGGCGCGATCTCGTAATTGACGTCGTTAACTTGAGTACGACTTGATAAGGCCTTGTGTAGAGAGAAGCTTCTGAGAGAGGCCGATCCGATGACATGGAGACCAAAGCAGCACCCAAGCGCCTGGAGCGAACTGAACATCGCGATGCCACCGGTCGTAACGCTGTTTTTGTTGATTGCTGCGAGGCTAATAAACGATATCGGATGACTTGACGAGCCATGTGAGCGCAATCGATGACTTCACAAGCGCACTCAGTGGCAACGCGTGGCACACAAGGTAGGATGGTGTCAAATGACAGTGTGGGGTCGCGACCATACAAGAGATAAAAGGGTGGATATCCTGCGGTGTCATGTGGGGACGAGTTATACGCGAATGTCACGTGGGCAAGCGTGGCGCCTCAGTCGCGTTGATCCTCGGAAACGTACATCGACAGCTTCTCTGTGAGTGTTCAGTTGAGACGTTCCATAAGACCGTTCGTTTGTGGTTGGTGGGCGGTGGACAGCTTGTGCTCAGTGGCACAAGAGCAGAGGAGGTCGTCCACAACTCGAGACAAGGACGAGCGGCCACGGTCTGTAACTGTCGAGGTGCGCGGTGCTGGAGAATGGCGTCATGAAGGAGAACATCGGTGACGTCAGTTGCGCAACTAGTCGGCAAGGGCTTTGTTATCGCGTGGCGTGTCGCGTGATCAGTAGCGACAGCGATCCACTTATTGTCTCTAGTCGTCATTGGAAAATGGCGAAGCAGGACAAGGCCTATGCGAAATAACGGTTAAGAGGGAACGTTAATTGGATGGAGTCGTCTGACAGGTGGCAGGGGAGGTTTCTTCCGGCGCTGACACAATTCGCAAGTTGCGACATAGCGACGCACAGAGCGGTAGAGGCCCGGCCAGAAGAACCGGCATCGTACGCGGTCGTATGTACACAAAACTCCAAGATGTTCCGCCGTTGGTGAATCGTGAAGTTGTTCGAGAACGACGGATCGCAGATGACGAGGAAGGACAAGGAGCAACTCAGGGCAGTCAGGGTTGATATTGCGGTGGTAGAGGATGCCATCGTGCAGCAGGAACTTGCGGTACGTGCCGTCGGTGCGGCCACATTGCACTCCGGCGATAATGGACTGTAAGGATGCGTGGTGTTGTTCTTATAGTGAATATATCTTTATTTCGAACACGTTAAGGGAAGCAGGGAAGAAAATATGCAAGTGCAGCTTGAAAAAAAAACACCCTGCCCCCTATGACCACTTGACATGGCCAGCGCGGAGCTGCCGCGTGTCTTTGACAATACAAAAATAACAGATATGGGGAAGTTGCACAACGTTTCACGACATCACAGAAGATATATATATATATATATATATATATATATATATATATATATATATATATATATATATATATATATATATATATATATATATATATAAACAAGAAGCTGTACACTCAACTAATCTACACTCCTTAAATATCTGACCGTATAAACTTGAATATTAGTCCTGCTGATTACGTCGAGAAAATTCTGATGGTGTAAGGCCACTTATATCAATTCCAGATTTGTTGTAAGCACTTAAAAACCTTGGTAAGTTGTTTTTTAGCATTTGTGAGCTTTAATTTGTTCTAAAACGGTGCACTGTCCAGGGATCTAAGTCTCTTGTGAAACGTGAGGGGACACGTTCTAAACATAATTTAAGAAGTAATAGATGGCTTTTCCTGTTCATGTGATTAAATTTCTGCAAATTTAGACGTTTATAATATTCGTGCAGCACGCATGTCGGTCATGTCCGTCAAATTCATCACGCAGGTCACCGGATCCTGCGCAACAGAATCGGGAGGATCCACGGGTTGACGCGAGAGGCAGTTAGCGTCTTTGTGCAGTCGTTCAGACTTATAGTTGACAGCAAATGAAAATTCCTGGAGACGCAACGGCCAGCGACCAAGCCGTCCTGCGGGGTCCCGGAGGGAAGACAGCCAGCAGAGGGCGTGTTGGTCTGTAACGACCGAAAACGTGCGGCTGTACAAATACGGCCGGAACTTGGCGACAGCCCAAACTGAAGCCAAGCACTCCCACTCGGTGATGGAGTAATTTCTCTCAGCAGGTGACAGCAGGCGGCTTGTATATGCTATCACGCATTCGGTACCATTCTGCAGTTGGGCAAGAACAGCGCCGATGACGTGGCCCCTTGCGTCAGTGTGGACTTGAATGAATGAATGTTTGATGTTTAATGGCGCAAGGACCAAGTATGGCCAAAGAGTGCCATGTCCGTAGTAATTAGTTCGCAGTTTAGTTATGAGATATATGAAGTTGGTGTTACGTGGCTGTAAAGGGACCTTATAAAAGTAGGCGCTCTAAAGTGCGTAAAATCTGTATAAGATTACGGCGATGACATACGACGTGTACTATGTATATTAAGATGCGTTTCAAAAGAATAATACGACGTACAAAATATATCAGATTCTAAAATTGGCTAGAGCCCTACTGCCTCCTTCGAGCCTTAGAAACACAAGGGCCTGGAGACATGTGCTATGCAAAACAATTATTGCATTGGCATCCTCTGGAAAGAGGATGCTCTACGAATTAAATAGACTGATATCATGTACTATAACATCATTTTAGAAACCGAAGAATGCTTTGGTGTCAAATAGCGGTTCTTGGCCAAGAAACATAGCCAGGTGAACAGGGATGTAATAAAGGTATGCCGCAGGAAAATATTTCTTTCTCTCAGCTTCGGCCTCCTGACACTCCAGGAGGACGTGAAGGACGGTCACCCTCTCACCACCTCTGCCACAGGTTGGAGGTTCACTTCCAGTAAGTAGAAAATTATGAGTGCCAAATGTGTGTCTTATTCTGAGACAACAGAATAAGACATCTGTTCGTCGTGATTTTGTGGCGGAGGGCCAAAAACCTAACTGTGGCTTTATACAGTGCAGTTTATTATTTATTTTTGTGTCCCACATGCGTTACCAGTAATTTCGCAGTTTCTTACGTAAGAACTGCTTCAGATGTGTGAAAGGGAAGGTAACCGTAGGAATAATAGCTAGTGATGTGAGTGGTGTGGCCATTTTGTCAGCTAGTACGTTACCCTCGATGCCTCTTGGCCAGGCACCCAGCATATTACTACATGTTTATATGATAAATAAATGCTGCAATCCAGGAGGACGTGAAGGACGGTCACCCTCTCACCACATCTACCACAGGTTGGAGGTGAGAGTTTGGAAGTGAGAGGTGGAGTTCAATGAAAACAGGATTTTTGAACTTTTGTAAAGAAATCAGCGCATTTACAAGAATTAACGAGTCTGTGAATATTATTGCTCTGTCAAGTTCTAATTTCTTTATATGTCTTACTGCAGACAGTACAGCATAGGCTTCTGCAGTGAAAATACTTGTTAAGAGCTTCAATACGTCAGATTCAGAAAAAGAGGGACCAACAGCAGCACAAGATATGCCAGCATCTAATTTTGACGCGTCTGTGTAGAATTCGGAGCAGCATGTACTTCGATTGAAGTTCACGGAAATGCATAGTGATTTCGAGGTCACGAGTGGGCTTTGTGGCCTCTACAAAGGATACATCACAGTCTATCACCTGCCACTCCCAGGGCGGTAGTAGCTTAGCTGAAGGCATTAGGCAATGTTCGATAATTCGAACATCCATTTCGTCGCTAAGCTCTGTTATACGCAGTGACAATAGCACTCTCATAGATGGTCTATTACGAAAAAGTGTTTCACACGTCAAGTCCTTAGCGGTTGTGAAGCGCGGATGTTCCTTATTAGAGCGAACTTTGAGAAAATACGTGAAGCTGATACGAGTTCTCTGAAATTGAAGTGACCACTCATCTGACTCTACGTGTAGACTTTCGACGGGTCCTCTTCTAAATGCGTGAGTGTAGGTGAATACCCGGATGGTGAACAGGGTCTAACATTTTTAGCGCACTCGGGGCTGCACAGGTATATACTACAGCACCGTAATCCAACCATGACCGAATTATGCTCTTGTAAAGATTCATTGAACAGTTCCTGTCACTACCCCATGTAGTGTGGGATAGAAGTTTCAATAAGTTCATTGTTTTAGGCATTTTTTAAAGATATTTAATATGTTGAATGAAAGTGAGCCTATAGTCAAGTATAATACCTAGAAATTTGTGCTCTTTGTTGGCAGGTATTTGTTGTCCACACAGTTCTAAGCAAGGATCCAGAAAAGGCCTCTTTTTCTTGTAAAAAGAACACAAGAACTTTTGTGAGAATTTATTTTAAATGCATTTTTCTCTGCCCACGTTGACACCTTGTCCAAGCCATGCTGTACCTGTCTCTCGCACACTGCGAGGTTACAGGATTAGAAACCTATTTGAATGTCGTCCACGTAGACGGAATAAAAAAATGGCTGGTGGTAATGAAGCATGAAGTGTTGTTATCTTTGCAATAAAGAGTGTGCAGCTGAGCACGCCTCCCTGGGGTACACCAGTTTGCTGTATAAAAGGACGTGACAGTACATTGCCGACTTTTACCCGGAAGGTACGATTGGACAAATAGCTTTATATTAGGTTTAGCATATCGCAATTAATACCCATTCCTGACAAGTCTCTCAAGATTTCGTAGCGCCCCGTTGTGTCGTATGCCTTCTCCATGTCGAGGAATATGGATAAGAAAAAACTGTTTATGAACAAATGCGTCATAGATATATCCTTCAATACGTACAAGATAACCGGTTGTGGAACGCCCTTCCCTGAAGCCACACTGATAAGGATCAAGCATTTTGCTCAGATCAAGGAAATGGACGAGTCACCAATAAATCATTTTTTCAAATACCTTGCCAAAACAACCTGTGAGGGCTATCGGGCGGTAACTTGCCACAGAGGAAGGGTCTTTGCCTTGTCTGGCTTCTTTTCATGTCGTGGGAAGGTACCTCACAGCCCAAATAGTGTTGAAAAATGCGAGTAGTGTAACTTGCGTGTCATTGTGGAAGTTTTCGATCATTTCATACATGATTCTGTCAGATCCCGGTGAAGAGCTCTTGCATACGATCAAGGCAGCTTTCAAGTCGGCTATACTAAAAGGACGGTTGTACAGTTCATTCTGTCGGCATTTTCTTATGAATATGCTTACACTATTTGTTTATATTTGAGAAAGGATTGTGAATAATGGGTTAAACTTGACACGCTCTCAAAATGCTCCCCAAGTGAGCTTGCCTGTTCTTGCAGGGTATCTATCGCCTTGTGTGTTTACCAAATGGAGTGAATATGTTTGTCGACCTCTTATCCTATAAACCCTGTTCCAGACATTGGCCTCGTCTGTATACGAGTTGATACCCGATAAAAACTTCTGCCAACTCTCTCTTCTGGCATGTCGGCGCCTTCTCCTGCCCCGAGACTTTACTTTCTTAAAGTTAATAAAGTTCACCGCAATGGGAGCGGCAAGTAGCACCGCCCCCCCCCCCCCACGCTTTGTTCTGTTTCCTACGAGCGATCGTAGATCCGTCGTTCCACCACGGGACACGCCATTTGCATGCCAAGCCACTTACTTCAGATATGCATTTAGATGCGACATCTATTCTGAAGGCTGTAAAATTCTCCACAGCTGCATCAATTCCTAACGAAGACATGTTCTCATGAGATACTAGTGAGTGCTCAGAATTTCTCCAAAACGGCTGTATCAACCTTCCATCAAGGAGCCTGGAGTGGATATTCCTTTTCTTTAGGTGTTCTTAGCAGTATGGGGAAGTGATCGCTTCGGTAAGGATTGTTGGTAACTTCCCATTCAAGTTCAGGCAGTATAGACAGGGAAACTATGCTAAGATCTATTGAAGAAAAGTTTCTGTTCACAAGACAGTAATATGTGGCTTCCTTCTTATTCAGCAGGCACGCACCAGAAGAAAAAAGGAACTGTTCAACAAGACGACCTCGCGCATATATACGAGAGTGGCCCCACAGGCAACTGTGTGCATTGGAATCGCCAAGAACAACATAAGGTTCTCGCAATTCATCTATAAAGGACTGAAATTCATGTTTCTTTCATTGGTAATGTAGAGGTACGTAAAGCGAGCAAATGGTGATGAGTTTGTTTAGGACAACACGAACCCCCACTGCTTCAACGGGAGTTTGTAGCTGTAAATGTTGACACGCTATACTTTTATGAGTGACAATGGCAACACCACCCGATGATGCGACAGCATCATCGCCATCTTTGCGAAACGTAACATACTTTCTGGGAAAGTTTGTGTGTTTCGATTTTAAGTGTGTTTCCTGTAAACACAGCACTTTTGGATTGTGTTTGTGGATGAGTTCTTGCACATCATCAAGTTTTCTAAGAAGACCTCTGACATTCCATTGAATAATTTGTGTATCCATATTTAAAGTAAATTGGTGCTGTGTGTACAGAACCAGAAGTAGTGACTTAGATTACAGAGCTCTTTGGAGGCCCTGTAACGAGCGTTTTGTCCTTTCTGGAGCGTTCGAGGAAGCCTCGCCTCTCCTTAGGCGCTTGGTGCGCCGTGAGGGTGGGTGTAGTGTCCATAGCCTCTTGTGAGGCGCCGGACACACGCTTTTTAGAGCGAGAAGTTACCCGAGAGAGTCGTGCCTCGGAGGGCAAGACCCCGGCGCCCACCAGCCCGGAGGTCGATGGGGCTGCCTTTGGGTTTGAGCTGTGCCGGCTGTTGCCAGCGCTGCAAGGGGTCGGGGAGGTTGAGCCAGCCTTGACTGCGCCTACCTTCGGGGCCGCTAGCGGTCCTGCCGGATCGCTGCGTGTAGCGCAGGTTGACGCAGATAACTTTTGTGGGCGCGGCAACCCAAAGGTACCCTGGCCTATATGCTGGTTGGGTGGAGTAGGCTTGCCTAATTCCAGCCTGGGGGCAGGAGCCAAAGGTACAGCTCACTGCGCGCGGACTGGGCACTTGGTGGTCGCTGCGACGCTGTTCCCCGAAGCGCCGCATCACCATAAGGTGTGCTGTGGAAAGGTGAGCACCTCTTACGGGCTTCCTTAAAGGAGATATTTTCTTTGACTTTGAGGGCGATTGTGTCTTCTTTCTTCCAGTTCCCGTAGGAGCGTGAGTAGGCTGGATGGTCACCACTGTAGTTCACGCAGTGAAGTATGCCACTACAGTTGTCGGAGGGGTGGCCCTGGACTTCACACTTTGCACAGGTTATTTGAGCACGACAGCTCTCCGAGCCATGACCGAACCTTTGGCATTGGAAACACCTTCTAGGGTATGGAATATATGGTCGGACAGTTAGCCTAATGTATCCTGTTTCAATGGTTTCTGGCAGAACGCTGGATGCAAATGTTAGGACAAGGTGTTTGGTGGGGATTTCTTTGTTGTCCCGTCTAAGGATAATACGCTTCACATTGGTTACATTTTGGTCTTTCCACCCTTCCTGGAGTTCAGCTTCAGTCAAATCCTGGAGGTCTGCCTCTGACGACTCCACGTGAGCTATTCATTGATCGGTGTGGTGTAATGGAAACTGGTATGTTACCAAATGTCACAAGACTGCCTAGCTTCTCGTACATTTTTCTGAGGGATCTCAAGAAGAAGGTCTCCGCTAGCCATTTTCAGCACTTTATAACCTTGAGCCTAAGGTTTCTGTCAAAGATTTTGCACGTATGAATGGTGAAATGAATCTGGCCTGTTTTTCAGATTTCTCACTGTGCACAACATGGAATTTCGGATAGTTTTTTTTTGTTCGGTTGAAGCATATGCTCAGGTCATCGGTGCGTCCCCTCTTTCGAGGGTGACGATCAAGCATGTGGGGAAATGCCGGTGTTCCCATAGTACTTCGGTTTCTTTTCGGCAGGAATGGCGGCCACCCACTACGGAGCGCCACTTGGGGACGCTGCAGCACTTAACGCGTAAGGCTGCAGGTGCCAACCGTACATTGCCACAATAACCTAATATATTATACCCAAGGGAGGGCACATACACAAGGTTAACCCAAGCCACCTAGGAAAATTAGGAAGTGACGGAAGAGATGAGATGATAGGTTAGTAAAAGAAGGAAGATAGGAAAGAAAAAGATTAAAGAGGGGAACAGGAAAAGGCGACCGTCGATTTCCCCCGGATGGGTCAGTCCGGGGGTGCCAACTACGTGAAGCAGAGGCCAAAGAGGTGAGTTGCCTCCAACGGGGGGCCTTAAATGTCCTAACACCTGACATCGGGTCAACCCCCAGGATCCCCCTCTCCCCTGACACGGCTAAGCCGCACATGGCTGCACATGCGAGGGTCCAAGCCTCGTGTGCTCGGGTACGTGGCATCGGGTGAAGGTGGGCAAATATGTGAGGAGTGGTTAGAAACCCGATGAGAGCGGCGGACGCGTGAGCTTGCTCTGGTCCCCATGAAAATGGCCTGGGGCCGCATTCTGTAGCGGTTCGCTTTGGAACCGGTTTGGTCTGGCTGTTGCCATTGGTCGGCGCTTCGTTGTCGTCATCCCTGGTGGGCGGGACGACAAATTTTGTTGACGTCACACAGGTTGCCAATCATCTGGAAAGGAACCGATTCCCTGCTACGAGAGGAACGACGGAGAAGTGGTTCGCTCGAGGGTCGCGCGCGGTGGCGAGCATGATGTCGAGGATTGCTAGGGCAACCGTGGGTGCCGGCTAGTCTCGCGCCAGCTGACGAGCCGGCACCTAGACGAGACAGAGACGGCAATGGCGGCTCCTTTGGTTGTGTTGCTGGCGAGCGCCGATAGACAACGACGCGACGCGTTTGGCATGGCCGAAGAAGACTTTCTAAGGCATTTTAGGATCTCCCAAGACATATTGCGACGTCTTTGCGATGAGCTGGAAGAACATCTCGGGCCTCAAAGATTTCGTGGTGTCGACACTACGATGAAAGTGATGTGCGCGCGTCGGTTTTTTGCCACCGGGAGCTTTCCAGTGCGTCGGGAATGAAGAAGCAATGGCACTGTCGCAGCCTTGTGGGTCAGCCGGATCATTACAGCCGTCGCCAAGGCCATTACGGTTGCGGGCAAAGAAAAAGGATGGGTTAGATTCCCATCCACGGCGTAACAGAAAGCCGTCGTCAGCTGCTGGCACAACACACACGACGCCTTTGCTAGGTAGGGGTGCTCCTCGACAAATGAAACGAGTATTTCGCGCTGCCTCGCTGAAACATTAGGACCCAGCCGCCTGTTTTTGTGCGACGACATCGTCTCGGTTTCGGGGCGCGGACAAGTCCGAAACGTAAACAAAGCGAGGCAAGTTGTTTGCATAACGTATGGCACACCACGTAGCGACGAAATAAGAAAACAACATAAATAAAATTACAACTCCCAGTAGCCGTCTGCGCCGCAAGCTCACACTTATTACTGAAAATTATATGTGCAAGTGTTCTATACAAACCAATGTTTTTTTTTTTTTATCAAACCAGCAACATCCTTCAATTGCTATACCGTCCCCCAAGTACAAACAAAAATGATGACGTGTTCTTCCGGCAGACAGCCGCTCGTTGATTGGTTCCCCTCACGCCGCCTCGTTCCACTCTTTCTCCGAGTGACGTAATCCAGACGTAACAGCCAAAGTGAACCGGTTCCAAAGCGAACCGCTACAGAATACGGCCTCAGGTGTGTGCATAGTCTACGCACAAAAAGCCACTGCTTCCTTTTATTTTTTTTTCTCTCCACTACTATTCATGAGTATTTAAGTGCCTTAATAGCACTGCTAACATCCTACTGCAAAACACAAAATTGGGCAAGTTGTGGCATAAACAAAATTGCAGTTTCACTCGTAATGTGAAACAGTGATGCAGTAGCCGATGAGATATGCGCAGGAAGCTTACTTCATGCAGTGTTTGTTGAAGTGAACACTTGCCAATGCAAGTCGCTAATCTCCTTTAAAAAGTCAAATAAGTAAGAGTCGTATTTATTTGTGGGAGCTGTCTCAGCCGCCCGCCGCCTCTCAGGTCGCCTAAGTGGACATACTATGCTGGCTGATAGCGGCCCCCTCCCACTTTTGGTATGCTTCACCGCGTAACTAAAGTGTACTGCGGCGAAGAAGCCATACATTTGTATTGAGCGAAAAAACGAATGGTTTTTACAACGGTACAGAAATAAACGCGCACCATACATCAGTCTAGCACACGGAAGAGCGTCGCAACATACGGTAGCTGATTCACACAGGCCGTGTAGCCCACTTATCAGTCGTAAAGGGTATTATGGGTAATTCAATATTTCAGACACACATATGTGTTTATGTTTACGTTCGCACTCCTTGCGTAATAAGACTCCCAGAACTTCCACAATAGAAAGTAATTTACAACACACAAACGCAAAGAACACAGACATACGTCTCGTTTTCAACTCGGCCGTCATGCAAATGACATATAGCGCGGAAAAACGTGAACATGCTGTGTGTTAGCGTCGTAAACTTCATACTTGGCAAGGAGCTAGCACACCACAATCCCGCGACAGCCGCTAATGAGACCAAGACGGGAGCTCATGTCTGTGAACGCGCAAACGGAGCCCCTAAGCCACTGCTCCTCCCCCACCCCCGCTGCACGGCTGCACCACTCGTTTCAAGCACAGCACACCAAACACGCATTCAGCGCTGAACAGTGGGTGGTCGACGCAGTTGCATTTACATGACTTGCAGCGAGAAGCACAACCTTCGATATCCTTTAAGCGAAGTCGGACACGGCGACGCCACATCGTGGTTCGCAGAACTTCGCTGCCGAGGCGCTAGGCCGCTTCGATATTTCAATTGTCACCACCGCCGGGTTCTCAAGAAAGCACGGGTCACACAACGCAGATTCTCTACCGAGGCCAAAGCCGCATTGCCGCACCACCACATCTCACGGCTTTCCGCCAAGTAACACAGAACCTACAACCAACACACAAGCAACGCACGTACGTACAATTACATGAGCAATGTTGAACAACGCGCGGTCCAGAGAACGGTCACGCCACGGCGTCGCTCGGCGCTGTTGTAACCGCACCGATGGCACCGGTTAATGGAATCTCAGTGCTGCCACCAGCTGTTGGAACCTCAGTGCTGACACCCGTTGTTGCAACCGGACCGTTGGCGCCCGTTGTTGCAAATGGGTCGCAAGCCCCAAGGGTAGCGTTGGCCTGGCGGCCTGGGGCACACTGGAAGCATCCGAAGGTCCCGGCAAAGCATGAGTCGAATGCTAACAGAACAACTTGTTTATTCTAGCATCGCAAAAGAGCGGCCGGTCAGGTCGACCGAAGTGGAGAGACGGGAGAGCACGCTTCTCAACTGAAGAAATCGGAGCCTCTCTCCTGGCGTCCGGGGGCAGCTGCTCTTATACTCTTGGCGTCGCGGGCAAGAAGGAAGGTCACGGGACGACACCACGTGACAGCGAGGCACGGACGGACTGAGACATGTAGAGACGAGTGTAGTGACGCATCAGCCGGGCCGGCGCCGGTCAGACCTCCTCGCTTCACACTTGGGGAGCTCCTCTCCCCGGCTGCCGCGCTTTGACAAGCGTGGGCACACACACACACACGCACACACAAAGACACGTGGCACTGAACATGCCGGGACGTGCTCGGCGGGGATGCGTCGCGGCCGCTCCGAACGGGCCAAAATGTCCGCCGCTTTGAACGAAGCCCCGGCGTCCGTTGCATCCGCGCGTCGTAGGCGAAACGTAACAGCGCCAGCATCGCGCGTTCTCAAAAATCCCTAAACGACGCTGTCCCTAGGCACCAAGGATTAGGTCACATGAGGGATTTTTGTACGACAAATAGACGCGCGCTCACGTCCAGCCATAGAGTTTCAACTATTGGCGGCGAGGAGTTACGGAGTCGCCATCTATCGGAAGCGCCTCGCTGGCATAGTATGAGGGATCACGCGGCGCGCTCCTCATAGGTTTTGCTGTCAGCGCTCACTGAAAACAGCACGCGTGAGCTCTCCCGCACATTTCTGTAAGTACTGTCGAAACGAGAGAATTTTTTTACTGTCTAAATAATAATCTTGGGCAAACTGAAAGCACACAATCGTTTACAGACGCTATCTCTTTACCGAATACGTACCGTGAACGCCACTGCGCGCGGTCGCCGCGATGGAGTCTCCCGAACCGGCTTCTTGCGTGAAAGGTCAGTAAACGCTGAGAGCAAGCTATGTGAGATATGTTCTTATAGTGTTTGTATAACTAAATGGAGCGTAATAGAACGAAGCCTCAATGCAGCGATCGCGCAGATTCCCAGCGACCGGCGCGTCTGGATGCTTGTCCGTGTACTGTTTCGATTTCTCCGCGCGCGCGTTTTCACACCGTGCCATGAGTTTTAGGCCGCAGAATATGAGCATTTGACAGTATACAAGCAACCATTGTTGCGTGGGTGCTATCAGAGCTGTTCAAAGATAACTTCATTGTAGAGATTTCGACGCCTACGGGGACTGTGATGTGCCGTCGCGAGGATTCAATCTTTTTTTTTTCTTCTAAATTCTTTGAACTTTCAATATTATTTCTCGAGTTGCGTCGCACTGTATGTTTATCGGTGTTCTCAGCGCGTAATTTCCCGCTGCTCCTTTTTTGTAATCCAGTGCATGCATTAATTCATAACACAAACATGACCATATGCCAGGCTTTTTTTAAATGTCCTTCTTACCGCTGCCTTTCCACTCCACTCAACTTGTCAGTATCTATAGCATCGACAAGTTCATAGACGAAACCGTCATGACATTAGTCGGGCAGCGGACTCGGGCGAGCGTCTCAGTGCGCGTTTTCAGAACATCGCAGACCGGGCGCCGTAGTAGAAATCTTCCTCGCGTCTGTGCTTGCTGCATACCCGAGTTGCAGCCGATGTCTGTTTGCCGGTTTTATGTTTCGCGAGCCAAGCTTAACGCAGCTTCTTGTCCTGCGGCTACGTGTGAATAAGGCTGACACCGGCCTCCGTTACGTGCGTTCGGCCCTGCGGCACTGAGCAGTAGCCTACTATGTTGCGCGCCTTCAAAGGCAGCCACTGCCTATTGTAGTGCTTTCAAGCGTTGTAAAGGAGACACTCGAAGCGGGAAATTTTCGCCACTTAATGAGGACCGCAGCGTACGAGGGAATTTAAACTCGTTTTC
Source organism: Dermacentor albipictus (assembly GCF_038994185.2). Lineage (NCBI taxonomy): Eukaryota > Metazoa > Arthropoda > Arachnida > Ixodida > Ixodidae > Dermacentor > Dermacentor albipictus. Next base: position 5,617,386 of record NW_027225576.1, on the reverse strand, counting down.
AGCTCGCTTCGGCGCTCCCGAAGCAGCTGACGCGGCCGCTATGTCCACGTTATCCCCCCTAGCACGTCACGCCGACGGTGGCGCCAGCTTTTCCAGTGGTGGAGCTCGAGTCCAATAGTGTACTAGAATAATGTCCTAGTGACACGACCGGAAAGGGGCGCGCGTGCCTCTTTCCGTTGACGCCACCAGGTGTCGCCACTGCGACCTTTTCTAGCAGACCGGCTGCTCTCATATTCGCTGCTTTTGAGGCGGTCCGTGTTATTAAGGGTTTTTTACGGACATGGTTCTTTCACTATAACAGAACAGGATTGTATTTGACAAAGTATTGTGTAAAGGAAGATTTTGAAGGCCACATCGAGACCATAGTATCGACAATGTCGTCTGCTAGCGTATTCTCGCACAGTCCGGCGCTTTCATTGCGCTCGTCGTATCGCCTGTGCCAGCTGGCAATTCACTGAGCTTCATGTTGCTCATCTACTGCTCGAAAGCCAATATATCTGGGCCTGCCTTGCTTCTATGGAACTATATTTACCACTCCATTTAAATCGCGTGCTTATCGCAAATGACAGGAAAGTGCGTAGCGACTTCGGCGTTGCGCTGCTAACCCCGAGGGCGTAGGATTAAATAATGGACTCGTTGGCTGCACTTTCATAGTGGGAAAATGCAAACATGTCCGTGTTGCCGGTTATAAAACCCCAGTTGGTCAACATTATTCATGTGTCCCTCCCCCCCTTTACTGCGTGCCTAATAATAAGATCTTAGTGTGTTTTACACATTAAACCCCGGAATGAATTCATTTTTGACTATGCAATTGCGCACATACAAACTCACAATTTTTCCCGAAATTTTAGCTCCTAAGAAATCCGCCGCATCTTCAGCACATACTGTCAGAGTGACGCTGGAAAGAAATCCAGGTTAGTATTTCTTTTTAATTATTCATAATGAAAATAGCACAGCTATAAAGGAATCCTAAAGTGTACCTTCCCTAGACACCGAGCATCAAATGCCATTATAAGTAACTATTACTGTTAAAACACATGACCAAAAAACACCTTGTAGCATGGAGTTCTAGGAACATCAATTGGGCTTAATATATTTTGATGCCTGGCGCCTTCTTTCATTACACTTATTCACGCTTTTTTGTGAAGAAATGTAGCCTGGTTGTGAAGTAGAAAGCAGTGAGTTCTGCTGTGATGGATTCGAAGTGATCAGGGCAGCCAAGTTGATGCTGCAGCCTGGCTTTAACAGCACCTAGCTAAAACATCTAAAACACTGTCTGCGTGCAACTCAAGAAGACTAAAACAAACTATGAAGTCGTTGTCCAAGTTGATCATAAACTTGTACAGAGGGGAGGCAGGATATGACAAACCACCGTTGTCTTTCATATGGTAAACTCTGCAAGCTTAAAATTTCCTGCTGCCCATTTTGTGATCAGTAGAAAGTTCAGGCAGCTGGGCTTCACAGCCTGTCTTTAAAATGCACTATCTCACCGCAACCAGCAATATAGAAAATTAGGCGGCTGTCACTGGATGCTGGAGTCCCAAATACCACAGCAGCAGGCTGCAACCTCGAGTTAAAACACGTGAAAGGTCGTGAAAGTCACTTTCAGGCATTATTCCTTGACAGATGATGCGGCTCTCAGAGTCTTGTAGCAAATGGTTCGCAGCGGCAAGGGAGCGTATAACTATGTCTTGGCACAGCCCACCTCTAAAGCACAGTTGAGCAGACACTTCGTCTTCATGCCCACTGAAATGCAAAACTTTCTCATGCAATATCTCAAGCCTTTCTTGCTTTTGTACCTACGTTGTCGCGAAAACTACGATTGAGTCGTTGCCACAGTTAAAGTGGCACCAGAGCTTGAGGGAACATTAACTACTTGGAGCGAACTATTTGCGAATGGTTCATTCTCCGCAAACTGTCCGTTTTCATCTTACGTAGTCTCGACCAGGATCTCGCGAAGTGGTTGGCGGAGCTGACAATCTTCCGCTCTTTCTTCATTTTGTGCGGTCCGTGGGCTCTTACGTGGCTTCGTGCTTACCATCGGTGCACTTTCTGCGGCTGTCCTCTTCCTTTCTGGCCTCTCTTCAACAGGTGCGACAGAAAGGTAGGACGTACAGTCGGGCAGAAGGGTAGGCACCGCGCCAGGCGCCAGCCACAGCTTCCCACGTGGAAGTCGCATTTCGGTGCTATTGATGATGCGGACGTAATCCCTCCAAATGTATCGAGGCTCAAAGTGGCGCTTACATACCACTGAACATAAAAAATTGTAACAACGCAAACACATGCAACCACTAAGTAACAAGGACGAGACACAAGCACGCAATTTTTATATCAAGTATGCACCAACTCACCCAGAAAGAAGTTTTAATGAAATACCGCTGAAGATTCCGTGAGATGCTTGTCTGCTGTTCGCAGATTGCGCCCTCCCATTTCTTCCCAAGTTCATTTTCCGTTGGTTGCGGCGAACAATGACGCTTTCGGGGCGCCCTGATAATCGCTGTGGCAGCCCGGAGCGTATAAATGGGTGCCCGTCTTTCTTTTATGCGAAGCATATTACTGGAGCTCAACCCAGCTCCTCAGGCGCGGCGGTGTCGCCTTCAATACCACGTGACACCGTGACGTCACGACAGAGGAGAAACGGGGCTCCAACTGCTCCAACTCGCGCCGTCGCTCGCGGCGTCGCCTTCAAGGCTGACCACGTGACACCATGACGTCACGACAGAGGAGAAACGGGGCTCCAACTCGCGCTGTCGCTCGCGGCGTCGCGGCGGTATATAAGCAGCTGCGCTTGCCTCTGCTAGACACTCACGAGGTGAGATGCCTCCTGGAGACAGAGCTGCTCGTTGGAATGAGAAGCGAAGGTTGCGGCGTGCTACAGAGACTGTTTCTAGGTGGCTTTGCTACGGCGCAGCGACTACGCGCCCCGCATCGGACGCGGTGAGCGTCGAGCAACGCAGCGTTCGGCGCGACAACGAAATGTGCGCCTGAGCAAGCGCCGCACGCCTGAGCCGACGCCGACGACACCGGCTTTTCTGCGACACGAGCTCCTTAACGCTGTCGCGTTAAAATAAAGGCTAGTATGCTTCGCATCCTGGGCTTAACCTTAGCTAAGCCACAGCCAGTTTTTTTTTTTTTTTGGCATCGAGCCTCCTGTGCTGCAGTTAATGCAGGGATACGCCTTCTTTTTTCAAATCATCCACTGTTTTTCACGAGTATGGCCACGTTGAACGTAACACGGCTCGGAAAACACACGGAGCAAACAGCCGCAGAGCGTGTCTGAGCCGGCTCGACCGCGCGCCAGCAGCTAGAAAAAAGCACAGCAGCGCCACCGACGGCGGCTACTGGCATTTGCTTCAGCCAATGCATTGTCCCTCCCTCTTGCTCGCGCCACTATAGGACATTATTCTAGTACACTATACATTATTCTAGTACACTATAGTTTCAACTACACCCTTCTAGAACACCTAGAACACTGTAGAAGAAGAAGAAGAAGAAGAAACTTTAGTAAAGAATAGTCCGGCAGTTCTTGATGTGGTGGCCTCAGGTGACGGCTCGAAGTTCTTGGACTCGAGCGGCATCTTCGGCTTGCCGGACGGCCCAGAGCTGGTCTGCCAGCTCTGAACTTCTGATAGCCGCCTCCCAGCGGCGGCGACGCCTACGGAGAAGGTCCCCGGCGGCTCCCGCATCCGAGGCGGCGTCGGGAAGAACGGAGCTCGAGCCTTCTACTCTGGCAACAGCCGCGATTATGGACGCGTCGCCAACGGAGCTGCTTTGATTACCGTTGTTGCCGGTACACTCCCAGAGCATGTGTCGCAGCGTTGCTCTGCGTCCGCATGTTTTACACGCGTCTGTTGGGTACAAACGCGGATAGCAGTGGTGTAAGATAGCGGGGCTAGGGTAGGTGTGTGTCTGGAGCAAGCGTAACGTCACGGCCTCGTTCCTGTTCAGTTTATCGTGCGGTGGCGGGAATCTGCGTCTTTCGAGTCTGTAGTGTTGGGTGAGGTCTCTGAACGTGGTTAGGCGATCGCCCCACGCCCAGTGTGTTTCTTGTTGCTGTGTTTCTGTTGTAGTGTCCCGATCCGGCAGATCCGATGCCTCGCTCTCGGGGGCGGAGGCGGCCACATAATCAGCCACTGTAGTTTCAACTCTATGCGTCCAGCGGCCGTGCCGATGTCGATGCGGGCACAATCACGCTTCCTGAGGCCTTAGGGTTCAGAGATAACAATAGTCATGTAAATAAATATGTAAATTTTAAATCCAGACTAGAGGTCACATGAAAGATTGATGATACTGAACGCTATTTGCGTTTATAATGACGAAGAAACAATAAACTTACTAACAAAATGTACAATTTAGCAGCCATAATTTTGTCCTGTTTTTAGGTAACAAAAAGGCTTCGGTAATTGTAAAAAAAATGGTAAGACAAAATTGCGCTTATGTTGGCACATCTAGCGGTAAATGTTAAAACTAACGTAAGCGTTGGTAAGCGAGTTTATATGGTGGTTTTGTTGACAGAGGCGCACGGTCGATTTTTTCGCGCTCTGTGGCCATTTGTTGAACTTGAGACTTTGCTTCCGCTGCCCGTTCTGAAGTTCTCCGAGTACTTAATTACTTTCTACCCATGACTGTATCTTTAATTTCACCGCCTGCTTCGCCAGCCTTTATATAACTGATGTTATCGTAGTTGGTCGGAAGGATTTTATGTTCTTATCACCTTTCCCTTTATAAATCATATTCATTTTACTCTGTTTCCTGCTGTGCGGAATTTGCTTACTGCTCCATTGCTTTTATCAGCGTTTCCTTTGAGTTTTGATTTTGCCAGCGCCGTTTCTCGGTCGCATACTTTAGTTCACAACGCCACCACTACTCTTATTTTCGTTGGCCGGCGCTGGGTGCACGCGCGTGGCAGCAGTCGACCCCAAGTGGAGTCCGCTGCTGCCACGCATGATGACGTCAGAAAAAGAAAACTTAGTAAAAAATACATGAAATGCTAACGTTATCGTTTTGTTGTTAAATACACTACGCCTAAATAAATAAAGCATTTATTTTGTGCTGCGTTTTAAAACCGAAAATGACTGTCGGCGGCTACACACGCGTGCACGCAGTGGGAGGACCGTTGCGATTCCTTGTGGCTGTGTGGTGTGTACTGTAGTATTGAATCACTGTGTAATATCGGCGAGTACGAATAACGTTGCCATTACGAAGCTACAGAAGCTTCGAACGAACTGTGCTGCATCCACGAAACAGCACGACATGTCGCATCATTTGGACTGTCGGTTTCGAAGAGTCGTGGTAGCACAGCGCCGACTGCATATTGGGTCACTGTGTAATATCGGCGAGTACGAATAACGTTGCCGTTACGAAGCTACAGAAGCTTCGAACGCACTGTGCTGCATCCACGAAACAGCACGACATGTCGCCTCATTTGGACTGTCGGTTTCGAAGAGTCGTGGTAGCACAGCGCTGACTGCATATGGTGCCGACACGGATCATGCATATTGCAGGGTGTGTCGTATGTAGCGATTCTTTAAGTTGTGTGTACGCCTTCTGGCAAAGTCGGATGCCTGTTTGGCCTTGGACACCACGTCGACACACCAGGCACGTACCCAGGATTTTTTTTCGGGGGGGGCCCACCACCTCCATCATCATCATCATCATCATCATCATCATCAGCCGGTTTTATTTCCACTGCAGGACGAAGGCCTCTCCCTGCGATCTCCAATTACCCCTGTCCTGCGCCAACCGATTCCAACTAGCGCCCACGAATTTCCTAATTTCATCACTCCACCTAATGTTTTGTCGTCCTCGATTGCGTTTCCCTTCTCTTGGTACCCATTCTGCAACCCTAATGATCCAACGGGAATCTAACCAGCGCATTACATGACCTGCCCAGCTACATTTTTTCCTCTTGATGTCAATGAGAATATCGTCTATAGCCGTTCGCTCTCTGATCCAAACCGCTCTTTTCTCTCTCTTAACGTTATGCCTAGCAATCTTCGTTCGATCGCTCTTTGCGCGGTCCTTAACTTGCTCTCAAGTCTCTGCCCCATATGTCAGCACTGGCAAAATGCACTGATTGCACACTTTACTTTTTAATAATAATGGTAAGCGTCCAGGCAGGAGCTGGCAATGTCTGCCGTATGCGATCCAACCTATTTTTATTCTTCTGAGAATTTCCTTCTCATGACCAGGGTTCCCTGTGATTAATTGACCTAGGTAAACGTATTCCTTCACAGTCTCTAGTGGCCGACTGGCTATCCTGATCTCTTGTTTCTTTGCCCGGCTATTTATCTTTATCTTCATCTTCTGCATATTAATATTCAACCCCACTCTTACACTCTCTCTGTTAGGTCTCCAATCATTTGTTGTAACTCGTCTGCATTGTTGTTCAATAGAACAATGCCATCGGCAAACCGAAGGTTGCTGAGATATCTGCCGTCGATCTTTCCTCCCAAGCCTTTCCAGTTTAATAGCTTGAATTCTTCTAAGCACGCAGTGAATAGCTTTGGAGAAATTGTCTCCCTGTCTGACCCTTTTCTCTGTAGGTATCTCCCTGCTTTTCTTGTGTAGAATTAAGGTAGCTGTAGAACCTCTGTAGATATTCTTACGCGAAGGACGAGTCAGTAAGACGAGAAACTATTTACAGAATATATTTACAACAACGGTTGCAGCGCTGACCGGTTAGATTCACAGCGCGAGCCCAGTTCGTTCTTCCTCCTCTTTTCTGGGGTGATGGCGCCTACGCGCCTCGTTCAAACAAACAAATACCACATGCATGTAGCAATATTTTCCAAGCTTTTTACGTAAGCGTTCTGTACTCCTTGATTACGTAGTGCCTCTATGATTGCTGGTATCTCTACTGAATCAAATGCATTTTCGTAATCTATATAAGCCACATAGAGAGGCTTATTGTACTCTGCAGATTTCGCGATAACCTGATTGATGACATGGATGTGATCCATTGTAAAGTATGTCTTCCTGAAGCCAGCCTGTTCCCTTGGTTGTCAAAATCTAGTGTTGCCCTTATTCTATTGGATATTATTTTGGTAAATATTTTATAAAATACTGGGAGCAAGCTAATGGTCCCATAATTTTTTCAATTCTTTAACGTCTCCTCTTTTGTGGATTAGTATAATGTCTGCATTCTTCCAGTTTTCTGGGACCTTTGCAGTCGATAGACACTTCGTATAAAGATCCGCCAGTTTTCCAAACATTATGTCTTCTCCATCTTTGATTAAATCAACTGTTATTCCACCTTCTCCTCCCGCTCTTCATCGTTTCATGTCTTGCAGGGCCCTTCTGACCTCATCGCTAGTTGTAGGAGAGTTTCTGTATCCTGTTCACTACTGTTTCTAATTGAAGTATCGTGACTCCTCTGGGTACTGTATACAGGTCCGCTTAGAATTTTCCCCCTGCTTTTACTGTATCTTCGAGATTGCTGATGATATTATCCTTCTTATCTTTTAGTCCATACATCATGGTTTGTCCTATGCCAGATTTCTTTTCTACTGATTTCAGGCTGCGTTCATTTCTTACTGCTTCTTCAGTCTTTCTCATGTTATAGTTTCGAATATCAGTTATTTTCGCCTTGTTGATCAGTTTTGACAGTTCCGCGAATTGCGTAATGCTGTGCGGCCGCCAGTCCCATACAACCGCGTAGAGCGCAGGACTCTGCGATTCTAGACGTACTGCGCTCACCGCGAAAGGTTAGAAAAACACCCACATAAGCACAGCAGAGAAGTGGCTACGTGGGGCGGTTCCACCGATAACTGTAGAAGCGTCATTCAAAACAAGTAATTGTTCTCCACTTCCGGCGTCGTTTTCCCTACTTCCTTTTTAAATAAAAAGATGTTGATCCATAAATATTCGCACAAACAATGGTTAACGTTTTTATTATTCGCTTTTGCTTGCAGTTTGGTTGTTGCCTTGACTCTCTCCCTTAGTAGATCGCTTAATTTCTGAACTCCTTGCGATTTTTGTTTCCAGTTGTCAATTTTGCACGAAAAGTGCTATACAATTAGGGAAAAACAGACGAAGTAACGGGCGACAGCCATCTTGCTTATGGGTTTAAGGGTTATTGCAGGGTTTCATGATGGACGCTCTTTCACATTATTTTATTTCCCACCTTATCTAACCCATATCACGTGTATATGGTTCCGGGCATCTGCCAGCGTCGCGGCGAGCTGTAACTCAAGGAAATAATGAAACAAAGGGAAAAGTTAAACGCAACTGACGTTTTCTCCGGCCGCAACTCGTTCCATGAGAGTACAGACCAGCTGAGTAACAGCCGCATCCCTCTCCTGGTCCCAGGATCAGCCTAGACAAAGAAGGTTGAACTAACAAAAGCAACAGCTATGCGCGTGATGGTTGAATAGATGCTGACAACTGAACGCATCTCGAGTTAATCGCGCGGACGCAGAATCTATGAGAAAACGGTCCTTCACATTACAAGAGATGCCGATAACTACCACCATCTAAAAGGAGTGAAAAAGGCAGCATAATGCTGACCGATGAACAGCTGCCAAGTCTCAACATTTATCTGGCGGCGCTTTAGGAATGTGTGAGGAGTGGTGGCGTGGGTGCACATGGGGAGGGGGTGGGGGGGGGTATGCCACTTGATTTCGGGGGGGGGGGGGGGTCCCGGGCCCCCCCGGGCCCCCCCCTGGGTACGTGCCTGCGACACACTGCTCTCGAGCTCGAAAACGCAGAAGTGGTGCGCGTCGGCATTGACGTCGATGTAGGGTGCATACACATTTCCAAATCGCTGTGCAAAGTAAGGGCGCCTTTTGTCGATGAGCAAAGTGCATTCAAACATTTCGCGTCGCCTTACGCACGCAGAAGCCTAGTAACGAAAGCCTGGACGTGAAACGTGAATCTAACAGAAAGGCCTGTTCCCGCCTGAAGGCAATGTCAGCAAGTGGGCAGAACTCTGCCCAAGACCACACTACCAACCATAAACGCGCTCCAAGGCATAAAGAAACGAGCTGCTCCAGCGTTGCGCCCAAGTGTGGCTCGAGATCGCAAGCTCGAACATCATCCGGTTCTTCCAGCGCAACTAACTAGAACAACATTCTATCACACAACACAGTAAGAAACCGTAAAATTGTGTTTTAGCTAAGCTGAAAATCTGAAGCAGCTCCAGCAGCGCGCGCAAAACTATAAACCGGAACACGCCATACTTGTTTAAACAACGTCATCATAACTGTGACGTCACTTCCGTGCGTGGCAGCAGCGTTTTAGTATGGCATTTCGCTTCTACCACGCGCGTGTCACCAGTGAGGGCCTTTCGTTAAAGTATTGGCGCAACTAACTAGAACAACATTCTATCACACAACACAGTAAGAAACCGTAAAATTGTGTTTTAGCTAAGCTGAAAATCTGAAGCAGCTCCAGCAGCGCGCGCAAAACTATAAACCGGAACACGCCATACTTCTTTAAACAACGTCATCATAACTGTGACGTCACTTCCGTGCGTGGCAGCAGCGTTTTAGTATGGCATTTCGCTTCTACCACGCGCGTGTCACCAGTGAGGGCCTTTCGTTAAAGTATTGGCGCAACTAACTAGAACAACATTCTATCACACAACACAGTAAGAAACCGTAAAATTGTGTTTTAGCTAAGCTGAAAATCTGAAGCAGCTCCAGCAGCGCGCGCAAAACTATAAACCGGAACACGCCATACTTCTTTAAACAACGTCATCATAACTGTGACGTCACTTCCGTGCGTGGCAGCAGCGTTTTAGTATGGCATTTCGCTTCTACCACGCGCGTGTCACCAGTGAGGGCCATTTTCGTTGCACTGTAGAAGCACGAGTGGTAGGAGGTACAGTTTCCTTTCTCTAAATTTGTGTAGGTGTTCTGTGCTGCGGGGCAACGCTACAGTGTACTAGAATAGGGGCAGTGCATTCAGGAAGCGCCCGCCGCTGAGGCGCTTCATGTAGATAGCACGAGATGGCGCTGTAGGAACATGGGCTGTACGGAACGTACGGCGCAGTGCCAGCGCTGCACGCTGATATTTTGATAATCGTTTTCTGTTGCAATCAAATAGACGTACAAATGCTCGGCGGATGTTAAGATGCATCCCCGAAACTCACTACATATAAGAGATGAATTTGTATGTGCACTCCTAGCGCATCTGAACGCCCATTAGATGCATTTATTAACCTGACAGCAAAGGTTTTGCAGACACAGAAGTAATGGCGTAAGGCCGTTAAATTTGTGTTGAGCCATGTTGCCACGTAACCAGAAATTATTCGAACGGAAAAGTCGGCTGCAAATAACGCCGTAGTAAAGGACATCGAATTGATTTAAACCAACTCGGATTCCAGGTGCACACATTTTCTTTAGCGGTTCGCATTCATAAAAAAGCGGCCGCGGCATCCGCGTCCCAAAGTCAAGCGCTTAGTTCCTCAGCCGCTGTTGTAGAAGAGAAGGCAAAACAACATGCGCGTACATAGCCCAAAGCCAAAGAGCTTCCCTGCTTGGCATTTACCTTCTTTCGCGATAAACATTTGTCCCTCGTTCTGTTTCGCGAGCCCCCCGCAACTACATAAGTTTCTGAGCATGTGTTGGTGAGCTAGTTGGTTAAGCATGATTACAAAGACGGCGCCGAATAAAACAACACACGAAGAAGGGGAACACGAAACAGTGCACTAACAACGTTGTTAGTGCGCCTACGTGCTGTCTCGTGTCCGGCCCTTCTTCGTGTGTTGTTTTATTCGGCGCCGTCTTTGTATTACATAAGTTTATTCGTGATTTTTTTTTATTTACATCATGAAGTATTCCTGAACGTCAGGGTCATGTGCGAGTATGAGACACACCGACATCCTACACTTCTATGGAAGGAATAAAACAGGTAGGAAAGACGCTATGTAAAAGACATCTCTGCAAAACTACACACAGTGTGCCAAAACACAGAATAACAGTGCAAGTACATTCCTACCCAAACAATGGAGACCTACAGCAGAATTAATATGCGCAAATAAATTACTTCTTTCATTTTTAATTATATTAACAAAATTAGCGATTTGAATGCACCAGAAACGTTGTGCATTCAGATGAAGAAGACAAAGATGATCGAAGGGTCAGCATACATATGTTGCACCAGCCTGCTAAGAACAGTATAGCTAACTTTTTTTTTTATTTCATCGTTCATCATTAGTACAGAAGGAGGTCCCGGAGTTACAAGAACTGTCAGGGGGACCTCCTATTAGTAATTTAACATTGCATGAATTAATACATTTTGGCAACATAGCAACGACAGACATCAGAAAACACGAAGTTAATGAAAAAAAATAAACAAATACAAAAAAGTTGCTTACAATAATTGAAGTTCAAAACAAAGCAAATAAAACAGATACAGCGTATGCATAAATAAGTATGTGGTAATTGACACGTTAATGAAACACAGGAAATGACACATGTCAAAGAACAGGGGGTTATTGCAATAGATAATTTAAAATAAATATATGCTTGCAATACGCAAAGTGCAAATGTTATATAGGCTATGCGACAAAAAATTTGAAATGTCTAAGAAAGGATTAAAAAAGAAGACAAAGGAAGATATAGAATAACGAATAAATAAAGGCTGTCGATACAATAGGTAAGTACAGAATCATTGAAAACTGGGAAATAGATTTGTACACAATATATACTTATAGTAATGAATCAGTAGCCAGTAGTGTCGTTAGTAAATATTTCTTCGTCTCTCTCCTGAATGTTAATGTTGTGCGGCAGGCTTTAATATGGGGTGGTAGTTTGTTCCAGTATTTAATGGCCGTAAAAAGCGAAGTAAACATTCCATAATTAGTGTTTATTCGAGGGAGTAAAAAATTGTTGTTAGAGGAAAATCTCGTATTGTTAGTGTTGGTAAGAGCAGAGTTATTAAATGCATCTAAAATAATTTCATGATTTAGTGTGCGGTATATTAGTAAAACCACTTTGAGCTGGAGCATGTAACGTAATGGTAGTATTTTTAAGGAACTGAAAATTGGTACTGCATGCGACATGTAACTGGAGAAAGTAATGATCCTCAAGGCTTGATTTTGTAAATGCTCTAGATGTATTATGTGCGAGCAATATGTGTTTCCCCAAACTGAGATGCAGTATTGCAAGTGACAGTGAATAAATGCGTAATAAAGTGAAGTTCTAACGTTTTGTGGAAAATACGAGCGCGTTAGGATTAGTACTCTTATTCCAAAGGCAATTTTTTTTGAGACCATGTCAGCATGCAAGTTAAATTTAAGTTGGGGATCAAGTTTGACGCCAAGGAAGACAACTTCATGTGCAGGTGAGAGAACATGGGTTTGTAAGACGAGTGGTGGCGCGGGTGCGATGACGCGTTTATGTGTATGAAAAAGCATAAACTGAGTTTTCGAAGGGTTGATGTGAAGTTTGTTACTTGTGCACCACGCAGATAAGTTGCTTAGGTCAGAATTTAGTCGTTTTATTACAGTATTTATGCATTTGCTATGAGTGAATATAGTCGTGTCGTCAGCATATAGAATAGATGAAGTACTGGTTAAACAGTGAGGAAGATCATTAATATACACCAGGAAAAGTAAAGGGCCTAAAAGTGAGCCTTGTGGGACACCCCTAGTGACTGGTTTAGTACGTGAAAGTGAACCTCCGAAATTTACAACTTGAGTTCTGTTAGTCAAATAACTGCGGATGAGCGTAGGAGCTGGGCCACGAATGCCCAGAGCTTCTAACTTGTAAGAAAGGATGTTATGACAGATGGTGTCAAATGCTTTACTGAAGTCAATGAAAACTGAACCAACAATATTGGAGTTGTCAAGGGCATGTTTTATTTTGTCAGTGAATGATGTTATAGCTGTTTCAGTCGAATAACCTTTACGAAACCCGTGTTGTTCAGGCGAGAGAAGATTAAATTTGTGAAAGTAGTTTGTTAAGCGGGTTACAAGTAGTTTCTCAATGACTTTGCTAAAAAAAGATAGCATACAGATAGGACGGTAGTTTGAAATTAATTCTTTGTTACCTTTTTTTAATATGGGAGTTATTTTACCGTGTTTTAATTCATCGGGGAAAACGCCTGTTATGAACATGCAGTTAACAATGTGCGCGAGTACATCGGCGATATGGGACGATACTAATTTGATTTTAGAAGGGTGTAAATTATCAAGGCCTGGACCTGTAGTTCGTAAACTAGCGATTGAATCAGATACTTCTTTGGGTGATGTAGGGAACAAGTAAAATGAATAAGGGGTTTGCCTGAGTACTGGCTGTGGTATACTGTCTAGTGAATGATCATGTGTAGGACAGAAAAAAGTATTGAATTCATTTGCGATGTCAGTGGCTTCCGTTACTACCCTTGTTCCTGTATTAAGTTGCTTCAGTGCGTGGTTTGGTGAAGACAGATGAAGAAATGACCTAATGGTATCCCAGGTTTTGCGGGTGTTATTTGTGTGTTTAACAACCGTTGTCTCGAAGTAGGAACGCTTGGCTTCTTTCAAGAGTCTGGCAATTAAAAGTGCAATTTCTTTTTTCGTCATGCTTCTCTTCACTGATTAACACTTTCTACGTAAAAGTGCAGCCTTGTTAGGACATAAAAACGCACAACTGCTGATGTGAAATCATCAGCATGTAATTTGCAGCATATATGACATAGCCAAATTTAAAGCTTTCACTAGAATCATGACATCAACTATGCTGTCGCTGCAAAGCTCCTCTTTGCGGAAGAAGGTTGTAAATATATTCCTTCAAGTTTCTTTAGTGCTTCGAAAAGCAACTTGGACGGATACAGCAATCCTCCCCTGTCACAAATTTCGTGAATTTTAAGACTGCTACTGACACTAGAGTTCTGCAAAAGAAGAGAGCGGCAGTCCTCACATTTCTTGCGAGCAAAAAATTTCTACGCGACATACCCTGTCATATATAACGGATGAGGCGGTCACCGCTCCTTTCCTCCACATAAGATCGGTGCTCTGCCGGAGTATTGTTTAGCCTTTGCTCTACCAGCGTAAGATTTCCAGCTTCAACTAACTCGTCAATTGTGACGCAACGTCCCCTTCCTTGTCAAAATTATCAGGCGAGTGAAGTAGCGATACCAAATGTTTACTGACCTCTGTGTTCCCTGTTTGCATTGCCTTCGCCAAGATATAAAAAGGCAATTCACAACAATAAAAAATTGAGGCGGCGTTGGGTGATCGTTGGATACGCGCGTCTACCTCACAAGAAGTTCTCCAACTTTTATTGGCTTAGTCTAGATGTCAACAGGTATTTAAAACCCTCTGCTTCCAAGTATTCTAACAGAGCCAAAGTGCTGGACAATGTCACACAGAGCCCATCTGCAATAGACTGGCTCAAGCCGCAAAGTCCTTTTGCAATGCATATTTAGCGCCAGCAAACAGGGACACAAGTGAGACGACACCACAATGCGCTAACTTCAACAACTTGATTTTCAGGAATCACCCACCTATTTAACCTATGCACAGTTAAATAGGCGGGTGTTTCCTGACAATCAAGTTAGCGCATTGTGGTGTCGTCTCCCTTCTGTCCTTGTTCGCTGACGCTAAATATGCTTTCCAAGTCAGTCTACCAACACGCCCAACAAATGGCAATCCTTTTGCATGTGACTCCCAACGAGACAGAAACTCGAGGAATGCCTTCAGAGCCCTTCAGAGCAAACACACGGCAAGCACGCTGCAACTGGCCGCAACACCACTGAACATAGAGTTACCCACAGAACGCAACACACGGAGAACGCGTCCGTACAGCCCATGCGACTACAGCGCCGCCGCATCCATCCGGGACCTGTCTACGCTCCCGGCTTCAAAGCGGTGCGTGACCGGTCCCCATGGCAACCACTGCCGCCGCCGCCGAAAGTACAGTGGCTAGAATAGGGGAAGTGTACGCAAGGCGCCGCCTCTCGCGCGGGCTTCTCGGATGTTCCGCTCAGGTGGCGCTCGCATTCGCTTACACGTCGCTCGGAGGCGGCGGTCTGCTGTAGGCACTGTCGCATTCCAGCCGCGGCACTGAGGCAGCTTGGTGTTCTACATTCCTTTTTTTAGATTAGCTGCAGTCACAATGAAGCCATATCTGATGCAGCTACGATCGCATGGCCTCCGCACTTCGCTTTGCGCTGTTGCAAAAGCCGGTCCAAAATGCATTTACAGCTGCCTATTCCGTACATGCGTCTGGTGGCGTTGATTCTACAGCGGAGGCCACGCGATCGCAGTTTCACATGTTTACTAGACTAAACACAGAGCGTATTAGTGCCGAGATCTGCGTTTATCCATTCGACAAGCGACGCTGATCTGTTGAACGGCGCCATGTTTGACCTATATCCGAAACTAATTTATCACGACCGCGGCATTAGCTTCTAAATAATACTGCGAAAATGACCTTATTGTAACTGCCTCCGTGCCCTCCTGCCGATCTTGCTCCTCATTAACCCGTGAGGTCTGAGTTAGTTAATCGGTTCACCTTGTGAGATCACCTGCATTACTGGAGATTCAAAATTGCTGGCATGCTCCATGGTGTTGACTACTGATTCCTAACAAACAGGCACCATATAGCACTGTGTATGAAAATAAAGAATAACTGAGATCCACACAAGCTTCTTAATTTTTATCAGTTTTATTCAGCAAGTTAAGATTAGGCAAAGTGAGCATCCGCATTGTTATGTCGGTTATGTAGTGCGGCGCATCTTCAGATGTTTCTTTTTTTCTCGCGTTGATATTCTTTCTTTGTTCAAAGACTTGATGTAAAAGTGAAGTCATGTCAAGATAAAAAAAGTCACTATATTGCTTGACAGTGCTTCTTTGTGGGCATCACAACCAATGGAAGGCACGTGTTGCATACAATGCAAAATATCGCTGACGTACGCTATCTCTTTGTACTTTCTTCCAACTGAACCACATTGTGAAGCTATCCTCCAAAGCTTCCGCGAATGAAAAAAGTTGTCTTGAGAGATATAGAAGCCCTCCTTTATCACAAAACTGGGTGAAAGATGAGAGAGCTTCATCTGAATTCTCAACCGATGTCAGCAGCTGCTCAAAGCAGTCCCGACATTTCGTTGTTGGTATTTTCCGTCGGGCCACATAGCCAGCCAAATAAAATACCAGCCTTGCATCACTATGCTTCCCCGGATAAGGATGATCAGTGCACAAGGATGATGTTTCAAGCACGCTGGAGGCTTCGTCAATTCTTCCTGCACCAATCAAGTTGTCCACTTGGTCGGCTGCCTCAGCTGGTCCGACAAATGACACGATTGCGCCACCTGAGCAGTTGCCTGTGTCTAGAGCTTTTACTAAATTATTGAAGCTCAGACAGTTAACAGCAGTAAGGAACTGTGCTGAGTTTGGATGATAATTACATCCCGAAAACTGGCGAATTATGCCAAACAACTTCTCCATGGGATCCTGCTCAGGCGGGAAGTCAGCAAATATAACGGTAAGCTACCTTTAACGGTTCTTCGCTGAGAATGTGCTTTCCCCACCGGCTGGACGGAAGACGGACATTCTTATAGTGATGTGCGTCTTCATTGTCGGAAGGCACAGGTAGATCAAGGTGATCAACATCGTTTTGCGAAGGTGGTTGCAGCGGCCCATCCTTTCGACGCCTTTTTGATGGCACTGGGGAATGCAAGCTTGACCTCTCTTTAGGCTTTCTTTTCTTCGGAACTGCCTTGGAGAGGTACTTTGGTACATTTGGAAATATCGTCGGTACGGCGCCCGGCAGAAGAAGTGGCCTGCTTCGGTCCAAGAGCACTGTTTGGCCGTCAATTGAGTGTTCAAAGTGTCGTGAGATGAACTGCTGATCGAAAGGCAGCTCCCATACGGCTGCGTTGCATTCAAGCGGCTTGTCTGCTCTCGGTATGTTCCTTTGCCACTTCTGAAACACGGCGTCTTCCTTCGGGACTCCGAACAATGAAAACTTGTTCTTGCATGACTTATGGGCGTCTTGCGCTGGAGTTTGAGGTATAGTAGCGGCGCCTGGTGGCGGCGCGGGAAACGACATCTGGGTCGTACCAGCTTGGGTCGTATTGAGCCCTGGCTGTGGCGAAGTACGTTTCTAGGCCGAGTTTTGCGTCAATTCGCACTTTTTTCTGCCCTGTTGCGAGTGCTTAAAGGCTCGTCACTTCTCGCAGACCATGCCGACCACGCTGCGAGCTCGCCGCAGCCTATAGTTTAACGAAAACGGGCTCTCCGTGTGCAGTGGGACGCAATGCTGGGAGCAGACGAAATCGGTGGCGCCGATCCGGAGAGACCTAGCCCAGCCTCGAGAAGGCGTCACCGTCATTACTTCTGCGTCGTGGGCTGCCATGAACAAGAAGGCCTGAATCCCAACATCATATTCTGCCGTTTTCCTTCAAGGCCTCACGAAGTGGAGCGTCGGGCGCGCTGCATAGCTGCAGTTCGTCGCGCTGAGTAAGCGAAACTTCGCGCCATGCTGACTGCTTCGCCTGTCTTGAAGCTTGCTTGATTATCTGCGTTCTAACGTTCGGTCTTTTGCACCTACAGTCCCGACAGCAGACCGACATAGCAGCAGGCATGGCTGGTAATTCACGATTCGAGACCCGGCCACAGCGACAATTAACAATTCGACCGATGCGAAGTGGTGAAGTGCAAATGAGCACAAATGGTCGGGCTCATTCGATGACACTTCACTACTCCACTACGAGCAGCACAGGTTAAGAGAGTTAAATGCGCTCATCCTTGATCTCAAGCCAGCACGTTGAGGCAACGCAGCAAGGAAGTATTGATTGCAACACATCGATGTTCGAGCGCTGTCATTAAAACCTACATCAAGCGAGCGGCGTACGAGCTCGCACTGCAGCGCGATTCGCACGTACGTGCGAGCTCATATGTAATTGCATCAGTTATTACCAGTTACTAAAAAGGAGAGATGGCCGCTACTACAACGCAGGCATAACTACTTGTTTAGCGGCATGCAGTCAACAAAGATTGCAGGAGGCCCGCCGTTTCGCGGCATGTCGAAAGACCGCTGCCGTCGCGGCGCGTACGATCGTGCGCTCGAGCAGTTCGTACATGGCGGCGCGTACCGTCGTGTGCTCGAGCAGTTCCGTACACATGATGTCTGCCTATCGCCGCTGTGGATTCATTTCTAGCAAGCATTTCCTCGCGTTTGTGCGCCTGAATCTAGCAGCTTGCGTGCAAACCTTACCTGAAGTTCCACTTCGTACGCGACTCGCTTCACTTGCGATTGACACGGTGCTAAAACTTCGCCGCCCAATTCTTGAACGGCGTACACGTATTCGGCACTGCATAATTTCTTGCCTTTACGCAGCGTGCCACCCCTGAAAAAATCTTCGGCGCCCGATATTCGCTGCAGGCCGTGAAACAACACAACCGAAAGTGGCGGGTCCATAGTGTAAACGTGCTTTCCGAAGCAGACGACCGAGCTTGGTACAACACATTTTAGCGCAGAGGGCGCTTTTTAGCACCTTTTTCGCAGCGCCCCCTGGGCAATGCAAGAGCCCCATAACCAATCGTGCATCCGGGCACAAAACAATGGCTTTGACGGCGGCTCATTGTGCGTAATTCGCACAAACTTCTACGAAAATCTTAGCAAGCAGACTGAAAAAACTCCGACAACACGTGTAGGAAACTCGCAGTCACCCGCTGTAAAAGCGGTCAACTCGACGACGACGTGTAAACGGGATCGAGCGCCATTTCGCGGTGGCATCGCTAGGCAGCGTCAGCGACTCCCATAGTGGCCGCTCGGGGATAGTCACACTTCCCCTTTCTAGCCACTGTACCGAAAGCAGGGGTGGCACACTCTCAAGTTCAACAAATGGCCACAGAGGGCGAAAAAATCGACCGCGCGGCGCTGCTAAAGAAACAGGCATAGTACGCCAATTAAAAAGGTTCCCCGTTGAGCGCAATGTCTCCCGCTAGAGGCGCCGTAGTAAGCGCAATTTTAACCTACAAACTTTCTTCAACAGTAAACGAAGCGTTTTTATTGCATGATAAAGACTACAAAAGTATAATTCCTAATTTTACATTGTACTTTTCATTACCAACTTTGTTGTTTTTTGTCATTTTAAACGCAAAATAGCGTTCAGCATCATCGACCTCCCACGTGACCTCTGGTCTGGATTTAAAATTTTTACCGGTATGTTCGCGTGCACGGCAGGTACGGATTCCTTGGTTCGTACATTGGTTGGTTATTTTGTGCTAACACCAGTTTATTGCGCTTCGATATCTCGCGTTATTTAACTTGGGGTGTAAGCCTGAAAGTTAGGTTTCAGTCGTGAGCCATGTGGAACACGTCTGCATCGAAATGGGAGCCGGGTCCTACTGCGTCTGGGGACAGCAATACCGGTGAGTCGTTTAACATCACTGCTTCAATCGCTATGTAATTTATTCGTCTCGTTAACTTACAGGCGGAGGTAAGTTAACGAACTAGATGCTGCATTACATAAGGGCAGTCAGGACCCTCCGTTGCTGTTTCCGAAATAAACTTTCAGTTGCGAGGCCATCATTATGCACACATTCACGAAAGAGAAACGATATCGGAACGCGCGTCACATTTTTCATCTCGTTTTATCCGTAGCCATAAGTGACTGAGTTGCCTTATCAATGTATATATATTTTTTTCGAGTCCGCAGGCAACTTCTTTCGTTCACAGAACCGAATAACCTTTTGATAAACTGAAGCTTGAATTTAATGTATTAAACAGTTGCACACATGATAATTCACCCATATTTCGTACCTGTTGGTTCCAAATGTTCTTGCTGTTCAGTTTGGCTTACCTCAGGACATCTATTTTTGCAGTAGTGAAGCGGTGCATCACGTTCATGCACAAAAAGAATGCATCAATTCTAATAGCTTCACGTCTTTCATCTATTTGCTTGTGAAATCAGCAGTGTGATCTCTTCTAGTGTATAAACGAGCGCACAAATGTTCTTACTTGTGATCTTAATAATACTTAAGCTGTTGACATGCATTGTAGTTACGCAGACATCGATTTTACGGAGAGTAACCATATTTATTTACCATGCTGCTTAAGCACCCTAGAACAAACAGTGTACATTTGCATGTGTTCTGTAGTCACAAACCATTGCAATGTATATGTCGCACCTTTTCGCATTTTATATTGCAAAATTGTGCTTATTCAATTTCTGATGCAGTCAAAATTTCTGTTCCAGACATGCAGTAATGAGGATGGCACCAGTATAAAGCAACACACTCCATGCACTAAACAGAAGCTGCTGCCTGCTACAACAAGGTCATTGTGTGGACTTTGGCTGCTACTACAAGGTAAACAACACCTGGTTCAGAAATAAATATGCCTGATATATGCTGTATTGGCTTGCTAGTCTTGAGATACATGTCATTTGTTTGTAGCAGACGATATGAACATTTGTTCATGTTTACAGTTCAGCATAATTAGTTCAAACATAAAAGAAAACACTACATGAGTTTGGATAATCTCTGCTGTATCTCATGTGCCATTGTTCTGCCCCAACAGAGTTTGTGCCAAGTACATCTTGGTCATCACGGGAGCCCCCATCTACACCAACAGGAAGGGGTTGGAGCTGAATTCACAAGACCACGAACAAAGAAGCCATTCCAGAATTATTTGGATGAGATATCAAGTATACGGACGAGTGTTTCAAGAGTGAAAAGAGCCTACGCCATCATTCCACCAGCACGGATATTGGCCGAGTCATCCAGGTACCTCAACAACAAAAATTATTTGTCTTCAGATGTACCTGCAACCCCGGAACAAGCACAGACGACGCTGGCTAAGAGTGTTCTGTCAGCTTGCCCTTCCTTAGGGAGCTCCCTGGCCTTGCCAATTCTTGCCAAGTATAATTTTGTTTCAATGAATGCACGCTTCTTCATTCCACACTTTTGTTAGAGATCATTCCTATTCCTCATACAAACATTAAAGGTCAACCGATTCTTTGCTCATACTTAATGCCAGTCACTGTCTAGTAGCATAACATATGTGTAGCAGTTCTTTCTAGTGTATGTTGCCATGTGCAATTCCTCTCCTGAAATAGCTGATGCGGCATTGGCGTGTGTCTTGCATTAACCTTTACACTGTGTGCTATGTAGCATTTAACTTTTGTTAATGTTTTTGGCTTTCAATGTTTGCAAGGTAGAGTGGCTTCTTTCTTGAATGCAAGCTTTCTCATTCCCATATTGAATTCCTAGTCTCATTCAGGATTGCTATTCTTGCTCGACAGCCTGTGTTTTTGTGCAAGCTACATTGAAGAGATTGATTGCAGAATATGGTTTCGGCGCTGTGCGACTTGGTACTTGTCACCGTGTTACGTTTCTCATATGTGGGAGCCTGGTCAGTTGCATTGGGAAACAGTCTCTCGAGGCAAGCACCTGCTCCTACAGTCTGCACAGTGACATAGACTGCGAATTTACACGCACCGTGGTTGGTGCTCCCCGTTCCGTCCTTTCCTGCTGCTGCCGTGTGCAAATTTTGCTTGTGGCCTTCCTCAGCCATGATTTGGCGTCAACGGAGACTCTCATACATAATTACATGGTTCTAAGTGTATGAAGTTGATATCCAAATTTGTGGAAAGGCCTGCAAAATAGTTATGTCCACAAAACCGACCATGTCCATATATAGAGAATGTGGCGGACCAAGTGTGAGTTACACATTAGTGGCATGCAAAAGAACTAAAAGAAACATGCAGGTTGGAAAGGCGGTAACGCTAAAATGCCGGGCACTCCATGTCGCTGTTGGCTGTGGCAGCAGATGCTTGCGTCACCCGATTGTTTCGCAATGCAAGTTGCTCATATTCAACGCCAACTGTCGGTGCAAACACGTGGGACACACTGTCCAATCTGCTTGTGCTGCTGGTTGTTGCTTGTTACCAGACTGCAGTGTGCGACGAAGGCAAGCACTATGCCTACAGTCGGACGGTTGAATGTGCCGCAAGCAGCCCATGTGCGTGTATGCTCACTGTTGTCATGTAGATCGCAGCCAATGCATAGTGCCAATGTATAGATTGAGCGTTATGTTAGAGTATGCTGAAGTGATTTGATTACATCTTGTTTCAATGTTGTCCCACTTGGTCATGGTTGCCGTGTTACATTTCTGGGATGTGGCAGCCTGTTTAGTTGTATTGGCCAACGGCCTCTCGAGGTAAGCACCTGCTCCTGCAGTCCACACAGTGACACAAACTCCCTGTATACATGTACTGTGATTGGTGCTCCCTGTTTGTCCTTTCCTGCTGCAGCCATGGGTAAAGTGTGCTTGTGGCCTTCTTTGTACATGATTTGGCGTGAACAGAGACTATCATACATGATTACATGGTTTGAAGTGTATGAAGTTGATATCCACATGGGTGGAAAGGCCTGTAAAAGTGGCTGCGAATTGGCGATTCCCACCAAACAGACCACATTCATATTGAGAGCAGGTGGGGCACCAAGTGTGAGCGACACATTAGTGGCCACTGAAAGAACAAAAAGAAACGTGCATGTAGGAAAGGAGCTAACACTAGGATGTCGGGTAGTTCATGTCGCTGTGTTGGCTATGGCAGCAGGTGCCTGCGTCACCCGATTGATTCGCAGTGCAAGTTACGGTGACTGTCATTGCAAACAGGTGGGGCACTGTCCAATCTGCTTGTGCTACTGGTTGTCACTCGTTACTAGACCACCATGTGCGACGTAGGCAAGCACTGTGCCTGAAGTCGGATAGCTGAATGTGCTGTATGCAACTTGTAGTGCGTGAATGCCCACTGTTGTCATGTGGATCTTAGCCAATGTACAGTGTATTGTCTTTACCTTATGAGGGGATTGAATGCAGAGTCTAATTTGATAATGGTCGCCGTGTTATGTTTCTTCGATGTGGCGACCTGGTTAGCTGCATGGGCAACAGTCTCCCGAGGTAACCATCTGCTCCTGCACTCCACACAGCGACAAAGACTCCCAATTTACATGCACCGTAATTGGTGCTCTCCCCATTCGACATTTCTTGCTGCAGCCGCCGGCCAATTATGCTTGTGGGCCTTCATCGGCCGTGATGTGGCGTGAGCGGAGACAGCACACGTTATTACATGGTCCGAAGTTGATAGCCACATGGGTGGAAAGGCCTGCAAAAGTGGCTGCAAAATGGTGATGCCCACATGGAGAATGTGGGGCACCAACCATGAGTTACACATTAGCGGCCCCCGAAAGAACAAAAAGAAACGTGCAGGTTGGAAAAGAACGCTAAAATGCCGTTTAGTCCATGTCGCTGTGTTGGTTGCGGCAGCAGATGCCTTGCGTCACCCGATTGCTTCGCAATGCAAGTTACGGCGACTGTCAATGCAAACAGGTGGTGCACTGCCCAATTTGCTTGCGCTACTGATTGTCGCTCGTTACCAGATCGCCATGTGCGGCGACGAAAGTGAGCAGTTTACGAGCTCGCGTTAATGGTTTCAGCGCATCTCGACATGCAAATTTTATTTCTGATCTTGTATGAGAAGGTGCACTGGTTTTATTCTGCCAATAAAGTCGCACGTCCTGTTCACTCACTTGTGGCTTGTTTGTATGGGCGTCAGTAGAGGCTCTTTAGTCTCCTGGCCATTAAAACGCGGCAGCTGAGGCATGCCGCAAGCCAGCGAGGCGATCACGGCGCGTACCCAGCGTACGCCACTGGTGTAAAGCGGCCATATTGAATAATGTACTAAAAAAAAAAGCATTTCTGCTTCCTGTTTAAGTAGCGCCATCTGTCGGGTCCCCCACTAAGTTCCATGCGCTGCCGCTTCTTATTTTCGAACCACTGTGGAAGGTACAGTTTCCCTTCTCTAAAGTTGTTCTTTATTCTATGCCGAAAGCTCACGACGCGCCAGCCGCTTGGCTGCCGACGTCGCTCCCGGTAGCCGTGCCACCAAGACCGTTTCATCGGGCGAGGAGGATAGGGTGCGCGGAGAGCCTTTCCTCCTCTCTGGCTTGGGCGATCCGGCGCGGCGCTGCTTGAAAGTATTGCTGTCGCTTGCTGCGGAACGATTTCTTGATGTTTTAGATCGTACTCTGTGAAATTTACGCCGTGTCCGTTCATATAGGGTCGTCAGGGAAGCCTTTCGGTGCATCGGTAACTACAATAGGCGGAAATATCTTTTGTGGGCGCGAAAATGTGACGCGTTTTATCAGCCGCGGTGTACGCACATTATCAGTCGCGGTGTGTGTATGTGTTGTGAACTATTTTGCTTATATCGGTTTTAATTCAACAAAGAAAGCCGGTGTCTCTGTATTAGCAGCATGAAATGGTAAAGCTGCTCAATATCTGATCGCTTGGCATAGGGAGTAAAACATAAAGCATAAGAGCGCATGCTCGTGCACGGCCAACCTAAGGCAACCACGAAACATCTAAGCGGCAGGCGCAATCAAATATTTGTGATTCACCGGCATCGTTCTCGCGCATTTCAAGTCTAGTATGCTTGAAATTACCATATGTCTACGCCAGCCTTGCTTCATGAGGCCCATGGCGCTGCTCAACACAGCGATCACTGCAGTTGGTGATCCAGCACGGTACATATGTAAGCTGTGCGCTTCGGCATTGCCTTTTTGGCCTGCATACAGCCATAATATATGAGGGATCGCATAAAAAGAATGCGATGCCTATTTTTGAGGACAAAATTTCCGTAATGCGTGTGAGTGCGTCGTAGAGAACGGAACGAACACAACCGAAAAAGAAATTCGGTTATCATCCTCTTTCTAGAAAAAGCAAGAGAAAACGGGCTAACGCCGCAACAGGGCCTCGCCTAGTCACGTACGGCGCACAACTTTTATAAATATATTACCGCTGATGCGGTATGCTTGGACCATGCGGTATATAGAAAAATATATATGTAATCCAGCACCTACCACTGCTTAGGACGCTCGCGCAGGTCGTAAACAGTCCCTTTGCTGGACAAGCGTAATTCAGACTGTAAGGTATGCTGCTATCACTTGCCAAAACTATTTTATTCAGGGGCGGAAACCTCATCCATCGAACCAAGTAGTCGCGCAATGTAACCTGCAGCGATCAGTTTGAACGCTTGTCAAAGTATAACATCGCAGCTCCTATCGTAGCAGAACGGTACCCATGCTCACGCTGTTACGATCGTCGCGTATGTTTCATGGCTCCTAAACCGCAGCTTATAAATAGAGGATAATACTGCAATAAGGTCACATTAGTGACTGGAACATTCAGAAATACACAATTCATCTCCGAGGCTGATTGTAGACTCGAATATGCGCGCACACATAGCGCTGCGTGTTCCGTCCACCTCAACGCCAGCAGAAATTCCGGCCACGACGCCTTAAACCACTTCAGCACGTCTCAGAGAACCGTTTACCACGTAGAAGGCGCACGTCATACTAAACAGGCCGCACGAGGGCGAAAACAAACGCCAGAACCTGCCGCCGAGCGTATACCTGCCATGCAAAAGACCGCTTTCACCCAAGCCAGTATGGCGCTGCTCATAGGCGGCGCCACTGCGCTCACAATATGGCGGCGCCTACGAAAAAACGGTCGGCGTGTTTACAAGGACTGGCCGCAAGAGGCGCTCGCCACCGTACCAAAAGGAGGAGAGTGCAGGCGAGGGAAGGGCAGCGCGTTTGCGGCTCATGTTCCAGGCATAGTATATTATAGGAGGCGTTGTGCGGGGCTTCGACATGAGCTCGAACGCGAGCACTCAACAGCAGCAACTCGTGAACAAACTAGAGGATTTCGAATTCCCATACTGCGACGATGTCGCGAAGTACGAGAAGATCGCCAAGATCGGTCAGGGAACGTTCGGGTAAGTTTTTCTGTTCTTCGCACTTTCGATGTCGCATCGTGGAAGAAGACGAAGCCTGGAACACTCTGTCGAACGCCACATACCACAGGTGGAATCTGTTAAATACTTCGGAATTGTTTATAACGCCTGTCTCAACTGGCGCCCACACATAGATCATGTGACTGGAAAAGGTAACCGTGCAACTGGCATATTGCGTAGGCTGAGCAGTCGTCGAATAGGATTAAGATGAGATACACTCCTAATGATATGTAGTACGTTCGCCCTGTATTAGAATTTGGTTGGGTGCTCTTCTCTGGAGCTCCAGCCTACATGTCCCGTCCTCTAATCCTCTTAGAAAGCGAAGCATTACGTCTTCCTAAATTTGTTGCAAATTCTATTTATCTAGAATCCCGTGTTCCTCCTCTTTCGTGCAGGTTCCGGCAGTGCAGGCATTCTTAAGGATTTACGAATCACCGCTGCGACATCCCCAAACAATCTTTATTTCACAACCTGCGTTGTTTTTCGGTGTCAACTGGCCGCGACTACTAACTCCGCGAATTATATTCGTGCAAAAATTACTTGACTCTTTGGGCGTGCGCATATGCGATGTACAGTACTTCCTATTGCCGATAGAGCTGTTGCAACGGATATTCAATTCGATGATATTTTTCCTAATAATGCAAAACTACTTCCACACCGTATTCTAGACGGTATATTACAAGATCATCTGAAGAACCTTCAAACAAACATTGTAATTGCGGCAGTTGCTTCACAATGTGAAGAAAAGTCAGGCGTAGGAATATTTTCCCCAATTTTTGATTGGACATTTTGTCTTCGGCTGCCAGATTTCATACCGATCTCTTTGGCCGAATTCATGGCCGTAGTGCTGGCATTACGCAAATTAGGACCATCAATTACGTCAGCCGCGATAGTCACCGATTCGTTATCATTGTGCTCATCTTTTACTGCTTCTGGTGATTCTCGCGTGATGAGGACATTTCAATCATTGGTACCTGGGTACTTGAGAAACATGCGTTTGATTTGGGTGCCTGGCCATAAAGGACTAATTATAAATGAAATTGCAGATTCTCTGGCGAAGGCATCGATAAGTGGCCCGATTCTTCCTTACTGCCCGTTGACTGCTCATGTTACTGCTGCTAGATTTCGCAGAAGTGTCATTATGCAGGCAGTATCAGGCTCCGCAATTACGAACTCTGCAGATTACCGACATCTCTTATACCCTTGGCACAGAGATTCTTGCCGAACACGGAAAATTGAAGTGTCCATCATGAGGCTGCGCTGCTGTATATCTGCATTAAACTTCTATCTCCACAGGTCTGATCTGGTCCCCTCACCATCATGCTCATTCCGTGGCGAAGCGGAGACAATAGACCGTTTCTTGTTGCCTTGCAGGCGTTTTTCTATTATAAGAAAACGACTACTCGAAATCCCGCTTTGCACTATTGGTCTAAATTTATCAGCGCCTGTGATCCTATCTTTTAGAGCCTCCATTATTGGATTCAGTCACAGAAATGTTTGCTTGGCAATCCAAAATTACCTCATTGAAACCAATCGATTTCCATGTTAGACTGATCGTTCTCTCTCCCCACCATAGCTTTCTTTTAGTTCTTACCTATTATTATTATTTTTATTCCTGGTTTTCTTGTGATTTTTTTTTCTCCAAACACAGAACATTTACTTTTTACGCCAATGCTCAAATTGTTGACTCCCTTATTATTTTTATGCACCTAATTTAACCACCCGATTCATGGCCAATCCCCCACTGTGGGTATGTGCCACGGATACTCGGGACAACAACAGCTGTTGAACGCATTATTGTTGAGCATAATACGACGAATCAGGTTACACTTGTTTTCAGTTCTGGTAGCCCCTAGGCGTGTACTGTAGGTATTGTGCTACCAAACATTTTTTTTTTTTTTCTTTACGTGTTCGATGAGACTTACGCCCAAGTTTTTTTTGCAGCGAGGTGTTCAAAGCCGGACACAAACAGACAAAGAAGTTGGTCGCCCTCAAAAAGGTGCTCATGGAAAACGAAAAGGAAGGCGTGAGTGGCCGCATGTATTCCTTGTACTTTTCACTTGAATTTGTGGTTGGCATGTGTCACTTAAGTGAGGCAACAGCAGTGCACGCCGTTGTGTCGTATGCCTAGGCCGTGCAGTGTGCTCAAAACACCGCTTGTCGCGTTTCTCTTGCCCAGTTTCCCATTACTGCATTGCGTGAGATTAAGATCCTGCAGCTCCTCAAGCACGAGAACGTGGTCAACCTGATCGAGATCTGTCGCACAAAAGGTAAGTGCATCATTGGATGCTTCTAAAGAGACATTTGGCGATGCGAGCGATTCGATGTAGCCAAAACATGGAGTCGCGTTGGTCGATGTAGTGAAGACTGCCAATACGTATTGCCCGTCGCCACGACTCGGGTAGAGTCGTTGCTTTCTACCTCAAGTGGGTTGAACGACCTGAAGGCATATCGCATTGTTTCTATGGCACTGGGAGCCCTCGCCAGACACGGGTGACTAGAAGTGGCGGTGTCCATTTGGCGAAGTGCGTGCTTGAGGCTGTGCGACGTTCGTCTTACAACTGAAGGGATGTCATACGCTGTTCGGAATAGCTTTTTGAGAGGGGAGCGGTGCCTATCTAGTATAAGATCCACGCGGAGGAAGGGACAGTGCTCACAATGCTGTGCACTAAATGTTGAGTGAACACAAGCAGCTTGGGTTGACACATTTGGTAGCGCAAATGCAATGTTTGTGTTTGCCACTCTTCAAGTTGAGTGAAAAAAGCCTTTCAAGTTTGCGGCCAGGAAGGTATAAAGTATAAACCCCGTGTAGGAAATATTGCGCGTGACGGCAACAAGCGACCTGGGGCCGCTATCTTGTACATGTTCGAAAAGCCAACGTTCGATTTCATCTCTCACGATTGGACTAGATTGACCTAGGCCGTGATATTGGTGCAGCCTGAACAATTGCGTGAGGCAAAATCGAACGTCGGCTTTTCGAACGTGTACAAGATAGCGGCCCTGATGTAGATAACTGTCGTGTTCACTCGTCGCCCACATGCGGAAACCTACAAAAGCAATGATTTTGAGCGACGTCTCTCGGTGTTGCCTGTATAAGGGCAGTAAATATGTAGCGAAACTGGCTTGATGCATGGTCTAAAAATTTAGGTTAATTTGTGTTGCTGTACAGAGCTGCATAAAATATTTCTGAATCTTCACATGTATCATAATTTGGTTGTTTGCTTGTTCTGTGTGACAACCGTTAGTATGTAAATGATGTACTATACGTCCTATTCTGCCATCGCGCTATTGGGTAGTAGCTCAGCACTTCTGGGCATCGAGCAACAAATTCTAGATTTCTAAAACCGAGTGCTCAAGCGACAAGGATGAGGTATCTGTTCAAATGACGGCCCGTTTCGTCACTCATTGCAGGCGTGCACATATTCGCTCGCAGTGGCTTGAGCTTAAAAAGTGACTATTGCACGGAATACAAAGTAATGTTAATGCTTTGCAGCATTAGTGTTACATTTTCCTAAGGCCTTGAAACTGGGTCCTTCACGCAGTTTCCCACAAACAAGGACAGTGACTTTTGTAGTTAACAGTTTCAGGTTGTCATAGTCTCTCGTATGATGAGGCCTGTACACACTGTTTGGGAGAAAAGCATTCCCGTTTTGCTTTTTGTGCATGTAAAGAACAGAGATGGTTCAATGGTGAATCATATGTTCATAATGCTGGCTGTTGCTCCTACCCACCATTGACTGCCTCATCTTTGGTGGATATTGCATAGGCTGGCATTATAGCTTCCTGCAAAGCACATCATTCCTTCATTTATATCTTGAAGGGTTGTCTTTGAATGAATGTTTTTTTCAACCTTGAATTAAATTTCAAGTTCTAGCTTGGAACTGTAATTGAACATAGCATAGTGGAGGCAAACCAGTGCACAGGCTAACAGGAGCAAAAGGCAAGAGCTACACTTGATAGACACCTCATTGTCGTCCACATACTCTGTTATTAGCTTTTGTCCAGCTGTCCTGTTCTCCTATTTGTATTTGAGATTCTGCCCTACCCTCTTTTGTAGTGCCCAAGGCATCTCTTTGACCTTAACCCTTTACTGTGCATTGTTGCATTTGTGCAACATCACTTCGAGTATTGCTCCTGATGTGTTGCCATATATGCATACTACATTGGCGAAAGCTAAACCCAGGCATGCATGGAATTCTCCTCACGAGAATGGCATCAATTTTCCAGGCAAGTTTTGACGGTTGTAGGTTAATTTCTGGGCACAGTGAAGCAAAAAGTTGTTGTCGACATATTTTTTTTTTTTTGATTCAGTAGACACTAAGCAGTGTTAGATCAGAATAATTTGTTTGCAGTGGCAGAAAGTTGCTAGGCTGCAAAAATGAAACAATGTGCACCAGGGCTAGTTTTTATCACAGAGCAGGCAAAATTTGTGAATGATGTTTTGAGTGTATATGTGCATGGTATAAAGGAAGTACAGCTGTAATGAACCTACACAGAAGCTTGTCCCCTTGATGGAGACCAAAGTGGACCGCATTGTATAGGGCTGGAAAGAAGCTACTAAAAAAGACTTGCTATCCAAGTAACAAGAAGAAAAGGGTTCCTTCAGTACCGTGTCCACCTTGAGACGTCAGAAGGGATCGGAATTATTTCAGAATTTTTAAGGCTTATTTTCTCGTTTCTAGCACAGAAATTTGAGACAAATTGGACAGAAGCTGACACACACACACACAAGTGCTTGTGTGTGTCTGGAGTTGTGTTAGTTTTGTGTAAAAGCGAGAAAATATGTTGTACCAACAAAGCCAGAACTCAGCCCTTCCAAAGTTCATTGTGAGGCTTGTTTCAATCCACATTGGCTATTTTTGTCTCTGACCCAGGTAAGGCGCTGGGTGCTTTATTTAGTCGCAAAATTGGCAGCAGTGCAAGTTTTGTGGACGTAAAGAATATGCACGAGTTATTCTCAGTGTTGAGAACGACAGCAACACAAAAAGGAAGGACACAGGACAAGCACTGTGTGGCTGTCACTTTCTGCGCCGATTCAAGGAATACATTAATTCTTACTCACCCAACTTGCCACTTTACTGCAATGCATCGGTTACCGCTAGAAGTGTGGAACCTACCTTTGCTCGAAGATGCAAGAGCAATCGTTTCGTCATGTATGACACTTACAAAATGAGCACACCTATCCTCAAGCACAAATGGGTGCTTGGAGACAAAAAAAAAAAAACATCAGTGCAAGTTTTCTATCACAGTACGATGGTTCTGGTTGCCCACGTCATCATAAATAATATCAATAAAACATTGTGCAGTGAAAGGTTAAACACACTGGCATAATGTTTTGCTTGTTTTAGTGAGGGAAGCATAGTAGAAATTACTAGTGTGCTTCAGGATGAACTTCATCAGCCAATAAGCATTTATTAGCCCCTGGATTGTTGCATCCCTTGTGTGCAGCTGGTTTGCATGTGACATCACAGCTACCGCCTAATTCGTGAACCATTCACAGTCACCACTGTGCCATTAGGTGTGATCAGAAACAGGTTTTTAGTTCACTGGCTGGTTCTTGCTACCAGTGGCCGCAGTGACATAAGTATGAGCCATCTGTTGAGTGTGTTTTTGTTTGCATCTATTTTTTGTCCTGCACAGCAACACCTTTCAACCGCTGCAAGGCTACATTCTATTTGGTTTTTGACTTCTGCGAACACGACTTGGCAGGTCTGCTGAGCAACATCAATGTCAAGTTTTCACTGGGTGAGATCAAGAAAGTTATGCAGCAGCTTCTCAATGGCCTCTACTTCATCCATAGCAACAAGGTGGGTACTGGGAAGTCTGCTTGCAACACACTGCCCTTGGATGAGCATTTGTCACTGTTTTGGCAGTGCTTGCAGTGAGAGTGCTGCATGCCTTACTTTTGGCCCTTTAACCTCTGCGTGGGGCTGTGAGTGAGCTTTGTGATGTCTTGAAAACATGGGGTACGCCACGATTTTTGCAGGTACTGTGCTTGTAAACATGTTAAAACTACTGTGTACAGTCACCGACGGATTTTTCTGACTCCAAAAATTCTGACTTCATGGATATTCCGGACTATAAATGTAACACCAGGGTTCCCATAGAACTAATGCATTCTCGCGACCAATTTTTTTGGACGCATTTAGGCCCCAAAGTTTAATTTTTTGGACTAAATTGCTCATTCCGAGCCATGCTACCTATAGAGTTTTCTACAATATACTAGAGGGAACTCTGGCACTGCAGTCGTTGTACTACCATGGGAATGATGGGAAGTACACGGACCGATATGATAGCTACAAGACCGAGCCTGTCGAGGAGAGACCGCAGGTTGAGCCGGCTAACTCAGATGGCGTCGGATGCAGTCATGTTCTGTCAGAGGCGGCATAAAGTTCCATACAATAATTACTAGAGGGAACTCTTGTGCTGCAGTCGTTGTACCACCGTGGGAATGATGGGAAGTATGTGGATCTGTCTGATCTTCGTGCTTGTGGATTCAGATGTTCCTGTGGCTTGGTATAATATGCTATGTAAATCTTATTGTCGTAAATTTTAGTGCAATCTATACTCTTCGAAGTGCCGGAGACGCCGCCAGCATGCGCAGTCGCCACTAATTGCAACTATTGAGCTTGTCCAGGTGGCCAAATCAAAACGTCCCCGCAGGGGCGTCTGCGTTAGCAGGCGTTTGGTGTGTTGCAACACCACGTACCCGAGCACACGAGGGTTGGACCCTCCCGCGTGTAGCCGTGCGAGGCTTAGCCGTGTCCGGGGAAAGGGGAATCCTGGGGGTTGAGCCAATGCCGGGTGTTCGGACCTTTAAGGCCTTCCGGCGGAGGCAACACACCTCTTTGGCCTCTGCTTCACGTAGACGGCACCCCTGCAGTGACCCACCTGGGGGAAATCAGCAGTCGCCTTTTCCTGTTCCCCTCTCCAATCTTCGTCTTTCTCTCTCGCTTGTTTCATCTTTCCTGTCTTCTCATCACTTCTCACTTCCTAGTTTCCCGCCGGCAAGGGTTAACCTTGTGTGGCTAGCCAGCCTTGGTTATGCTGTATTTGGTTTTAGCAGCGATGTACGGCTGGCGTTGGCAGGGTTTCTCTAGCAAGAACTTCTGTCACGTCCCCCTGTTGGGCTCCATGGTGGGTGGTTGGCATCGCGGCCGAAAACCCAACTGTACTTATGGAAAATGCTTTTCCTAAACTCCCTGATCCGAAGAGGTCTTTCAGTTTTTCGGACGCCAAGTCCACAATTTTCCTCGTTTCCACGTGATCCATTCAGAAAAACCAGCTAAACCAGTGCGAACAATCTCACCGTTGCTTGTACAGTAAAAGCTCGTTAATTCGAACCGCAAGGGGAAGCCGCTTCAGTTCGAATTAACGAAAGTTCGAACTAATGAAAGTGAAGGAGAGCAACAGTACACTGTGATTTGGAAGCAGTAGGGCATATAAGAAATTTGGCGTGTTAGAAAGTGATGGCCTGTGCCGCGGGCACACGCCATCTTCAAGTCGAAGCTCTGGGTCCGACTGTGCCACACCACCGATGTCCACCGAAATGAACGTTAGCCAAGGCTTAACACCATCACAATGAATCGCGACGGCCGATACCTCCTAAGCTGAAAACAAAGGTGCACAACCGATGAAAACTGCCGAGACAAAGACGCTGAACATGTGAAGGTGGCGAAGGTCCTTATTCGTTGGTTCTTGATTGCAAGCGCAGCTGCGACGTTCTTGATTCGCTGTGTTTTGGCGCTTGCTGTGCCATCTCCGCACAAAATTAGCAGCTGTACAAGATTTGCAAAGCCTCCGAGATTCGCAACGTGCAAGAAGTCTCGGAGGTTACGTAGAACGGAGAGGCGGCAGCCGCCGCTGCCTTCTGGCTGACCCCTTGTCGGTAAGATTATTTTCCGATTTTGCCTTCTCTCGCCGTTCTCTCCGTTTCGGAGGCAATGCAGCCTTGTGTGTAGGCAGTAGGCGCGTTTCTCTGGCCGTGTGCCAGGCAAGCGTAGTTCGAATTATCCGTGAGGGAACCTTCTCGCGTTCGAATTAACGGACTTTTTTATACATAGACTTCTGTGGAGCTTGGCCGGACCAAATCGTACAGTTCGAATTATCCATAAATTCGAATTATTGAAGTTCGAATTCACGAGCTTTCACTGTATTGAAGTCTCTTACCGAAGTTTTTGGTCCAGGATATAACGCATCGAAGATGTCTAGTGGTGACCTCCTCTTGGAGCTCCGCGATCAGAAGCAATTTGAGAAGCTGCCTAAACTAGTATCATTTGGGGAGACCCAAGTAGTAGAAACCCCGCACCGCACGATGAACACCACCCGTGGCGTTGTCTCGGACGATGATTTGCTGGAGCTCACTGAGGCTGAACTCTTGGAGGGCTTCAGGGAACAGAATGTTATAAATGTCAGAAGAATTAAGATGAGGCGAGATGGCAAGGAAATCCAAACCAAACACTTGATAATCACCTTCGGTTCGAGTGTCCTACCCGAGTCGATCGAGGCCGAGTACATCAAGCTCTGTGTCAGGCCGTACGTGCCCAATCCTCTTAGATGCTTTAAGTGCCAAAGGTTTGGCCACAGTTCACAGAATTGTCGAGGTCAGCTGACATGTGCCAAGTGCAGTGACAATGAACATTCCTCCAAAACATGCCAGAACACTCCACATTGTGTCACGCGGTCGTGCCCGTCTTGGAAAAAAGAGATTGTCACGATCAAAGTGAAAGAAAATATATAGTTCAAGGAGGCATGTAGGCGGGTGGCATACCTGCCTAAGAACACATTTGCCGAAGTGGCGAGTCAGGGGGCAGCGCCACAACGGTCTCCGGCGGCTGACCGTCCCACACCCAGTGAGGCGGCAATGATGCCATCCCCCCCCCCCCCCCCCCCCCCCCCCGGCGGCTGCAGCTAGCGCTGCTACGCCAACCCAGCAGACGGGGCCATGTGCCTCCGGGCAGGTGACCTCGAAGGTCTTGTCCAACGTGCCGAGGCCTTCACGTCAAACAAAGCGCTCGGAAGAGTGCATGTCCAGCGCCTTGCTAGAGGCGATGGACACAACCACCAGCAAGACAGCGCCACCAGCGCCTAAGGAGTTGCGAGGATCTCTCGATTGCTCCAAAAAAGATAAAACTCCCGTCACGGCGCCTGCAAAGCGCCGGTGAACTAACCTTTCCTTTCCAGAACACACAGTATCCAACTCTATCAAAATGGATACACAAATTATGCAATGGAATGTGAGAGGTCTCATCCACAATCTTGACGACGTAACCGAACTTCTACACAGATTTAATCCAAAGGTACTGTGTGTTCACGAAACGCACTTATAAGCTACAGAAAAATTTTCTCTGGTCGCACACTATCTTTCGTAAAGATCATGACGAGGTGAACACCTCATCCGGCGGTGTAGCCATAATTGTCAATAAAACTATTGCTTGCCAACACTTGCCGCTTCGGACGTCCCTCGAGGCAGTTGCAGTTGGAGCAATTCTTTTTAATAAATTAATAGCCGTCTGCTCTATCTACGTACCTCCAAGCTATCACATGAGCACGAACTTATTCTACGAACTTATTTATCAACTTCCTGAGCCGTTTCTTATTGTCGGGGACTTTCAATGCTCATAACAGTCTCTGGGGAAATTCCAGGACTGATTCGAGGGGTTGACTGATCGAATCCTTTCTTGTGATGTCCGGTGTGTGCCTTTTTAATAGGAAGAAACCTACCTACTATAATATTGCGCATAATTCATACTCCTCGATAGATTTAGCGCTTGGATCTTCCATACTTTTTTCTTACTTAGACTGGGACGTTGTAGAAAATCCATTCGGGAGCGACCACTTTCCGATAACTTTAAACTTACTAACAAGACACGACATTCGCCCACAGGTACCTCGCTGGAAACTTGACTCCGCTGATTGGAAGCGTTTTAAGGAATCTACTTACTTATAAAATTTTATACGTGATTTTAGCATAGGTAATGCTGTAGCATATTTTACCGCCTTTATTATTGATGCAGCTGAAAAGCTCATTCCACAAACAAATGGTCAGTCATCTAAGAAACGTGTTCCTTGGTGGAATGAAGACTGCAAGGATGCACGAAAAAGACAAAATAAGGCATGGGGCAGATTGCGCCAATATTCTACAGCGGAAAATCACATCGCATTTAAACACATCAAGTCACAAGGACGGCGCACGAGACGGCAGGCTAGAAAAGCAAGCTGGGAGAGGTTTCTCTCGGGCAGCAATTCCTATACCCAGAAGGCTAAAGTGTGGGATGGACTGAGAAGGCTAAAAGGGCAGCAAATCAACCCATTACCTTTGATTGATGAGCGAGGAAATACCTTGGAAGACCAGACCAATGCCCTTGGATTACATTTTGTGCGTGTATCAAGTTCCGTAAACTATTCACAAACATTCCTTAAATATAAGCAAATAGCAGAACTTAAGTCAATAAACCGTAAATGCAGACCAAATCTACCGTACGACTGTCCTTTTAATATTGCCGAGCTTAGAGCTGCGTTGAGCTCGTGTATGAGCTCTGCCCCTGGAGTTGACAAAATCATGTATGACATGATTAAAAACCTGTACACTGATACACAGATGACACTTCTGGCACTTTTTAACCCTGTTTGGGCTGCTGGATACCTCCCATCCTCATGGAAAGAAGCTATTGTAGTACCGGTCCTGAAACAAGGCAAGGACCCGTCCGACGTTTCAAGTTACTGCCCAATAGCACTAACAAGTTGCTTATGCAAACTCTTCGAGAAAATGATAAATCGTCGTCTTTTACATTTCCTTGAATCGAATAAAATGCTCGACCCTTATCAGTGCGGCTTCAGAGAGGATAGGTCAACTACTGACCAGCTCGTGCACATTGAGGCAGGCATTCGCAATGTCTTTATCCATAATCAGTTCGTTCTTTCTGTTAGACATGGAAAAGGCATATGACACGACTAGGAGATATGGGACTTTGCGAGACCTCTCAGAAATGGGTATTCAAGGGAATATGCTTAATGTAATTGAAAGTTACCTATCAAACCGGACATTTCGCGTTAGGGTAGGCAATGCTCTATCCAGGCCATTTACACAAGAAACTGGGGTGCCACAAGGAGGCATATTAAGCTGTACCCTTTTTATAATCAAAATGAATTCCTTGCGCTTATCTATACCGCAGAGCATGTTTTATTCGGTATACGTAGATGACGTACAACTACGCTTCAAGTCATGCAACCTTTCTATTTATGAGCAACATGTCTAGCTTGGCTTGAACAAAGTGTGTGAATGGGCAGAGGAAAACGGCTTTAAACTGAATCCTGTTAAAAGCTCATGTGTCCTTTTCACACGAAAAAGAGGCCTATTTGCAGAGCCCAGTGTAGAACTACGTGGGCAGCACATACCAGTTGTCACACAACACAAATTTTTAGGAGTCCTATTAGATTCAAAATTGACCTTCATTCCACACTTAAAGCACCTAAAAGAGAAATGTCTAAAATCAATGAACACTCTTAAACTTTTATCGCATACAACATGGGCAGCAACAGGAAGTGTCTGATGAACGTGTACAAAAGTCTTATATGCACACGCTTAGTCTATGGGGCCATAGCATATCAATCTGCCAGTCCAAGCGCCTTGAAGATGCTTGACCCTGTTCGCCACTTAGGAATCCGCTTGGCGACCGGTGCCTTCAGGACAAGTCCTGTAGAGTCTCTACGTTGAAGCTAATGAGCGGTCGCTTCATCTTCATAGGTCATACTCCAGTTTCATGTACTTTCTAAAGGTGAATGCAAACTGCGACCATCCCTCTTATGCAATCATTAACGACGTGGCATCTGCAATGCTCTTTAATAATCGACCTGCAGCAAGAGAACCATTCTCTCTGCGCATTAGAAAGCTTGCTGAGGAAATTCCAGTTCTTCAGCAAAACCTAATGGTCCCAGCTAAGCCATTGCCGCCATGGCAGTGGAAGCCCATAGAATGCGATACATCATTCGTAGAGGTGATGAAACACGCCCCAGAAGCACATATTCGAATGCACTTCTTCGAACTTCAGTCGAAGTACTCGTGCATGGGGTTTTACACTGACGCTTCTAAATCACGTGCTGGCGTGTTTTATGCTGCAATTGGACCA
Source organism: Dermacentor albipictus (assembly GCF_038994185.2). Lineage (NCBI taxonomy): Eukaryota > Metazoa > Arthropoda > Arachnida > Ixodida > Ixodidae > Dermacentor > Dermacentor albipictus. Next base: position 5,579,521 of record NW_027225576.1, on the reverse strand, counting down.
TCCTTCTCCGAGTCCAATGGACTGCATTCGAAGACAAGCATATTCACAGCGGAAGCTTATGCAATTCTGTCTGCTGTTAAACAAATCAAGAAAGCGAAGTTGCACAAAGCCATTATATACACCGACTCTTTAAGCGTTGTAAAGGCCTACTGTTCCTCCGCAACCATCGAAACCCTGTACTTACCGAGCTTTATTCCGTCATTTTCACATCGTACATGTCTCAGCAGCAAGTCATAATATGCTGGGTGCCTGGACATAGGGGCATTGAGGGTAATATGCTGGCTGACCAAATTGCCACATCAATTGCTTCACAAGATATCCATTCTACCACTGCACTGCCTGCCTTAGACCTACCTAAATAAAGCCTTTCATCCGAAAGAAACTCGGAAGCCACTGGCAGCACTTATGGGATGCTGAAACAAATAATAAGCTTCACTTGATTAAACCAAAACTGGGTAATTGGCCCTCCGCAACAAAAACATGACGAACAGATGTCCTATTCTGTCGTCTCAGAATAAGACACACATATGCCACACACAGTTTCCTGCTAACTAGAAATGAACCACCATCCTGCGGTAGATGTGGTGAAAGGCTCACCGTCCTCCACGCCCTCCTGGAGTGTCGGCAAGCCAAAACAGAGAGAAACACTTTCCACTAGCATACCGGCAGCACATCCCCCTTCGTCCTGTAATGTTTCTTGGTACAGAACCGTTGTTTGACACCAGAGCAGTCCTAAGTTTCTTAAATGATGTTGTCGTACATGTTGTTAGCCCTACAAATTTGTAGCACATCCTCTCTCAAGGGGATGCCGCTGTGATACTTTTGTACAGAACATGCCTTCAGGCCCTTCCGTTTTAAGGGCTCTCTTAGGCAGTAGGGCGTCTTGCAAAGGTTGGCTTTCAAGTGTTTTAAAGTATGATCATTCTATCACAATGTCTCTTTTTTGTTCTTATTAGTACTCATTAGTCACTGCCATAATTTTATTACATATAGCTTTTATGCACTTTACAGAGATTGGTTTTAAGCCCCTTTACCGCTATGTCACAATAACTTACGGAATTCATCTATCCACGGCAAACTCATCATCAACGACCTGGTGCTCTTTGGTCATAATTGGCCTTTGCGCCATAAAACAACAAATTCATTCATTCATTCAAATCAAAAACGCGCCAAGCACCTCAAGGCACTGGCATGCCCCATGCCCACGATAAATTCATAAGGGCGTTTCACATCGCTTGTCGATACATGCATCTCTGGCTTAATGATTTCAATATCGGGCTTCTGTGCTAGAGGTCCTGTGTTCAAATCCTGTTGTCGGACAATTTCAATAACGTTTAATTATTTATTACACAGTATTGTTAGAATGAGTTTACAAAGTCGCAAAGCTGTTTTAAGCCAGAAGGACGAAGTTTAGGCAAATCCATGTACTTCCCATAATTCCCATGCTGGTACAACCGCTCCCATTGCAGCTTCTGTAGACACTAGTACCAGAGTTTCCTCTAGTAATTATTGTATGAAACTCTATGATGCTACCCATTCTTGGGGGCAGCCACGTTGGATTTTCCACTGGCCCGCTGTATAGCCTCCGACGTTGCAAGGCACATCCTTTCAATAGACCACTTCACTGTTTACAAACCAAACATAGGCCCTTAATGGCTTCTGGTTTTGCTCACTGACATAGCCCGCTAAATCTAGCAAGCAAGAAAAGCATTGGCGGGCGCCTATATTGAGTAGCAGGAGTGCGTTGAAATCTAAGCCTGCAAATTTTCAACACTTTCCCTCTTTACATAACAATTTTACAAGACAAGGTTGCCGCAAGTTATACGAAAAAGTTATGTATTAATCTCAAGGCGTAATGCGCACGCCTTTTATCTTAAAACTAAAAAATAGACTTTTCATACTGTGGAAGAATTTGAAAACATGCTTTGCGTTTGGGCGCAGCTGACTGATAAGGCCCATGACCGGAAGTTTCTTCGGGCTGCTCTCTCGCTGCTGTTATCGCGCCAGTAAAACTGTCTATAGAGCATGCAACATTCTCCGGGTCTTGGAGGCCATGTCCGCTCTCACTTGACTGACAAAACGATCCAGGGTACAGCACTTTTTCTTGCTTTTTTCTTGTTTCAGTCGGCACTATCATCATAGTCACTTATTGCATTTCTTTTTTTTACGTTTCGGTTGCTTTTGATTCTGTCGAAACCTCAGCAGTCATGGAGGCATTACGGAATCGGGGTGTAGACGAGCCGTACGTAAAAATACTGAAAGATATCTATAGCGGCTCCACAGCCACCGTTGTCCTCCATAAAGAAAGCAACAAAATCCCAATAAAGAAAGGCGTCAGACAGGGACATACGATCTCTCCAATGCTATTCACAGCGTGTTTACAGGAGGTATTCAGAGACCTGGATTGGGAAGAATTGGGGATAAAAGTTAATGGAGAATACCTTAGTAACTTGCGATTCGCTGATGATACTGCCTTGCTTAGGAACTCAGGGGACCAATTGCAATGCATGCTCACTGACCTGGAGAGGCAAAGCAGAAGAGTGGGTCTAAAAATTAATCTGCAGAAAAGTAAAGTAATGTTTAACAGTCTCGGAAGAGAGCAGCAATTTACAATAGGTAGCGAGCAGTGGCGTAGCCAGAAATTTTGTTCAGGGGGGGCTACGCCACTGGCCCAATATATATATATATATATATATATATATATATATAGCTGCACGTTTGTTCCTGCAACCACTTCAGCAAATTTGAGGAGGTTTGTGGCATTTAAAAGACAAAGTTTAATTCTAGTGACTACTGGCTTCGAATTTTTCATTTAGGAGGTCAATTATTTATTCAAAATTGGCCAAAATTGAAAATTTTCGGCAAACGAAATTATCAAGTTTAAAACTCCGTGACTCAACAATGAAAAATGATATCACTATTCTGTGAATTGCATCTAATAGTACATCTACAGCGGACAAAATAAATATGTTACACATGAATCTCAAAACAATTTAGTATTGTGGAAATACGGCTTTTGCAGAACCCTTGTACACAACGTAACCAATTAACGTAAGATACAAATTGACACAGCAAACTTGTCCGCTTTGACTGTTATAATAAATGCCGTTTACAGAACCACAATATCTGTTCTTCATGCATAGCTATTAGTTTGTAAACGCCGTGCTTCTATTTTTTCAAACTTTCGAATTTTCCAAAATATTTTAAACAAAATTCAGGCCCTAAATCGAAGTTCTGTTTCCAACAGACACTAGGATTTAACTTTCTCTCTCAAATGCAACCAATTTCAATAAAAGCGATTAGCAGGATTATCTCAGAAAAGCGTTTCTGCGTTTTACAAGTATTTGAATAGGCCGCGTCGGATTGGGCCCGAGCTAAAGCTTCCTCTTAAACAATTTATCGAGGGATCAAATACATGAATAATAACTGCATTGTCATTGCCAAAGATGCCGCAAACGAATTCTTGAAAGCAACGCTCTGTAAATACAAGTAAAATATGTATTTTTTTCATAAAATATTATACTCGTATGTGCTGAAAATTGTGCCCAACATAACTGACGTAAATGCTTTCATGTTTTTTGTCTATTTATTAAGTAAAGAAAATATCACACCAACTTAAGAACTATATCAGTTCGAAACCAGGAAAGCAGTGCATGCCGCTGATATGAAAAATTAAAAGGCAATGAACTGAACAAGTTGGGGACAAATATCTTAATGAAACTTTGTCATTCAAGAACCGTGCTTACATTCTTGTATATATGCAATGGCCAGTGAAAAATCTCAATGACGCTGTCGTTTGTTCCATTGTATTACGCAGGAGTAGCTGTCCCTTGTCGTGTATCGTGAGTAATTGCACCGAAGTTATAGTCGCGACAGAGAGCACGTATAAAAAGCAGGAGTTCTGCAAGATATATGAGGGCAAGTCAAATGAATGAGCCAACAACGGGGTACTTTATTTAAAAGTAGTCTTCATGAGAATTTAGACATTTGTCCTATTGACTAACGAGTTGCATGATTCCCGTCTTATAAAACTCCTTGGGTTGCTGCTTCAAAAAGTCTGTATCTGGTTCCCTTGAGCTGTTTTTTCGGTTGCCCCAACATGTAGAAGTCGCAAGGTGACAGGTCTGAGCTGTATGGCGGATGTTGCAGCGTTTCCCACTTGAACTTTGCCAGTTTTGTATTAACCACATAAGCGACGTGGGGACAGGCATTGTCGTGGAGCAAGATGGCCCCATTCATCAATTTTCCACGTTGTTCGTTCTTGATTGTGACACGCTGCCGTTCTGGCGTTTCACAATATCGGAAACAATTGATAGCCTCTCAAGATTTAGCAAATTCTATCAGTAATGGACCCTGTCGATCGAAAAAAAAAAGTCAATAACACCTTTCCAGCGGAAATGATGGCCTTTACGTTCTTTGGGCGTGGTAAATTCGAATGTTTCCGCTGTAAGCTTTGCCGTCGTGTTTCAGGCTCGTAATAGTGGCACCAAGGTTCGTCCCCGATCACAGTTGCAAACAAGAAGTCGCCATGCTCATTGTGATACCCGATCAGATGAGTCAAGGCAGCGCGAAACTTCTTCGTCTTCTCGCGATGGATAAAAATCTTGGGGATCCATTGCGCACCAAAGAGCCGATAGCCGAGAAGCTCATGAATTATGGCGTGAACCGAACCGTGACTGATGTTCAGACGGTCTGCCAGTTCATCGATGCTTATCCTCCGTTCTTGTTTCAGCAGCTCATGAACCTTTGAAATTGTGTGGGGGGTGATTGCACGATGGTTTTGGCCCGGTCTTGGAATGTCTTTGCAACGTCCTTTGAACCGTTTGCTCCAACGCTTCACAGTGGTCAATGAAATGCAGTATTCAACGTACACGGCAGTCATATGGTGATTAATTTCTGTTTTGGAAACACCTTCAGCTGTCAAAAACTTCGCGACACCGAGTTGTTCAACTTTTGAAGTGTCCATTATGTGACGCAACCATATTCAACCCAGTGTATGAGAGCATTAAAGAACATTTATCTTCACACCTGCGTGTCACTTTTGTGAATGAGACATGCTGTTCTCCTACGCGCATGCCTCGCAGATAATGAACCGAACCATTATTGCGCGGTTAGGGTAGGCTCACTTTCATTTGACTCGCCCTCGTACATTAGAAATGCAAAGATACAATGGGATATGCAAATGTGAAAATACTGCTTGATAAAGGACAAAAAAGTGTCACTGGAAACAAAGTTCACTGCATGTATACACAAAACCTCGCAACAAGATATTTAAGTATATGTATAAGTCTCCAATGAGTCTATGTATGTAACTGTATAAGTTAACTGTATATAATGCGTACATAATACTGTAATAAAGAAGTAACTGTATATAATGCGTCAAACAAGGCAAATAAACATGTTGCACAATCATAGATTCACAGAATCCTAGATTCCGCCCCCATTCCATCCACTCCCCCCGATGTATTGCGCGCGACGGAAGGCGGCACGCTTGCTCCCCGCTTTTCTCCTTTGCGCACACAAGACTGAGCCACCATCGTCGGCTCACCCATTCCACCTCCCCTCCTACGCTTTCACTCGCACATACAGCATGCAGCACGTGGTCACGATGTTATCACCCTTGGACTTTATACGAAACATGAGGGCGATGGCAGGAATGCGCCTGGAGTGTCCATATAATTGCTTTCGCAATAATATAATAAACGTATCCGGCAACTGAAGCGTCCCGTCGCCCATTACTTTCCGCAAAAGAAGTATCAAAATCGAACTTTCACCATGCGACAATTCGCTGCGCCGCAACAATGTATTTTTTTTCTGTGAGGCGGAGGCACCGAAAGGAAAAAGAAACGCATAGGAAAGTATCTTGGCCAGAATCTAATGCCTACTTCGGGCACCTAATGGGGCTACGGAAGGAATACCGAAGAAAACATGAGACGCTTGGTCCACTGAGAACCATACGCATACTGGTCAGTATCCTACAGCGGCGAAAGAAGACTTTCCGGAAAGGTTCCGCTCAAGGAATGCGGTGCAATCCTTCGAGTCCCCACAGTGATGGCGGTGAGCGACCATTGTTTTTTTTTTCTCGTCTGCTAGCCAGGAAACGTCCAAAACTCTGTCCGGTGAAAATCCACTTGGCCAGAGCAAACCGAACTCGCACCAAAGTGTACCGCACGGTGGTCGGGGCCATACGAGAAAAACGTATGCGCTCTGGTTGGCTCTGGCAGCCCGCGGTTAGGGTAGCGAGAACAAAAAAAAATCGAAGAGGCTCAATGTGTGCTCGCGAATAAAAGTCAAAGTAGAAAAAATAAATAAGAACGTATTTACTTTGGCTGGCTTGAGTGTCTTGACATGGATGTTCTGGCGTAGGTTAAAAAAAAGGTTTATTTTTTTATGTGACATGACGGCACAAATGAACCACCCCAACGCTTCGTCTCATTGGACCTCGCTGCCTGTTTGTCAACTCGTCTGCTAGTGTGTTGATTTGGCTTGTCTCGTTGTATGTTACGATGTAAGACTTTAGAAAAGTCAATAGACATTTGGCGTCAAATGTTTATAACAACATTAAACCCACAAAGTTCCGCAATTGAAAATCTAAAGCTCAACTTTGGAAATGTCAATGCACCTTTCACATCAAGAGCTTATGAGATTTATACCCTTAAAGTTTCGCAATTGATATCCATGCGCTCCACAGATTCCGTGGCCTCAGTGAGGTGCCGCGGCGAGCCCGCTCACCATCAAAGCGTCCTCGAAACTTTGTGCTCGGATGGGACTGCTTGGCGTTATGTGACTTCCGGTGTATGGGCGTTGCCACGAAATCCAGCCCGAGTTTGCAATCTTCGCGGTTAAATGTCGTTTCGAGCGTCAAAAAGACATTCTAGACAAAATCCAGAGTGATTTCCGGCACCGGAGGTCACTTTGGTCGGCGGTGCATGGACAGCACGAAAAAATTTCGGGGGGGGGGGGGGCTGAAGCCCCATAAGCCCCCCCCCCCCGGCTACGCCCCTGCTTCCGGTGTATGAACGTTGCCACGAAATCCAGCCCGAGTTTGCAATCTTCGCGGTTAAATGTCTTTTTGAGCGTCAAAAAGAAGCCCCATAAGCCCCCCCCCGCCCTGGCTACGCCCCTGGTAGCGAGGCACTGGAAGTGGTAAGGGAATACATCTACTTAGGGCAGGTAGTGACGGCGGACCCGGATCATGAGACGGAAATAATCAGAAGAATAAGAATGGGCTGGGGTGCGTTTGGCAGGCATTCTCAGGTCATGAACAGCAGGTTGCCATTACCCCTCAAGAGAAAAGTGTATAATAGCTCTGTCTTACCAGTACTCACCTACGGGGCAGAAACCTGGAGGCTTACGAAAAGGGTTCTACTCAAATTGAGGACGACGCAACGAGCTATGGAAAGAAGAATGATAGGTGTACCGTTAAGGGATAAGAAAGGAGCAGATTGGGTGAGGGAACAAACGCAAGTTAATGACATCTTAGTTGAAATCAAGAAAAAGAAATGGGCATGGGCAGGACATGTAATGAGGAGGGAGGATAACCGATGGTCATTAAGGGTTACGGACTGGATCCCAAGGGAAGGGAAGCGTAGCAGGGGGCGGCAGAAAGTTAGGTGGGCGGATGAAATTGAGAAGTTTGCAGGGACGGCATGGCCACAATTAGTACATGACCGGGGTTGTTGGAGAAGTATGGGAGAGGCCTTTGCCCTGCAGTGGGCGTAACCAGGCTGATGATGATGATGATGCTTTTTACTCGTGGTGCATCTCCAGGGCAGGTGTGTCTTGGAGACATTGCATCTTTGTGCAGCTTTGCATTTCTGTGATCGGCAGCACTTCATGTGCCTTCGCGAGAGCGAAGTGGGGAGAAGAAACTTGGCTCGTTTCTTCGATCTCTATGGTGGTCTCCAACAACAGAGATCGCCAACACGGTGACGCACTTGTCAAACTATGTACGCAGACATCACTATTGCGCAAATCCAAGCAAATCTGATCCCCTCTAAGTGTAACTATAAAGCAGGGAACGGTTAGAGATTTCTTTTTTTTTTAAGCCACTCTAAGCCTAATAAATTTTATTTTGGGGGGGTGAACGAGTTTTTCAGACTATTTTTCAGTTCCTGGAAGGTTCGAATAATCAGTTGGCGACCGTACTCCATTTCATATGTAGTAGGCAATGCTACGATGGCTTCTCCAGCCCTCGCTGCTCTCATTAGTAACGAGAAAATAAGGTGTCACACATGGAAAAAAGGTATAAGTATGCGTCGTGTGATTTGATGTAAAATAAGTAAATGTGATGTGATTATATTACATAGGATACACAGATCTGGATTGAACCAGCAAATGAGAGGAGTGACAAGTTTGGGCAGTCTGCAATCACAGTGACCTAAACATGTGTATAATGTACTGGAAGCACTAAAGTGGACAAATGATATGTGGTTTGTAGAGGTGTGAGAGCTATTCGAAATTTTGAATACAAATCAAATAGGCTTTGCTATTTGATTCGAGAATTCAGTTGTCACTTTTTTTTTTTTTCGGCACAATGTACGTGCAGTGCCTCAGCCTCCGCAACATCAAATTTGGTTAAGCACTTTTGAAATGTGTGAAGGTGCAGAAGAGTGATAAACTGTACTTAGAGTTGAATGCATGTGCGTTGCTTCATTTGGCATATTTAGCCATACCAAAAAAGGGCATAGGTATCCACCAAAGGGTCTCTACATTGTATGGACATGGGCTTTTGCGAGGTCCAGCTAGCGAGTGACGATCAGGAAAGGGCGTAATGCTCCTCCAGTCCACAGTGCGCAAACACTGCTACAGACAGGTTGTTTAAGTGTCCGGCATGGTGTGAAAATTTCTACAAGGTCAGACTGTCAACAAACATGGCGTTATTAACCTAAGATACACCACAGTGTGGCAGTCGCAGCTTATGGGCAAAGGCTCTTTCAGGACTGCTTGAGTATACATGATGCTGGCACTAGTCTAACTGGGTAGTTTGCTGACCTAAATAAGTCACTGGAGCAAAGGGTCTGCTGTCCAACTCGTGGCAGGCCATTTCAGCATCTGCCGCAGCAAACGAACCCTCAGCAGTTCAGGGCTCTGGGGTGAGAGGGTGCACCTAGGGAAATCAGTGATCCAATCGGGGTGTGTCCTGTTGATGTGTCTCAGCACGTTTGACTCTCCTCAGGAAAGGAAAAGCACAGCTTTTGCAGGAAAGTAGCTCTGGTATGCTAGCCATGTTCCCACCATGGCAGTGGTTCCCAGAAATCAAGCTTGGAAAATGGCCATCAAGGTTATACGAGTTGGGGTAAGGTGCAAGGAAGGCAGCATGATCTCTACAACAACCACCTAAGAACTGTGTGCTAGTAGTGTATTAGCATGTTGGCATGGCTGTGTTGTAAAAGTTTCACAAGCACCTAGTTTTCGTGATTGACCGACAAGTTGGAAAAAAAGCATGTTCATGCAAGCAATCACAACAAATTGAAATTCCAGCCATCTAGCAAGATTCAGTGTGTGCAAATTATCCCAAGATTTCGGGATTGAATGAAATCTTGTTAAAAAAGTTGTTTAAAGCATGCATATATATATGTACAGTCGCGGACCATTTATTCGGACCTCACGGGGACTGCGGAAATGTCTGAATAAACAGGTGTCCGAAAAAGCAGATTAAAAAAAAAATGAAATCCTTTATTTCCATGCACTTATCGGGCTTTGAAGAAATCGTGAGTACGCCGTCGCACGCTGTTCCGTTTACGCGCAATCTGATAAGCCCGAATCTCAGAGAGGGTTGTGCGGTCACTATAGGCGGCTGAAAGCACAGTCGCTGCTTGTGCATGTGACGGCAGCGTGGCACATGGTGCGTCATCTTCCGACTCGGAGTCATCGTCCGTCAGTGCAGCAGAAACCTGACGAATGATCTCGCCGTCGTCGAGTTCTGCGCATGTCAGTACAGCAGTGTCAGCACCTGCGAAACTTTCAAATGAGACGGTGTCCGGAATCGCAATGCAACCACCGCGCAGGTTTCGGCAGAACATTTTCCGCGTCAGTAGGGACCACATCGGAAGGTGACAAATCTTAGGCCTCCCAGCACCCGCTTGCCGGCATTCCCTAGCACAGTCTGCGCAGGCACTGTCGGCACCATTAGACACTTGACGCGATGTTTCCGTACACCGCGTTGGATCACCGAAACCTTGACACAGCACACAAAGCAAACACCACCGTGCCGACACCAGTTGCACAAACGAAAAACGGCCTGCTCGCAGCGTCGTGCACGAAGAAACAAACAAATCAGCTGCTGCATTGTCGTGACATGGCTTTCTAAGGTGAGACCTGAACTGCTGTAACCGCGAACCAGGCAGAAATGATGATGATGAGCGGGGATTTGCAGTAGCGCCACTTCGTGAGGCAGCGAGGCGGCTCCGTTTAAAACAAAAATGGCGTTCAGCAAGTTGAACCATGCACCGGTCAGAGTCGGTGCGTAGTGCTTTCGATCGAGTTGGCTCACGGAGTGTCTGAAAAATCAGACGAGAGGTTGCAAAGTATCCAAACTTTCGGCAGTTGTTATACATTATGGTCTATGGGGAAAATGGCAGTGCAGCAAAGCAGCCCGAATAATCGAGCATGTCCGAATTTTTGGAGTGCAAAAAATCAGTCAGCGACTGTATATATAATACACACACACCAAGATTTTAAGAAAATTCTTTAGTGGATCTTAAAAATTGCCCATTATATAGGATAGCTTGTTTACATCACTGCGGCTAGACTACTTGGGGAAGCAGATATTACAACAGTCGAACTCGCTTATAACGATCCCAGATATAGCTATACATTTATGATGGGTACATTTCAGTATACTTATGATTTTCTGACCCTGTCCATTAAAACTGCTTTCAGATATACTGGACATTCTTTTAAATTGCCATACTGTTACAAAGAACTCTTTGAACCCGGTCACAGTAAAAAGAGGTTGTACACGCAGTACCAGCACACTGAAGCACTACCAAAGTGAGCCCACGGCAGCGCGCACCTTGTTCCAGTCCAACTGCAACAATGATATGGCATTCGAGATGAGCGAGCGCCGTGTGCGGATTTTGGAAGCCGGAAGGGTCACTTGCTTCGAGGCACTTGCTAGCGGCACTTGCTTCGAGCATAGGGCAGGGCATGCGCCGCCGCAATATTGTATGCCACAACTGTGGTAATCTTCCCCGCAGGGGCGTCTGCGCCAGCAGGCGTTTGGTGTGTTGCGACACCACATACCCGAGCACACGATGGTTGGACCCTCCTGCGTGTAGCCGCGCGTGGCTTAGCTGTGTCTGGGGAAAGGGGGATCCTGGAGGCTGAGCCGATGCTGGGTGTTTGTACCTTTAAGGCCCCCCGGCGGAGGCAACACACCTCCTTGGCCTCTGCTTCACGTAGACGGCACCCTCGGACTGACCCACCCGGGGGAAATCGGTAGTTGCCTTTTCCTGTCTCTCTCTCCCTACAACCTTCATCTTTTCCTTACTTTCCACTTTTCCTGTCTTCTGGCTTCGTTTTACTTCCAATTTTTCCAGGCAGCAAGCTTGTGTGAATAGCCAACCTAGGTTATCTCATATTTGGTTATAGTGGTAATGTACAGCTGGCGTTTGCAGGCTGTGTTTCACAGGTCCTGCAGCGTCCCCTTGTAGGACTCCATGGTGGGTGGCTGGCGTTACTCCCGAAATATCGCATATCTTGTGATGAGGTGACCTAAAAGGCCTCGTCCAATGTGCCGAGGCCTTCACGCCAAACAAAGTGCTCGGAACGCGTGTCCAGTGCATCGCAAGAGGCGATAGACACAACCACCAGCAAGTCGGCACCACCAGCGCCTAAGGAGCGGCGAGGCACTCTCGATCGCTCCAAAAGAGACAAAACTCCCGTCACGGCACCTGAAAAAGGCCCGTGAGCTAATCCTCGTGTCTTAAACACACAGCACTAAACACAAATAGCATAATGGATACACAAATACTACAGTGGAATGTACGAGGACTTCTGAATAACCTCGACCACATTAGAGAACTACTACACAAACACAATCCCAAGTTGCTGTGTGTTCAGGAGACACATATGAAACCTACAAACAAAAACTTTCTTCGCAATTACTTCATCTTCTGAATAGACCGCGCTGAGGCTAACGCCTCTGGCGGAGTAGCACTAATGGCGGACAAGTCTGTAGCTTGCCGACACGCCGCCCTTGAGACGCCATTTGAGGCAGTGTCAGTTCGGGCCATTCTTTTTAGTAAGTTAATCACTGTTTGTTCTATTTATATACCACCGAACCATCATCTAAAAAAAACAGACTTTTACAACCTTATTATCCAACTTCCTGAACTTGTGGGAGATTTTAATGCTCACCACACGATGTGGGGAGACTCGCGATGCGACGCGAGAGGTCTATTAATAGAAAACTTTTTAGTAAACACCGGAACATGCCTCTTCAATAAAAACGAATTGACTTATTATAATATGTATCACTATTCACATTCTTCCATAGACCTATCTATTGGCTCTGCAGATCCTTTCCCTTACCTAGAGTGGAGTGTTATTAAAAATATATACGGAAGTGACCATTTTCCAATACTTTTAAACTTAATTGAAGAACATCAATGCCCTTCATGTACGTGTCTGTGGAAGCTAGCTTCTGCCGACTGGGAGCATTTTAAGGAATCGACTTGCCTATCACGAGATTTTATCACTGATTTTAGTATTGACGTGGTACCGTATTTTACCGCTTTTATTATCGAGGCAGCGAATAACTTCATCCCACAATCAAGGGGTACCACATCCAAAAGACGAGTTCCGTGGTGGAATGAGGAATGCAAGGAGGTGCGGAAAAAACAAAATAAAGCATGGGGCATACTGTGCCGATACCCCACTGCAGAAAATTTGATAGATTTTAAAAACATTAAATCGCAGGGAAGGCGGACGCGGAGGCAAGCAAAGAAGACAAGCTGGAAGAGATTCTTATCCGGTATTAACTCCTACACACAGGAGGCAAAAGGGACAACAATTTCAGTCATTGCCCCTTGTTGATAAAGAAGGAAACACGTTGGAAGACCAGGCTGATGCTCTCGGTGAACACTTCGAGCGCGTGTCTAGCTCCACTATTTGGAAAACTTTCTTAAACATAAAGCAATAGAAGAACTTGAGCCACTGAATCCCAAATGCATCCCAAATGATCATTATAATCGTCCTTCCACCATTGCTGAACTTAAAGCCTCCTTGTCAGCATGTCGGAGCTCTGCACCGGGCCCCGATAGAATCATGTATGATATGCTTAAGCACCTGCACTCCGACACACAAATCACGCTACTTACACTTCTCAATACTATCTGGGCTGCTGGTTATCTCCCATCAAAGTGGAAGGAGGCTATTGTGATCCCTGTTTTGAAGCATGGTAAAGACACTTCATTGCTTACTAGCCACCGTCCCATAGTGCTTACAAGCTGCCTCTGTAAGCTTTTCGAAAAAATGATCAATCGCCGTCTCATACATCTCCTAGAGTCCAGTAAAAGGCGTGACCCATTTCAATGTGGTTTTAGGGAAGGGCGATCTACAACCGACCATCTCGTGCGCATCGAAGCGAGCATTCGCGATGCTTTCGTGCACAAACAATCTTTTCTATCTGTATTTCTGGATATGGTAAAAGCATATGACACAACCTGGCAGTACGGAATCCTGCGCTATCTTTCGGCGCTGGGCATCCGCGGCAATATGTTAACTATCATAGAGAGCTACCTAGAGAACCATACATTTTGGGTGAAAGTAGGTCCTGCACTGTTGCATACATTCATTCAGGAAACTGGGGTACCCCAGGGTGGAGTACTCAGCTGCACGCTCTTTGTCGTAAAGATGAACACGCTTCGGGCATCATTACCACCAGCTTTTTATTCCGTCTATGCAGACGATATACAAATAGGTTTCAAATCCTGCAACCTCACAGTCTGCGAGAGACAAGTACAGTAGGCCCTAAACAAGGTGTCCATGTGGGCAGACCAAAATGGATTTAAAATCAACCCCCACAAGAGTTCCTGTGTTCTCTTCACAAGAAAGAGAGGCCTGGTCTCAGATCCTTTTCTAGAACTGGGCGGACAACAAATTCCTTTTATCAAAAAGCACAAATTTCTAGGTGTTATACTTGACTCCAAGCTTACTTTCATTCCACACCTAAAATGTCTAAAAACAAAATGTCTAAAAACAAGGAACCTACTTAAAATCCTATCCCACACAACGTGGGGTAGCGACAGCAGGGTGTCTACCAACCGGGAAAACCGGGAAAACCGGGAATTCTCAGGGAATTTGAACAGTCTGGAAAAACTCAGGGAAAACTCAGGGAATTTGTGCTTCCATCAGGGAAAATTAGCTGTAACTTTATTGAAAGGGAACGAAAGTCGTGTTAATGCTGGCTCCAGTAACAGAGGAATCGCAGCGAATCATTATTGACGCCGTGTCATCGGCACGATGTATTGCCAGAGTAGTTAACGACCGATTTTCTAGACGCCCGATTTTTCGGACATGCCCGATAATATGCACGGTTTTGCGGCACCACCACGTACTCCATATAGTCAATGTATATTGCCCCGACTGCAGGTCTGAAATGCTAATAATCAAAGCCGCCACCGCCGCTATTTTGATTATCTCGCCGCCTCGAACCGGCACTCTCGCAGGCAAATCCGCAAATCCGTAACCACCACCGCGGCAACGTCAGGCCTAGCTGCTTCTATGTTCGCTATTAAGTTTCTTGCCGTGCGGTGCCGTGTTTTTCATTGAAAGAATTCGCCGCTATCACCAATGGCACCGACTCCGCCTTTGTAATCCTAGCGATTGGCTTTGAAGCTCGCAGAGCACAGCGCGTTGCGTAATGCCAGTCTGCGAAAGTTAGCTTCGCCTCGGTACAATAGTGTTAGGCGGTGAAGCATAACAAGCGTGGGAAGGGGGCAATGGTCGCAGGACACAGTATACATTACTTAATTACACATGCGTGCACGTCGTCTTCTGTCACAGTACAACCCCTGATATGCCTAAAAAGCGTACTGGCAGGCCTTCAGAGCTTTTTGAGACGTGCCTGTGGTTTATTTTAGCCCTTAAAGGCAGTTAAAGACATGCATTAATTTTTTTTCAGACTGCCCGTTTTTTTCAATTTTTTTTTTGCGGCCCCTCGGAAGTCCAAGAAATCAAATGTTGACTGTACAACTGACCAAGAGGATGCTTCAGATGATCCATGTGGTGAAAGCGTGGTAGAAGGAGGATGAGAACAGAAAGGACCGACGCACTGAGGAATTAACGGGAAAGGAAGGGTGCGGCCACCTTTTTGAAGGAGCTTGAGCTAAAAAAACTAAGTGATGGCTGATGCTGAGACACAGGTGTCCCTCATCCAAACCAAAATAAATTGTTTACGCAATGAAACCCAACACTGAGATGTTGTGTACGGGCTGAGAGTATGTCAGGACAGTTGAGGTTGACTTCCCAGCTGCTGAGAGAGAACCTTAGTTGTGACAAAGTTCAGGACCTCATACAGATGAGCTTGCTATCAGTTGATAGAAATAGCTGATATTAAAAAAATATTTACTTATGTATGCATCTCCTTTTCATTCGTATTTGAAAATGTTCGACTCAATTTGGAATGGGCTTTACCATTTCTTTCGCTGTGCATTTTACTAACACCTTCCTTCTGTTTTCTTTTTAAATAAAATATATATTACTCCTTACTATTCAAACTGGATTAAGTCATTTTTTTGTTTCAGCATGCTTATTAGAGAGTGACAGCATCGGGCAACGTGGTGTCAGCCTGTCTTGACATAAAACAAAGATCTGACTCATTCAGGGAATTTCGCAAAGGTGCTCAGGGAAAACCTGGAAAACTCGGGGAATTTGGAAATGTCAACTTGGTAGACACCCTGGACAGGAAGTGCCTGTTGAATCTTTACAGGAGCCTAGTTCGATCACGAATAGACTATGGTGCCGTAGTATATCACTCTGCCGCCCCGAGCGCACTAAAGATGTTAGACCCCGTTCACCATCTGGGAATCCGCCTGGCCACTGGCGCATTTAGAACAAGCCCTGTTGAAAGTCTGTATGTTCGATGAATGCTCACTCCATTTTCGGAGAACATACATCAGCTTTAACTATTTTCTGAAAGTGCGCTCTAATAAGGAACATCCGTGTTTCGCAACCGTTACCGACTTGACGTGTGAAACACTTTTTCATAATAGACCCTCTATGAGATTACCTTTCTCACTGCGTGTAAGAGAACTTGGCGAAGAAATGGACGTCCCATTTCTCGAACATTGCCTAATGCCTGCAGTTAAGCTATTACTGCCCTGGCAGTGACAGGTGATGGAATGTGACGCATCCTTTGTAAAGGTCACAAAGCACGCTCCTGAGCTTGAAATTACCATGCATTTCCGGGAACTTCAATTGAAGTACTCCTGCTCTGAGTTTTACACAGACGCATCAAAATCACATGCTGGCGTATCCTATGCTGCTGTTGGTCCCTCTTTTACTGAATCTGATGTGTTGAACCCCATAACAAGTATCTTCACTGCAGAAGTCTATGCAATACTGTGTGCAGTAAAACGTATAAAGAAACTGAAACTTGACAAAGCCATCATATTCACAGACTCGTTAAGTCTTGTGAAAGCACTCATCTCTTCTCAAAAGCATACGAATCCTGTCTTCAATGAACTCTACTCACTCTTATGTAACATCTACTTATCACATAGGCATGTAGTAATATGCTGGGTTCCTGGCCATAGAGAAATCGAGGGAAATGTGCTTGCCGACGAGATCGCCAAATCAATAGCATCGCAAGATATTTGTTCTGCTGCTGTCCCGGCCACAGACATGAAGCCTAAGAAACAAACTCCGAAGCCACTGACAACGCTTGTGGGACACAGAAACAAGTAATAAGCTTCACCTAATTAAGCCGAAGTTAGGTTCCTGGCACTCAACTACGAAAAACAGATGTCCTATTCACTAGACTGAGAATAGGACACACATTTGGCACTCACAACTTTCTCTTGTCCGGTAACGAGCCTCCAACCTGTGGTAGATGTGGCGACCGGCTGACCGTCCTCCATGTCTTCCTGGAGTGCCGGGAAGCTGAAAGAGACAGAAGGAAACATTTCCCTTTTGCATACTACCATTGCATTCCCCTGCATCCGGCTATATTTCTTGGTGAAGAACCGCTTTTTAAGACCAAAGCAGTCCTCGCTTTCTTAAAAGATGTGCTACATGTTACAAGCCCATTCATTTCGTAGCGCATCCTCTTTCCAGAGGATATTACTAGGTTAGATTCTCTGTATAGCGCATGCCTTTAGGCCCTTGGGTTTCAAGGGCCCCAGTGAGGCAGTAGTGCTCTAGATAATTTTATACATCTAGACAATCGCACATTTTATACATTGCATCATTCTTTCTCAATGCATTTTAATGTTCATAGTACATGTCAATAGTCATTCCCATAATTTTATTACTCGTACATTTTATGGAATTTTCATCAACTCTTTTAGGCCCCTTTATAGCCACGGCACAGTAAGATCACAGAACCCATCAGTCCACTGCGAACTCGCTAACATTAGCATGGCGCTCTTTGGCCACATACCTGCCATGGTTGCTCAGTGGCTATGGTGTTAGGCTGCTGAGCACGAGGTCGCGGGATCGAATCCCGGCCGCGGCGTCCGCATTTCGATGGGGGCGAAATGCGAAAACACCCGTGTACTTAGATTTAGGTGCACGTTAAAGAACCCCAGGTGGTCGAAATTTCTGGAGTCCTCCACTACGGCGTGCCTCATAATCAGAAAGTGGTTTTGGCACGTAAAACCCCATAATTTAATTTTTTTTCTTTGGCCACACCTGGCCCTTGCGCCATTAAACATCAAATATTCATTCATTCAACTGTGGCAATCTTGTTTTCGTGCAGTTGCCCATTGACACCATGTGCACTACACCTATTTCGATGATGTAAAAAGACCATCTGTCCTTTCACCATGGAATCAACGGCTGCTCAAACATTCCTGTCATTACTGTCGATATTCCCGTGGCCCGAGTTGGTGCGCTGCCACCACTCAATAGAGCTTTAGGTTAGAGGACGCAAGCAGCACACAAGTATTGGGGGACACAACTCCATTGTGGCCCTTTTCTGCTTTTTTTTGTGCTCACTTTAGGTTATTTTGTATGCCTTGTGGTTTGCGTCCCCCAGCGCTTGGGTGCAGCTTGCATCCCCTAACATAAAGCTCTGTAATGTTGGAAAGCATCAGTGGTTACTAATCAGGAGATCACGGTTTGGCGACGCCTTGTTTACATGGCAAGTTCAGCGCTTGGGTGCAGCTTGCATCCCCTAACGTAAGGCTCTGTAATGTTGGAAAGCATCAGTGGTTACTATGCCGTTATCAGGAGATCACGGTTTGGCAACGCTTTGTTTACACGGCAAGTTGCCGATTGCTGATAATAGTTCACAGTAACGTGAGTAAGTTTACACTTCCGGCCAACTAGAATGCTTCGATCTCTTATACAAAATATGGTCGTGTCCTGCTGGTGTTAAAATATATCTCAAGCTCCTGAATAAAAAATGGCGGCTGTGCTTGCAATATTGAAATTGCAAGTGATAGGAACCGAGTGCTCTTTCGAAACAGCTATACAATGCTGCATGGCATTATTTGGATGGACATTTATAATGGAAATATGCAGCTAGGCACGGGAACAAATCGGGAACAATATTGCACTGAGAATGGGATTTTCAGATGAAATTCCTGCTGAATTGTTGCCGCTGATGCCAGGTGTAGTGCGGTCAATTTTTTGGCATTTTTAAGGGCGAGCCCATAACTACTGATATACTGACAACCAATTTTTGCGGAACGATTGAGTTCATTATAAATGGGTTCAACTGTAATGTAAAACACTGTGTGCCATCACTACAGGATCACTTTTTGAGGCCTTAGTTCTTGTGCATCATGACTAAAATCTTGCGTGGCAGTTCCTATCCCAGTGACGCCTAGTGACTGGAAAAAGTAAATAAACAGCACGCAGCTATCCTTGGCAAGCGAACTTTCTGTGAAGTTGTCCACTTTGCCTTTACTTTCTGCCATTCCTCCGATAGTCGGCCCCACGCATGACCGTTCACAGATTGAGCTCAATGTTCATCACAGTTGGTCTTTATCAATGCACACTTGTTTGGGTGTTTTGCCAATCGTTCTGTGCACATTATTCCCTAATGTGTTTGTGCAACTTTGGTCGTTTATTTCTACTTACACATTTGTTGCTTTCATGGCAACGGGCGAGTATGGCAGCCACACATTTGTCACACTCGTTGGGTTGTCTGAAGAGCATGCGCTGAGCAGTGGAAGACACTAAAGAATATCATTTCATGTTCGTGTGTAGGGTCAACTTCTTTCAACTTTAATTTTATCCTGTGACACTCCCTTCCACCTCTTTCCTTCCTCCATGCTGCGTAGTCAGCAACTCATGAGTTGCACAACTTCACTTGTTTCTCAAGCTACAGAAAGATGAACCGTAGTTTCAGTTGGCTTCTGGAAATTGTACTTGAAATGCAGTCCACTACTTCGTGCTTGTGTAATAACTATTTTTGCAAGCACATCCAGGAATGAACTCGTCTACTGCTTTTCCTCTTCTGCAAGCGCTCACTGGTGGGTGCAGTGCGATGCCATTTGTTCATTGCAGTCTATGGCTTCTGTAGACATGTTCTAACACCTGTATAGGGTTTTGTCTCATCTGTACTTTGTGCTGCAGTAAAAAGGCTAATTTAGGACAGCGTGAGTTTTGGAGATTGGTTAAGCCCATACAATGTGTGATGAATCTATCAATTAGCCCAAATTTCAGTTCTTCAGACAGCATGGTCCCAGAGTTTTGATAAAGCTGCCATGGCAAGCAGAATATGATTCTAATTCAGTCCTGTGCACTTTATCACTGCTGCAGGCAGCATTCTGCCTCAAGATGAGGCTGTCACACTCGCACATTGCAACTAACATGAGCGTGTATCTTCAATGAAACGATCGAAGTTATGGGGTTTTCTTTGGCTTGCCGGGTACAGTCTTAGCTGTGTCTTCCTGCTTTGGACCCGTTTGCTAGTGCGAGGCAACTCCCAAACCATCGTTGGTCTCTCGGGCTCTGGTGTTTTCCTTGAGCATTGTGGCCATGTTCCGACGTATCATGATACTTGGCCCTCCCAATATACCGATGTCACCAACCGCCACACGCATGCGCGAGTTCTCCCTATATTAGGCGCTGCCATCTTGCTAGCAGTCCGCTTACACGCTTTCGCTGCCCAGAGTCATCGTCTGATTCCCTTTGCAAGATCTGAAACGGGGCAGTGCTGTCAGATATGAAAATGTTGTACTAGTATGAACTTATATGTGTCAATAGAATACGGCTGTGTTATTAAGAAAGCTGTATCGTTCATAAAAAGTTGCAATAAGATATACTAGTACTGGATATACATTTCTATTCTAGCAGATTTAAAGGACTACTCTGTGCACATCACTGTCTTGTTTTTACTGAAATTTTGCAGCATGATCGCATTGTTAAAAAAAAAAGTTTTGTGAATCACTAGACGTTTTTGTCTGTCCAGCACATACAGCAAAAGAAAAAAAATTAATGAAAAATTCAGGCACCGTCGTAAGTGCACCTTCGGGTGTCTACCAACCGCGAAAATAGGGAATTCTGGAAATACTCGAAATTTCTGCTTCTATCAGGGAAAATGAGCAGTAATCTTATTGAAAGGGAACGAAAGTCGTGGTAATGCTGGCTCGAATAACGGAGGAATCGTAACGAATTCTATTTGACGCCGTGTCGTCCGTCGGAGGAGTTGCCACTGTACCGTCAACGACCGACTTTCCGGGACGCCCGATAGTTTGGACGGCTTCGCGGCAAGAACGTCTATTTCGGACGCGAGAACCCTTCACCGTCCGATTTTCCTGACTTTTTGCCGTGACCACCGGTCTGAAACGGCAATATTGAAAGCCAACATCATCGCTGCCATTTTGATTACCTTGCCGCGCCGAACCGGCCTCGCTGGCCTCTCGCACGCGGATCTGCTGGCAGCCGTAGCCACCACCGCGGTAACGCTAGACCTAGCTGCTTCGACGTTCGCTGTTAAGCTTCTTGTCGTTCTGTGCTGTGTTTTGCGGTGAAGCATAACAAGAGTTGGAAGGGGCAATTGTCATAGGTCACAGTATGTATTCCTTAATTATGCACGCGTGCACCCGCCACCTCCTGTCACAGTATGAGTATCGATATAATAAGTGCACTGGCAGGCCTCCAGAGATTTTTCAAATGTGCCTATAGTTATTTGAGCCCGTAAAGGGTCTGGCCATTTTGGCTGACAAGCGCCGTGCATGCTATGCTCACTAACCAGCTGGCCATTTTGAGCTGACAGGCGCCGTGCATACTATGCTCGGTAACGATTGTGTGTTAAGTATTGCATCGCTACGCACCGCGGAAAGAGCTGAAATTTCAAACCGAACACCGTCTGCCCTTCTCGCGGGCACCGCGCTCCCAGCCGTAGAGTACGCCTGCGCACATCGCACTGCTGCGATGTCGCTCGTGACACGTGACCTCGGAAATTATTCAAAGCAACATCTGTTATTTGTGTAATCGGTTGCTTCAGCAGACGAATGAAAGTTTAGAGAAATAATAAAATGCACAAACCAAATGTCTGTTTGTTTTACTTCGCACCGCAGCAAGAGAGATGCAATTCCGTTTTGTCTGCTTGTTCCCACGTCATGCAGTCGCGCGTGGAGACAACTAAAGTATGTCATTTTCTACCATATTCCATTGCGCGATCATGCTCCCTGAGCCGTTTGTGTCTGCGTCAGACAGTGCCTCGGTATTCGCGTAGCGCTGGCTTATACTGCTAGTCAGGTGTTCTCGTGTACAGCTTGCAAAATCGTGTGTGCTTGCGTGCGACGCCGTCAGCGGAAGTGTGCGTCGCAGCAAAAAAGCGAGGGAATAAAAATGCAGGCGGGGCCTGTGACGTATGCAAAACGCAACCCGGTATGTGAGAACGCAGAGAAGGAATTTCACTTGCGGAGGCTAGACGGGGAAAGTGGAGAGTGTGTCTGACTTGGCAGGGGCCCTCGCCTCCTGAAATCATGGGTTCGTTGCACTGCAATATTTCTATCTTGGCTATTAATGAACCAACTTGAAAAATTCTTCCGGCAGAACGCTCCCCTTAAAAGGCACGTTACAACTTCTAGCTTTTAACTGAAATTTGCTGTGTGGCCTGGTGAGGGGCCCTTTGTGGGCATTAAAAGACATGCATTCACTTTTTTCGAACAGCCCGATTTTTCGGATGTTTTCGCGGCCCCTAGTGAGCCTGAGAAATCGGACATTGACTGTACAACTGACTAAGAGGATGCTTGATGTGGTCCGTAGGGCGAATGCGCGGCGGAAGGAGGAAGAGAACAGAAACTACTTACGCATTCAGGAATGGACGGGAAAGGAAGCTGCCGCCGCTTCTTCGAAGGAGCTTGAGCTCAAAAAACAAAGTGTTGGCTGACGCCGAGATGCAGGTGTTCCTCCTCCAAACCAAAATAAACTCTTTAAAGCAGTGAAACAACACTGAGACGTTGTGCGTGGGCTGAGGGTATGTCGGGACAGTAGAGTTTGACTTCAGGGTGTCTACAAACCGGGAATTCTCGGGGATTTTAAGTAGTTTGGAAAAACTCAGGGAATTTATGCCTCTATCAGGGAAAATTAGCGGTAATTTTGTTGAAAAGGTCGAAAGTCGCGGTAATGCATGCTGGCTCGAGTAACAGACAGGAATCGTAATGAATCGTCTTTAATGCTCTGTCGTCGGCTAGAGGAGTTTCCAGTGTACAGTCAACGGCTGACTTTCCGGATGGCCGATAATCTGGAAGGCTTCGCGGCACCACCACGTACCCCATTAGGGTCTTTTAGCGGTGCTACGGAAAGTACGCTATGCTGTACGATAAGTGCGTAATACTGTACCGGTCGAGGACTGCGCATGCGCCAACTTTACCGTATGGAATGACTTTCCCTACGGCATACTAGACGGTAAGGAGTCGGTAAGGCTCGGCTGGCACCGTGTGTCGCGAGCCGAGCTGCACCAAGCCAAAACAGTGAGGAGCTGATGGCGGCCACAGAGTCCACGCCGTGCATGTTCAAGGCTCGCGTGCGTTTTTCACGACATGACCGAGGCACGAGTTAACATAATCTACCTGCTGCGACACGACGAAGTAGCAGCAAGACAGCCCTTCTAACCGGTAGGAAACTTTGGCTGAACTGAACTTGTTCCGTACCCTTCTGACAAGCGTTTAGTATACTCTGGCCGAATGAGAAGAAAAAGAATATTCAGAAAACCGAAAATCATCTAAAAGAAAAACTGATAATAAAAAGTGGAATAAAAAAAGCAATTCAGGTTGGTGGCGCCATCTAGTGACGCAGAGTTTACTTAGAGGGGACGCCGAGTTTTTATAGCAGTAACTAACTATATTTTATCTGTCTACTGGTGTAAAGTGCCGGCAGCGGTGCAACTGACAACACCCCTATTTTTTATGTTGCTTATGCAAAAACACCTATGTAACAAAAAATTGGAGGACGCTTAAGCTTCGCCTTCAAGAGTGGGACGCGACAGCGTTCCCGTCGACCCGCCAAGGGGTATAAGACAATGCGCTACGGCACAGCGATCACTTACGATGCGCCCCGCATCGGACTTAGCGCCCACCTATCACGCGGTGAGCGTCGAGCAACGCAGCGTTCGGCGCGGCAACGAAACGTGCGCCTGAGCGAACGGAACGAACCAAAGAACTCGGTGTCTCGGAGGGGAAACGATCTACGCCAGCCAAACGTCGTGATCGGCACGGGCAGAGAGATAGATAGTAATCTAAAGAAAGGAACGGCGCTTGATTCTGCATCCGGGAGCACGGCGAAGCGTCGTCAGGGGAGAGGGAGTCCCGCGACGCGCCTGGCAGCGGTCCCAATGCGCGCGCGGCGCGCCTCCTGTCGGGGCAGCGCCGTACATTGAGAGGAGGGGGTCTTCTGTGTTTGCCGCAAGATGGCTCTGCGTGTGCGGAAAGCGCAGAAGAAATGCAGCGGAAACGCACTTCGCAACTCGTGAAATTGTGACTTCTGTACGTTACATGTTCATTATTACCGATATACACCGCAGTATAACTTTCCACGGCTCGTTTCGAAGGCAACACCGCATTCACTAGAGGCGCGTTTGCACCGCTTGGAAGCATCGAACTCGTGGCTGAGTGGTAGCGTCTCCGTCTCACACTCTGGAGACCCTGGTTCGATTCCCACCGGGCCAATCTTGGAAGTTGCTTTTTATTTATGAAGCGCCTGCCGTGATTTATCGCTCACGGTCAACGCCGCAAACGCCGACACCGGCTTTTCTGTGACACGAGCTCCTCAACGCTATTGCGTTAAAATACGTTTCACGTATTGCAGGACAAAGTGTCACAGAGGTCGCTACCGGCCTTGTGACTGTAAAGCCCCTCAATCTCCCAAAGTAGCGCCATTCACTTCCCTCCTCCTCCACTCGGCGCGGCCTCGATGGTGGCGCCGCCGGTGGTGGGCCCGCCGTAGCAGACGACGGCTAACACGCTACGGGAGGAAATCCGCCGAAAAGTTCGTTCGAGCCTTGCGGAGCAGTTTTTTCAATCGAAATGTTTCTTCGTCAGTCGATAACTGGCCTTTAGAATTTCGTGTCGGAATTGCGGAAGAAATAGAGAAAAAGGCCATTATTCAAGGCGTAATTTGGGCGTAAAGCGCGCGACGTTGAGAGTTCGTGTTGCTGAAACACGACGCCAGCACGCGGTGTATTCACACACGCGCGTAATTACCAAAGTTTCAGGTGTTGACAGCGTGAAAGTATGTGTACGTGGTTTCATTTACGTACATACCTGCAGGATACTTTTGTTCGGCCGGCGCGCGAGAGATTGCTGACCGCACACAGCCGGAATGGCTGTGTGCGGTCAGCAACGCCTGGCAACAGGGCAGTTTTTTTTTATTGCGGGGTGCTTTGGTAATCGTGACAATATATTGTCTTTTTTTTTACAAGTACTGCTCCAGGAGGGCACAAGTAATGGCTAACGGAGGCCTCTGAAGAGCACGTGACATTACAATAATGCAGGCATCGCAGGGAGTGTTCGCATACAAAATTGGCTGTCCGCGATCTTATACCCCCTTCGCATGCACAGGCTTCGGCGAGCCCCATCCAGCCCTGGTTCTAGCTTTGGTGTTCCTGTTGCCGCTTTGGTGTCCTCGAGGCGCCGTCAATAATACGAAATAATGACAAGGTGTTACAACTAGTAAATAAAATTTATTGGAGAAATACAATCGCGCCGAGGCGCCAACTTCTAAAGCAGCGCTAGCGCGCCTGCGCGAGTATTATGAAACGCCGAGGAATTTACCGGCCCACGTATGACACTACGATCAAAGTGCACGTTAAACATCCCCAGGCGAGCTAGATAAAATTATCCGGAGCCATCCACTACGACCTGCATCCTAGCCTTAGTCGCTTCGGAACGTTAAAAACGTTAATCACCACAAACTGAATCAATACATGTGGGCGTACATTCGAAAAAACTGCATCGTAAGTCATATTGAGCCTTGCTAAAGCGTCAAAAATGTGCTAACTTCTGGTGGAGCTCAAAACACACCCTGAATAAGGTCGCTTTTATGTCACAGACCAGGTGCAGATGCGTGCATTTCACCGCAAGACGAAACTACACGAAACAAAGAGAGCACATTCGAGAAAAAAGAGTCAAACAACGCGCTAAAAACCACGCAGAGCATGAACACACACTTTTTCGAAGCGGAAGGCGTGAACTAGGCTCGAAATAAGAGGTTGTGAGTAGCCGTGGCCCTTACTTCACTAAGCCGTGCGTTCTTTGCCACTTCCTCGAAGTCAGCCCACCCGATCCTGCGAATTCACACTTCTTTTTTGCGTTGCGCCCGCCGGACGGCAAAGCAAAAAGCTTTTTGCCCTCGCTGTGTCTGTTGCGGCAACCGAAGGCGCAGCAGCATGGCATCGCAATTAAGTTCTCGGCCCTACACATTCTATTACGCTAACGCACTCCGTCAGTCTGCCTGCCGTACTTTCGTCGCGCAGGCCCAACAATGGAGGTCGGCGCGCCCTGGAAAGAAAAAAATATACAAAAGCGCGGCGCCTGCTCCACGCTGGAAAGAAAAGATATACAAAAGGAGAGCACGTTGTTGGGCGAGTCGGTCGTACATACTTAAAGAAGGGAATTGCGCTAAAAAAGACACGGACGAGTAAGGACATGGACGGGCGCAAACTCGCGACTGATTTTCCGTGTCCGTGTCCGTGTCTTTTTTAGCGCAATTCCCTTCTTTAAGTATATACAAAAGCGCGGCGCCTGCTTCCACGTGACATAGATTGGCCAATGGGGGAGCGAAGGAGGCTGGGGTGACAGGAGGCGTGGAGGAGGACGCGCCAGGGTGAGCGGGGTGTCGGAAAGATCTAAGAATGGCGCTACTTTTGAAAAATTGAGGGGCTTTATGTGATTGGCATCTACGCTTGCCATAACCCGGCACTTCCGTAAAGAATGTGTGTGTGGACAAGCTAAACCTTTCTAGTATTTGCCAAAATGAATATTTCGCGCTCAGCACATAGTTATTGTATTCTGCGAGGCCCCGATGTTAGCCACTATCGTCATTATCACATGACCGTACGCATCGAGCGGCACACGCAGCTAAAACGTTTTCGCTCGTCGCGGTAGGTTCGTACGGAACGGTAATGCCGTACCGTATACCACACTTACCGTACCGTATCTGAAATTTCTGACGCGAGAAATCTTCGCCGTCCGATTTTCCGGACGTCTCGCTTTGACCGCAGGTCCGAAACGGCATCATTCAAAGCCACTACCACTGCTGTTTTGATTACCTCGCCGCCTCGAACCGGCGCTCTCGCACGCAGGTCCGCTGGTATCCGTAGCCATCACTGCAGCAACGCTAGGTCTAGCTGCTTCGACGGCTCCATGCTGTTGGGTGCCACGTTTTGCATCGAAAGAATTCGCTGCTGTCAGCAATTGCACCGACTGCGCCTTTGTGGTCCTCGCGACTGGCTTAGAACGCACGGTGCGTTGCATAATGCCGGTTCCCGGTAGTCAGCTTCGCTTCTTTACAGAAATGTTACTTTCTGAAGCATACGCAAAAGTATTGCAGTGAAGCATAACATGAGTGGGAAGGGGCTATTGCCACGGGGCACAGTATGCATTCCTTAATTATACACGCGTGCATCCTGTATCTCCTGTTGCAGTACGAGCACCGATGGGGCTAATACGTGTGCCGACAGGCCTTCAGAGCGTTTTCGAATGTGCCTGTGGCGGTTTGAGCCCTTAAGAGGAAGCTTTAGCTCGGGTGCTCCTATCTAAATACATGTAAAAGAATTTTTTCTGGACAACCACTGCACCAAATTTGACGAGGTTTGTTGCATTTAAAAGAAAAACTTAAAATCTGGTGACTGTTGGTTTCAAATTGTGTAGTTAGGGCGCCAATTTTTTCTTAAAAATTGGCAAAAATCGAAAATTTTCAAAAACGAAACTATGAAGTTTACAACTCTAACTCAACAACGAAAAATGATAATACAATTCTGTGAATTGGATCCAATAGTACATCTAAAGTGGACAAAATCAAAATGTTACACATGAATATCAAAAAATTTAGTAATATGGAAATACAGCTTTTGCAGAACCGTTGTAACCAACGTAACAAATTCACGTAATATGTAAAATGACATCGAATTTGTCCGCTTTGAATAATCTAATAGATGCTGTTTACAGAACCGCGCTATCTGTTCTTGATGCAGAGCTATGAATTTGTAAACTTTGTGCTTCTATTTTTTTCGAACTTTCGAATTTTTGGAAGTTTGCTCAACAAAATTCAGGCCCTAAATAGAAATTCCGCTTCGAACAGCCACTAGAATAACTTTCTCTCTTAAATGCAACAAATTTCATCAAAATCAGTCCAGCAGTTATCTCAGGAAAACGTTTTTGCGTTTTATGTGTATTTGAATAGGCCACGTCGGAGTTGGGCCTGAGCTAAAGCTTCCTCTTCCTCTCAAGAGGAAGCTTTAGCTCCGGTGCCCCTATCTAAGTACATATAAAATGAGAATTCGTTTTGCTCGGCAACCACTGGACCAAGTTTGACGAGCTTTGTTGCTTTTAAAAGAAAAAATTAAAATCTAGTGACTGTGGGCTTAGAATTTTCGATTTACATCTTCAATTTTTCATTAAAAATTGGCAATAATTGCAAATTTTCAAAAAACGAAACTATCAAGTTCACAACTCTGTAACTCAACAGCAAAATATGGTATCACAATTATGTTAATGCATCTAATAGTACAACTAAAGCGGACAAAATTGATATGTTACGCATGAATCTAAAAAAAATAAGTAATGTGGAAATACAGCTTTTGCAGAACCCTTGTACACAACTTAACAAATTCACGTAAGATATAAATTATAGAATTTGTCCGCTTTGAATAATCAACTGGATGCTGTTTACAGAACCGTAATATCTCTCCTTGATGCAGAGCTCTTAATTTGTAAACTTTGGGCTTCTATTCTTTTTCGAACTTTCGAATTTTTGAAAGTTTGTTTAACAAAATTCAGGCCCTAAATAAAAATTCTGCTTCCAACAGCCACTAGAATAACATTCTCTCTCAAATGCAACAAATTTCATCGAAATCCGTCCAAGGGTTCTCAGAAAAATCTTGCGTTTTACATATATTTGAATAGGTCACGTTATAGTTGGCCCCGAGCTCTTAACCCTTTCAGGCGCTGTCTACACATTTGTGTACAGCAAGACAGTGCATCAACCGCAAAAGCACTGATGAAATTAATTATATTTAATATGTGTCGCATACATCTTGAAACGCTTATTACTGGAACTGTGCTGCAACTTTGAATAATGTGCAGAATGTTTTAGCAAAGTTAGTGGGAAGGTATACAGTTGGGTGTTTTACTCGGTGTCAGCATGTTTTATATAGCGGGTTCACTCCTTTCATTGTTTTTCACAATGTCATGCACCTGGCATAATATTCAAGTGGCTGGATAAGTGCTTTTCGAGCTTCTGATAACACGAAATAGTTTATGTTCTCATAATTGATGTTCCTTTATGAGCTTTTGCATGGAGTCCACATTCTGTAAACGTGACAAAACTCAATATACAATTGAAAATTCTTAATCTTTTCTGCAGCTGTACACTTTCTATGATTCTGAAGATGCAAGAAATGTGGTGAAAGCAGGTTTTCAATCAATGGGATAAAGTGGCGTCTGAAAGTGTTAAAGGGCAGTAAATAACATGCATTTATTTTTCCTTCTAGCCGATTTTTCTGACGTTATTGTGGCCCCTAGTGAGTTCAAAAAATCGAACTTGGACTGTGCAACTGACCAAAAAGATGCTTCAAATGGTCCGTGTGGCGAACGAGTGGCATAAGGAGGACAAGAACATAAAGAACCTGCACATTGAGGAATGAACAGGAAAGGAAGCGTGCTGCCGCCGTTTTAAAGAAGCTTGAGCTAAAACAAAGTGTTGGCTGATGCCGAGATGCAGGTGTCCCTCATCTAAACCAAAATAAACACTTTAAAGCAGTAAAACACAACACTGAGGCGTCGTGCGCGGGCTGAGAGTATGCCAGGACATTTGAGGTAGACGTTCGGGCCTCATACCACTGAGCTTGCTATCAGTTGATAGAAATAGGTCATATTCGAAAATATTTGCGTCTCCTCAGCAGGATGCACTCGGATGTAGACCCTAGTTGTTCCGACTGCTCTGAAACCTTTTGCGCAATGGCACACATGCTCTGGCGATGTCCCGCATTGCCTAACGACTTCCTCTCCAGCGAAGCCGAATGGGAGGAGACCATCAGAAGCACGGTACTCCGAAAGCAAGCCCAGGCTATCCAGGAAAGAGCGGAGCGTCACGGCGTTCTGTCCTTTACGTGGGTATGGCCAGTGGCTACAATGGCCTCCCGTTAGGAGGTACTGACAGTAGCTCCTCAGGATTAAATAAAGTTCGTTGTCTGTCTGTCTGTCTGTCTGTCTGTCTGTCTGAATGAATATGAATTTTATTTGCTGTGCATTTTACTAACCTCTTCTTTCTATTCTCTTCTTGAATAACATAAACACTACTCCTTAGTATTCAAACTGAATTAAGTTTTTTTTTTTTTTTCATATGCTTACTAGAGAGTGACAGCATCGGGTGACGTGGTTTCAGCCCGTCTTTACATAAAACATAGTTCTGTGTCACTCAGCGAATTCTGCAAAGGCACTCAGGGAAAACCCGAAAAACTCGGGGAATTTGGAAATGTCAACTTGGTAGACATCCTGGACTTGCTAACTGTTGAGAGAGAATCTCGCTTGTGGCAATGTTCAGGCCTCATGCCAATGAGCTTGCTATCGGTTGATAAAAATAGCTCATGTTCGAAAATATTTCCTTCTGTATGCATCTCCTTTTTATTCGTATTTGAGAATGTTCGACTCGATTTGCAATTATTTTTACCATTCTTTTAAATATATTTTATTTGGTGTGCATTTTACTAACCCCGCCCTTCTGTCTTCTTTTTGAACAAACACTAGTCCTTACTATTCAAACTGGATTAAGTCATTTTTCTTCTTTTAATTTTTCATGTTCTTTCTTAGAAAATGGCAGCATCGGGCACCATCGTGTCAGCCCATCTTGACATAAAACAAGGTTCTGTGTCACTCATGGAATATTGCAAAGGCACTGAGGGAAAACCTGAAAAACTTGGGGAATTTGAAAATGTCGTCTTGGTAGACACCCTGGACTTGCAGTCGCAGAAGCTTGGAATTTCGCTGCTTGTCAAGTATGAACCAGGCAAACAGCAATTGCAGTTGTTCCATTGAACGATACAGATAAAAAATTCTGGGTGAACACAGAGCATGGTAAGCACTGAATCTGTGAGTATTTTAGTACAGAAAGGCAGGTCATTGCAAGTCTGTACAGTAACAACTCGTTCATTCGATGCTGGTTAACTCGCAAAATGTGATCATTCGGACTCATCCTGTGATCCCAGCAGGTGCATGCATTTCTTAATGGAATCCAACTCTCGGAGCTCGGTGAGCGTGGAGCCCCACAAATGTGCAACGCAAAAGAGCAAAAATGGTGCCAGTGTCCAACTGCAATGAAGAGGTGGAGTCTGCATCACCATACTAATCAGCGCAGATTGTGTATGTGAGCGATGGCTTTCATCATCATCATCATCAGCCTGGTTACGCCCACTGCAGGGTAAAGGCCTCTCCCATACTTCAACTACCCCGGTCATGTACTAATTGTGACCATGTCGTCCCTGCGAACTTCTTAATCTCGTCCGCCCACCTAACTTTCTGCGCCCCCTGCTACGCTTCCCTTCCCTTGGAATCCAGTCCGTAACCCTTAATGACCACCGGTTATCGTCCCTCCTCATTACATGTCCTGCCCATGCCCATTTCTTTTTCTTGATTTCAACTAACATATCATTAACTCGTCTTTGTTCCCTCACCCAATCTGCTCTTTTCTTATCCCTTAACGTTACACCTATCATTCTTCATTCCATAGCTCGTTGCATCGTCCTCAATTTAAATAGAACCCTTTTCGTAAGCCTCCAGGTTTCTGCCTCGTACGTGAGTACTGGTAAGACACAGCTGTTATATACTTTTCTCTTGAAGGATAATGACAACCTGCTGTTCATGATCTGAGAATGTCTGCCAAACGCACCCCAACCCATTCTTATTCTTCTGATTATTTCAGTCTCATGATCCGGACCTGCAGTCACTACCTGTCCTAAGTAGATGTATTCCCTTGCCACTTCCAGTGCCTCACTACCTATCGTAAACTGCTGTTCTCTTCCGAGACTGTTAAACATTACTTTAGTTTTCTGCAGATTAATTTTCAGACCCACCCTTCTGCTTTGCCTCTCCAGGTCAGTGAGCATGCATTGCAATTGGTCCCCTGAGTTGCTAAGCAAGGCAATATCATCAGCGAATCGCAAGTTACTAAGGGATTCTCCATTAACTTTTATCCCCAATTCTTCCTAATCCAGGTCTCTAAATACCTCCTGTAAACACGCTGTGAATAGCATTGGAGATATCGTATCTCCCTGCCTGATGCCTTTCTTTATTGGGATTTTTGTTGCTTTCTTTATGGAGGACTACGGTGGCTGTGGAGCCGCTGTAGATATCTTTCAGTATTTTTACATACGGCTCGTCTACACCCTGATTCCACAATGCCTCCATGACTGCTGAGGTTTTGACTGAATCAAATGCTTTCTCGTAATCAATGAAAGCTATATATAAGGGTGCCTATAAGGGAGCGATGCCTTTATTCTTGCGTTTATCACCGTACATAACACTGTGTTGGCGACATGCCTTCACAACTGTGTGGTGTCCATGATCGATCGTGTTGATAGCGACCGCTGTTTCGTCCTATGAAGGAAGTTTCATCCCGCAGCTATTGAAGCAATCGGTAGTTTCATTTTGACTCTGTGCAAAGCACTCGAGGATGAAGAGCGCCTGCTACATTGTGATGAATGAACAATCTGTTGGCGACCAGTGCTCCAGTGAAAAAATAATTGCAATGTGTGCACCATATTGAAAAGCATGTCTCAGATGACGCGTGCCTGTGGTGCAGAAGTCACGAGGCCATCACAGCTGCAAGTGCTAATCAGTCATGAGATGGCAAGAATTTCAGCTTCCGCTCTGCTTTTGTGCAAAATAGAAAGAGGATTTGCTGATTCATTCAGTAAATAAAAACATGTTGACATAGTAAGCATTGGTTTGTTGCCTTGATACCCTGAATCATTTGACAGTTAGTTAACTTTAACATTTTATTTTTATTTTTTGGTCTCTTGAAAACTGAACTAATGAGCAAACGGGCATCAAAGTACTTGCCTTGCGAGTTTTCTACACAATGGCGACAAGCTTTTCTACCTTTCACTCTCATTCTTTAAACTGACAGCTGCTGTACATGTCTCACCGAGTAATAAGTTTGCTTGTTTGTACTAAGAACCAAGCAAAGGAAGGCACAAAACAATGCCTTATCTGCTTCATGGCTCTGCTGATATTACGGATCCATTCTTCCCACTAATGCTTTTCGATTGGAAAGTTGTGAAATTTAATGCCTTCATTACTTCTGCTATTGTTAAAGCACCCTGATACGCAGCATGTAAACCCAACCCTCTTCAAAAATGATTGAAAGTCTATTCACTCAATAAAATGAAAGCAGAGCCCAGAGGGTGACTTAGACTTGGTAGCCCGAGGCTGCCACAGCGGTGGCATAGTGAAACTGCTCGCAATATCGCTCTATTTGGTCAGAGGGCATGACATAAGGAAAAGGTCTTACTTGGGGGAGTGTCATCGTGGCACGTGAGGTAGTTGAGTGGCACTAACGACGAGCACCAAACATGACAGGCAAGTGGCAAAATTTGTAAGCATACATCTCTTTGACCTCAACGCTCCAGTCATCAAACATTCGCATTTCTTGTCAGCTTGTGTCACTGGCCTGCTGAGCCGGTCTGTGTGTTGCTTGGAGCCCTTGCAGCTCTTGCAAGCGCTCATGGTGCGTCACACTCTGTGTCAAAATGGCGCTAAGCAAAAGTTGGTGGCGGCATGCATCTCAGCCTGTGTCGAATGCACCTCAGCCCGTGTTGACGAACCATTGTTCAGCGCGGCATGCCCCCTGCATTTTAGCACTGTTGGGCTCGGTGGTCGCTGAGTGTGCTTTGTGCATTTAAGAGCAGTATATTTTTGCGTAGTGGCCTACTCAATAAATCCATTTACTGTTCAAGACATCTCTTTCCTCTAAGGGAGCTTTATGCGTGCGGCAAAACGCCGGCATGACCATTTGGCACGGCTCGAACCTGCAGTGGGTCTCTCCATGCATGCCATCATGTCGCATCGTAAAGCCCACCGTTGACTGATTTACCAACACCACGTGGGGAGACGTTCGAGGAGCCCACGAGTGGCACAAGCATTATTGGGAGAAAATATTCAAAGCCTACTGGGAGCCAAATACTGCCTTCTCCACCATAAACACTGCCTTCTCCACCAAGTGCAGTCAAAACTTGGATCAAAGAAAAAGAGAAAAGGCAAAGGAAATGGCCTGACAGTGTGTTGGCTTGTGAACGCTCGCCATGTGACATCATGCTTCCTTCTAGTTCTTCCTTCTTCTATGGAGTTTCTTCTATGGAGTTCCTTATATGGAACAAGATTTCTGGAGCAAAAGCTGGCACTGAAATTACTGAACAAACATGGAAATGACCAGGAGTGCTTGGATTTAAAAGAAAAATATATGATTTTGCATCGATTTTTTGACAAAGCACATTGCAACCTTTATGTATCCTTGTGGTTCACTTGTGTTGCTTGCTAACCTGAATAAGCACTGTGACATCGCTAGTGGCCTAAGGAAGTGTAGATTGTAAATTATACTAATTAATCATTTTATTAATTAGTGTAAGGAACACATGAAGCAATTCAAAAGTTCATTAGTCAGTCACACGTGAAGTCGTGCTTGGAAGCACAACACCATAGCCACTGAGCTACCATGGTGGGTTTGGTGGCATATTGGACATTTGAGGTGGAGAAAGGGTTGTAAATGCAATGACCAAATGAGATATTCTTGGTCATTCACTTTTGGGGATACAGTTCCTTTTACATGGCTAGACCTAGGCACGTGAGTGCCTACAGGCAGCAGCATTTCTGGTGCAGTGGCAAACACGCTGTCACCCATAGATGCCGGTGTGGCCCATGGTAGTCTTGCAGAGTCTTGGGAAATGACTGTATTCCTGAACGTGGATGGGTGAGAATACTGTGCCACAATTTTTCAACACTAGATAGGGCTGTGTCGTTTGACCGCACTGTGTTGCTTCCTGCACAGATCCTGCACCGTGACATGAAGGCAGCCAACATCCTCATCACCAAGGCTGGCGTGCTGAAGTTGGCCGACTTTGGACTGGCCAGAGCCTTCTCCTTGAGCAAGACTGGGCAGCCCAACCGTTACACCAACCGGGTGGTCACGCTGTGGTACCGTCCCCCGGAGCTGCTGCTGGGCGAGCGCAACTACGGTCCCCCCGTCGACATGTGGGGCGCTGGCTGCATCATGGCCGAGATGTGGACCCGCTCGCCCATCATGCAGGGCAACACGGAGCAGCACCAGATCAGCCTCATCAGCCAGCTGTGTGGCTCACTCACACCCGACGTCTGGCCCGGTGTGGAGAAGCTCGAGTTATACGCCAAGCTCAACCTGCCCAAGGGGCAGAAGCGCAAGGTCAAGGAACGGCTCAAGGCAAGTGTGCCTCCTTGTTGCTGTTTGACGTACAGCTTGTCAGGATTGGGGGCTCAATCCCATCGTCCGTGGTCCTTTGCCAAGATTGGAGTACGGCATGAATTCGAAGGTAGCTGGCCCATGCCGTCGTCCAACTTATTTACGCTGAGATCGTTGATGAAGTGAAGAACTGTTTCTCATCGAGAACGAGGAAAAGGGTTTATTTACAGAAATTAAATCAGTCTAACATGACTGCTTGAGAAAAAGAGTATCAGTCCAACATGACTGCATGAGAGAAGTGACTCAGTCTAACATGACTGCTCAAGAGAAGTGTCCTCAGCATTCGCACAACCACAGTTTTTATACACTCGATCCGCCGGCCATACGAGGCGGCGACTGTTCGTTTACTCATCACCAACTCGCAGCTGCTCTGCAGATCAGTTTACAGACACAAAGGCACACACATTCCGATGCCCAAACGACGGCGTTGGAGGGGTGCCGTTCCGGGAACTATCGGTGCCGATCGAGGGTCGCTCGTTGTTTTGCGTCATGCAGAAGCGTGAGAAGCCCCAAAATACGTCGTTCCCGCGGCAGCTTGTCCATGCGTGTCAAATCCGCTCCGCGTTGGGGAACTCCGGAATCATTGTTCAAACACCGAACTCGTTCCGTCACAATGACGATGGGGCGGGTGGAAGGCGGCGGATTCCAGCACAAAGGCCGCTTCTTCGAACGCCTCCCAGCTGCAGCGACGCTGAGGGGGAGATGCGCGTCGTGTCGCCCTGTCGTAACTGTGTGGCAATCTTGTTTTGCAGCTCGCCATTCTTAACAAGCTGCAACAGAAAAGGGTTAGCACAAGTGACCGATGACCGAAGTAAGAAAATCCTTTTCCATTGCAGCTGTACAGTCACTA
This sequence comes from Dermacentor albipictus, assembly GCF_038994185.2. Classification (NCBI taxonomy): domain Eukaryota; kingdom Metazoa; phylum Arthropoda; class Arachnida; order Ixodida; family Ixodidae; genus Dermacentor; species Dermacentor albipictus. Next base: position 5,543,337 of record NW_027225576.1, on the reverse strand, counting down.
TCAGCTGTACAGTCACTATGGGTGTGCGAGTATTGAAAATTTCGAGTAGGAATCAAGTAGTCATTGCTATTTGATTCATATTTGATTTAAGAATTCACTATTTGAAATAGTCCAAGTATTGTTTCTCTTCGAAAGCAAGAGGGCGAATGCCAGGTGCAAGCGGCGACTGTTCTGCATTATTCTGCTGCAATGGGAACTGCAGTTGGTGTGGAGAGGCACTAGTTGCCGAGTGCATGAAGCAGATAACGTCTCTTCAGTAATCTATGGACATGATGGACAAATGGACGCACAAATGGACGCTAATGGCGTCTATCATTTGACTTTTAGGCAACATATGAATTTAATTGAGGGAAAATTAGACATCCACCCGTTCGTAGCAATTGCTACAAAGGAAACCCATACAGGTTCCTCGAAGGAAAAGCCTCACGGTTGAAAAAAAATTCGTCCTGGTCCGGGACTTGAACCCAGGACCACCGCCTTTCCAGGGCAGTCACTCTACCATTTGAGCTAAGCAGGCGGCTAGCAGATAGCAGGGCGAAGTCGAGCCTGTCAAGAACTTGCAGCAAGGGCTTGAAGTAATAGTTCTGCGGAACTATTACTTCGAAGGCAGCAAGCAATGTGTAACGGTAGCGGCTGCGCTTGACATAAGAAGAGTCTGGGCATGCAATGACCAACGCATCTAATCTCGGGCCCAGCCACTGCCATTAGATGTCGCTGTCAGGCTGCACAGCGCCCTGGCGGTCGCCGTTCGTCTGCTCTACACAAGGGTGTCATGCACTGTACATAACTTTTTTTTTTTTTTTTACTAAGTGCATGTCGCGCTTTATATTTCATTTCGTTTAGAAATTGTTTGAACTTTTATTGTACATTCGAAAATCAGAAGTTTCATCAGAAAATTTGGTATTTGAACACCCCTAATCTTCACCACTTGGGCTGGTCCAAGATTGTACTAGAATATAGACAAATAATGAAGGGACACACGTGAAGCACGAGATCGCGGGATCAAATCCCAGCCACATTTCAATGGGGGTGAAATGCAAAAACACCTGTGTACTTGGTTTTAGGTGTACATTAGAGAACCCCATGTGGTCCAAATTATTCCAGAGTACCCCACTATGGCATGTCTCATAATCAGATCGTGGTTTTGGCAGGTAAAACCACATAATTTAAATTTTTTTTGGGGGGGGGGGGGGGGGACACATGGTGCACTCATGACTGATTTATGTGCATATAGCATTTCTGTTTGGTTTTACATCACTGTGAATGCAGGTTTCATCGATTTATAACTAGCTTCAAGAGCAAGGTAAAGTATGTAGCCTACATGCCCTCGGTGTTACTAAAAACCACATCTTTTTACAGCAAAATTTGTTGGTCAACAATTTAGTTCTCGGTGAAGAAGTTATGTTGTTGCATCAACCAGAGGGAAAGCTCTTGTGGCTCCATGCTTTGTAAATGGCCGCAGTTTGTTCAAATGCCATAGCATTAAGCGCCCAAGCAGTGAGAAAAGAAATATTGCGTGCCAGGCTAGAACATTCTTTGGGAGTGACTTTTTGACACTGCCTGTTCCCCACTTCAAACCATCACCAACTTTGATCCCAAGAAATGTCCAAGGGAACACGTTTATTACAGGGTCCAGAATTTCGTTGCAGTTTACCTTTAATTTATTGACCTTGGTGTTTTTTTTTTTTTTTTTTTGTGGTACCATGGCTCATAGTAGTGATCCTCGAATGTGAAACGTCCATCTTCGAGGCCTTGAAAGCCCTGAAGTTTAATGGAATGCTTAAGGATCATTGAATATTATTTTTGGCTAAGCTTAGTGGATTTCATTTCTGAACTTAACCACGATAATGCAAGCCATAAGTCAAGCCAATCCGATTAGCATCTTTGTAGTAGGAAACCGTCTTGTTTGTAGTGGCTAGTGATGGCTTATGCAAAAATATTTTTTTTTTTTCATGTGCACTCCCTATTGCAAAAACCAGTGCCACTGGGACCCAGTGCGCCGGAATATGGGCCCAGTGCAGCGCGCTGGACGCTGGGAAGGAGCGGCGTACTGGGAGGCACTGGCTACTTGTGCGAAAAACAGCTCTAGCGCGGTAAATATGCGGTGCTTGGACACCGTATATATTTTTTTGAATACAGAAAGCAAGAAAGAGCGCTTTAGTGCAATAAAAAAGGAAAAAAAACGTAGAAAATAAAACTGCTCCGACAAGCATTCGAACGTCCGACCTACAGATCACAAGCCCGTCACTTTACCACTACGCCACGCCACCAGATGAAAATTCGCAGATAATTGGCCATGTCAAAGCTGAGAAGTAGTTTGTTTCGCAGAGCAACGCCTCCTTTAAAAAGATGCCTGCCGCGTGCGCCGAAAACCTGCTGCCCTTACCTTTCCCTCCTTCCTCCGTTCCGCTTGAGGCGGTAGCGAGCGATCCTTGCGGTGGTCGCTTGCAACACATATGCGCATGCGCACATCACCGCATGGAAGCGCGGCCGGCGCGGCTGTGAGCGCGCGCCGTAGCAGACGACGTGTCTGCGGCAGACGACGCCTTCCACATGTTTTCGACTATTTACGCAGACGAAAACAAAAGCGCACAATGCTTAAAGTAAAAAGTCCCAAATAAAGTGATTTGAGTCTCTCATAAGTACTTATCTAATGAAGTTTAAATATTTTATTGAAATTGTGTTGATCTACTAGCAGAAGAACTGCTTATAACGTATATCTGCATGACTGCCGCCGCTCGCTACTTGCAAATTGCAATTGCTTCGTTCTTTTCGCACTTCAGCACTAGTTTTATTTGTTCTGTGTGTTTCGTAAAGCGCGATGCGCTATTGCTGCGTCCCACGCTGCACCTCAAGCGAACGACGAAAGGAGCCCGGAGTGTCCTTCCATGAGCTACCATCCGACAGTGCTACGCGGAGGCGATGGATGACTGCAATAGCGCGAGTGGTTTCGGCACCTAACACAACATCTTATTACACTATTGTGTGCAGCCTGCACTTCAAACAATCTGATTTCCGAGACGACTGCAAACGACGTCTACTGAAGCCAGGCGCAGTGCCCAGTGTGTTCAGTGCCCGGACGCCGTGCACGGAGAAATGCGGTGCTCCGGCGAAACCCGAAGATCGAGGAACCGGAAAACGCAAGCGCGAGCCTTCACCAAGTGTGTCTTGCGTGTCAATGAGTGGAGATAAGCAACACGAAGATGGGGTCGCAGAAAGCAAGGCAGCACCTTAAACTGAACAACCTGCCGAGCTGGCGACATCACGAAGTGCTGCTGGACAAACCAGCGGGCAATTCCCAGATGGTAGAAGCAGCGCATTCGGCTTTGAACATGGCGCGATTGCACCAATCGGCGCATCGCATGAGCCTGCAGAAAATAGCGAACAGGTCACAATTGTTGCCACAGCTTTGAGGAACAAGAAACGAAAAACCAAAGCCAATGTTAAACGGTCATTCGCCACACAGACAGCGCCAACACCGCATTCTTCAACTTTTTCCGTCCAGCGAAAGCGATGGCGACAAAAAGAACGCACCCTGAGAGTGAAAATTGATAGACTAAGCAGAACAGTGGACGTGTACAAGCAAGAGCTGCAGAAGCTTAAGGAAAGCTGCTTAGTGAGTGCATTTTTAGAAGTTGCGGCCGATGCAGAAGACGGAAGTGCGAAAGCAGTGCTGCTTCGTGACCAAGTTAAGAATTACAAAACGAAGAAACCACAGTGGTCTGAAATCACCATCAGACATGGCATCGTTATTCGACACCTGTCGACAAAGGCCTACGAGCACATCAGATCTGAGGGGCTCCTCCGACTACCATGTTGAAGCACTCTACAGAAATATATTGGAACAGTCGCCGGAGAAGTCGGGTTTAACAACCTGGTACGTTGCCGCCTGGAAGCAGAACTTCAAAATCTGCACACATCTCAGTCCAAGGTGTGCGGTCTCGTGGTAGACGAGATGAGGATCCGGGAGAAGCTGATTTACAACAAGCAAAGAGATGCATTTGTAGGTGATGTTGACATGGGCCCTGAACTCCAAGATATTGTTCCCAGCTCAGAAGACAAAGTCCTAGCCAACTCTCTTTTGTGCTTTTTACTGTGCGGTCTGCACGCGAGGTTTAAGATACCTGTAGGGTATTTTTTTACCAAAGGCTGCACGGGAGAACAGCTGGCAGTAGTTGTACGCCACGTGCTCAAGAAGACGACCGATATAGGGTTCGACATCGTCCGGCTGGTGACCGACAACCACAAGGTGAATGTGGCAGCGATGGATATTCTGTGCGGAGGCAAGGCGAGCATACAGGCTTCGCACCCTGCCGATCCCTCTAAGGAGATTTTTCTTTCTTTCGACCAAAGCCATATCATCAAAAATGTGAGGTCACAGTTTCTGGCGAAGGACTTCGGTAAAGAAAAGCAGATCACATCAAGGTATGTGAAAAGTCTGTATAAAATGCAGAAAAACTCTACAGTGAGGCCAGTAAGGTTCCTGACCAGAAAACACCTGTATCCAACAAACATCGAAAAAATGAACGTCAGGTCAGCGGTTCAGTTGTTTTCAGTTCCCGTAACTGCCGCACTTTGCTACCTCAAAGATCAGGCCGGCCACACATGTGATCTGGACTTCGCTTCAGCAGGACCCACAACTGAATTCATGCAAATGATACAGAGGTGGTTTACAATAATGGACATCAGCAACTGCCAACAACACATCCATTGCAACAACGCCGATGCCCGCCAGTTTACGGATGCTGATGATCCTAGATTAGAGTGGCTCGAGATTGTTTTTCTTGCTTACATCGAAGACCTCAGGAAGGAAAGTGCAGCTGGCAGCTTCTTAAGCAAGGAAACATACCACACTCTTGTCTTTGCGACCACGTCAAATGTGCAGTGCATTCGTCACTTGCTGACTGTGAAGAAGTTCCGGTTTGTGCTCACACGCAAAATGTCGAGTGACCCAATCGAATCCATGTTTGGCTTTCTGCGCCGAAGTTGCGGTAGCAATGATATACTTGACGTGAAGAGCGCGATATGCGGGCTGGAAAAAATGCTGAAGACAGGCATCGTTGCTGCCTCCGACCAGAGCAACGTTCAGAGCTCGACATCATTCGTCGCAAGGCAGCTGCTTCCCATTCAACACAGCCCCACCATGCCTGCCACCGCTAACAAGTTTCTCGACCAGGCAGTGAATGACTTAAAGAACCACCTCACAACGTTGACACCATGCATAACAGGTCCGGACGGAGCCAGCATCGCCATGGTTGGAGGCTTCATAGTGAGAGCTGCAAGTGAAAGCATTGTCTGCTCGAACTGCATCGCCCTATTGCAGGGTCAGAAAGGCAACACACCTCTCCTTGGCCTCATTGCCCACCAAGATCGGGGCGGACTCTTCTACCCGAGCCAGGAACTCGCAAAACTGTTGATTGGTCTTCAGAAGCTTGTAGACCACGTGCTCCCCCACAGAAAACATTTCACAAAGCCGGAGGTTCGCGTTGAGAGAAGTGTGGCAGCGCTCATGGAACTTAATGTTCTCAGCTGTGGCAACACAGACAGCGACCATCGCAAGGTTCTCCTGCAGCTCATCACTAAGAAGTTAATGAAGCCGCTGTTCACCAACTATGCCATCAGCGCTAGCGACAGGAATGCGGTTGTTAAATTCCTTGACCGCAAACCTCTGTCCCGCAAGGTGCTTAAACTGTAATTAAGGGAATGTGACCGCGGCGGCCTCATTTCAATGGAGACGATATGTAAAAAGGCGCGTGTGCTTACGTTGTAGTGCACGTTAAAGAACCCTAGGTGGTCAAAACTAATCCGGAGCCCTCCACTAGCTACGGCGTGCCTCATAATCAGAACTGGTTTTGGCACGTAAAACCCCACAAAGAAGATGGACCCTTCATTACGCACACACCAAGTTCAAGTGAATAGCATTCATGTTGTCGTTGAACCTGCTTTGAGTACACCACAATTTTCAGCAGAATTACGTGAGACTAGTAATGCTGCGCGAAGCGACATGCAAGGATGAGAGCGTGTACGTGTAAAACGAACTGGTGTGGGCTTCTTGTTACGTTACTCGTGAACGCTACTGAGACTTAGTGAACCAATTGCGATAACTGCAAGAAACAAAAATTTCGTCGAAAGTCGCCAGAGCACAACCAGTTTATTCAAGTACAAGTGAACGGATGTGTTGCGCTGTCTCCCTGTGTCGCCGCGCTTTCCAAGCAGCCGCCGCCGCTACCGCCGCGACACCACACCACCCCAGCCCCCTTGGCGGAGATAGGGAATGTAGGTGGCGCCATCTCTTGACAACCGACCGCAACTCAAGGCGCGATGGCTACAATGGGTAAGCGAGCGACGCCGCAGGCATCTTTCTAGAGGAGGCGTTGCACAGAGCTATGTCTCGTACAGACATGGTTGATGCGCTATCGCCCAGAAACTAAAACTGACGCCTGTACAAAAAATAAAAAGTTGCTGTCCGTATTCAGCAGTATGCTTGGAAGTGCCACACCATCGATTTACTTGCGATTGCTATTTTAACTTCGAAAAAAAGTGCTAAATGAACCGCCGACCCGGGATGGTGTATGGCCTGTTACTGCCGATTTCGATAGCCATTTCTTGTTCTTTACCCAAAGGATATGCACCGTTCCCTTAGTTCAGTGGTGCCTTTCAGTCAACACGCCTGTCTAGTCATAGATCTTCGTCAGAGAAACGCGGGATAGTGCTGGGAGCCTTCGGCGATAGCACACATACCTGTGTTTATGACGCGTCACATCTGCGGTCATCGCTTCTTATGCTGTCACTGTAGACATGAAGAAATTGTTTATTTAAGAACATCGATGCGAAAGCTGACATATAGAGTGATTTATCCTTGTTAGATTTCTTGATTCCTGCGCCTAGACACGCCCAGAGGACGGACTCGGCGGATACGCTAGGCCTAAGCTTCGGTGGGGAGCGATCTCAGCGCGCGTAGTTAAAATAGCAATCGCAAGTGAAAATCGATGGTGTGGCACTTTCAAGCATACTGCTGAATATGGACAGCAACTTTTCATTTCTGGTACGGGCGTGAGCTTTAGTTGCTGGGCGACAGCGCATCAACCATGTCTGTACGAGACGTAGCTCTGCGAAACAAACTGCTTCTCGGCTTTGACATGGCAAATTATCCGCGAATTTCCGTCGGATGGCGTGGCGTAGTGGTAAAGTGAAGGGCTTGGGAACTGTGGGTCGGTCGTTCGAATCCTTGTTGAAGCAGTTTTATTTTTTACGTCTTTTTTTTCTTTTTTTTTATTGCACTAAAGCGCTCTTTCTTGCTTTCTGTATTCAAACAAAAATAAACGGTGTCCGGGCACCACATATTTAACGCACTAGAGCTGTTTTTCGCACGAGTAGCCAGTGCCTCCCAGTACGCCGCGCCTGCCCAGCGTCCAGCGCGCTGCACTGGGCCCATAATCCGGCGCACTGGGTCCCAGTGGCACTGGTTTTTGCAATAGGGCTATAAAATTGTTTCCTTGTTGTTCAAGACAGTGCTTTGATAGCAAGTTGTCAAGCATCGAGGTGCTTTAATCTTGAAAATGCTGTCAGAACCAAAGCTGCTATGAACCCTGGATATGATGGCTTGTACTTACTTTTATAGGTAATGCATTAGGAAAAGGACATTAAGCATTTAAGTTCAAGTTGAAGACATTACTAATCAGTAAAGCAGGCTCGACTGCTTTGAAGCTAACTGCATGGAGGGCATTCTCTCATTAACATAGTAATTGTCTGATTACATATTTTACAAGGTGCACACAGTTGCAAAGCAAGGTTTGCCACATGTTGTCGCATGTGTTGTTGGTGACCTTAAAAGGGTAACATGTAATTCAGTTCGGGAAAAAGAACGAGGAGAAAATTTGGAAAAGGAGATTTCCGCTATCTACAGTAGCAGTCAGGCAGCATCCACTTGGGTTGCACTGTGGCATGTTCAGCTGATCGGAAAAATTTTCTGATGTCGAGGCAGGCATGTACCCAGGGGGGGGGGGGGGCGCCCCCCCCGAAATTAAGTGGCATACCCCCCCCCCCCCCTCCCCACCCACACCACCACTACTCACACATTCCTAGAGCGCCTCCAGATCAATGTTGAGACTTGGCAGCTGTTCATTGGTCAGCATTATGCTGCCTTTTTCACCCCTTTTAGATGGCGGTAGTTATCGGCACCTCTTGTAATGTGAAGGACAGTTTTCTCATAGATTCCGCACCCGCGCGATTAACTCGAGATGCGTTCAGTCGTCGGCATCTATTCAACCGTCACGCGCATAGCTGTTGCTTTTGTTAGTTCAACCTTCTTTGTTTAGGTTGGTCCTTGGACCAGGAGAGGGATGCGGCTGTTACTCAGCTGGTCTGTACTCTCATGGTACGAGTTGCGGCTGGAGAAAACGCCAATTGCGTTTAACTTATCCCTTTGCTTCATTATTTCCTTGAGTTACGACTCGCCGCGACGCTGGAAGATGCCCGGAACCATATACACTTGATATGGATTAGATAAGGTGGGAAACAAAATAATGTGAAAGAGCGTCCATCATGAAACCCTGCAATAATCCTTAAACCCATAAGTAAGATGACTGTCGCCCGTTACCTCGTCTGTTTTTCTGTTTTTCCCTAATTGTATAGCACTTTTCGTGCAAAATTGGCAACTGGAAACAAAAATCGTAAGGAGTTGAGAAATTAAGCGATCTACTAAGGGAGAGAGCCAAGGCAGCAACCAAACTGCAAGCAAAAGCGAATGATAAATAAGTTAACTGTTGTTTATGAGAATATTTATAGATTAACATCTTTTTATTTAAAAAGGAAGTAGAGAAAACGCCGCCGGAAGTGGAGAACAATTACTTGTTTTGAACCGCCTCACGTAGCCACTTCTCTGCTGTGCTTATGTGGGTGTTTTTCTAACCTTTCGCAGTGAGCGCAGTACGTCTAGAATCGCAGAGTCCTGCGCTTTACGCGGTTGTATGGGACTGGCGGCCGCACAGCGTTATTTCGCGGAACTGTCAAAACTGATCAACAAGGCGAAAATAACTGATATTCGAAACTATAACATGAGAAAGACTGAAGAAGCCGTAAAAAATTAACGCAGCCTGAAATCAGTAAAAAAGAAACCTGGCATAGGACAAACCATGATGTATGCACTAAAAGATTCGAAGGGTAATATCATCAGCAATCTCGAAGGTATAGTAAAAGCAGCAGAAAAGTTCTAAGTTGACCTGTATACAGTACCCAGAGGAGTCACGATAGCTCACTTAGAAACAGTAATGAACAGGATACAGAAACTCTCCTATAACTAGCGATGAGGTCAGAAGGGCCCTGCAAGACATGAAATGATGAAGAGCGGGAGGAGAAGGTGGAATAACAGTCGATTTAATCAAAGATGGAGGAGACATAACGCTTGGAAAACTGGCGACTCTTTATACGAAGTGTCTATCGACTGCAAGGGTCCCAGAAAACTGGAAGAATGCAGATATTATACTAATCCACAAAAAAGGAGACGTTAAAGAATTGAAAAATTATGGGACCATTAGCTTGCTCCCAGTATTATATAAAATATTTACCAAAATAATCTCCAATAGAATAAGGGCAACACTGGATTTTGTCAACCAAGGGAACAGGCTGGCCTCAGGAAGAGATACTTCACACTGGATCACATCCATGTTATCAATCAGGTTATCGCGAAATCTGCAGAGTACAATAAGCCTCGCTATGTGGCTTATATAGATTACGAAAAGGCATTTGATTCAGTAGAGATACCAGCAATCATAGATGCACTACGTAATCAAGGAGTACAGAACACTTAAGTAAAAAGCTTGGAAAATATTGCTACATTCGTGTGGTATTTGTTTGTTTGAACGAGGCGCGTAGGCGCCATAACTCCAGAAAAGAGGAGGAAGAACGAACTGGGCTCGCGCTGTGAATCTAACTGGTCAGCGCTGCAACCGTTGTTGTAAATATAATCTGTAAATAGTTTCTCGTCTTACTGACTGTCCTTCGCGTAAGAATATCTACAGAGGTTCTACAGCTACCTTAATTCTACGCAAGAAAAGCAGGGAGATACCTATAGAGAAAGGGGTCAGACAGGGAGACACAATTTCTCCAAAGTTATTCACTGCGTGCTTAGAAGAATTCAAGCTATTAAACTGGGAAGGCTTAGGAGTAAAGATCGACGGCAAATATCTCAGCAACCTTCGGTTTGCCGATGACATTGTTCTATTCAACAACAATGCAGACGAGTTACAACAAATGATTGGAGACTTTAACAGAGAGAGTGTAAGAGTGGGGTTGAATATTAATATGCAGAAGATGAAGATAAGGATAAATAGCCGGGCAAAGGAACAAGAGATCAGGATCGCCAGTCGGCCACTAGAGACTGTGAAGAAGTATGTTTACCTAGGTCAATTAATCACAGGGAACCCTGATCATAGAAAGGAAATTCACAGAAGAATAAAAATAGGTTGGATCGCATACAGCAGACATTGCCAGCTCCTGACTGGAAGCTTACCATTATTATTGAAAAGTAAGGTGTGCAATCAGTGCATTTTGACAGTGCTGACATATGGGGCATAGACTTGAGAGCAAGTTAAGGACCGCGCAAAGAGCGATCGAACGAAGATTGCTAGGCATAACGTTAAGGGGGTATAGTAGGGCAAATCGACCAAAAAACTGATTTTTTTACTTTATCAATAAAAAATAATACACACTGTGGGGAGCAAAACAGTGCAGCGGCGAGCGCGTAGGAGCGCTCTAAGCCATTTAAAAATGGCGCCAAAAAGCGCGCCGCCTGGTATTTAAACGTGACAGACGCGAGGGTTTGTTTACATGTTGTTTTCCGTCATTTTTCAGTGTTTACGTAATTATGTTTACTTCATGTTTACGTTTACGTAAACATGAACAAAGGCTTTGGGGAAGACACCAAAAAAAGCCAGAAAGTTTCTGTACTCTGCTGGTGCATTTTGAACAGTTGTAGTGAAGGTGCAAACATAAAAATGCGTCTTTCTCAACATCACTTTTTTCAAAATTTTCGGAACTTGATGTACCTTTTCTGGAAAATTATACAGCCCATTGCACTGAAATTTTCCCAGAATATACTCACATCCCTTGCAAGTAATCTGAACCTAAATGTGTGAGAAAATGACTCAGTTATAACTAACAAAAAAAAGAAAAGATTATTAGAAAGACCCTCCACGGTACGAGACGTGTGACGGCAATATTGTTTTTCTTGTGACGTAAATGTAGCAAAGCATTTTTTAAAGGTTCCAGTTAAACCCACTATTATACAGAATTATTGTGCGAAATTTCACGGTCATGCTGTTTTTTGTTTCTGTGAAAAGGTACATTTTATTTTCCATCAAAGCTTAACGTTTGGTTCTCAACTACACAAAAAATAGAAAAGGCCTGCAGTCAAAAAATACTCCAATTAAGGCCAACACTATTCCTATTGAGCGTGCAGAATTTCACGCTAATATATAGAACAGTTGTTGAGATATAAAGCTAAAACCAAGATGGCTCATGCACCCTACCATACCCCCTTAAGAGAGAAAGAGAGTGGTTTGGATCAGAGAGCGAACGGGTATAGACGATATACTAATTGACATCAAGAGGAAAAAATGTAGCTGGGCAAGTCATGCAATGCGCCGGTTAGATAACCGTTGGACCATTAGGGTTACAGAATGGGTACCAAGAGAAGGGAAACGCAATCGAGGACGACAAAACACTAGGTGGAGCGATGAAATTAGGAAATTCGCGGGCGCTAGTTGGAATCGGTTGGCGCAGGACAGGGGTAATTGGAGATCGCAGGGAGAGGCGTTCGTCCTGCAGTGGACATAAAACAGGCTGATGATGATGATGATGATGATGATGATGATGATGGAGGTGGTGCCCCCCCCCCCCCCCCCCGAAAAAAAATCCTGGGTACGTGCCTGTGTCGAGGTATATTGATGGGCGAGCAGGCAGGCAATCATGAGGGTGCCTCATTGAAATCCTTGAAAACCCTTGAATTTGGAAAAGAAGATTAAAGGGCCCTTAAAACTCCTGGAAAATAAATTTGCTCCTTAAATTTCCTGAAAACTTGGTGTTAAGGACAACTTCTAAACATGCAGAGCAACAAACTCTGTTTAGGGGTTATGCCATGGACACTATCAGAGAACAATCCTAGATATTTTCTTTTGAGAGTGTCATGTAATGATTGCCATGTGGCTTGTCCACAGCCACCAATGACAGGCCTGTTTAAATCGCCATTTCCATCATGTAGCTTGACGAAGCCAAATAATGTGACCAAGCCGTGCCAACATTTTGTTGTTTTGCTAGTTGGTTCACACTGCAGCCATCATGGCTCCATTTCTCAGCCCTGTAGGCTCTAGAAATGCCTGGCAAAAAGCAAGCTTCAGCCATTTGGCTATAACAAAGCTAGTATTTATGGCTGAAGCCAAACATTACAGTAACCATCATGCCAGAAGGTGACTGATGTCATTACAAGGGAAAAGTCAAAATTTAAAAGCCGGCTGTAAAGTTTGAGGCCAACTGCAACTCAGCAGCTGTTTAGTTGCAAGAAATGACCCGCCGTGGTTGCTCAGTGGCTATGGTGTTGGGCTGCTGAGCACGAGGTCGCGGGATCGAATCCCGGCCATGGCGGCCGCATTTCGATGGAGGCGAAATGCGAAAACACCCGTGTGCTTAGATTTAGGTGCACGTTAAAGAACCCCAGGTGGTCAAAATTTCTGGAGTCCTCCACTACGGCGTGCCTCATAATCAGAAAGTGGTTTTGGCACGTAAAACCCCAAATATTATTATTATTATTATTGCAAGAAATGTTTCTAAGAAGTAGGTTTCACTAATTTCCAGTGTATATTGTCACGTGGTAGTGACGTTAAAGAACACAGTAGCAGTACTGTGAAAGGCAAAACTAGCCTTATTGGGCGAACCTGTGCCCACAAAACAGGCTACACTTAAAGCGCAACGATAGCGGCGAACACAGTCGGCGATCGTCGAAAATCTGATCTGCGGGTCAAGCGCGTCGTCTTTTATACAGCAGTCGTTGACTGTTCCAGTGTAATCGTTCGGACCCGCGCGCCTTCCACAAAGTTCTACGCCACTCGCGTCACGCGATGAAATCAGATAATACAAGGTTCGGCGACAACAGACAGCAGATAGAAGCATCGATAACTTTCCAGAAACTTCGGATGCATGCAGGCGCGTCCCGCACTGTGCAATAACATTTGTTCGGCGGCGAAACGTGGTCGCCCGATAGAGATAAGTACACGTGTCAATATGTACAAATACGGTTTGTTTCCCTTCTCCTTGAATGCTAGCCTATGGCGTGCCTCATATCCTTGAATTGTCCTTGAATTTGCAGCCGAATATTCTTTCCAAACCCTACGAGGGCCATGCTGACTACTGTTGAAAAATCTGCAGGCCGCTTGTTTAATACCTTAGGGCTGTATTCAGGGTTGATCATTTTTGGGTATATCACTTATAGGGCCCCTGAAACACATCTTATTGAGGTCGATAAATGCGTGTAATGTTAAATTAGAATTTCAGAAATGTTTTGCATCAAAGAGTACTTCAATATGTTAAGCAGAAGCACAGTTATTGGCAATCAAAGGTCGCCTTCGATCCCTTACACAGTGCTGCTTCAATGCCGTTCATTGCAAAGGCTACGGCAGAGCAGGGTATGCTCTGCCTACTGAACGTCACCATGGCACACAGTTCAAATTTGAATTCGGATGTTCATGCAGACACCATTTCCGACTTTGGCGCCTACAATATGCCAAGCTTGGAGGCTGTCCCTGAACTTATGGTTGAGTTCACTGTGTCTTATCCCTTAGCTGTAATACAGTGTATGAGATAGCTACGCGTGGCTGTGTTTTCTCGCATTGAGTGGCATGAGTAGCGCATTTTCTTTCACACTTATCCCTACGGCGATCGCACAATTTATGAAGGTCGAACGAACTGTCCTTATGCTCACTCGTTTGAGTATGACGGACATACTGTGGACTTAGGTTGCAAGGATTCCAAACTTGGGAAGTAGACAACATGTTCTAGTCGGATGTTGGCGCTCGGGCCGGTTTGCCTCGCGCCTGGATCCAACTACTCACAGAAACCACTCGGGAGCATGCGGTAGTCATCAGCGAGCGGACTTGTCATGGCGGCTGTGGTATCTACGCTATGTAGTGGATGCAGCTTCATGCAATGGTGTGCAACGTTTTGCTATGTGCATTGCGACACCACGTATCCGAGCACGCGAGGGTTGGACCCTACCGCGTTTAACTGTGCGTGGCTCAGCTTTGACCGGGGAAAAAGGGATGTTTGGACCTTTACGGCCCCTCGGCAGAGGCAGCACACCTCTTTGGCCTTGGCTTCACATTGATGGCACCCCCGGACTGACCCACCCAGAGGAAATCGGTAGTTGCCTTTTCCTATCCTCCTCTCCAATCTTTGTCTTTCTCTCTAGCCTTTACATCTTTCTTATCTCCTACTCATTTCTTTATTACTTCTGATCCTTCTGGCAGCAAGGGTTAACCCTGTGTGAGTAGCCAATCTAGGTTATATCATATTTGGTTGTAGTGGTAGCGTACGGCTGGCGTTCGAAGGCCGTTTCTACAGGCCCTGCAGCGTCCCCCTGTAGTGCTCCATGGTGGGTAGCTGGCGCTATTGCCGAAAAATACTCTCACTTATGGCTAGTTGCTTCCCTCCACTACCTGATCGCTCCCTGAAGAGTGGGCGCATCGAAGAAATCTTTGAATTTTTTGGATGCCAAAAAGAAACCTTCCCGCGATTTCATGTCGTCCACTCTGAAAAACAAGAAAAACAAGCACGAACAATCTCGCCTTTCGTTGTTTCGAAATCCTTAACTCCGGCACTTGGACCAGGCTATAAAGCGTCAAAGATGGCTAGCAGTGATCTCCTGTTGGAACTCTGCGACAAAAAGCAACACGAGAAACTGCATAACCTTGTATCATTTGGAGATGTGACAGTGACCCCGCACTGCACGATGAACACCACCCGTGATGATGATCTGATGGAGCTTACGGACGTTGAACTTTATTAAAGGCTGGAACGATCAAAACGTAATCAATATTAAGAGAATTCTGCTAAGGCGTGATGGGAAAAGAGATTAAAACAAAACATCTAATTCTTACCTTTGGTTCGAGTGTGCTCCCTGAGAGTATTGAGACAGAATATGTGAAGATCCGGGTCAGACCATATGTCCTAAACCCTTCGAGATGTTTAAATGCCAGCGATTTGGCCACAGCCCACAGAACTGCCGTGGCCGCCAAACTTGTCCAAAATGCAGTGCTCCTGAGCACTCTGCTGAATTGTGTGAAAACTCTCTCCACTGTGTGAACAGTGTCCTACTTTCCTAAAGTCAGCTTTGCCGAAGTGGCGCGTCAGGGGGCAGCGCCACAACGGCCCCCGGCACCTGTCCGGCCCACACTGAGTGAGCTGGCAGTGATGCCATCTATCCCCTTGGCGGCTGCAGCCAGCGCTGCTCTGCCATCCCAGAAGGGGCCATTGACCTCCGTGCTGGTGGCCTCAAGGGTATCGTCCATTGAGACAAAGCCCTCTCGTCAAACACAGCGCACGAAAGAGCGCGTGTCCAGCGCCTTGAAAGAAGCGATAGACGTAACACCGATCGTGACGGTGCATTCAGAGCCTAAGGAGCGGTGCAATCCTATCAACTGCTCCAGAAAATACAAACTTCCTGTCATGGTGCCTGTAAAAAGCTCCGTGACCTAAATCTTGTTTCTACAACACACAGCAATAACACTTCTCTCATAATGCAAACACAGATACTACAATGGAACGTTAGAGGACTTCTCCATAACCTTGACGATATCAGAAAACTCCTCCATAGCTACAATCCGAAAGTGCTGTGTGTTGAAGAGATGCACCTGAAGCCCCCACAAGCTTTCTCCAATAATACACTATTTTTCGGAAAGATCATGACGAGGCTAGTGCTTCATCCGGTGGTGTAGCCATCGTAGTTGATAAGAGTGTAGAATGTCGCTTATTTGAACTTCGGACGCACCTTGAGGCAGTCACCGCACAAGCAATCATTTTTAACAAGTTAGTTACAATCTGCTCGTTGTACATTCCACCTAATTAACAGCTAAAAAAAAAACTGAGTTCTATAGCCTAGTGGATCAGCTTCCTGAACCCTATATGATCGTAGGTGATTTGAATGCCCACAACAGTCTCTGGGGAGACGCCCAGTGCGACACTCACAGGTGACTCATCGAAAATTTTCTTGTAAGCTCTGGTGCATGCCTCTTTAATAAGAAAGAACCTACATATTTTAACTTCATGCATAACTCGTACTCATCTATTGATATGGCTATTGGTTTCGCTTCATTAATTCCTTACCTGAAATGGGAGGTAATCAAAAATCCACTAGGGAGTGACCATTTTCCTATTTTACTCAAGCTAGCAGAGCAATACGACCGTTCACCACAAATGCCTCGATGGAAACTAGAAACGGCTGATTGGAAGCACTTTAATGAATCAACTTATTTAATACAAGATTTTACCAACGATTTTACTATAGATGACGCAGTACAGTATTTTACAGCTTTTATTATCGGCGCAGCAGAAAAATGCATCCCTCAAACAAATGGTCGTTCATTTAAACAATGCGTTTCATGGTGGAATGACGATTGCAGACAGGCACAGAAGAAGCAAAACAAGGCATGGAATATACTGCGTCGAACATCAACTGCGAAAAATCTCGTGGAATTTAAGCATATGAAATCGCAGGGAAGGTGGACAAGGTGACAGGCAAAGAGAACGAGCTGGAAGAAATCTATTTCAAGCATAACACACAAGAGGCAAAAGTTTGGAATGCACTTAGGAGGCTTAACAAACAGCAGACCCAGCCATTAGCCTTGGTCGATGATCAAAGGAATACCTTGGGGAGCACTTCGAGGGTGTCTCTAGCTCATTTAATTACTCTAGGCCGTTCCTTAGATATAAAGAAATAGCGGAACATAAGACATTAGACCGGAAATGCAGACTGAATGAAGCCTATAACCGTCCTTTCTGCGTTGCCGAGCTGAAATATTCTCTAAATGCACATCAGAGCTCAGCACCCGGAGTTGACAGGGTTGTATATGCCATGATCAAAAATTTGGGCTTCTGGATACCTGCCTTCCACGTGGAGAGAAGCTATTGTAATTCCGACATTAAAACAAGGTAAAGATCCATCCTCTGTAAATATTTATTGTCCGATAGCGCTTACAAGTTGTCTTTGCAAGTTATTTGAGAAAATGATAAATCGCCGTTTGTTACATTTCCTCAAATCTAACAAAATGCTTGACTCTTATCAGTGTGGCTTCAAGGAAGGTCGCTTTAGAACCGACCATCTACAGTGAAACTTCGTTAAACCATAGTTGGCCGGAGCTCGGAAAAAGTACGTACTAAATGGTCGTACTGTTTAACCGATTAGCATGAGATCGCCCACTTACCTGTTGAAAACGAAACTCAGAGAGAGTGCGATGAAAGGGGAAAAAAGCATGCAGTATTTATTGACTTCGTGCAACAAGTGTTATTTTCGTTTGGTGCCGCAGTGGCCTAGCACGACGACAGCGGCCTCAAACTTGCTGAAGCTGCGTGCCAGCTTTTAAGCCAGCCCCCTCTTCTCGGCAAACACTGGCATGGCAGATTCCTCGTTGGTATTACGTATTGTCCGTGCACGCGCGCAGTAGTGCTGCAGAAGTCCCAGGGCGCCTTTTTCATTGCCGGGTGCTGTTCTCGTCGCGACAATTGCATTCATGAGGCTGACGTAACGTGCAGCTTCTGCCACTGTCGGGCCTAAATCACCTGTGCTGTCGCTTTCCGTGCCGTCCTCATCACTGTCGCTAGTCGTAGTTGACACTTCGGCTACAACAGAGGCAATGATGGCAAAAAGTCGAACCTCGTAGCCGACACCTTTTCGCAGTCACAGCAGCAACTTCTTTGCATTCGAAATGTCACACAGCGTAGTCAACAGCAGATCCCTGTCGCGTGCCAGCGACGACTTCTTTGTGTCACGTTCGATAGCACAGACGATGTCTAATTTTTCTTCTATGGTGAGCACTCGGCATCTTTTTTTTATCCGAGCTTCGGCATGACGCGAGTCCTCGCTTGCAGGACGCCACAACGCTCTCTGGCATAGAATAAAGAACAACTTTTCTCTGGCATCTCTCTGGCACAGCGCCGAAATGATGTTGATGTTAATGTGGCTTCACACGCAAACGCGCAGGGTGCTTGGAGGCCGTTCCGATCCCCGAGGCTTGTTGTTCTGCCAGGTCGCTCGATGGAAATGACGCACCGCCGTGTTTGCGCGACAAAAAGTGGAAACGCTACGTTTTAACCGATGCATACGCAATAAGTTGGTACGGTTTATGCGGATACGAAACACATTATGTCCAATGGTCGCTGAGTCGGGGATTTGACTTTACTACTTTTAAAACGAAACTACTGTTTAAGCGGGTACGGTTTAACGAGGTTTTACTGTAGTACGCATAGGGTCACAAATCCGTGATGCCTTTATAAACAAACAGTACTTCTTGTCCATATTTCTCAATATAGAAAAGGCATACGACACGACGTGGCGCTATGGGATATTGCGATATTTGTCGGAGATGGGCATTCGCAGGTACATTGAACGTTGTAAGAAGCTATTTGTCAAAGCGTGCTTTCTCTAGGCCATTTCCGCAAAAAACAGGGGTGCCACAGGAGGGCGTACTAAGCTGCACTCTTTTTATCGTAAAAATGAATTCTTTACACTCGTCAATTCCTCGTACCATGTTCTACTCGGTATACGTTGATGACGTGCAAATAAGTTTCAAATCGTGCAATCTCGCAATTTGTGAGCAACAAGTTCAGGTTGGCCTGAACAGGGTGTAGAAATGGGCAAGTGAAAATGGGTTCAAGTTAAATCCGCAGAAAAGCTCCTGCATCCTTTTTACAAGGAGGAGAGGCCTAGTCCCAGATGTTGATATTGAACTCGATGGACAACGCATCCCTCTGCACACAGAGCACAAATTTTCGGGTGTCATACTTGATTCGAAGCTATCCTTCATATCCCATATTAAATATATTAAGAATAAATGCCTAAAAACAATGAATCTTCTTAAAGTTTGTTGCATACAACATGGAGTAGCGATAGGAAGTGCCTCATTAACCTGTACAAGACCCTCATACTATCGTGTTTGGATTATGGTGCTGTAGTCTATCACTCTGCCGCACCGAGTGCGTTAAAGATACTGGATGCCGTTCATCATTTAGGAATCTGCCTGGCTACAGGCGCTTTCAGGACGAGCCCTGTACCAATTCAGTACATGGACTCAAATGAGTGGTCACTACACCTGCAAAGGTCATACTCTAGTTTTGCGTATTTCCTCAAAGTGCTTTCGAACCCTGAGCATCCTTGTTACGCAACTGTAAATGACATGATGTGCACTACACTGTTTCACAATCGCCCAACAGTCGGAGAACCCTTCTCGCTGCGTGTTAGGAGGCTTCGTGAAGAAACTGGTATCTCGCTTCTAGAACACCGTCTAAAGACCCCAGCAAGGCCATTACTGCCATTGCATTGGGTAATTGTAGAATGTGACACGTCATTTGTACAAGTCTCGAAGCACGCTCCACACGAACACATTCGAATGCACTTTCTAGAACTGCAAGCGAAATGCTCATGTGCGGAATTTTACACGGATGGATCAAAGTCGCGTGTGGGCATGTCCTATGCAGCGGTTGGACCATCTTTTTCGGAATCAGACATTCTGCGCGCACTAACGAGCATCTTTATGGCGAAGGCCTATGCATTATTGTCGGCTGTAAATCATGTTATGCATATAAATTTAAAGAAGGCAATTATATTTACAGATTAATTAAGCGTACTCAAGGTTTTAATGTCGCCACAAAAGTACCGAAATACTGTAGTAACAGAACTCTATTCACTTTTGTGAACTGTTTATGCTGCTGAACAAAGTATCGTAATATGCTGGATTCCTGGCCACAGAAACATTCAGGGGAATG
Source organism: Dermacentor albipictus (assembly GCF_038994185.2). Lineage (NCBI taxonomy): Eukaryota > Metazoa > Arthropoda > Arachnida > Ixodida > Ixodidae > Dermacentor > Dermacentor albipictus. Next base: position 5,523,312 of record NW_027225576.1, on the reverse strand, counting down.
TGCTTGCCAACGAACTCGCTACATCTACAGCAACGAAACCTCGCAACGCTCCTATAGCTGTCACAGATATAGACCTGAAACCTTTCCTGCGAAGAAAACTGAGAAGGTATTGGCAACACCTTTGGGATGTTGGAACCTCTAACAAGCTTCACCTAATAAAACCTCAATTAGGTGCTTGGCCATCAGCACCAAAATCACGGGCAGCCGATGTCCTCTTAACATGGTTGAGAATAGGACACACATACGGCACGCACTACTACTTGTTGACTGGCGATGAACCTCCCACCTGTGCTAAATGTAGCGAGAGGTTGACTGTCATCCATGTGCTGGGAAGTAGACGGTCAAAGGAAAAAGCTCTTTCTGCTAGCGTACACATAATCTGTCCCTCTCCATCCAGCAATGTTATTGGGTAATGAACCTTTATTGAACATAAAATCAATAATAGATTTTTTCAATGATGTCCGCTTGTTGCATGTTATCAGCCCTAAAAGTTCGTAAGGCGGCTTCTCCTGTGAAGTCGCTGTTGCGATATTAGCGTTTTGTATAGCGCACGCCTCCAGGGCCTTACTCCCAAAAGGCCCCGATGAGGCAATAGCTACTGACAACCACACATTTTAGTATACCATCTTTTCACAGCGTATATTTTATTTTTGACCAAGCTGTCACTGTACACCCTATATATCATTGGCATAATTTTACCTAAACATATATTTTACGCACTCCACAGAGAATGTTTTCAGGTCTATATACAGCCATTCACATATACACTCTGACATTGACCACAATCTCGACTACATTAAACCATTGTCCGACGCTCTTTGGCCTTCTCTGGCTCTTGCGCCATAAGACCCCATTAATCATCATCATCAGTGCTACATGCACGGCAGGGCTGGAGTGTGCACTGCTGCTCGCGTGCTCCAGTCTGGCCGTGCTGCGTAATGGGAACCGGCATTATCCTGGACAAGCTTGACTAAGATAGCCACATACAAATGGCTCATTTGGAAACTCTCTCAGTAGCTCAATGCGAAGCGATGTCTGCCAAGATGTCTAGCCAGGAGCAACCAAGAGTATGCGCGCACTGGCAAGTGTACATGGAATTTGTGAGACCCGACAGCTATGGTACCTGCAAGCAGCGTGGCCAAAATTTAATTCCTGCGCGGGCGACCAAGCATGAATAGATGATAGTCAGGTTCTTCAAGAAGTACCTGTGTACATACCTGACAACTTTTACGAATCCTGCTTGAAATATTATGGAAAACATGTTATTCGAAAAAAAAAATTGTGTGAAAATGTAGTAAAACTACACCCTGGTATCCGGCACCGCCCCGAGAGGGCAATACGTATGCATGGTGTCATCATGGGCAGGTTGTAGTGACTTCTGTCGTCTACTAGGGGGCTCACGAATCCGTATCCAAAGCTCGATAGTGCCGATAGCGCCTCAACAAACCCGTTGCCATGCTGTTGTCTTTGTTTACACGGCATTGTACTTCAGTCAGCTTCAGTCACTGCAGTGTTGGCCTCGCCTTTTATGTGACTAGCTGCCGTGTCGGATGCAGTGCAACTCCGGCCTGTAGTGGCTTCGCAGTGCAGTGGCAGGCTCGAAGCCTCGACAGTACTTCCAAGTGTATTTGAAATTGTACATGGCAGAATTTCCGTGCTTCATGCCGTCGAAGAAAGGGGAACGTTCAGATTCTGTACCATGTGGGCATGTGATGTGAACATCTTGCATGGCGGAAAGTCTGACGTCAAGGTCCACATCACTTCGAAAAAGCATCAGGGACACGTGCGAGCCGCGGAGAGCCAGCCAAGCCTAGTAAGTTCTGTACGCAGCGACAATGACCTCAGTGTGATTCATGCAGAATGCCTCTTCACACCGTTTTTAGTTGAGCACAACATCTCGCTGAGTGTCAGAGATCATGCCGGACCGTTCTTCTGGAAGATGTTCCCCAAGTGCAAAGACGTGAAACGCTATGTCTGTGGACGAACAAAGACGATGTCAATTGTTCGGAAAATGGCCACCAATGCAGAGACTCCTTTGCTGAATGCCCTAAAACAGCAAATATTTTCGATCGCTGTGGATGGCAGTAACAATAGGGATACGTAGCTTTACCCTATTGTTGTGACATATTTTGTTAAAGAAATGAGTAGAGTCGAAAGCTGCCTTCTTTGCCTCGGGACAATCCAAGGGGAAGCGACTGGTCACAAGATTGCAAATCTGGTTCTGGACGAGATGAAGTCTCGGAATTTGCCTGTTGGAAACCTGTTGGCTATGTGTTCAGACAATGCCTATGTCACGGTTGGCAAGAAAAACAGTGTTTCTACTGTATTGAGAGAGGCTCAACCAGGTTTGATAGGGGTTGGTCGCCTGTGCCATCTCATCAACTTGGCCACCCAGAAAGGAGCTTCACGTCTTCCTGTAAAGGTTGATGAGGCTTTGGTTGACATTTTTTTTTACCTAGAGAAAAGCTCGAAACGGACAGATCGACTTAAAGAGCACCAAAAAATGCATGACGCCAAGGTCAGAAAGATGTTAAAGCATTCATTCGCTGACATATTGGCTGTCTTTGGGAAAGTGTTTGAAGAGGCTGCTCAACCAGTGCAAACCACTACTTAGCTTTATTTTTATCTGAAACAAAGCAGTGCAACAAGCAGAGCTTGTTTTTGGAGTCGTACCAAATTCCGAAGATGAAAACCGACTGTGATAAAGTCTCGCTAAAGAGGAAAGGAGCTCATTCTGGACCTCAAGCAAAAAAACAAACTTCATACCAAGGATTCCGGGGAAGCCAGCCTTGGACCCGTGAGGCGTGCCCGTTTTATTTTTTGTCATCGGAGCTAAACAGGGCATGCTGTCTTTTTCTCTAAAATGTTATACCGAGCTGCATTGAGAGAGAGCAGTTCTTCTCTGCTGTGCATCTGTATTTAACGGCAGCATGTGATTACATTCGCCACAAATTCCCGCTAGAAAAGATTAATCTCTAGATGGCTAATGTTGCTCAAGTACAAGCTCAGGAAACTGCTTCATTCAACAGCGTGCATCATATTATTATGGCGTCCCCTGCTATCCTACCCCAGCAGAGTGGGGAATCAAAAGAAGCAATCAACGCACTTGAAGTCGAGTTTGCCAACTTGCAAGCATATCAGGTTCCAGCTGACATATTGAATGAGACAAGGTGCGATGTGCAGTGGTCGCAATTAGGAAGCGTTCGAAATGTCCAACGGATCGCTCAGGTTCCACAGAATTTCAATGGTTATGCTGGGTATTCTCTCCGTTCCCCACAGCAATGCTGAATGTGGGAGAATATTCAGCACTGTGAACAAAGCTTTGAGTGAACCTATACGGATAAGTTTCTGTAGCAGGCAAGGTTGGCAACAGTAAAATCATTGCAAAAATAAATTGTGCCCCAGTGGAGTTTTCGCTCACTACTCTCCAAGACACAGATTTCACTTGCGGTTGTGAAACGTAAGCTTGTTGCAAAAGGTAAATCCCTTAAAAAAAAAAAAAGTGCTGCCGCGATAGCTTTACAAATTTCCAAATCTTCAGGTTTGCAGGTATGATGTGTACAGTGATGATACTGGCCTTGGCCATTTCGGAGCAAGCAAAAATGCTTTTCGGAGCAGTAAAATGGGGCTTTCGGAGCAGGCAAAATTGCTTTTCGGAGCAGTAAAACGAGCATTAAAAGCGGGTGTCTGTTGAAACAATTGCAAAACATATGTGCAACTTTCACAGCAAGCAATAGGAAAGCAAGAAATGCTGAGTGGTGTTCTATCATAGCCAAAATATAACAAACGCCACTTATTTTAATTAATACCACCAGTTAGTCTAGCTTTAACTAAAGTTGTCAGACAAACAATATGTAAATATACAATTATTGCACTTTATTATAAAATGTCTTAAGGCAACAAGACTATCACAGCAGCTTGGGCAAATATTTGCACGTACTTGTACAGGAAAGATCACAGGAACAGATCCTCATGATTAAATATCACAGCAGTGGCCTTTCACAAAGGAAATAGAATACGCGCACATGGGTGAGGCAATGTGACTGATAAAGCTGTCATGAAACAAAGAAATGAATATATGCTCATGGGACTAGCACGACTTGTGAACAAACGTTTTACAGAAAGGAATACTCAAAATAGTGAGGCAACGTGACTAAAGAACAATCCTCTTACGAGACAAACCAAGGAATACAATTATCCTAGTGAGGCAACATTACTAGCAAGCAAACCTTGTTAATAAAGCAAGGAACCCAGTAATGAGGGGCAGCATGACTAGAGAACAACCTTTTTACAAAACATACCAGAGAATACTTACTTCAGTGAAACAGCAGGACTAGTTAACTGTGTGTATAGCAATGAGTGAAGCAGCTTGACTAGCGAAGTAACCTTTAACGAAAAAAAAAAATGCACAGAATACACTCACTTGAGTGAAACTGCATGACTAACTGTGCGGACCTAAACATACCACGGCGGGAACAATATTACCTCGACAGAGAACCCCATTGATGAAAACATATCTTCCAAGTTTAAGCAGACATTATGAATATACAGAAGCACAACAATAAATATGAATTCTGGTTATGTGCTCTAATAAACTGCCAACTAAAAAGTCCAATGAAGAAAATTCGCAAAAGTTTCAACATCAGTCAGGCTTGTGTCCACAAAACTACTGTGAAACCCCGGAAAAGTACTTCACATGCGTGCAGCCACTTTTCTCCTTTTACTATCGGCCATCTTTTGAAGGGACACTGCAAGTCTAGATTTGCCCTCAGCCAGAAGAGAATTGCTACTTTCAATGTCAGCAAAGTCCTTTGACTTGAGGCCACGGCTAATTAAAAGTTCAGCATTTGTTAGCATCTTCCTTGCGGTTTCTACTTCCTTTTGAAGGTCTGCTTGATCACCGCTGCTCGAGCCTGCCTCATCTGCCTTGCGTTGCCGCTTCGCTGACTGCTCTTCCTCAGAAGCAATGCGTTCAGAGTACAGTTTCTTTGCGTTTCGCACAACTCTAACAACCTCAGGCGTAATGCTGAAACGGCTGGGGTCACTATGGAAACGCTTGCCATAGGACACAACATGACGTATCCCATTGATGCTCTCTACCGTTAGCCGCGCCCTGTCATGAAGTCTACGATTCTCACTAAAACCCCTTTCGACATCTGCATTTCCATGGGGAATGCTCAGCAAAGCCTTTACCACTTTATTAAGTAGTGGATACTTGTGCGAGCCATCACTCTTTTTTAAGTCAAAGATGACCTGCCAATATTTATCAACCCTTGGAGCACTTTCGACTGTCTCCAGTTGAAAAACTGTATACTCATCCATCAGGGTTGAGATTTCGCTTGGCTGTATCACCTGAGGCAGCTTTGCAGCTAAGCACCTCATTTCAGCTTCTGATGACTCCTCCTCCCTGGCCTTAGGAGAAAGGCAACATAGGCTCCGCAGTGCCATGTTCCCAAAGGGCAGTCATGATAGCATATGTTCTGTGGCTTTTAAGTAGAAACTTTGGGCACCCAACCGAAAAGCCTTTTTCTGGGCTGGTTCCCACTGGGACATAGCTGCTTCTGTGTCTCCACCAACTTCCACAACAGCCTTCCACATTGCAGAACAATGAACATCCAAACGTGGCAAGTCCTTGCCGTTAACTGTACGGTAAGCTTCGGTTTTCATAAAGCGACCAAGCAGCTTCTGAACGAGAAACACCATCTCTTCATAGAGTCGATGCACCAGTGGTTCACTTCCCTGTAGGAATGATAGGAATGAAACAAAAATTTCAGAAACGTTCCTAATGAAGAGGAGCTTGGCATAGAAGGTCTTGTCAGAGAACACCTTCCTCAGTCGTTCACGCAACTGGCCTCCTGTGCGACATGATGTGTCTGACAACAGGACTTTCTTCACAGCAGGATACTGCTCTATCAAGCGATCAACAGCAGGCCCCAAAGTGAGCCACCTTGAGCTCACATGGCACAAAAATACAGTTTCAGGAAGACCAAGTGTCACTTGTTCCGCTCTGCACAGCTGAATTCTTAAAAAAGTAATAAACATCTATCACAACCCCTTCGATGTCCGACCCAAAGGCATTCAATCCTCGAGCAAACGAGTTATGCACTTTGTGCAGGCAGCACTCTCCGAAGTCGATGATATTCGGGTAAGCGTCTTGCATTTTCTTCAAGCTTTTCATTACATTTGGACCATCGGTAAAAAAGCAAATGAAGTTCTTCTGCGGAAGGTTTATCATTGCTTTCTGAATCTCGCCTGCCAAAATTTCTGCTGTTGCGGAACCCAGCCGGTACAACTGCAGGTGCTCCACTACTACCTGCTGCGCGTTGTCAGAGAAATATCTAACCACCACACAAGCTGCTGGCACCTTTGCTCTGGAATAGGGGTTTCATCTATGGCAATAGAATAAAACACGTCTGCCTTGTTGAGCTCGTCGACCACAAGCTTCTTGAAGTATGAACCCAGGCCGTCAGAAACAATGTAAGAGGTTTTGGACCTCTTTCAGGAAAATTTCTTGGCTATTTCTGAATCCGGGAACATTTTTGGATACAAGTCAGTTGCTGTGTCTGCCCACGAATACGGAATGCCCTTTAGTGTCATACCAAGGACAAAAAGTGTCTCTGCGTGTGTCACTTGGTCATTCAGTGGAATGTTTCGTTGGCTTGTTAAGTCCAGAGTTCACTGAGTAGTCTTCGGTCTTTGTAGGACACCTGAAGTGTCTCGGTGCTGATTGGCAGAGTCAATGTGGTGCTTTGTGGCGGCATGCCGCCTTATAGCCGTTACGCCGTGCTGCCTACAGTTAATGCTGCTGTCGCACAAAACACAAAAGCCAGTTGCTTCGTTTGCTTGATGGCACCTCAGTGATATTTTGTCACCATTTTGGTCAGTCTCGAGAAGAATGTCCTGATTGAACTTGGTGGAGCAGCCTGCACAAAAAAAAAATAGCAATTTCTCATTTCTACTAAATAATGCAATTTACGCTATGCTAAAAGAAAATAAGGTTAAATTGCTCATTACCGACATTTTAGCATTACAGGATATACCAGAAATAAAACTAATTCTTTCACATGCGCAAATGTTTATCAAGATCGCTTCATCTCTTAGTTTAGCACTTCAACCTTTGTCCTGTATTAGAACAGAGCCTACAAGTCCAAATTCAACCTGGCAGAAAAACAACGGAGGCCCGCCGAGACGCTAGACAAGGCACGATGTTTTATTGAGTGCCCTTTCGATTCCCTTTCTGTTCAACTCTTTCTGCCCCCGTGAACAGCTTGCATTATCATTGCTGCGAGCGGCCACGATACGTTAGCTGTCATGCAAGTTCGGGCATAGCAAGCATGCCAGTTCCATAGTCCTGACTGAAATAGATCACGCAAACAGCTAAAATTATAAGTTCTAAAGCATAACGCAGGCATGTTTCAGTCAAATAAAAAGGTAGAAAGCGCTCAACTCCGTGCACAAGACATTACAGCAAGCTAACGTGGCATCTTCAGTAGCTGTAGGTATGCGAGCAACGACGCGACGAGCATATGTGATCGCAGCGCGGCTGAAACCACCCAGGGCGACGTCGCCGAGAGAAAACAGCGACTAGAGTTTCACTAAGTTAAGCAACGTTTTTTCTTTATGCCTTAATATGTAGCTAGAAGAACGGCGCGAAATTAAAACGCTAAAGATACGACATTTTTTTTTACTGGCCTAGGCGACTGGTCGCTTGATTGAACCTTCCCTCCGTCCGTGAAATATTGAACCTGAGGAGCTTTCGGCAGACAAGCCGCTTTTTTTTTTAACGAGCGCGCGCCTCCCCACACGCGACCCAAACTCATCGCTAGTCCCCGTCGCGCAGCCGTCATCACGCCTGAAGTCGCGCCAACGTGGTTCAGCCGAGGCAGAAGAAGCGCGTGCGGTGAACGCCAATCGCTCCTGAACAGCAGACCGCCATGTTTGCCGCTTTGTTGCCTACGCTGTTGGCACATATTTTTTGACATATAGAACAGCAGCAGACAACGTGCTGGCTATGCCTCTACAAACTTAAGCAATACAAAATGCATGATAGATGCACCAACCTTTCAGCTTTGCAAGCGCCATAGCGAAGTCGACGGCCGACGGTGAGGGCTAGCACATCCAACTCAGGGCGACCGCATGCCGCAAAGACCACCGCAGCAGCCGAACAGACAGCAGCAGTTGACAGCAGCACCATCTATGGCAGCACGACCAGGACAGCAGCAACACCATCAGGCTTGGCTTGGCTCGGATTGCCGCGCGCGCCGCGAGTACGGATGGATGGATGGATGGCGGCTATACCCTTTGTAACGGGCGGCGGCTGGCGCCACCTAGCCTTTTGCTCCCCCCACACTCTACACTCTTAGAAAATTTACACCCTTTGGGGCGTATCTTGTCCCACAACAATAATTGTCATCTGCCTTGCCCGCGTTTCCTTTCTTTATCGCTGCGAGCCCGGCACTTTCCAGTCACGAACGGCATGCGCGTTATCAGTGTGACGCAGCATTCTCGACAGGAAAGTAGCGAGCGCCGAGGTTTCAGGAAAGGAAACGCAAGCAAGCCAGATGACGATTATTGTTGTGGGACAAATATACACCCCAAAGGGTGCAACCGTTTTAAGAGTGTAAGAACAGTTTACACCCTTTGGCTTGCTCCTTCTGCCACACAAAAATAATCGTCATCTGCATGCCTTGATGCGTTTCCTTTCTTTATCGCTGCAAGCCCGGAACTTTCCAGTGACGAACGGCACGCGCGTTATCAGAAGAGGCACTCCAAAGGGTGTAAACTGTTCTATTTATTTATTTATTTATTCAATTCCTCAAAGGTCTCTGTTGAGACATTACATGAGGGAGTGGGGAGTTAGTGACAAAGAGATACTACAAATTACAAAGGGATATATTTCCGATGAGTCGCTTGAATGCAAGTGGGTCGATGATAGTGGCAACTTCGGCGGGCAGGCCATTCCAGTCTCGTGCTGTGCGCAGAAAAAATGATTGCTCAAAAGTAACGGTATGGGCTTGTGGGGGATATACTGTATTAGAGTGACTGGTGCGGCCAATGCGATGTGCTCTTTTTATGTACGGGTTGTCAAGAGGCAAGGAATGAAAGAATTTATGAAAAAGATTAAGACGGGCTATTCTACGGCGTGAGGCTAGAGAGGGTAGGTTTATTTGGGCTTTTAGTGCCGAGATGCTTGTATGGTATGAATAAGTTGACAGGATAAATCGTGTCGCGCGGTTCTGAACCGACTCGAGGGCATTAATAAGGTTATTGTGGTGGGGGTCAAAAATAGCTTCGGCATACTCAAGCTTAGGCCGCACAAAGGTTAGAAAAGCAAGCTGTTTAATAGAGGGAGGAGCGAGGAAGAGGTTACGGCGCAGATAACCTAGAGTACGATTAGCAGAGTTTATTATGTGGTTAACATGACAGGTCCAAGTTAAGTCATGCGAGATGTACACACCAAGATATTTGAATGAATTCGTTGTTGCAATCTGCGTGTTATTGATGCTATAATTAGGGATAACGTAGTTACGACGACGATGAATAGACATTAACACGGTTTTAGCTACATTTAATGACATGAGCCAAGTGGTACACCAGTTTTGTATGCGCGATAGGTCATTTTGTAACGCCAAATGGTCGCTGGGGTTAGTAACTGCTCGGTAAACCACACAATCATCAGCGAAGAGTCGGATATAAGAAATGTTACAAGGTAGGTCATTGATGTATATTAAGAAAAGGAGGGGACCAAGTACGGTACCTTGAGGTACGCCTGAAAGCACGGGTGTTAAGGTTGAAGAGTGTGAGTTAGCGTATACGAATTGTTCACGGTTAGTTAAAAATGCTGATAACGCGCGTGCAGTTCGTTACTGGAAAGTTCCGGGCTCGCAGCGATAAAGAAAGGAAACGCATCAAGGCAGATGACGATTATTTTTGTGTGGCAGAAGGGGCAAGCCTAAGAACAGTTTACACCCTTTGGCTTGCCCCTTCTGCCACACAAAAATAATCGTCATCTGCCTTGATGCGTTTCCTTTCTTTATCGCTGCGAGCCCGGAATTTTCCAGTAACGAACGGCACGCGCGTTATCAGCATAGAACACTTTACACCCTTTGGAGTGCCTCTTCTGATAACGCGCGTGCCGTTCGTCACTGGAAAGTTCCGGGCTTGCAGCGATAAAGAAAGGAAACGCATCAAGGCAGATGACGATTATTTTTGTGTGGCAGAAGGGGCAAGCCAAAGGGTGTAAACTGTTCTTAGAGTGCCCTCCTATTTTATTATTATTCTTTTTTTCCCTTTCTTTATATCCTCTTTTCCTTAACCTAGTTTTCACTCCCATCCTCCCCCCAAAATAACTATCTAAAACAGTAGAGGCAACATTATCTCCCCGATTTGTGGTTTTATCTATCCCTTGACTTCCTCCACACTCTTAAAACTGTTGCACCCTTTGGGGTGTATATTTGTCCCACAACAATAATCGTCATCTGCCTTGCTTGCGTTTCCTTTCCTAAAAGCTCGGCGCTCGCTACTTTCCTGTCGAGAATGCTGTGTCGCACTGATAACGCGCATGTCATTCGTGACTGGGAAGTACCGGGCTCGCAGCGTTAAAGAAAGGAAACGTGGGCAACACGGATGACGATTATATTTGTGGGACAAGATAAGCCCCAAAGGGTGTAAAATTTTCTAAGAGTGCACCAATCCTCAAGCCTCCCCTTCGTTACTGCCACTCTTTTCTAGTCTATGTGCCCTCGTTCCCCGGGAAAACCTAATGCCCCTTCCATATCTGCCACTGTTCCCACTGCCAGGGTCGGGCGAAGGTCTGTGCATCTCAGCACTATATGCTCAGTGGTCTCCATTTCGGCTCCGCAAGCTGCGCACCGAAGGTCCACGTCTTCAAATTTAGCCCTGTATGTTTTCGTTCTCAAAACCCCCGTCCTAGCTTCGAATAATAGTGAGCTGCCCCGCGAGTTATCAAATAAGAGCTCTCTCTTAATCTTCTGTTTTTGTGACCTATACATTGATAGCGCTGGCTTTCCGAGCATTCTTTCTTCCAACATTTTTCTTTGTCTCCTTCACCTCCTTTCCCACACTAGAACCACGTTGGACCCCCTCCCTCGGCTGTAGGTATCTATTCCTCAGCTTCCTCGTTCCGAGTGTCCACTTTGTGTTCAAACTTTTCATGTACAGTACACTTTTCCTGCCCACCTTTTTTCCTCCAGTGTTGGGAGTCTCTGTTCAAATTTTAGTTTACTTATTGCCTCTCTACCTTCGAATGACGTCCATCCCATGTCCCCCTGCACTCCCTCATTTGGGGTGTTCCCGTGTGCTCCTAAGGCCAACCTGCCTACACTTCTGTCTCGTTTCCATGCATGCCTGAACTTCCGATTTCATGCACAGTACTGAATGTACATTCAGTACTGTATGTACATTTCTGTACTGTATGTACAGTACTGTATGTACAAATGTACACTACCGTATGTACATTTCATGCACATACGGTAGCTCAAGCGATGCCGCTGTCGATGGTGACATAAGCGGCACTCGATTGATTAGTTTCGTTTCTGGACTGGAGCACACCCTTCGGCGCAGGGTGGGCGCAGATTTACCATATTTTGCGGAAATGTAGCAGTGTTCACGTTTCGGTGCAGTTCGGCGCAATTGGCGCAGCGGTATCATCACTGTGTGTATCATATGTAAATAAATAGCCTGTTTCTTAAACTGTCCATAAATGTGCACATTAATGGTCGGAAGAAGTGCACTCATCCTAGCACCCTTCTTCATTGATGTTACCTATTGGCAAGTAGCAGCCATCTATGGAAACCTTGCACATAACAACATACACAAGGCACCGGGATCTTCAAAACGGATGAGGAGAAGACCTTGTTGAAAAGTGTATGAGAAAAAGGTGATTTTGCGCTCTGCTTGTGTGCTCCACACGCCCCGCACAACTGCAAAATTTGGCTGAGATGTTCACAGCAGCATATGCTGTGCGTGGACTGTGTTTTTTCATTAAGACCAAGGGGTGGTTTCGGACTCCTTTATAGTGGATGCTGAAGCTGGGCTTCAGTGGGCAGCACACCCGACTTTCTGTTAAAGGGCTCCACACCAGGTCTGGCCATTTTGAGCTGAGAAGCGCAGAGCATACAATGCGTGCTAACGATTGTGTTTGCAAAGAATTCAATTGCCACGTGCTGCTGAAAGGTCTGAAATTTCAGTCTGAGCGCCGTTTCCCTTTCCCTCGTGGCGACCGCGCTCCAAGTCAGATAGTGACATATATGACTTCCAGAATTATTCAACATCTGTTATCTGTGCTTGAAGTGACGAGTTGAACTTTAGAGAAATAATAAAACACTCAGAATGTCTGCGTGTTTTTTTGTTTTACTTTGCACCCAAGCAAGAGATATACTTCTGCTTCGTCTGCTTGTTCCCACGGTAGTGCAGTCACATGTGCAGGTACCGAAACTATACCATATATTACTGCGTTCCAGAGCGTGATCATGCTCTCCAATCCGCTTGTTCTGCCTCAGTATTCATGTAGCACTGAATTATACTGCCAGTCACGTGCCCTTGTGCACAGCGCATGACGTCGTCAGAGAAAGCGCGCAGCACCGGGGGAAAAAAAAAGAAAAAAAAAACGAAGGCAAGGCCCGTGATGTATGCGCCATGCGATCCTCGACGTCGTGTATGGGAGAACGCAGGGATGGAATTTCGCTTGTGGAGACTAGACGGGGCGAGTAAAGAGAGCACCTCACTATGCAGTGGAGCTTGCCTCCTGAAATCATGGGTTAGCGGCACTGAAATATTTATATCTGGGCTATTAATGAGCTGATTTGAAAATTTTTTTCGGCAGAACGCTTCATAGAGGACACGAAACAACTTCCAGTCTGTAACCAAAATTTCCTATGGGGCCTGGTGAGGGGCCCTTTAAGGTCATATGCAGCATCAAGACCAATCAAGAAAAGGCCCTGCTCTCTGATTTTGTAGTTTTTTAAGTTTGCGGGGCCACTAGTGCATATTGGCTTTGAAACTTCAGCACCTGTGCAGTATGTAATCAGGGCCTTCTTTGTCCACTTGCAGGCATATGTTAAGGACCCCTATGCACTGGACCTACTGGACAAGTTGCTGCACCTGGACCCAGGCAAGCGGTGCGACAGTGACAGTGCACTCAACCATGACTTCTTCTGGACGGACCCAATGCCATGCGATCTGGCCAAGATGCTGTCACAGCACACGCAGTCCATGTTTGAGTATCTTGCACCCCCACGGCGTCGGGTAATGCAGCAGCAGCCACCACAGGGGCCACATCACCCACCCAAGGTGCCTTCCGCTTCCGACGGGCAGTACCACGACCGTGTCTTCTGACCCGAGCCCAGCTGCTGTGCCTAGCCCTCCACTCCATCTTTCCATCTGGTGTGCTTCTCCAGACTTGTGTCTGCAAATTTCTTGCATGGCCCGTGTGTGTCACCAAAATAGAGGTCTCTGGAAGCAGTATCATTTTCCAAAGAGCTCTCTCGGCCAGCTGTAGAACTCTGGATGCACTGTCATCGTATATGTGCAGTGGTCAGTGTTGCCCCTAGCAGAGAGCCATCAGTGCCTGTGCAGCTGCAGAATTGGGACACCCTCCCTTGTCGAGCAGCTGTGACACGTCATGACCACAGCTAGCTGCACATGGCCACATTTTGTGAGGAAGCTTGTTTACTCTCGCTACATGTGCAGAACAATGTGTGTGCATCTGACTGGCATCGTAGTGGGCACCATTATTGTATTGTGGCAGAGTATGAAGCACAATTACATCTTTATTCCAAGACAGCCAGCTGCCATTTAAGCAGGGTACCATTGCTGCGCTCGCGCACATCTGTAATCGTGCACTCTCCGGAAGCATAGATGACAGCAGTCAGACATATCTTTGGCTGCACACGTACACCTGTGAGCCAGCGCATCGATACCTAGCTGTTTTGTGATGACTTCTTTTCAAAGTTGCACTAGGCAGCAGTGCAAGGACCAGTTTTAGTGCCTGCAAAGATCTCTTTGCTATTCTTTTTGTGAATGTGAGTGTTGTTTTTGCCATCACTTTTTTTTTTTTTTTAGACCAGTGCGCTTGGCATGGATTTTCTAGAGGTGATTGAGGCCGATTCAGGTTATACTATAGAGATTGTGTCAGTTTCATCTTGTTTTGCTGTCTAGGTGGTCCTCTCATTTCTCATTGCATAGTGCAGGCAGCCTACAGCAGTATTTCATTGCCACATTGGGCAGGCGGTTGTTTTGTTAGCACGTATGATGCAATCAGTTGTGTGTGATCATGCGCATCATAAATATGTGGTGTGTTATAATGCAATACGCTGCTGCTCTCCATTCCATTGCAGCTCAAGGACTGCCTGAACTGTCAAGTGCATGCAAAATATGAAATGGAGCAGTACCAACTCTACCGTCGTTGCTGCAAAAATTTTTCTTTTTTTACGTCAGTGTTCTCATCTGTGCATACCTCTGTTGAGCAAACTTTTGTAATATACCAAAGTGAAGTTGTGGGAGTGAAAAAGTGATTACTTTTTCCCTTTAGAGCCTCTTTAGAGACATGCAACCATGCTTAGAAATTTTTGCTGTGTGAATGTGGAGGTACATTGTCTTGTCTTAGTCTTGTGCGCCTGTGATCTGCTAACTGAGGAGTCTGTACTGCATTTAGCTGCGAAGCAGTTTTCTGTGTAGTGAATGGTTATTCTTACATGCTTCATTCATCATGCTTTCTTTTGATGAGAATTATGTGAAGCAAACTGTTATTAAAAAAAAATTCATTGGTTTCTCTTTTTTTTTTTGCCTCTAAGCTGGACACTGCGTGCAGCGTTATCAGCAAAAATATTAGCACCTGTATACTAGCTGTCTCTACTTCTAAATGTGACCAAGAATTTAAAAAATAAGACTTAAGGAAATGGCGATTACCATTTGTTGATGGACATTGTTCATGCCTTCATTCTTATTTTTAAATTGTATCACATTTCATTACCTCACTTTTAATTAGTTTACCTAATTGACAAGGCATCAATGCAAAAGCAGTGGAGGATGGTGTGAAATTATAGATAACAGCGTTCAGAGGAGCTCTAGGTCTTGTGGCGTAGTTTTTTCTGCAACAAAGAAAGCCTGCAAAACTTTTAATATATCACGTGACAATGTCCAGCACGCTTCCAGCTTATCACTCTGGGAACGAGCAGCTGCTCTCTTTCTCTGGCACGTCAGCAGCTTTTGGTGTGTATCTTCAGTCCTTATCAAACACAAGGCCCTGGCTTTAGATGTGCACAAGATGTTGAGCATACCAGATGGAGAGGTTTAAATTTACGTGTCTTTGCCGGTTGGCGCGTGGTCTTTATAAACTTCAGCTGTCTTTCGTTTTTAGTTCGAAAAAGAGGACTGCACAATATTTAGGTTGCTATCAATGTGGTTGTTGACATACAACTTTTGCAGTGATGCCTTATCAATTAGGTTAATTGAATATTTGCTACAGAAACCTAATAATTTTAACTAATTCAAAATAACACTTGACTAGCCTAAACAATGCTCATCAGCTTAGTGATTGCCATTTGCGTAAAGTCCTCTTTTGCTCTTGTCATTTATTTGGGACAACCGTTGTGTCTCAGAATGGCAAAGTTGCTTTGTCTCATGTCCTTGGCCATGCCTGCTTGGAATAGCAACATTCATCAGTCCTTTTTTGATTGATTGATATGGTTCAATTCCAAAAGGAATTCCAAAGGAACACGAGGGCTGTAGGAGATGCCATAGCACAAAATTAATTTTGACCACATGGGGTTCTTCAGTGAGCACCCAGTGTTTGGTAATTGAGCACTTCTGCATTCGAGTGGGACAGCCTCGACAAACAATTCAAGCTACTACCTCACGCTCAGCAGCACACCATAGGCACTGCAGCATGTACCAATTGCTTTTATCCTGCCCTCAGTTTCACCTTTGCTACCACAGTGCAGCAAGTTTACAAGATAAGCCCTGATAGAAACATTAAATAACCAGTGGATAGTTGTTACATGCAAACCTTACATTGCACCACTGCAGTGAATTCATGACGCACAGACTGAATGGAATTATGTAAACATCGAGCTGCTAGCATCACTGCATGCTGCAATAGAAAAAATGTACTCGCATGGCATGTGCATCTGCGGAGTACCTGTTGAGCTGAGTAGTCTAGCCTTTTTCTTTTTTTTTGAGAGGGAGCTATGTGGCTCCTGACCTGATGCGTATGAGCATACAGCACAAAGCTCACAGTATGTAGGACGGTTCAGAAAATTGTTTAAAATTCCCTATGTAAATAGGGAAGACAAGTGACTTCTTAAGGATTATTTCTTTACTGACAGTCTCATGACTAATTCTAATGCAAGATTTGAAAAATATGTCCAAATAGAGCATAACCACTTCAAGGCTTGCAAAAAGCTGGCACTGTTAAGCGATTACAACAGGTGCAAAGCATGTGCAATGGGCCTGCTGGTGCCATGATGACAGTAGTCCTTGCTGCTTTCCCGCTACAGTGAAATGTCCTTATAACAAAGTGCTCAGCACCTTCAATCATCATCCTATTTTATGTCCACTGCAGGACGAGGGCCTCTCCCTGTGATCTCCAATTATCCCTGTCCTGCGCCAACCGATTCCAACTAGCACCCGTGAATTTCCCAATTTCGTCACACCACCTAGTCTTCTGCCATCCTCTACTGCGCTTCCCTTCACATGGTACCCATTCTGTACCCCTAATGGTCCAACGGTTATCTAGTCTGTGCATTACATGACCTGCCGAGCTCCATTTTTTTCTCTGAATGTCAATTATAATCCAAACCGCTCTTTGTTTTTTAATGCCTAGCAATCTTCATTCCATCGCTCTTTGCGGGGTCCTTAAGTTGTTCTCAAGCTGCTTTGTCAGTCTCCAAGTGTCTGCCTCATATGTCAATACCAGTAAAATGCACTGATTGTACACCTTCCTTTTCAAAGATAATGGTAAGCTTTTAGTCAGGAGCTCACAATTTCTGCTGTGTGCGATCCAACCCATTTTTATTCTGTGAATTTCCTTATCATGGTCAAAGTTCCCTGTGATTAGTTGACCTAGGTAAACATACTCCTTCACAGTAGAGGCTGACTTGTGATCGTGAACTCTTGTTCCCTTGCCCGGCTATTCATCATTGTCTTCTGCATATTAATCTTCAACCTGACTCTTACACACTCTTTGTTAAGGTCCTCAATCATTTGTTGTAACTCGTCTGCATTGTTGCTGAATAGAACAATGTCATCGGCAAAATGAAGGTTGCTGAAGTATTCGCCGTCGATGCTTACTCCTAAGCCTTCCCAGTTTAATAGCTTGAATACTTCTTCCAAGCACGCAGTGAATAGCATTGGAGAGATTGTGTCTCCTTGTCTGACCCCTTTCTTTATAGGTGTCTTCCTACTTTTCTTGTGTAGAATTAAGGTAGCTATAGAACCTCTGTAGATATTTTCCAAGGTATTTACGTAAGCATTCTGGACTGCTTGATTACGTAATGCCTCTGTGACTGCTGGTATCTCTACTGAATCTAATGCTTCTTCGTAATCTATGAAAGCCATATAGAGAAGCTTATTGTACTCTGTGGATTTTTCGATAACCCGGTTAATGACATGGATGTGACCCATTGTACAGTATCCCTTCCTGAAGTCAGCCTGTTCCCTTGGTTGACTAAAGTCCAGTGTTGCCCTTATTCTATTGGAGATTGTCTTGGTAAATATTTTATATAATACTGGGAGTAAGCTAATGGTCCCATAATGTTTCAGTTCTTTAACATCTCCCTTTTTGTGGATTAGTATAATGTTTGCATTTTTCCAGTTTTCTGGGACCCTTGCAGTCGATACACACTTCGTATAGACAGCCGCCAGTTTTTCTTGCATTATGTCTCCTCTATCTTCATGTCTTGCAAGGCCCTTCTGACCTCATCTCTAGTTATAGGAGAAATTTCTGTATCCTGTTCATTGTTATTTCAAATGGAGTAATCCCGAGTCCTCTGGGTACTGTACAGGTCGGAATAGAATCCTTCCGCTGCTTTTATTATAACTTCAAGATTGCTGATTATTACCCTGCTTATCTTTCAGTGCATACATCTTGGTTTGTCCTATGCCAAGTTTTCTTCTCACCGATTTCAGGCTGCGTTCATTTTTTGCAGCTTCTTCAGTCTTTCTCACGTTGTAATTTTGAGTATCGCTTATTTTCACCTTCTTGATCAGTTTTTACAGTTACACAAATTCTATCTTATCTCTTGAGTTGGACACTTTCATTCTTTGTCGTTTCTTTATTAGGTCCTTTGTTACTTGGGAAAGCTTGCCTACTGGTTGCCTTGGTGCCTTGCCTCCCACTTAAATTGCTGCCTCTGAAGCCAGCAAAGGGACCTCCAATATTCTTTGTTATATGTGCAAGTCACTTCATAGTAAAGGTCATGCACCATACTGCTTACCCTAGAGCAGGCTAAGCACATTGAACAAAAGTAAACATTTGTTTAGCATGAATTCATAAGAGACCGAGTAGAATAACTGCTAATTTTTGGTGCACACTTTCACAGATTGAGCAGCTGCAGCCAACCTTATTGTACCAATACTTACATCATGCTCCACGGCGAAACATAGGAGCTACACAAAGTAAACCTGCAGATCGTCAAATGTCGCTATTGCCTCTTTTGTTGCAAGATTTCTTGGTTAATCTACAGGATCTTCGTCACTGTTGCCTTTGTTGAAATTCGCGTCCCTACCTCCACTCCCAGCTGGCTTTGAATATGTTGTTGGTCATCACTTATGATTAAATCACCAACTGCGACTTATTCGTCAGCCATCGCAGCCCCTGATGCCCTGAAACAAGCAGCATACGAGTCAAGCGATTGCTGGAGCATTGCAGCAGGACTACTTCCGATAGTGGCATGCTCGTCAACTGCCACTGATGCAGGCACATAGCACACCTTGGCAACATCTGCAGAGGGCAGTGGCAGCACTGCTACTTGGCCGTTTGTTGTAAAGCAACAAATCAACTGCCGGGGGATGCCTAATTTTCTTTGTTGTAACTATGGGCAAATTTGTTCTAATGGTCTTCATTGTAATAATAATATTATGGGGTTTAACGTGCCAAAACCACTTTCTGATTATGAGGCACGCCGTAGTGGAGGACTCCGGAAATTTCGGCCACCTGGGGTTCTTTAACGTGCACCTAAATCTAAGTACACGGGTGTTTTCGCATTTCACCCCCATCGAAATGCGGCCGCCGTGGCCGGGATTCGATCCCGCGAAGGTCTTCATTGTAGAGGTGTTCAACTCTATACTGGGAGTTCCAAGGCAACATTGAGGGGAATACCAAGGACAATGCCATTGTGGATTTTTCCAGTGAATTTAGGGAAGTAGGGGAAATACGTCTCCTTACCTCCACTCCAAGTATAGAATAATTTTATTCTCACCACCCCTCTTGGCTTTTGATCTAGGTGGTTTGTCATGGCACAAACACAATGTGCACCCTACCGTAGTTGCCCTCAGCCTGCGAAGGACTGCCAGCATACTTGCGGCAGCAGTGGAACTCGTAAAATCAGTCTATTTCTGCACAGTAACGCATTCTGGCCAATTTCACACCATGACATCGAAACTGAAATGCCAGAGTGTGCAACTCTCAGGCCCCTAGCATGCACTCGCAAGTCACGTTTCTTCTTCCCAGTCTCCTTTACCAATCTGTGATATCCCTCGCTTCATGAATTGCCTGACAGCAAGGCCAAAATGGTCACATTAGTCATGTGGGCAATGTTCAGCATTTTGGTTCCAATTTTCAGAGTAAAACTAGCAAGAACCTGTTAATTCACCTCTCTCCAGCCCTGTGCAAGTCTTCAAGTCGTTATGGGCTCATTGAACAACAGGTTTGAAGTCTCAAATTAGAACTGATTGTCTGTGTC
The DNA here is from genome assembly GCF_038994185.2 of Dermacentor albipictus. Lineage (NCBI taxonomy): Eukaryota > Metazoa > Arthropoda > Arachnida > Ixodida > Ixodidae > Dermacentor > Dermacentor albipictus. The sequence continues at coordinate 5,503,390 of NW_027225576.1, read as the reverse complement.
CATTAAATTTGGTCTAAGTTTAGTAATTGTGTAATTACTGCTTGAGTCATTTTAGTATGTACACTGCTGCGTTAAACTGATGAAATTTCATAGTTGTCGTTGCTGCATTAAGAAAATTGTGAATGGATTTTCTGAAACAGCTTGTATGTCGTGCAGCTTGGTGTCAGGGGTCAGCTTAAACAGAGTACTAATGTGACACTTTCAACTTACCATTATTTTCCATTAAGCAAAGGTTTCAATCCTAGAAAAGATACTGGAAGGTGTCGGAGCACCCTAAATTTTAATTTACTATACCTTTTGCTATGAACCAGGTTTGATGCCCAAAAGGTCATGATGCAGTAGTACATTGGCATATACTCTGTTCCTACAATCACTATGGCTGCCACATACACGCTCAGCAATAAGAAACCGTGTGCAGCAATATTTTTTATGAGCAACATCATCAAAGCTAGCCTTATTACTACATGACATCAGCAATTTTTTCTCGGTGTCATGACATTTCAATGTTTTCCAGCCTTCATAGTGCAAAAAGTGCATGCTTGAGTTTGTAAAACTACGAAAATATGTCAGTACTCATTTAAAGGAGTAAGCATAATGTTCGTGGTGTGGCTAGTTGCTCAACCATACTTACAAATAGAAAAGGCAGCTTTGCAAGCGGCACCTTTCAAATCCATCGTTCCCCTTGTGATGACAACATATATCTGAACATGAGGATGCGAAAAGGCAGATGGGAGCACTGCTTATGGTTGCTTTAGCATGGAATGCACCTTTGTTCTGGAGGAAGTTGCTAAGCTTGCTGCGTCCTCAAAAACCTGGTATTGAATGCCAAGTTGCACAAGTTTTGGTCTTTTCTGATTTGTTCAGACAGGCTTGAGTGCACAATGTAATGGCATTATCATTCTCTCCCTCTTTTGGCTGCAAGGGGTGTTAAATGCGAAAGTCAGAGGACAGGAAATAGGATGTCAGTTAATGAACCATTGATGAGCTAATAGACTCTTCACATTTGCAAGTGTGCTTCTCTGCACTGCACATTTGCCCAACTAATGACAGCACAGGTCACTGTTCAAACAAAAAATATGTGCTACTGCACATGCTTGTATCTTGCACATGGTTTCATCACAAGAGCAAAATCTACATTTAGCATGCCACAACACAAGCAAACTGTGCTTGTACAGGCTGTTTCTAAAAGGACTACGCTGCTGATAGTTGGCCAACTGTCTCACAGGAAAGCTAGCTTTACAATTACAAACAGGTTCTATTAAAGTTGCTTCCACAAGCATGCACACACAAAAACGTGAATTGTGCGTGCGGGAATAATGGTGCACCTTTCTTTTCATAGGTAATGAGCAACAGCTTGTGGAAAATAGTTGCTCATTACTTTTGTTATGGCCTCATACAAACAGAATTGTGCAACACATAAGATATGCGTGACAATTAACGTACACAGAACTTTTATAAACGTGTTTGCTGCAGTATGGCATAATGTTTGGTTGGGTCTCAAATGCCACAGCTAGAAACACTTTGGCAACATATATTAACTTCGGACACACCAACGTTTGCTGAAACAAGGGTACTGTCGAGATTCAAAGACAGGGTGGCACGAGACATAGAAGAGGCATTTTTTATAAGCAACTAGGGTGAAAGGTGTGTCATGAGGCCATACGTTATGCTGTATGCTGCAGAGTTAGATTACCTGGATGCCCACCATTAAGTGATGTTGGAACTAAAAAGTTTTGCTTTCTAACTTTTTCTTGGAAGTGCAGCGTCCGTAGCTTGTGTTTACATCGGCTCCATCTTCTCGAAATGTTTTCGCCGCGATTTTCTGTGCATACCAGCCCTAATTTTGTACCATTCGAACTGTGAGACCACCAGGACTCTGTAGATACCAAGTTATCAGGTGGGACATTTATTTTTCCGGGACTGCGACCACTTTTGTGTTATGATCACGCCGTTGCCGCGCTAAGGCTAAGCGCGTGCGCCAGCTGCTCGGCCTACCAGGCTACCAGGCACGTTCCCGCGCGTGTCCGTGCGAGCTCTGCTACGACGCACAAGCCCCTGGCCAAATCTGCGAAGCATGGAAGTCCAAGTATGTGGCAAAGATATTTCCCCAGAAGAGTTAACCGCCGAGATGGGCTGGTGTACCGCCTGTCGCCCAGACGAGCAGCGGGGCCAAAAACTATCCCAAGAACAACAACCTGGGACACAAGACTCTCGCTCTCGCTATAGACCCAGGCAGCAAGTTACAACTCAGGTTCTCAAGGCCGGGCGCATGCTCCCACTACCAGCAAATGAGGTCAAGATCATAGTCAGACTCAAAGTAGCACTCAATATTTCCAAGGTCGGCAGCCCTACAGTGACTGCGACTATTCTTCAAGCAGCGCAACTTAGCTCAGAAGACAGTCAAAACGACACAATATGCTCGAACAACCAGCAAAACATCATGATCAGCACGCCCAGCCCGCAAAATGCGGACCGGTACGTCAGAATCAAGTCCATCCAAGTCAACGGGGTGACCCACGAGGTCAGCGCGTACGAAGCCGCCACAGATAATATACCACCAAAGGAGTCATCAGAGGCATCCCTCTCACCAATGACGCCAGACAAGTCGATGCGAACATCATAAATGATCATAATCCTCTAGCCCTGGCCGCAAAGCGAATCGTCGTCATTGCCCGTCATTGCCTTCGACGGACCTGACGTACCATACATGGTTCGGTATGGCGCAACACTAATCCCATGCTCCCTGTACCGCAAGCAGATCGATATCTGTTGCCGCTGCGGCCGTCTCGGGCACCGCATGGACGTTTGCCCGTTCCCTAATAACAAGATCTGCCGGGGCTGCGGAGCTCGCAACCCAGATCAAGATCATCAGTGTACACCCAAGTGCATGTTGTGTGGTGGACCCCACCCCACAGCGGACAAAGCTTGTACTACAAGATACAAAACGCCGTACGTTGTACGAAGACACCTCGGAGAACGCCGAGTAGCACAGCATTCAGCCCTTCAATCAGAAGATTTCCCGTTCATGGAGACCAAGCACCAGTCCCGGTCCCGCTACCTCTCCAGACCGAGGTCAGACGGAGGTCGGTCCAGATCAAGATCCACGTTGACTCCAGGAGCCAGATATACCTCAGAAAAGGTGAGCTTCGCAGAAGCCCTGACGGCCGTCTTGCGAGAGGGTCACGTAAATTCCCCCCCACTGCCTAAACCCAACACAGACAACACAGACATCGAACACCTTAAGAAAGAAAACGCAGTTATGCGTGATTTAATCCGAAAGCTTCCCCAAGAGGTTCACAGCCTCAAACAACCCAAAACCCAACCCACACCTAACACCCCAGAACCCGCTACCAACAGCCAAACCGAAGAACTCTCAAGACCAGCCCCAAAAAAGCGAGCCCTCCAAGAAGGAGCTCAGGGCCAAGTACGCTCCAAAGTCAAGGATATGCTCATAACACTCCAAAGCACGGTGGAAACTTTACAGAATTCTCTAATCGCCATTATGCACAGAGTCACCGCCATGGAAGCTAATATTCAAACCCTTTTCACACAAACCGCTTCCACCGCTCAAACCGTAGCCATGGACACCACAGGAACCGTCGCCGCCACCCTGCCACCTGTGGCATCCCCTATCCTTCATCATGGCCAACACTAAAACTGACACAACATTGTGGCAGTGGAACTGCCGAGGCTACCTCCGTAAACAACCCATTCTCCGTCAACACCTTCGTACTACTTCATGTCAACCCGACGTAATCTTGCTCCAGGAAACGCACAATACTCCAGTCAGCTTTCCAGGATATCACTCTTTCACTGCGAACAACGCTCCATACGGAGTCTCCACACTCGTTCGAAAACGAATTACCGCAATCGAACATGATCTCAACGATCGGCGCACCGAACACCTCTTTTGAGCTCATCCCACACAGAAAACGAAAAGAAGGAATATTTATCCTCAATATCTACAATACTCCATCTCAGCGCCATAGCCGATTTCTAACCCTCTTCAAAAAGGCCCTTAACATCGCAGGCAGCAGCCCCCTTATCATCGGAGGTGACTTCAATCTCCCGCACACAGGATGGGGTTACAGCCGCAGCTCTGCTGCAGGTCGTAACTTATGGCAAGACTCCCATGATGTCTGGCTTACGCTCATTACTGACCCAGCCTTCCCCACTCGCCTCGGCACTTCTACTGAACGAGACACAACGCCAGACCTCACTTTCACCAAAAACGCAGACAACGCCCATTGGCGCAACACCCAACACGACGACGTCGGGTGTGATCGCTCTATCATCGAAATTACTCTCCCACACCTAACAGCCGTTATGAGAAGAACAAGGGACATTACTTGGACGGATTGGGATGCGTTCCGTAAACGCCGTGTAACAGCAACGACGGACACTCCTATTACTGACATAGAATCATGGTCATGCGATCTACTGTCTGATACTAAATCGGCCACCTGCATTATCACAACAGACTGAGCGCATGGACAGTAGACTCGCCCACCTTATCGAGGCCAAATCATCCCTCCTCTCTAGATGGAAGGGACAACGGCTCAATAGAAGACTCAGACGGAAGGTCGCACTTCTCAACAAGGAAATTGAAGCACACTGCCGCGTTCTAAGTCAACAGCAATGGACAGAGCTCTGTCACTCTCTAGACGAGCAACTCCACCACCCCCGCTCGTGGAAAATCCTCAAACATTTGATTGATAGCACCACCACCCGCTCATATCAACAAGATCGCCTCACCAAGCTTTTATTCACAGAAAGCAAGACGCATGGCCAGGACCACGTTAAGAATAGCTTATGTGAAAAGTACATCCCATCTGGGCCCACTCAACCTCACGGCCCATACACAGGGACCTCCAACCCTGCCCTTGATGAAGATTTCAGCGTGGCAGAGATTCATGCTGCCCTACATAAGCTGAATAGCCGTTCGGCGCCAGGCCCAGATGGTGTTACGAATAAAACACTAAGAAATCTAGATGATCCCTCGGTGCAACAACTCACCGAATACATCAACAACTGCTGGCGCCGGGGATCCATTCCCCTGACATGGAAAACAGCCAAAGTAATTCTCATCCCCAAACCCAGTAAGCCACCTAGCCTTGCCAATCTCCGGCCCATATCGCTAACTTCATGTGTAGGCAAGGTCATGGAGCACGCACTCCTAACCCGTGTAAACACTCACCTCGAAGACACATGTGCTTACCCCCACTCGATAATTGGCTTTAGACAGCATCTTTCCACCCAAGACACTATGCTCCAAGTTCAGCATCAAATCCTATATGGCAAATCCCGTCACACGAAGGCGATTTTGGGCCTCGACCTCGAGCGCGCCTTCGATAATATAAGGCACTCCACCATCCTCGAGCGCATCTCCTTGCTCAACCTTGGAGAACGCACTTATAACTATGTAAGGGACTTTCTATCTAATCGGAAGGCCTCCCTGTCGGTCGGAGACATTCGATCAGAGGAACTCTCCCTCGGCAGCACGGGCACACCGCAAGGCTCTATCATTTCCCCAATACTGTTCAATCTGGTTATGCTCAGATTAGCACAAGAACTACAAAAACTCGACGGCATTGAACACGCCATATATGCCGACGACATTACAATCTGGGCTGCAAAGGGCAGTGACGGCTAAATCGAAACTGCCCTACAAGCCGCCATTGATGTCGTAGAAAATTATCTTGAAGGCACGGGACTCCGCTGTTCCCCTGAAAAGTCGGAGCTTCTCCTATACCGCCCCACACTCCGTGGACGCCACCTGCGGGGCTCCACTACTAAACGCCAATACGAGGAAATAGAGCTCAACCTGAGGGATGGCAGACCTATACCCGTGGTCCCTTGCATCCGCGTTCTTGGTATGACCATAGAAGCCAACGGAGCTAACTCTACGGCTATCTCAAAGATCCTTCGACAGACCGCCAATACATCCAGACTGCTGAAACGAGTGACCAACCAGCGAGGGGGTATGAAGGAAGACAGCCTCATCCGCCTTGTCCAATCTTTTATCGTCTGTCACATTACTTATGTTGCGCCCTTTCTCAACTGGTACAAAGCTGAAAAGACTAAACTGGAAATAATCATTAGCGGAGCCTATAAGCAGGCCTTAGGACTACCCAACCACACCAGCACGGAACTTCTACTACAATTATGTATCCACAATACGCTAGACAAGTTAATCGAGGCCCAACGTCGATCTCAACTAGAGCGGCTTACTCTCACGGAAACGGGCCGCAGCATTCTAAACAAGCTTAATATCACCTACCACCGTCAACATGGAGACAAACACCCAATACCACGCGACATTCAGCAATGGATACACGCCGACCCTATTCCAAAAAACATGCACCCAGACTACAACAAAGAACGCAGGAAGGCACGAGCTACTTCCCTCATCAAAGCTTACGCCAACACAGCTGGCGTCCACTTCGTCGACGCAGCTGAGTACCAAGATGGACGGCGCTTTGCGGCGGTTACCACAGCAGGTGGCTTGCTCCGACATGCTGCCAGCATCATTACTAAAAATGCCGAGACGGCCGAGGAAGTGGCCATCGCCCTGGCCACTCTTGACCCATCCTGTTACACCATACTGAGCGATTCTCGCGCAGCAGTCAACAACTACATCAAAGGTCGTATTTCTCATCAATCACTCCGTATCTTATGACAAGCCCCGCATTCGTCTGAAGATCAAATCACCCTCGTCTGGATCCCAGCACACGCCGGCGTTGTCCACCCGCACCTCACCAACCTCAACGGGGTTACACACTCCATAGCACGAGGACTAGTCAACCGTGCCAGAGACGGTGCAGGTGCACCCGCAGGACGCGACCGCCTTACAAGATACAACGACCTTGTAAAGTCATTTTACTTCGCAAGAAGAACCTTTCCCACCCCTCACCGCAAGTTAAACAGGGCACAGGCAACCACCTTTCGCCTGCTACAGACGAATACATACCCCTCCCTCACACGCTATCACACTATATACCCCGACATCTACCCGAGCCAGACGTGCAAGGTCTGTAAAACGGAATCGGCAACACTCCCCCACGTGCTATGGGAGTGCAAACATCAATACCAAGAGCTTAATCCCGTGACCCTCTCGTCGAGATGGCACGCCGCCCTGCGCAGCTCCCATCTCGATGACCAACTCTGGGCGACCCAGCAGGCCTACGAAGCGGCGAAGAGGCAAGACCTTGACGTCCCATCGTGGGAGGCGTAGGCCCAGCCGACTGAACTGCTGGTGCTCATTAAAGTTCACTCTCTCTCTCTCTAACTTTTTCTTGGGACACGCTTTTCAGTGCATCGATATCTGTTTTTTTATTAAATCCTTAGTTGATAGTCTGCACGTGTCGTGTTTTCTTTCCCTCCATCTATGTGATTTTGCACTGCCTAAGTCAAGAATACTAACTTCCTGTGCATTCTGGTCAACCCGTTGGAACTTGCTCCTGTGGCGCTTTCTGCAACACTGGTCAAACTAGGAGGTGCCTTCCACAGGCATTATGTACTGCACAAGTAGCGAGAGCTACGCGAGTTGGAATATGTTCAGGTCTGTCAGCACAACAACTAGACAGACAAAAAAGAGACGACCACAAGCGCTGTCTATCAACTGAAGCTTAAATGCAAATGCATGGTCTCAACACATGCCTCAAAGAACACCACACTTCGTTAAAGGGCACACCCAGCTCTCATCCAGCCACTGTCGCACTTGTGGTTGCATGCCTTTTTTTGATAGTACCGCAATTGTTACGAGGCAAAGACAGTGCAAAATATGTGTATGTATGTGTATGTGTAGATATGTGTATGCACAAGATAGCTGAAGCTTTTCCCATCCATAAGCAGGTGCATGTATGCACAAGTCAGCCCTTCGTCACTCTAACACAGGATGAATTTAACTTAACTTTTTGTTTGATCACATGTAATCAAACACGATTGTTATGTATGCTGTTTACAAAATAGTGGTGTTGTGTTTTTCCCTGCTTTGGTGCAATCTGCATTGTATATGTTGGCCGTGTGCTTGCATTAAAGCTTGTTTATAGATGGTGCCTTCTTTTTCGTCTTTGTCTAGTTGTTGTGCTAGCAGATTATGAGGCACTACCTATGTATTTGGTCATTTAGTACTAACCATTCTAGTGTTGCCTCATAGCATGTGTGCATATATGGTAAACCTTTCCCTTTGGTGGCAACAGTCTTTATAAATGAGCTCTTTGCTGCAAGCACTAAACCGAGTTTGTGCAGTCATCTGTTACTAAGAACCATGACCGGGCTCACAAGTATGGCCAACTGCTGGCGATGTCAACACCACTTCCGAAACATATTCAGCAGCTAGTTCCTATATGTGAAAGTTGGCACACATTCAGGCTACTTCATTTTGCCTCTCTATTTCATGTAAGCAGCACCAACAGGCCTTGCGGTTTTTCAGTCACCTGCGGCATTAACCTAGCCACACTTTTGTAAAGCTAGAAGTATGCTTATGTGTTTTAATGATAACCATTTCTACATAATTTGTCAAGTAGGAAAGAATAAAGCACAGAAATAACATTACCAAGACCTTTATTATAAATCAGAGAGGGGTTTGCATCAATAAGTCTCATTGGTGGACTAAGCTTCTAACATAATTCAAAAAGCACAGGGCACTTTCTGCAGAAGGGCACTGCAACACTGTACTACACCCAATGTGAACTGCCTTGATCAGATGCACTAATTGAAGTAGTAACTTAGCGTGATAAAAACCAGAGAGACAAAGACAAGCAAATATTATCAAGAAAAATAGAGATAGGTGTATAAGTTCAGTAAAAGGGAAAGTTGGGCTAGTTGGTGAGTGATCATCATACCTTGCTGGTGAAGCAGCGCACAGACACGGACACAGTGAAGAGAAACAGGAAAAGACGACACTCGCTGTCGTCTCTTCAGTGTGTCCGTGTCTGTGCGCTGCTTCACCAGCAAGGTAAGGTGTATAAGTGAGCCTTCTATCTCATTACTAGATGCTGAATTCCACTTCTTGCACAACCGCCTTTGATGTGCATGTGCCTGTTCTCTTTCGCTTGGTATGCGCATGCATGACAAGAGGATCCATATGTATGATTCCATCCTTCCATTAAACAGCTGTGAGTAGTGCTTGTCTTTGTCCATCTTTCTTGTCTCTGTGGTTTTTATTGCACTAAGTTACTACTTCAATTATGGAAAATCAACTCACATCTCAAATCAACAATCAACTCTTCCAGATACACTACTTTGCAGCATTCCCTAAACATCCTCCAACATAGGTACATAAATGCCACTGAAGCTCAAGTTCTGGTAAAGCTTTTCAGTAGGGTCTCATATAGAGGTCCTATCAGCTTGATCTCCACAGAATTTTTCGACTACAACTTTCTGAAAACACAAGGCTCATTATATTCCAGGTGGACACCAGGTTGAGGCTTGCCACTGTCTGGTCACAGGAGCCCGGAGCGAGTATACTGCAACCTAGTGGTCCATTTAAATGTCACTCCACTTTCTCTTCAGATTACACATGCACCTCAGGCTCCATCACTCGCTCTGACATCAGTGGAGGCACAGGAGATCCAAGTAGGTAAAAGTGAACAAGGATGTGTGGGAGAAGTGCCCCCTAATGGAAGTGCACAGGTCTCAAGACCACCCCAACTCTGTCCCGAGAAGGAAATGACCCTGTCAACTCGCACGAAAAAACAGCAGTCACATCTGTGTTGCCAGGGCTGCTTGCCTTTCTTTTTCTTTCCGCTGTTTTTCGCGAATAATTTCTTGCTCGACGAGTGCTTCTTTTAAGCTCCTGGGCCGCTCGCCCTCCTTGCGCCAATATGCCTGGTGCAGAAGCATGCCCAGGTCCAACTTATGTTCTCCAGATGCTGCGCAGATATGCAATGCAACATGGTCACACAGGGCACCAGCATTTATAAGGGGCAGAAACTTCTATCACACTTGCCGCACTCACTTACTGGCCCTACTTATTCCAAAAAATATTGCTCTTTCTTGCTCAAAATTTCTCCTACCAGAAAATTTGCTTCAATAACCACAGCCTTTTGCAGTTCAGATGTATACCAGTTTTTTGTCGCGCCTTTCCCACGCCATTACAATAAGCCCCATATTTCATGCCCACTGCAAGTCAAATAGCCTATCCCTACAAATTTCTAAACCTCACCATACTCATGTAATCATCTGCGTTTCCCTTCCCTTAGCACCCATTTCCGTTAGCTGGTTATCTGCTCTATGCACTTCACGACCTGCAACAACTCTACTTCTTAAAAGGTAATCAAACAGATATTTGAGTTGAGCTTTACTAGCAGATGATGGCTTCTACATAAAAAAATTCCACTCTCACCGTAATAGAAGCTTGGCAAGCTAGAAAAGACTGAAAACAAAATATGGCTGGTAATGCTGCCTTGAAGTTCCAGCACCAGCTTTCCCCGACATCATTCATTTTGACACCGTCTGCTTGGGCCTAATCAAATTTTTGTTGGTAAAGATGGATTAGATTGTATTCTAAAGCAGCCAAAGACTGAACTTCGCCAGTTTCCAATAGTTTTCAGCCCAAATATCTAAAAATACTTTCAAGCATTATGCTTTGCCTTCATTCACAGTCACATTAATTATGGCATTGTTTCCTGGGCAAATACATATAACTGTCATATCTCGTCTATTCATCACTTACAAAACCAAGCAATACGCATTATCACTAACAGTGGGTTTTTCACGAGTGCTACTCTACTACTTCGTGAAAATAACATCCTTGTTGTAATGAACTTGTTCAACTATTGTCTAATAATTATGTTTTATAAATTACTTACTACACAGCTGTCATACCAATTAATTGATTCCAGGCACCTCATCAATAACAATAATACCAGGTTTGCACGTAACTCAAATTTATTCTACCTATGGTTCATTCTAACTATGGAAAAATGACATCATCATTTACTGCTATAAAAGTGTGGAATGGTAGACCCGTCAGTATTAAATCTTCATCCTTTCATACATTTAGTCATGCCCTTAAGCTGTTTTATATGTGTAACTAAGTTTACGTCATTCATTACACTACATTTACCATTTGTATGCATTGAGTTTTTTTTTTTTTATGCACCATGGGCTTGTATACAGACAACCTGCTTTCGTTAATTTTATTTTTCTATGTTGTATTTTCGCGATTGTGTTTGTTTCTTTTAGCTAGCTTGTTCTTCTTTAATACATCTCTCCATTGTTATTATCAACCGAGAGTCCCGTTGCAGTCTTTGACTCTGGGACCCTCGTCTATATATTGTCTCTTAGCAATTCATCGTATTTTAAAGAATAGTAAACTAAAAAAAAAAACTGAAGTGCGCAATGTCGCACTGACATACCGGCACTGAGGTGTCAACGCGAAAGCCAATAAACGGAAGTTTGGCCTTTATTTTCTCTTCTAGTGATCAACCTCAAATTACAAAATTAAAGAAAATAGAATTTTCTCAATATAATCCTAATAGTTAATCACTGTAATGATATATAGTATTATATACCATAATCATTATAAATTGATCTAGTGTTTCTCTTTATGTTCCTTTTAGTTACTATCATAACTAGAACATCAGAAACACCAATTTGCTCTCTAACCCACACTGTCAATTTCCTGTTTCTAACACAGGTAATCTTCCACTTCATGCCCATTGGGCAGCCCTTCCTCCCATTGTTGCCCTCGAAGATTTGTCTCCATGAGTAGATACAGGCAAATGCAGTGACTATATACTGCTGTCTCTTTGAGGATAATGATCAGCTGAGATTCATGACTTGCCTCGTATGCAATTCAAACAAATGTTTTTCAAATAAGTCTGGAAATTTTCTTCTCATGCTCCGGGTCTGTCCTGCACATCATCTGTCTGGTCTAAGTACACATTCCTTCCCTGCTTAAAGAGGCCAACTGTTAACCTGCAGTCCTTGTTCCCTTGCCAGGCTATTGAACAAATGAAACCAACATAATATTAGTAGTAGGTTGAAGATACATAGTTTAATATCCTGAAGTGCCCTTAGTTAGCTATTAAGTTCAACTATGCAACTTTTTGAAACCTCTACTGCACATGCCAGTGCTTTTGATTCTGTAAGCACTGGTTGAGTTTGAATAAAACTTGAAGCAGTGCGAGGAAGATGAGGACAGGAATAAAAAACAAACAGAGCAGGACAGCGCGTCTTGTTGCGTTTGTTTTCGGTTCATATCCTCGTCGTCTTTGCACTGCTTCAAGCTTTACTGAAGATGAACCAACTCGCCAAAAACAAGTTGTTGCTATTACATGGTTGAGTTTCTTGCGGGATTCTGCTTATACCTGCTTATTGACAAGATGCTATTCACCAGGACTGTTCCAGAAACCTGTGAAGCAATTTTCACAGCTAAATCCCAGAGCCCCTGACACAATTCACAATTTTACTTTTCTTTTTTCTGCAAGTGCAACTTCATTATGACAAAATTAATTGACTAAGAATACGACCCCAGGTGCACTAATAAACATGCCCATATTTGTGCACCATGTCTCCGGGCTGCAGACTTCACAGGAATCGACAACCTTGAAGATGTAATAAAATCTACTTGCAATAGAGTCACACAACAGTATATTGCTTGCAATCATGAAGCACTTCAGCATTACTAATTTTTTGACAGTCTCCGTGCAAATACAGACATGTAATGATGTAATACTACTATCACATGCTGGATTGAGCAGCAAAACTCTGCCTTTCAAGGACTATCTTCTAAATACAAAATTGCACCTCCAATAAAGCGAAATCTTGATGAACCAACAATTTAGAGACAGGCCTCATGGCGCAACTCTAACTGGGACTGCTACAGCCTCATCAACACCCGATGACGACAGTCAAGGGGAGAGGAGAATGTGCTTTAATAAATATGTTTTAACAACCAACAATGCAGAGGGTTGGTGAAATCTGGAATAGCCACTAATGCATTTTGTTTCTGATACATGCTTTCATTTAATGCAAAAAAAAAGAAAAAAAGAAATACAGCTGCTGGTGAACACAAGGGACTACCTGTGATACACAATGCAATAAATAACTCTTTCAATACCAATGGCCATTTTTCAGGGGTCTAACAAATTTATTTTGTCACCACATACACCACTTAAGTATATAATACAGCATTATAAATTGTTGAAAACTAATTCGTGTTTGTGCATGCATATGTTAAGAAAAAATTTATATATGTCATAAATAATTACAAAAACTTTCAAAGCTGACATTCTTGTGGCCACTTCAAAAAGGTGACAAAAAGTTCAGAACATACGTTTCACAAGAAAATTTATATTTCAATACACTCTTCTATAAAAAAAAAATTAAATGATACACAACCGCTTTTACGGTGCAAAACGCAAATAGGTTACACCTTATGGTGCCTGTGTCATGTAGTGAAGCACTATTAACACCTTGGCGAGGGCTAGTTGATTCATCTTTAGAACTATGCTCAAACTGCGCGACTGAAACAAGGACACACAGAAACGGTGTTCTGCGGCATTTGTTTCTCTGTGTGTCCTTGTTTTGGGCACACAAGTTAAGCAGTTCCTTTACTTCATCAGGAAGAGGTAGATTGCATTTCCAACAGCAAACATCTATTTCTTGTTAAACTTCACGCTCCGGAAGGCACATATTGCAGTATGCCCTTTTCTAAACTCTTTCCGGGTTGGTGTTGAAGATTTGGTCCTAGTTTTTGAGCAAGAAGGTCCTAGCGATTCTCAGCATCGAGGTTCAGTAGCTGATGGAAGAGCTCAATTTTGAACAACTTTGGCACTTGTCTGAAACTGCAACTGTTCTAAACATTGTGAAAATGCCCAATTCTGCGTTTTGGATGTGTCGCAGACCTCTACAAGAGCGCTTGAAAAGAATAAAACTGCTCAGAGTCGAAGGCTAAACTTACCAGCCAACAGCTCCCACTACTCCCTTCCAAATACCACTTACCGAGAAAGGTGGCGCTACTGGCCGCCGTGGCTGCATTTTGATGTGAAAAACTTGCAAAAATGCTTGTGTGTTATATTTAGGTGCATGTTAAAGAACCTCACGTGGCCAAAATTAATCCCGAGTACCCCACCACAGCATGCCTCACAATCACATCATGGTTTTGACATGTAAAAGCAAAGAATTTAATAATTTTTATCAATATTCATCTCTTAGTGTTGTGAGATGGTGGATTTCCCCATGTAATGCCATTCTCTGGCTTACTACTGTTTCTCTGATCACAAAAATTTGATCCTGAGGCACCATAACCATGAGCTGCATGGACTTATGGAAGTGGCGAAAGGTCAGTTGTTCACTACAATGTGCGTGCCTCAGTTTACTAAACGTTGTGTAAAAAATCACAGCATTGCTGCAGAAACAAAACTGAAAATGAATATTGAGGCGCATTTCCTGGGCTACCTGTTGGATAGTGCTATCCATTTGAGAAACAATTTCAACACGCTGATATTGTGGGTTGGATTCATTGATCATTGGTGAACGATTTGGACCGAAGTAGTAACAAAATAGGCTCCAAATGCCACTGAACTAAGCACATATATTGAGAAACCCTCCTTCTTTAGCTTCCTTCATGCCAAGCACACCAATTCTTTTGGTTGCTTATAAGTTGCAATAAAGGTTGTATTTTTTGCAGTTTATTTTTTACTCCATGGTGCTGTCACACATTGGCACAGAACTGCATCACTTCAGGGAGCATGTTTTGATGCAGTACCCTGTCAAGGTGGCAGAAGAAAAATGCAGTGCAGGTCAGTGAGGAGTTGCAGCAGTCTTGTGCCAAGCACACATAACATGCATGACAAACACAGTGCTGTGTGTGTTTGCACGTGTCTGTGTTTGACCGCAATCTCGTGTCGCAGGTATTGCATATACTGGCAATTTCTATCGTAGATGTCTCAATAAATGAGAACATATAATGTGGTATAATTATTTACACGGCATACCGATAAGAAAGTGAGATGCAAGAATTTCGCTCGTCTCTACTGCAGCAGAACTGCAGTTCGAACACATAAAACGGATGCTGTCTTTGTGCCCTCTAAAAGTTGTAACAATATTATCATAAAAGTGAACGGTAAAGTGAACTACTGGTTGTCTGGGAGACACAAAAACTAACATGGTACAGTTACATAAAGCAAAACTCACCCTGGCAGCCTTTAACATCCTAACTCTGTCGAGTGAGGCTAACTTAGCAGGACTCTTTGAGGAACTGCCGGACATTGTTTGGGATATCATTGGCCTTAGTGACATTAGAAGAACTGGTGAAGCTCATACAGTGCTGACTAATGGCCATGCCCTCTGCTATAGAGGACTCCCAGATAAGAAGCAATACCGGATAGGATTTCTAATCTATAAGGACGTAGCGGGCAACATTGACGAATTCTACAGCATTAATGAGAGGGTAGCAGTAGTTGCAATCAAACTTAATAAGACGTATTGATTAAAGGTAGTACAAGCCTATGCTCCAACATCCAGTCACGATGATGATGAAGTAGATCAGTTTTATGAAGATGTTGAATTAGCGATCAGAAAAGTACAAACTCAGTATACTGTGGTAATGGGCGACTAAAGCAATAGTGGGGAAAAAGCAAGCTGGGAAACAAGCAATTTGCAACTATGGCGTCGATTCTAGAAATGCTAGAGGAGAAATGCTGGTAGAATTTGCAGATAGGAAGTAGCTGTGAATAATAAATACCTTGTTTAGGAAGCGTAGCAACAGAAAGTGGACCTGGAAAAGCCATAATGGCCAAACAAGAAATGAAATTGATTTCATACTTTCTGCCGATCCCAGCATAGTGCAGGATGTAGAAGTGATAGGTAGGGTAAAGTGCAGTGATCATAGGTTGGTGAGGGCTAGGATTCACTTACATTTGAAGAGAGAAAGAGTAAACTTGGTCAAGAAGAAAAAGGTCAACCCAGAGGCAGTAAGGGTAAAAGCAGACAAATTCAGGCTGGTACTTGCAAACAAATACACAGCCTTAGAACAGCAAGATGAAGATCACATGGGGATAATGAATGAAACCGTAATGAGGCTGGCTTCAGAGGCAGCAACTGAAGTGGGAGACAAGCTCTCCTAAATACCAAAGGACCTAATAAAGAAATGACAAAGAATTAAAGTCTCCAAATCAAGAGATAACATAGAATTCGCGGAAGTGTCAAAACTGATCAACAAGGTGAAAATAAGGGATATTCGAAATTATAATGTGAGAAAGACTGAGGAAGCCATAAAAAACAGACACAGCCTGAATCAGTGAGAAGGAAACTTGGCATAGGACAAACCACGATTTATGCACTGAAAGCAGGGCAATATCAGCAATCTCGAAGGTATAGTAACTGCACCAGAAGAATTCTATACTGACCTGTACAGTACCTAGAGGAGTCAGAATTCCTCCATTCGAAGCAGTCATGAACAGGATACAGAAACTCCTCCTATAACTGGAGATGAGGTAAGAAGGGCCTTGCAAGACATGAAACGGGGATGAGCAGCAGGAGAAGATGGAATAACAGTCGATTTAATCAAAGATGGAGGAGACATAATGCTTGCAAAACTGGCAGCTCTCTATACGAAGTGTCTATTGACTGCGAGGGTCCCAAACCTGGAAGATTGCAAACATCATACAAATGCACAAAGAAGGGAGACGTTCAAGAATTCAAAAATTAAAGGCCCATTAGCTTACTCCTAGTATTATATAAAATATTCACCAAAATAATTTGCAATAGAATAAGGGCAATACTGGCCTTCAACCTTTCAGGAAGGGATGCTCTAAAATGGGTCACATCCATATCATTAATCAGGCAATCGAGAAATACGCAGAGTACAATAAGCCTCTCTATATCGCTTTCATAGATTACGAAAAGGCATTTGGTTCAGTGGAGCTACCAACAGTCATAGAGGAATTACGTAAGGAGTACAGGATGCATACGTAGATGTCTTGGAAAATATCTAGATATTCCACAGCTGCCTTAATTCTGCACAAGTAGGAAGATACCTATAAAGAAAGGGGTCAGACAAGGGGACACAATCTCTCCAATGGTATTCACTGCATGCTTAGAAAAAGTATTCAAGCTACTAAACTGTGAAGGATTAGGAGTAAGGATCTCAGCAACCATTGGTTTGCCGATGACATTGTTCTATTCAGCAATACTGCAGACGACTTACAACAAATGATTGAGGACCTTAACAGTATAAGGGTGGGGTTGAAGATTAATATGCAGAAGACAAAGATAATGATGAATAGCCGGACAAAGGAACAAGAGTTCAGGATCTAGTCAGCCTCTACTGTGAAGGAGTATGTTTACCTAGGTCAATTAATCACAGGGAACCCTGATCTTGAGAAGGAAATTCATAGAATAAAAATGGGTTAGATCGCATAAGGCAGACATCGTCAGCTCCTGACAGGAAGCTTACCATTATCATTGAAAAGGAAGGTGTACAATCAGTGCATTTTACCAGTGCTGACATATGGGGCAGAGACTTGGAGACTGACAAAGAAGCTTGATAACAAGTTAAGGATCGCACAAAGAGCGATGGAATGAAGAATGCTAGGCATAACATTAAGAGACATAAAAAGAGCGGTTGAGATCAGAGAGCAAACAGGTGTGGCCGATATTATAAGTGACATTCAGAGAAAAAAATGGAGCTGAGCAGATCATGTAATGCGCAGATTGGATAACCGTTGGACCATTAGGATTACAGAATGGGTACCAAGAGAAGGGAAGCACAGTCGAGGACGGCAGAAGTCTAGGTGGGGCGATGAAATTAGGAAATTCGCGGGCGCTCGTTGGAATCGGTTGGCGCAGGACAGGGGTAATGGGAGACCGCAGGGTGAGGCATTCGTCCTGCAGGGGACATAGGATGGGTTGCTGATGTTGATGACACAATTTGATATCAAAAACTTACTTTCTGACTCCCTGAAGCTTGTGAAGGCGTCGTATATGGCTCGGCTAAACAAGAGGCAAGTGCCTCCGATACTACACACGAGCACAGTGAACCTCGGATGCCGGGTGAACCACGAGACCTTGGGCACGCGGATAGGGTGCTGTCTACGGCTCCACGGGTCTACTGCCAAACGTACAATGGACGTGATCATAGCTTCCACCTGGTAGTAGCGAAACTAGTGATGAACAGCACAACTTAACACGCACATCCGCGAAACTTATAAATCAGCGGTAGTTCTGAACTTAGTGTCACACATTACTTCCCCCCTCTTTTTTGGCTTCTGGATTGGATTGGCGCGGCTCGCTACGTGCTTGCGCGCGCTTTTCCGAGCGCAGATTGGTGTGCGCCTGGTTTCTGCACTAGGCTGTTATGCGATCGCTTTTTCGAGCGCAGATTGATGTGAGCCTGGTTTCTGCACTAGGCTTTTGCACGATCGCCTGCTTTTTGCACTGGGCTTTCAAAAGGCGAAGTGAGCGTCGCTTACTGCAGGCGGCAAGTGATTTGGCTCACGTACTGCGTGAGCAAAAACATAGGCACGTGGCTCATGAAGGAGATGACCGGCGACTTGCTTAATCTGTCGGACCATGTCATCGCCGACTGGAGGAACTACGCTCGTGAGGTCGTGCGGGACGAGCTGCTGGCGCGACCCCCACTCGGTGGCCCCGGGAGGATTGTGCAAATTGATGAATGCCTCCTTCGCGGCAAGCGAAAATACAATCGAGGCCGCCTGATGACGGGCGACAAGGTTCCGCCGAGCCGCCAAAATTACGGCGGCATTGCAGATCGTGGACCATGGGTATTCGGCATGATCTGCGTGACCACCGGGGAGCTCCGACTATTCAAGGTCGACCGACGAGACGCGGCGACGCTAGGCCCCATTATTGCAGCCAACGTTGAACCGGGAACCACCATCCACAGTGATGAATCGGCCGCATACAACTGCATCCCGAACTTGGTGGGGGCTAACGGAGCAAGACTGAATTTGCAATGGGAGGCTGTTAACCACAGCATGAACTTTGTAGACCCAATCACGGGCGCTCACACCCAGAAAATCGAAAGCTACTGGCAGAAGGTGAAGCGCTACCTCGACTCCGCCGGCTACAGGGTGACTCTACAGCTTCTCGAGTCGCACCTGATATGGCTATGGTGGGCATCGATTAATGGGCACATGCGCTGCAAGGACTCGTTTCTGCGTTTATTAGAAGCGATCGCACGGCGCTACCCAGTGTGACATAGTAATGGAAAATAAAGCGCACTTTTCTGACCCTTTGCTTTTGTATGAATGTTTCCCGGCATTGCTGCGCGCTTCCATACACGGTAGGCCCGCGGCGCTGCACTTCCGCAGTAAGCGACGCTCACTTCGCCTTTTGTAAGCCCAGTGCAAAAAGCAGGCGATCGTGCAAAAGCCTAGTGCAGAAACAAGGCTCACATCAATCTGCGCTCAAAAAAGCGATCGCATAACAGCCTAGTGCAGAAACCAGGCGCACACCAATCTGCGCTCGGAAAAGCTTGCGCAAGTACGTAGCGAGCCGCGCCAATCCAATCCAGAAGCCAAAGAAAAGGGGGGAAGTAATGTGTGACACTAAGTTCAGAACTACCTAAATCAGCTACAGACACACAGCATTCTAGGCCACTCAAACACAGCTACAGCACGCCAGCACTTGGTCAGGATATGTCAGGACGCCAGATCGCTCACCATGAAGGAAACGCACGTCCATGGAGGAAGGAAACTGAGGAGAGGCCCTACCCATAGTACCCATAGAGTTTCCTACAAAAATTTCTAGAGGGAACTCTGGTGCAAGTGTCTATCGGAGCTGCCATAGAGTTTCTCACTACATTACCTAGAGGGAAATCTGGCGCTGCTGCGCTGTGGTATGCATGGGAATGCCGGTATATTGTGGATTCGGATTGGCATCGTTCTCGTGGTTCTCTGCTGCCTCAAAAGAAAAAAAAACTAACTTAGCATCTTTTTTTCGGGATTGCACGGTATCCCACCATATTACTTCAAAAATAATCGCCGAACGAATTCTCTGCGTGCAGCACACAAGGGAACAGGAACAACGACATCACCATTAATCTCAACTTGTGCAGTTGTAATGACAATACTTCAATCAGAAGGTAATCTTTGCACAAATGTAGAAATGAAACGGTAAATTAAATACTTTGTGCGATATGACTTTCTGTTCCTACGCACGCAAGACATTATTTTTATCTAAGGAACTGAAAACACCAATTTTAAGCAATCCTATCGTGTCACTTGTGCTCCTGTGCGAGTCACACGGGATAGGATAGCAGTGCGAAAGGCGAAGGGGATTGTCGGATTGTCTTGAACAACGGTGTACAGATGGTATAGACTTAAAATGTATATGAGCTGCTCCCCCCTGACAATGGTGGCTTGATCAGGGGGCGGACACTCCGTATACATCCCATTGGCCGTTTTTGAGCAGACGCACTTTCGACGCTAGCGCCAAGGTCCCCTTCAGTTACGGCCCTAATCAAGGGGCGACGCATTAGGCAAAATGGCGGCGCACATGATTGTTTACGTTGCCATGGCAACAGCAACAGCAGCCGCGCGGCGCCTCCTCTCCCAAACGTTTTTCTTTCCTTTTTGTTTTTATTATGCCGACCCGCTCCACTCTCTTTCCCCCATGTCGCGCGCGCCGCTCACTTTTTTTTGTTTTTACCCGTAAGCGGCGCGTTTTTTCTTTTTTATAGCGCGCTTGTTACCGCGCGCCACGCGCCAGCTCGCAAGCAATGCGCGCGCTACGCGGCGCATTGGCATTGCTTGCGAGCTGGCGCGTGGTGCGCCGTGGGCTATGCATTGGCACGCACGCAGTCTTGCCCATACTTATATTATACCAGCATGTGGCGGGACATAAAAAAAATTCTACTTCCAACACAACAGATGTTTAGCCTCGCTTTATTGACTTCGTTTCCGAAAAGAGATTTTTCTTACAACGTGGTGTGATACACGCTCCAAAAATGAGCAAAAGTGAGAGGTGCATGACATATACAAGAGTACTAAAGACAAAAGTTCACAGATGGTGAAATAACAAAAGAAAGCGTGCAGTGAAAGCGCTAGAAAACGCGAAGGCCATTCCATGTATACACATATAAAAACAACATTTTTATATAACGTCCTCAAGACCTAAATGTAGACGAGCTCCTGATATGTGCACTAAGATATTGCACAAAATTGGACGACGTGTATGACGTAGTCATGACAACTATAAAAAGGGAAAACTCACTAGTAATGGCAAAAACAAGGACACGCAAAACACCTGAAAGATAGAATAAAATGCTAACATTGTCTGATTGAGAGCCATACCAAAAGAAAGCTCACTTATAGATCTGCACGAAAATATATGAAATGCTTGACATGTTCATTACTACTGAACAAATTGAAAAAAACATGGCAGAAAAAAATAACATCGTACTAAAAACTGAAACAAACATTATCACATTATTTCGCACTTGGTCACAACTTGAGTAAAGGTGGCAAGGGAACAGGAGATAGTCGGCTTTTGCAGCAGCACATAGAAAACATTCGCAGAAAGGCGTATTCCTCAATCAAAGACCAGGTAAAACAAGCCAACACGACCCTTCTTTCTACCCGAATGCAATGCTTAGCAGTAAAATTACGTCACTTAAGGCACTAAGTCGTACCTCCTGGGCTGTCCCTTGTATAATAAACATGAACTGCAAAAATCTGCATGTAGGACACTTGCAATGCTCATGCTTTCCAGAGGAAAAAAAAGCGTATCATGCCTACACATGAAGGTTGTTCGCGCGGTTTTCCCATCGGGGGTTACTGAGATAGTACACAAACACTAACAGTAATTTTTCAGCTGTTAGTTGGTTTGTAGAACGTGATACACAGAAAAAGCACTGAGGGCGGTATGGAAAGCTGGGCAAGTTACTGAAGTTGCAGAATGAGACTTGGCACAGAAAAACACAAGTCACAGACCAGGTGACAATGAGGAGGAACATCTATTTGTCAGCTTTCTCTACCGGGAAGAGGCAAGTGTAGCACAATCAAGGCGCAACGACGTCCGGAGCCTCATGGAGTACACAAATGGACAGGGCTGTGTTCGTGTACATGCGCCTTCTGATGTCCTTGGGTCTGAGCGCTCACCTGTTGTCTTTGGGCACCCGGAACAACCTTGCAGGGCTTGTTTTTGAGGTATTTGTGCACCACTGCACGATGCACGAGCGGTACGAGTCGTGAAACGGGTGAAACATCGCGGAGCACAAGCACACAGCTACCGAGGAACACAGAACTGACTAAACTAGCCACGTCGGTAAACGCACAGCAGCGCACGTATCTCGATGACAGCAGATAACAAAAATAAAGCGTTACGTAGCGGACTAAGCAGCAGCCGGGCCGGCGGGGATGGCACGGCGGCGCGGCGCGTAGACAGTCGAAGGTGAGGGAGTTGAGAGTGTATTACGAGAGAGGGCGTAGGGAGAGGAGCCTAGCGGGGGGAAGGGCTTGGCCACCTGGATCGGCGCGCGTGCGCGCGATGATCTACGAGGCCATGCAAGGGAAACGGATTTTTGCGTCGCCCTGTACACAGATGGCGCCAATTTCCTGCGCCACCGGAACCGAGGAGTGTCCCCCCCCTGCCGTCGGCTTCGTGATTTTTTGTTCCACGCTACGCGTGCGCGTCGCAAACCAGAAGTCCATCACATACGCGTGCATTCTGAGCAGACACATGTTCAGTGCATGGCGAAATAAGTGGTGTCCGATAGGGCCGCACCCAGCGAACACGTACGATTGGTATCTGTTCTGTGTATGCGGCTCGTTGCCGCGAAGTGGTGAACGGCAGCCCTTCGCAGCTTTCCGAAGTAATGATACGATCAGTAGCGATAAGTCGTTTATTATATTGCTTCGTTATCGCTGCCATTCACCGTGTGAGCCGCTTTGCCGGCTGCGATGCGTCGAGGTGACCGCGACGTTCGAGCTGTGTTCTTGCTGTTACGAAATGTATTCCCAAGGTATGTATGCACATACAAACTGTGATGTGTCGCAGCATTGCTGGGTGTAGAAGCGCTCGTTCTACGCGATGTGCGTACGTGTACTTAGTACCCTTACATGTAAGCCCTATCACACCGACCTTTTCTGCTTCGTGCACGTATCAATTGTTTCAGAAGTTGTTACTGCACTTTTGAAGGTAGTTCTATTGTGGGGGAGGTTAGGGTAATAGTTACGTGCGTCAAGAGATACAGCCTTGTCCTGAAGTGTGCACACGCCTGACAGCACTAATGTCATGAATGAAAATTTCGGGCAGCCTTGCTTTTTATCATGGGGACATTGGTGTGAAGAGCGAGAATTTCTAGATTTCACGAAGTAAATTGCTTTATATTTTGTGATGCAAGCGGCTTACATATACCCAGAAATCCTAACTGCTTGTTTTTGGCTGGTGACTAAGCACAGAGTCTGTTTGTGATGACACCAGTGGCATGGTAGATGAATACGTTATAGGTAAGAACTGGGTACTTCCTTCTTATTAACTACAAATTTTACATTTTCTGATGAAAAGCAATACGAATGTAAAAATGAACACGTAAGACAAGTAATAACAAGTGTCACATGGTACGGTCACATACGATATTCAGCTAGCAGCCAGCAGAAATGTGTGAATGAAATTTTGCCTAGAGTTCTTCCTCCCTGGCTAGCTACGTTACTAATGCAGGCAGAATTGGGTAAGCGAAAGTTTGCCATTACTTTGTATATCCACCCTATTTGATTATCTGGTTCGTGTCACCTGTTTTGGCATGAGCCTTCAGTTTAAAGCAAACAGTAGCACAAGTACCAGCATTATGTGCCTGATAAGTGCTTTACTTTGTATCCTCGTATTCATTCTGCTAACAGTCATTAGCAAATGTGCATTAAACTGTCTTGGGCCTGCAAAGTATGTCCATTAAATGTTTTTCCGGTGCACTAGCTTTCATCTATCTGTAAGCTTACTGCTACCTATCATTCGTGGCTGTAAGATGTTGGACGCTGTAAGTGGCTAGCTCACTGATCTTAATTTTTCCCAGGCCACGGTTCCACTCATTAAATGAACCATTTTCAGCTGTGCTGCACTACTATGGAAAGAGGTGCCTCGCCTCGTGTCATTCTTTAGCATGTTCATGGCCACACTACATTGCCCCTGAGAAGTCAGCTGCTATCACAATGTAAAACATGCCCGTTTGCTGTCATGAGTATACCCTGAACAAGAATTTTCACAATTATGTCAACATTAGTTTATGTTATCGAAGCCAGCCAATGAGCACAAACTGCTGGCAAAATTTTCAAGTCGCTCTGCTCGCAGAGCGTCTGCTCCCTACCGTATTTACACGATTGTAAGTCGACCACTTTTTTTAAGTTTGAAAATCTCAAATTGGGGGCTCGACTTACAATCGAAACCAAAACATATGGCACCGCCAAAAAAAGCGAGACCAACGGAAGCTACAGCCTAGTTACAATTTTATGTTTGCTCTATGGCCCTACCCATAGCGTTTCACTATCCCGCGTGTTTTTTCGCTTTTCGGAGGGGTTTTTCGACATTTTTGAGAGTTTTACAGCGAACGCAACAATCATTGGAAGGGGGGGGGTCGATAGTTGATGGAACGCTGCTGTTCCATTCGTGGCGGCACCCTCAGAACGGCGGCGCTTGCGGGGAGTATCGGTAGTTCATGGAAGAGCCGATACCGCTCGCGGGTTTCTCCTATGCTTTATCTTCGCCTGTTGCCCTTGGCCACCTTGGCTTTCTCAATAGTTTGACGAAAGGCATAGCCACCGTAGCATTGCTTTGACACGTTCCACTTGAATGCCAGCTACGTGCTACTTCTACCAACGCCTCCTATAACTATATGCCTGGAACGTCGCTCTCTCTTCCATAGGGCCGGAGCTCTCTGCCGAGTGTCGTCTCGCCACCGATTAACAATGGGAGGCCCTTCTCCCCAGCACCGACCGAGACACCCAAACACGGGTCCTGGCACGAGCTGAAGACTCCATCGTGAAGCACAACCTGGAAGCCTACGTAGCTTAGCCCATCGCTATTAGCCTCCCTTATCCCTTCTAATAAAAAGCTGACACCACGACGTACTGAACTCCAGACCTGCACAGATCTCCCTCCTCCAGCACGCCTGGTCTAGTTCGCCCCTTTCGCCGCTAGGAAAAGAACGTACGAGCAGAGTGGCGCTAGTTATAACCTGTTCGCTGTCGTCTGCTTCTGCGATCTGTTCAGCGCTTGTCTTGCCATTTCGGCAGGCACAAAGCTCTTGTATTGGCGGTAAATGAATGGATTCACAAATATACAAAAGAAAACATATTTGCGAATGCTTTGCGTTTGAATAGTGAAACTACAAGAGGAGGAGCGGTGCAAGAAATGTAAACAACGAGCATAGGTGGCAGTTGCAATGCTAGATCGACGGCATAAATTTCCCTTTCATAGCCTCTGTAAGAGACCATGGAAAAAACGTCTCAAAAAGATTCATAGGATAATCTAGTTTTTTTTAGTTGTTTACAGACGGCCTAGTGTCGTAGATGACATTACGATTTACTGCTGTGAGCCGTAGTGAAAGGCAGATGACCTGGTAAAAGTATATAGTAAAAGTATTCACGAGTATAAGTCCTCCGCCCGATATGTGCAATAGGTTGATCGATTCTGTTTCAAGGAAAGGTGAGTATACCTTGTTCTTATTGTCGTTGGATGTCTAGCTCAGTAGAAAGCTTACAAAAAATTAAGTGATCCCAGTGCTATAAAATGTGCTGCACTGCAAATCTTAAATCGTCTCACGGGACCCTTTTCAAACTCTAAAGCTAGCTTTTCTGCGTGGTACGGCGGCAGCATAACGGTGGTGCTTAAGATACGTACGCAGTGAAGCTGTGTGCGTAATTCACTTTTCGAACTCGCGACGCATTCCCGGACAACTTTTAAGAGTTAAAATGAGTGGTAGTCGTTCTGTCGTCGAACATTACGGTGGTTTCAAGTTTCTAAAGAGAGCAGAAGCGAATTTTACAACGTGTACAATGAAACTGCTGTGTACGTTGCGAACTCTATACACAATGTGATTTATAATAATCTGCTTGAAAAAGGCAATAGGAGCGTCTATTTAAAGCTATTTTAGAGAGTAGCGGACTACACGCTCCGACATTTTTTAGGTTCGGGCAATCAACTTTTGGAGCCAAGTGACCAATGAAAGCCTTGTGACATCACTGTCACTGTGTTAGCAAAAATCATCAACTAGGCAAGCAGTTCGTCACAACACAACAGCTGCCGTACTAATTACAACGCCGCGCAGCCGCCTACCGCGTAGCAGACGAACAGGTTATAAAAGCGCCACCTGCGGCCGTCGGTTGAACGAAAGTGGGCGCGAGCTGCTCCCATAACCACGGCCGGACTCGAGCGGCAGCGGCGCGCGCGCCGCTGCCGCTCGAGTCCGGCCGTGCCATAACATATAGAAGCCGGATATCTGTGCAGGTGTGGAGTTCCAGTAGGTCGTGGCATAGGAGGCGTTGGTCGTTGCTTCTGCGCTATCAAACATAAAATATATTAACTCGTGCAACAACTATACATTGCAATGAAAACTTTCTATTTCAAACAAGAGTTGAAATTCTATCAATTTTGCGTTACACTTCTGCCTAGTTTCATGTGGCAGAGGATATCGTCCCCGTTCCATGTAAAAATGTTTGGTAAGTTTGTTCTACGAGGAGGGAGGGTCTCGATGTCTCGATTGTCCGTAACCTCAGCGCCGCGCCGCGCCACCCTGTAGTTACGTGGTCGACGACTCCTCGCGCAGCTCTATGGGCCGACTCGTTGAGGTTTGGCATAGCGCCCACGATCTGCCCGATGTAGGCGAGGAACCAGATAATCGTTTACTCATAGCCTCCGAACAAAATATTGCATGAAACTCTATGCAGGGTGACACAGTGGGCGGAAGTTGCAGAATACTCCTAAACCGAAAAAACGGAAGTTCAACCAGCCTCCTAGCGTCTACTTTTGGAGTCACACAGACGTTGCTGCTGAGCGCCTACACTGGCAACCCTCTTTTCCGGCTCTCTTCGTGGGCAGGCAGTATATAACTTAAATCCACTTTAATCATCCATTACACTCAATAAGATATGATGAGTGAATTATATTTGCCCGTACAACTAACCTGTACATTACTTAATTTGATTATTACGTTATTCAAGTTCAGATGACAGATTTTTCGCCTGTTGTCCCCGCCATTCAGACGCTGTGGATGTGTGCTTTCTGGGTGCGTGTTAATGTAAAGGTGGTGTCTACGATCAGCGAACTGTCTGTCTTTTCGCAGTAGGTTAACAACGTTTTGCTGTGGGTAATCTTGCTTATTGAATTAAATACATGCCTCTTAGTACGATGCCGATGCTTAAGTCCATGACTCTTTGTTTCAGGCCGACTCAGTTACAGTGCGCACCCGAAAATACATGACTAACCGTCTGCTGTGCAGAAAACAAATGGTAAGAGCACTCTTGCTGCATATTGGTAGTTTCTCGGCAGTCGTCCGAGCAGCAGACAGCTGTTGCACGCCTAGCCTCAAATGCGCAGCCGTTAACATGGCGCAAAGCACGTGTGCAGTGCTGTCGAGATCGGAGCGCTGTGGTAGTATCGCGTCAACTACCGCTCCTGACTTGCATTGAAGTCGTTCAGTGCATGTCAGACACACGATGCGATCGAAAAAGAGAAGCATGGTGCACGTTCTTGGGGACTGGGTGGAATTTCTCTCGTGAACTACAGTAACTTCCCTCGCAGCTCGTCGTCGTTCTGGCCCTGAGTCGCGCTGATTTTGTTGAACAAGCCTAGGCGAGTGTCAAGCAAGCCCCGCGGTAAATGATTTCGCGCCGACGGTTAACCCCACTTGAGGTTCTTGAGACTAATGAGGCACGCCGAAATGCAAGGGAACGCTGGCTGGCAAGCGAGGTAATCGCGCTTAGTTAATTTTACTTACCCTTTTTTTGTTACATAATGGCGACATCACATTTCATAACACTTGCCTCGAAGCCAGCTCTGACGGCTGTAAGTGTACTGTGGAGGAAAAGTTTGAGAATGTCTAGTTTTCATTAAGTGAAGAGTTTGCAAGTGAAAAAAAAGTAGGCAAAGTGTTACGGCAGTGGTGCTTAATGTATGATTATGGAAACAAAGACATTCTGTGAATTTGCATTTGTAGTACTTGCAACCTGAAATCAATTTAAAATAACGCACATGGAGAAATAAACAATTGTCTGTGGGCATTTCGCTTATAAGAAATCATTTGGTGTTTTGTGGAGCATAGTAGTCTTAGAGAATTGTCACAACTTCGTCTTTTTTTGCAGCATGTATATTGTATTCCCATTATGTAATTTGCTTTATCAGCTGCTTTGATACTTGCCACATGAAATGGTGCAACCCTGCCATGCCTTCATGATTTAATGGCCTGCATAAACCTGCTGCAATTGCTCAGTGACTACCACTATGGTGCTGCGCACCTGGTCACAGTTTTGATTGCTAGCCACATTCCTGTGGGGATAGAAGGCTAAAAAGAAAAGTATTTGTTTTGCAAAGATTTCAGTACATAAAGAATCCCAGACAGTCTCAAAATTAGCCCAGTTGTTTACACGTCTTTATTCACATTTTCGCCCTTAAAGGGCTGCAGTGAATTGGCTTGGGAAGAGGCGGGAATCAGAAGGTAAGGGAAACAGTAAGAAGGGGGACCTAATTATCTTAATCATGGTGTCTGGTGCTTCCGTTGGCACGCTCGAGATGAAGCCTGGTCCCAGTGGCTGGAGCCTCAGGATCATCCAGGAATTGGTACAGTGACCGCCAGAGCTCGTTGGCGGTCGCAGCACTGCAGTGTCTCGGTGGCGCCCAGGTCTGTAGGGAGGTTGGTCACCATTTCGTTGGGAGCGAAGCAAGGGCCCTTTGCCTGGGGCCAGAATACAGCGTGCATTCCCAGATTAAGTGCTCGAGGTCCGCCCTGGTATTGCAGGGGCTGCAGGTAGCTGCACGCGAACATTCCAGGCCACGAGGGTCTTCCTTCCTGCAAAAACGCTGCATGAGGAAAGGAGTAAGGAGGCTGCCAGTCTGTACCTGCTGCCGATGAGTAGCAGCTAGGAGGGAAGGGGAGGAATGTCCATGGGATTGGACGTAGTGAAGAGATAGGTGCGACACTGGTGCTTGGCTTCGGCTATTGCTTCCGTGGGATCATACCGCTGACTGTGTATTTCCGTGTCTTCAGGTACGTTGTTCAGTAATTGTTCGGGCGGTTTCGACTGCATGGATAGTAGCGTGGTGCGCGCTAGTCGATGGGCCCGTTCATTTTCTGGTATACCCGTGTGCCTCGGGATCCAGTGCAACTAAAAATCATGACCTTGGTCACGCAGACTACGCACGTGGAGGCGGAGTTGTTGGACCTAAGCAATGGTTGTACGATTGTCCTTAGAAGCTCCAAAGGCATTTTGTGAGTCCGTAAACAATCTTGTGGTGCTTAGCATCTCTTATAAATTTGTTGGCAGTGTGCTGAGCATGCTTGGCAAAGTCTAGGATGGCATACACTTGTGCCGTAGAGCTGTGAACGACCTGTCTTGTGAGGTGGAGTTTACTGCCCCTTTTGGTTGCTTCCATATTTGCCATAGTGAACATTAGCTCCTTCTCTGGTCCTCCGATAGAAGCATCCACATAGACTATATGGCACCTGCCAGAGTGGTTTCCCAAACCTAGTTGGTGCGTATATTTCTTATGGTGTTTGGTGTGGGCCTGTCTTGCCAATTGATCTTGTCCCAGGTTCTTCGGCAGTGGCTTGGGATCCACAATTGGTACGTGCTCCCAAAGCGGAGATATCCATGAGAGTGCCGGAAAGGTAGACATGGCATACCCAATTTTAACCAATGTGGCCCTTCCTGCGTATGTGGACTTGAGGCGTGTCACATGAGTATGCTCGTGCGTTGAAATAAGATCAGCGATGTCACCCAAAGCGCTGAAGCTCTTGAGTGCAGGGAGTGGCGTGTACTTTGGCAATCCTGTCATTACTCTCCTTGCCTCGTTGAAGCGTTCTAGAGTATGTAGCTGTGTTCGAGTGATGGGGTGAAAAGGGATGCCATACAGGATGCGAGAATGTCGGAAAGCCTGCACGAAGTGTCCCATTTCTTTTTCTTTAACGCCCCTTGTACGCTTGGCAATCCTGCGGAGGATTAGGGTGTCCTGCTTGGTGACCTTTACTGTTTGATTCTGCCATGTTATGGATATACACTGCTCGTCTAAAAATTGGGAAGGAACAGCGCCAACTAAGACTATCACGAGAGGGAGAACAACGCAGGACAAGCGCCAATGAAAATCCGATGATATGCTGTCACATAATAAAGACCCTGTGTTTTCGAAACATAGTTCAGGACAACATTCATTTGGGCTAGACGCTGCATACTTGAATTAGGAAGGAACAGCGCCAACTAAGACGATCACGAGAGGTTCGTTCAAGGCCGTTCTCCCTCGTGATTGCCTTAGTTGGCGCTGTTCCTTCCTAATGCAAGTATGCACCATCTACCCCAAATGAACGTTGTCCTGAACTATCGTCTAAAAACATTCCGAGTATGCAGATGACCCGCTTCCTGAGAATGGGTGTCTGTCCGATCGAGAGATGGATGCTGGCTTTCTCCTTGTCCTTTGACTTTGACCTTTTCTCACCATGGATAACGACAAACTCTGTCTTCTCTGGTGCTAGCATAAGCCCTATCTCCCTCTTGAAACTCTCGATGTTATTCAATGCCGTCTGCAGGGCCTCCTCTTGTTCTCCCCGGGAACCTCGCGTAGTCCACAGCGTCAAATCATCTGCGTAGATAGCGTGCTCAATGCCTGTGATTGTCTCTAGTTTTGCAGGAAAAGCTGCAAAGATGATGTTAAATAATATCGGAGAGATTACGGCTCCCTGTGGGACTCCAATTCCATTATGATGATAGGAGCTGAGGTCGTTGCCTACATGAACTTGAAACTGTCCTGCAGGAACGCCGCAATAAAGTTGTGCATGTTGCCTTTAATGCCCATTTCTTGTATCGCCTGCATGATAGAGGTGTGGGGAAGGCTACCGAAACCTTTCCTAATGTCCACCCCACTAACTATGCGAGGACACGACGGGGCATCAGGCACGTCCTCTTTTAGGCGGAGCATAATATCCTGAGTAGAAAGACCAGACCGGAATCCGTACTGAGTGTGAGGCATAAAAAGACTTACCTCCAACCACCATATTAACTTTGCGTTCACCGTGCTCTCCAAAAGTTTGCACAGACATGACGTGAGCGAAACTGGTCTCAAGTTTCCCAGGCAATTCGGGGGCGTCTTCGGTTTTGAAATAGGCTTGACAATCGAGTGGCGCCATTTTTGTGAGAGTTCCTTCTTTCCATATACAGTTAAGCTCTGCGAGAAGAACAACTTTACATCCTTCAGTAAGGTTTTGGATGTGTGCTGCCGCGATTCCATCAACCCGTGGTGCGCCACTGGTGTTCATTCTGCATATGGAGTTTTCGAACTCGCTGGCCATGAAGAGCTGGTTTAGATCGTGTCTGTCTTGGGCATCGTCCGTCGCATAGGTTCTATTTATCATACTATTAGACTGGGGAAAAAAAAGATACTGCCGCTTTTTCTGCGAATTCGGCATTGGTGATGCCTTCTTTCAAGGCAACACGGGCTGCGGCTTTATGGTGCCCAAAGAGATATCTCAATATAGCCCACGCCCTGCTTGAATTAGTCGATCCATTGATTTGCTCGCACACCTGTGTCCAATGTTGGGAAGCTCGCTTTCCCGTATACTTCTAGATTTCCTCTCGTAAAGAGCGCAGTTTAGTTTGTAGTGTCCAGGGGTGCCCCTTCGCTCCATAAGAAACCAGAAGTCTGAGCCTGCGGTTCCATAGATGCAGGAGGTGCCTATCCGGATCTGGATGGTCCAGAGAAACCCGCAATCCTGAATCCTGAATAGTCTTAGTTGCTGTGCTCTTGGCGTGCGTCATAGCTTGCGTTAAGGACTCAAGAGTATTAATTGGGCCGTTTTCTTCTACCAGCATCCAATATTTGTCCCAGTGCGTAATTGTACAATCCCCTTTGTAAAACGTCGAGCAGCACCAGGAACCATGTGTTCTCACTGTGATGACAATTGGAAGATGGTCACTGCCAAGAGGGTACTCTAGAAGTTTCCATTGGCAGGTTCTGGGTCCTGAGGACCATGTTAGGTCTGGCGTCGTGTCTGCTTGCCTTGTGTCTTGTCTGAGCCTCTTATGGGATTGTGGCAGATTAAGTAGCGATAGTCCATAATGGTAAAACTCTTCCATGATACGACGACCATGTGGGCTGCACTTATTGTAGTTCCAGGCTACGCGTTGAGCATTGAAGTCTCCACAGATTGGAATTGTATCCTTGGGATAGATTTTCCGAAAATGTTGTATGTAGCTGCAGTCTACCGAGGCTTGCTTAGTCTTCCTTTGTGCATTTTCTGGACGTATGTACATGGAAAAAACAATTATTATTCTTTCAGGCGCGAGTTGAATCCAGCATCCAGTAACATTAGCAGTACTCGAACACCAGGGCTCAGTGTCCAGCTTTTTGTGGGCGAGTCTTCGATCCACATACACAGCTGTGTACGCAGGTGTGTTAGTATCTTCGGGGAAGCCATAGCCCTCATGGGATGGTAAGCGTGGCATGAAGCAGTTCACCTCCTGCAATGCCAGGACGGCGGGTCTGAGACTGTTATGCGTCAGCTCCCTGCCTAAAATCATGTCCACCTTTTTCTTCTTGAGGGAGTGGCAGTTCCACTGAATCACGGTGGGGATGGCTCTCCCCACTTCCCGACCGAGACCGCAAACGTTAACCTGAGTGATTAACTCAGCCATGTTGTGTGTGGGCCATATGCATTGGAGCTGTTTGCACAGACAGCAAAGGAGCTGTATTACTGATGCGGCCATGGTAAGACCTCCGAAGGAGAGCGGTCCATTGAGCATTAGGTGCTCCATGACGGTGCGAACACATGTTTCGATAGCTCATTCTCATAGTTTGTCATGATGATGTGACATGATGTTGTGTTCCATTTGTGCCAGGCGTGCAGAGAAGAGGGCCTCGTAATCAGGCTGAATTAGTGGCTTTGACTGCGTTTCTAGCAGCTTATTCTGGCTCTGCTTTGGTGCCCCGACAGTGAGGGCTCGAGAAGTGGTTTCGTGGACTTGTCTGTGAACTCGTGCACCTTCATTCGCTGAGAGTGAGGCGGGGACAGGACAGTCATGACTCACCTTCACGTGTTCTAACGCTTCGCTGCTAGCCATCTTGACATTAGGTTTGTTCGATTCAGAAAAAGGTGCACGGCACCTCAAACGAAAAAGTGCAGGGGTGCCGGGCTGCACCCACTCGCTGCAAGGTTCACGGGTGCAGTGCACCACGGCGGCACCTTGCCTTGCACCCCGTTCAATCGAGCACGGGGGTGCAGGGTGCACTGATGCACCTCGGGGAATCGAGGCTCTAGGTGCGTGCAGTGAACCGTGAATAGGTGCGGAAGGTGCAGAGAAACTTGGCTGAATCGAATAGACCTATTAGCAAAGGTGTATTTGCCATGGTGGAAAAGCGGTTTATTTTCCGGTGGCATCGCTAGAGTTCATGTTGATGGAGCGTGGGGAGGCCCAGTGTAAAAGCTGTGTCTCAGGGTCACTGTCTTTTGAGGGCGCTCATGAACTTGTGGTTGTGACCCCCATGGAGTTCTGGCTTTGCTTCTGAGAGCGTTTTGACTTCACGCGGAGCTGTTTGTTGATCTTTGGTGTTATGTAGCTCTTTTGAGAAGTTATTGTAATGCATATTATGGTCAGGATCTTAGAATGGGCACCACTACGCATAGTGGAAAAATTGCTAAAATATGCTGATTTATTACAATAAAATTCATCAGAACAGTTAATTGGGTGATGTTGTTTTGCTTATAAAATGTGTGGTGCAACCTAATAATCTTTTCTTCCATGTTAAGCACATCATGTCTCATTATGTTTGACCAGCTCATCATTGCCAGACTAGCTGTTTTCAGCAACATTATGTTGTGGTCTTGTGTTCAGCTGAAAGCACAGTTATAGTGTCCCAGCCTTTGTGACTGCATATGCTGCTTGTGCGTCTGACATGAGCACCACTGACATGAGCACCAGTTGAGGCTGAGACATTGTGCTCGCAGCTTTTGGTGTATTTGTCTCCCAAGAAAGAAAGTGCAGTTCTTATCTAAGAGCATATGCTAAATAAGCACTGTACAGCTTTGATGCTGTGATGTTCTCCCAGGGCCATGTTTGAACACAGAAACCTGTTAAACAGAAACCTGTTAAATGACTGTCCATTGAGCAAACTAGATGTCAAAGAAAGGTTCTCATTTTCAGTGTTTTTATTTTATCGTTTAAATATATTCAGTAAAACATCAGTGGCCTTGTTTGTTTAAGCGTTATAGCAGTTGGCTTGTACGCGTAGTTTTTTTTTGCATAATGCACTTTTTGCATTGTTTTTTGCATAATGAATTTTTACCATCTGGCTCAGCTGTCTGTCATCCTAAGGTTTAAATGCCTGTGTTAGCTGTGTATCAGAAACAGCACAAGAGAACACAGATGACACACATGTGGTGCTAAATGTGTCTGAGTGCCAAACATGTGTCGTGTGTGTTCTTCTTTTGTCCTGTTTCTGATGCGCTACGCCTTTTGCCTCCATCTGTGTTTGTAACTGCAGATCTTGCAGAAGTGGGACTCCTGCGCCAAAAGTAGCAAGTTAATCGAAATTGTGTCACGCTGCTTCAGAACGGCCTCGGCATATGGGCTTCGACAGTGGCCGCAAACAGTGAACGGATTTATTCTCTGAAAAAGTGTACAACCATTCGCATTTCGCAAACCGTGCGATGGCGCCTCCCGCACAGTTTCTTGTCATTTTCGAGCTTACAACATGACTTTTTTGGCGCTTCTGCCAAGTGAATGGCGTGCGCGGCCACTCCTGATTGTCGTCGGTGCTGCTGGAATGGCCAGGGCGACTGTGTTTCGAGCGTAGCACAACATGATTGAGCAGGTGGAGCGGCACGGTGCTCCCTAGCTGATGTGCAGAACAACGAAAAATAGGGTGAGGGCGCTGCCAGTGAACTAGATATTGGGGATGTGCGTGCTGCAGTGGGTTCAGCGGTCAGGCCTCTTTGTTCTCGTGGTCGGTATAGCGTAAAACTTTCAATTTGACCTATGCCCATATGGGTGACGCCTGAGCAGTTTTCACCTTTCACGAAGGGCTAATGGTGGATTTGGAATAAAAACAGATTGGAATAGTTTTACATTACACCAGAAAGTTCAGCATTAGGTGATTTGGAATCGCCCTGGTCTATTATGTAGAAATGGTCTTGAAGAAAGTCAGTTTCGTCCGAAAGGCGAAGCATCGATTGCAATAGCAAATTAGTAGGCAGCTGTATGGATAAAGATAGTTTTATCAGCCATATAAACTTGTGAACATTCGCTTACTAAATTAACAAGCATGTGTCACGTGTGCACTCGCAGTCAAAACGCTGGAGTGAGGAAGCGCAGCAACAGTAGCAAGTGAAGTGACCTTCGTGCTGCCTCTCTTCAACGCGAATGAAGCGGGGGGAAAGACAGTGCATACGAAGCTACCAGCAGTCGACGCAAGCACTCTGGCCCCACGGCAGATCGCTTTCAAGATAGAGCCCATGCACTCGCACCATACGCAGCAGCCTCTAGCCCTGGCGCCTTGTGCATCTGTTCGTGAAGCACATTTCCAGGCACTTCACCCGCACTGTCGAGACATTAAAGGAGCCCTGAACCACTTTCCATCAAAGTTGAGAAAGGCATTTGAATTGAAAATAGGCTATTTCCGAAACACTTCGTGGCAAAAAGTACATCAATGCGTTCAGCAGAAGCGAGTCATTGGCAATCGAACATGACGTTCGCTGTGCTCAGGGCCCACGATGCGGCGGTCGGGCAAGGCCTGACTGTCCCAACGTGGGTGCGGCCCGCAGCGCGCTGAGTCGCGTACCTCAGGACCTTATTAAAGTTTTGCATCCGTCCATCCATCCATTCGCTGTGCTCCCATTTCTTTTTCAGTGCCTTGCACTGCGAAAGCTACGGTGCAGTGGGGTGCGCTCTTCAAATTTCATTTTGGACGTTAATGTAGACGCAATGACATTGCCTTTGGTGCCTACGATGCGCTAAACATAAGCCAAACGCTGTTATCTTTAGCAAGCCGCTGTACGCTTAGCCAGTGGACTCGTGGCGGCACCCCGCAGTGGCTGCGGTATCTACGCCATGTAGCCGACTGCAGCTTAATGTCAGCTATCGGCCAATAGTAGCCGTCTAAGGAAATAACGAAATAGTGCATAAAGAAGAGAGTGAGGACAGGGCCTTCTGTTGAAAAGAGAGCGTTTCGGAGAAAGGTGACTTCGTGATCTGCTTGGAGCTCTGTGCATTGCATTCAACAGCAAAACTTGTATGTTCACAGCAGCACATGCTATCCATGGGCTGTTATTTCACCAAGCCCGAGGGGTGGTTCAGGGCTCCTTTGAAGAAAATTGTGTTTATAAAAAATGTATTTTGCTACATTTCGAAATTTTAGACACTATTGCAGAATGCATTTTCTTTTTATTGTGATTGCTACCACAAATTAAAACTTTACAGGCACTACTACACTACTAACAGAATTTGCACCAACTGGACGGTTTCAGTATCGGGATAGTCTGTTTCAAAATTCAGCTGAAGACGTTGCTTAAGACAGTTGCAGTACTCCACTTGTGTTGGTTTATTCTGTTTCTTTGTGGTTTTGAAGTGCGCTGCCTGATTCAAAATTTCATTATTCTACCAGAATTCAGATTGGCCTGCTCCAAACTGCTTCAACGGGAAATTTTACTGATTCTTCAAACTGCTCCAAAATGTAACTTTGCCCCCAAAATTGCTTCAAAATAACTTTGGGCGGTCCTACCCCTGAGCTTGTGACCGTGCTCTAAATTTTTCATTTGATACTACAAGGGACTTTGGGAGTAGTAATTGACCATCAGCCTATTTTTATGTCCACTGCAGGACGGAAGGCCTCTCCCAGTGATCTCCAATTGGCCCTGTCTTGCACTAGCTGATTCCAACGTGCACCTAAAGATTTTTTTCAATTTCATCATGCCACTTAATTTTCTGCCATCCTTGACTGCGCTTCTTTTGGCACCCATTCTGTAACTAATGGTCCACTGGTTATCTGCCCTGTGCATTACATGGCCTGCCCAGCTCCATTTCTGTCTCTTAATGTCAGTTCGAATACTGGCTATCCCTGTTTGCCCTCTGGTCCACATTGCTCCCTTCCTGTCTCTTAATGTTATGCTTAACATTTTTTCTTCCATTGCTCTTCGCGCAGTCCTTAACTTGTTCTTGAGCTTCTTTGTTAACCTTGCAAGTTTTTGCCCCATATGTTAGCACCGGTCGAACGCAATGATTGTGCACTTTTAAACAACAATGGTAAGCTCTCAGTCAGGATTTGTTAATGACTGCCATATGCACTCCAGCTGTTGGAGCTAGGGTGGTGTTCAGGGCGTGGAATCCACAAAGCCCATCGGCTGCGATGTCCATTCGCAGAAAATGAAGGAAAAAGGGTTTATTAGCTTAGTTGCACGGCTCCAGTAAGGAAGCCCACTCCATCAGCAGCAAGTTAAACGTCTCAGTTCACATCAGGATCCTCTATCCTCACTCTCGAAGAGTATCTGCTTTTAATCCCATTGTCTTCTCTAAGCGAGTCGACTAGCGAATCTGAAGACTGTCCAACAGCAAATCGCCATCGTCGACTCCGTTGCAGTACTATGCCCATGCTATCCATAACCCGCAGTAACTCTGCCTCGAAGAAACTGGTTTGGAGTTTGTGGAAGAAAGAAATGATCCGGTGACACCTGGTTCGTTCATCATTGCCCACCCCGTTCTTCGCTCAGTCGGGTGGGTGAAGCGCAGGCCGAGGGCTTTTTAGGGAATCCTGCAATAGCTGGTTTGCCTACTGTCGTCTTTGCTCAGCCTGCAAGGTGAAGCGCCGTCTGAGGTCCTTTTGTGGAATTTTGCAATAGCCGGTTTACACGCTGTCTTTCTTCTTTGCTCAGTCGGCCAGGGAAAGGGCGGCTGGCGTCTTTATGTGGATCGCTGCAACAGCCGGCTTACACGCCGTCTTGACGGCTGGATAAGTGCCAGGGGATGGGTGGTGATTTGACTCATCTAATTAACTGCACTTATCCATTCGTTGTGGTTCCCTTCCATTCATCCTTTTCTCCGGTTTCCAGGTAATGGTGGGGTGAGGGCTTTTAGTCCACACTGCGCTGACGTCTGGTTGGGAGGTACGGTGGTTTGACATGTGGCAAACTTTCAATTAACTCCCTTGGGGGTGTTGAGACGTAACACAACCCATCGTTATTATTCTGTAAATTTCCTTCTCATGATCAGGATCTCCTGTGAGTATATTGACCTAGCTAAACGCACCTTCCCAGTCTAATGGCTTGAATACTGTCCATTTCGTCTACTGCTGTAGTTCTGATTGGCTGGGGTACGAGTCATAAGACAGCCCCCGCCCCTCCAGGAAGCTTTTCACTCTGCACTCAAAGCAGTCCAGGTGTCCTGAAAGCAAGCTTGAACTACTGATGGAAAATAGGAAACATTTCCCAGTGCATGCACCACAAATACTTTTGGAGTGCACCTGTTTGCTTGTTGGTAAATGTGTAAGAGTAGTCAGCACCCCTTGTGTTACTGTTTGCGAAACTGACATTTGTTTTCTAGTGTGTGACTTAATTAAACTGTATATACAACACATCCTTTTTGAACAGTACAGCCCCCACTTTGTATAGACCGTTTTGTTGAGGGCGCCGCCATCTATCGTCCGGTGCCGTGCTTGTATGTGGGATCGCGCTGGAAGGTGCACTGCGAACGTGCTATTGATGACAAGTGGCAAGTTTTCTTGCTTTCCCGAGAGGTGTCAAGTTGTTTTGAGTTGGCAAACTCGTTAGCGTGTCTTCACTAAAATTTTAGCTTCAATATAGCCACAATGTAGAACTAGGACAGACCTAGAGGTGCTCCCGCAGCTCTGCCCACGATCGAAATAGGCGAGTTGATACGTAAACATTGTTGATACGTAACGTTTACATGTGGCCTGTTATTACTGTATGTCTCTATCAAGGTATCCCTCAGGCGACAACACTCAGAAGCGTCTCCATGTGTCATGCGGTATGCCGCACTAGCATACATCCCAATCCAGGTAACCGCGAAGCTTATGAGGAACAGCAGACACTTGATGTGGGCGAGTTGGTTTTGCGACCTCCCTCTCAGTGAGATAGGGAGGTCGTGATGTCACGATGGGCCATTCTAGGTTGTATCTATATAAAGTCCTGTTTATTCAAAAAAACATTTAGTTGGACGTAGCGCCTTGTCTGTCGTACATGTTTCTTCTTTTAGTCCGCGTCTTCGTAGGGCTCTTCAAGAACTTATGAGGAAACGCCTTTTGCTAGCTTTTGTGCCCCTAAAATTTTTGCAGTACCATTTTCTAAACATTATCTGGCACCCGAGCATCTAACTTTACAAAAATAAAAAAGTGTGAAATAACTATGATCAAAAGAGCCCTTTCGATAAGCTCATTTTGTCCATGTTAACAGCCGCCTGTGAACATGAATAAAATGAGCTTATGATAGTGGCCGTGAATATGCCACGATCAATCAGATGCATGCGACGTGTTGAAAGGTTATGTGCACTCTTAGGTCTCGAATGGTGCCCGTGTGTGCAAGGGCACCTTGCCTACTCAAGAGAGATGAAAAAGGAACCTCTTTGCAAAAGCAACTTTATTTTCGGCAGTAATACAGCGCGCTATGAGCGGCGTCGACAGATTGCCGGCGAGATTCGGAAGCAGGGGAGAGCCCTTGTGAACAGAGCCGGTCGGCACACGGTAGGCATGGCTTTGGTTATAGAATGGTAAAAAACACACTTTCATTTCTTAGTCGGCACATGCTGTTTCATAATACGTCCTCGGTCAACTTCCACCAAAACGTTGCTTGCCAAGCACGATAATCTTAGAGCATGTTTGCACAGAATAAGTTTAATGTACTTGCTCGTAAAGTTAATAACATTCGCAATGGTTGATCGACTTGACTACGCACCTTTCTTTCGTATGCCAGTTTGATCATGGGGGGCTGAGTTCAGAGTACGTTGGGAGAGCTCACTGGGAACAAAACCTTCCGGACATACACGTGATGGCATCAAGTCCTTTCTGTTTATGCTGGCAATACAAAGCAGACGCATCTTGCTATTGCAGCGCGGTGTCCACGAAGTTGCCGCGGCTGAAGATGCATTTCACGCTTGCTTCCAAAAGTTATTTTTGCAACCGAACACAGCCAAGTGGTAGCCCGACCTGGAGTCATCTGACCTTGCAGAAATCCCAGACAGAACACGTTAAAATCGCACTAATTCGGAATTAAACCACTACCTTTCCAAGCTGAATCCACATATACTAGTGCAAGGAGGAGAGCGGAGCAGCGCGCTGGTTCGAGTCTTGTGTTCCTCCTCACCGAAAAAAACAGTATATAGTGTGGGAATGGCGTGCTTCCGAGATCCCTGCACTGCCTACAGGAGCAAGCTGCAATGACATACAGTCAAACCTTGATATAACGAACTACATGCAGTGAAAAAACTTATTAATTCGTGAGTTTTGTTAATTCGAGGTTTTAAAGCTTCAGCATTAAAAACTTCACAAGTTCCCAGAGCATTCCGGGTGTATAATTTGTTGTTAGTAAGCACTTATGAACAAATCGCAAGAAGGTCGGGCCATAATAGCACAGTTACTAGCACCAGCGCATGTGGTGCAAATCACACTGAGAGCAATGTATTGACGTGGCTCGCGGCATCGAAGATTTACGCGTGTTGCATCGCACGCTGCCGTAAATCTTGGATGCCATAGCTGACCGCGCTTAGTGCCTGCAGCCGGAGCCCAAAAAATTAAAAGCAAAAGTGTAAAAAGTAATGAATATTAGTTCTGAGCACCCCCCCCCCCCCTCGAAAATAAGTTTCGTCGGTAAGGTAGAGCATTGATGGCAATATGAAAGAAACTACACGAAATGAGGTTCGTAATTTTATTAGTGCCACGCACACTCAGCAAACATTAACAGATTTAATTCGATGACCAGGAACTCAGTCACAACGCGAGCTAGCGCTTCGTACCGTGTCTCGTGTCTCAGAAACTTTGAGATTACGTGACCGCCAACACTAGATGCGCAAGAAACGGGAGCAACAAAGTGCGCGTGAACGCACCAAGCACTTTCGGCTTGCTGCGTAGAAATTACCTCCAAGATCACCAGTGCGTGCTTGATCACGTTATCGCTCATTCACTCTCTCCCCATTCCTTTTGGCAGAAGGAATCGTCAGCTCTCATCCTTCTTCGAGTTTTGCACTGCGACCAATGGCACAGTAGTGTTAACCTGCCTACTGCGTCGCACCCATCCTTCCGCACGCGCTTTGACAGCTGTTTTGCCGCTCAACTTGCAAAAGGACACTTGAAGTAACTTATGCCTCGACCGACATAGTTTTTTACTAAGTTTACTAGCCATACAGGCTCCAAATACATGATTGAAATGGCCGAAAACTTCCTTAAATTGTGAAACTGTCGCGAAGTTACTTCGTTAAGTCAGGAAACGTAAATATACGGTTTTGAATGCAACTAACATAGGAAAAGGAAACTAGTTCTTTACATCGCGAATTTCGTTAAATCGAAGTTTGACTGTAGTAGCTTCTGAGCATGCGCTCCCAGATGGACAGGGCTTCTCCAATTGCTGTCATTCCATGTGCTTTCAGCTCCCAATTTCTGATAATTTTACGCAATGATAGTGGGAGCCGGGGTAGGTGCTGGGCAGCAAGGACAGTTCTTTATGAGCATGCACATCCTGTCATGAAAACGTAACCCCTTGCCACGCGACAAAAAAAAAAGAAGTAACCATTCCACTCTGTGAAGATGGAATGGTAGCAAAAGCTGACAGTCAAAGCGCTTTCGCTGCCATTCTATCTTCACGGAGTGGAATGGTTGCTCGGACTCGCGCTTGTTGTTTTTGTTCAGCATCGCGGGAACATTCCTCGGTGGTCGTTTTGTGCTGGCTCTATAAAGACATTCAGCAAGAGCAGATGCTCCCATAGAGCCCAGCGGCCGAATTGACTATAGTGCACCAAGCTGATGGGATTAACTCGTTTCGGTTTTGGGCATGCACGTTTTGAACGATAGCTGGCACGCACCATGCCGTCTGCGCTACTCGGCGCCTTTTTTTCTTTTCTTTTTGCTTTTGCTGTTCAGTCGCGCAGGGTCTTAGGGCGGACTTGCTTATTTAATCAAAATGATTGCGAACGATCTTTACGAGCCTCCATCAAATCTGTGCCACGTGCAATTTCATAAAGTAGATGCAACGCGCCTTGTAAATGAGGAAATGTTCATTTCACTCTTCATAAATGATCGTTCCAGGCTTTTTGAGCATTCGTCAAATGTTGTGGCTCCAGGTAAGCAGCAGTAGTTCCCGTACGAAGCCCCACAGGGCGGCGTCAGCTGAAAAAAATAAAATTACAAGCATTTGTCATTTTGGTATTTAGCCCTTACAGGAATACTATGTGTAGAGGGGAAATGTACGAAAGTGTTGATTGGGCGGCATTACAAACAAAAGCAATTTGCTTTTACATTTATGGTGTCGAAAATACCCGACTCATTTCAAGTCGTGCTATAAATTATGAAAACATCAGAATTCGTTGCATTCCCCCATTCCCAGGCATTATTTCCTGCACTTTTAAGAGCACACATGCACGGGCGGCTGCGCATGCGCATTTACAAAAAAACTTGGCCTCAGCTGACATATAGTACG
This sequence comes from Dermacentor albipictus, assembly GCF_038994185.2. NCBI lineage: Eukaryota > Metazoa > Arthropoda > Arachnida > Ixodida > Ixodidae > Dermacentor > Dermacentor albipictus. Next base: position 5,460,591 of record NW_027225576.1, on the reverse strand, counting down.
CTACATACACAGAGCTGGCCACAGCACAGCCTAGGCTCTCAGCCAGACCATGCTAGACGCTCGCAGAATGCCATCTACTCGCACTCAAGACAAATGCGTGGGTGCAACACCTGTTTTCAGTCGTTCAGAAGACGGGATTTTCGAGTTCTTGGTTTTTGAGCTTATCGGCATAATCATTTGTGCGTTCTGCCGGCGCAAGCAACACACTCGCGTGTTATCGCACTGGGCGATCGCTTGTCGTGTTTTCGACCAGCGTGAGTACCGAAAGAAGGTACACTCACTCACAAAATATTGTGGGGCACGGGGTAAACGGTCCTCCTAGCGGCGCACCCCTGGTGTCGAGACAGACGCCTTCGCGTCCCTCCGAGACTGCAAGCTTGCATGTTTCCGCGCTTCCGCCTTACGCGCCGGCGATATCCGAATGTAGCCGTGAGGTGCCCCTCTTGCGATTGGCGTTATTGGGCAATTGTCACGGGACACGGTACGTATTCCATCATTATACGCACGTGCATTCGCTGTCTCCTGTCACAGTACGAGTGCCGATATGCCCAATAAGTGAACTGGCAGGCCTTCAGAGCTTTTTCAGATGTGCCTGTGAGGATTGTGTAATGAGACATGCATTCATTTTTTCGGACGTTTTCGTGGCCCTTAGAGTGTGCGAAAAATCGGGACGTTGACTGTACAACTCGTCAAGAGGATACTTCAAATGGTCCGTGGGGCGAACGCGCGGCGGAATGAGGACAAGAACAGAAATGACCGTCTCATTGAGGAATGATCAGGAAAGGAACTGTGCGGCTTCTTCTTTGAAGGAGCTTGAGCTCAAAAAGCACTGTTGGCTGACGCAAAGATGGAGGTGACCCTCATCCAAGCCAAAATAAATTGTTAAAAGCAGTGAAAAACAATATGGAGGCATTGTGCATGGGCTAAGAGTATGTGAGGACAGTTGAAGTTGACTTTCCAACTGCTGAGAAAATCTCACTTGCGACAAAGTTTGGGCCTAATACCAATGACCTTGCTATTACTTGATTGAAGCAGCTCATTTTCGAAAATATTTGCTTCTGTATGCATCTCTTTATTTGTATTTGAATGTGTTCGACTCAATGTACAATGGGCTTTATCATTTTTCTTTTTTGAAGATATATTATTTGCTGTGCATTTTACTATCCCCTACCTTCAATTTTCTATTTTGAATAAAATAAACCCTGTTCCTTACTGTTCGAAGTGGATTGTTTTTTCTTTTTAAATGCTTACTTGAGAGCGACAGCACTGGGCGACGTGGTGTCTGCCTGTCTTGACAAAGTTTTATGTCGCTCGGGGAAAACCTGGAAAACTCTGGGAATTTGAAAATGTCAACTTGGTAGACACCCTGGGTATTGGCATGACCACATGTGGCATCGCCGCATTCACCTTGCCGAGCGTGCTAGCAAGGATGACGTTCCAGCTTTTTCCAGTAGGTGGTGCCAAGGTTCTCTGAAGCGGACCGCTCTCACACTCTTGACATCTGTGATGGGGGCTGTACTTGTGGCACTGCACAAGTGAATTGCAGTTATCCCTGCCCAGTCATAGGCCCACTGAGTGACATATCGCACTTGCTTTGAAGTATAATCTCCGTAGTGTGACCAGTGGCACTCGAGCTTTGCTGGCCATGTCACAAGGTTCCTTTGTGCTTTGATGAGTGGAACTCTTGTATACAATGCACTAAGGGCAACATTTAAGGCGAATTAGATTTGTAGATAGGGCTTTTGAATGCTGCATAAATGACTTCAATGAAAGGATATGCTGATATGCCAGGAAACGTCGAGTGGTGAAGCCACCTTGAAACTTATGTGTGTGCACATGCTCTTTGTATCGTTAGTTAATAAGCACCAGATGCTTTCAGAACAAGCTTCACTCCACTGAAGGATTCTTGGATCACTGTGGCACCTTTGAAGACTTCTTGGGTAAAGACTACCATATAGGCACAAGAGAAAGCATGAAATTAAAAAAAAAAGTGAGGGAACTTTTTCATTTGGCTTATAATTATTTTTTTTGCATTGCTTAACTGCACGAGTTCCAAAACAAATTTACCAGGCTAGGCTGATTTATTGTCCTTATGGTCCTTTAAGCTCACAGTTCAACAATTGGTGGACTAAGTGTGAAGTGTGTGTGATGTGGAATGGTTTGATAATTCATAACATTTGTTGGAAGTTTGCAATGGGCTGTTGCAATCTTTGAATCTAGTGACTGGTTTGTTTGTAATGGGGTCTGTTTTCAGGCTACAACTTGTAGACTGAATAGTGGTGGGTCATCTTGCTCCTTTATGCTGGCATAGCAGTTCTGGTTACTAAAATTTAAGTGTTTTCGCGGTTGTGTCTGGATAGGTGGTGGACATCATCCATCCCAACCGTGGCACCGTCTCCAAGAACGAGGTGCGTGAGAAGCTCGGCACCATGTACAACACAACACCTGATGTGGTCTTCTGCTTTGGCTTCCGCACACAATTTGGCGGTGGCAAGACCTCTGGTTTTGCCCTGATCTATGACACTCTGGACTTTGCCAAGAAGTTCGAGCCGAAGTACAGGTTGTGCAGGGTAAGTGCTTGCATCAGCAAATACAGCTGGCATTTAAATATGCTTAAGTTTATTTAATTTTTGATAGCTTTTAACATGGCAACTACAGTAAGACCAGGTCAATACAATTGCCAAGTGCACTGTTGCCTTGTGCTTAATTGCCTTAAGTGCCAATTGCATTAGGTCATCATTTAGCAAAATATTTATTTTCCAGGTATATATGTTTGATGTGTCTAAAGAACCACACTTTTTAAAAGAGTTACTCGTTCCCTTAGTCCACTGCTCAAGCCTTCTGAAACGTTCGCCTTCCGCGATAGTTTCGCCCTGACGATAGTCACGTTCCATAAATCAAGCCACTGCTTACGCGTGACGTCAGCGTGCACTTCCAACATGCGCTGACGAACGCTTTACATCGCACGAGAGAGCGCACCGTGCGAGCACAGAGCGGCTCGGGTCTGTTGTTTTCGAGTGTAGTGGCCGCAGTACAGGTTCTGCGCGCTTGACTACGGTTGGTTACGGCCACTTTAGGTAAAATAAATTGAATAAGGAAGTGTGAGATGTTTTATTTTAAATGAAACAACGCGAAACAACGCGTGTAAGACGCCACCGAAAAGGCTACTGTAAACTATCACCCGTCTTATCTCTACTGCGCTCCGCCACCAAGCGAATGCCAAAGGACGCCAAAACACATGTTCGTTTATTCAATATATATCACCCATCACCCATCTACACAATGACATTAACACAGTGACATAGCACCCATCAACACAATGACATTAAAATGACGTAGGCCAGAACTACTAGCAGGTGCTGTTTAGTTTCCGGTTTTGCTAAAACTTTCCATCAGCATGCACCGTTGGCGGAGACCTGGCCAAGGCGATAGTTTCGCGGAAGCCGAACATATCAGAATACGGGCCCAGCATAGTGCTTGGCCTTCAGCTGAAGGTAGTTTTGGCCCATTTGCATGCACATAAAGTAGTAATAAGACCAGTATGAAACGACAAGTGATTACACGATACAGCTCTGTAGTAAAAATTTTCACGTGAGCAAATCGCTTGATTCAAGACCTAAGAAAGTAAGTAAAAATGTAAGAATGTGCTTATATGATAAACAGCACCTATGTTTCAGGAATATGGCCTTTTACCACCATGTACCACAATGGTTCATTATTTAGCATCATAAAACTATTTGCCTTATTTACGTCCAACTGCTTTTAATTCGAAAATTTGCCTTGATTGAACTAGGAAGGCTTTTGGGAGTTTCTTGAGTCACTGCCAGGATTAAGTTTATAATTGTAGCCATGTGTGATAACAAAAATGTATTTTTGAACCAGACGAGTTTGACTGTTATACAGTACGTTTAGCGCGCTTTTTAAAGCCGCAAATGGTAATCGCGGAGCTGTTTCGCTGCGTATGTCAGTTAAATCTGATATGCCGAAGACACAGGCGTCCGAATCGTGCGCTGACAAGTCGGGAGGATCAACTGGATGACGGGATAGGCAGTCCACATCCTGATGCAGTCAGCCAGATTTGTAGGTGACGTCAAAGCTGTATTCTTGCAGTTTCAGTGCCCAGCGACCCAGTCATCCTGTCAGACCTTTGAGTTAAGACAACCAGAAGAGCGCATGGTGGTCTGTGATGACCGAAAAAGTGCGGCCAAAAAGTATGGTCGAAACTTGCCGACAGCCCAAACTAGTGCGAGGCACTTGTGCTCAGTGATAGAAAATTTGCACTTTGAAGAGGAAAGAAGGTGACTGGCATAGACGATGACGCGGTCTGGTCCTTGTTGATGCTGGGCAAGAACAGTGCGAAGTTCAGTGGGGGCTGACAAGTCACAATGGGCCAAGATGGGTGGTGATGTAAGTAAAGTCGCGAGCATGTGAAACGCAATGGCCTGTTCAGGGTCCCAAGGAAATGACGTTTTCTTCTTCAAGAGTTGCGTGAGTGGACGGGCAACATCGGCGAAGTTCTTGACAAAATGTCGAAAATAGGAGCACAAGCTGAGAAAGCTCCGTACGTCTTTAGTGGAACGTGGCATAGGGAAGTCTTTGACAACGCGAATTTTTTTTGGATTAGGCTGTACGGCTTCAGCACTCACAAGGTGGCCAAGTACAGTGATTTCGCGATGGCCAAAACGGCATTTGGCAGAGTTGAGCTGAAGGGCTGCTTGCCGGAAAACTTCAAGAGCTGCCGACAAGCGGCTAAGGCGGCTTTGAAATATGTGTTCGAAGACGATGACATCGTCAAGGTAAACGAGGCATGTTGACCATTTGTATCCATGAAGGAGGGAGTCCATCATCCTTTCGTGTGTGGCTGGGGCATTACACAGTCCAAAGGGCATTACCTTAAACTGTAAAGCCCATCGGGCGTAACAAATGCGGTCTTTTTACGGTCTTGATCATCGACGGAAATCTGCCAGTATCCTGACCTCAGGTCATTAGAAGGGAAGTATGCAGAGCTGTGTAGACAATCAGGAGCGTCATCGATCCACGCCAGAGGGTAGACGTCCTTGCGCGTTGCTTTGTTTAAGTGGCAGTTGTCTGCAGAAGCACCAGCTGCCATCTTTCTTCTTGACTAGGTCAAACGGTGACGCCCATGGACTGCATGACGGTTCAGTGACGTCCTTGGTGAGCATCTTGTCGACTTCACGCTGTATCACTTCTCGCTCCACATACGACACGCGATAAGGACGTCGTCTGATTGGGCTGACGTCCCCAGTATTAACTTTATGAGTGACCACATATGTCTGTCCCAACGGACGGTGAATAAAGTCAAAGATGTCGCGGTAGGACATCAATATGCACTGCATATTGACTGTCTGAGCAGGAAAGAGGTCGGACGCTATCATCTTGTCAATATCACCTTTGAAGTGATTTTGTGAGGAAGGGGAAGGGGCAGAGGAGAAAGAAGCGTTCGTGACGAATGCAGAAACGGCACACTCATCGATAGAAGAGATGTGGGCTAGAGTCATGCCGCCTGGGATAAGTTACGTGCACCAGCCGAAGTTCAGTATGGATAGAGACGTTCCATTATCCTTAATTTTCATAAGGATGTGAGGAAGAGTGACGTTTTTGCCGAATAACACGTTAACGATCCAAGTCAAGATGTAATCGCCATAGGGAATGGGAGAAAAAGAGCGCAAGTTCATGTATATAATGGCTTGAGGAGGTAGACAAACGTAATCCACTGAGCACAAGCGCGGTTGGCGTGCAGTAAGAGCGTCATGGTAGCATGGTAGGTCTAGGTGAAGCAAGCTGGTTCCACAGTCAATAAGGGCAGAATGGGCAGACAGAAAATCCATACCGAGGATGGGTTCATGGGAGCATTTCTCGAGGATGGCAAGTAGTATGCTTGTGGTTCGGTCAGCAACACCTATTCGAGCGGAGCACATCCCTAGCATGGGAAATGTTCCGCCATCGGCGCCGCAAATGAACGGTACTGTGGGTAGTGCTAGGACCTTCTTAAGGCGGCGACGAAGCTCCAAACTAATCACTAGATATCTGAGCCCCGGTATCTACATGTGCGTCGTCCAGTTTAACGTCTGTCAGGTTCCTTCTGGTCTGCAGTGTGGTTAGAGGATGTCGCAGGCGAGTCGTCGATGCAGCATCGCCTCTAGGAGCTGCATCGTCTAGTTTTCCTGAGGGAGTTGTTCAATTGGCGACGTAGGGCGGCGGAATAGGGGCGAGCGAGATGATTGGCGAAGAGACAATAGCGAACGGGACTGGTGACCACGTGGGGATGGTGAACAACCATACGGCATGGAGGGAGCGTCTTCGCCGGTGGTGTGGGGAGGCTCGATGTAGGGTTGAATTCTGCCATGTTCCATGTCGGGGTGACGGTTGTATCCATAGGGCGCCTGATACCAAAACCACCGTCTGTTACAATGGCAGGCCACGTGTCTGATACGATGGCAGTTGAAGCAAATGGGACGGTCATCAGCAGTCCTCCACTTGGTGGGATTGCGAGTACAGAATGGCAGCCTTTGACCTTGGGCGTGCAAAAGTGAGGGACGGCGCTCGATTGGCTGGTAAGGAGCTGTGGCACAGAAAGAGTTCAGGCCGAGAGCTCCTGATGAACGACAGCATGGACTAGTGGCACCATCTGGGAGCTATGGTCACAGGTATGGCTGCACGTAGAAGCAGGAGACAGCGTCAAGTTCATGTCAGATGATCTTCTTCGCGTGTTCTACGGTGAGCGACAACTCAGGTACGTCTTTACACGACCACGTTGCTGCTGTGCTCGAAAGTGGAGCGAAATAATGGGCAATCTGTCGACTTTTGGCGGCCTCAAAGTGCTTGCACGCTTGGATGACGGCATCGACGGTGTCGCAGTCTTTGCAGATTAGCAGATTGAAGGCATCCTCTGCTATGCCCTTTAACACGTGGCCCACTTTCTCAGACTCCGTCATGCCGTCTTTGGTATTGCGACAAAGGGCAAGCACGTCCTGTATTTAAGTCAGGTATGACTCTGTCGCTGTCTGTGCACGAGATGGCAGCTCCTTCTTTGCTGCTGCCCTTTTGCCTGGAGCCTTGCCGAACAGGGAACGCATCTTTTCCTTGCATGCATCCCAGCTCCCAATTTCGTCTTCAATATTTTCGAACCACACCTTCACTGCACCTTTGAGGTAAAATAACATGATCGTCTCATCCCAGTGGTTGTTCTTACTTGCATGCTCGTACAGGGGTCCTCGATGTCGACGTCGTCAGTCCCGCAGAATGTGCCTGGGTCATTTAGCTGATCCAGGACGACCGTTGTCGTTGCAGTAGCCTCGGTGGGCGCCGACCCCTCTTCCGCCATTGTGGAGAAAGCCAAGCGGCGGCTGCTGCGGAGCTCCGTTGTACGGTGTAGACCCTGCACCTGCACCAAAATGCCACGGGGATGAGAGTAGCCAAAAGGGATAGGAAATCGTATTTACAAAATATATACAGGAAAAGACGGCTGCAGGCTATATGGCAGAACAACACGAGCGCTACTCTGATCGTCGTCTTCCCCGTCTTTCTGCCGCATTCTTCCACGCTCAGCAGGATGCGTGCTTCGGTGCGCGGGAATAGCGCGTAACAATATGGTAATCGTAAGAGTCGAGCAAGCAGTCACACAAGGCTTGTAGCGTGTTCACTTGGTAGGACGTCGGTCAAAATGTCTTTCACAGCGGTGCGTGACTCGTTTGTGCGCGCGGGGCGGAAGGGTGGATTGAAGAGACAAAATGTATCCAATTGAACTTCCAGATATTCTGTGATAAATCATTGTCCAGCGATAATTCTCGCAAAAGTGGCAAGCCTTACTCTCTGCTGTGAATGCTGCGGACAGTACTTTTATTGCGGCAAAAGTGTTCGTAGCTACTTTTGTGAAAGATCATGCGAACTGAATAGCCAATGCGGCAGCACGAAGTTGCTCTACTGAAAAGCTTTAATGCCCTACACACCAGATTGGGATGTACACACTGGGTTGTTTTGCAGCCAAGAAGCCCACGTACAATGCTTAAAACATGGCAAACACTCGGGATCAACCGTGGCTAAACCGTTCGAGAGGTCGAACACTTCGCAGCCAGTATCTCGCGATGTTGTTTTCCACATCCCAGAGAAATTACAGCAGCTGGGTGCCACAGTATGTCCTCCAGGCCAATGCAGACACGGGGTGCCAGCAAGCATTGACTAAAGTTTTTTCGATATGCATGTGATGTAGTCTACCACATTTGTTTTTCTTGCGGGCACAGTCACATTGGGCTAGCAGTTTTCTGCCTGAATATTCATCGCAGGGACCACTGCAGCCAGCTAACGGGAGTTCCTTGTTCACACCTTGCTGCAAATGCAGATGTGACCGGTTTTTCTGCGCACATTTGTTGTGTTCAAGAAACTATGAATAACTTAATTCTGTCTCCATCTAAAACATGGCGCCACGTGTTGGCCATCCTTTTAGGAATTTTACGAACCATGAAATGTTCTTTTTGGAAAGTCTTTTCTCACATCAGCTTGATACAGTCCCTGGTTTAGTATGAGTGCATGCATTATGTTTCTTTCTTTCTTCTTTTTTTTCAGTCTGCTGTTTGAAAGGTCATTTTCCTTTGGAGTGTCCTAGCTAAAGATAGTCACAGGGGTGTCGTTGAAAATTTGAAAATATAAGCAGCCCTTTATGTGACATGACATGATTCCTTCACACATTGTAACCAAGCTGAAGCTTATTTTTTGAGCGCATGCCTTTCTTTCAGCATGAAAAGAAAATATCCTAAATGAAACAAAGTGAAAAGTGCTGCTCATGCATTCCTACGATGTTCCGACTCAGAGAGCTGAAAACTAATAAAATGTGCTTTGCTTGCATAATTCTGATGCCTTATGTACAAAATTTATGGATGGGGATGAAACAAATGTGCTCGTTTGCAGTAGCCTATAACAGAAACAAAAGATTGCAATATTAGCTTTGAAAGTTCAAGGGGCCCAGTGGGGGGGATGTTGGCACACATATTCTTTTCTTGTGCGGCCGTTGCTGCACGTGACCGTTGGCGTGGCTGAGCACATGTGCAGCCCGTGCACTGTTTCAGGGGCATTGGGATGCGTATTGTGTTTAAAAAGAGTGGGTGGGCTGACGCGGCGTGGCGTTGGGTGCGTTGTATTCCCGTGTGCTTATTACTGGAGGTTGCATAATCTCAAGTTGCGGAGATGCATTGAAGCGAGAGACAGACGAAGCATTCACGCTAACTGCCGGCCCTTTTCGTGACCGTGTCGTCCCACTGCGGGCAACACTATCGACCGGAGGGGCAGAGTGGATGCGGAAGCGTGGCTGCTTCATACTGTGGATGTGCTTCTTCGCTTCATACTGTGGATGTGCAGATTTCCTTGATGCGGCATGACACCTTGTCTTTGGTCACTGACTCTCAAATTCAGACGTTTTTTTTTTTCTCGTTCGGATTTGCTTTTTCCGATTGCAGTCCCTTCCGTGTAAAAAGTATTAATTGGCGAATGTACTTATTCGACTAAAAGGTTGAATTTCAATGCAACGAAGGAAATCGCAATTTTACTGGTTTCATTATATCGAGGTTTAACTGTACATACTTCCGGAAAAAGCCGACTCTCGTCTGCGTGCACTCGGTCGTACCCGCCCACATAGAAAGGAACCTTAATTTTTGGCACAATGCATACCAGTGTAGTAGCCGTCGTGTGTCTGCCAATATACATTTTGGCAGCTACCCGAAAACCTCGAAGAGCAGCTGTGTTTTGCTTGTGTGCATTCGGTACTCGCATGAACATGTGTTTGCTGGGGTCCCCATACTAATGAGTTAGCTGGCGTGCTTGGAAAGGTTCAAAATGTGGCAGTTCGATTTGTAATAGCAAATTATTCTAAAAAAACTTTGCATTACTGAGAGTAAGGGTAAGCTGCAATGGCAGGATTTAAAAAACTGTAGAAAATGGCTTCACTTAAGCTTATTTCACAGCATATACAATTTCAAAACGTGTAGAGATAGAGAAAGTCTTATTAGGCTATCATGAAATCCCGCAAGAGACCACAGTAAGAAAATGTTTGAATTTCCTCTTAGGATGACGCCTTGGATTGTTTTTTCTCTGGAAAGAGTGGAATGTTCTTCTGCCTGCAAATGCTTGCGTAGTGTCCAATGATGATTCCCTCCCTGCTTTGCGTGCTTGATTTGAGTGTAAGTTATGCTACACGAAATGTGTGCTACCAGCTACAATGCCAGTAAAGGTAACCACAAAGGAAACAAGCAAAAATGGCATGTGCAATAAAACAAAATGTTAATGTTCCATCAGTATTGCTGTGAAACATGTAATTGCGATATCGGGGGACTGAGCAAAAGAACGATATGTGCATACTTGCCAAAGTATGGCTCTCCTTCGCACGTTGATTGCGACAGCTAACAAGAAGCGAAAATTTGCTTTCTTTGTTTTGTCCTGTTCTGTTTCTGTTAAGATATACTTTTTTCTTTATTTACTTTCCTTTGGGCTTTCATAGCTGTATGATGTGCACATCTGACCAATAATGTAATATGAAAGTTAGCGGTTGTTCGTGTTCGTCGTTCCTTGTCCTTCAATTTGTGTGCTAAAGTCAATAGAACGCCAACCAGTGTAAACTTGTGCGTTGAATTTCTTTTCTTGTTTTAGCAAGAATAATCTGACTTGTTATGCTTCCGAATAAACAATTAGATTATTAAAATGAAGCTCGTCGGAGCATGTCGTTAGTTTTTCTTATAATTACACTATTTCAACTGCAGAACCAACATATTCTTGCCTGTAGATTTAAATAGAATTAAGTGTTTTTGTCATTCTTACTTTTTGAATACCTTTTAAATATTTCATAATGTCAACTGCGCCCACTGAAACATTAAATTGGAGCAAAAGTACTGTAAATTTTCACCTCTGCAGGCATGGTATGGGCATAAAATGTGAGAACGTGTGCAGTGAGGCAGGCTATGCTGCTTAGGTAGCCGTACCTTAAACGCTACACAGCGATCATTCACACTCTCTGAAGAGCCATGTGCACGCAAAGAAACTTCTTTGATCCTAACTCTCCATTCATGTTCATTGTGTAAGCATTCTTTGGTGAGTACTCCAGCAAAACCTGTCATGCGAAAAATCTAATGCTTGTATCTGAAAAAAATGTGTAATTTCTAAGTTGAGGCATTTAATTGTTATAATAATGTAAATGTAGATTAGTGGTAGCATTTTGTGCGATAAAGCAACGATTGAAACAAAAAATTTTAAACAAAAGTGTGTCTGTAACGCAAAAAGCATGGCACCTTACCCATGGGGATACATAGGGCTCCATAGAAAATGCACGGGGAAGCCTATGGTAGGGGTGGGTCCTCTGAAACTTGAGCGTGGGTTAACGGAAATATGGGAGTTGGCCAACTTCAATTTGGGAACCAAATTAAAAGCTAAGTGACAGCCGAGCAAAGCAGTGCTTATGCATTTGTAGACAATACTCAGAATTTCTGTACAATTTATTTAATAAACGCTTCATAACATACTACGTAACGGCTGAAACTTACTAACATTAAGAATACTAAGATGTGAACAACATTATATAGTTGTTGTGATAACGGCTGTTGATTATTTGAAAACTATGCAACATTTGATTCGATTCGTTTCTGGCGCTGTTTGATTCGTATTCGATTCGGTCCCAAAAATCGTTATTCGCACACCCCTGCTTATTTCTAACAGGTGAGAACAGTGCTCTGGACACAAAGCCAGTCCACATAGAAAAGTGGCCTGGTGCATTGTGCACTGACTGACAACCAATCTGTTTTGGAACAGACAAAGCAATAAATATGCAGAAATGCTTCGTCAAAGGCATGAAACCACAGAAGGAGGCAGGGGTGCCCTGCTAATAGGTTTGCAAAGAAGTATGCCATTTTCTTGGTAAGTTCAAAAAACATATGCTGCACTGACACACGTCTGTTTTAATTTTGTTAAATTCGATAACTTCCTGGGTTAATTGGTTGCTATTTTTACTACCACTTTGCACTTGTGACATTCAGGCCGGCATCTTCACTATTTGTATACCCAAATGGTCACATTGTAGTGGCGCTCAATCGTGAAGGTCCTCATTCAAATATCACCTTGGCTGGTCTGCGTATTGTGGAAGTGCCTGAAGCCGAACCTCCCTAAAGATAAGGAAGACGACGACCGAGACGGGGTGGGGGCACGAAAGAGGAGGAAGATCATTAAAATCGCTGACTAAACAGACCGTCTCACTCTTATTTCCTTACATTTTTGGCACAGCCGTGGCAACCTGAAGCTGATGTGGGTCCGGATTGGAGCCGGCCAACACTATGATGGATGCGGATACGTCCAGAGTTTCCAGATCGACAGTGAAGAGCCAGTCGGCTTGGAAACTGGAGCCTCCTCACCTGGTTCATGACCAAGTCGGGTGCAACTGTGGCTGGACTCCTTGACTAAGTTACCGTGAAGGTATTTGTCAGTAGGGAAAAGTACTACAACTTCTTTTAACCAACTCACCAAAGACGTGCTGTAGATCGTCAACCAGACTTTGCAGTAATTCTGCCTCTCATGTAGACTCAGCACAAGCTTAATACCAAACACAGTTTATATCTGCTATAGTACAAGCGATGCAGCATAAGAACTATCATCGAGGCGACGCCATAACACCAGACATGTTCGATGGGACATCAGGAGTTCCAACTTCGTGGCTGGACTTTTACGGTTACGCTTGTTTGCAGAACCACTGGGTGGCTGACGAAAAGAAGGTATTTAATTTAAGCTTTTTCTATATAGCACTGCAAAAAAGTTGTACGACATTTGGATTGTGGAAAACGTTAGCGATAATGGAGTGAATGGGAGAAGCGCCTGCTGTCCTCTTCTTGTTTAAATGTGGTACAGCAGTGGAATAACAATTGCATTTAAGCCTATTAGTGGCATTCTCCATGACTATTGGGTGTATTGAAAAAAAAAAAGACTACTTGAACTGGCCGATCCCACTTCACCAGAAACATCAGTCGTGCCTCTTCTGTTGCTTGGTATGAGTAAATACGGTAAATACGGTATGTAGTGGGTATGTCCTTTCCCCTTTTATCACTTAAGGTCACATTTCCTCAGTTAGATCTGTTAAAAATTGCTCGCATTCCATTGATCCATCCTTCCCGTACCAAAGAAAGGTGATTGTTTGCTGTTAACTAATTGTCGTCCAATTTCCCTAATTTCGTCATGCTGTAAATTACTTGGGCACGTCATTGCTAATCGCATAAATGAGTTCTTAAATCGGCACTCTATTCTATCCAAACTTTGGCATGGTTTTCTTAAAGGGTATTCGGCAGTAGCCCAATTAATAACAATCATTCATTCGCTCGCACTTACCCTAGACAGTAATGGCCAAGTTGATCTCATATTAGATTTCAGAAAAGGTTTTGATAAAGTTCGTCATGATAAATTGATTTTAAAGCTAAAAACTACTGGCCTTCTAGAAGTATTGGTTATCTGGATTTCAGACTATTTAACTAACTCTAAGCAGTATGTTTCAATTGATGGAAAAGAGTCTGACGGTCTTGCAGTCACTTCCGGTGTGCCTCAAGGGAGTGTACCGGGCCCTTTATTATTTCTTGTTTATATTAACGACATCGTTGACGCAGTTGTTCCTGGCGTAGAGATTGGTTTTTTTGCAGATGATTGTGTGCTGTATCGTGACATTACATGTTCTAATCACCAGAATGACCTAGATATTTCTTTACTAACATCCTAGCATGGTGCCAGTAATGGGTTATGGTTCTAAACAAAGACAAAATGAACTCCATTCGCATATCATGCAAGAAACTTACTTTCGATGACAGGTATCACCTTGGACTATCACCCTTACATGAAGTCTTCAGGTTTAATACCTAGGTGTAACAATGACTGACGATATCTCCTGGAATTCACATGTTGAAAATATCTGCTCATCTGCCTTTCGCAAACTATGTATTTTACAGAATAAACTTTCGGAAGCCCCCACTCGGGTTAAAATATTTGCTTATAATTCATTTTAAACAGGCCTAAGCTCGAGTATGCATGCGTGGTGTGGGATCCACATACTATAACCAATATTAAAAAACTTGAGACAATTCAAAGGAAAGCCATAAGGTTTACTTATTCACAATTTTGACCGTTTGATTCACCGTCTGAGAAAAAAAGATATGCGTCGAAAATTTTTTTCCCTGCTAATAAATAAAAGATTGGTGCTTGATCCTGCACCGTATGTATTGTTTCTAACCGCACGCGTCACCATCAACCTGGTTCACTAACCCCTTACTTTGCTCGCACTGACACATTCAAATTTTCCTTTTTCCCGCATACTATTAGAGAGGGGAATTCACCGATGCAATAGCTGACAACGCATTGTGATGCTGCATGTTTTTTATTTTTTACTTTCTACCTTTGACACCCTATGTTATCAGTTTCTGTGCTTGATCTGCCTTGATCTGTAACGTGATCCGCTTGCATCTGTAACATGATCTGCAGTATGAAATAAATGAATAAAATAAATACAGGCGTATCCGTGAGCTTGATAAACTCAAGTTTGGTAGAGAGAAGTCGAATTTGCAAAGACAAGATTATTGGGGTGCGCAGTTATGCTGGAATAGCCAGGCTTCTTGAGAACTCTGCAACAGTTCCAGTCGAAAGGTGTTGCCATCCCTATTGAAGCAATACGAATGAACGATGTCACGTTCATGTTCATATTGTCAAGGCCAGATACAAAGCTTTTGAGAGCCAGCATCTCTTCGTAGGACAAACTAACTATCGTTCACGCACGAGATGACAGCAGTGGAATGAATGGAAATCACCGAGTTATGAAAACGTCAGAGGACGTTCCCAGTAGTTACACAGAACTGGTATGCATTGAGCCTTACACTCTTGCAATGGCGTTTATTGAAATGCCATTTAAATTATGAGACACACCTGTTGTCCGTAAGAAACCTTACAGTCTGTCACACGAGAAAAAGATGTGGTTGAAGAAGGAACTGCAGCAGATACTTTGCAGCAGGAATTATAAGACCATTCATGTTGTCATATGCTCCTCTCATTACAATAGTGCCGTAGGAAGATGGAACATTCAGGCTTTGCTTTGATTATCGTACGATTATTAAGCAGACAGCCCTGTTTCCGTTACCTATGCCATGCATTGATGACTTATGAATGAAACGGGTATGTCACTGACTTTCAAGAATTGACCCTTGTAAAGGGTATTGGCAGATACCACTCCAAGAAGAGTATGAAAAGTACACAGCCTTTTTGACCCCATTTCATTCATATATTGCACTGGAGAAGAACGAGCAGTACGCACTGTTTCGAGAAAGGTGACAACGACGAGTTTGCTCAAAGCCTTGTGCCTGTATTGCCTGAGCTATGTGATCTCTCGCTGAAGTGTTCTACTCTCTGAGAGCCTCATTAATTACACCAGAATGCCCCTCAAGAATTTCGTGGGAGTGCTGGGCCCTTTACTGACCTGGAACTCGACAGTTGGACGCTACCTTCCGTTTCTGCCATGCCTGAGGGCGCCGCGCATCCCGGTCCTCCCCACGCGTCGCCTATCGTTTGCTCCGGTTCTGTATGCCACGCGATCCTCCCATCTTCAGCGGCACCGATCATCATGATGTGGAGGATTGGCTCTCGTCATACGACCGCATGAGTGCTCATAACAAATGGGATGACGCAGTTAAACTGACTAACGTCATCAAATTTCTGGTTCTGGCTGATTTCTAATTCCGGAATCTTGAATCCACCCTTTCCACCTGAATGGCATTTACACATTCTTTCAAAGAAGTCTTCGGGCACCCTGCTGGGCGGTGTTCAACTGGAACAGCGGTTGCGTGTTCACGCTCAGCAAAAGGGTGAAAACTTCACCAGCTACATTGAAGATGTAGTTGACCTTTGCCGGCGCATTAATCCTGCTATACCCGAAGTTGAAACGATAAAGAATGTCATGAAGGGCATAGAGGATAACGCCCTCCAGGTGCTCTTGGTGAAAAGTCCTCAAACAGTTGACGGCGTCATTACGCTGTGCCAGAGCGACGATGAGCTCTGCAAACAACACCTTACTATGCGCTGAGCTGTCGCGCAGGATGACACAATGTTGACTTGAACCGACAGTTCCAGTGCTGCTTCCCCCCACTCCTCGTCCCTCGACTTAATCAAACAATTCCTTTGAAAGGAAGTCGCGCGCCAATTGCCACTTCTGCCTGCTAGCCAGTCGTCTGAGTCCTCTTTGTCTCCAGAACACCGACGGGTCATGCGCGAGTCATACACTTGTCATACACTTGTCATACTTGTCATGCACTGACAAGTCAGCGACGCACTACCAGTCACTAGTCAGCCACCTCCAGCGCTTGTTCCGCTCACGTACGCTGCCGTACACTATATTTGCACACTACACGCCCACAAGCGGTTTCTATGCGTCGCCTTCTGCAGCTGTGAACTATACGACCCGAAGCGGCTTTTGCGTGCCTCCACAACCCCTACGCTCAGCTCAGCTTTCTGCACCCCAACCTGGGCCCCCCTGTTCACAATCCATGGCTTACCCAAGACAACCGGCCCATCTGCTTTGCAGGTGGCTTTGCTGGCCATGTGGCATGGTTCTGCCGCTGGTGGGGTTGGTACCCTCCCGATACTGCGAGACCACAAGGGAATGCTCCTCACTCCCAGTCCCACTATGCTCCACCAGTTCCGTCCTTCACTTCCTCTTCTCCTTTTCCCTGAATATTCTGCACTCGTCGGTCTCCACCTCCCAATCGACTTTCACTGTCCCCGATTATCTGTCGCCCTTCTACTGTGGAGGAAAACTAAAAGGTGCAGTTCCGAAGGCAAGAACTGCGATCTCATCGAACTGCTCAAGCCCTCGTTTATTCCCTGTGAATGTCATTGAAGTTTATGCTGAAGGGATCACCGTTCACGCACTTGTCCACGTGGGTGCTGCAGTGTCAGTGATTGCCGAAGAGCTTGCCGGCCAATGTCGCGATGCTGTTTTCTGCCATTTCACTACGTACCGCAAGCGCTGAGGCAATTGAGCCTTTAGAAACGTGCACCATCCATGTCGCCATAAAAGACAGTTTATGCCACATTGAGTTTGTTGTTCTTCCTCGCTGCTCTCATGCCATCATGCTAGGATGGGACTTCCTCTCATCTCATCAAGCAGTTGTTGATTGTGCCCGTGCAGAACTTGCACTGACCCCATTTTGCGGCAGTCTTTCGAAGTTCTGCCTCTGTCTTCTGCTCGAGCATTCATCGACACCGACATTCCTCCTTTCTCTTCCACCCTTGTGCCCGTTTCCTGTGCTGCTTTCTTCGATTCTACCATTCTCTTCACGCCGTCATCCCTTCTTGCTTCCCATTGCCCTCCTTCCCATTTGCCAGGGCCCCAGTGCACCTTACGTTTTGAATCCATTTCGTGTCTGTCAAGCTTACACCATGGCGAGTGCCTCGGTTCTGCTGAAGGAATTGATGTGAGCTCTGTCTACGATGTGCTTCATGACTTGTTTCCTCTTCAGGTTGACGCCATGGTGCTTCCCGTCGCTGTCTGAGCTGTCATATGACAGAACGTTTGCTCGATCTGTTGATCCCAACCTCACTCCGAGTCAGCACGTGCAGATCGGTGACCTTCTTAACCAATTTCATACTTCTTTCGACTTCCAACAACAATGTTGAAAACTGACCTCCATAGTCGTTCATCACATCGACACTGACAGCCATGTGCCGCTACGCCAGCGTCCATACCGTGCATATCAATGAGCTCGTAGGAGACGTGCACCAACGTGGCATTTTACAGCGTTTGCACAATCCCTGGGCCTCTCCAGTACTGCTGGTCAAAAAGAAAGATTGGAGAATTCGTCTTCGTGTGCACTATGGACGACTCAACAAGATAACCCGGAAAGAGGTCTATCCTCTTCCCCGTATCAACGACGCACTGGATTGTCTCCGAGGCGTTGAATTGTTTTCACCCTTGGACTAAGATCCGGTTATTGGCAAATCCCGGTGGCTGAGGCAGGTCACCCAAAAACGGCGGTCGTTTCGCTGGACAGCTTACATGAATTTACCGTCATTGCCTTCTGGCCTGTGTAATGTGCCTGCCACATTTGAAAGAATGATGCATAACAACCGGGGCCTTAAATAGCAGACATGCCTTTGTTATATCGATGACATTGTCATCTTTTCCCCTGACTTTTCTTCTCACCTTACAAATCGAAGATTGCTTATGGAATACTACTGGCCTGGCTGTTTCAAAGATGTGGAAAACTTTGTAAGATTATGCGACGCCTGCCTGCACTCGGGTAAACCAGGAGAAACATGGAAAGCTCCACTAAAAGTAGTGTCCTTAATGACAGAACCTTTCAGACGCCATGTGATAGACACAGTAGGGCCTCTACCAAAGACAAAGTTGGGTTACAGGTACTTGTTTACTATGCTGTGTCCGGCTACAAAGTTTCCAGAAGCAATCCCCCTGAAAGAACTCAGCTCCACCGAAGTAGTAGATGCGCTTTTGACAATATTCGTACGAGTTGGGTTCCCAGCCAAAATTCAGGCGGATCAAGGGTCGGTATGCACCAGCGCACTGACTTCCACATTCTTACAAAAGGATGGGGTAAAGTTGATACACAGTTCCGTCGGTCATACTCAGTCAAATAGTGTAGAGAGGTAGCATTCAGTGCTTTGGAGAGTTTTGCTGGTGCTCTGTTACGAGCACAAGGAGGACTGGGAGAATTGTCTTCCGGCCACTTTGCTTCGCGAACGGTTCCTCATGAGGATACAGGGTGCTCGCCAGCAGAACTAGTGTATGGGAGGCCACTCCGTTCTCCACTGAGAATGTTAAGGGAGCTGTGGGAGGAAAGACGAGACAGTCCAACAGTGGTAGAATTTATTCATTACTTCTCTCCGCCTTGCGGGTTTCCGCAGAACTACTACGTCAAACACTTGCCTTTGCTTCGTGTTGTCGACAAATTCGACTTCGCCCTGCCATCTGCTAGCCGCCTGGTTAGCTCAGATGGTAGAGCGGCTGCCCCAGAAAGGTGATGGTCCCGTGTTAGAGTCCCGGACCAGGACGAATTTTTCTTCAACTCTTGAGGCTGTTCTTTCGAGGAACCCGTTTGGGTTTCCTTTGTAGCAATTGCTACGAACGGGTGGATGTCTGATTTTCCCTTTATTCAGTGGTAGAATACGTACTAAATCTGCTGGAACGGCTATAAGTGCAACCCAAGAACTAGTCGAAAAGAACATGGGAGTAGCTCAAAAGAATGTCAAATCCTATTGCGACAAGAATGCGAGGCTTCGTACGTTTAATGCCGGAGACCAGGTAATGATCCTCAAACCTTCAAGAAAGAACAAGCTTGAAGTTCACTGGGACAAACCCGTTAAAGTGTTGCGCAAGCTTTCAGATACTAACTATGCTCTGAAAATGCCCGGTCGCAGGAAGGAGGTGAGGATATACCACTGCAGTTTGATGAAGCCAAACGTAGTGCGGAGCAGAGTCGTTAACTGTACCATCAAGGAGCAGGATGATACTAGTATCGAGTTTAGTGAGCGTAAGGCAACCTCCAACTCTGAAATAAGCCTGGAAGAAGTGGTAAAATATTCAATAAGCTCGCACGCTCTTAGACCCGAGCAGCTAGATGAGCTAAAAGGGATGTTGAGGGAATATCTCGACAGATTCTGTGATCGGCCAGGCAGAACCGAACTAATAATGCATAAAATAGAGCTGACGGCAACCAAACCCGTAAGATCAAAACCTTACAGGGCGTCTCCACGAGAGAGAGAAATTATCGAGGCAGAGATGCAGCGCATGCTAGAGTATGGAGTTACTGAGCCCGCTGAGAGTGACTACAAGTCACTGCTAATACTTGTAGAAACCCCTAATGAGGACCCTCGTCCCTGTGTGGACTACAGGAAGTTAAATGCCATCACTAGGGATCCGCTGTACCCGATACCCAACATTGAGGAACGAATCGAAAGAGTTAGCGCTGCTAAATACATTCCATCTATGGATCTCGTGCGGGGATACTGGCAAGTTCCCCTTCAGAAAGTGCCAGCCGCTATGCCGCATTTATCTCATCTGTAGGCACTCTTCACCCTCTCGCCCTCAGCTTCGGGCTGAAGAACGCGCATTTAGCTTCTCTAAGTTAATGTATATTGTCCTAAAAGACTTGCAGGAGTTCGCCTTGCCATATCTTGATGATGTAGAAATTTTTTCGGACAGCTGGGAACAGCACGTATCGAACCTCAAAGAGGTGTTCTCACGGTTGAGGGAAGCAGGCTTGACGATGAAGGCGGAAAAGTGTAGGTTTGGCTGCTCGCAGGTTACTTATCTGGGCCATGTTGTCGGTCAGGGCACGAGACGGCTGGCCGAGCTGAAAATAGCTACGATTGGAGATTTTTCTCAGCCGTGCACGAAAACATACATTCATTCATTTTTGGGACTTGGGGGTTGCTATCAACGGTACATTCCGAATTACTTGCAAATAGCAAGTCCTATTACCGGAGGCCCTCCGAAAGGGAGCACCGAATAACGCGCACTGGGATAAGGACAAAGAGAGCACTTTCCAAAGTTTGAAAACACTATTGATTCCTCGTCCTGTGCTTCACGCGCCAGACTACACAAAGGAATTTATAGTTCAGTGCGACGCAAGCGACAGGGGCATAGGCGTGGTACTTAATCAGGTTGGCGACGATAATGAGGAACCTCCTGTCCTCTATGCCAGCCATAAACTAACTGCAATAGAGGAAGCCCACAGCGCTTCAGAGAAGGAATGTGCTTGTTTAGTTTGGGCAGCCCAGAAGTTGTGTTACTTGTACGGAGCGAGGTTCATCTTCGAGACCAACCACTGTCCTCTGACGTAGCTCAATCAAATGTCACAAAAATGGCCACTTGCTCCGATGTAGCCTCACTCTCCAAGAGTACAACTGCTCCGTTATATATAAGAAGGGGAAGTTGCATAGCGATGCGGATGGTTTGAGCAGGTGAATTTGAATTTTGCGGTCCGGGATTCCGCCTGAATATTGGGGTTGGTATTGTTAATATTGTTAAGCCAAGAAGATCCCCTCTCATTTAGCAGGACTCCCTCCATGATTGCTCAATTTGCCAGCACGAAATTCCTTCAAAAATTGGCGTAGCGAAATGCAGCATTTTTTGTTTCTCCACTTATGTTTTCTTTGAAGCCTAGCGGGCCTAAAGTGAGATCCAAGATGCGTCATCTCGGCGCAGAGCCGTGTTGTGGGATTCGCTTTGCAGTTGCCTGTCCTTGTTGGATGTTTTGTGGCGGTGTCCTCATTTCACAGCTGATCGCTGAAGCTAAGGCATCCGCCCCCCTTGCCACCAGCCATTCTCTTCCTGCCCAGCGGTTATCAGCACTGGCCAGGCGAGATTTTCCGGGCCATGGAGAAGCTGTTAAGTTTGACCGGTGGGAGCTGGCGATCTTTGGGGAAGCAACCGTCAGAATGGCGCCGGCAGGTTTGCTGCGACTACTCATTTTGTGAAAACAACAATGTGCCAAGTTAGCAGCCCTTTGGCGCCACCATGTCTGCTGCGACGACTCGCTTTGTAAGGACAAGAATGCGCCGCTTCCCCTGCCGGGAAGCGCCGAGATGTCTAGGGGCGCTAGGCAGACCAAGTATTGTTTCTGGAGTCGCCGCTGCCTTCACGGTTCGATTGGAGTGGGGTTATTCCTGGAAGCATATCTTTTGTGGCACCGTCTCACGGGCCTTAGAAGTCGTCAGTTAATGGACAGACACGGCGGCCACTGTCTGCGGGGTCAACTCTGCGATCAAGAGGCTCCTGCTCGGGGCAGACCCGTGTCTGCAAAAAACCCTCTCACCTTGGAGTGGTCAGTGCAACCTGTGCGGAAGTGAGTGCGTGAACCCTCCCCTCAAAGTCGGGTCAGCTACGATGACTGGATGCTCCAAATCAGGTGTTATGGTATCCAATGAAAACAGCGACAATACAGGGCCAGGAAATATTTCGCGTAAAAGAATATAAATGCCTTGCCATATGGATAAACGAAGGCTATAGATATATTAAAACACAAGAAAGAAACAACAACAGTAAAGGGGAAGATAAATGCAAAAGCGGCCATAACGGAACACAGAGTGCTATGGAGATACAGTAGGTACGAGGTGTTCAGGGGTATGTTGAAAGGTGTAATGGTTCCAGGCGCCCTGTAACTTAAAACTATTGCAATGTGTTTTTATTCCAATATCCTGACGTCAAATTTGTGAAACCGCCGTCTGAACTGACGAATTGAACGCTCTCCTCGTTCATAGGATGTAACTTTTGTTTGCTTGAGAAAAGAATAACATTGACTACAGTAAGCGGCTTGTCTTATTTAATTGGCTGACAAGAGGCGAGGAGCACGCTCAAGTGGAGAGGGATTCGATGGGGCTGAGCGACTGCACTGAAAATTGATAACCGGATAAAGAGCGTTTAGCCAGCGTGTGCAATTGGTCCGCTTTCCCTAACTTAGCTTGCGGTAAGTAAGGAGGATTTCCGCGCAGCATTCCTGCGCAAATTACTACCTACAGTGACTACGAGGGTGTAGGATGCATCAAGAGCTTGAGCTGCGTACACAAGCTCCTGAAGAGTCGCTTCAGGAGTACGTACGTGTGATGGAAGACCTTTTCTTAGTTGCTGAGCCCAAAGCCCCGCACGAGGAACACGTAGAACGGGTGATCAGGCACGCACATACGACCTTCTCAGCGACCTACGCGGCGGCCACTTCCGAGGCAATGCGCATTGAAGGTGACGCCGCGCACTCGTCTATTGCCCACAGCCGCCCACCAGCGAGAAGCCACGCTGCGCGTGAAGAGGGCTACAGCGGGAGTAGCAGTAGCAGAAAACGCTTATTTTTCAAAAGAGAAAATAAATACGGAGAAAAATGCACGGCAACCGGAATCTTCATTTCAAGACCCTGGTGGCTTTGGCTGCTGCTCTCGCCTGGATTATCGGGGTCGCTAGGTTTGAGCTGGACAGAGTGGCCTCCCACTGCACCTCCGGTTGTAGTATTGGTATGTCTGGGGGTTGGGGGTCCGTACACCCCCAGCACACACTGCTAAAGCACACTTGTCAGCATAACTAGTAGCAAGCTGACCTGGGGCCAGCCTCTTTGCGGACACTTGACGTAAAGAAGCTAGCCCACTGAGGCTAAGCAATAATATCTGAGAGCCTTCGGTCGCGGAAAGAGTTCGCCGTCAGGCGCGAAATCGCGCAAGTGACCGCTTCCTCATGTTGTACCGGTGC
Source organism: Dermacentor albipictus (assembly GCF_038994185.2). Classification (NCBI taxonomy): domain Eukaryota; kingdom Metazoa; phylum Arthropoda; class Arachnida; order Ixodida; family Ixodidae; genus Dermacentor; species Dermacentor albipictus. Next base: position 5,437,331 of record NW_027225576.1, on the reverse strand, counting down.
GTGGTCCGAATTCGGTCCGACACCCCGGGTGTACCCTGTGGCTTGCAGGTGATGCAACTGGGCACCGGTGCGAGCTCATCGGATTGTGACGCAAAGGCCTTTAGGTCCGTCATGTGGGCACGGCCGAGTTTCCCCGAAGGGGGATCCTTCAGCAATTACGCGAGCGGAGATCAAACTTTCTCTACTCGGTAAAGACCATGTCACTGAGGAGCGAGTGACGCTGAAAACATCTTGCTGGCGTCACTAACATGCTTTCGCTTCAGAACCAGATCACCTGCCTGAAAGGGACACTAAAGGGAAACAATAAATCAGTTTAGACTAATGAAACATTGTTTGAGAACCCTGCAGGTAGTCATTTCAAAAATATAGTTTGATAATTAGATGAGGAAATGAAGGTTCAAGTATCAGTTTTTGAATTTCGTGCCGAAACCGCAGCGCCGGTACGTCAGCGTGACGTCAGGGATTCCATAGTATGTTTTCGCATTTGGGCCGCGTTGGCTGAATAAAGGTTTCCGAAACTTGCCATGCTTAATATTTGGTTCCTTTAGAACACAATGTAGTCAATGTGTACCGCTATATATAATTAGTTAGCCCTAGAAGATGCCATCAAAATTTTAGACGTCACAGCCCCCATGTGCGAGAACTTAAGTAGGCGTCGCCACCCGTATTGCGTTCTTGCGCTTTTTCTGGCTCACCAAATGTCTTCTCGTTGTAACAGTGGTGTCTTTGGTGTTGTATAACGGTAATTTACTATTGCAGAAGAAATCATTTTCCACTTTAGTGTCCCTTTAAATGAAAGATGGCGATGCTTCTGCTCATACTGAGTTCTGTTGGGCCCTGGCCGAAGCCAAACTCTGGTGTGCTCTACAGAGAGCCCGACAAAGCATGTGCCGAAGTACTGAAGCGTAAGCAGAACAGTCTGCCAGTGCCTCCTCGCCCCGGAGCTGGCATTGAATTACACTGGTCACCGAATTCGCCAACTCCCTTCCAAAATTGACAAAGGCAGATATCGGGTGAAACATCGAATTGTCCTGTGCCGTCAACAAGTGGACCACGGACGCAGACAAGAAGGCTGTGTTGCTTAGCTGTTGCAGACCGGAAATGTATACTCTTCGATAGCGACGCTCGTCAAACCTGTGCGCCCGCCGAATGTCGATTGCAAGGTTATCGTCGACACCGTGAAGAAACGCATCCAGCGAAAGCCATAAGTACTCTATTCGAGCTATGTGTTCTCGAAACGGGACCAGGACAGTGGGGAATCTGTTTCTGGTTATGTCGCCGTTTTGCGCATATTAGCCGGAAACTGTGGTTTTGGCAAGGACAAGTTCCCGCTATAGAAGAGATAGAAGAGGAACATGAACGCGCGATCTCCGACGTATTTAGCCGTCTAGCAAAGGCTGGACTCTGGGTGTGTCCAAACAAATGCAAGCTTTTCAAGCAAAACCTGGAGTTCATGGGCCATCGCCTTGACTGCAATGGTGTCTATTTGGCCGAAACCAAAATAGAGGCAATCCACAAAGCCCCGGCCCCAACCAACAATGGCTACAGGCATTTTTACCTATGATGAACTTTTATAATCTGTTCTTGCGGGGTAGCTCTAAAACAGCCGAAAAGCTTTACCGTTTGCTTGATAAAAATGCCAACTGGAAGTGGGATGAGGAATATCAAAGGGCGTTCGAAGGCCTTAAGAAGTTGTTAACTTCAGAGTCCTTGCTGGTACAGTTTAACGAAAGTGCTCCCTTGATATTGTGTGATGCGTCCCCGGCAGGTGTAGGCGCAGTATTGGCTGACAACTCGGGAAACGAGCAGCCGATTGCCTACTCATCGAGGACACTCGCGAAGGCTGAACAGAACAACGCTCAAATTGACCGAGAAGCGTTAGCCGTTGTGTTTGGTGTTCGTCATTTTCACCTCTTCTTAGCTGGGCGAAGATTTGTCATTTTCACAGACCGCAAACCACTCATAGAAATATTCCAGGGGGAAAAACATATTCCCAAAGTTCTGTCACCTCGTGTGCTGCTTTGGAGTTTAATGGTTTAATGCTATCGGCGTACGAGTACCTACTCGAGTACCGCAAAACGCAGCACCACACTAACGCGCACTGTCTGAGCAGGTTGCCGGCTCCGGGATTTCATGAAGACGCCGCCGTTCCAGGCGACGTCTTGGAATCCATAGGGCACCCACCAGTCGCTGCTGGAGATATAGAATCATGCATGTCGAAAGATTTTCAGCTTTCGAAGGTGATGAAATGGATCGTTGAGGGCTGGCCGAAAAACCGATTTCCCCCAGACAGCATCAACTGTCTGTGCACAGAGATTGCGTGGTCTGGGGAAACCACGTGGTAGTTCTGTCGGCGTAGCAAAAGTGTGTACTCGTCCTGTTGCACCCAAATCATCCGGGAGTGTCGGCCATCAAGGCTGTCGCGAGATCCTATACATCTGGTGGCCTCGGATAGACACGCAGATTGAAGAATTCGTGCGGCACTGCACGGCGTGTCAACAAAACAGGCAAACTGAACCCAGAGCTCATACCCACTTTTGGACAAAACTGGAGCGGCCGTACAGTAGAATCCATCTCGACTTTACGGGGCCCATTGACGGTGCCGTGTTTTTGGTGGTCGTTGACGCCTTCTCAAACTGGGCGGAGGTGGAAATACTGACGTCAGTGCGCTCGTCTGTCGTGATCGAACGACTATGTAAGATGTTCGCAACGTACGGGCTGCCAGACTTGTGTACGACAACGGTGGAGCATTTACGAGCCAAGAAATGCAGTCGTTCCTCAAGCTAAATGGCATTCAATACATGTATACTGCCCATTACCGCCCGTCAACTGATGGAAGAGCAGAACGCATGGTACGCGAGTAGAAATGTGCACTTAAGAAGTAGAGCCGGAGAACACTAGCGTGTGAAGTCTCGGTTTTTGTTGAAGCAACATTCCACACCCCACTCGAGGACAGGCGAGGCCCCTGCAGAGCTCATGTTGGGAAGGAGGTTGGGGTCAACCTGACAAGATTGCACCCCGACACGATGCATGCGGAATGCATGCGGCAGTTACCACGACAGTTTTCAGTGCGGTGACTCTGTTTATGTAAGGAATTTTCGCCCTGGTCGAAAGTGGTTGGCTGCTCGAGTGCTGCGGCGCTGGGGTCACGTTATCTACGAGGTCCAGACGTCAGACGGAAGCACGCATCGACGCCATCGGAACCACGTACGACAGGCTTGGGAACCAAAACCCGTGATTGCACCAGGTGGTGCAAGTGCTTCATTTGCTTTACCCAAACCCTCAAGTTTTGTGCCTGCGCCTTTGCCCAGCATAACTACCAGGTTTGAGACTCTCTACCTGTTAGTGACGTCCAGGGCACCGTTATGGTTTCTATGATTAGTGGGAAGGGATGTGATATCGCATTAATGACGTCCTGCAGCGACGTGCCAGCGAAGCGGTAAAGCTTGCGCCGGTATCTTATCGACCACTTTGAGCGCAGATAAAGGCGCCGCTTCATCTATTTAAAGAAAGCACTCTCGAAATAAACTGTTCTTACTGGCCTATCTGCTGTGCGGGCGTCAGTTACTATATGCAATACGTGGTGTACGGCGTTGCGTGCGCTCTCATTTCACGCATTTTAGTTCCAGTCGCACCAGGTCACCACAGGTGGGATAGCACGTCTAGATCACACAGCGGAACAAAACACGGAGACTAACGCAATCCTGCAGACACTGGGCTTCTTCAATTCTCCACGTCTGGCTACCCGCAGGTTGCCAGAGCGCGCTACGCCCTTGCCACGGTACTAAACCCAAGGAGCAACACGCGAGACATTCATTTGAGGCATCGCCAGTCGTTGGTACGCAGGCACGAGAGAGAAAACTTGGGGGCTTTTGCTCCTTGAACATATGACCCTGCCTAGGTACTACGAAGGAAGTTCCTTCGCGCGTGTTGTAGGCGTGTGTCCCTAGGCATATCGGCATTGCGGAGTGGCGTCGAATTTGTTTACCCTCGGACGCTGGCTGCCGGCGCGGTACAGTAGGTGAAGCAGCGGGCTAAGTCGTGGCGGATCGTAGGTTCCTCGTGCGTTACAGCGACGTACTTTGTAAATAACATCACAGATGTTTCTGTGGGAGCAGTGATGACCGTAGTGGAGCCCGGGCCGGATATATTGAAAATCTAGAAGGCAGAGCACCTTAGCAACTGCAGTTGAACGCAAGTGACTGAAAGGCCGCCGGTGACGACGACTGACCCAGTACCAGTGCCGCAGGGGCGAGAAATTCTGTCCGGCGTACCTTCAGAGGCAAAGTTCTGACTGGTGTTGCAGAAGCTGCGGGGCGTGGTTGTGTTGAACTTAGCGTCACAAGTTGGTGGCTGGCCGTAATTATATTTATTCGATCGCGTTTTTCACTAATTGCAACAACATGTCATTTTTTCACATTATTGACGGCGCCTCTAGGAAACCAAAGCGACAACGGGGACAGCAAAGCTAGAACCCGGACTGGTCGGTGGGTTGGGGCTCGCCGAGGCCTGCGTGTGCCAGGAGTGGATAAGATCAGCTGTCCGCTCTCGTGGATAGGCAATTTTTTATGCGAACACCCACTCGCATGCTTCGGCCTCTGCGGCTCCAGCTCATGTGCCGCCCTGCTTCCAGCTTTGATCCCCCCGCTAGCCCTTGGGGCACCCTGGAGGTCCTGCGCTGCCTGCTTTACTATAATCTCAGCTGCTCTCCTGAGGCCTCCGTTTGCCTGTTACATGTGCCCTCCTGGAGCAATGCTTGTAAAAAATCGACTCTATCCTCGCGATGAAAAAAAAGCAACCCGCGATTTATACAACACCAGTCAGAACCTTGCCCCTTCAGACACAGAGATCACACCGCGCGAGCAGCCAGCGGCGGAGTGTCAACAAACTCGACCGCACTCCGCAATGCCGGCATGTGTAGGCAGTGGTCTAGGGGACAAACGCATGCAACACGCACTAAGAAACCTCATCCGTAGTGCCTAGGCAGAGTCATATTCAAGGAGCAAAAGCCCCCAGATTTTCTGTCTCGCTCGGAGCAACACGTGTGAACGCGCGCAACCGTAATAACGGCGCTATTGTGGCCCGAGAACATGGCCGCTAAAGCAAAAGAAAAAAAAAGAAAATACCACGTGACTTCCTTAGCACTTTTCATGGAGGAAGGGCACTTTTCTTCTGGCGCGCTGAGGCGGACAGGGTCTATCCCATGTTGGAAGGGAAATATAGGAGGGAGAATTACGTCACACAGCCAGCCTTGACAAGCAAACACTCCGTGAAGCCACAGTAGTGTCCCAACACGCGACCTCTTGTCTCAAGATAACGGAGCAAGAATCGAGATTAGCTGAGATGTTTGGTACCCAGTAGCTATTCCACTTGTTTTTATTTGGTGCGCCGGGCGGGCGATTGTTCAGCTGCCCTGCCGTGGCTCTGCCTGCAAAGCGGGAACACGAAAACTACCGTGGCGAAAACCAACCGCCCACTTGTATGTGCGATCACGTGTTGGGCGACCACTTGCCCGCCAGATTTCGCTTTCAATCGCGTGGAGGTACGATCCCTTCTTTTCATTCCTCCATGGCCTTTCTTCAGTTTTTTCCCCCCCTCCATGTCTGGTGACGGTAACAGCCATATCACGTGACATGAAACTAGCCAATTGAGTCAATTCGTGCCACTCCTAACCGTATTTCTCATCTTCGCGCGACTGGCACCATTCGCAGCTGCGGTGATTTGCTTGTTTCGCGCAATACTGCAGCCCATTCAGTGATTCTCAGTGCCTTTGGTGCGAAGCATCTGGCAGGCTCGACACACGGGGCCGGACCTTCACGTGTGACATTTTCAGCGCTTTGGGTGAGGACAACGAAGACTCAGTCATGCGACGCGACGTGCCAGACATACGAGCACATCATAATTTGATTTCTCCGCTCTTTCTGTGCATGCGCGTGGAGCAGTGGTTGCGGCGTGCGTCTAAATGTCGTACAAAATCCCTCACGCGACCTGATCCTAGGTGCCTAGGGACAGGATCGTTTAGGGATTTTTGAGAAGGCACGATGGTATTGCTGAGCGACGTCGTGACGTGTTGTTGTCGGCTACATTGTTCTCTGGACCGAGCGTTTTTCAACATTGCTCATGTGATAGTGCTTGCGTTGCTTGTGTGTTGGTTGTAGGTGCTGTGTTACTTGGCGGAAAGCCGTGAGTAGTGATAGTGCGCCTTTGGCCTCTGTGAGCTCTGGCGGTACAGAATCTGCGTTGTGTGACCTGTGCTTTCTTGAGAACCCGGCGTTGGTGACAATTTAAATGTCAAAGTGGCCCAGCGCATCGACAGAGCAGTTCAACAAACCACGATGTGGTGTCGCCGTGTCCGACTTTGTTTAACGGACATAGGGGGATGTGCTGCTCGCTACAAGTCATGCAATTGCGACTGTGTCGACCGCCCACTGTTCAGTGCTGAATGTGTGGTTGGTGTGCTGTGCTTGTAACGAGTGGTGCAGTGAAGGTGGTGGTGGAGCAGAGTGGCCCAGGCCACTCTGTGGCCGAGTTCCAAGTGGCCGAGTTCATAAGTGCACTGGTACTTTACTCTAAACTGGAGGGCTCAAGTTGATATGGAAGCACAATATTTATTAAGGGGACAAGATGTTGCCAAGATGGTTGCAGCACAGCTTCTTCTTTTTCCTTCGAGGGACCTTTTCTTCTTGAAGCTTCCATTGCAGTGTTTCGTGCCTCTTTGAGCCAGCACATAGTGTATATAAAAATCGGACACTGATTGGAAACATCACCTATGCTCTCTGCAGTAAGCTGTACACAGGAAAAGTTCATGCCTATCTATAGCGAAAAAATGTAGCACGACCAGACAAAATAAAAGAAGGTGGTGGGCTGCAGCAATGCTAAGTGTTTAATGGTGCTTTATCCTTTCCCTTGAGTTTTCTATTTTTGTGCTTTTCATTATGGATCCTCCACAGTAACCACACGAGTGCTGAACTTGAGCTTATTGGTTTCAGGTCTCTTGGTTACTAACAGAACAGTGTGATAAACGAACAAGAGCTTGGAGGCATCCAGTCACCTTGCTTGTCTCATGGTGTCGCTACATGAGCCCTGCGAGCCTGCAGACCAACTAGGAAGGGAGGTTTGTTGCAATTGCTTCTGAACCACATAGCCACCATACCAACAGTGCTCTCATTGACAACTTTTGGAGACTAGAATGCTTGCACCCAGCAAAAAGTCTAAAAAGGAAGCATTCGGGATGGTGCGAAGTGGGCCTTTTGAAGCAGGCAGCATTGCTGAAGGGGCTTTGCCTTCCTGCCCTCTTTATGGATACACAAAGATGATTTCCTCTTTGAGAGGGATTGTTTCAGAGGACGTTACTAGCTTGTCTTTGCCCACTGTCAATAATCCAGTGCCCCTGTGAAGTGCCTACTGTTTGGACGGAATGTGCTCTTCATGCATGCATGCATTTTTATCTTGTTAAGATGTCTGTTACCCCTTGCCTCAAGCTGGTCCTTGCTGATGTCACCCAAGAAGGCATTGGAGAGTATGACGATGCAGACTTACTAAACAGTGTTGATACCGGTGAGACCGGATTGATGGAGTTGCTGGTTTTTTTTTCTTATGTCTACTCTATCCTCGTTAGTTACAATGAGCAGTTCTTTGTCCGAACAGAAGGCATATGTAGTTGGTTGTGCATAGCTTGCGCACTAAGACTTGTTGGCGTGTTATGACAGACCTGCCCGAGAACCTTAGCACAGTGTATACATGTAAAAACCTTCTGATGTGTTGATGACTTCCTTCTCTTTATCACACTTTGACTGATGAACCCAGCAACTGGGTCAACCAGATGTTCAATGGGCTTCGCGCTAGTTTTTCCAGCGTCCCCTTTACCAGAGTGCTGCTCATAGATATGTTTTCTTGACCTTGCACTGCACTTCAACCATAACCACACCTGCCGAACCTATAGTATGCAATCAAAAAAGTGCTATACATCATGTTGCTCCAAGCTCGTGACATGTGCTACAACGCCTCAAGGAACACCCTCATTTATTTATGCCCTCATCATACTGTACGAAGATTTGCATGATAAGTGCAATGATTAACATATGCTGATTTTTTAGTGTTATTCCTGTCCAGCTTGCTGAAAGCTATCCCGAGTGTTTCAAAAGGAAAAGACCGCTGCCGGACAAGAAGTGCCTAAAGCGAGTGTCGCTATAACCACATGTCACACAAAATGAAGAAGGCCACCGAGCTGCTGTGTCCCCTGCAAAGCTGAAGATGTGTACGAGATCCTGACCGCCCGCGGCAGCTTCTACACTAGGCAAACAGGCTTCTATAAAAATGGCTGCCTTTACTAATATGCTAATAACATGAAAACGGGCAAAATATTAACTATTGGAATATATTGGAAAAAAGCAATAAACATGGAAAACACCCTAAAATGCAATATGCAGACTTTGAAACCAAGAAATAACAACCCAAAAAAGGTTTCGCTAAGTCTTTCAATTTTTTAAATTGTCAAACCGTCTCGTGACTTCTTAATGAGCCTGCACAGCTGAAAAGGAAGGAAAGAAAGCCCAATAGCAGGGTTGCAGAAAATGTCACCAAATAAATATACTTTGCTTGCTAAGGATACCTCCGGTTTAGTTGTGGTCTGACTGCACACTAATTGTGTATAATCTTTTCTTGTTTAGAATAGTTTAGCAGATAGGGAAGAAATGGCCATGAGAGCAACCAGGTGTATGCATAGTCTATGCACAAAAAGCCAGTGCTTTTGTACTTTTATTTTTTTTTCTGTACTATTATTCACAAGTATTTAAGTGCCTTAATAGTACAGCTAAAATCCTACTGCAAAACACAAAATTGGGCAAGTTGTGGCATAAAGAAAATTGCAGTTTCACTGATAACGCAAAACAATGACGCAGTAGCTGGTGAAATATGCGCAGGAAGGTTGCTTCATGCCTTGTTTGTTGAAGTGAACACTTGCCAATGGAAGTCAGTAATCTCCTTTAGAGAAGTAAAATAAGTACGAGTCATTTATTTGTGGGAGTTGTGCCTCCCAGTGTCGAAGTGGAAAGACTCGACTTTTCTTCCTCCTCTTTCATATCCGGACTTGGCCACTGGTCTCCACCAAAACAACCCTTTAGCTTCTTACTGCTGAATTTGTTTCGGTTTTCTCAAATCTATATTTGGGCTACCCATTGCTAGATCTCGCGCTTTGCTTGAGGAAAACAAGACACCAACAGCTCCATCCAGTAAATCTGAGAAGCCAAGCACTAGAAAAATATTATTGAAGCAGATGCACCCAATCATTGTAATCACATATAAGGAGAAAATTTAACATAGGACTGCCTTCACAAGTGGGAAAGTGATGTGTAAGAACTTGAAGGTGTAGACGCCAGCTCTATATACAGTACGCAGACATTAAGCAGGTGTTAGCCAATCATGGCACCTGTGGCACTTCGCTTCGGTGCGAAGGGCCACAAGAGACAGATTGTGCGTGCCAGCCAATACTGTGTACTGCGAAATGAAAACATGTATAGAGCTGCACTCAAATTTCGCATTAGGCAATAGGCGAAATATTTTGTAAAATAACAGATATATAAATACCATGCAATGAAACCAATCAATATGTACTGAACCAAACTTGTCACCTAATTCCACTACAGGGAACCCCTGATCATTCTAAGTTACACCTAAGGCTTGTGTCATATTTAAATAGTTTCTTGTGCACGCAGTGCATGAATAAAAAGAAATTATGGGGTTTTATGTGCCAAAACCACTTTCTGATTATGATATCATTGAAAGATATGTGAATGCCTATGGGAGTGTAATCAGGACTGGCACTTTTTTCACTATAACTGTCAGTTCCCTATACGCAGGGCATCTATCAAGTTGACATTTCCAAATTCCCTGAGTTTTCCAGGTTTTCCCTGAGTGCTTTTGCAAAATTCCCTGAGTGACGCAGAACTATATTTTATGTCAAGACGGGCTCAAACAACGTCGCGCCCGATGCTGTCACTCTCTAAGCATATGAAAAAAAAATTAAAAAAAATGACTTAATTCAGTTTGAATACTAAGAAGTAGTGTTTATTTTATTCAAAAAGGAGATAGAAAGGAGGGGTTAGTAAAATGCACAGCAAACAAAATGTCTTCGAAAAAAGTTGCAAATCGAGTCGGACATCCTCAAATACGAATAAAAAGGAGATGCATACAGAAGCAAATATTTTCGAATATGAGCTATTTCTATCAACTGATAGCAAGCTCAGTGGCATGAGGCCCAAACTTTGTCACAATTGAGATTCTCTCCCAACAGCTCGTAAGTCAACCTCAACTGTACTGACATACTCTTAGCCCGCATACGACGCCTCAGTGTTGTGTTTCACTGCTTTAAATTTTATTTTGGTTCGGATGAGGGACACCTGCATATCTGCATCAGCCAACACTTTTCTCTTTTTTTAGCTCAAGCTCCTTCAAAACGGCGGCACCACGCTTCCTTTCCTGTTCATTTGTTATATGTAGGTTCCTGCTGTTCTTGTCCTTCTTCCGCCACTCGTTCACCCCACGGACCACTTGAAGCATCTTCTTAGTCAGTTGCACAGTCCAAGTTCGATTTTTCGAACTCCCTAGGTGCCGTGAAAACGTCCGAAAAATCAGCCAGCTTGAAAAAATAAATGCATGTCATTTACTGCCCTTAAGGGGCTCAAACCAACACAGTCACATTCGAAAACGCTCTAAAGGCCTGTCGGGACAGGTATTAGGCATGTTGGTGCTCGTACTGTAACAGGAAATACCGGGTGCACGCGTGTATAATTAAGGAATCCATACTGTTTTCCGTGGCAATAGCCCCTTCCCACTCCTGTTATGCTTCACTGCAATACATTTTCGTATGCTTCACCAAGTAACATTTTTGTAAAGAGGCGAAGCTAACTTTCCGGATCCGGCGTTATGCAAGGCACCGTGCTTTCCAAGCTTCTAAGCCTATCGCGAGGACCACAAAGGTAGACTCCGTGCTATTGCTGAAAGCAGCGAATTCTTTCAATAAAAAATGCAGCACCCAACGGCAAGAAGCTTCATAGCGAACGTCGAAGCAGCTAGGCCTAGCGTTGCCGCAGTGGTGACTACGGCTGCCAGCGGATCTGCGTGCGTGGGCGCCGGTTCTCGGCGGCGAAGTAATCAAAACGGCAGCGGTGTTGGCTTTGATTAATGCCGTTTCTGACATGCGGTCACGGCAAAAAGCCCGGAAAATCGGACGGCAAAGGGTTCTCGCGTCCGAAATTTCAAACGTTCTGGTACACTGACTCTATGGGGTGGTGCCGCGAATCCGTCCAAATTATCGAGCATCCGGAAAGTCGGTCGTTGAATGTACTCTGGAAACTCCTCCAGCCTTCGACAGTGCGTCAAAGACGATTCATTACGATTCCGGTCTGTTACTCGAGCCAGCCTTACCGCGACTTTCGACCGTTTAAACAAAATTGCCGCTAATTTTCCCTGATAGAGGTACAAATTTCCCGAGATTTCCCTGAGTTTTTCCAGACTACTCAAAATCCCTGAGAATTCCCGGTTTTCCCGGCCGGTAGACACCCTGATATGTTGCTTCGCTATAGGGAGGTTGCGCTCTAATAGAAACAGTTGGAAGACGGTTCTGTCCACGTTGTCACTTCCAACTATATTTTGTTTTGCGCTGTGCATTCAGGTTAATACCCATCAACTAGCCCAAATTAATTTACATATAACTCGTGAAAGGAAGTGCACTGCAGTTGGGGCTTTGGAAATAGGCCTGTGATTAAAACACATTCGAGTGGTCGACCCATGAAGTGGGCTCATTCATGTGAGTACCCATGTCAGTGCTGTATTGTCTTTGAGGAGGATCGATGGATTGTTCCTGCTTTAAATAAAGTCGTGATCTAGCGAGCATATTTTAAAGGTCTGATGAAGAAGGTAACACTTTTGGACTTTGCGTGCTAACTACTGTCTTGTCAGCTGCTACAGTTTTTGTAAGTATTCAGTAAATATATTTGGTGCATTTCTTTGCTCTGTAACACATTGCAGATGCAGCCAAGGCGCTCCTTGGCTGCATCTGCAATGCTAGCTCAAGGTGAGAATGCTTCGGGCACGTTGCCATCTGCGCCCACAGTCATCTTGGCACAACCGCCATGGTATGTTGGCCACAGAAACATCACGTGGGTTGACAATATGTGTAAGCTGCTAACACAGTTGGCAGCTGGGCTTTGCTTGCCTTGCGTGGTTTAGATTTCAGCTTACGATCTTGAAAATCTCACCTTGTGCTTCTACTGAAGCATTACAAGCAATGGTGTCTGTCCTTTGGCATCGTTGTCTAAAACTTTTCACCTGTGTTGCCATCTGTTTACAGCAATGTTTCTCTAACTTATCTTATGTTCAAGTGCCATTGTAAGTTAATTCTGGTTCACACACATTTGACCCATCCTGTCATGTCTTGGCACCAAATGTCACGGAACCTGTATCTGTGAAAATAGAAGGATTTCACACCAGTTTTTCCTCTGCCATAGGATATTGACGTTGTTTAGAGCATCAGCAAATGTCGATAGTGTCTTGTTTCTGTGGAGAAATCGGCAAGGAAATGCTCTGTCCTGACAGACGCGGGTACCGTGATGGGGCCGATTACACCTGTGTGAATCAGTTCTTCGGGAGGAACATAGTTGTCAATTTGCCTTTAGACCAGTCTGGCTCTGTCAAGAATTGCTGGATAAAACACACTTCTCTCTTTCAGGAAGAAATAGTAGAAGTGTTTTGGAGGTTGTTGTCCCAATTTCCTGCCTCCGACTTGAGCAGGTATGCAAAAAAAAAAATTATGGGGTTTTTTGTGCCAAAACCATTTTCTGATTATGAGGCAAGGCGTAGTAGGACTCCGGAAATTTCGACCAGCTGGGGTTCTTTAACGTGCACCTAAATCTAAGGACTCGGGTGTTTTCGCATTTCGCCCCCATCGAAATGCGGCCGCCGTGGCCGGGATTCGATCCCACGACCACGTGCTCAGCAGCTCAACACCATAGCCACTGAGCAACCACGGCGGGTGAGTAGGTATGCAAGATGCAAGCATTAGGTCCATAGAATTGACTGTACCACTTGAAGGTGCACCACTGTAAATGTTCGATTTCCCTGCAAGGCTGTGAAACACATGCTTTGTTAAGAGTCTCATGGCTTAGGTAAATATTACATCTTAATGTGCAGAAATACGTCTGAAGATGTTGAACTTTAAAGGGGTACTGACATGATATTTTTGACTATTCAATTTTGCATTAAATCGAGGTCCTAGACTTCTAAACTCTAGAAAAAATTGTGACAAGCTTCAGAGCGCAGTTAGTAATTTACTAACTTTTCTACAGCCAGTTTCAGTGTTGTTTCTTCTTATACAGTGGAACCTCGATACGATTCTGCGTAATACGTTTCTCTGGATGTTAAGTTTTTTTTTTCTTTTCCAAAAATCCGATTTGGTTGGATAATATGTTGGATATGATTTTCCTATGGTACACTTTGTTTTCCAGTTCCTGTGAAGATTGTATCAACGAGGTTCTATGTGTTTCAGTTTTTAAATTATTTCCCATTAACCCTTTATTGACGATTGTTGCCTACAGGCAACATACCAGAAAAAGAATGTTTGGCTTGCGTAGTTTCATTATTGAGTACCAAGATTCTGGCTAGATATCTTTGGCCAACACTGAATGAGAGGCAACAACTGTCATTTGTTGGTTTAGAGCAGGAATATTCGACGAGGAAGAAGTTTGGCATGTGACTCACTGTCTTTTAAAAGCAAGGTCAGAGTATACAGGCCAATGCAAGATATCAAACTGCGGTGGTGCAAAAGAAATGTACACCTATGGTTTATATGTGATAAGAGCTGTCTATACAAATTGAAAACGAAGCCTTAGGTGGCTTGGGGTAAAGCCCACTTCCAGATTCCTGCCTGGGGCTATTGTATTAAATAATTACCCCTTCATATCAGTAAAATAATAAAGCTTTCCACATAATTATTTATGAGGAGGAAATGTGCACCATCAGCAGCTGTGAAATATCATAACCTCGCCGAGCATTCGACTGCACTCAACCTCAAATTTGTCCATGAGGTTGCCATTGCCATCGCTAAAAATTTTTAACAGCCAACCAACGTTGCATCACTTTGGGAGGTGGAGATCAGAATAGGTTGACTTTATTACGTCAGCCTTGTGAACCTTGTGAGGTTGGCCGTCTTTGCATGAAAGTCTGCATTCTGTGGCCCCCTGTAGAGTCCTGAAGCGCTATAACATAAAATGATTCCAAACTTTTCTATTCAAATTCTGCAGTCAGCCCACTACGATTAGTCAAAACTTTTTTTGGGCCACTCCAAACTTCACCTGTCTGTCACGCGACAACACGAAAACCGTGATGGCTCTCCATCTGATATAACGTGTACACACTGATTATGAATGATTAAACCGCACAAAAGAAAAACAATTGTTCCTGATTCGACGCCTTTTCACCATTAGCCCTCTGCTATTGGTGCGATGTTTTTGGGCTACACCCACTTTGCCTGTCTGTCACGCGACCTCACAACACCGCGAAAACTCGCTTCGTTAAAGTGACGTGTACGTGAAAAAAAAATGCATTAATATGCCGAACAAAACTGAAAATTTTTCATAATAGCCAGAGACTGCCCGTTCTGAAAGGAATAGAAGATGACTGCCCGCTGATCGCTCCAGCCCTCGCTACTTGCACCTGCCGGTGAGCACGTATTTATTTGCACGTGATAAACCTTTTTGCGTGGCAGTAAAACGTTATCGAGCCCTTGCGGCACGTATACAGCATCGCTCTGCCAACTCTTCCTTGCTGAGGATCCGTTTTAGCGGCATTCTTATTCTTCTGTTGCACGCTGCTGCGGTTTTCGACCAGCCACCGCAAGCTAAGTAAGGCGAAGCGGGACCGATCGGAGAAGCCGGCACCACCCTCTTCATGCGGTCATCTATTTTCACTGTGCTGGCTCGGCCTCATCGAAACCCTCTCCGCTAGACCGTGCTCCTCGCCTCTTGTAAGCCACTTAGATCAGAAAAACTGCTGAGTGCAGGCAATGTTATTCGTTTTCAAAGTGAACAAAGGTGGCCTCCCATAAACGAGGAGTGTGTTTGATTGGGTTGGTCAGACCACGCTGCAGGTCACCGCCCGATGCTTGCGCCGGTGGTTACGTAAATTTGACGTCAGGAGATTGGAATCAAAACACTTTGGAATCGTTTTACGTTGTAGCGACCCTGAATGTGCTTTACTTTAGGTGCGTTTGATTCGCCTGCACCACCTGAACCAGTTCACGAGGTGCTGCACCCTACCAATCTTTCCAACGGTGCGCCCACTGAACCACTCCGTTCGTTTCAAAAGGTGCAGGGCTGGTTCATGATTTTGCTGCATGTACTCCGCTCTCGGTGCCGACTTGGTGCAGGCGTACAGGTGCGAAGCAGCAGTGCAGCAGACAATCCAGCACACTGGCGCAAGCACCATTAAAAAGCCCGCTTACGCACGTCTTATGCGTTTACAAGTGTGGTTTGTAGTTAAGCCCACAAGCCAGTAATACTTGTAGTTTAGGATCTTTCAAATGTACGCACTCTGTGCACATTAATCGGGCATAACATAACGCCTGCACCGCATCTGCACCTTGGCATTCGTTTCGAGTGTTGCACTGTGCCTGCGCCGCAGAAATCAAGCTGAACAATTTCTGAACTTCTCGTGAACCTCCGTTAACTGGTTCACAGTGGCGCAGGCGAATTGAACGGACCTTTAGAGTGCTTCCACATGAAGTTCTTATTTGCCCTTATGTTGCTTGGTGACCTGATGGCTGCTTCAGGTATTGTACAGAATGTTCGTTTCAACATTCAAAGAAAATTCAAGGCTATGAATGCTGATGAAGGCCAAAATTCAGTGACAAACAAACGCTTTAATTCTGCACATAAAATAAAAATTGTCAAATTTCCTTCTTCCTAGCTGCATTCAGTTAAGCGTGCTACTAAGTTGGAATTACTGGAAAAGTGTAAAAAAAGGCAATTCTCTTTTATAGTGTAGAGTGTTGACTGATAACTGGGCTTACGGCCAGAAATGATGCGCTTACCTTGAGGAGGATGCGTTAGTTCAATGCCAACTGTAATCTCTTTATTCAAATACATGTAAATACAGAAATGCTTTTGAGACAACTACTGGACCAATTTCAATGAAATTTGTTGCATTTGAGAGAGAAAGTTAAGTTTTAGTCATTCTAGGCTGTACAATTTTTATTTAGGACCTTGAATATTTAGGAAAGATTGCTGAGTCAGTAAGCTGTAAAAAATATATGCACGAAGTTTACAATTTCATGGCTTTTGTATGAAGTTGTAAACTTCACACGGAATTCTTTCTTATTTCGCAGTTTTCAAAATTTCCTGCCACAAAAAATTGCCCCGTGAAACAGTCGCTACATTTCAGCTTTTTTTCTTCTTACATGTAACCAACCTCATCGAATTCTGTGCGCTGGCTTAAGAGAAAAACTATTTCTCTGTTCCCATATATCCAGATAGGAGCTCCCGAGATAAAACTGCCTCCAAGTCTGGTAAACTATTGTATTAAAGAACATTATAAGGAGGAGGAGGAAAAACATTTATTAAAAAAAGAAAGAAAGGAAAAGCAGGCGTCTTTCTGCTTGTCGGGAGGCGCCCTTAGTCCCGGGCTCCTGCGGCTCTTGCTGTCTCCCGGGCTCGCTGCACCTGGTGAAACAAGAATTGTGTTCTCATCTGAGTTACTGATGTATCCTTTTTCCTTTGTCATGGGTGGAAAAGTAAAGTAACAGCAACATTCTCACACCTACACTGTTCTTATTGGTATGTAGTGTAACTAAATTCTGCTTCTGCATTACTTGTGTTGATAGCATGCTTGTTCCAAATTCTTAATTGTTCCTTTTGCAAATTTTCATTTTGTTCACAGAACTTTCCAAAAGGGGCACGTATCCAATAAAATAAAGCACTAATTTACTTCCATGCTGAAGATTCATAACTCTTACAAATTGGTGTGGTTTCTACCTCGTGATCTTTGCTGTACTAAAAAGTTATGAGCTAGGTGCTAGGGTATCCCAGCAACATCATGAGCAAGCAACACCATCTTCTCTCATCTCTTAGAGAAAAAAAATAGAAAAATTCGCTATAACCTTACTTCACTCTTCAAAATGCTTAAAACATAGAAATATCACTCCTTTTTTTTATTTTTACATGTTATAGTACACAAGCCCATATTAAACAATGAACAGTACACCTCATCCACTCATCCCTGGCCCAAGACTACGTGACTGCCAGGTCAGCAAGGCAAGTTAAAGAAAGTACCACACATGAAATAGGACGCTGAAAAACTTATAAATTGTGTTGTAGTTTAAACCCCCCCCCTTTTCGACATGACTAAAGCTTGTTTACATATGAAGGTAGCATCAGACTGAATTTCTTTTCTGATGGAAATTAAACCTGGAAAGTATTCTATGAAGTGCAGAAGAGCATTAGCAAATACCATAGCTTTCAAGATTTTTCACACAGTGCCTATAGGTTGCCTTGATGCTGCCTCCAATCTCTCATGTATTCAAGCATGCACACCCATTATACCTCCATTGATACCGAAGTCCCACCAAAAAGTCTCTGGCCACTGCAAATCATCCTGCATGTACCGCTGACAAGGTGTACATCTTTGGAGAAGTTATTCCTGATTCAAACATCTGATGGGCCAAAAAACTGAATTTCATTATGTCACCAATAACCAAAACACGAATTAATATTCCTGCTTGCAGGGACACAAACTGACTGTTGTTACTGAACAGCGCTCCGTGGCATTCAAGTGAAGAATGATTTTGAGCATAACTTATACAAATAATCATTCGGTTGTATGGCTGGGGTTCCTAGGTCGTGTGAATTGCAGTGGAGCTGCTTAGTGTAGTGACTGACTTGGGGCTGCTCCATATATATTTTTTTCTTTTTTTTTGTGATGCCACTCTAATGTCCGCCTAATAAAAGAAAATGTATCCTTCTACATTGTGTCTTATCATTGCTTTGCAATTAGCAAGTACAGTGCAGCAAGAAGGGGCCTTGCCTTACAGTGGTTCTATTTGAAATAGGCAATAGCTGTTTATTTCGGCATACATGCTGCAGTTCGTGCTCTGCAGGTCTCCAAGCATGAGCGCCTGCTTCCGAGAAGATGACAGCTGTAAGAAACATATGATTCTGTGTCGCACAAAAGCATGAAAGTGCCTGCTTTGATAAATACAAAAAATGACAACTCGGGCAGACTGGCAGAGCAGTCATCAATAATGAAACAAGACATTGCACAGTTTATTTGCCTAAGAAATGTGAGGTCTGCACATCAAGCTCAGCAATTCTCTGTAGCTTGCTAGCCTGGTTCACATTGTTAGTTCAACACTACAAAATCCGTTTGATGGATTTCACAGTCCTCTTTAACTCTCTGCCTGTCCTTTGCTTCACCAAATCTGTTATTGCTGTGAACACCACTGAAATTACAGTGCAATCTCATTGATAAGTGTTCAGGCAATTGTAGCTGTCATTCATTTTAACATCTAGTTGAACAAACCAGTTGGGCAAGGGCCTAAAACCAGCAATTTGAAACCATCGCGTTACAGTGCACAGGGCTGTAACAAATGAACGGAGGGATCAGATGCCAAGGAGCAAGCATTTTCTGCTAGAAATGTTATTGCTGTTGTGCCTCAGCCCTGGTGCTGCAAATGGAAGGTGGAAGAAACAAGTACAGTACAAGTTGAAAAAGTGTTGTGGCACGAGTGAGCGGCATTAGATCGGTGCCTCATCAAAATGATTGAATTTGCAGTGCTCCTCTGCACTCCACAAAGTGTGCTAACCTGTGCTGCTGGAAGTGTGTGAGCTATGTCGAGATGAAATGCGCAGTCAGCCACCTCTTCCAGATTCGGCAAATACTTAGGACAAGAGGAAAATTTCTAAAACTACAAAACGGCAAACTGAGTTGATGAATCATCGTTTGCATGTTTCCAGTAGAAGCACCTGCACCAACGGAAACTAAGTTGCAGTAAAAGTTGGACTTCAGAAAGTAAGTACGTCGACATTACACCAACGATAAACGCAATTCCACTACATGGGTGACTTGCCTTGTATGGAAACATTGTTTTCACCTTTTGCTCTCCTGTTCGCCACATAAGCATTGGGGATTAAGACGAAGTCTCACTGTTTGGCGCAATGCGTGTCACTGGCTGACCACAAATTAATCGCTATCAATGTCGTATAATGAGCATTAAAAAGTTCTCTCCAACTCCTACTTTGTGACAGCTGAGCCGGCTGTGTTTAACAAAGGTGCGGATCCACCTCCCAAGGGTCATCACTGTATTGCATTTTTTTTTTTAACAGAAGCGTGGACACCTGCATATATAGTGTTTTTTGACTGACTGCACATAGGTTACCAGGTTTTTTTATCAGTCTTTTAAATTACACACACAGGCGTACGTTATCCTCTTCATTTAGTAAAGAGGGGTAAACATCGACAAAATGATGCAGCTCAAATAGCTTGAACGTGTATGCGCTGTCTATCCGCAGTGACGGACAAGATGGCTCGGGCGTTGCAAAATGCCGTTTGCTTTAAGTCGGCTTCGCACGGCGACAGTGTCGCGCAATCAAGCATGCGCAGTGTATTGCGGCGAAGTATACCAAGAGTAGAAAGCGGCCACTGTCAAAGGATATGGTGTGAAATACGCGCGCACCTGCCGTCACGTCTCCTGTGGCAGTACAAGCACGGAGGCGCCGAACAAGTGTACTGGCGGCCCTTCAGAGCTATTTCCCACGCGATTGTAGCGTTCTGAGCCCTTGTTTCGCCCACATAGAGCGCCCCGTATATGAGCTAGACATCGTAACAGCCGGGATTAGTAATACGCGCTCCTTCATTAAGTACCTTTGCGCACAAGCACTTCAGAATCGTTACGAATCTGCACCACGTAGCCAATATCAGTGTTACTGTACAGCTTTCACAACGGTCTACGAAATTTCATGACGACCATTTTTCCTCGCCATACATTTGTTTCGTATTCATCAGCAGGGCGTAGTGTTTTGCCAGTGTGGCTGTACAGCTCGCACAACGATCTACGGCTCAGATTGCACGGCGACGCAAGTTTTAGTACTTTCACATACAGAGTACAAGATGTTCCATTCCCACGAATCTCCAAATGTGTTGTATGCTCAGTTGCATATCGGCACGGCAATTGCATTCATAAACTGTTTCCGTTACCGCGATTCCCCGAAGTGTTTGGAATGCTCAACGGCACTAATGAACACTGTATCGGCACGACGTAATGCTTTGCCATAAAAGTCATCCAAGAAAACGCCTCACGTTCAAACGTATCCCCCTGCGACTATCAGAATTTAATATGCTACCGCTGCAACAAAATGACAACAAACTCACCTTGGACACGGCTTCTTCGACTTGGTTCACGCATATTACATCATTACTCGCCTGCAATGCATGACCAAGCGAAGAAAAGCAAGAACAGACGACAAACTGTTTCAAAGCGAGCGTGAATCTCGTCGTCTGTCCATTGTCTTCCAACTTTAGCGGCCCGCTGATACTTTCTACGTATTATATAATTGTACGTGCAAACAAGTTCTCATAGTTAGCGAAAAAATGCTTTTGTGTAATATTTAAGCTAAAACAGCTTTTTGCGTGCTCTTTCAGTAGAAAATGAATCATTGTGCCAGACGGAATGGTGCTTGCCTGGCGCTCCGAAAACGATGCCAATCCGAAGTGACAATATACCGGCGTTCCCATGCATACCACAGCGCAGCAGCGCCAGATTTCCCTCTAGGTAATGTGAGAAATTCTATGGGAAAAATGGTCTACACATCTGCTTCCTCAAATAAAAAAAATACTAAGTTAGCATCTTTTTTTTCGGGATTGCACGGTATCCCACCATATTACTTCAAAAATAATCGCCGAACGAATTCTCTGCGTGCAGCACACAAGGGAACAGGAACAACGACATCACCATTAATCTCAACTTGTGCAGTTGTAATGACAATACTTCAATCAGAAGGTAATCTTTGCAAAAATGTAGAAATGAAACGGTAAATTAAATACTTTGTGCGATATGACTTTCTGTTCCTACACACGCAAGACATTATTTTTATCTAAGGAATTGAAAACACCAATTTTAAGCAATCCTATCTTGTCACTTGTGCTCCTGTGCGAGTCACACGGGATAGGATAGCAGCGCAGAACGTTAACGCCATTGTCTAGGAGATGAAATGTATACGAAGAATGACAAAGCAAGGAATGTAGTCAATGACTCAGTGTTCGTATCGTCTCTTGTCGAAATAAACTTTTTCTAAACGCAATGTATGTGATGAGAGCTGCGCCCCCCTGACAACGGTATGGTGGCTTGATCCCGCACCGAACATGACCGGCCCCTCGAACCCCATATTGCCCATATCACCTTCACCGCTGCGGTGTTGGAGACCTCGCTTGAGGCTGTTGTACGGATGATGATGGGCGGCGGAGATCTGAACTTTCGCTAAGGGACAGCACTTATTGAGCTGCCCCCTCTTCCATCTGACAATTGAAGCAAGGTTATTTAGCATCTTATTCTCCTGTTAGTGTTAGCTTAACTTCGGTGGGCCGGAGCCGCTGACAGACGCGGCCGACGTATGTATCGTCGGTCGAACAGGAAGCGAAGCGCACACGCGAGGCCGAAGGTGCAGCCGCGTAGGAAACAATCTTTCTTCTTATGATTTTTGCTAGAGTTTTCTGGCACCCACGGAGATAGTCACCGAAGGCAGCAAGCCGGTGCACCCTTCCAGGCCTCGTCAGTGAGTGCGATCGCCGACAGAAACAGACGGAGCGCAGGAAGTGTGTGTTCTGTTTACGAGAGCGTCGGAAGAAATATTTGAAACCGTCGGCTTCGTGATTTTTTGTTCCACGCTACGCTTGCGCGTCGCAAACCAGAAGTCCATCACATACGCGTGCATTCTGAGCAGACACATGTTCAGTGCATGGCGAAATAAGTGGTGTCCGATAGGGCCGCACCCAGCGAACACGTACGATTGGTATCTGTTCTGTGTATGCGGCTCGTTGCCGCGAAGTGGTGAACGGCAGCCCTTCGCAGCTTTCCGAAGTAATGATACGATCAGTAGCGATAAGTCGTTTATTATATTGCTTCGTTATCGCTGCCATTCACCGTGTGAGCCGCTTTGCCGGCTGCGATGCGTCGAGGTGACCACGACGTTCGAGCTGTGTTCTTGCTGTTACGAAATGTATTCCCAAGGTATGTATGCACATACAAACTGTGATGTTTGCTGGGTGTAGAAGCGCTCGTTCTACGCGATGTGCGTACGTGTACTTAGTACCCTTACATGTAAGCCCTATCACACCGACCTTTTCTGCTTCATGCACGTATCAATTGTTTCAGAAGTTGTTACTGCACTTTTGAAGGTAGTTCTATTGTGGGGGAGGTTAGGGAACATCGTAATAGTTACGTGCGTCAAGAGATACAGCCTTGTCCTGAAGTGTGCACACGCCTGACAGCACTAAATATGAATGAAAATTTCGGGCAGCCTTGCTTTTTATCATGGGGACATTGGTGTGAAGAGCGAGAATTTCTAGATTTCACGGAGTAAATTGCTTTATATTTTGTGATGCAAGCGGCTTACATATACCCAGAAATCCTAACTGCTTGTTTTTGGCTGGTGACTAAGCACAGAGTCTGTTTGTGATGACACCAGTGGCATGGTAGATGAATACGTTATAGGTAAGAACTGGGTACTTCCTTCTTATTAAATACAAATTTTACATTTTCTGACGAAAAGCAATACGAATGTAAAAATGAACACGTAAGACAAGTAATAACAAGTGTCACAGGTACGGTCACATACGATATTCAGCTAGCAGCCAGCAGAAATGTGTGAATGAAATTTTGCCTAGAGTTCTTCCTCCCTGGCTAGCTACGTTACTAATGCAGGCAGAATTGGGTAAGCGAAAGTTTGCCATTACTTTGTATATCCACCCTATTTGATTATCTGGTTCGTGTCACCTGTTTTGGCATGAGCCTTCAGTTTAAAGCAAACAGTAGCACAAGTACCAGCATTATGTGCCTGATAAGTGCTTTACTTTGTATCCTCGTATTCATTCTGCTAACAGTCATTAGCAAATGTGCATTAAACTGTCTTGGGCCTGCAAAGTATGTCCATTAAATGTTTTTCCGGTGCACTAGCTTTCATCTATCTGTAAGCTTACTGCTACCTATCATTCGTGGCTGTAGGATGTTGGACGCTGTAAGTGGCTAGCTCACTGATCTTAATTTTTCCCAGGCCACGGTTCCACTCATTAAATGAACCATTTTCAGCTGTGCTGCACTACTATGGAAAGAGGTGCCTCGCCTCGTGTCATTCTTTAGCATGTTCATGGCCACACTACATTGCCCCTGAGAAGTCAGCTGCTATCACAATTTAAAACATGCCCGTTTGCTGTCATGAGTATACCCTGAACAAGAATTTTCACAATTATGTCAACATTAGTTTATGTGATCGAAGCCAGCCAATGAGCACAAACTGCTGGCAAAATTTTCAAGTCGCTCTGCTCGCAGAGCGTCTGCTCCCTACCGTATTTACACGATTGTAAGTCGACCACTTTTTTTAAGTTTGAAAATCTCAAATTGGGGGCTCGACTTACAATCGAAACCAAAACATATGGCACCGCCAAAAAAAGCGAGACCAACGGAAGCTACAGCCTAGTTACAATTTTATGTTTGCTCTATGGCCCTACCCATAGCGTTTCACTATCCCGCGTGTTTGTTCGCTTTTCGGAGGGGTTTTTCGACATTTTTGAGAGTTTTACAGCGAACGCAACAATCATTGGAGGGGGGGGTCGATAGTTGATGGAACGCTGCTGTTCCATTCGTGGCGGCACCCTCAGAACGGCGGCGCTTGCGGGGAGTATCGGTAGTTCATGGAAGAGCCGATACCGCTCGCGGGTTTCTCCTATGCTTTATCTTCGCCTGTTGCCCTTGGCCACCTTGGCTTTCTCAATAGTTTGACGAAAGGCATAGCCACCGTAGCATTGGTTTGACACGTTACACTTGAATGCCAGCTACGTGCTACTTCTACCAACGCCTCCTATAACTATATGCCTGGAACGTCGCTCTCTCTTCCATAGGGCCGGAGCTCTCTGCCGAGTGTCGTCTCGCCACCCCCCACCGACGAACAATGGGAGGCCCTTCTCTCCAGCACCGACCGAGACACCCAAACACGGGTCCTGGCACGAGCTGAAGACTCCATCGTGAAGCACAACCTGGAAGCCTACGTAGCTTAGCCTCCCTTATCCCTTCTAATAAAAAGCTGACACCACGACCTACTGAACTCCAGACCTGCACAGACCTCCCTCCTCCAGCACGCCTGGTCTAGTTCGCCCCTTTCGCCGCTAGGAAAAGAACGTACGAGCAGAGTGGCGCTAGTTATAACCTGTTCGCTGTCGTCTGCTTCTGCGATCTGTTCAGCGCTTGTCTTGCCATTTCGGCAGGCACAAAGCTCTTGTATTGGCGGTAAATGAATGAATTCACAAATATACAAAAGGAAACATATTTGCGAATGCTTTGCGTTTGCATAGTGAAACTACAAGAGGAGGAGCGGTGCAAGAAATGTAAACAACGAGCATAGGTGGCAGTTGCAATGCTAGATCGACGGCATAAATTTCCCTTTCATAGCCTCTGTAAGAGACCATGGAAAAAACGTCTCAAAAAAATTCATAGGATAATCTAGTTTTTTTTAGTTGTTTACAGACGGCCTAGTGTCGTAGATGACATTACGATTTACTGCTGTGAGCCGTAGTGAAAGGCAGATGACCTGGTAAAAGTATATAGTAAAAGTATTCACGAGTATAAGTCCTCCGCCCGATATGTGCAATAGGTTGATCGATACTGTTTCAAGGAAAGGTGAGTATACCTTGTTCTTATTGTCGTTGGATGTCTAGCTCAGTAGAAAGCTTACAAAAAATTAAGCGATCCCAGTGCTATAAAATGTGCTGCACTGCAAATCTTAAATCGTCTCACGGGACTCTTTTCAAACTCTAAAGCTAGCTTTTCTGCGTGGTACGGCGGCAGCATAACGGTGGTGCTTAAGATACGTACGCAGTGAAGCTGTGTGCGTAATTCACTTTTCGAACTCGCGACGCATTCCCGGACAACTTTTAAGAGTTAAAATGAGTGGTAGTCGTTCTGTCGTCGAGCATTACGGTGGTTTCAAGTTTCTAAAGAGAGCAGAAGCGAATTTCACAACGTGTACAATGAAACTGCTGTGTACGTTGCGAACTCTATACACAATTAATGTGATTTATAATAATCTGCTTGAAAAAGGCAATAGGAGCGTCTATTTAAAGCTATTTTAGAGAGTAGCGGACTACACGCTCCGACATTTTTTAGGTTCGGGCAATCAACTTTTGGAGCCAAGTGACCAATGAAAGCCTTGTGACATCACTGTCACTGTGTTAGCAAAAATCATCAACTAGGCAAGCAGTTCGTCACAACACAACAGCTGCCGTACTAATTACAACGCCGCGCAGCCGCCCACCGCGTAGCAGACGAACAGGTTATAAAAGCGCCACCTGCGGCCGTCGGTTGAACGAAAGTGGGCGCGAGCTGCTCCCATAACATATAGAAGCCGGATATCTGTGCAGGTGTGGAGTTCCAGTCATAGAGTTACTATACTGACTCTAGAGGACAAGCTACCCATAGGGCCCATGCATTGAAATCGGACGAGACGAAATCGGGAACCGCAAGAGCGCCGCCATGTTGCTACGCGCCGAGGTTGCCAGCTCTTGAGACGCTTGCTAGACTTGGTGACAGTAGTCAGTTTTAATCCGGCAACCATAGCAGCATGGCGTCTCGCTTGTGGTGTTGTGATGTGTGCGTGCCGCCGTGTTTGGGCTTTATAAGTTGGTTCTTTATTCTGTGTTGCGGGAAGGTGTGGTCCATGTTGGCCGTACAGGTGGCAGTTATGCAACTGAGGGATGATCATGTTGAAGTTTCCGGCGGTATGCGGTTTTCAGCGGTCACGCCTGTTGCAGGAGTGTCCCTCGACGAGGTTACGAGCTCGAAGCTTTGGTCAGATTCCTCGTTGGCGTTCCGTAATTCTCTTCGCACGGGCGCGGTATGTTGCAAAACCTGCTTTCGCGATCTATCGTCGCGATGATAGATCTGGTTTTTTTGTTATTATAAGTACTGATCCAGCTGTAGGGCACATGTAACCGACAAACGGAAGTCTCAGGAGAGCACCTGAGATTATAATAAAGCAGGCGGCGCAGGAACTCCAGGGCACCCAAGGGACAGTGGGGGGATCAAAGCTCGAAGCAGAACGGTATGCAGGTTGGGGCCGCAGAGGCAGGTGTGTGCCAGGGAGTGTTCGCACCAACGCCTCCTTTATAAAGGAGGCGTTGATTCGCACGGACAGCTCCCCTGGCACGCGCAGCAGTGCCTCGCAATGTTTAAAGGCACATTAATACTTTAAAGGCACCTGCGCCCATGATCTTTCTTTTGCCTCGGTGCAGTGAGCACGATTAACGAGAATAATATGGAGGGCATCCGGTGCCGTCGCGAATGCGTCATGGCAAATGTAGCTCGCGTCGCCTGACGTGTAGTAATATCAGAGTTGGTTGTATGAACTTAATGCATAATACGCTTTGTTACGGTACCTTAACGGAATAGGTCTAGAGGACGGTGTTGGTACATTTTTTTGTACCGCCCTAATCCTATACCCCCCACTACAAACACACACATATACCCCCCCCCTTTTTTTTATTTATACATACAATTCCTTGCCATGACGGATCATAGCCTCCTTTATTTTTGAAAAATAAAGGAGGCCATGGACGAATTGACCAGTTCAAATTGTCAATGTGTCAGTGGCTGTCATAGGAATCACTCAAACACAATTCCACGATTGGATTGTTTACTTTCATTTTTTGTTGTAACACCGAGGACTACATAGAACTTTATTTTGTATATGTGAGAGAAGTATGTGGATATCACGAGCTTAAGCCACTGTGTGATACACAGACAAAGCAGAAATACGCTCTGTAGCACTGCAAAGTATAACATATATTGTATGTGTGCAATAAATGTTCAAAAAAAGCAATGCATCAATGTCCCATTTGCCTTCAAGTTTATTACCAAGTTCAAGTTTACTGAAGTTTATTATGAGCATATGTACAACAGGAATCTACTGACACACCCGCAGTCAAGGTGGCTGTTCGAGGTGTGCTGGCTGCCTAAACGAAAGAAGAAAGAAATTAAATGAATGTCGATACCAGCGCTATTGCTTCTTGCCTCTTATCTGCATTTGCCTCCACGGCCTCTTGGCTTGCGGGGTCTGTATGAGGGAGCTGCTGTGGCTAGGCGTAGGCATTGTCTAAGCAAAAAGAAAAGGCCATTCAAATGGGGAATTATGGAAATAAATGCAGTTGTTATGTCTGCTTCTTGCACTCTTCTTGCCTAAAAGTTTTCAAACATAGTGTCCAGTACACACCAGCACTTTGACTGCTTCTGCTTTTAACCTGCAGGTGTTGCTGCGAGATCCTTAGTATGGCTGCGTGCAGCATTGTAACACTTGGTGGAGGCATTTGAAGTGGTAGCCAAAAATATAAAGAATCATCCTGCTCTGCATGAATGCTTTCAATTTCTAAATGCAGTGGTAACTCACTATTAGTGCAAGGCCCCCCACATCTATGCGGCAAGTGCCATAGCTCGAAACTGAATTTTTCCTTTAGTGTTTCACAAGGCGTCTGATATGTCCACATTAGATGTGATTGTGTTTGTTTTTATTTATCCTAGTGTGGAGAGAGCATCATTAAATTATTTTTTTATTTTTGCATGTCTTGTCTTTTGTTTATGAATTTATCAAGCAGCAGTCTCATGATGCTAAAGTGACTTATGTAATGACAATCAGCTCTTGTTTTGCAAAAAAACAACGCATTTCCTGACCCATTGTTTGACATCCCCTCACTCGCATAATTTTTCGGAGTATTCTACCTATATTGACTTGCTTGACCTCCACTAAAGAGTCCTGCATTTTCAAATACGACTCTTTCCTTAAAATCATTCGGAACTTCTCATAATTTCTGTACCTTGGGCTTCTGATACTCTGCATTCACAATTTTTGCTTGTTTCTGACTAGAAATGTCTTCTTTAATTTAGAGCTTAAATTTTACATTTGGAACACATGGAAGGGCTTGCCATTGCATATCTGCATAAAAGGGAAACATGTTTCATTAAACATTTGCAAAATCCAATTGAAGATTGATGAATGCAGCTTGCAGTGTGATATGACTGAATGAGCCATAAAAGTAACTCATCTCACTTGGTAAATTAAAGCACATATTAGTGTGATGTACAAGATATGTTACACTAACGTGGTGGTTTTTCTTGCTTATACAGCAAAATAATCGGTGCGCGAGAAAAAATTATTTTTGCATACCTCTTGTACACACTGATTTAAGGAAAATGAGTTGGAGCTGTCCACATGATCTACTTATTTTACGTGCGAGTATGGTCAACAAAAATGTGTCCCAGCTGCTTAGTGGTATTTGAGATTATGTTAGTATTGCATATGTGCCTGTTGTCTAAAATAATTGAATTTTGAAGATGCTCGCAGGAATCTGATGTGCATATCTGCAGTTTATGGATACATGTAAAAGATTCAGCATCAAGGGCAAGTGAACGGTATCACA
This sequence comes from Dermacentor albipictus, assembly GCF_038994185.2. Lineage (NCBI taxonomy): Eukaryota > Metazoa > Arthropoda > Arachnida > Ixodida > Ixodidae > Dermacentor > Dermacentor albipictus. The sequence goes on along the minus strand of NW_027225576.1, from coordinate 5,408,612 downwards.
GGCCCGTAGTCGATCATGCAAATAGATTCGCTGCACAAATTTGTGACCAAGAAAGATATTCCACATGAGATGGCATGCAAGGAAGCGTTGAAAATATTGCACAGTTAATAAAACGCTTACGCTAATAATATGTGGGTTGATGCACTCGTTATGCAAAACGGAGGTGAGGCGTGCAGACAGGACACAAGAGTAGAGTATTTACAAGCAAACAACACGAGCCCCGCCCACTTCTTTACTCTTGTGTCCTGTCTGCACGCCTCGCCTATGTTTTGCATAATGAATCCTTACCAACTAGCTCAGCTTTCTGTCGTTCTAAGTATCGATGCACTCGATTTCGTCCACATTAGGCACTCGCCTCTTGATTACTTCGTGGCACAGAAATACTCGGCATCAGGCTGTTTTTCTGCTGTGGCCTTTGTACAAGCATGATTGTTCAAAGTGCAACAAATAAACAGATTCTTTGAGTTGCTTGTGGCTTCGCCAGTACAATTCCAGTGCGCTGGTCCGCCTGTCCAGCAATTTCCTACTGAAGGGAAACCTGCAAATAAAAACACCGCTCCGCACGCAGAAAAATGCTCTACTGTGACGCTTCTCAAACGATTGTGATGCACCACAAGAGCTGCCTACTCGCGTGATATTCTCAACAAGGGGATACATTCGTTTACTTACATGTGAAGGTATATGCCAGACTACTTCGGGGCTTCGGTGGCACATAAGGTACGAGTGTGCCATAGCATCCGATGTCGACGCGCGATCGCATGTCAAACCTAAACGAAACTACTACGCATCCCAAAAACAGATTCGAAACCGAAATTCGTGTCATCCTTTATTGCATGAAAGCGTATATCGTAATTTACATAAGCCACGGACTTAGTGATCGCTTTCTGTAAACTTAATATTAACGCAGCACCTTCATAAAGCCATCAGGTATGCGTATTTAGATGACAAACCATAAGGTGACCTGTACTTGTTTTCAGCTTTTTCAATAATAATTGCGCTGGCCACATTGACCAGTAGCAACAGGGCGGCGCCCTAGAGGTTCCCACTTTTCCGGCCCAGCTTTTCCTCTAGAGTTGTTCTACTAACTCTATGCCGCCAACCTACCCTCCTCCTTCACGCTCCTCTCTCACTCACTCCCTCAGCTTCCGGCGTCAAGCGGAACTTACGTAGCTTCAGCTTCCTGTTCCGAGGGGAAGTGACGCTATGTTTTTAGCGTTGTGTACTTTCGCGTCTACGGAGAGGCTTTGGGCGCGTTAAAGGGAAGCTGAAGCGGTTTTCAATTTCCATGAATTTCTGGGATTGGGAAGAACAGACCTAATAATTTACGGTTCCGCAATTTTTTTCTTCGTTTTGTTAATATAAGGGGCGGAAATCGCTTTCTAAATCACCCCCGCGGACACGCCCCCATCGCTTCCCGGAGCGCCGGGTGAGGAGGTTAACAGAGGAGAGAACCGGCGAGAGTGACGTCACTGGCGGGGACCGAGCTGCCGGACCGGCGTGCTGGCATGCGCTGGCATGCCTCCTTCCGTCCTGCGCTTTACTGAACGACGCTACGAGAGATTTGCCGCCGCCGCCACTCACGTTTGTTTTGCGATTTTCGTAGACTGTTCTTTCCTTCTGTGCTGCGTGAGTGCCTACGGCCAAGGGCGCCCAACATGCCCTCGTTCTGTGCAGCAATCGGCTGCGCGAACACACGCGGGCGAGACGATGTGGTGTTTCACAGGTTCCCGAAGCACAAGAAGCTTGCAGCGCAGTGCGGTGAGGAGAGATAAGTTCGTGCCGACGAAATCAACAGTGCTGTGCTCGGATCATTTCCGCGATAGCTGGATAGCCTTACGACAAATGCGGAAACGCGTTGTTGCTAGCGTTGCTATACTCCGTTTCATACATCAGGTGCAACGCTGTGGAGGCTTGAGATACTTCTTGCAGTGGCTGCGTTCGCACTTAGAAAAAGTTCGGTGTTTCTTGACCCGATTTTTGAGAAAACTTTTCATATATAAGCTCAGTTCTGAATGAAAAAAAAAAGAATTTACCCATAGAAACAATCCGTGTACTTATACGGCTGCTAACACGTTCTTTTAAATCAATTTTCTTTTCGGCATTCTTTAATTGCAGCCCGTCGCGGCAGCTTCACGTGCATGCTCGCGCGAGCAAATGCCGCTGGCACGCTGCGAACCATAGACGGAAACGCGCGCAGTAATATATTTTGGTAACCGGACTTCGTGCGTAGCTTCCACAGCGTTGCACCTGAGGTATAAATTTGAGTATAGGCTTGCCTAGTGACATTCGACGTACGGTTGCAGTTATCATGTTTACCACACTGCGGTGCTAAAGCTGCCTAATATCTTTATGTCAACACTAGCATGGAGCGCGCATACCGATTCTTGATCGAGCCACAATCGCAAAGTCGTCGAACCATATTCTGAATAGTGCACATATAATCCCCCTGACCATCTCGATCTGGATGTGTATGATAAGCAACTTCCATGACTGTACCTCGCAGCACTGCATGTGCGTGCTTTGAAACGCGGCACTTATGTTCGCGATCGTGTATCAACGCTCAGAAAACCACGGGACTTCAGACAAGCAGCGGCAAGGTGCTTGACATCGCGGAATTGTACCCGTGTTTACAATCTAATGAGAAGTTAGTGCTTCGGCATTCTTCCAGCAGCAAGTTCCCAGTGACACTTTAGCGCATTTTTTCTCCCGTCATTGGAACGTGCAGCTACATGAAAAAAAAAGCATACGTAACAGCTAAGATTTCCAGCGCGCGAGAAGGTGTACACATCGCTCTCGCTTTTGGCACACTCAACATCGTCGTTGCCGCCGTTGCCGCCATCGTTTTCCGTATCGGCTGTCTGTTCGAACATGTACGGCGAAAATACAAGCTGTCCGAGACAGCGAGAACGTTCCATAATGCTTACAACCCAGCTATGCAGCCAGAAAGAACAGCGTGCTACGCTCTCAAACGGCGGCGCCGACCGGCGACTGCCGCCACTGACGTCACAGCGGCTCCGACCAATCACGGGCAACAGCGGCGTTCGCGCGATACCCTGAGGCGCTGGTGCGCGTTTTCATGAAAAAACAGCCGCTTGCACTTGTTTCCGCCCTTTTTGAACGAGATATTCGTGTTCAGGGGACTCAAAACTGTAGAAAGCCGCAGAGAACTCATTTTTTTCGAAAAGTGTTTCAGCTTCCCTTTAAGTTAGCGCGCTCCGAACTCCAAAGGAGCACGCTCGAGTGCGCTCGAGTGCGACGCCTTCGGAGCTTAACTTAACGGCCATTTTCGCCGACTGTTTTCGGGTGCGTGCGACTGTTTTCTGGCGAATGTTATGTTGCTTCCGCATCCGCTATTGCACTTCGCGCGCTTTTCGAAAATGGCCCCGCCGACCGTACTTCTGCAGTCCTTGAGGTAGAAGAACTTCACGCGCGGCGACGGAGGCAGCAGCAGCGGATTACAATGCGATGCAAGCTCAAAGCGCGCCAACACGTTGCCGATCTCGCCTGACAGCAGCTTCAGACGCCCGGCAGCGCGGCGGCGAGAGGAACGAGTGGGCAAGGAGAACCGACTTACATTGGTTGAAAGAGTAGGAAACACGTAATTTTTCCGGAAGCCGTAGCAGGCGCGCGCTCTCGTGCACCGTTTCCAGGATGGTGCGCGTAGAGCGCGCTCCGCGATCACGCGCCGGAAGTCGCTTTTTAGCCGTTAAGCTTAAAAGAGCGCGCTCTGCTGGCTAGAGCGCGCTCGAGCGCCTTAACTTAACGCGCCCTTTAATTGCACCAGCTGCGGTTGAAACTGTTAATGCGATTCCATCCAAGAACCGCCGCCTATTGTAATCGGCGATCTGGTCGTGTTCGCTGCTTCGCGTCAACCTGCGACGGGTTGTGCCTCGAGAGACAACGTACAGTGGAATGCAGTGCCTGGGTGCTTGGAGACCGCTCCCATTTTTCGTGCATTTGGAAAACAGCGACCGCAAACTACTACTTCAGCGGAATACAACAGCTTGTCCCCTTTGAATTCTTCTTGTTTTGAAGCATACATCCCCTTCAGCCAGCACGTATGGAGGGACTTTAGTGAAGGAGTTCGCGACGCCAATTTGTACGGCAGACGCATAGAGTTTATGCTGTTGATTCTGAGGTTGAACTTGTCTCGTACGGCAGATCGAAGGTAACGAACGTCCCAAGTGCGTGCACTGCGTGAAGAACTGCAATGACGTGAAGCTATGAAATACAACAAGTTCAAATTTGCGTGGAAGGCATTCAGTGACATGGTGAAAGCAAGTGTGCTTTTCTTGTGCGATATGCGCGGAGGTGTGCAGTGAATTGGTGCGTGCGCGCGTGTTGTAACGCGTGCAAAGGTGTACGGCGAATTGTGTTAGTGTTGTGGGGCGAGCAGATGTGTACGGCGAATTATGTTCATGTGTTGTGCCCCAGCTCATGGCTTTCCGCACTTTGTCAGAGAAAGGGGACGACAGGCAAAGCGTGCGGGCGCAGCGTACGCAAATAAGCACGTATATGCACACGAATGACGCTTGGTGGAATGGCTAGAGCGAGCTACTCAAATTAGCACCGGTTGCTAAATACGGGCGTCTCACCATCGTCTGCAATCACAGTGGAAATTCTCGCAACGCAACTCCGGGAAGCGCAAACGCCGGAACCGGAAATCTTAAAACCGGACATGCCGGAACCGGAAACGCCGGAAGCGGAAATGCCGGAACCGGATTTGGTGTGAGGGGAAGAGGCCATAGAGTTAGTAGAACAACTCTAGAGGAAAAGCTGGGCCGGAAAAGTGGGAACCTCTAGGGCGCCGCCCTGACCTGAACTACTTCTAGCCACTGTACCTGTTGCTACTGGTCAATGTGGCCAGCGCAATTACTATTGAAAGAGCTGAGAACAAGCACAGGTCACCTTATGCTTTGTCATCTAAAAACGCATACCTGATGGCTTTATGAAGGTGGTGCGTTAATATTAAGTTTACAGAAAGCAATCACTAAGTCCGTGACCTATGTAAATCACGATGTACGCATTCATGCAATAAACGATGACGCGAATTTCGGTTTCGAATCTGTTTTTTGGATGCGTAGTAGTTTCGTTTAGGTTTGACATGCGATCGCGCGTCGACATCGGATGCTATGGCACACTCGTACCTTATGTGCCACCGAAGCCCCGAAGTAGTCTGGCATATACCTTCACATGTAAGTAAACGAATGTATCCCCTTGTTGAGAATATCACGCGAGTAGGCAGCTCTTGTGGTGCATCACAATCGTTTGAGAAGCGTCACAGTAGAGCATTTTTCTGCGTGCGGAGCGGTGTTTTTATTTGCAGGTTTCCCTTCAGTAGGAAATTGCTGGACAGGCGGACCAGCGCACTGGAATTGTACTGGCGAAGCCACAAGCAACTCAAAGAATCTGTTTATTTGTTGCACTTTGAACAATCATGCTTGTACAAAGGCCACAGCAGAAAAACAGCCTGATGCCGAGTATTTCTGTGCCACGAAGTATTCAAGAGGCGAGTGCCTAAGGCGGATGAAATCGAGTGCATCGAGACTTAGAATGACAGAAAGCTGAGCTAGTTGGTAAGGATTTATGCAAAACAGAGGTGAGGCGTGCAGACAGGACACAAGAGTAGAGAAGTGGACGGCGCTCGTGTTGCTTGCTTGCAAATACTCTACTCTTGTGTCCTGTCTGCACGCCTCACGTCCGTTTTGCATAACGAGTGCATCAACCCACATAATAATAGCGTAGGCGTTTTAGTAACTGTGCAATATTTTCAACACTTCCTTGCATGCCATTTCATGTGGAATATATTTTCTGGTCACAAATTTGTGCAGCGAATCTATTTGCATGATCGACTCCGGGCCTGTGGGATCGTTCACTTGCACTTGATGCTGTCTTTTACATGTATCCATAAACTGCAGATATGCATATCAGATCCCTGCGAGCATTTTCAAAATTCAATTATTTTCGACAACAGGCACATATGCAATACTGACATAATCCCGAATACCACTAAGCAGCTGGGACACATTTTTTGTTGACCATACTCGCAGGTAAAATAAGTACATCATGTGGACAGCTCCAGCTCATTTTCCTTAAGTCAGTGTGTACAAGGGTTATGCAAAAATACTTTTTTCTCGCGCACCGATTATTTTGCTGTATAAGCAAGAGAACCCACCACGTTAGTGTAACGTATCTTGTGCATCACACTAATATGTGCTCTCATTTACCAAGTGAGATGAGTTACTTTTATGGCTCATTCAGTCATATCACACTGCAAGCTGCATTCATCAATCTTCAATTGAATTTTGCAAATGTTTAATGAAACATGTTTCCCTTTTATGCAGATATGCAATGGCAAGCCTTTCCATGTCTTCCAAAAGTAAAATTTAAGCTCTAAATTAAAGAAGATATTTCTAGTCAGAAACAAGCAAAAATGGTGACTGCAGAGTATCAGAAGCCCAAGGTACAGAAATTATGAGAAGTGTCGAATGATTTTAAGGAAAGAGTCGTATTTGAAAATGCAAGACTCTTTAGTGGAGGCCAAGCAAGTAAATATAGGTAGAATACTCTGCAAAATTATGCGAGTGAGGGGATGTCAAACAATGGGTCAGGAAATGCATTGTTTTTCTGCAAAACAAAAGCTGATTGCCATTACATAAGTCACTTTAGCATCATGATAAATTCACAAATAAACCAAAAAACAAGACACACAAAAATAAAAAAAAAACATTTAATGATATTCCAGCAGAACTTTTTGTTGGGCTAGTTGGTGCATATTACTGAAGTACTATAGCGCCAAACAGACGACACAAGAATAAGAGACACGGATATAAGCGCTCGTCCGTGTCTCTTCTTCTTGTGTCGTCTGTTTGGTGCTCTAGTACTTCAGCCATTTAATGATGCTCTTTCCACACGGATAAATAAAAACAAACACATCACATTTAATGTGGACATATCAGATGCCTTGTGAAACACTAAAGGAACAATTCAGTTTCGAGCTATGGCACTTGCCGCATAGATGTGGGGGGGCCTTGCACCAATAGTGATAGTTACCACTGCATTTAGAAATTGAAAGCATTCGTGCAGACAAGGATGATTCTTTATGTTTTCGGCTACCACTTCAAATGCCTCCACCAAGTGTTACAATGCTGCACGCAGCCATACTAAGGATCTCGCAGCAACACCTGCAGGTAAAAAGCAGAAGCAGTCAAAGTGCTGGTGTGTTCTGGACACTATGTTTGGAAACTTTTAGGCAAGAAGAGTGCAAGAAGCAGACATAACAACTGCATTTATTTCCATAATTCCCCATTTAAATGGCCTTTTCTTTTTGCTTAGACAATGCCTACGCCTAGCCACAGCAGCTCCCTCATACAGACTCCGCAAGCCAAGAGGCCGTGGAGGCAAATGCAGGTAAGAGGCAATAAGCAATAGCACTGGTATCGACATTCATCTAATTTCTTTTTATTTCGTTTAGGCAGCCAGCACACCTCGAACAGCCACCTTGACTGCGGGTGTGTCACCCTAGTCGCCAAGGAGATATTTGAGGGAAAGTGACAGGCAATGTGAACAGCCACTTTTCCATGTAAACAATACTCTTTCTCTTGGATGACTCCTACGCCTCGCCACGCCAGCACACTTGTGCACAAAGATGCCGCAGAGACACGTGCAGGTCAGAGGCAAGAAGCAGTGGCACTGGTGTCGACATTTACCCAATTTCTTTTTCTTACACTGAGGCAGCCAGCACACCTCGAACAGCCACCTTGACTGCGGGTGTGTTAGTAGATTCCTGTTGTACATATGCTCATAATAAACTTCAGTAAACTTGAACTTCATAATAAACTTGAAGGCAAATGGGACATTGATGCATTGTATTTTTGAACATTTATTGTACACATACAATATATGTTATACTTTGCAGTGCTATATACAGAGCGTATTTTGAAGCTTCCCCCGATATTTTGCACCTTTAATTACGTATGTGTTGTGTGGCCCTCAATGCAGTTCATGTTGTAGCAGCTGCTTTGTCTGTGTATCGCACATTGGCTTAAGCTCGTGATATCCACATACTTCTCTCACATATGCAAAATAAAGTTCTATGTAGTCCTCAGTGTTACAACAAAAAATGAAAGTAAACAATCCGATCGTGGAATTGTGTTTATTACAGTGGTTCCTACGACAGTTACTGACAAGTTGACAACTTGAACTGGTCAATCCGTTCATAGCCTCCTCTATTTTTCAAAAATAAAGGAGGCTATGATCTGTCATGGCAAGGAATTGTATGTATACATAAAAAAGGGTGTGTGTGTGTGTGTTTGGAGTGGGGGTATAGGATTAGGGCGGTACGAAAAAATGTACCAACACCGTGCTCTAGACCCATTCCGTTAAGGTACCGTAACAAAGCGTATTATGCATAAAGTTCATACGACCAACTCTGATATTACAGACGCCAGGCGACGCGAGCTACATTTGTCATGATGCATTCGCGACTGCACCGGATGCCCTCCACATTATTCTCGTTAATCGTGCTCACTGCGCCGAGGCAAAAGAAAGATTATGGGCGCAGGTGCCTTTAAAGTATCTCGACCTTGCGAGGCACGGCTGCGCGTGCCAGGGGAGCTGTCCGTGCGAACACTCCCTGGCACACACCTGCCTCGGCGGCCCCAACCTACGTACCGTTCTGCTTCGAGCTTTGACCCCCCCCACTGTCCCTCGGGTGCCCTGGAGTTCCTGCGCCGCCTGCTCTATTATCATCTCAGGTGCTCTCCTGAGACTTCCGTTTGTCGGTTACATGTGCCCTACAGCTGGATCATTACTTATAATAATAAAAACACCCGATCTATCGTCACGACGATAGATCGCGAAAGCGGTTTTCGCAACATACCGCGCCCGTGCGAAGAGAATTACGGAACGCCAACGAGGAATCTGACCACAGCTTCGAGCTCGTAACCTCGTCGAGTGACACTCCTGCAACAGGCGTGACCGATGAAAACCGCATACCGCCGGAAACTTGAACAGGATCATCCCTCGGTTGCATAACTGCCAGCTGTACGGCCAACGTGGACCACACCATCCCGCAACATAGAATAAAGAACCGACTTATAAAGCCCAAGCACTCGGCTGCACGCACACATCACAACACTACAAGCGAGACGCCATGCTGCTACGCTGCTACTGTTGCCGGATTAAAACTGACTACTGTCACCAAGTCTAGCAAGCGTCTCAGGAGCTGGCAACCTCGGCGCGTAGCAACATGGCGGCGCTCTTGAGGTTCCCGATTTTAATGCATGGACCTGAACATCGCCCCCGAGTGCTCCGTGGTCTCTGCGCATGCGTTAGCTGAGAGAAGGTGAGAAAGGAGGACAAATTGACTTTACCGGATGTGACGTCACATTGTTGTTTGTTTTTGCTTTTTTGAAATAACTACCCTCGAACTCAGACGCATGGCTTGCGTCTCGTTCGCGCGCGTACGTATGGCTGTGGTCCGCTTTTAGTTTTTGGCGAATGCCTCAAGTTGCGGACACTGCGGTGGGCCAGGGCTCGATGACATTTGTTGCCCAGCTGCTGGTGCTACCGCGACGTACTTGGAGCAACGGTAAGTGTTGTGCGATTACCCGTTCTCTTGCTGACACGTAAAAAACCGGTTGCGCATTCGAGCTGTGGTCGATGTGATCTCGAAATTCGAAGGAACACGAAACGGTTGTCGCAGGTCCCGTAGTGATCGCAGTATAATTTATTCGTTCGTGCCTTCAACACTGCAGTTCCTACGCGTTGCACCGATGTAAAAAAATTAACAAAAAAACAGCGACATCTTCCACGCGCCAGAAATGCATGCACTCAACTAGCGTGGATGTCGTCCTATGATGTTTATCGCGTTCTTAAGTCTATTTTTCTCCATCTCTATAGGATGACTACGCTATGCCCTTCTTATTTACCCATGCAGCGCATTGCTGCATTTAATTAACTTTCTCACTGCTGACCGCGGTATGGGCGTCAGAGGCTTTTATTCGTTGCAGTGAGATAACGAAAGCGTATTTCCTTCACTTAAAGCTTCTTAGTAGCCCCTTTGCGAGCCGTCGAGTTAAATCATACAATGCGTACGTTGTGAGCGAGCTGGTAAACGAACCCACTTTACTGCTGCTGCTACTATCGCTTTTACTGGAACTTTCAAAATTAAACATATATGAGTATGAATCGGCTCACCAAGCTTTATATGCACGTCCGTTGCTTTCGTTCATAGATCATGTGCGTAGCTTTGCAACTGTGACCGATATTTAAAAAACAGCAAGAAGGCAGATGACACAAGTAGTGTGTCTGCTTTAATTGTTGTCTGTGCTGTTTTTAGAATATCAACCAACTCCACGCACTCGTGCTGTTTACAGCTAAAACGTGTTTTTTCTTGTTGCATGAGGAGCATTTGCTTCTAATTGTGGCAGTAACGTTGTGAATTGTCCTCGGCCCAGATCGCTGACTGTGTGCAAATTTGTCTAATTTGTTTCACTTTACTGCTGTCTTTACAGCTTCTGCTTATTTCCTCTGCCTGCACCTTATATTTGTTGTGTTTATTGAGACCTGGCCTGTCTCTGCCTCGTTGAAGACAAATGGACACAAGTACTGGTCGCTGTTGGTTTGTTTGGTTTGCTCAGTCTGAGTGTGGTATGTATATGCATTTGCTAAAAGGGTATGCTGCTGCATCTAATGCAGGTACTGCTTATCTAAAGGTAGATTTAATTAGTAGTGGTTTGAGTGATGTATGACACCAGGGAGTTATTGTTCTAGAAAGGTGACAAAGCTGGTCCACAAATTTAAGGTATGGAGATGCTTAACCATGTAAGTGTTCTAAGTTGCCGTGAAGTATTACACACATTTAAAATTTCAGTTGCAAAAGACATAGTAGAAGAATCCAGAAGATTTGCTGCCAGATGTCTTGAGACAATACATTGTAGAGAAAGCATTATAGTGTGAGCTACCAATGATCGTCGTCAGCTCTAACCCATTTTTCTATATAGTCATTGTTGCTTCATAGTCTGTTGCCATCGTATGCTTGTTATAAACAAAAAATTGAGCTGCGTGACTCCCCTGATTTTTCTCGCTCATAAGCTACAAATGTTTTGATTTCGGCTGCCTTGGTTCCTCATGGTAGAAAACGAGTGTTTATTAGCCACTTGCCAGCTTCTAAGATCATGTACTTTGTAGTATGGGTGTTTTAAAGGATACTTAACATCTGCCATCATGACTGTGAGTGCTGCTGCCCAGCACTCTTAGGGCTATGCTTAGTACACATGCGCAGCTATTCAAGAAAATTGACATCGGGACAACTGCCATTTAAGCTCACTTGGTAGAGCATTGCAAGCACAAGGCAGAAAACGTGGGTTCAGCTTCGTTGTCTCTTGTGCAAAGCATTATCATGATCTGTCTCCTGGCTTCTTCGTACATCCAGTCAGATAGGCTCAATAATAGTAACGTGCCTGATGGTGGGTCGTTAGTCTGGGTCCTTAGTGCAGCAGCCCAATTCTTTACCCGTTAGGCTACAGATGCATGCATAGCGCGCCAGATTAATCTCACTGGTTCTCTCATAGTAACTGATTCTTTCAGATGTTATGTGACACAGAGTTTGGGATTCTCCCGTTTCAGCTCAGATGCAACATAAAGCAGACGTTGTGTCTATTTTGGTGAGAAGTTGTGTGTGCAGTTGTTTTGGTTTCTCTGTGTTGACGTATTGTGCTTTGTATTTCATGTGGTGTTAGGCATTACCTCAATTGCAGCTTCAATGCTGTGCCCATAAAAACAGTTGTAGGTAGGTGCTCAGGAGTAATGGGAAGCTCATTCTTCCTAATTCTCTCTTGCATACGGCAGGTAGTGCGTCCAGTTTAGTGCCACGCACCTGTGTGGGGCATTTCCTTGTTCTTATTCTGCTGATGTGTTGTACATAGGGGGAAAGTCAGCCCTCTACATCATGGTTGTCAGTGCCGCTGAATACAGTGCAGTCTCAGCCTCGCTGCCTTGAAATGTCATAAGAGGTGACATCTGGGCATAAAGTAGCATCTTGCTGTCCCTTGTCATTGGGCATAGCCAAGGTTGTGGTTGTGCAACCCAAGGATCCTGGAAAAGGAGCAAAAACATTTATTGAGCTCTAGAAAAATTTAATGAATTTCGCAGAGTCAGATGGTGTCTTCCATCTTTTTAGCAATAACCCTCTGCCTCTAGTCCAGGCCTCCGCTGGATGCCGCTGCCAGCTGGGCCCGTCGGATCAGCCCTAGTTGGATGTCCTGACAGTCGCTAGAGAGCATTCCTTTCCATTGCTCCGCAGTCAGGTTTGGTGCCGCGTTTGTTTTCTGGCAGGCCCACGTTATACGGTAGAGCGTGGGTGTTTCCTGGCACCATGGGCATTTGTCAGTGTACTGTGTGGGTTGTATTTTACTGAGTGTGTTTAAGTTCGTATATGCACCCGTCTGTAGCGGCCTCCAAGCTATGGAGTCCTCTCTAGTGAGAGAGCTATGCAGTGGGGGGTACCGCTTCCTGCTGCCCTTATAGTGGTTTAGGATAGCCGAGTATTCTCTGAGGACTGGCTCAGTTTCCTCGAGGTCATTGGTGGAGGGTGCTCGGTATGCTGTGTATTCTCGAGCTACCCTGTCAACCTCACGGTTGCCTTCCACGTCCGTGTGACCCGGCGCTCACACTATCGTGTGTCTAATTGGTTGTTCTTTTTCTGGGTTTTGTGTGTGGTGATCTTCAGAGCGAAGTATGTGGAGCGCTCTGTGACCTATTCTGCCTAACATGTAGTTTCGGCATGCTGTTTGGGAGTTGGTTAGTATTGTTAAAAACCACCTAGTCCGATAGCCCTCCGCTGCCGCTAGAGCGACGGCCGCTTCTTCAGCCTCGACTACCGTGCAGTCCCGTAGAGACGCGCTGACGATTTCTCGCATGTCCGAGTTTATGCATTTGTACATAGCCACCCACTTTTCAACATCGGCGCCATCGGTACCGCAGAAACTTCCAGGATCCTTATTTATAACCCCAACACAGTAGCGGCGGTGATAAATAAGGATCCTGGAACTTTCTGCGGTACCGATGGCGCCGATGTTGAAGAGGCGGTGGCTATGTACGAACGCATGAGTGGAATCAACAGATGGGACCCTACGCATATGCTAGTTAACCTGTTGTTCTACCTAAGAGGCATGGCAAAAGTGTGGTACGAAAACCACGAAGATGAGCTAACAAGCTGGGACCAACGCAAAGAGAAGTTGACAGAGTTGTTTGGCAAACCAGCCGGCCGTAAAATTGATGCAAAACAGGAACTGGCCTCCTGTGCCCAATCCCCCATGGAGTCCTGTCTCTTGTACATCCGGGACATACTGGCACTGTGTCGTAAGGCAAACCCAATCACAACATAACAGAAGCTGAGAAGGTCGGGCATGTGCTTAAGGGCATTGCTGACGACGCCTTTAATCTGCTCATGTGCAAAAGCTGCCCTACAGTTGATGTTATCTTTAAAGAGTGCTGAGAATTCCAGCAGGCCAAAAGCCGATGCATCTTGCAACCATTCACCAGACTTCCTAATACTGCTGCAATGCAGACGTGTGAAGATCAACCCACACAGCAGCATGCACCGCCATCGGAGGACGTGGTGTGAATCGTTGACATGAACTGGATGTGATGGCGCCTGCATTTCTGTTCGCGTATCCCTGATGCTACATTTTCAGTCCCCTTCTCACAAGCTATCATTCACCAGGAACTTGAAAACATTGGTTTATGTTCTGTCTGTGCTCTTGCCAACACCAGAGCTAACAAATACCCTTCTACTATTTTTGCTCCATCCCGACGCTTCTCTCCGTGTTATCGCAACCTGACTGAGTGGACAACTGCAGACGACCAGCCGATATGTTTCATCTGCCGCCGCATTGGTCATGTCGCCTGATACTGTCGCAGCTCGTCGCCCTTAACACTTCGCACGCCGACCAACCTGAGCCGTTTTGATGAAAATGTTTCGCCCACCGCTGAATCTAACAGCGCCAACTCTGCTAGGAACATGTGGTACAGTTGCTCACCATCGTCGCACGTACACCAGTCTCGTTCACCGCAAACATGTTGCCCATCTTCCTGTTAGCTGCAGCCATGTCGCCTTTGGTCCCCTGTGGCATTTGGCCACACCCGTTCGTAAAACTAAGAAATGCAGCCCTCGGAGGTGGTGCTGCATTGCCTAATGCTGCAGCAAATCCTCTGTCTATGCCCACAAGAATAAGTGTAATTGGCGTTAAAATAGACAGCATAGCTGTCCAAGCACTCATCAACAGTGGAGCCCACATATCTGTGATGAGTGCTAGCCCGTGTAGACGTTTAAAGAAGTTCCTCACCCCAGCAGCTGCCCGAGTGCTTCATATGACTGACGGTGGCATGCTGGTTGTTCTTGGAATGTGTACTGCAAGTATAGCTGGCCGTCCTAGTTCTGTTCTCTTTGCTGTGATCGTCTTCCCTCATAACGTTATCCTTGGATTTGACTTTTTATCCACTCATTCTGCTCTCATCGACTTAATGACCGGCGTTCTTCAGTTAGAACTGCCTCAACTAGCCGATGCTCCAAGCACCGCCTCCCCGCACTTGTGCTCACTTCACGATGTGCGTTTGTCACCCGATGCAGTTACTTACGTCACTTTGACCGCCCAGCCACAGGTTCCTGATGGTGAATATGTTCTTTGCCCCATCATCGATGTGCTTTGAACCAGTCACGGTTACTAATAATGACATCGTTTTACCGCTTCTGAATTTCAGCCTGTGCCCTGAAGTGATTCCAGCCAGCATTTTCTTGGACAGCGTTTCTAGTGGTTCTGAATTTGATGTTGAGAGTCTGCATTCTGAGAAGGGTTTATTAGTGCCAATTGCAGCTCCCAGCTCTGGTTCATTAACGGATGACTTTGCAAAAATGACTGCACTTAACCTCACCTCTACACAGGCCAGGGACATACGTCTCCTGCTTGAATCGTACAATGGCATGTTTGATTTCGGCTACAGGCCTTTAGGCCGAACATCTGTTGTTCACTACCGTATAAACACTGGAGACACAAATCCTATTTGTCGGCGTCCCTATCGTGCATCGCATGAACATCGAGTCATCCAACCAGAGGTGGGCAAAACGCTCCGCAAGGGGGTCATCGAGCCATCAGACAGCCCTTGGGCTTCGCCTGTCATCCGTGTGAAAAAAGAAAGATGGTGCCTGGCATTTTTGTGTTAATTATTGCCACTTAAATGGGATCACACGAAAAGATGTCTACTCACTACCATGCATCGATGACGCCTTGGACTGCTTGCACAGTGCTAAATACTTATCGTCCATCGATCTTCGATCCAGCTACTGGCAGATTTCAGTTGATGAAATGGTTGGAGAAGACAGCCGTCATCATGCCGGATGGCTTATATCAGTTCAAAGTCATGCCCTTTGGCCTATGCAATGCTCCAGCGACATTTGAACGTCTGATGGACTCTCTTCTGCGAGGCTACATATGGACCACCTGTCTTTGTTACCTTGACGAAGCTGTTGTTTTTTCTCCCATGTTCAGCAGCCGACTTACCCGACTCGCTGCCATTATTGCGGTCTTCTTAAAAGCAGACTTCCAACTGAATTCCACGAAGTGTCAATCTGGGCGTCGTCAGATTACAGTGTTGGCACACCTCATTGACGCATCCGGTGTTCAACCAGATTCGGAAAAAGTTCGTGCCATACGCAGTTTCCCTGTGCCACATTCTGCTTCTGACGTGCGCTGCTTCGTCGGCCTGTGTTCTTACTTTCGCCATTTCGTCAAAAACTTTGCCAACATTGCTCAGCCTTTAACAGATCTTCTAAAGGAGAACACGCCATTCTCACGGGGCCCGGAGCAGGCTCACGCTTTTGCCGGTCTCATCGGGTTTCTGACCACCCCTCCCATACTTGCCCACTTTGATCCATCTGCACTGACCGAAGTCCACACTGGTGCAAGCGGTCATGGCATCGGCGCTGTTCTCGATCAACAACACAAGGGTACCGAGTGCGTGATAGCTTATGCCTGCTGTCACCTGCCGAGAGAAATTACCCCATCACCAAGTGGAAGTGCTTCGCTTTAGTTTGGGCTATCGTCACGTTCCGGCCATATTTGTACGGCTGCACATTTTCGATCGTTACAGACCACCATGCACTCTGCCAGCTGTCTTCCCTCCGGGACCCGACAGGGCGGCTTGGTCGCTGGGCTTTGTGGCTCCAGGAATTTTCATTTATTGTCACTTACAAGACTGGATGCCTCCAAAAGGACACTGCCTGCCTCTCGTCACCCCGTGGATCCACTTAATCCTTCTACGCATGATCCGATGACCTGCGTGATGGCATTCACTGACATGACTGACATGCACGGCGAACAACAACGCGACGAGTCCTTACAGCCCATCATCGCCGGAATACAATCACTCCAGCAGCACTGACGGCACATGCCGCATGTTCGTGCCGCACAACGGCATCCTCTACCACAGCACTATCAACGCTGATGGCCCTGAGTTGCTCCTTGTCCCTCCTTGTCATCTGCAATCTGTTCTTGAACGTCACGATGCACCGACGGCGGGACACCTTGGAGTTTTGCGTACATACGATCACGTACGACACCGGTTCTTCTGGCTGGGTCTCTACTGCTTACTGCACTCTTATGTCGCAACTTGTGAATTGTGTCAGCACCGAGAGAAACCTCCCCGACCACCTTTCGGATGACTCCATCCAGTTGAAGTTCCTTCCGAACCGTTCTCTCGCTTAGGCCTTGACTTGCCTGGCACTTTTCCGACGACTAGAGTTAACAAGTCGATTGCCGTCGCTACTGATTACACGACACGCTACGCGATAACAAAGGTGTTGCCGACTATAGTTGTGCAACAGACGTCGTTGATTTTCTCCATCACTGTTGTGAATGTGACCAAGTTCTCGCGGCATTATATTGTAAATACAGTCTTTCTATACTTCCAACATCCCCATAACAGTATGCTTTGCCTCTGGCATGTTCATGATCACCGATGGCATACAAAATAGTGATGCAGACTAAGCTTCGCAAAGAATTAATGTTCCATCTCTTCCTTACAGGCTGCTGTGTTTCAACTAAATCTGCATTTCCTGTGTCCAGTGGTCTCGTTGCTCAATTAGTGCTTGCCTATTTCTGTTGCACTGCAACCCACTAATGTTAAAATGTGATACTTCTCCTCTTTTCCGTTGTCCTCCTGTCCTTTTACACTGCTGCAAACTTTTAGATTTCAATGCTCGAATGATTAATACAACAATTGATGCTACCATATTATGTGAAGACTGTCATGACGGCAATAATTTAGGTGGACCTGAAACTAAATGAAAAAAAAAAAGAAAACAGACGTGTGAGTAGGAATAACTTGTGACCAAACTGGCTCCATGCTAAACTTTGCCTCAAGGAAATTGGTCTTAAAAGTCTCAAACCCTTTTCGTGCTCTCGTGACTGTCTAATAGACAGTCACGGAAGTTGCACAAAAAGGAGTGCCTTTCTGTTGGGGAACTGTTTTTATCACGAGTATGCTATACAGCACCAGTTGTGCCATGAGCAGGCACAACTGCACATACAAGCTATAGCCTGAACTTTAAAATAATTTCAGATCTATTTGTGAACTTCCCAAGCCACTTCACAACTGCAAGCTGAATCTGATGTATGCTGTCTCAGGGTCATGACCTATATTTGGGGGAAGACTAAGAATGCAGCCTGTGACTGAAGTTTCAGTGTTTTGAGCCCACCATTTCGAAATGCTTTTTATGTGCACTCAGTAGGAGACAGTTCTCCAAGCTTCTTGATATGATTTTCAGTGATACTAGAAGCAAAGCTTATTAGTTGTATTATACTAAATTTTCATATTTTCTCTAATATACTGTGGTCGCGATAACACCACACTGCTTAAAAGGCATTGAGAATAAAAAAGCTACTTATTTGCCCTAGTATAATGTAGAAATCGGCATTCTGCAGTCTGAAAAGTGAAAACAAAAACATTATCGTTGCAACATTCACAGCCACTTTAGCTGCTCATAAAATCATTGATGTACATGTAAAGAGCCTCTATGTTGTGTCTGTTAAAAACATGCTCCATCATGCTGCAGCATTATGCACATTAGCTTTGTGTAGAAGCCACAGCTGTTGCAATGTGCTGCACCGCAATGCACCTTGGTTATGTGGAAAAGCTACCATTGTTGCTATGCTCTTTACTGTTATACACGTCAACCTTGTGGCAAAGCCACTGCACTTGCAATGTGCTGCACCTCAAAACGTTTCAGGTATGTGGGAATGCACACTTGCATGCGCTAGATCTGGGCATTTTTATGCAAATAATTATTTTTTCATACCAAGCACTTTGCAGTAGGCAATTTTACGTCCCGACTCGTTTCGGTCTTCTGCATTGAAAACAAAAATATGTTACAGTGACCCCGAACCTGTTTCCCAGCATAACAACCTGACACTCTAGCCATTTGACCACTGTCGTGCACATACTTCTTGCTCCCCAATGCATTGCTGTGTGTATGGGATAGTGGCACATGTATAACAGTGCATAATACATGTCAGAGCATGTGTGCATATACAAGTTGCTTATCAAACTGTGAGCATGTCAGTCTCTCCCATTCTTCCTTTGTAGCTGGACTTCGAGGTGCTTTGTTAGAATGCACCACCTTCGGGATTCGCTCACATTTCCAAGTCCCCCTCACTGTAGCAGCTAGCACAACATGGACACTGTACCTTTATGCTGTAATGTTTCTTCACTGGAGTACAAAAAGGAATTGTGTAGATCCAACATACATGTTAAAAGTGGTTAATGAGAATCTATGAAACATTCATATTTAATGCATTGTTGCAATCCAAATGATGGAAAGCGTATTTGCGTTGGCAAGCTAGCAGTAGCAGATGTCACAGGCATGTTATGCAGGGAAGCCACCTTATCACCTATAGCTGTTCTCTGTGCAGTGAGGATGAAGGTGACATGTGCTTGTTTAGTGAAGAACGTTGACAAGAGGTGTATGCACAGAGACATATGACACTTATCTTAATACTACATGTAAGGCTTGTATACTTGTGTCGCAGGGACACATACCCATTCTATGAGATGGGCCTAGAATAGGCATGTGCCCATTTGCGCATACTGCATAAGCCAAGTTTTCCACTCGTCAAAACAGCTGCCACCACAGTGTTAGGAAAGAGGCAAAGAAACCATGCCTTTGCATTCATACTCTCCTCACAAAGCTTGTGTCATATATGCAATCACTCGCCATACACAAATACATTGGTCAACACTGCAATGTTTGGAAGAACCCAAACCAACGCTACATAGCCATTTACCTGCAACATAAATCCCAACTGTGTCTGGAATCTACATAATGTTTCTTAATTTTTCAGGCATTTGGTGGTAGAGGCCAGCGCATTAGACAGAAATCCTTCTTGACTGCAGCAATGTTCAGAATGTAGTATGAGGTACTCTGTCTAGCTGGAAGTTGAAGATAGAAGTTATATTAGTAGTTAAAATATAGTAGCTAGTATTGAAACTACACATGCAATCAAGGCTGAGCCACATGCGAACACGGAAGAGCAGACACACACAGTGGTCACTTGAGCTGGCATTGTGTAGCTTTACCAACAAGCCCAGCTGGACACTGAAGTAAGGCATGTTGTTGGGCTAGTCAGCTTGTAGCTTCAGCAAAATTTTAAACTGTGTGAGGAAGACAGGACATGAACAAAAGCATAGATGCATGCGCAAAGTATAGACTTCCGACTGGCTTTGTTTGGTGAAGGCAGAGAGTTTATAAGGTTCTTCAAAATGGCAAAACAAAAAACATTCGCAAAGAAATTGTGCAAGAGGCAGATATGAAAAATAGCAAGGCCACCTGTGCATTAAGAGTGCAGTAGAGTCCCAAGGTGCCCATCTAAGAATTCTATTTCTTTCCTTGATAGGTATCAAGAAGGTGAGCTAACTTAGTTGTCACAAATTTTAGCGATGTGGAATGCTTTGATGACTTCTCTTTCTGCTTTTGAGCTTGCCTTCGAAAGGAATTTATTCTGTTCCAGATGAGGCAGGCAGCTTTTGCTGTCGCAGCTCCTGCACTGCAAGAGGAGATTCTCAAGGAAAGAATTACTCAGATGGGCACATTAAGACTCTCCTGCACTCTTAATGCATACATGGCCATGATATTTTTCATCACTGCCTCATGCACAAATTATTCGCAATTGCTCCTTGTTTTGC
Source organism: Dermacentor albipictus (assembly GCF_038994185.2). Lineage (NCBI taxonomy): Eukaryota > Metazoa > Arthropoda > Arachnida > Ixodida > Ixodidae > Dermacentor > Dermacentor albipictus. The sequence goes on along the minus strand of NW_027225576.1, from coordinate 5,388,371 downwards.
TAATTTGAAGTACCTTATATATTCTCTGCTTTCACGAAATAAAACCAGTTGGAAGCCTGTGCTTTGTGTGCGCCTATGTTTCAGTTCATGTCCTGTCTTCCTTGCGGAGTTTAAAATTTTGCCTAACCAGCTGTATAGCTTGTGTATACAATGAGTAATTAATATTATGATGACTGCAGCACAGCAATGGTCTAGTGGCATAGTGTCGACATAGTGTAGAGATCGTACTAAGTAAAAAATCTGGAAATGCCATAAATTGTGAAATCAACCCTTATCCCTTGGTTTCCTACAGCTGCAGAGCACTTGACCACTGCAGCAGTCAGGCATGCTGTATATTGACACGTGTACTTCTTTATCGGGCGACCACTTCTCGCCACCTAACAAATGTAATCGCGCTGCGCAGGACATGCCTGCATGTAAAAGAAGTTTCTGGAAGTTATCGATGGGTTCCATCCACTGTCTTTCACTGCAACTTGTGTTATCTAAATGCATGTGTGCGTGACGTGAATAATGTGAAACTTTGTGAAAGGCACGCGGGTCCCAGCGATTGCTCTGGAACATTCGACGACAGATGTATAAAAGCCGACGCGCTTGACCCGCTCATCAGATTTTCGACGACCGCCGATCGTGTTCGCCGCTGCCATCCTTCTTTGAGTGTAGCCTGTTTTTGAGGGCACAAGTTCGCCCAATAAAACGCTCGTTTCATTAATCACAGTTTTGCTGCCCACGTGACAATATTGGGGAGTGCCAGGAATTGAGAGATCGAGACAGACCGCCACTAGAAGTTCCCTGGGCCAGGTGACAACTCAAATGCATCCAAATATTTCTATATTTCACTATATAAACTTTTGTAGAATGAGGAACTTTTCAAGGGTGCAGTTGTTTCACACAAAAGAAAACTATTACTAAATAGTGACCAGTTTCTTTTGTTTTGTAAGCCAGATTGCATGTATTTGACATTGCTTACTCTTACTTATTCTCGCTGTCCGATACAAGCATATGCCTTCACATGTTTTCAAACAATGTGTGGAGCCATGTTTTTGGTGGAATAAAATTGGTCCCAATACAGAGCTTCGTGGCACACCAGATCTTACTAGCAATCACGGAGAAGAAAATTCATTAGTAGTTACAAATTGGTTCGCGTTAGTTAAAAATTTACTAATCCAATTCGTAGTCCTGTCAATTCGAAGTTTACTGTCTTTTGTGTATTGGACCAAGCTGATGACCCCTGGCCTGGGCGGGCCCTGGCACTTTACCTAGTGGTGGCCTTTGAAAATAGCAGTGTGGCACCAGTGGTTGCATCAGGATCTAGGCTCATGAAGATAGACAGCAACGTGCACAGGGCAAGGAGTTTGGTGGCCTGGTACTCGTCACAGTTGTGGAGAACACTATAGTTTTTGCGAGTCCTAGCCCCTACCAAGGGTACCAGTCTGTGCACTGTGTATATATATATATATATAGGATGTGCAGGATTGCTCGTTGGCAGCACGTGATCATGCGGCAGCTGACGGGCCTTCTATGTGTTTTGCCCTGGTAGTGCGGTCGTCTTTGTGATTCTAGAGCTGTGCTGGCATTGTGCAAGAACAGGATCTAACGGCATGGTGCAGAATTGCAGAGTGGGGGTGCTCCATTCTATTCCCACTCCATTCCTTCAGAGTTGTTATGCGATTCCAGTCCTTATAACTTGTCAGAATTCTGACAGTTGGACCAGTCCCACTGTTTGAGTGGTCAAACTAATCTACTCCAATCCTCCAATTACAGTAAATAAAACGCTTCCCGTATAATTACTTACTACTTGCGCCCCGATACAGCGATAGCGTAGAGGTAGAGCATCCGCCTCACGTGCAGAAGGACTGTGGTTCAAATCCAGTTGCCAGCATACTTTGCCCCGGCTGACCTTCCACATATGCCCCCATGGGTAATGTCCAAAATACCGGTACGTCTATCTATTCCCGGAATTTCTAAAAAATCGCGAATACCTACCGTCGGCCTCAGACATTTAACACTTGAATATATGTCGAAAGAATATGACACCTCGGTGAGCGTGTATACAGACGGCTCGGTCTCGTCGTATGCGTCTGGTGCGGCTTTTGTCGTGCCTGCGCATCAAGTCATTCGACGGTTTCGTCTGCATAACAAGACAACTACAACATCTACGGAATTAGTGGCAATAAGAGAGGCCGTTCAATATATTGCACGACAGCCTCCTCAAATATGGACAGTTTTCAGTGACGCAAAATCGGCTCTTCAACTACTTAGAGTGGTGTTGAAAGAAAGCGCTTACAGAGTGTTGGCTCTTCAAACTGCCGAGCTCTACACTTTAGCGCAAGAAAACGACCACCAGATCACATTTCAGTGGATTCCTAGTCGCTGCGGTATACAGGGCAACGAACTGGCCGACGACGAAGCGAAGAAAGCACTCGAAGAACGAGAGTCACTGCTTTCAATTCCTTTTTCAAGAGCGGACGCCAACTGTCTCCTCTCCAGTGTCATCCGAAAATTGACAGCAAAGCACTGGGACAGTCCGGATAATCGCCACAGACGACTTCAGAGATTGGACCCCACCATGAATTTTAGGCTACCACCGAAAATTCAACGAAGCTGTGCCAGTCTTCTGCACAGACTAAGGCTGGGGGTAGCGTTTACGCGCGGATACGTGCACCTCATGCGACGCACCGAGTCTCCACACTGTGAGGTGTGCAATGTGACTGAGACTATAGGTCATGTGCTTTGTGACTGCCCTAAGTTTGTGGAAGAGCGTGATAGGTTGGTCAAGGACCTTACGCGTCTCGACAGCGCACCGTTGTCGGAGGACGTTATTTTAGGCCCTTGGCCAGACGCTCAGTCGAGTTTCAAGGCGATCAAGGCATTACTGAACTTTTTAAAAATTACGGGCCTGGATTGCAGACTTTGAGCATGCCAAATTGCTTGCCATATGTTCTACATCTTCCTTCTATCGTCATCGTCACCCATCATGCACCTCTTTCTTCCCTCTTTCTTTCCCTCTTCCCCTTCCCCCAATGCCGAGTAGCTGGCTAGAGGAATATACCTCAGGCCGACCTCTCGGCATTTCGTGTCATTAAACTTCTTTCTCTCTCTCTCCAGGTGCCACACAATTTTCCACCAGATAAAAAAAATCCACGTTGATACAGTTGTATAAACAGGCCTGGTGGCCTGACCCCAGTGACCAGAACTGGTAATGCACTCCCTTACCAGAGCAGGATTGGCCACAACCTCCTATATGAATAGAACAATCAAACCCCGGCCCTCGGTCCCCAGCAGCTGCGAAGCAACTGACCACAGCGGCGGTCAGACCTGTGACGCCGCAGAGGGTGCTAATAATCTCTGGATCCGGACAGGCCACCATTGGAATCTGAACCTGGCAACGTTTAACGCTAAAACGTTCTCTAGTGAGGCGAGTCTAGCAGTGCTATTGGAGGAATTAGCGGGCATTAAACGGGATATAATAGAGCTATGTGAGGTTGGGAGGACAAATGAAGCATATACAGCGCTAAAAAGCAGGCACATCCTGTGCCACCGGGGCTTAGCGGAGAGACGAGAACCAGGAGTTGGATTCCTGATTAACAAGGATATAGCTGGTAACATACAGGAATTGTATAGCATTAACGAGAGGGTAGCAGGTCTTGTTGTAAAACTTAAGAAGAGGTACAAATTGAAGGCTGTACATGTCTAGCCGCCTACATCCAGTGACCAGCAAGTCGAAAGCTTCTATGAAGACGTGGAATCGGCGATGGATAAAGTCAAAACAAGATACCTTTCTCCAGCCTGCTTCTTGCCTACCCTGGCATTGAAGTCGCCCATCAGTATAGTAGAGTTTGCAGAATGGAATAATTTGCAGACAATGAATACCTTCTTCCGCAAGTGGGATAACCGAAAGTGGACTTGGAGGAGCCCGAATGGCGAGACTAGAAATGAAGTAGACCTCATACCCTGCGCTAACCCTGGCATCATACAAGATGTGGACGTGCTCGGCAAGGTGCGCTACAGTGACCATAGGATGGTAATATCTCGAATTAGCCTAGACTAAAGGAGGGAATGGAAAAAACTGGTACATAAGAAGCCGATCAATGAGTTAGCGGTAAGAGGGAAAGTAGAGGAATTTCGGATCAGGCTGCGGAAGAGGTATTGGGCTTTAACTCAGGAAGAGACCCTCAGTGTTGAAGCAATGAACGAAAATCTTATGGGCATCATTAAGGAGTGTGCAATAGAAGTCGGTTGTAACTTCGTTAGACAGGATACCGGTAAGTTATCGCAGGAGATGAAAGACCTAATTAAGAAACCAACCCTTATACATAGCTTTCATTGATTACGAGAAAGCGTTTGATTGAGTAAAAACCTCAGCAGTCATTATGTAATCGGGGTGTAGACGAGCCTTATGTGAAAATACTGCAAGATATCTACAGCGGCTCCACAGCCACCGTAGTCCTCCATAAAGAAAGCAACAAAATCCCAATAAAGAAGGGCGTCAGGCAGGGAGATACGAACTCTCCTATGCTATTGACGGCGTGTCTACAGGAGGTATTCAGAGACCTGGATTGGGAAGAATTGGGGATAAGAGTTAATGGAGAATACCTTAGTAACTTGCGATTCGCTGATGATATTGCCTTGCTTAGTAACTCAGAGGACCAATTGCAATGCATGCTAACTGACCTGGAGAGGCAAAGCAGAATGTTGGGTCTAAAAATTAGTCTGCAGAAAACTAAAATAATGTTTAACAGTCTCGGAAGAGAACAGCAGTTTACGATAGGTAGTGAGGCACTGGAAGTGGTAAGGGGAATACATCTACTTAGGGCAGGTAGTGACTGCGGATCCGGATCATGAGACTGAAATAATTTGAAGAATAAGAATGGGCTGGGGTGCGTTTGGCAGGCATTCTCGGATCATGAACAGCAGGTTGCCATTATCCCTCAAGAGGAAAGTGTGAAACAGCTGTGTCTTACTAGTACTCACGTACAGGGCAGAAACCTGGAGGCTTACGAAACGGGTTCTACTTAAATTGAAGACAGCGCAACGAGCTATGGAAAGAAGAAGAATGATGGGTGTAACATTAAGGGGATAAGATGAGAACAGATTGGGTGAGGGAACAAACGCGAGTTAATGATATCTTAGTTGAAATCAAGAAAAATGGGCAGGGCACGTAATGAGGAGGGAAGATAATCGATGGTCATTAAGGTTTATGGACTGGATTCCAAGAGAGGGGAAGCGTAGCAGGGGGCGGCAGCAAGTTAGGTGGGCGGATGAGATTAATAAGTTTGCAGGGACAACATGGCCACAATTAGGACATGACCGGGGTAGTTGCTGTTTACGCAAGCATTTTGCAAATGCGGCTCACTTTTAAGCACCCCTCCTTATGTCTAAAAAAACAGAAATAAACATTCAGTATACTTTTTCAACTTTTACTAAGCTTATCATATAGCTCAGTGTTAACATACAGTAATCACAGGTGAGGTTACAAAAAGCAGTAATAATTGACAGTAAACACTGCTTGGATGGTGAAAAACATGGGAATCAGGTCATTTTATTTTTGACAACAACCTTTTTTGGCATAGGAGGCTCAGGAAATGGTGATGTAGCAACACTGTAAAGACTGAATAAGATAGATGTGGAATGCCTTGATGACTTCTCTTTCTGTTTTCTTTATTTTGTCTTCGAAAGGAATTTATTCTGTTCAAGATAAGGGAGGCAGCTTTTGCATCTGCAACAGAACATCGGTGGATGTTGTGTGAAGCACTTTTTCTTTGCTTTTTCACTACCTGAGTAAGGTAACTTTCTGTGTGCTTCATCGCGCGATTTCTACAGTCAACTTCCATTAATTCTACCTTGACGAGACTGACGGGTCGAATTAAGATGCAAAAACCTGCTGAAACACCGTTGATTCATTTGGCAGTATGTGCTTGCGCACTTTGCCTCTGAAACGAACATGCATCAACTTTCTATTTGTCCAAAGTATAAAACTAAAGTAGAAATGACAACTCCAAACCAAAGTGGAAACCTACGCATACCTGATTTTTTAGTATGCCAGCCAACTTTCTAAAGTCAGCTTCGCTGTATTACAGCCATGATAAGCGGTAAAGCATATACTGAAAAGATTTCGCGCCAAAGAACAACACACACAAGAAAGACGACGACACCATGGGCGCCTGTGGTGTCGTCTTTCATGTGTGTGTTGATTTTCGGCACAAGATCATTTCAGTATGCAAGATCACCAACTAGCCCAGCAGTTAACTCTTCTAACGTGAAGCATATGAATGCTACAAACATGGTTTTAGTTTCGCACTTGATTGTACAGCTAGGCAATTTTCGGCTCAATGTCCTTGGAAAACAAAAACTGTTCGTTAGAATCAGATACGTACTACAATCAGACATTGTCAGCTACCGTTACAGCTTAAAAATCTTTCTCAGCTGGGTCAAAAATAAGCATTTCAGGCAGGAGATAGCGTTTGTATAACACATTCACTGTCCCCTAAGCTCTGCTCAGGCAGACGTTGCCACTAAAAGGGATCGTTATTGGGGTCTGGTCAAGTTCGCATTATATGGCGAATGCCAGTTTTAGGATCAAAATACTGAATGTTTAGGCCCATAGAAATGCATGGGCACCGGCCAGGACCGAATTAACTGAAAAATGAAATTATTGAGTCGGATTATTGGAAGTTTACTGTACACCCTTTCCTGTTCTACAAGGACTTGTCATTTTAATATGTAGTTTTCTTCTATCAGTGTGGCAATGGTGCTAAATTTAGCATTTGAAATCATCCATCGTTCCAAGGACAAGTTGCATAGTAGGGGCACATTTTGAGACTTGAAACATTTGCACATATAAAGGCAGGACACATTAACAGCTGTCCACTTAACATAAGTTGGCTGTATTATCTGCATAGTATGTGGTTGCTTTTTTGGAATGTGGTCATTCTGTAAAAGAAAGTTTTATTTGTTTCAAATAAATTGCTAAACTATTGTTTGTGTGTTTTCCTGTGCTCTCTGTGCTGATTGCGCTTTTGAAAGTGCAGTGAGCGACTGCAGACTGAAATGCACAAGGGTTCACTTCATCATGTCAGGAAGGATTTTTTGGCTTGACCAAGGAGCCTTAACCCCTACCACGCATACACACTTTTTTGTATAAACACATCAAATGAAAGAGAGTGACGTCATCTATTTTAAAGCCTGGCAATGTTAGACAGAGTGAAGTACAAATACCATTTGCTTTTAAGAGGAAGCTTTAGCTCCGACGCGGCCTATTCAAATACATGTAAAACGCAAAAATGTTTTTCTGAGACTACACCTGGACTGATTTTAATGAAATTTGTTGCATTTGAGAAAGAAAGTTAAATTCTAGTGACTGTTGGAAGTGGAATTTCGATTTAGGGCCTGAATTTTGTTAAAAAGATTTTCAAATATTCGACCGTTTGAAAAAAAATAGAAGCACGTTTACAAATTCATAGGTCTGCATCAAGAACAGACATCGCGGTTCGGTAAACAGCATACATTAGATCATTCAAAGCGGACAAATTCGATAGGTCATTTTACATCTTACGTGAATTTGTTACGTTGGTTACAAGGGTTCTGCAAAAGTTGTATTTCCATATTACTAAAATTTTTTATATTCATGTGTACATCAATTTTGTCCGCTTTAGATGTACTATTAGATGCAATTCACAGAATTGTATTATCCTTCATCATTGTCAGTTAGAGTTGTAAACTTGATAGCTTCGTATCTTGGAAATTTTCAATTTCTGCCAATATTTAATAAAAAATTAATGACCTATATCGAAAATTCGGAACCAACATTCACTAGATTTCAAGCTTTTCTTTTAAATGCAACAAACCTCATCAAATTCGTTGCAGTGGTTGCCGAGAAAAATCAATTCTCCTTTTACATGTATTTAGATAGGAGCACCTGAGCTAAAGCTTCCTCTTAAGTATTGCTGCTAAAACCTCATGTTTGTGTATAGTATGCACATGCAGTGCTGGCTATGCCGTGGTTGAGCCCCGAAACAGCTTTCTCCACGCTGCTTGCTATAGCATTGCTGTGTTCTGCAAACTGAGGGCAAAACTATAAATATCTAGAAGTTCAGCAGCGCAATTGACAGCTATTTCCGTATGTTTGATGCACTCCTGGCCAGGGACTTTTCGTCCTGTAGGCAAAATAGATGGCCGCCTTGGACGCTGTTTTGGAAAAAGTGCAGCATACCTCGAAAGCTTCCTCAGAATGCTTCACCAGCAGGTTCTGACAGCGAGTGAAGTGGGGCACAATAATCTGACTTTACATGGTGCGGCACAATACCTTAAAATGCTGCTGCTTCTGGCTTCCATTTACTATGACATGCTGGTGCACCTCAACATGGAGCAACCCCATTTTACTAAAATTCTGAATTCTTCTACCAACATGGTGTGGTGTGGCTATCTATGATCACTGTATAAAACCAGGGCAAAAAGCATGTCTAGAAAGTACAAAAGCTGGTATAACTGTAATGAATGACCTGCAGTCATCCAAAATGTGTAAAATCGCAAGAATTGGTCAAGCTCAAACACTGCAGAGTTTAACTAGTCCTGGCATAATTTTTTTTCTTATGCATGTGTAGCTGTCATTCAGTCAATTACACTACGAAACTTCAAATTCCTTCTATGTGCAAGAAATATATCCTTATTGCAAACATTTAAACATGTGCCAAAGGCAGTGTGGCCCCATAACCTGGTGACAACATTGCATGGTAGGTCACAAACAAATGATGCATGCTGCAGTTCATAAGTAAGCCACGCCATTATTAGGTCATTGAAAACTGAGCATGTTAGGTCCACTATGCAGCACAACATTGGTCTTTTCTTTCTGTCTTGGTGCACACTGTGGAGTGGGTGCATGTTAAAAACCTCAGGCGATTAAAGTTAAGCCGGAGTCCGCAACTATGGCATGCCTCGTAATCGTATCGTGGTTGTGACTTATAGAACACTAGAATTAAATTAATTTTAATTTAGATGTTTGAGAAGAGTCATAAGAAAATTTATTTAGTGAAGCAAGTCTTAGCACACATTAAGAATCCCTCAAAGCACACGCAGCTTTCAGTGGCATGGTATGGTCATAAAAGTTGCCATGTAGAACCAGATTAATATAAAAAAGTCCAGTCCAAAAGTTTAATGTCAGTGCTCCTTTACATGTAAGCATGAGGGACACATCTTTAAAGGCATCATCTAAATCCTGTGTAAGTATATATTGGTGAATATCAAATGGCCCTACATCTAAGGAAGTTATAGGGTGTTATAACAGGAAGCCACAAGATTTTTGGTATGCACTCTTCCTATAGAGACAATATAGGGCAGCAGCAAAATAGTTGGGCCTTGTGAAGAATTCATTCAAGATCTTTGCCAATTTGGCAGGTTCACTATTACTAGAGATAATGAAGGCCAATCACCTTGAAATGCTTGCCCAAACTTCATCAGCATTGCATCACTTATTTCAAATAACTTTCTTTTTGTCATTTTGCCAGATTAAAGTTCTCGAAAACCTGCTTGGCTGGTTTCAAGAACTTTTTGAGAACGGTTTGGTTCCATTCGAATGCAGCATTGTCAGTCTTTAGTGAACTAGACCCATCTTTACTGATATGCAATCAAGTAGATCGAAGCAGATGCTGTCAAAGTGCATGTGACAGATTGTTAGGAGTGGGCATTCCTGGGTGATGTTGCCAAAAAGGGAGTTGTGAGCTTAATGCACATAGCAGCTGTAGCATATGAAAACCAGCACATTACTAATTTTTTAGATACCGCAGGGCTTGCACTGATGCTGGTCATAGTCTACTATAATTTCCACCATATATGGCCCTTGTAATCACAAGTTTTTATTGTCCTACAATATATTCCCTCTGTGTACAATCAACATCTCTGCCAAGGACAACAGAAACAATACGATTGGAAAATGCAGAATTCTCCATCTGCGGAGGTGACTGGCTGATTGCCGTATAAGATGCTTTGTGAGCTGGCATTGATGTCTAAATCTCAACTCATCGGCAAGCGTGCAAAATAGGCTTTGGGATACTTTTACCACAAGCAGAGACTAGAATGACTGTTGCCTGTGACATATGGCACATACCCATGACGAGGGATCAGCTAGGATTCCCCATGAATACAACATCAAATAGCTTTATATTCCCACTAACTTGATAGTACATAATACTGATATGTAACAAAAATAAACAACAAAGTAACTGAAAAACGAACAGGTCTACTACGATTGAGCCACAAAGGGATTAAGATGGAAACATTTGTGTTAATAGTATGAAAAATATGTGCCTAAGATGTCATCTTCCCAGCAGCAACAACATGATCATGCACAAACTAGCATTACTCTTCAGGTGCACTCCAGGCTGCTCACACCATTTTCTACAAGATTTGAAGCCCAACAGGCAGAAGGGGTCACAATTTGGCCAGTCAGAAGGGCAATGCGCTAAATACAAAAAAAAACCTACAGGCCCACTATGCAATGCTTTTGCCAAACTTTCCCAACCTTCAATGTGTGCAAGTCCACAATGACCAGGAAAAGAAGTAAACAAATTCCTTAAAGATGGAATGAAAAAGAAATGTTGCGACAATTAAGAAATGAATTCTTTGTACTTTCTAGTGGCACACGGATAGACAGCCGGTGGGCACAATTTGAATTTGAACTCATGGCAGTGCTGCAGGGGCAAATACCACACTCATACTTCTGAAAAGCGTTGGTTACAATGCTGATTTGGAAGGGAAACATTGCAAATACTTCTTCAGAAGTCCAAGCATCTGACCAGTAAGTTGTTGAGCATGACTAGGGGAAATATCAATTTCACAAATAGCACCATTTCAAATAAACTGGCCCACTGCATTACTATTTTTCTAAAAGCCTCTGTGCGCGTTAATACAACCTCAACCTGAGGCAGCTTAAATCTAGGTCCCATGGAATAAAAAAATACAGCGGCGAGTATAACACTTAAATTTGCTCTTGCGAACATGAGCGAAAACTTCAATTTGAAAAGGTTTGCTCGAAAGGAAAACTCACGGCTGTAACTCTGCTGCTCGTCGCCAGTTGTGTTAATAATAGTAATAAAAAAACATCTGCACGATGAATAGACACTTCGATATTTGAAGCAGCTCGTTAGTGGATATCAAGGAATGTGCACTGGAAAAGAGCGAAACATGTAACCGACTGACTGACGGAAGTAAGGCTCACAGGATAAGTTTTCTCTGCCTACACCGATAATGCAGAACGTATTGTGCAATTCAATCGCCCGTAATGCGCAGCACCGCACTCGATTGAAGTCGCCATCGCAGCGACGCGCCATTTATTTCAGGACCACGAAAAACAAGGTATTCACTTAAGTTCAGCGGCGGTTTACCTGTCGGCAAGCCCCTGACTCGCATATGACGAAAGCAAATCTCACGGAGTCCAAGCCCACGATTGCTCAAGTCAAACTGCGCTCGCACGAATATCGCGCACGTTAACGCTTTCGACACGTACAAAAGCGCGCCAAGCGCGCGCACAACGTCTTGCAGCCGACACGACGGCAATGGCTAATCTACGTTCGAGAGTAGCTTTTTCAAAAAAGTAAAAACAAGCAACAATGTGACGTCACATCCTACAAGAAAGAGTTGTTCTCCTCTCTTACCTTCTTTCAGCTCACGCATGCGTAGCGACCGCGGAGCCCTCGGGGGCGATGTTCAGGTTGCATGGGCCCTATGGGTAGCTTGTCCTCTAGAGTCAGTATAGTAACTCTATGGTTGGCGGTACTTAGCTTGGTCGGCGGTGGCGCGTGGATGTAGGGCATAGAGTTTCTAAAAATACCCTAGAGGGAAATGTGGCGCTAGTGTCTACGGGGGTTCTCATGAGCGTCGCCTCAACCTACATGGGAATGATGGAAAGTACAGGCTTCGGATTGACTTCGGTCTTTAGACTAGTGGCGTTTGCTTCTGGCGCAGTAAACAACGCTATACTCAAATATTATCGCGTAAAATCTAATTCTATTTCCGCAGTATGTTATATGATGCACAACAAGCTACATAAACTTTGCATGACGTTGAGATGGAAGCTAGGTTTACTATGGTTTGTCAGCAGGACACGCCAGGGTATGCATACTTGTGCGATTCTGTTCCCAATTTAACGCCAAAGAATAATTATTTATTCATTTTTGCAACAGCAAAACAACCGTGCATGTACTTATATAAAAATACTCATCAAGTATTTCTGGAAATAAAAATGTTGTATTGTGACAAAGCGTTGCGCCCTTGAGAGGAATTCTACAAGTGTCGTCTGCTACGACGCCTGCTCGCTGCAAACGCGAGACTTTTCTCGCAGACGACAGGCACTTGCGAACTCTCTCGCTCTTTCGAAAGGTTGCGTCGGCTGTCACAATTGCTGAACGCCTTCATGTAATTTTAAACACATCTGCTGCCGTGCTACGCAGGACGCTAGTGGCCTCCTACGAGTATGCTTCATCATATCTTATATTGGCGTACCGCTTCCGAAGCGTTACAGCGTGGCTTTGCGGGTACCCATTGTGCGACACTAGACTACAGCTAGGAAGCAGCTATCTTTCCTACCACAAGTAAGTTTGTGTTCTCAAAGTCCTAAAACACGCATTTCAATGAGCACATAAACGAGCACATAATGAAGCCCTCAATAAAATTTGATTATCAAGCCACTAGAAGTACAATTGTATATGTCTTGTATCAGTAGTGCCTTCTTTGTTCTATTCTGAAGTTTCATAAAGCACGTAACGCTACAGTGCCAACCTAACACACTTAACAAACAAAGGTCTAAATGCTCAAAACATGTTCTTTCAACGTTTACGATGCCGCCGCTTTCTCGTCACGGCTTCGACGCCACACCGCGACACAAGCATCGTCCCAGTCGCTGGCCCAGCGCGCTATCGCCACTCTGAGCAAGCTAACAAACGCAGAGAGCATTGCGTTGCACTGTCCAACTGCAGGTTATAGCAATTGCGCTTGGAGCGAAACCGAAACTTTTAAAAAAATACTTGTACACTAGTTCGCCAGTCAACAGAATGCCAATCCGAAGCCTGTACTTCCCATCATTCCCATGTAGGTTGAACGATCGCAGCGCCAGATTTGCCTCTAGGTATACTAATATGAAACTCTATGATGTAGGGGCTTTAGCCTCGATGCGCGCGCGCATCGAGGCACCCTAGGCGGCCGCGCCAGCCGCGCTGCCATGCGGTGATGTGCGCATGCGAGCATGTGTTGCAAGCGACCACCGCAACGATCGCTAGCTACCGCCTCGAGTAAAAAGGAGGAAAAGGGGAAAGGTAAGGGCAGCAGGTTTTCGGCCCACGCGGCAGGCATCTTTTTAAAGGAGGCGTTGGTTGAACGATCGCAGCGCCAGATTTGCCTCTAGGTATACTAATATGAAACTCTATGGCCCCCAGACTACGGTTGCTATCATGCTATGGCACACGGAGGAAGTGTGGTTATGGTGGCTAACCACTATAGTGTGGTGTCGTGTGGAAGGCGGAAGCCAATCGAGACGACGAAACGCCGCCTAGAAGATTGGTCGCGTCAGTGTACGTGGCGTTCTAATATGATGCGCCGGCGCTGATCATTTGGATCAACATTGGTTGCAGTCGTGTTGCAGTGGACGAAGTTCTTTTCTTCCGTCATTTTTTTTTATTTAGCTTGGCTGCGCGGTACACCTCGCGGCTTACCCGTTTCGAAGGGTGTAGCCGTGATCATCATCACCACGCGGGCACTGAGCAAGATGGCTACGCTCAGCGCGTCGTGTCCGAGACGCAAGTGAACGAAATTGTTAAAACCAATAACCCAAGCTCGGGTAATGATGACACACCGACGGACCCATCACGCCCGCGACAGTAGGTGATCCACAAAAGAAATTTAGCGGCACGGGCACCTGTTCGTCCACGGATGACAGGGCGCTTACGTTTTCGACAGCGGATTGAAAGAACGCCGGACACATTGCAGAACTCATCGTTTCCCTGCCAAGAGCCGCGAGGCGGATGCGTCAGCTCACGAAGACGCCACAAATTCACGCGCGTTTTGTTCCCAGAAGACAGCGAAATAAGCAATATGTCATCTCGTGAAGACTACAGGAAGGCAGCCGGTTTCGCGCCGCGGAAGCCTGCGTGACGGATATGTTTCGTTGCGAAGATAAACTCCGCCGTGCCGTATTTATAAGTGACCGCTCGTCGGATGACGTCAACGTTTTGTATAGCGCGCTGAAGCCTGTGTTTCGGCTGCCCAACCGCTGTTTTGACGCGTCCGCCATCGCCTTCGTGTGGAGCAACGTAGTCTCCGTGGCTTTCGCTGTTAACGCCTTGCGTCGACTTTTGCAGCCGCTGCCGGACCTCGGCCAGAGGTGTGCGAGCGGGCGTCGAAGCAGTGAGGACGACGGTGGTGGCGGCTGTCCTGTGGCGTAACCGTCGTTTGCTGCCACTGCATGGCCGCCCGCCGCCCCGAAGCGACTGCTCTCAGGAGGTCATCTTCGCCGTGGCTTCTGCAGTCGCTGCGGGCGCGGTGACATGTGGTACCTGATGGAGAACGCTCAGCGGTCGTACACCCTTTCCGAGAGGCTGTTGCGCGCCATCGGCGTGGGCCACCACACAGCTCCCGGCACGAGGAGCGAGCAGGAGGACATCGAGGAGTTAATACGTCAGGGTGCTGACGTGAACCAGTCGCACGGCACCTTCCTGCCGCTCCACTGTGCCTGCATGGTGGGAGACGCCACGAGCGTCGCCGTGCTCCTCAAATGGGGCGCAGATGTGAGTACAGCCCCCTCTCTCACCGTCGGCGCGAGCACAGCGCTTACCGGACTTGTACCTGGAGTAGTAGTGCTTTCTAGATGCTGTCTGGCCCGGCTAAGTTTAGCTCCTCTCGTATTATTTTGCTTATTGTTGGAATACACGTGCTTATTTCATACTCTAAAGCGTTTGACAATGTTCTGGTGAGTGAAACAGGTTCACCGACATGAATCGTACCTGCATTGGTGGCGCCTCTAGCGACTGACACGTCTCATGTGCGCCAAGTATTAGGGGTGTGCGAATATTCGAAATTTCGAATACGAATCGAATATTTTCCTTATTCGAAGCGTATTCGATTCGAGAAATGCATATTCGTAAATTCCCGAATATTCGAGGACGGCCGAATAATGGTCGAAACGGCGAATATATTCGGACAGACTGTGAATAATTTAGCAATTAACGAATTATACGCTTGCTCCACATTCTCCTAAGAACATGTTTATTCCCTAAGAGCTTCACATGATCCGCTCATTATCTGTATGCTCTGCATCAAGATGGCAAGTTGGGCAGGTTGGTTGGGATTCATAATAAGGTTCGTTACAGAGCAACACAAAACAAGGACAAAAGAACGTACAAAGCGACAGCGTTACAGCACTGTGATCTTAAGTGCTGTAACGAACCTTACTATGAATGTGTACACCTGTTCCAGTCTATCTGCATCAGGCCCGTGTGACATGATCAGTTTCGACTTTTTTTTTTTACCAAGCTTTATTCCAGGGCTCTTTCATAAGAATATATGATGTACTTTCGGGCTTTGTAAGTATGCGCAATAAAATATGCACCTAGAAAACGTTACCTGGACCAATGTTGTCACAGTGCATGGAGAGCCTTTACTTTCTGAACATGTTGAGCAGTCAATTTTCCTTCGCGATAACCTGCAACAAGCGTTTACCTGACAGAGCATTACCTTACATTACCTGAGTGCATTAGCTAGAATGAGTGCCTCTTTAACCTGAAGCAGCCTCGTAAAATACAATATTATTTTTAAAAGGGTAATAAAGCTATTGTTACCTCGTTTTGCAATTTTTTAATAGTACACATATATTCGATATTCGATTCGATATTCGAAGACAGTTTTTCACCTTATTCGTATTCGATTCGTATTCGAAAATTTCTATATTCGCACACCCCTACTAAGTATGCTTCACGTATCTGACAATCTAAACAAAGACTGTAATTGCAGTGGCAAGTTTTTTTACACTAAACACGGGCGCACAAGCCACTTGATAGAGAGTGCTGTGGTGAGTGGCTGGTGCACTCCCTAATTGCACTTGCACGTCGTCTGCTACTGTTACTATAGCACATCATCTAGACATGACAAAACACAGTCTCATGTGCATGGGCTTGTGGTCTGGCTTCAGACTACTAGACAACACGTGAGTGCTGCGAGGGAGTGCATCTGCTAAGCCTACAAACTGGGTGTGCGCCAGCCAATCGCCAAAGTATTCTGGTTGTACTGAGCAGCATATGGCAGCGTGTTTACTGGCATAAATCTTCTGAATGTACTTCAGCTGCCATTTCCGATGACCTAGTTGGGCTTTGGAGCAGCCTTGTTAATGCCAATGCCTTCCTTCTTGGTAGCACAGCAGAAACTTGCCAGGTGTAAGGCTTTTGAGCTTCAGAAAACCTAGTGCAAATGTCACACAGTGCGAACCACAGTGCAACCAGCCATTGCTTACGAGGCACATCCATCCATCCATTGAAGAGAACACCTGTGGTAGCAGCCCATAGCTGTTGTGTTTTATTGCTGAAGCAGTGGAACACCACAGATTATGCAGGTTCAATTTCTGCCTCCAGTAATCACATTTTTAAAGAGAGGCAGGATGCAACAATGCTTGAGTACTTCTTAATTACAATGTGTCAAAGAACCAATCATTTAAAGGAGCAAAGACGTAAAGAATCAGTTTTTGTGTTTTATTATGCAGCTACCAGCTCTATAATCATGGCGTGGAGCCCCGAATCATTGGGAGAGCAGCAAATGATTATCATCCTCTAATGCAACAATACCAAAACACACTCCAAGTGCAACACAGCTCCAAGCAGGAAGCTCGTAACATCACAAAAAAAAAAAAGATTGGGGCAGAAACTTTCCGCTGTGGAATTATCATATAGTGCATAACATTCTGTGGAATCATTACTTATGAAGTAGTATGCTTGAATCCAAGACCCATATTTTAAGTGATAAAAAATTAAGAAACTCCAAAAAATACCACATGCTATGACGATCTCCTCTCCTTCGTAAGGGGTCCCGGTTGGTGTAGTGCTGCATTTCTCGCATAATTTGCCCACCAACACACTCATTTGCATTCCAACATGTCCTCTTGATAAGCCTCTCTCTGTTGTTGCAGACGCAATTCTCTCGCTGCTTGCATTTTCTGCATGCACCTTACCCTCACCTGTGTTATAACTGCACCTCTGCAAGGGCTGCGTCTTATCCCCTGATGTCAAGTGCACTGGCCATGTGTCAAGAAAATTATAATAGCTTGCTCTTTGGCATAGAGTTCTCTACAATAATTACTAGAGGGAACTCTGGTGCTATGATTGTTCAGCCATCATGAGAATGATGGTTAACATATAAATTTGTCAGATTTTCATACTTGTGGATTCAGACGTTTGTGTGAATTTGGTTATTACACTTTATCTGTCTTCATTGACCTAAATTTCAGAGCGAGCGATACTTTTCTAAGTGCAGAATACTTTGCGAACATGCGCAATTGCTACTAATTGCAACAGTTCAGCCTGTTGAGTTGACTAAATCAAAAACGCACCAGTCGTCTCAACATATTAGCTTGCCCTCGAGAAATTCACAAGTGCGTTCTATGCCGCATGTCGATGCATGTGTCTGTGGCATAACGGTTTTGATATTGGGCTTCTGTGCTAGAAGTCCTGTGTTCGAATGCTGCTGTCAGACAATTTTAATAATCTTTATTCAGTTATTTATAACACAATACTTTGTTGAAAAGGATGTGTTTACACAGCCACAAAGCTGCTTGAAGACAGCACGACGAAGTTCAGGCAAATCCATGTATACTAACCATCATTCCTATGCTGGCTGAACAAAACATCACTTTATGCATTGAAGCACAAAACTAATTGGAGTGCCATTGCATTTCACCGCAGAGTTCGGGAATTAATATCTCGAAACTCGTCACCCTGAAAATTCATTCCGAATGGCAGCGAACTCCACGGCTAGAGTTTTTTAATTACAATATAGGCCATAAGGTAATTACTTAAAAACTTAATTAGGGATTTTTTAAATTAGTCTATTATGCATTTAAATTTTTTCTTGAAAGTAGTTTCCACCTCCTTGAGTAGACCACCTCATGAACTAAAATTGCGCTATCTGCCACAGGCAACCTTTAACAATTTTTTAAGGTGTTCACTGAAACACCCTGTATATACTTTCCACTGGTCCTTTCTAGTGGCTATGCGGTTCTGTTGAACACAAGGTTGCAGGTTTGATTCCCACTCAACATGGCAGCCATATGCTGATGGGCATGGAATTGTAAATGCTTGTCTACATAGACTTAGGTGTTTGTTAAGGAAACCCAGGTGGCCGGAATTAATCAGAGGACAGCGAACACGGCGAACACTGCCTCGAGCAATGCCCGATCCCAAAGTCATGCTGAACGGAGGGAAAATTAAGAACATGCCCACTCCCCACATTCTCCTACAGAGAGTCGGAGCCAGCCTATCAATCCAGAAACTTCAAGAGGTCGTCATGCAACTCATGCTCTTGGTGAAGAGAGTGGCCAACTGAAGAGACGGCCTTAAAGAACAAGACATGTACCTCCTCACACACGCTCTCATCATTTACAGTGTCAAGTATGGCACACCTTTCCTCGGCTTAAAGAACAGCGAAAGAGGGAAGCTGAACTTACTCTTATGCAAAACATATCATCTCACCTTGGGCCTTTCCCCCACTGTGTCCATGGAGAAACTCCTCCAATTGGGTGTACACAACACGTGGGAGGAACTCGCTGAAGTGCAACACACCAGCCAATTAGGATGCCTGAAACTCGCGGCAACAGGCTGGGCTACCCTACGGCGGCTGGGATATGACTGCGAATACAAACCAAACCATAAGCAGTGAATCCCTCTGCAAATCAGGAACGAAATAGAAGTTTCTCCTATCCCACGAAACATGCACCTGGAACACCATGCAGCAAGATGAGAGGCAAGAGTGCACACATTGCAGTGCTCCTTTGGGGAAGAGGAAATGGCCAGGCACATCAACATAACCGAGTGCAGAGTCGGGCAGGCATGCACCCGTAGTGTAGTAAACAATCAAAAGGGAGAACTTGCAGCAGCCACAGACACTGCAGAAGAGGTAGCAATGGCCCTAGCAACCACCAAGACTAACTCAACTGACTACGTCAGTATTGTGACACACTTGCAAGCAGCGTGCCATGATTACACAATAGGCAGAATAACGACAGCCGCCTTATGCATCCTTGAATGCACCAACCCCCTACCCGAACTATACATAGTCTAGACACTGGTACACTAGTCCCTAGCAGGCAACAAGGCAGCCCAGGCTACAGCCCGGGAACATTTTCTCCAGTCAGCCTCGCTAGGAGACATAGTAACGGTCCCTCGAGACGAACCTGTACCGTGCAGATACACAGGCATACATGCACGCCACAGACTGGGAAGGAGACTCTATAATAGAAGAGTTGATTGTTGGGCTAATTGGTTTTTCATAATTGAAGTAGTAGCTTAGCGCAATAAAAATCACAGACAAGAAAGGTGGACAAAAACAAGGGCTACACTCAACTATTTAATGGAAGGATAGAATCGGACATATATATCCTCTTGTCACGCATGTGCATACCAAGCAAAAGAGTACGGGCACATGCACATCACAGGCAGTTGTGCAATAAGTCACATTCGGCATCTAGTAATAAGATAGAAGGCTCACTTATGC
Organism: Dermacentor albipictus; assembly: GCF_038994185.2. NCBI lineage: Eukaryota > Metazoa > Arthropoda > Arachnida > Ixodida > Ixodidae > Dermacentor > Dermacentor albipictus. The sequence goes on along the minus strand of NW_027225576.1, from coordinate 5,368,637 downwards.
ACCTATCTCTGTTCTCGATGAAGAAGGCCTCAAGTGCAAGCACCAAGTACTCGTGCGTGCACCGAATGCAGTCTAGTTTCTCAAACCAAGTTGGATGCCTTTTGGCAGCTGGTTTCCCTTTGACAGTCGTCAACGCTATAGTAGAGTCTCTTGTGCAAGAAGTAACGTTTGGAGCACGAAAGGCAACAGTAGAGGTCCAAGGACCGAAAGTGAGACCGGAGGTTATACCCTACGTGTACAAGGTGTCACACAAACTTAAGAAGGTTGCTAACCATCGTGGTATTCCTCTGGTTTTTTTCTGCACCCAACAAGCTTTTGAAGCTGTGCCCTCGAGTTTGCTGCGAGAGCAGGCGGGGCTGCTGCACGAGGCATGAGAAGCCCTTTGTGAAGTGCTCCAGAGGGGTTGTATACGCAATTCCCTTGCACCTTTGTGGGCAGCTCTACATTGGACAAACTGAGTGTTGCGTGAATGACAATTTAAGGGAACATGCGCAAAAACTAATAAAGGAGCATAAGGGTGCACATATGGTGGCTCATTATCGCGTGTGGGTGTGACGCTAGATTTTCTGAGACTGCTATTCTGGGCAGGAGCAACAATGCCTCTTCTAGGCTTGCACTTGAGGCCTTCTTTATCAAGAAGAATAGAGATAGGTGTATAAGTGAGCCTTTTATCTCATTACTAGATACTGAATTCCACTTCTTGCGCAACCGCCTTTGATGTGCGTGTGCCTGCTCTCTTTAGCTTGGTATGCGCATGCGTGACAAGAGGATATATATGTACAATTCTATCCTTCTATTAAACAGTTATGAATGTAGTGCTTGTTTTTGTCCACCTTTCTTGTCTCTGTGGTTTTTATCGCGCTAAGTTACAAATTCAATTATGGAAGAATCTATACCCCACCACACCTGAAGCTCTCGAAAGAGGACACTATAACTTACAGACATCAACAAACCAACACTTTCCCACACAGCATAAGATATCTCATTTATCCCATACTTTAGGAATACGACTGCAAATTCTGCTGCACGCTAAACACCCTGTACCATATGGTACGGGAATGTGGTCAAAACACCAACATCCCCCACCTCATACCAGTGCAGTGGGAGACCCAGCTCACCAGCCTTAACCCCGATAACCACCCGTAGGGGCCTCTGCGTCAGCAGCCGTTTGGTGTGTTGCGACACCACATACCCGAGCACACGAGGTTCGGAGCCTCCCGCGTTTAACTGTGCGCGGCGTAGCCGTGTCCGGGAAAAGGGGGATCCTGGGGGTTGAGCCGATGCCGGGTGTTCGGACCTTTAAGGCCTCCCGGCGGAGGCAACACACCTCTTTGGCCTCTGCTTTACGTAGACGGCACCCCCGGACTGACCCACCCGGGGGAAATCGGTAGTTGCCTTTCCTGTCTCTCGCTCTCCCTCCAACCTTCGTCTTTCTCTCACTTTCCATCTTTCCGGTCTTCTCCTGGCTTCTCTTTACTTCCAATTTTTCCAGGCAGCAAGGGTTAACCTTGTGTGAATAACCAACCTAGGTTATTTCATATTTGGTTATAGTGGTAATGTACAGCTGGCGTTTGCAGGCCATGTTTCACAGGCTGTGCAGCGTCCCCTTGTAGGACTCCACGGTGGGTGGCTGGCATTACTGCCGAAATTACAATCTCCTATGGATACCTCCTTCCCCCCACTACCTGATCGCTCCCTGAAGAGGGGGCGCACCGATGATGTTTTAGAATTTTTCACCCGTCAAAAAGAAACTTTTCCTCGCCTCCACGTAGTCCACTCCGAAACACCAAACAAACCCGTACGAACAATCTCCCCATTCCTCATGTCCAAGTCTCTGACCCAAGTTCTTGGGACAGGTTACAAAGCATCCAGAATGGCAAGCGGTGATCTCCTCTTGGAGCTCTGCAACCTGAAGCAATATGAAAACCTTCCCAATCTAGTATCATTTGGCGACGCCAAAGTGACAGTAACTCCGCATCGTACTATGAATACCACCCGTGGCGTAGTCTCCGATGATGATCTCTTGGAGCTGACTGAGGCTGAGCTCTTGGAGGGCTTCAGTGAGCAGAATGTCATCAACGTTTAGCGAATTAATCTGAGGCGTGATAATAAGGAAATATAGACCAAACACCTGATACTTACTTTTGGCACAAGTGTTCTGCCCGAGTCCATCGAGGCCGGGTATATCAAGCTCCATGTTCGGCCATACATCCCTAATCCCCTGCATTGCTTCAAATGCCAGCGTTTCGGTCACAGTTCACAGAGCTGCCGAGGCCGTCAAACCTGCGCGAAATGCAGTGTTCATGAGCACACTTCTGAATTTTGTGAAAACTCTCTCCACTGCGTAAACTGTGAAGGCGAGCACGCTGCATACTCGCTGTCGTGCCCATCTTGGAAGAAAGAAAAGGAAATAGTAAATAGTTACAATTAAAGTAAAAGAAAACATAAGTTTCGAAGAGGCACGCAGGGGGGTATCCTTCCTGCCAAAGCACACCTTTGCCAATGTGGCGCTGCCGGGGCTGTCCGACCCACACCCAGTGAGGCGGCAGTGACGCCATTCGTCCCCGCAGCGGCTGCAGCTAACGCTGCTAAGCCAACACAGCAGATCGGGCCATCGACCCCGAAGGTGGGCGCAGGAACATTTTCCTGGCCAGCATTGATCGTGATCTGGTGTGTTATTTGGACGACAAGATGGTTCTTAAAGTTTTTAGATACGTGGACGATTATTTGGTGATGTTTAAGAAGCAACCCGGTTGGACACACACGGTTATCGTGCAAGAGACCTTATCTGTCTTTAAACGACACGGGAGGGGTCTAACCTTCACCCACGAATTACCTGAACAAGATAGATTGCAGTTTTTAGATATTAACATCACTTTAACACCAGATCACACGTGTTGGATGTACTCACCACGAGCCCGGTGTTGTGCCATTACCACAAGCCCGGATTCCGAATATGCAAGTTGCAGAATTTATCCTGCGAGCGCCCAAATTCTCCCTTGAAAAGTCAAGATGTTGAGCCGTCAGGCAGCGGTGTCCTGCGGGAGAAGCATCGGCAGGCAACGTGTTCAAACGTGTCAGCAAGTGCCAGACAGCCCGGCGCCGCACCTCCTTTTCCTGGGGGTCACCGCGCGCGCGAACTTTAAACCGGGTGGCCAGTGCGGTCACTGGTTGGACCTCTCAGACGACCACCGAGTGCTGACTTTGTATTGGGGTGTTTGAGTGACAATGGTTCTCGGGGAGTATAAAGCCGCGAGCCGGCCGCCTCGAAAACCGGATCTGCCGACCCTCCGAGAGCACAGTGCCGCTCTCGACTGGGGTGAGATGTGTCGCGTTTTCGCCGGACGTCGCCGTGCGGGAACAGTCGCGTTTGTGTGAGCTCTCGGCCCCAGTGCCGATCCGATCTTGTCCTGTACAATGACCTGTATATAATGTATAAAATCCCTTTTGTTATTCTCATCGACGCCTGGCTCGGAGTCTTCGCTACCAACGCTCTGTCACGAAACGGGTGACGAGCGCTACGGGACCACAAAGTCGTAATAGTGGTGCAGCGGTGCAAAGTCGTAACAGTGGATGGCAGCTACGGGATTGACCGGCATCAGCTACCTCGGCGCGGTGAGTGCCTGAAGTTTACCTCAAACACCAGACTTTCTCTGACACAGGTTATAGTAGCTTAGGGAAGGATTTGGTGTTGCATTGTGATAACCTTGTGTGTTTCAAGCCTAGTAAGAGTGTTTTGAAAACCAGGGGATGCTGAGGGGGTAAACAGGGCAGTGTGTGAAATACTTGCATATGTCTTACTAGTAGTGTTATAGTAGCGTACGGCAGGTATATTCAAAAAGGGTAAACAGCAGGAGGACAGTGTGAACGATGGAGAAGTACAAGGTGAAGGAACTTCTCGAAATTTGTGAGGAGTTGGGCATTGAGTTGGGCTCAACCAAAAGAAAGAATGCGATCCTTGAGGTCATGAGGACCGGGGATGTAACGGCTGAGGAAGCCGCAGAGGCCTGGGCGGATATCAATGAACGTCAGGAAAGGGAGGAAAGGAAAGAAAATGAACGTAGGGAAAGGGAGGAAAGGACAGAAAAGGAACGTCGCGAGGAGGAAAAGGAGGAAAGGAGAGAGCGTCGTGAGCATGAGCTTAGAATGAAAGAGTTGGAGACCCGAAATAGCTCGCTGGCGCCTAGTCTCACTTCTAACGGTCCAAGAATACGCGATCAACTTCCACCCTTTGTCGTCGGAGAGGATATGGCCAAATACCTCGTGAAATTTGAGCACGTGTGCGAGCGGAATAGCATTGAGCTATCTCTCTGGGCGCAGAATCTGTTAGCCTTGCTTCCTGGGGAGGCATCAGACGTATTAACTTGCTTATCGAAAGAGGCGTTTGAGAGCTACAGTGATGTGAAGGAAGCGCTACTGCGGAAGTACAAATTGTCGCCCGAAGCTTTCCGGCAGAGGTTCCAGTATGCAAAAAAGGGCAAGGAGTCGAATGTTGACTTCGCGTTTCGTCTAAAAGCCGACCTGGTGGAATGGCTGAAGGGTGAAGAGGTTTACGACGACCGCGACAAAATCGTCAAATGCATCGCGTTGGAGCAGTTCTACCGTTGCATTGATGAGGATGTCAGGCTCTGGCTGCAAGATAGGCTAAAGGAGGTTAAGCTAAGCAAGGCAGCAGAGTTAGCGGAAGAGTATTACACCCGCCGCAGCTTGCACAGCAAGGCAGTGCGCGTAGAAAAAGCTGAGAGGAGATGGGTTTTCCGGGAAGCCCGATGAATGGAAGGAAACCACGCGTCGCGAATTTCGGGAAGACGAGTTCCTTACCAAAGAAACTGTAAGGGAAGGACAGAATGCATCTCAGAATGATAGTGATGGTCCCAAACAGCGAAACGATACGACGCGTTTTTTTGAAAAACGGAATCCGTTAACCTGCTACAATTGCAAAAAGCAAGGGCACATCGCTGCGAACTGCCCAGAGAAAATTGCTTTTGCAGCAATACAGGAAACTCACAAAAACATACGTCTATTGGAGCCTTATGTGCAGGAAATTAAGGTGAACGGTAAGAAGTGCCATGCACTTCGGGACTCTGCAGCAACTATGGACGTTGTTCACCCGTCTTTCGTCTCCTCGAGTGATTTTACGGGAGAGTGCGCTAGGATACGGCAAGTGGCCAAGGAGAGGAGTGTCTGTTTACCGATCGCAACGTTGTCATTGAAGGAGCGTTTGGGAAACTTAACACCGAAGCCGCTGTGTCTGCCGCCCTCCCGGAACAATTTCCCTACCTCTTCTCAAATAGCTCGGAGCAGCTGCTGAAGGATCAGGGCAAATCATTCTTTGCCGACGTGGCGTACATGGCCCTCACGCGATCCAAAGCGCGCCCGCTGTCGAGGGAACTTGACTTTGCGTCGGTAAGCGAACAGCGGTGCGGCACACGGACCGATCAAGGTAACTTAAGGGGCGAGCAGTCACGGGAGAGGCAGAGCTCGGAGGCTGGCCTAGGCGAGTGGGTCCTGGAAGTGAGTGGGAGTGACGCATGCAGTGCTAGCCGCGATATAGACGCGACGCCGCAATTTGGCGACGCGGGCTCCACACTCGCTCCGGTTTCCGCCAGCCGGCAGAAGCTGGCTGCAGTTGTGCAGTTGAAAGAGAAAGTCTTATTCGCGAGCAACAGGAAGACTGTTCATTAGCCGATATGAGGAAGAGCGTCAAACGGGGAGTGAAAAAAAAGAGGGTTTCATTTGGCAAGGAATCTGGCTTATTGTACCGCCGCTACACGGATAAGCAGGGTCGCAAATATAAGCAGCTTCGGATTCCGCGAAAATATCGCCGGGAAAAATGAATGACCTCATTTGCTTCCTCAGTAGTATGTTTTCGGTCCAAGTGATTTCAAGGGGACCATTCTATTTGTCATTATTATTGCTGATTATTAATTGTTTCTGTTGTGGTGTGTTGTTAATTTGAAAACTGGTTGTCTGAGCCTTGTGTGCTAGATTGTACACCTGCCTCTTGTTGCAGCGGGAGAAAAAGGGGGATAGCAATTTAGTTAGGTTGATTTGGATTATGGCCTTGTCTGGTGTTTGACGGGAGACAGAGGGCACTTGTTCGTGTTGGGTGTTGCCTTTTGCTGGTCGGTTTTGCAAGCTGCAGAACGACCAACCGGGACCAGTGGCGAGAAGCAAGGGCTTAGGAACGACCGAGTGGAGCTGGTCGAGGTGCCTTGGCGACAACGCGGTGAGCAGAGCTCCTGTCCTGGCGAGTCGGACCTGGGCACGTGAAGTTACCTGGCGTCCCGACACTGGACGTGAACTTGGACGAGCCTGACGAACGTGCGCGCCTAGCATCCGAGCCACGAGGAGGCAGCTCGTCTTCCCGGTGCCTTATCTGAGGGCGGGGATGCTGTTGTGCCATTACCACAAGCCCGGATTCCGAATATGCAAGTTGCAGAATTTATCGTGCGAGCGCCCAAATTCTCCCTTGAAAAGTCAAGATGCTGAGCCGTCAGGCAGCGGTGTCCTGCGGGAGAAGCATCGGCAGGCAACGTGTTCAAACGTGTCAGCAAGTGCCAGACAGCCCGGCGCCGCACCTCCTTTTCCTGGGGGTCACCGCGCGCGCGAACTTTGAACCGGGTGGCCAGCGCGGTCGCTGGTTGGACCTCTCGGACGACCGCCGAGTGCTGACTTTGTATTGGGCCGTTTGAGTGACAATGGTTCTCGGGGAGTATAAAGCCGCGAGCCGGCCGCCTCGAAAACCGGATCCGCCGACCCTCCGAGAGCACAGTGCCGCTCTCGACTGGGGTGAGATGTGTCACGCGTTTTTGCTGGACATCGCCGTGCGGGAACAGTCGCGTTTGTGTGAGCTCTCGGCCCCAGTGCCGATCTGATCTTGTCCTGTACAATGACCTGTATATAATGTATAAAATCCCTTTTGTTATTCTCATCGACGCCTGGCTCGGAGTCTTCGCTACCAACGCTCTGTCACGAAACGGGTGACGAGCGCTACGGGACCACAAAGTCGTAATAGTGGTGCAGCGGTGCAAAGTCGTAACACCGGAAAAACCTGTTGCCTTTTGAGTCCGCTCATTCTAAGACGGTAAAACGCGCCATTGTTATGCTGTGCCTGAAGGAAGCCCTGCAGAAATCATGTGTTCACCTGGTAAATGACAACCTCAACAATCAGATTGGCAGGTTGCAGAAGGCTGGTTTTCCCGTTTCCGTCGTGGCTGCTGTGGCAGAGAAGCTTCTGCAAAGCTTGAAACCTAGAACACCTCAAGATGGTGGCGGTCAACCGAAGACCAGACCGGTGGTTCTCCCCTATATTCATAGGGTTTCCCACAACCTAAAGAATGTAGCCAATTGCTACGGTGTGCCGGTGGTATTTTCTGCCCCGCGCAAGTTGGCCTCTTTGTGCCCCCGGATTGTCTCCGGCGAGGAATGCGTGCGAGACTGCACCAAACGTCACGCCACCCAGTTTGTCAGGTGTTCGGTCGGGGTTGTCTATGAAATTCCCCTGACACGTGGAAAAGTTTGCATTGGCCAGACGGGCCGTTGTATAAATGAACGACTAAGGGAACACAAGCTCTCTATGGTTAACGAAAAAGGGTCAAATTTGCCCTTACATTGCGGCGCATGCCCTTTGGCTACGCCTGATAAAGCATGCCAGCCTTTGCTGGCTAGAACCAAAATCTTAAGGCGCAGTCGTAACCAGGTGGCACGTGAACTCGCAGAAGCTTTTTACATTGATAAGTCAGGTGATGATTGCGTAAGCGATTCCAGTATCAATTTGTATAAGAAAGAAAAAACGTTCTTGGCATGTGCGCTTAGGCAATGATTAGGCAATAAGAATCTAGGTATATATATTTGTGTTCCTTCTGAATAAAATCAGTCGCGAGTTTGCGCCCGTCCATGTCCTTACTCGTCCGTGTCTTTTTTAGCGCAATTCTCTTCTTTAAGTATGACACTGATTTATTTTAGGCCACTTTACAGCCATGTTACATCCCACCATCGCCGCTTTCAGCGCTTAACACAACATTATCAGTCATGGCGCTCTTTGGCCATACCTGGCCCTTGCGCCACTAAAAAACACACATCCATCCATCCATCCATCCATCCATCCAAACCCGATAACCACCGTCAGCTGGTGAACAGGGCAAGGCAGGTGGCCAGGTCACAGGGCTTCCTGGACTGAGGAGGCCATCCACAAGGAATGAGACCAAACAACTTCGTATGTTTAAATAAAATGCAATCATTGTCATCATCATCCCTGGTATCGTGGTTGCCTTCTTCAAATTTAATTTTCATTTGCTCATGCCTCTTGTGTGAAGAAGGCATTTCACAGTCTGTTTTGCCTTGTACCATTGTATGGTGGCAATGTTTGCCTGGCACCTGCTGCGGTGGCTGAGTGCTTATGGCATTTCGCTACTGAACACAATGTCGTGGATTAGATTCCCTGCCACCATGGCTACATTCCTGTGAGATTAGAACATAAGTGTAATTTGATTTAGGTGCATATGAAGATACCCAAGTTGTCCAAATTTGTGCAGAGCCTTCCACTGTGTGGTGTCTGTTATATCCCAGGTGTTGCTTTGGCCTGTTAAAGTTAGTTACTGAAAAAAAAAAATGTTTTTGTTTTTTATTGAATAGCTGTCAACCCCGCAATGGAGCCAAATTTTCTAAATTGTTGCCTTTCAATACGACCAGTCCAATGTGCGTGCCAAGTGCAACAAGGTTTCAAGTGTGAAAAACAAACTATTCACGTCACTGAAACCTGATGTCTTGAGATACGATGCGCCGCTGATGCTTACACAGACAGTGTGACCATGCTCTTGAGTTTATGATACTATGTGACCCCCATTTCAGCTTTCAGTGATGTGATGAGCCTCCCCTTTTACGTCTGAAGCCATGCTGCACTTGGCGCACATTTTGAATATATTGCATAAAAGGTGCTATAAATTATTTGTGGTGCCCTCGGGTAATTGAGGCTTTGTACCATAATTATGCAGTTGGCAGCTACCTTAAAAAGCAAAAAGAAAGAAAGTAGGGACTCAAAATTTTTGTGTCAGTACTGCTTAAAATTCGGTCTGTCAACCATCAGTTAACATTTTTCTGGTACTTTGCAAAATATGGCACAATAATGCCTAAATTTCGGCAAAGTGTGATCTAAGAATGGTTACGGGTTTATGGCATGAACATTTGTAATCTTTCATTATTTTTTCCAAGCAGCCAAAGTGTTGTACATGAGCCTTGAAGTCATCTATGACACTTGTACAATGTGTTCACTGGTAGCTGTGAAGCAAAGCCGGCCTATGAAAGAATTCAAACATGAGAGCCACGTGTGGGAATCACAAGCATGCATGGAAATCTTTATGGAAGCATGCCTTTTGTCTTTCTTGTTTCAACTTGGCATGCAGGTGTTAGTAAGCAAGCTAGGCATCTGTGTGTGGTGCAGGTAAACCGTTACGATGGCTACCACCGCACGGCTCTCCACCATGCAGTGGAACGCAGTCCTCAGTGCACATCGCTCCTCCTGGCAGCGGGTGCCGACACGGAGTCTGTCGATGTCAACAGGGACACCCCACTGCACTGGGCCGCCTTTCGAAACCGGGCTGACTGCTGCCGGTTGCTGCTAGAACACCGGGCACACGTGGACAGCCTCGACTTCAATCATGACACGCCACTCAGCTGGGCCGCTATGAAGGTGAGATAGCTGCAAGGGACTCCAAGATGGCCTTGTGATGTTGAGGTGAAAAGGCTGTGTTGCTTCTAATGAATTCTGCTGTCACTGCTGCACCAAACCAGACAGTACCACCCGATGTGCTTGCGGAAGTACAGTGAGTGATGATAAATGCTGAGAGACTCTGAAGCAGAACAGAACTACTGCCTGTTTTTTAGAGTGATTGTTTCTGTGGAATGGTCAGCCACACTTGGGCTGAAAAAGCAGGCCGTTCATTGCTCAATTTAGTGATTTCAGAAGGCATGGTATGATGCTGGACTTTGGCCCTTGTGTAGCTGCAAACACATGAGGGTTGAAGTTCCCCAAACTTTTCCCACATTGGCCAGTGTTTATGTGCCTGCCATTCGTGATGGCGATCGGTGTGTTAAGCCTGATCACTGTACTTGCCACTGATAAATAGGAAGATAAGTTAATTTCATTACTTCGAACTGGTAGTAGAGTTCCTCTCTACTTTTTTTAGCACATATGTTTGTATTTAATGCAGATGATTAGCAACCTACATTTGAGATTTTATGCTGTGTTTTTTATACCATGAGGAAGTACAAAATAGACATCACCTAGGTATCCACTAGCATGTGATGAAATGTGAGTCATATACTGGTGGATATGTACACAGGATCCTTAGGAAAAAATTTGTATGTCAATACAATTTTGTTTACTTGTTTGAAACTGCAGCAGTTTCTCATCTCACATAGGGGTTTGTAATTGTGGTACCAAATACTTTGTTGCTGAAGGCACAGTGTTGAATCACTATGTTGAATTTGCTAAGAATATGCTTCATATGCAAGCTTCATAACGGCAGACAAAAAAAAAGTGACTTCTCAGTTGTACTTTTGGGTCACATTGTTACAACATCGTATCGTCACCTTATTTATGTTTCGCTGCATGTTAGAAAAAAAAAAAGTGAGGTATGAAATTGTGTAGGAATTGTGTGAAATTGTGTATGAAATTGTGAAATGGCTGTGGCATTCTTCACACAATTGCCCATCACATTTTTGTTTTGTGCATTTAAAAAAGTTGCAGTTTCACCCAAAAGACGAAGTATCGACTGTTGCGATAGCAAATCATTAGACAGCTGCACGAAGTACGGTTAGTAGTTTTAGCAGCTGTATAAATTGCAGTAATCATTCGCTTGCTGGCTACGTTAACAAGCCTGGTATCACACATGCGTAGGCAAACATGAACAGATCTCGCTCAGTGGCTGTGGGCACTCGCTGTAAGAATGCTGGTGTGATAAAGAGCGGTCACATTGGCGAATGAAACGCTTTGTGCTGCCTTTAGTTTCAACGCATCTTCAAAACTTGAGATTACACGACCTCCAACACTAGGCGCGCGAGAACACAGCACACACGAAGCCATAAGCAATCTCGGCTCTTATAGCCTTTGTACACGCCACAGATTACCTCCAAGATAGGGCACGCACGGCCGTGCTGAGATACCCCATACACAGCACAGCCGGGCTAGCATGGTCACCTGCCTCCCTTCCTCCCCTTTAGAGTGCACAACACTGAGCGAGTGGGAAGACGGCACCCATATAGCCGCCGTCCTTCTCAGCCCATGCTTTCCCTTGTGCCTAAGCAAACGGCGCCGCAGGGTGCAATAGGATCTTATTGCACTTGATCTTTGTATGGAAGATCATGGCCATGGTGAAGATTCAGCTGTACTGTCCCTGTAATTTCTATCGCATTAAAAAAACTGATTGAAGAAATGTAATTATCAAGAAAATTAATATTTTGCCTTTAAGGTATATTTGCATGCTGTACAGGCTCGTTCTGACATCGCTATGCGCACTTGTACCTGGCACTTCTGAGAAGCAGCTTGCTTTTTAATGCTATGCATAGTATTCTCAACATTAGGCAGTTTTATGCTCAGTGGAAGATGTTCCCAAGATCTCTTGTATGTCATTTGTAGTCCCTTTGAAATTGTAATGAGAATAGGGCTCTCCTAGGCCAAGTCACAAGCAATGGTGATATCAAAGAATTGTCTCTGAAGCGACGTGTGCAGTTCATGAATTTGTGCAATGCATCCCATTAGTTCATGCTGTACAGGCACATCACATTTCATGCTACAGAAATCAGCATGGCAATTTTTCAGTTTGATGTGTTCTGTGAGCAGCAGAAGCATAGAGCTTTGTTGTTTGCTGATACATTAGAGTAGTATGCTTGAAATGTGAGTACATGTTGAGCATGAATACAAGCTGCAGTTGTCAGGCATCGACAGAAGTTCACTATCCTCTCAGGGCAATGAACTTCTGGCAATGCCTGTCAAGTCGAGGTGAGCTGTAGGGGTTGGAGGACGGACGTCGGGATGAAAACCCCAAACTTGGGGGGATTTATTCTACATTATATACAGGGATGGTGAGCGACAAGTAACATTTGTACAGACATTACGGGCCGGCAGCAACTCGGACGCTGCGGCCCGCGGCAAGAAGTTCGAGAGAGGTGAATCAGGGAATCAGGGAATCCTCCAGCATGCTCAGGTCTCTCTGGAAGGCTTCTTATAAACCCTTCGAGCACTGGAAGTCACGTCATGTTCGACCAATAGGAGAGTCCGCTCCGATGACGCCACTTTCCGCCAATGGCAGGCGCCCGTGCGATGGTGTCATACCCGGCGAAGAGAGTCAGCGCCTGGTCCTCCACTCTTGATCACTTGTTCCCGGTACTGCGCTCTTGCCTCGCAGAATTGCAATCCACTTCTAAGGTGGAGAAGGAGGGGGGGCGCTCATGCTCCATTGTACAAGGGCCCACCTGCTCCCGGTAACTCGGCTCCGCAGCGGTGGCAAATGCCTTCTTCAAAGGCGTAGGGGGACGATTGAGCTCCATTGTCCCAGGGCCCCTTCTAATCCCGGCGGCACACGACCTGGGGGCCGCAAACTTGTTTGCACGTGTCTCCTCTGGAATGCGCTTTCCTGCTTCTGCATTCCTCAATTAGCTGTGCTGCAATCCGATGTGGTCTGGGGAACTCGAAGTAATCGCAGGAAACAGCTCCATATCTAACAGAGCATAATATCCTTGTAAGTGGGTGTTCGTAAATCGTTTGTTCCGAAGAAAAAAAAAAGATGTGAATAATCATTGCATTTGCTTTTGTTGTTCATCTGCTCTGCAGCACGAACCCATTCTGCATTGGGGTAATTGGCAAACAGGCTACGTATAGCTGCATGCTTCAAGTGCATTACAGTTATATATATAATAGTAGCCTGCACAATAGCATTGCACCGTGTGTGTTATAACCAACAGTGGTTGAACAAATGAAGTCTCAAGCTGTAGCCAATGCTTCAACGAGGGACTGGCAAAAACCCTTGCCAAAATGTTGGCACCAGTCAGAGGCTTCATTTGTTCAACCACCATTTTATCACTTCAAGCCTCCATCTTCCTGTGACCACTCTGTCTGCTTTGCATACTCAACTCGGGTGGCAGTACGTAGGTGGTTTTGGACGACAGATTTCATTCCTCTTGTACATACCACTTTGACTGGCCATATGTAGTACTATACCTAATTGGTACGAGTTGCAGGCTCTCTTTTATTTGATCTCGAAATTCATATAGCGTGCTTTCTCACTGTCAATGACATCTTCAAAATTATTATTCGGCACCAATCAGTTAAGCAGCAGTACAAATGAAAATGAAGATCGTAATTTTATTTTGAGTTGTATGTACTGTATGAAAGGACTAGGAGGAAAACAGCTTCTCTTTCTACCTCACAACAGCATGGCACCATGTGTTGCATCACATCCTGTACCTCCAAGTTCTGCATTGAGAGGACAAAGCATTGTTATTCTAAACATGTTTTTTTTTTCTTTTCTTTAAACTGTGCTTACATTTATCAAGCTCACTGCCTTGATGGCCATCATTTTGTGTCAGTCCACTCTAAAGCTAGTGTAAATGTAACAAACCTCTCTCCTGGCTTAGTGTTTAAATTTGGGACATGCACAAAATAAACGAAGAGGCTAAGCAGGGAAACACAGGCGTAGTTGCTTCGCAGATGAAGCAACATTTTTCCTGGTTCAGGGGTCAAACATAGGAGCAACGTCTTTACGGAGTGGTCACACCACCGTCTTAGCTAAGCTGGAGCCTTGCGGATCGTAGAGCAAGGCTGAATTGACATCTCAAAGCATACCAATACTGGATATGCCAAATCAGTTCTGTAGAAATTTACAGAACTAATTTAATATGGAATTTGAAATCTGCAGAGCGTCGAGTGTTTTAGCGCTTTTGAGTTGTTGGTTAATTCAGCCTTGCTCTGTGATTTGCTTGCCTCTTGGTTAGGTCAGATGGTAGAACAACCGCTCCAGAATAGTGTTAGTAGTCCCAAGTTCAATCCCCCAGATCATGACAAATTTTTCTCCAACTGCAAAGCTTTCTTTCCGAGAAACCCAAATGGCTTCATTTCAAGCTTCATGGCTGCTGTCAAATAGATGGAATTTTTCCTTTCATCACGTCTGCACTGCAGCATTTAATCATACCTAGCAATGTAATCAGAAATACAGTTAATAGTATGGCATCATATACAGGTGCTATCACGTACAGTTACTCCTATCATATCACAGAGGTGCTTATATAAATTGAGCAGTGCATGATACATCATGCTCAGCAGACAACCTGTACACTGCACATAATGTGCACACAAACAATAATTTCACAAGAGAAGGACAACTGGAGATTAATGACACCTCTGCACTACTGAGGCCTTGAGTAAAACGCCTTCATTGCAGGGTCCCTGAAAGGCCTTCCTAAGTAATCATAGAATGACCTCATTATATGGCTATGTTGCTTCGTAAATCTCCTGCTGCAAAAATTTTTCGAAAGCTTCTAGTATAAGCGAAGTTAACAGGAATTGGCCTGCCTGGTGCAGTATTCGGCCATGCCCTCCCAAATGACTCATTCGATCAACCAATGGCCCTCAGTCCCCAGCAGCTGCAGAGCATCTGAGCAAGGCAGCGGTCAGACCTGTATTGCAGCCGAGGGAGCTGAGAATCTCCGAACACGGACAGGCCACCAATGGAAACTGACCCTGGCAACATTTTACATCCGAACTCTCTCGAGTGAAGCTAGCTTAGCAGGTCTCTTTGAGGAACTATCAGGCATTGTTTGTGATATCATTAGCCTTAGGTTAGAAGAACTGGTGAGGCTTATACAGTGTTGACTAATGTCCACATCCTCTGCTATAGAGGACTTCTGATAAGAAGCAGTACGCAGTAGTATTGCTAATCCATAAGGACATAGCGGGCAACATTGACGAATTCTACAGGATTGATGAGAGGGTAGCAGCAGTAGTAGTAATAAAACTTAATAAGAGGTATAGATTAAAGGTAGTACAAGCCTACGCTCCAACCTCCAGTCATGATGGTGATGAAGTAGATCACTTTTATGAAGATGTTAAATTAGTGGTCAGAAAAGTGAAAACTCAGTATACTGTAGTAATGGGTGACTAATGCAAAAGTGGAGAAAAAGCAAGCTGGGAAACAAGCAATTCGCAACTACGGTGTCGATTCTAGGAACGCTAGAGGAGAGATGCTGGTAGAATTGGTAGAAATGGTAGCTGCGAATAATGAATACCTTGTTGAGGAAGCGTAGCAACAGAAAGCGGAGCTGGAAAAGCCCCTAATGGTCAAACAAGAAATGAAATTGATTTCATACTTTCTGTCGATCACAGCATAGTGCCGGACGTAGAAGTGATAGGTAGGGTAAAGTGGAGTGATCATAGGTTAGTGAGGGCTAGGATTCACCTCAATTTGAAGAGAGAAAGAGTAAAATTGGTCAAGAAGAAACAGGTCAACCCAGAGGCAGTAAGGGTAAAAGCAGACAAATTCAGGCTGGTACTTGCAAACAAATATGCAGCCTTAGAACAGAGATGATGATGACATAAAGCTAATGAATGAAACCGTAACTAGGCTGGCTTCAGAAGCTGCAATAGAAGTGGGAGGTAATGCACCAAGGCAACCAGTAGGCAAGCTCGCCCAAGCAACGAAGGACCTAGTAAAGAAACGACAAAGAATGAAAGTTTCCAACTCAAGAGATCAGATAGAATTCATGGAATTGTCAAATCTGATCGACAAGAAGAAACTAAAGGATCTTCGAAATACAATGTAAGAAAGACTGAGGAAGCAGTAAAATATGGATGCAACATGAAATCAGTGAGAAGAAACCTTGGCATAGGACAAGGCAAGATGTACGCACTGAAAGATAAGCAGGGTAATATCAGCAATTTCTAAAACATAGTAAAAGTAGCACAATAATTCCATACTGACCTGTACAATATCCAGAGCAGACACGATACCTCCATTAGAAGTAGTAATGAACAGGCTACAGAGGCTTCTTGTATAACTAGCAATAAGGTTAGAAGAGCCTTACAAGACGTGAAACAAGAAAAAGCAGCAAGAGAAGATAGAATAAGAGTCGATTTAATCAAAGATGGAGGAGACATCATGCTTGAAAAGCTTGTGGCCCTTTATACGAAATGTCACATGACTTCAAGGGTCCCACAGAACTGGAAGAATGCCAACATTATACTAATCCACAAAAAGGGACACGTTAGAGAATTGAAAAACTATAAGCCCATTATGTTACTTCCAGTATTGTATAAAATATTCAAGATGACTTCCAATAGAATAAAGGCAACACTTGACTTCAGCCAACCAAGAGAACAGGCTGGCTTCAGGAAGGGATACTATACAATGGATCACACCCATTTAATCAATCAGGTAATCAAGAAATCTGCAGAGTATAATCAGCCTCTCTATATGGCTTTCATAGACTACGAAACGCATTTGATTCAGTAGAGATAGCAGCAGTCACAGAGGCTTATGTAAACATCTTGAAAAATATCTACAGAGATTCCATAGCTACCTTAATTCTCCACAAGAAAAGTAGAAAGATACCTATAAAAAAAAAGGGTCAGACAAGGAGACGGAATCTCTCCAATGCTGTTCACTGCATGCTTGGAAGAAGTATTCAAGCTATTAAACTGGAAAGCCTTTGGAGTGAGGATCAACAGCGAATATCTCAGCAACCTTTGGTTTGGAGATGACATTGTCCTGCTCAGCAACACTGGAAACGAATTACAAGAAATGATTGATGACCTTAACATGGAGTCTAAGAGTGGGATTGAAGATTAATATGCATAAAACAAAGATAATGATGAATAGCCTGGCATGGGAACAAGAGTTCAGGACCTCCAGTCAGCCTCTAGAGTTTGTGAAGGAGTATGCTTACCTAGCTTATTTACTCACAGGAGACACTGATCATGAGAAGGAAATTTACAGAATAAAAATAAGTTGGAGCACATATGGTAGACATTGTCAGATCCTGTCTGGAAGCTTACCATTATCATTAAAAAGAAAGGTGTACAATCAGTGCATTCTACCGGTGCTAACATATGAGGCACAAACTTGGAGACTGACAAAGAAGCTCCAGAACAAGTTAAAGACCGCACAAAGAGTGATGGAACGAAGAATGTTAGGCATAACGTTAAGAGACAGGAAGAGAGCGGTGTGGATCAGAGAGCAAATGGGAATAGCCGATATTCTAATTGGCATTAAGAGAAAGAAAGGGAGCTGGGTAGATCAAGCAATGCGTCGGTTAGATAACTGTTGGACCATTAGGGTTACAGAATGGGTACCAAGGGAAGGGAAGCACAGTTGAGGACTGCAGAAGACTAGATGGGGTGATGAAATTAAGAAATTCGCAGGCATAAGTTAGAATCGGTTGGCACAGGACAGGGGTAATTAGAGATCGCAGGGAGAGGCCTTCATCCTACAGTGAACATAAAATAGGCTGATGATGATGATCACGAAAGGTTGCTACCACGCCGGCGCGTGCCCTTTCTCTCTCCTTTCGTCTCCACTAATGTGTTGGAAGCTTCACAGAGGGGGGATGGCAAGGGAACAAATCCCCGCCCAAAAGTTGGGCATTTTTTGACGTTTTTTTCTTTACAATGCTACTTCCAGTGCAGGTGTGCACGGTGCTCTCTTGGCACGAGATGGGCACTTGTACTGCCTTGCATCACCACGTCCCCAGAGTTACGTCACCCACAGGGAACAATCAGAGCTTGCAGTTGTAAAAGCGTCTCGCCAGTGAGTGGGCTGGTCATGGCACCCAGTAATGGTTGCAGCATCTACACTATGCGCAACTGTCTTGCATATAGCAAAACATTTGCTATGCCCATGGCAGGGCTGGAGTGCGCGCTCGTACTCATACGCTCCAGTCTTGCCGCGCTGCGTGGTATACACTTTGTCCTGCACCAGCTTGACCAACAGATAGCAGCCCAATTGAGATCGCATATTTTGAAGCTCTATCAGTAGCTTAGTATGAAGCAATGTCTGTCAAGGGGTCTAACCAGGAGTGAGTTCGTGCTGCTACTCACAATGCACAGCAGGGGCAAGGTGTGTAGAAGCGAGCTAGCGCACACAGGCAAGCATACGTGTGGTCTGGGAGATGACGGTATGCATTGGCGAGTAGCACTGTCACAGTGGATTCAGTACAAGGCAAGTGATTGACTTAATAATGTTTGGTAGAGCAGGAATGTCGTACTCCAAGAGCCACCCCACGTAACTGGAAGAGAAAAGACGATGCTTAAGCAGATGACCGTCGATCAAGACTTGGAGAGGAAAGATGAAATACCTTTTTCGCAGACATGTATATTTTTCATTTATTTAACTTAAAGTTAACAATAATAGTATTACTGAGAATGTTCGTGTTCACGAAATCTACCAGTATCTATTGGTCCTGCTTGTGACGTAGCTGGTGACGACATTGCAAAGGAGAGATCAAGCGATTTTAGCCTGTTTTTTACACAAGATCGTAAATTCTCTGCTGAATGCAGTACAATAATATTTGGCTGAGATGTTCACAGAAGCCTCGTCTACAGATTGGCAACATTTTCTTATGTTCAAAAAAATTTTAGGATCCCTTTAACATTAATATCACTATGGCAACCCCATGTTTCTTTATTTATTTACAGTATACTGCAGGCCCTTCTGGGCCTTTGCAGGAGAAGCAAAGTTATACAAAACAATACAGAAAGCACAAAATTAACAAGTTTATGAATGTAAATGTTCTATTTCTTCAATGGTGTTCATGTCTTTTAGTGCTGCAATGGTTAAGGAATTCTCCAAATCTTCTTTGAATTCTTCGTATTCTTCGAAGATCTTTGAAGTCATTGTTAAAGTTCCAATCCAAGTGTTCCAATGTAGTAAAAAACGGAATTGCCATGTCGTGCTTTAAGTCTTCTCTCACCAGATCGTGCATGCACAAAATGAGTGCCCCGCAGGGGCATCTGCACCAGCAGGCATCTGGTGTGTTGCGACACCACGTACCCGAGCATGTGAGGGTTGGACCCTCCCGCGTATAGTCGTGCGCGGCTTAGCCGTGTCCGGGGAAAAGGGATCCTGGGGGTTTAGCCAGTGCCGGGTGTTTGGACCTTTACGGCCCCTCGGTGGCAGCAACACGCCCCTTTGGCCTCGGCTTCACGTAGACGGCACCCCCGGACGTACCGACCCGGGGCAAATCGGTAGTTGCCTTTTCCTGTCTCTCTCTCCCTCCAGCCTTTGTCTTTCTCTCACTTTTCATCTTTCCTGTCTTCTCCTAGCTTCCGCTTGCTTCCAATTTTTCCAGGCAGCAAGGGTTAACCTTGTGTGAATAGCCAACCTAGGTTGTTTCATATTTGGTTATAGTGGTAACATACAGCTGGCGTTTGCAGGCCGTGTTTCACAGGTCCTGCAGCGTCCCTTTGTAGGACTCCACGGTGGGTGGCTGGTGTTACTGCCGAAATCTCACATATCTTTATGGATAGCTCCTTTCCTTCACTCCCTGATAGCCCTCAGAAAAGAGGGCGCACCGATGAAATTTTCCAGCTTTTTGGACGCCAAGTCCACAACTTCCCACGTTTCCATGTAGTTAACTCGGAAAAACCCGGCAAACCAGTGCGCACCATTTCACCGTTCCTTGTATCTAAGACTTTGACTGATGTTATTGGACCCGGTTATAAGGCGACCAGGATGGCAAGCGGTGATCTCCTCCTGGAGCTCCACGATAAGAAGTAATATGAGAAACTGCCGAAACTAGTGTCATTTGGGGATACCCAACTAACAGTAACCCCGCACCGTACTATGAACACCACCCGCGGCGTTGTGTCGGACGATGACTTGCTGGAGCTCACTGAGGCTGAACTCTTGGAGGGCTTCAGTGAACAGAATGTAATCAATGTCAAAAGAATTAAGATGAGGCGAGATGGCAAATAAATCCAAACCAAGCACCTGATAATAACCTTCGGATCAATTGTCCTGCCCGAGTAAATAGAGGCAGGGTACATCAAGCTCCGTGTTAGGCCATATGTGCCCAATCCGCTCAGT
This sequence comes from Dermacentor albipictus, assembly GCF_038994185.2. Classification (NCBI taxonomy): domain Eukaryota; kingdom Metazoa; phylum Arthropoda; class Arachnida; order Ixodida; family Ixodidae; genus Dermacentor; species Dermacentor albipictus. The sequence goes on along the minus strand of NW_027225576.1, from coordinate 5,348,562 downwards.
TGTTTGAAATGCCAACATTTCGGCCACAGTTCGCAGAGCTGCCGGGGCCGTCAAACCTGTGCGAAGTGCAGTGCCCATGAACATACTTCTGAAGCTTGCGAGAACAGTCTCCATTGTGTAAACTGTGAAGGGGAGCACGCTGCATACTCGCGGTCGTGCACATCCTGGAAAAAAGAAAAAGAAATTGTGACGATAAAAGTAAAGGAAAATATAAGTTTCAAGGAGGCACGCAGGTGGGTATCCTACCTGCCCAAGAACACATTTGCCGAAGTGGCGCGTCAGGGGGCAGCGCCACAACACAACGCCACAACGCGTCAGGGGGCAGCATCTCCGGCGGCTGTCCGACTCACATCCAGTGAGGCGGCAGTGACACCATCCGCCCCCCCGGCGGCTGCAGCTAGCACTGCTACGCCAACCCATCAGAAGGGGCCATCTACCTCCGGGCAGGTGACTTGAAAGGCCTCATCCAACGTGCCGAGGCCTTCACGCCAAACAAAGCGCTCGGAAGAGCGCGTGTCCAGCGCCTCACAAGAGGCGATGGACACAACCACCAGCAAGACAGCGCTACCAGTGCCTAAAAAGCGGCGAGGCACTCTCGATCACTCCTAAAGATACAAAACTCCCGTCACGGCGCCAGGAAAAGGCCCGTAAGCTAACCTCAGTCTCTTAAACACACAGTACCCAACGCATATAGCATAATGGATACACAAATACTACAATGGAATGTTAGAGGACTCCTCCATAACCTAGACCGCATTAGCGAACTTCTACACAAACGCAATCCCAAGTTGCTGCATGTTCAAGAGACAGATCTGAAACTTACGAACACAAATTTTCTCCGTCACTACACAATCTATCGTAAAGACCGCAACGAGGCGAACACCTCGGCTGGCGGTGTAGCAATAGCTGTTGACAAGTCAGTAGCTTGTCATCATGTCGCCCTTCAGACACCCCTTGAGGCAGTGTCAGTTCGGGCAATTCTTTTTAATAAACTAATCACTGTATGTTGCATATACATGCCCCCAAATTATGATCGCCGAAAAAGCGATTTTTATAACCTGATTGATCAGCTCCCGAACCCCTACCTTATCGTAGGCGATTTTAACGCCCACAACACCATGTCGGGAGACGTGTGATGTGAGGCGAGAGGTCGTTTTATTGAAAATTTTCTTCTGAATTCTGGTACATGTCTCTTCAACAAGAAGGAACCAACATATTTTAACAGTTATCATAATTCATATTCCTCAATAGACCTGTCAATTGGCTCTGCTTCAATTTTCCATGATTTACAATGGCATGTAACCAAAAATCCCTATGGAAGTGACCACTTCCCTATAACGTTAAATTTAATACAACTTGAATGCCCCCCACACGCCCCCCGGTGGAAACTAGCCTCCGCCGAATGGAATCATTTTAACACATCCACTTGCTTATCACGACATGTTATCAGTAATTTTAACATAGATGAAGCAGTAGCATATTTACTTGTTTTATACTTGACGCAGCTCAAAAGTTCATTCCACAACACAGGGTCTCTCTTGTAAAAGACGGGTTAAAAGACGGTTAAGAAGGTTAAAAGAAGTTTAAAAATTGGAGGACGCTTAAGCTTCGCCTTCAAGAGTGGAACGCGACAGCGTTCCCGTCGACCCGCCAAGGGGTGTGAGACAATGGGCTACGGCGCAGCGACTACGCGCCCCGCATCGGACGCGGTGAGCGTCGAGCAACGCAGCGTTCGGCGCAGCAACGAAATGTGCACCTGAGCAAGCGACACATGCCTGAGCCTTAGAAACAGCTCGTTTCTAAGGTAACACCGCGTTCACTAGAGGCACTTTTGTACCGCTTTGAAGCATCGAACTCGTGGCTGAGTGGTAGAGTCTCCGTCTCACACTCCGGAGACCCTGGTTCGATTCCCACCCAGCCCATCTTGCAAGTTGTTTTTTATTCATGAAGTGCCTGCTGGGATTTATCGCTCACGGCCAACGCCGCGGACGCCGACACCGACGCCGACGACACCGGCTTTTCTGCGACACGAGCTCCTTAGCGCTGTCGCGTTAAAAGACGGTTGTAAAAGACGGGAAGGAATTAGTGCAGACTCGCACGAAAGAAACAAAACAAAGCGTGCCGTTTGCTGCGGCGCTCCCCGACTGCAGAAAACATCATTGAATTTAAACTCGCCAAATCGCAAGGAAGGTGCACACGGAGACAGGAAAAGAGGGCTAGCTGGGAGCGGTTTCTCTCGGGCATCACATCCTACACTCAAGAGTCTAAAGTTTGGCATGGAGTACGAAAGCTAAAGGGGCAGCAAATCCACCCATTGCCCTTAGTTGACCCGCAAGGGGCTACCTTGGAAGACCAGGCCAACACTTTGGGCGAACACTTCGAGCATGTATCAAGTTCCACACACTACACAAGATCATTCCTCAAGTATAAACAAATAGCTGAACTTAAGGCACTGGATCGCGAATGCCGTCGGGATGAACCATACAACCGTCCTTTTAATATTGCCGAGCTTAAAGCTGCCTTAAGCACGTGTAAAAGCTCTGCGCCGGGAGCTGATAGAAACATATATGACATGATTAAAAACTTACACAGCGACACGCAGATGACACTTCTGGCTCTATTCAACTCTACCTGGCCTGCCGGGTACCTTCCATCCTCATGGAAGGAAGCTATTATTCCCGTCTTGAAGCTCGGTAAAGACCCTTCCTTGGCGGCAAGTTATCGTCTGATAACTCTTACAAATTGCCTGTGTAAACTATTTGAAAAAATGATTAATCGTCGACTCGTACATTTCCTTGAACTTAACAATACGCTTGATCCTTATCAATGCGGCTTCAGAGAAGGGCGGTCTACGACTGATCATCTGGTGCACATTGAAGGAAATATCCGTGATGCATTTGTACATAAACCGTTCTTCTTATCGATATTCCTCGATATGGAAAGGGCGTATGTCACAACGTGGCAATACGGGATCCTGCAAGACTTATCGCGAATGGGCATCCGTGGACATATGTGAAACATACTAGAAAGCTATCTGTCCAAACGTACATTCCGCGTGAAAATCGGCAATATATTGTCGCGACCTTTTATACAAGAAACTGGTGTACCCCAAAGAGGTGAGCTTAGCTGCACGCTCTTTATTGTGAAAATGCACACCCTTCGTGCTGCATTATCGCCAGCAATCTTCTCTTCCGTTTACGTCGACAACGTACAAATAGGTTTCAAATGCTGCAACCTTGCAGTGTGTGAGAGGCAAGTACAACAGGGCTTGAACAAAGTGTCCAAATGGGCAGACGAAAACGGATTTAAAGTGAACCCGAACAAAAGTTCCTATGTGCTTTTTACAAGAAACAAAGGGCTCATTGCAGATCCCAGTATCGAAATGTATGGTCAGCGAATACCTGTGAACAAAGAGCACAAGTTCTTAGGCATCATACTTGACTCTAAACTAACATTTATTCCATACATAAAGTATCTCAAGGTCAAATGCTTAAAAACAATGAACTTGCTGAAAGTTTTATCCCACACAACATGGGGCAGCGACAGGAAATGTTTAATAACTTTTTAAAAGAGCCTCATTCGATCACGGTTGAACTACGGTGCTGTGATCTATCATTCTGCCACCCCGAGCGCGTTAGAGGTGCTAGATCCGGTTCACCATTTAGGAATTCGACTGGCCACTGGCGCTTTCAGAACAAGTCCCATTGAAAGTCTGTATGTAGAATCAAATGAGTGGTCACTTCATCTGCAGAGAACATACATCAGGCAAACATATTTTCTGACAGTTCACTCTAATCCTCAACATCCGTGTTTTAATACCGTTAACAATATGAGATAGGCTACACTCTTTCGTAATTGTCCCTCTGTAAGACAGCCCTTTTCACTTCATGTGAGGGAGCTTAGTGTTGAAATGGATGTCCCAATCCTCAAACATCGCCTAATGCCTCCAGCTAAGCTGCTACCTGCTTGGGAGTGGCAGATGATACAATGCCATATATCTTTCATGCAAGTTACAAAACACGCTCCGGAGATTGAAATCCGAATGCATTTCCTGGAACTCCAGTACAAACACTCCTGCACGGAGTTCTACACAGACATATCGAAGTCACGCGAGGGGGTGTCCTATGCAGCCGTCGGTCCATCCTTCTCGGAATCCGATGTACTGCATCCGGAAACAAGCATCTTTACGGCTGAGGCCTACGCACTATTGTAAGCTGTGCAGCATATAAGGAAAACAAAACTAAAAAAATCTGTTATATATACGAACTCCCTAAGTACTGTGAAGGCTTTGATGTCATTCTGTAAGCACAAAAATCCAGTAATCAATGAACTATATTCTGTCCTATGTAAAGCGTATATATGTAACCAGCATGTCATCATATGCTGGGTGCCGGGTCATAGAGGCATCGAAGGTAACGTTCTGGCGGACCAGATGGCCACATAAATTGCATCGTATTCTGTTAATCCTACCGCTGCAGTCCCTGTCACAGATCTGAGGCCCTTCTTGCGCAGGAAACTGCGAAACTACTGGCAACGCTTGTGGGACATGGAAACAAATAATAAGCTGCACGTAATAAAGCCACCATTATGGTTCTGGCCATGTGCAACAAAATCACGCCGAACAGATGTCCTATTCTGTCGTTTAAGAATAGGACGCACATTTGGCACCCATAATTTTTTACTCACTGAAAATGAGCCTCCAACCTGTGGTAGATGCGGGGAGAGGCTGACCGTCCTCCACGTCCTACTGGAGTGTCGGAAAGCCGAATCTGAGAGAAAGAAACATTTTCCCCTAGCATACCGACAGCACATTCCCCTTTATCCTGTAACGTTACTCGGCCCAGAACTGCTCTTTGACACCGACGCAGTCCTAGGTTTCCTGAAAGATGTTGTGTTACATGTAATTAGCCCCATCCGTTTGTAGCGCCTCCTCTCTCCTGAGGATAGCGCGGTGATAGTTGTTTCGTATAGCACATGCCTCTCGGCCTTTGTGTTTCAAGGGCTCTGGCGAGGCAGTAGTGCTCTAGGCAATTTTAGCATGTCACATATTTTGTATATTGCATCATTTTTCCCAATGCATTTTAGTGTTCATAGTACACATCATTAATCATTGCCATAATTTTATTACGCGTAGATTTTATGCCATGTGCAGCAACGTCTTTTAGGCCCCTTTACAGCCACGTCACACTAGCTTCACAGATCCCATTCGACCACTACAGACTCATTAACACTAGATTGGCGCTCTTTGGCCATACCTGGCCCTTGCGCCATTAAACATCAAACATTCGTTCATTACAAAGTGAGTACCAGTTTTAAAGCACAGGTGCGGCACCTATTAGAAGCAGGTTATCCTAGCGTAGCAGTGGCCACTGTGGCTGAACACCTAGAGAAGTCGATTTCGAGAGGGACAGACGTGATTACAGTAAGCATTAGTAGCAAGAAAGGAGTAGTGGCTATTCCTTACATTCATTCAGTATCGCACAGGCTTAAATGTGTTGCAAGTAGATGTAGTGTTAAAGTTGTTTTTACTGCTTCCAGTAAGCTAGGGAAGATATGCACTGCTGTGCAGAGAAAGAAAGAGCAGATGAAAGGCAAAAAAAAAAAAACATTTGTCCAGTGAAGCACACCAAGAACAACAATTTTACTGACTGTCATATGGGTGTGGTATATAAAGTTCCCTTTAGCTGTGGCCATTTCTACGTAGGGCAAACGGGGTGGTGTATCAATCAGTGGCTAATGGAACATAAAAGGTTCTTTAACCGGTGGATCGCCTTTTAATCCTTCCTTACATTGCCAAGTTTGTAACTGCATGCCTGAGTTAGATGAATGCGCAATATTGTATAGGCATAGGAATTGAAGATTGCGTCTTATGGTCGAGGCATGGCAGATCAATAATGGTGGAAGTGCATGCGTGAGTCAGCCTTCGATTACCTTACACAAGGAAGAGATCAAATGCCTTAACAGTTATCTTGCATGTAGGCTGGCACGTGTACCTGATTGACACGTGGTGCTACCATTCCAGAGCATGAGCAGATGAGTTTTGCGTCTTTTTTTTTTCCTCAATGCTTCCTTCAGTTGATAGTCAGCTTTTGTGTTGTCCACTTCTCTTCTCTTGTGTCTGTCTGCACGCCTTACCCCCTTTTTTGCATTATGAAGAAATTCCAGTCAGTAATCATGTGAGGAGAGAAGGAATATTTAAAAACATTAGTACTGGTGGCAAATGGGATTATTGAATCACAGTGAGGATGTCTCGTTGACTGCATTGTGGCAAATGGTTTAATATAAGGATCTGGTCTCATTGACAGTTTCTTATGTTTGAGAATCAAAAGAAATTTTAATCTGAGGATTTTTCGTCTTAGTTGTAAGGTTGAAATCCCGTGTTCCCGCATTATTGGGGAAGGTGAGTCTGTTGAGCGGTGTTTCGAAAAGCTGAATCAGATAGCCTTGCGCTGGATCATTTCAAGTGCTTGAATGTTAGTTTCAGTAAATGGGTCCCAGACAATGCATGCATATTCTAACTTGGGTCTGATTACTGATGAATAGGCTAAATATTTTAGGTCTGTAGTGCCTGAGCTTATGTTTGAGGACACAAAGCTTACGGAAGCCTGATGCGTGTATGTTACTTATCTGGTTATTCCAGCGTGGATTGTTAGTTAACGTCATGCCAAGATATTGATATTTGGTTACCTCAGAAAGTGGGAATGATAGAAGAGCGTAAGGGTACCAAAGACTGTTATTTTTGTTGGTTAGCCTCGTAAATACAGTTTTTTGTGCGTTAAGTTTCATGTACCATTGATTGCACCAATCGAAACTTTTTTTTAGGCAAGAGTTGAGTAAGATCTGGTCTTCACGACAAGTTATTACACTAAACAAAGCACAGTCATCTGCAAGTAGCATGATTTGAACAGGATGCATGATTAGGTTAATAAATAATGTCGTTCACATATATTAAAAACAGGAGACGGCCAAGGACGCTTCCTTGGGGGACAACAGAAGAGACAGGAAGGTTATTTCAATAATGATCATCAATACTAAAAAATTGCATTCGGTTAGATAAGTAAGCTGAAACCCATTTAACTATGCAGTTAGGAAGACCGACATGTTGAAGCTTGTGAATTAGTTTAGAATGAGAGAGGAGATCAAATGCTTTACTGAAATCTATAAAAATAATGTTAACCTGGCTAGATTTATCAAAAAACAGGTGCGAAACTATGAACAAACGATGTTAGCTGTGTAATTGTAGGATAGCCCTTCCTAAGCCCATGTTGTACATTAGAAAGGATAAAGTTGTCATTAACAAAACCAATGATATATTTAGTGATGATGTGTTCTAGTAGCTTGCAACAAGTAGAAGTGAGTGATATGGGTTGATAATTCAATATCAGTGAGGTATCCTCTTTCTTAAAAACAGGAACAACACATGCAATTTTCAAATCTGAAGGAATAAGAGCTGAAGAAAGTGATGCGCAAAAAACAAGAAACTTGGCAAGCTTTTTGGCATACCGGCACAAGAAAGCATTTGGAATGTTATCATGACCTGGCGATACTGTAGTTTTCAAGTTTAAGAGCAGTTCAATAACGCCAGATCTTGATATCATAGCAGGGCACATACAACATGGCGTTTCAAAGTGACAAGGTATATCACTTGTATTAGCAAAGACACTGTGGAAATAGTGGTTCAATTGAGTAGCAATATCATGTTTATCAGCGAGGGGCGTGCTGTCATGCATTATTTGGTCAATAATCTTTTTCTTCTGACATAAGTGGTTCCAAAAATTTTCCGGTGAAGTTCGAATGAAGTTAGGCAGACTGTACTAAAAATAATGGCGTTTAGCAGAACTAACAGCTACATTAAGGGATCACTGGAGAGACTGAATAAGAATGACCACCTCCTTGTGTCAGGTGTTTTAGTTTTCTCTTTAACTGCAGGACTTCGCAAGTGATCCAGGGAGAAACTTTACATGATTTTTTAATCCTGTTAGGGACAAAATTATCAAGGCAGTGAATGCACATAAATCTAAATTTATTCCATAACTCATTAACATTATTGCCTTGGAAGCTGCTGAGGCAAGAATCTAAATAGTCCAGCATGCACTCATCTTTTGTACGCCTGAAGTCCTTTACAATGCTGACATTGGCCACAGACTCTTTACCAACAGGATTAGTAAAAAAGGAACAATATACCATATTATGATCAGATATTCCTTGCTCGACTGAAACATGGAAGTTTGTGATTGACTGGCCTACAAAAGCAAGGTCAAGTATAGAAGAAGTACCGTGTACTCGTATAGGCTCTTTCACTATTTGCTGCAAGTCGTGCCTCAGCATAATATTATAGACTTGTTCTTCATGGATAGCATGATAGAGACTGGGAAAAGGTCTATCCCAGTTAATTGACGGTAGAATAAAATCTCCGATCAATAAAATTCTGTCGTGATGAAAGCCATTCATGAGATCTGATAGCTCATGCATGAACTGCGGAGGGTAATCAGCTGCTCTGTAAACTGCGATAAGGACCGTCCCAGCAGAAAAGTTTGATTGCAAGGCTTTCATGGTTTTTAATTTCCAGAAGCAAAAACGCGCCGATGCCTTGCTTTATTAATACGGCATCTCCACCTCCTCTGGAAGCTCTATCGCCATGGAAAACCCACTATAGAGGAAGGAAAAGATCCTCATCGTCAATTTCTTTGCGCCACCAAGTCTCAGTGACTACAATGATATGTGGATGATACTCCTGAATTGTGGCTTCAAGACGGTCACTCTTATTTGCGACGCTGCGTGCATTTATGTTTAGAAGCTTGACTTCTATTTTGATTGTTTATCCGAGTCACTCTTTATTCTGTTCATTACGTATTTTGGCTCGGCAACCATTGGCCTCATGCCATGCAAAAACCTGCCCATCGATTTTCAGTTTTTAGTGCTGTCCCATAACAGCTTCCTTATTCTAAGATGTTCCACAGGCACCTTGGACAATTGCTTTGACACATATTGAATGGTGACCTGTTTCTGGTCTTTGCCTTGGCAGTGGTGATAACAGTGGTGTTCCATTACAGCAGACCAGCTCACAACACAAGGACAGGTGGTAAAGTGCCCGTACTAGTACCCTTGCACAAGCAGTGATTCTTGTTTCAACATGCTTGCGTCATTGCTTGAAATAAATGCTTAATGGCAGCGCTTCATCTGTGTCAATTTCACCATCCCTGTGTTGTGCGCTGGCCTGCCACAATAAGTTTGACTACTACAGAGTAGTTTTGTTGGCATCATGTTCTAGTATTACCACTTCAAAAGTACATGTTAATGGGCACCTTCAAAAATGGTATTCGGAGCTGTTGGGCCTCAAGAAAGTGCAGCATAAAAACAGAAGGGAAAGAATGACAATGTAACTGAAAGGTAACACCACACTAATGGTTCGAAAAGGTGCTGTAGCCTTCTTGATACCAAGTTTTTAGTTGCGGTGTGTTGGGTAGAAAACTCGACCACTTGGTTGACATTCATGGTGGGTAGTGCAGACAGAACTACAGCTGGGTGATTGACCAATTTAACTTTGTGATTAATCAGTTAATGCTTTCATAATTTTTTTATTCTGGATCATTTGTCACATGAGGAAAACCCGGCAAGTTTTGTCACCAACATTGCTGCTTTATCAGCTCAGCAGCCATGGAGGGAGTACAGATTGGGATTGCACTACACCTAAGCACACTACACTTCAAGCTGGCAAATGGAAAATAGTCTCCGCAGCACCTGCTTTTGCCTGGACATTGAACAAAGGGCCAATGATGCATTAAGAAGGTTCAGATGTTGCAGGATAGGACTGCCAGACGATGTTGACAAGTTTCTTTGCCAGTGCAGTTGGACTTACAATATCTCCACTCAGGAAAAGTGTCACGGGCGTGGTACAAAGAACTGTCAAAAGCAGTTATTTTTCTAAGTTTATGTACATAAATCACCAGGTGTTATCTTTTAGCACACATGCACAAATCAGATTAATTAATTGATTTTTATAGCGTCTTATCGATGTCCTAGCACTAGACAAAATGCAACGAAGAAGGAGAAGGACAGTAAGGCAATGTGTGTGCAGACAGAGACTCTACTTGTAATAATTATGCATTGCTGTAACTATGGGGCCACACAAAGGAATTCCTTTGAATCTGGGTGGATACCCTGCAAGCACATAAACTTCCCGGTCAAGAAAAATGTTTCATAAAATGTGGTACAATGAGCTGCTTAGAGACAGGCCATTGACAAGTGTCATCAGTAAAAAAGGTGAATGAGATGGTCTGGTGAGGTGATGTTATGAAGCCACTTTACATCGATTCAGACAAAATTGAAAATCAGTAGTAGGGATGATGTTCAGCCAGGCTTGAGGCTTCAACTGTGTTCAATACAACCTTACACACTTATTCCCTGCATTGATTATCATCTGTTTCACTTATCATAGACTACAAATAACTAGAAAAAATGTGACCTCTAAATAGTTTATTGCTGTACTTGTTGCATCCTTAGCATGGTGTCAGGATTTGTGAGCTGCTTCTTTTGTTTTTTCAAAAGGCATGCATACTCGAGGGAGAGTCACTGAATATCTATGACTTTGTGTAGGGGTCAGCAGCGGAGAGATATAAAATTTTGGGAACCACTGCTCTAGATAACACCTGTGTGCATTGGACAAAGGACATACTATACTCTGTCTGTTACAGTAGGCAATGCTACAAAGGCTGGAGAGAGTTTGGTCACTGTTCACTTTGCAACCCAAAAATAGCATCACTCATGAAAGAAAGATATAGGTATGTTCCATGTAATTTGGTGTAATGTTAGATTCGTATACTTTTATGTTGCAAAATATTGTTTGTATAGTTGCAGATCTGAACCTACTTACCAACAAGCGAGCAGAGTGGCACGTGTTTGCGACCAGCAGCCACAGTGTGCCACCTGCGCGTCTGACCAAAACACAGTAGTACATCACATACTGGATGCACAGAGGTATAATATCTGATTTGACATACTCTTTTGTCCACAAGTTCCAGTTGTGATATATGATACAGTTATTTCATAGAAAGTGTCACAAATGAAAAACAACTGTTACTGGGAGAGGTATGAAGTGAGACTTCTATGACCACACCATTTGCATAGCTTCCGCAGCATTGCCTGCTATAAATACAAAATTGAGTATAGATCCTATATTATGCAGTTACCTATTTACTATGGTCCACTGTAGCTGGGACTATCCGAATGCAGAAACATGAAATGCAGTTGTTCATCTTGTGTAGCACAGGCTTCGGAGAAATTGGTGGCACTGGGAACAAGAGACCAAGTTCTAGATTTACCTTTTTTGCCTAAAATTAGCCTGTACAGCAACATCTCAATTAAGCTAGTATGTTTATGAAGTTTGGTCAGGTTATGTGTGACAGCAGATGAAGTATTCAAAAAATGTGAAAGCATTTATTACTTCAAGGGTAGACTTTGCTGAGTTCAGTGTCTCAAAAACATTGAAAGTGGCAGATCCTAAATGATTTTTCATTTAAGATTGGAACTGAGGTATTGTTCCTGTCATTCACTGCAATTTTCTTTTCTGGTATAAGCAATATCTAAAAGAAAGCACATTTAGATGAACTGATTTACATATCCACATAAACAGTTAAACCTCAATATAACATAGTTGGTAAAATCAGCACTTTACTTTCCTATATTGAAAGTGTGTTATATTGAAATGCAAGCTTTATGTAAATAAATACTGTCATCAGCAAGTTTTTATTATGCAGAAGGGGCTACAGAACTTTCATAAACATCAAGCAATCAAAAAAGTTAAATTAGAAAATAATTAATTTTTTTTAAAAATCTGACAGTCGGCAACCAGTGACACGGTTTTTTGGCGTGTCGGCAATATCTTCACATCCATTGCACCCCCGCGGCTAATAGTGTCACCCGCAGTGGGACGACGCTATCATGAAAAGCGCAAGTGTAGGTAGTGGATGCTTTGTCTTTCACTTACTTCAATGCATCTCTGAAACTTGAGATTACGCTATCTCCGGCACTAAACACTCAAGAAGACAGTGCAGATGAAGCCACAGCCATCTTGGCTTGCCCAGTCTTTGAACCTGCTGCAGATTACCTCCAAGATAGCGCACATGGGCTGCATACATGCTTAGTGGCACTGACAGCCATGTGCAGCCATGGCTAGGATAGAGGAGACGCACAGACACACACTCACCTGCCTCCCCTAGCTGGATCATGTTACCCTGGGCTCCCCACCCCTTCTTCATTCCTTCATCAGCACATGGCGCATGGGGCATGATAGGATCTTATCTCATTTTGTCTTTATACGAAACACGATGGCGAGAGAATCTTGCTGCTACGCTACTCCACTTCAGTGACCACTCTGTCATGCAACTTGAGAGGTGCATTCACAAGCAGCCGCATGAAATTCAACCATTTGACCATCTGTGTCCGTGATAGTTTCCATGTATTGCCTTGGTATTCCTTCACAGCAGCAGTGAAATTTCATTATATTGAAATGTGTATAAACGTACTTCATTATATTGAGCTTCAATATACGAGATGTTCTGTGGACAAGAAGATATAAAAAAGCAAATACTTTAGTTGATAATTTCTTTATATTGAAGTTCGTTACATCAAGGTTTAACTGTATTTAAATAGGGCTGGTTACTCTTTACTGCTTTTTGTAGGCCCTTCTTCAGCCAGAAGCCTAAAAATAAAAAAAAGTCCCTGTGGATAGAAATCAGAATGCGCAAACAAGCTGAAAACACTTCCTGGCTTTTTCTACTAGTGGTGCCAATTTTTAAAGCGAAGCTTTCTTTAGGTACTCTACTGGGTTTGCTTGGCAGTAGTTGTGTCGCATCTCCAGCACAGCACAATGCCTTCACATGGAAATTTGGTAACTCTTCAGCGCAGCGCATACAAACACGTACATTGCTCAAAATGTTAGTCAAACACAATAGACTCAAGTATCAATAACTGCAAGCAACGTGCTCACATAGAAATGTTTATGGGCAATCTTGTGATTTAAATCTGAGTGGTGGTGAGACCTCCAAAAAAGCAATGAAGTGGGAAAGCCGAAAGAACCGAACACAAGCGTTGGATGTGTGCATTTCTTTTTAACGCGAGATCGTTAAGGAGCTCGTGTCGCAGAAAAGCCGGTGTCGTCGGCGTCGGCGGCGTTGGCCGTGAGCGAAAAATACCGGAAAGCAATGCATAAATAAAAACAACTTGCAAGATGGGCTGGGTGGAAATCGAACCAGGGTCTCCGGAGTGTGAGACGGAGACGCTACTACTCAGCCATGAGTTCGATGGTTCAAAGTGGGACAAAAGCGCCTCTAGTGAATGCAGTGTTGCCTTAGAAACGTGCCGTAGAATGTTATACTGCTGTGTATATCGGTAATTATGATCATGTAAATTACAAAAGTCGCAGCTAAACGCATAGCCGAGTACGTTTCCTCTACATTTCTTCTGCGCTTGCCACACACGCAGAGCCATCTTGCGGCAAGCACAGAAGACCCCCTCCTCTCAATGTACGGCGCTGCCCCAACAGGTGGCACACCACGCGCGCATTGGGGCTGTGCGGGGACCGGTGCGAGGCGCGTCGCGGCCCGGACTCCCTCTCCCCTGACGACGCTTCGCCTTGCTCCCTCACGGGTTGCAGAATCAAGCGTCCTGCTTTCTTAAGATCACTATCTGTCTATCTCTCTGCCCATGCCGATCACGATGTTTGGCTGACATGCATCGTTTCCCCCTCCGAGACGCCGAGTTCTTTGGTTCGTTCCGCTTGCTCAGGCGTACGTATCGTTGCCGCGCCGAACGCTGCGTTGCTCGACGCTCACCGCGTCCGCAATGTATATACGGCACTGCCCCGACAGGTGGCACGCCACTCGCCCGCTTCTTGCCTCCTTGAAGCCCTTGGGTTCAGCGAGAGCAGTGGTAAAGCAAACATGTCCGTAATAGGCATTAGTAAGAGGCGATTGGAGGATTGGTGGAAGAAAAGTAGGGAAACGACAAAAGATGGACACGCACAAAAGCACAGTTCGCAATAGGGGATAAGAAAATTTGGGCTTGGTAGTTCATAGTGTTTTTTTTTTCTTTTTTCATTGTTTAACCTAAGTAGGACATTAGGCAGTACAATAGCAAGAGCTTGGTGGCGCAACCCACAGGCCCGTTCCAAAGGGGACGCTCAGAACATCCATCCATCCATCCATCTCGCGCATTGGGGCTGTCCGTGCCGATCACGAAGTTTGGCTCACGTAGATCGTTTCTCCTTCCGAGACACCAAGTTCTTTGGTTCGTTCCGCTTGCTCAGGCGCACGTTTCGTTGCCGCGCCGAACGCTTCGTTGCTCGGCGCTGACCGCGTGATTGGTGGGTGCAAAATCCGATGTGGGGCGCCTCGTAAGTGATCGCTGCGCCGTAGCGCATTGTCTTACACCCCTTGGCAGGTCGACGGGAACGCTGTCGCGTTCCACTCTTGAAGGCAAAGCTTAAGCGTCCTCCAATTTTTTTTATGATGCTGACTACTGCCAAGTGTTTTCATTAATTTCAGCACATCTGTCTTTTAGTTTTTGTGTAACTCAAGTCCCATACAGCTAGATTATCAAGAAGTTAACCTTGATTGTGTTAATAACAATCTTGGTAACATTTTCAGTGCTATGTGCCTGAGGTGATGTTTAGGCAAGTTAAATGCATGCCAAAGTAATCATTCAAATATTGTGGGAGTGGTGATGGTTGGGCTAGATCAGTCACTATAGGGAGCATATATCTCTCTGGTTCTGTTCTGACTAATACAGATTGTACTAGTTGAAACTTGTTCAGCCAACTTAGGGGGCCCGTGGCAATTGAAAGAAGTTATTTGAAATGAGCTTCATATTAGTGCCCATCACTTCAAATATTTTTTGACAAAGATATTTTGAATACTTCTTGCACAAATGCTGTTGAGCACGAGGTCACAGGCTTGAAGCCCATTGTGATGGAAGCGAAATGCAAAAACACTCATGTGCCGTGCATTTGGTACACTTCAAGGTACCTCGGTGGGCCAGAATTAATCCAGTCTTCCATTGTGGCATCTATCATAGCTCTCAGACTCTCCATATGTCATTAAGCTATCTCTCTCTCTCTCTCGTAGCCTGTGAATTGCTTTGAAATGTCAAACCTCATCCATCAGCCATGCATGAGGATCATCACTGGCCTATTTCATGTCTCCACTGAGGACAAGGGCCTCTCCCAGTTATCTCCAGTCTCTGCTGTCTCGTGCCAGCTGCCTCTACCTTAAGCCTTCGAATTTCTTAATTTCTTCAAGCCACCTTGTACTGTGCCATCCTTTGAGAATGTCACTCGAATAGGCAGCTGGTTATCTGTCCAACTAGTTACTTGGCTTACTTAACTGCACTAATTTCTCCTAATCTCCAATACCTCGTACACCGAAATTACTAAGCACTTTTACTTGGCTCGGAGGATCTACCCCCTCCCACCTTGCAAACTCAATAGACCTCAGGCTTTGACACTAAGGCTTCTACAGACGGGGGCATACCCAAACCCCCTACTTCTTCACAAGATGTACCCCGAAATTCAGACGACAAATGCATGTGCACTATGCAATTACCTCACATGCTCTGGCGATGCCCCGCGTTACGCGGCGATGAAAGTAACACTTCTTCACGCTGAGATGCTGTCCTACACAGCCCCAATCTCGAATAACAGTTATGGGCAGTCCAACGGGCCCGCGACACTGCGGAGAGGCTCGGCCTCTCTGTCCCGACGTGGGAGTGGCCCGCTGCGTGCTAGGGCGCACCCTAAAGGACCCTAATAAAGTTTTTCATCCATCCAATACCCGCCTTGGTTGCTCAGTGGCTATGGTGTTGGGCTGCTGAGCACGAGGTCGCGGGATTGAATCTCGGCCACGGCGGCTGCATTTCGATGGGAGCGAAATGCGAAAACACCCGTGTACTTAGATTTAGGTGCACGTTAAAGAACCCCAGGTGGTCAAAATTTCTGGAGTCCTCCACTACGGCGTGCCTCATAATCAGAAAGTGGTTTTGGCATGTAAAACCCCATAATATAATTTTTTTTAATCTCTACTATGACATCAGCCACTCACAGTTGCTTTCTGTTCCACACTGCCATCTTCCTGTCCTGGTAGGTTTATCAGCAATTCAATGTTGTGCCTACCACACCCTTCCCACCTTACCCTCCATTTGGTTCCTCCTGCAGTGCTGCAGGCTGTGCCACATTGCCAAAGCGGCGAAATGCCTGCAAAACTCTGCCCATAATTTTGATGAGCGTCAGTGTTGGAATGACCACTGTGCTTTCAAAAAGTTGAAGAAAGGGTCAGGCAGTCTATTGGGTGTTGGCTTCCTGCTGCATGTATTCAGCTGAATTGTTCACGACAGCATCTTCCAGCATTTGGGCAGGCTTATTTACCCCACTCAGAAAGTTTTATAATACTCATTTAATATTAGACTTCGCACTCATAAATGTGGCACTTTCAGACAAAGCTTACAAGTGGCATGGTTACCAGTGACTGACACTATTCTTGAAGGGAACATGAAACACCTTGCCTCTCTGGCCCCATGGAATTAAATGTCCAAATCCCTAAATGAGGCAAATGACTGTGGTGGTCAGTGGCCATTTGTTTGATTGTGGCATCATTTTCTGCAGCATCTAGAAATCAAGCGCATCATACAGCTACTAACTTTGCAGCTGTCAAGGTAGTTAAGGACAGGGGCCCTGAAACACTTTTCTGATTAGTCATAGAATGGCCTCACTATTAAAGGATGTCAGCTCATGAATTTCATGCCACAAACATTTTTCAAGGCCTTCAACTACAAGTGGAGTTACCGCGGTGATACATGGCTTTCTCTTCCTTTTGTCTCTGCTGGCACACTTGAGGCTACACATTGAAGCCAAGAAGGTTAAGCCCTTGCCAAAAGTTGAGTGTTGCTGCAACGATAGGGCTCATTGCGGCACCATGCGACAGTCGCGGTAGACTACACTAGGTGGCCTGCTGCTGCCATGTCTCGGAGGTCACACGCAGCAGATGCAGCTATGTACAGTGTAAAGATGAAATGATTTTCCTGTCTCTTTGAGACTGTAGACATATAGATATTTTTCATTTAACTCAAAATGACCAACTATGTGCTATTACCGAGATTGATCTTGCAATCACAAAATCAGCCAATAGTGTTGGTGTGCCGGCTGCTTTTGATGACCCTGCATGATGACGTTGCAGAAGCAAGAGCAAGCAATTTCTCGCTGTGTTTGACAGTAGATTGTAAGTTCAGTGCAGTAATATTTGGCTCACATGTTCACAGCAGCCCCTACGACAGATCGGCAATGTTTTCTTACTATGTTCAGAAAGTGTTCCAAGCCCCCTTTAGGGCCTTGAATTTTAGAAGAGTACTGTTAAAAAAATCACTGATTTTTTCTTTCTTTATGTAGCATAAATGATAAAGCCTTTATAAAGCACAGCAGTTCACGTCACCTTTTAAATTTTTTATGTAACGAGTTCAAAACATGCATCATGTACAACAGGGATTCAGACATGTAGCAGAAGGCTGTACATGTCACTGAAACTAGAGGTGGTGTCACGGGATGTCACAAACCACTCGCTCATGCATGCACCGGTTGGCCAAGTCCAGTGGTTGAAGGTCACATGGTGCAGTGAATGCATTGCCAAAAGCTGGCTCCACGGCACCATACCAGCTTTTCCTCCATTTATTCTGCTATTTTCTGTATTCAGGATGTGTTAAGCCTTATACTTCACTGATACTTTTCTGAGAATGCAGGGGTCCTTCTTACCAGCCCTTCCCTGTTAGCCCATCAAGTACTCAATAAATGGACTTGTCGTTCTGTTACGTAATCGTGGTGTAGGTATACATGCTTTCAGGGACATGTACTGCCTGTTTCTTATGTACGAAGCGACACTGCCCTTGGCAATTGTTTTGAACTAACCACATTACAAGGCGACGCAATCCTTTGTTGTGCTCTCAAGAAATTGAGGCTTTGTTTAAGAAGAAAAATTTCACCTTATGCACCAGCATTTTTTTAAAGAACACAGCAGTGTAGTCGAACTTGGCTTTGTGCCTTTGGCATAACACTCACACTTTTTGTTCCCTGTGGTACGAAACACTGGCTTAATTCTCAGCTTAGGTTTCAGGTTTATTGTCTAGTATTTGTACAGTTGACATCAAAAGTTTATGGACCACAGGATCTGAGGAAACACTGAATTTTTAAGCACTTTGGGACGGTCCGTTAAATTTTGGCTCCAACAAGAACTTTTTGTGGCCAGTGAAGGAGGCTGTCGACAAAGAGATGAAACAAAGAAAAAGCACCAGCCAATGTTTTTAATGCTGTACATATCAGAACGTTAGTGTAATGTGAAATAAAGGAAAAGCGAGCACCTTGCACAGTTCGTAGCTGTTACTTAAGTTTTTGTTGTAACCGAAGAAAAAGGATTGCTGTGTTCACATTCATTTGAAGAAACACGCAAGCCACTTTACATCAAGAAAAGCGCAAATGACAGAAACAGGATTTTCTCCCCACAGAAAACGATGACAGTCACATCATCCATTGCTAGACCTTATCCTTCCATTAACCGTCTCAGACCATGTGACTTCCCTGCTGCATGGACTATACTGAACTTCACACATAGCTTTCACTGTGCTGAAAATAAATTAACTGCAACAATACCTTGATCTCGACGAGTTGGTTCATCTTGCTGACAGCATTGTAAAGAGCAAAGGATGAAAATGTAAAGGAACTGATACGACAGACAGGCATTGAACTTCCAGCTAAGATGACTGGGTATTTTATGCACATTGCACATCAGGTATACAAAGTGCACATCAGCATACAAAAGATTGCACAATTCAGTCACATTTGCATGCTTGCTGAACAATGCGAGAAGTGTGCATGTATGCCTATGTTTGCTAAGACGTTTCTAGGCAAAGAAAAAAAAACTAGGAAAGAATGCAGAATAGTACAATCATGTTACATAAAACAAGCAAGAGATGAATGATTTTTGTGCTGTGTGATAAAGAGGTGCCACTTCTTACAAGGTATTTATTCCATGTGAATGGGATTGAATTGCGCAATGTTTTGTGTGCAGATATGTGTTTTATGTCTCTGAGGCACAGTGTGAATAAATTATCTGGTTGTTTCAGATAAATGGTAGTTTTGGAGTTGAGCATGTGTCTGCTGTATGTGTGCCTTTTTGTCTTCATCCCTTGTGGTGCAGAACACTTTCAATAAATCGACATCAATTGCTGCAAGAAGTAATAAGAAAAATGCTTTAGAGTTCCTTATTTGTGCTTTGAAGGAGGAATGCTCTGGAGCTACCATTGATGAACTTCTAAGCTTTGTCAGAAAGGAGCCTGAATTGTTCATTTAAAATTTTCAGGACTTTCAAATGTGCAGCCTCTGCACAGCACTGCAGAGCTGTAGTGAAATGCACTGTTACTAATCTGTAGCAAAAATAACCTTGCTGTACCACTCTCACGACTACCCCTTTAGCAAGGTCTTGCAAATTGTTGGGCCGGCCACTTGGGAGTTGACTGCATGAGAGCTTCTGGAAATTATTGTAGTTCAAACATTTAGCACGTAGAATGTCTATTACAAACATTAGAAAAATGGAGGCATGATGTGTGAAGTGCTTGTATACCTGCCTTGGTTCGTTCTTTGTTTCTCTGTATTTGTCAAATGTACAGCCTATCAAAATCAGCAAAGGCCAGCCAGCCATTGCCTGCAATGGGAGATTGGCCTATACTTTCTTGCGATAGCGCATACATAGCTAACATATGCTTCTTTGCTTGTGTGTGAATAATGCTCTTTATGGTTGTCAATTAGTAGTTGTGGGAAGCGGAGGCATTATTTACGTCTTCATTTTACCGAAACTGCCTGTTTACATGTTGCTTTCTCTGCCAGGTTTGAAGACTGATTTGTCCTTGAATAAGATACGATTCTTTGTTTGTCTCCGCAACTTTGCATTGGAAGGCAAGGTTGATGCCCTGCACAGGTTCCATGCACTAAAACATTCCATTGCTCGAGGAATGCAATGTAAGAAATGTGCAGCAAATTTTGCAAAAACAATTGTTAGGCTACAGTGGAACCTCACCTAGACAAAATTTTCACTGCAATGACTGTTTCTGTTTTCAATTTATTCTTCATTAAATATTTGTGATTGTAGCTTAAACCAGAGTCCACCGCAGCGTCTCAATGGCTATGACATGCTGCTGCTGAGCACCAGGTCACGGGTGCGATTGCCAGCCATGGTGGCTGCATTGTCTTAGCAGTGGAGTGCAATAAGGCTCATGCACTTGGTTTTGGATGCACATTATAAAGAACACCAGGTGGCCAAAATTAATCCGAAGCTTTCCACTATGGCGCGCCTTATAACCCACTATGCAGTTTCGGGATGTTGAACCCTAGAATTTGTTTTTTAATTTACCTGAAAGCTTAGCTTTCCCGCACACTTTGTGCACTCTTGCGTGTCATGCTCATAACATACAGAATGACAACCTCTGGGCTCGGCCTCAAAGTTATCATGCTGATTTCCTGCGAGACTTCATTCGTACGTATTTACTAACAGTGCCATAGCCCACCGTAAGTGCTGCAGAGGCTGTAAAATCTTTACAACTGCCGGAATAGAGAAACCTCGACATCGTGAACTCTTCAGTATAACAAATTTCGTTATGTCAAAGTTTGAATTTACCGTGTTGTTGGAAGCATGCCATCTGTTGGCTTGAGGTTTATACAAGTCTTTTCCACAGTTGTTTGACACCCCCTCTGTGGTTCAAGGGTTCAAGGGAATCTTCCTCTCGGAGTGCTTGCATGCATGAAGATTACCACTCTGACTGTAGCTCTGGAGTGCTACAGGTACACTTTCTCTTTTGACTTTGGAAACAAGTTGCTCTTTGAGGTGGCCAGACAGAATGACCATGTGCCTCCATGTTTTCTTTTATTGTCTTCCTCTCTTTACAGTGTGGCATTCTGCTCATTGCCTTTCTGCTTTGCCAACTTTGTTTTATAGCACAGAGGTGTTTTACGTTATCGTATTCAAGGAAGGTGGCAGCGCTCTGGAATATATAATGTATTCTTACTCTTCACTGGAACTTCCTCACAAAGAAGTCCTTAAACATCTTGATTAACAGGCTAAATTTGAAATTCGAGAAAAAAAAACATGCAAAGTGAGGAAGTGTGGCAATTAAAAGGTGAGGTGAAGAATAGGAGTGTGAAAATGTGAAGGGAAATGTTATGAATATTATCACTTGGTGATTGTGACAACCAAATGTCATAAAAAAATTCATTGAAAAGCACATCAGATAAATGTAACAATCAATGTACCCTTAAAAATTCAAATCAACCTATAACTTTTTTGAAAAACGCAAGTACAGAGGCTGCCACAAAGAACTGTTATTATAAATGTTACAGTAGTTTTGCCAATGCTGTGTAGACAGCGGCAAGTGCGTACAGGACATCTACAGTCGTGTAAAAAGTTACAAAACACATACAGTAGACTCACATATATGTTTCATGGAGGCTTGGGCAGAAAAAAGATTGCCGGGTGAAAGTTGGATATTTTTCACCTGAATGACTTGCGGTTTGAACAGTGCTAAGCAGGGATGAAGACACATATGTGTGTCTTGTTCTTTCTATGCCCATCCTGTGTGACACTGTTCAAGCGAGAATAATGTTCAACCATGCAAGCCCGAATTCTAGCAGAATATTTCAAAGCACAAATAAAATGCTGCCGCCTGACTCTTAATTCCGGAGGCTTTGTCTCTCGCTTTGCCCACTTGGTGGCACTTGACATCTGCATGCAATGCCACAAATTTGGTGTGTACATGCAGAGCAAATTTTCATCGCATAGCTATTTGTTTGCTGATGGGCTGTGTAGCCAGTGTTGGATGGATGGATGGATGGATGGACCGGCTGGCCGGCTGGCTGGCTGGCGTTAAAGCAATGTCATCTAACACACGTTGAGAAAGAGTATTAAAAGTGCTGACTATGTGTAACAGCTTGAATGAGCACAAAAGCAGCACTCACAAAATAAATTCAGCACCTATATTCAGAAAGCACAGAGCCAAGAAAATGAAAAAAGGAAGAAAAAAGATGCCCTTTGGAAAACATCTTGATATGGGCAAGTTTGTTCATACTTGATGAAAAAAGTGGTAGTGCAAGGAATTCAGGACAAGTAAACACATAACACTCATTCTTTGGGGTGTCCTCCTGCATCTGTTTGTCTTGGTTTCCTATATTATGATAACAATTACATAGACACTCCAGTCACACTTGCAGTGTTGGCACCATGTTTCGGCATCATGTTCCATGTGTTTATGCTCTTCTGGCTATCTGCAGCCAGCTTCAGGCGGCTTGAGAAAGAGAACTATGATAATAGGGATCGCACCATGCAATGGGACTCCCCCTCCCCCATTGCCCACGACCCGAAGCCTGTCTCATGTTACGGCATCCTTGAACATAGATTCTAGCACAACGACCCCTCCCCCATTTAATACATTTAATACATTTAATACATTTTAATACATTTAATGTGGACAAATTGATGTGTTATGCACTGCTCTATAACACACCACTGGTAGTTTAGTTTATGAGTAGGACTCTTGCAAAACCCTCGTGAACATTCTAACAATTCCACATAATCCGTAAATTCATACATCGAATTCGTCCAGTTTAGCTGCTCTAACAGATGCAATTTAGAGAACTGTGATATCATTTTTTGTGCACAGTTATGTATTTGTAAACTTACTGCTTCATTTTTTTTAATTTGCCAGTTTTCAGGAATGGTTGAAAATTACAAGCCCCCAAGTCAAGGTTCTACTTCCAAAAGTGGCTAGAATTTGTCTCTCCCAAATGCAGCAAATTTCAATCACATCGATGCAGATGTTGTCTCATAACAGCACTACTGCATATATTACATGTAATTCAATAGGGAAATCAGATTGTCCCAAGTTAAAGCTTCCTTAAGGCGAGAAGGCTAATGCATTGATACGAATTTTCTCTCCTCATGCCGAGTGTCGGATGTCATGTGATCTGAATTTTGGCGGCATAGTACAGGGAAATGTTAAGGGAGCTGCAGCACAGGATGTTTGCCTGCAAAATGTGCCTGCATGACAGCGTGCTACTTCCTTGTTTCATTTTGTTAGTAAGCGAATGTCTACTCTAATTTGTACTGCCTATAAAACCACCAGTCTTCCTGTAATACTCTAATGCGTTGCTATAGTGCCTAGAATATACTTGCTAGTGTGCCGAGGGCGCGCGCTCGCGTGGCCGCCGAGGCAATGCCTTCCCGCAGCCACCGCGTGGTGGCGCTGCCAATCACTAAGGTGCCACCACGCCTCGTTCGCTGCCGAGGCAGCGTAGGTGTGGCAACTCTGACGTTGGTGCGCTGCGCTTTTCACTGCGAAAGCCTGTCTCTGAAGGCTTTGAGAGCAGTTTTTGCTTAAAAACTCTACTGGCTGGAGACAATCTTACCACCCTGGCATTATCTGGAAAAAATCCTGGACTGAAACAGCGCTCGGCGAAACGTTTGGCATGTACAACCAGGTCCAGTTTGCTAAATTTTTATTCGTTTATTCTTTGTGGTAAACCGCGAGAGGACTTAAGAGGACTCGGCGGTCAAGCGACACTTTTCTGCAAAATACTTCCCCATGAATGATATGTGCTTTGCTGAATCAGGTTTCGGGCCACATCCGCCACAAAGAACCTCCAATGCACTGCGCCTAATTAGTTCTTCAGCTTCAACGTTTGTTGTAAGCACGTGCTTGCTATGTTCTTTTCCAAGAAAATACACTGTAGCGACCACGGAGCCGCTTACAGGCATCAAGCTTCCAAATGTTAGCATTCTTTCTATATACAAAGTGGCAAAGTTATTTTTTTCTGCTCGATAACGTGCGTAGGCTACAGAGCCAGCAGGTGCTTCAGATAGCTTGGCCCAGGTTTCAGGAATACAAATTGAGTCGAACGGATGGTGATCTTTAACAGCAATACAAGCCGTCTGCTGCTGCGGGCATGAGTTCTCACACGGCTCTTCTGTTGCTGGTGGCTCGTCGGAGACATCGTCGAGCTTGCTTGATGCTCCATCGCTGACGCCTGCACCGGCACTGCGCTTTTGCCGTTTAGCGGCAGGTTGCTCACACAAGTTCCTTACTTTTTGTTTCGATGTCTTCTTAGGCAGAAGGTATTTCGGATAGTTGTCGAATACCGTTGGCATTGCGTCGGGCATGAGACGTGGTCTGTCTCGGGCGAGCTCGTTGACAACACCTTTCACCGTCACTTTGAACGTTCTTTCGATATAGCGGTCTTCAAAATGTTTTTCGCACACAACACACGTTGGAGTCAACTTGCGGTCCTGTCTTCTGATCAGCCGCTCCCACTCCGCAAGCCGTGTTGGGTCCGAGGGCACAGCGAACATGGAAGCTTTGTCCGGATTCGACCGGTAGCCACTCCGACAGAGCGGCACGAAACACGTTTTTTCCCGGCCTTTATGCTTCGAGTTTAGCATCATTAGTCGCTGTGGTCTTCCCTCACACGGAACAGCACGGAGAAAAACGCAGGAAAAAGCGCAGATCCGACTAAAATACTATAATACACACCGCGCACGACCAATGCAACTGCAGCGACTGCAACACGCCCGGCAGCGACGACATAAAGGCACCTTAACGACGAGCAGCGCCTCTCGCGGCCAAAGTTGGAAGGCAGCGCGCGCGATGCCACCCTCTCCCATTGGGAGAGAGCTCCGTACGACACACTAGCAGTATATTCTAGGCACTATAGCGTTGCTATTCCTGTCAGTGCTTGGCCCTTTGGCCAAAACTGCGATTTTTTTCCATCTAGTACGCCATTCGGCAGCTGGCCCTACTGCTCATTCATGAATTGTTCTTCACAATACCGCATCATTCCTGATTGAAAAGTGACACCTGTTGCCTTGTACTCGCAGACAACGTTTTGTGGCAATAAATTTAAAGCTATAGCCGCAAAGCATGCACAAGCAAAAGCGCTTCTGAAAAAAGTGCCTCATTTTCGTACATGTTAGTTTAAGTTGGGGAAGAGAAAAGATAACCACCTTATCTTGAACAGCTAAATATTGCAAAACAAACCACGAAGTGTTGAACTTCACTTATTTTGCGGCTTTTCCCTTCCACGTCTAAGCAAATGTGTAATTGTCTCACGTGGAATCTGCGTTGACAGGATAGGATAGGATAGGGATAACTTTAACAAAGTACCGGCAAACGACCGTTTAACGCGTCGTGACGCTGGTCAAGTGTCGACCCCGGGTTATACCCTATTCTGCACTAGCCCAGTTGGGCCCGTTTGTAGTGGGTCATGAGGCTTGTGCTTTTCGAGCGCACCCCGGGCCTGTTGGACGGCCCATAGTTGTGTGTCCTTGTCTGCAGACTGCAGGGCACTTTGAAGTTCGGGTGGGTAAGTCCTGGAGGTAGCTGCCGTCGGAAACCTGGCACAGTCCCACATGATGTGCCATTGGTCCGCCGGACCCGCTGCACAAACACCGCACAGCCCACTCGGATAGAGCTCTGGGTGAAGCACGTGCAGCATTGCGGGGGCAGGGAGTGACGCGGTCTGTATTTGCCTTAGGATTACGGCCTCGTCCCGACTGAGTGCCGGGTGGGGAGGCGGCATTGTCCGTCGAGCTAAGCGGTAACACTTGGTTACTTCGGCATAACTGGTCAATCTGTCCTTGGTTTCGAACCACCACACGGAACGGGTCTCTGTTCCGAGAAACCAAAAGCACTGTCAGACGCTGGCAAACTGATTGGTGCCGTAACACATGTGCAGAAGCTCTGCCCTTGGTAGCTTTGTCTTCGTTGCCACAGAAAGTTGTCCGCGAGTATAGTGCATGTGCATCATAGCGCATTATGCTCGTGCTGACATTGAACAGCGCATGCTGTTTGTAAGTTCACAAGGTGGTTAAACAACTATTTTGGCAGTATACAAACTGAACATGCAAGAATTTTAAGATGCAAGAAATGAAGAAGGAAACATAAAAGGTGTATTTAAAATTATCAGGAATATTGTAAAAATACTACATGCTTAACCAATCCCTGCAGGCACACAAGATGACGTTTACACCACCTCTCCCGGTGAGTTCTAATAAAGTCAACCGGTGTTGGAGGACACCTTTAAATTTTAGGAAAGATCCTTTAGACAGCTGCCTTCTGCGACTTGCACTCATGCCAGTGGCCAGAAAGGTTGGCATGATGAGGACTAAATCTTCTTGCAGACTGAAATTGAC
The DNA here is from genome assembly GCF_038994185.2 of Dermacentor albipictus. Classification (NCBI taxonomy): domain Eukaryota; kingdom Metazoa; phylum Arthropoda; class Arachnida; order Ixodida; family Ixodidae; genus Dermacentor; species Dermacentor albipictus. Next base: position 5,322,298 of record NW_027225576.1, on the reverse strand, counting down.
ACGAGTGTACACAATTGCAGACTTCACCCTTCAATTCTGAAATGTGTCATAAAAATAAATGGTTCACTGCTAAGATTTATACAATGACAATAAAACACTTGCACTTCTTTTTGTGCTTCATATCCATGGTTTTATTGCCTTTTTGCAAGTCTTACCTGTCAACAGCATTTACTGTTGCTCATTAGGTTTCTAAGATGTGTGTGGTTGTTTTTCTGGGCTCTCACGTTTTGTTAACTGTGGCAGTCCACAATACTCAGCACCTTACGTATGGCAGTAATGCTCATTGAATGGACATATTCCTCAGTAATTTATTTTATGTCTGCATCAGTAAATATTTTCTTACTTTGACCTCGGATTTTACATTTACGGCAGCTAGCCCAATGTGCACTTCTGATTGCGCCAAGCATCCTGTAGAAATTGCGGTGAACACCAAATCACAGTACAAATGAATATGCTCACATTTGGATTTTTTCCATTTGAAGCTTATAAGCGTTACGTTTGCCATTGTGCAGTCTGGTGTCTCTTTTCGGTAACGTTTGATGCCTTTTAGCAAGCATTTTCTTATGGCAGTTTTGTTGCTATTGGAGTTTATTTATAACTTCCCAGCTAATATCTGTAATTCAAAGCCTAGTTTCTGCATATAATGTATATTTTTTGCATTATTGTCCCATGCTCCAGAAGAACCCTGATATCATCATCATCATTTTTTAAAGGGATGCGTACCCTCATGCGACTTATCACAAACCCATTATGTGAATCCCGAGTTTTGGGAGTAGCAATTCTGACTGCAACCAAGCCTCCTTCTTTTTTTTCGTCTCTTTCTAATGCTAGCCAGTTTCTTTCCACACTTAAAGGGCCCCTCACCAGGACCGGCCATTTTGAGCTGACAAGCGCCATGCATGCAATGCGCGCTAACGATCGTATCTGCCGAGTATTACACCGCTACGCGCCATGGAACGAGCTGAAAGTTCAATTAGTAAAGACAAGGCGCAGAAGACCAGGACTCAAGAAGAACACAAACGACAGGACCGGGCGCCGGTCCTGTCGTTCGTGTTCTTCTTGAGTCCTGGTCTTCTGCACCTTGCCTTTACTAATTCAAGCATGAACCAACTAGCCCAAGCAAGAGTTTTACTTGAAATTTCAAACCGAACGCTGTTTGCCCTTCTCCTCGCGGGCGCCACACTCCATGCCGGAGAGATGACGTATACGTGCTAGTGTGGTACATGTGTCTTTGCTGTGACGTCGTTTTTATTCACACGTGACTTTGAGAATTATTCAAGGCAATATCTGTTATTTGTCTAATCTGTTGCTTCAACAGACGAATTAAAGTTTAGAGAAATAATAAACACAGAAACCAAATGTCTGCATTGTGGTAACTGACACCAACAGGGGCCGCACGATGTGTAAATAAAAGCAGAGCACATGACCTGTACTCTGCCTGTACGGTCAGTGTGCCTATGCCCCTCACAGCGGCTACTGTGTCTTCATTGCCGCGCGCTATGGCCGCGGGTCCGGTCACCACAACTGGCGACGAGGGTAAATGCTTCAAGTAAACGACACCCGTGATGGTGACGCAAGAACAAGCATGCCGGTCATGGGAAAGGTAGACGAGTTCACCGCGGGCACTGCAGATTGGACCGTGTACTGAGAGCGGGAGGAACTATTCCTGACGGTAAACGATGTGCCAGACAGCAAGAAGACGGCCGTATTTCTAACGTGTTGCGGGGCCGAGACTTACTCCTTACTGCGAAGCCTACTGGCTCCTGAGAAACCTGCCGCGGCGAACTTAGCGGCAATTTTTGAGGCCCTCGACAACCACTTCGCTCCGAAGGTGTCCGAAGTGGTAGCAAGTTTTAAGTTCTCACGACACACGCGGGACGGAGAGGTGGTGAGCAAGTACTTCGCGTCGTTAAAGCGAATGGCCGACGACTGCAAATTTGGGTCATTCCGAGACGGCATGCTACGAGACCAAATCGTCAGTGGCATTGGCGACGTGCCAATGCAAACGCGGTTACTGGAAACAGCTGATTTAAACCTGGAAACCGCAATGAGAGCGGTACGGGTCATCGAGGCTGCTCGCAAGAATTCCCGTACGCTAAGCGCTCACCCCACGCCACAGTCGGAGTCAGTTCAATTGACAGTCGAAACTGCCATGGTGGCAACAAACGTAGTGCAACCTGGGCATCGCGAACGCGGGTGTTTCCGCTGCGGCGGTACCCATCAAGTGCGCCAGTGCCAACACGTCAACTCGGTTTGCTACAAATGCGGGCGGCGAGGGCATCTGGCAAAAGCGTGCAAAAGTGATAGCGAGTGAGTAAACAGACAGGCGCGCAGATTCGAGGCGCGTGAACACCGTGGATGAAGTGCTTGGGGCACCCAGAGCGAGTGAAATGCCGGAAGCATACGACCTTTGGACACTTCAGGCGGCTGGGCCGGCGCCTATGCGCATTGCGGTTATCATTAACGACGTTCCACTAGAGATGGAACTTGATACGGGCGCCAGTGTCTCAACCATAAGTGAAACAAAGTTCACGCAACTGTTCCCATCGGCCGCCTTGGAACGATCCGACGTACAGCTGAGGAGTTTTTGCGGAGACGCGACCAGTCGCCGGGAAGTTTGCGGCCGCTGTAAAGCTTGGGGAGGAGGAGAGATGGTTACCTCTGTTTGTGGTAAAGGGGCAGTGTCCAGCATTGTTTGGTAGAAGCTGGATGAAGGAATTCAATTTGGGAATCAGCAAGCCGGAGTCTGCAGAAGAAGCTGTGGACCGTTTTCAAGGTGTGTTTTCAGTTGGTTTAGGCACGTTCCTTGGGGTTAAGGCTCGCATCTTGGTGCTGCCAGACGCCAAACCCAGATTCTTTAAGCTTCGGCGGATGCCTTTTGCTTTGAAAGACAAGTTTGAGGAATTCTTGCAGAGACTGCTCCACCAAGGCGTGGTCCAACCAGTGAAGACTGCCAGATGGGCAGCACCCGTCATTCCAGTGCTAAAACAAGATGGGCAGTTGCGCATATGCGGCGATTTCAAGCTGTCTGGTAATCCCATAGCAATTGTGGAAACGTATCCTGTGCCACGCATAGAGGAATTGTTCACGAAGCTCGAGGGAGGAGTAAGGTTCACAATGCTAGATCTAAAGGACGCCTACCAGCTGATCGAGCTGGACGAACAGTCACAGGAGTTCGTCGCTATCAATACCCCAAAGGGCTTGTTTAGATAGACGAGACTGCCATTCGGGGTTGCTTTTGCCCCAGCCATATTTCAACGGGAAATGGAAAACCTCCTACGAGGTCTTGATCATGTCACAGTTTACTTCGATGACATCTTGGTAACAGGCGCTAATGGCGACGAAGATCGGATACGAACCCACGCGGGCATAGTTTTTCTTTTACTTTGCACCGCAGCAAGAGCGGTGCCATTCCGGTTCGGCTGCTTGTTCCCACGTCGTGCAGTCGCACGCGCCGACACCAAAACTATGCCATTTTCTACCATGTTTTAGTGCCAAATCATGCTCTGTGGTCCGCTTGTGTCTGCCTCAGTATTCGTGTAGCACTGACTTATACCGCTAGTCAGGTGTCCTCGTGCACAGCGCGCACAATCGTGCATTGCGCCAAACGAGACAAACACAACAGCCAGCGCGATGCCGGCAGCGGAAGTTCGCCGCGCCGCAAAAGAAAAAAAAAAGCGAGGGAAAAAGAAATGAAGGCGGGGCCTGTGACGTATGCGTCACGCTATCCTCGAAGTCCGGTATGGGAGAACGCAGGGAAGGAATTTCGCTTGCAAAGGCTAGACAGGGCAAGTGGAGAGAGTACCTCGCTATGCAGTGGCTCTCGCCTCCTGAAATCATGGGTTCGTGGCACTGAAATATTTGTCTTGGCAATTAATGAACCAATTTCAAAATTTACAGTAGGCCCAATTCCAATGAATATGCATCCCGAGTACAACAAAGAAAGACGCAAAGCACGTGCACAACACATTTAATCGGCGTACTCTAATAATCATAGGTACAACACAGACGCCGCTATGTATGCTGATGCGACCGGACAGCGCTGCCAAAGGAGGTACGCCCTGGCAGTCGTGAACGCGATCAGCCAACAGAAAATTACCGCGTCGGCCACGGCGGGATCCCCCCCACCTCGGCTGAAATATTAGCAGTGGCGATCGCATTCGCTCACGCGGAGCGTTCCCAAAGGGACTCGGTCGTGGTCACGGACTCCCAGGAGACATGTCGCATGTTTCTCAAGGGGCACGTGACTGCGGCTAGCCTCACGATAATCCCCAAATCCTTCAACCACCATCATCGCCTACTCTGGTGCCCGGGCCACGTGGGGGTACAGGGGAACGAAAAGGCTAACGCGTTAGCTCGAGGGTTCACTAACCGAGCGACGGTGTCCTCTTCTAACGCCAACCACCCGCACTATCCCCCACAAAATTCCACCTATTTAAATGCCAAAGACATCCTTGCTCATCAGCGCGGAGTCCGCAGAAAATACCCGCCGCCTCACCCACCACGTAGCAGGCAGGAGGCCGCCGATTGGTGTAAAATACAGACCAGGGTATTCCCCCATTTAAAATTGCTAAGCGCCATGTATCCCACTCGTTATAGGGCCAACTGTACTTAGTGTGGTGGCATACCTACCCTAATACATATCACCTGGGAGTGTACTAGGCACCCTCATAGGCGAAATACCAGCAACACAATGGAGAAGTGGGAGGCACAGCACGCCCGCTCCGACCTGGCAGGACAAAAATCATTAATTAGCCAGGTCCTTAGGCCAGTGGGGCCCTGGACTGAAAGGCTCCGACCACCCCTCCTTCAAATCTTTTCCATTGCAATATAGTTTCTATTTCTATTTCTTGCAGCCAAACGCTCCTCAGAGGGCACGTAACAACTTCCAGCGTACAACCAAAATTTGCTATGGAGCCTGGTGAGGGGCTCTTTAAAGGAGCACTGTCACGACATTTTAGAGTTCTCATTTTTTTGTGTGTGGGTGTTTTAAAAGAAGATCCAAACTTTTTAAACCCTAAAAAAAAAAAAGTGATGGAAAGCATCACGGAGTCTTAATAGTTTATACTCTTTTCTTTTTCTGTGCACCATTTTCACTTTTGGTATCCAGGAGGTAGATCTATCATGACACACTGGCTCGCTCTTTTCCTGTTATCGCTACGGCTGCAATACACAAGCATGGGCAAAAAAAAATGCGTGTAGCACTCTCATGTTAGTCAATGCCGTGAGATCCAGCGTTGAGTCTAACCTTAATGCAAACTTAAAATAATTTATAAGCGTTTTCTGACCTTCATACCTGCTAAGTGTCATACAGTAATGATACTTTTGTATGCAAAAAATGCATAATAGAGTTTTGAGTACTTCTAAAATATGTGTCGGTACTCTTTCAAAAAATGCGACTGCACTGCCACACCCTTCTCTGCACTTGCCAGGAAGATTTCCTACATTTCATCACCCTTAGTTCACAGCCATGGCCATGCAACGTGAATGATGATAGAAGTAGTTTTAGCTATCTGAAATGTTTATAATGAGCATCTGTACAAAGTGATTCGATCATGTGTACTTAATTGTCGAAATTTAAGGGTGAAAAAATCCAAGAAAACCCAAGCACTTCTTATGAGTTGTGAATGCGAAAGCATTAATGTCCAATTGAATGCCGCTGAGCAGTCCTTCGGGTTATGAACTCCTGGGCAAGCAAGTGCGTTGAGATGCTTAGTGCATCTTGATTTGGCCTTATCGAAGCGCACTTAAAACGCAGGCAAGAGCTTGTGCAGACAAGAAACGCACGGATAACACAGACTTCCAAGAGCAAAAGTGAGGGTGACGTGGCATTGCTGCGATGCCCTCTCCCCTCGCACAACACCTGGTGCACTATCGTAGCAGCAGGTGTTCCTTTCGCCTGCTCTGCTTCGTGCTCTGCTCTGATGTAGCATCACAGACAATGGGACTTTAGGTGCCGTTTCACTGCTACAGACTATAGACTTTTTGCTCATTAGGCCATTTTACGCTTTCGCATCAAGAGTGTTCAGAAAAACAATGTACACAAGCAAAAGGACGAGTTAAGGCTTAATTGGCCAGCAACCTTGTGCCATTGTGTTTTTTGCTTGCGTTCATTGTTGTTTTTATTATTTTTCACCTTTCAATTATGTACCAACTGGCTTAACTCTCAAACCTGTTCCATAAATGTAGGGCTGCTTGGAGTATGGTCGGTGATAAGACATTCAACGAGGTGCTTGTCACTAATGCACCAATTTCAATTACCTCATGTTATTTAAAAAATTGCCCTTTTCAAATTTGTACAATCCTCCGATCCTTATACAGTCCTCAGTATACCTTACCAACAATGCCGAATATCAATGCTCTGTGACATTCTTCTCATACCTGAAAGCATTGAACTTAGCTGGTATGAAAGTTGGGAAGCAGTTGTAAGTTAATTTGATACTTAAGTTGGTCTCAAAATACAAGACATGGTTTCATGAACATTACAATGGCATCATGGGATAGAACAAAATTTGCCAACAGTGTGTTGCAATCAGGGTAGGTACGATTGCATTGCCCAAAAGAAAAACAAATGGTAAATAAACAAGAGTGCTGAGGGCATTTTTTTTCTTGCTGCACTCGTATTTGGTAGCCACAGCAATCACTTGTGGCAACGAGCCATCGTATCACGACGTCATTTCCTTTCACTTTATTTCGTGTTCAGTTACTGGCAACCCCGCAGGGGCGTCTGCGTCAGCAGGCGTTTGGTGTGTTGCGACTCCACGTACCCGAGCACACGAGGGTTGGATCCTCCCGCGTGTTGCCGTACGCGGCTTAGCCGTGTCTGGGGAAAGGGGTATCCTGGAGGTTGAGCCGATGCTGGGTGTTTGGACCTTTAAGGCCCCCCGGCGGAGGCAACACACCTCTTTGGCCTCTGCTTCACATAGACGGCACCTCCAGACTGACCCACCTGGAGGAAATCGGCAGTCGCCTTTTCCTGTCCCTCTATTGAATCTTTTGCTTTCCCTCTCGCTATCTCTTCTTTCCCCGTATTCTTATCACTTCCGAATTTTTTGGCGGCAAGGGTTAACCTGGTGTATGTATCCAACCTTGGGTATGTTACATTAGGTTATAGTGGCTACGTACAGCTGGCGTCTACGTTTCCTCCCGGACTCGTGGCGTCCCCTTGTTGGGCTCGGTGGTGGGCGGCTGGCGTAGCTACGGAAATAAATGAATTCTGCATGGCTAATACGTCATTCCCCTCACTTTCCGATCGTTCTCTTTCAAAAAGAGGGCACACCGAAAAAACTTTTAAACTATTGAGCCAGCGCAAAGAAACTTTCCCCCGCCACCATGTAATACACAGTCAAGATCCTGAAAAGACAGTCAGAACTATCTCACCTTTCATCGTAGCTAAATGCCTTACCGACACACTAGGTGCTGGCTACAAAGTGACGAAACTGAGCACTGGCGACCTTCTTCTTGAGGTCCGCGACACTCTACAGCATGGTAAACTCTCCAATCTCTTAGCATTCCGTAATGTGACAATCACTGTTACCCCCCACCGATCACTGAACACGTCTAAAGGAGTCATCTCTGATGAAGATCTGTTGAGCCTAAGCGAGGAAGAGCTCCTGGAGGGCTGGAAGGAACACAATGTGATTCAGGTCCAAAGAATAAAGATCAAGCGAGACAACCAAGATATCCCAACTAAACATATCATCCTCACATTTGCGTCCAGCGTTCTACCATAAACCTCAGAAACAGGATATACCAAACTTCGTGTCCGGCCTTACATCCCAAACCCCCGAAGATGCTTCAAGCGTCAGAGATATGACCATGGTTCGCAAAGCTGCCGTGGCCGACTGACCTGTGCAAAGTGTGGCGAACACGAACACGAATCCAACAACTGTAATGGCACACCCCACTGTCCCAGCTGTGATGGTGGACACGCAGCATACTCTGGAACCTGTCCCACATGGAAAAAGGAAAAAGACATAATCACAATGAAAATCAAAGAAAACATCTCATTTCAAGAAGCGCGGAAACGTTTTTCATTTTTCCATACCTCAGGGTATGCTGGTGCGGTGCGCAAGGGGGCAACGTCGCAGCAGACTCCGGCTCCGGCCCAACCCACAACAAGTGTGGTTGCGGCCTCGCACCAGCCCCCCTGGCGTCAGCAGCCAGCGCTGTCGCTCCGTCCCTGAAGGAGGGCCCATCGACCTCTGGGTTGGTGGCCTCCAAGGCGCTGCTTTTCGAGGCAAGGCCTAAGGTGAAAACACCCCGCTCGTGTGAGCGGAAGTCCAGCGGCTCCCAAGAGTCGATGGACACAACCCCGAGCCAGAAGGCGCATCCAGCGCCTCGGGAGCAGCATGAGTCTCGCGACCGCTCAAAACCCGTACCATAATCACGGGGCCTGAAACGGCTCCGTAAGTCAACTCTTTTAACTTAACTCCTCTTGACACACAGCATAAAAACACGAACAATATGGCTACACAAATAATACACTGGAACGTTAGAGGTCTTATCCGCAACCTCGATGACATTAAAGAAGTCTTAAACAAATATAACCCAAAGGTGCTGTGTGTTCAGGAGAGACATCTTAAATGTACACAAAGAAACTTTCTTCGTCGGTGCACCTTATACCGCAAAGACCGCAACGAGGCGAATACCTCGTCTGGCGGTGTAGCAATAGTTGTGGACAAGTCCGTAGTTTGTCACCATGTCGCCCTTCAGACGCCCCTTGAGGCAGTGTCGATTCGGGTGAATCTTTTTAATAAATTGATCACTGTATGTTGCTTATACATACCCCCCAATTTTCATCTGGAAAAAAGTGATTTTTATAACCTAATCGATCAGCTTCCGGACCCTTACATACTCGCAGGCAATTTTAATGCCCACCACACCATGCGGGGAGACTCGCGATGTGACGCGAGAGGTCGTTTCATTGAAAATTTTCTTGTGAACTCCGGTGCATGCCTCTTCAACAAGAAGGAGCCCCAGCTTATTATAATATTCATAATCATTCATATTCATCAATAGATCTGTCTATTGGCTCGGCTTCAATTTTCCCGGACTTGCAATGGCATGTAATTAAGAATCGCTATGGAAGTGACCACTTCCCTGTAATGTTAAATTCAATGCCTCAACGTGGATGCCCGCTACATACACCCCGGTGGAAACAAGCCTCCGCCGAATGGAATGATTTTAAGGAAGCAACTTACTTATCGTGGGATCTTATCACTGATTTTAACATAGACAATGCTGTAGCCCCTCCAAGGTAGCCCCTTGGACGACCAAGGGACTACCTTGGAGGACCAGGCGAACGCTCTGGGCGAACACTTCGAACATGTATCAAGCTCCACACATTACACAAAATCATTCCTCAAATATAAACAATTAGGTGAACTTAAGACACTTGATCGTAAATGCCGTCCGGATGAACCATATAACCGTCCTTTTAATATTGCTGAGCTTAAAGCTGCATTGAGCACATGTAGAAGCTCTGCACCGGGAGCTGATAGAATCATCTATGACATGATTAAGAACTTACACGAAGAGACACAAATGACACTTCTGGCACTTTTCAACTCTAACTGGGCTGCCGGATACCTCCCATCCTCATGCAAGGAAGCTATTGTTACTTCCCTCTTGAAGCTGGGCAAAGACCCTTCCTTGGCGGCAAGCTATCGCCCGATAGCTCTTACAAGTTGTCTTTGTAAGCTATTCGAAAAAATTATTAATCGTAGACTAATACATTTCCTTGAATTGAACAATATGCTTCAGTGTGGCTTCAGAGAAGGGCGGTCCAGACTGATCATCTTGTACGCATTAAAGCAAATATCCGCAATGCATTTGTGCATAAACAGTCCTTATCGATATTCCTCGATATGGAGAAGGCGTATGACATGACGTGGCGATACGGGATCTTGTGAGACTTGTCGGGGATGGGCATCCGTGGAAATATGCTAAACATAATCGAAAGTTGTCTGTCCAAACGTACCTTCCGCGTGAAAATCGGCAATGTATTGTCGCGACCTTTTATGCGAGAAAATGGTGTACCTCAAGGAGGTGTGCTTAGCTGCACACTCTTTATCGTGAAAATGAACACCCTTCGTGCTTTATTACCGCCAGCCATTTTTTATTCTGTTTACGTAGATGATATACAAATAAGTTTCAAATCCTGCAACCTTACAGTGTGCGAGAGGCAAGTACAACAGGGCTTGAACAAAATATCTAAATGGGCAGATGAAAATGGATTTAAAGTGAGCCCGAACAAAAGTTCTTGTGTGTTTTTCACAAGAAAGAGAAGCCTCGTTGCAGATCCCAATATCGAAATGTATGGCCAGCAAATCCCTGTGAGAGAAGAGCACAAGTTCTAAGGTATCATACTTGACTCTAAATGAACATTTATTCCACACATAAAGTATCTCAAGGTGAAATGCATAAAAACAATGAACTTACTGAAACTTTTATCCCATACAACATGGGGCAGCGACAGAAAATGTTTGATGAATCTTCACAAAAGTCTCATTCGATCACGATTGGACTACCGTACCGTGATTTATCATTCTGCATCCCCGAGCGCGCTAAAGATGCTAGATCTGGTTCACCATTTAGGAATTCGACTGGCCACTGGCGCTTTCAGAACAAGTCCCATTGAAAATTTGTATGTCGAATCAAATGAGTGGTCACTCCATCTCCATAGAACATACATCAGCCAAACATATTTCCTGAAAGTCCACTCTAATCCTGAACATCCGTGTTTTAATACCCTTAACGATATGACATATGATACACTCTTTCGTAATCGTTCCTCTGTAAGACAGCCCTTCTCACTTCGTGTGAGGGAGCTTAGTGTTGAAATGGATGTCCCAATCCTCAAACATCGCCTAATGCCTCCAGCTAAGCTGCTACCTCTTTGGGAGTGGCAGATGATACAATGCGATATATCTTTCATGCAAGTTACAAAACACGCTCCGGAGATTGAAATCCAAATGCATTTCCGGAAACTCCAGTACAAACACTCCTGCACGGAGTTCTACACAGACGCATCGAAGTGACGCGAGTGGGTGTCCTATGCAGCCGTCGGCCCATCCTTTTCGGAATCCGATGTACTGCATCCGAAAACAAGCATCTTTACGGCTGAGGCCTATGCACTACTGTCGGCTGTAAAGCATATAAGGAAAACAAAACTAAAAAAGATCTGTTATATATACGGACTCCCTAAGCGCTGTGAAGGCTTTGATGTCATTTTGTAAGAACAAAAATCCAGTAATCAATGAACTATATGCTGTCCTATGTAAAGCATATATATGTAACCAGCATGTCATCATATGCTGGGTGCCGGGTCATAGGGGCATCGAAGGTAACGTTCTGGCGGACCAGATGACCACATCAATTGCATCGTATTCTGTTCATCCTACTGCTGCAGTCCCTGTCACAGATCTGAGGCCCTTCTTGCGCAGGAAACTGCGAAACTACTGGCAACGCTTGTGGGACAGGGAAACAAATAATATACTGCACGTAATAAAGCCACAATTAGGGTTCTGGCCTTCTGCAATAATATCACGCCGGACAGATGTCCTATTCTGTCGTCTTAGAATAGGACACACATTTGGCACCCATAACCTTTTACTCACCGGAAATGACCCTCCAACCTGTGGCAGATGCGGGGAGAGGCTGACCGTGCTCCACGTCCTCCTGGAGTGTCGGAAAGCCGAATCTGAGAGGAGACATTTTTCCTTTGCATACCGTCAACACATTCCTCTTCATCCTGTAATGTTTCTTGGTCCAGAACCGCTTTTTAATACAAACACTGTCCTAGGCTTCCTCAGAGATGTTGTCCTACACGTTATTAGTCCCATACATTCGTAGCGCTTCCTCTCTTGAGAGGATGCCGCTGTGATAGTCATACTGTATAGCACATGCCTCCAGGCCCTTGTGTTTCAAGGGCTCTGGCGAGGCAGTAGTGCTCCAGGTAATTTTACCATCTCACATATCTTTTATAATCCATCATTCTTTCACGATTGATTTTATTGCCCATAGAACATGTCATTATCATCGACATAATCTTATAACAGATCGATTTTACGCACTCTAGAGTGACTATTTTTAAGGCCCCTTTACAGCCATGTCACATCAACCTCATTGAACTCCTAACTACATTGCGAATTCATCAACACTGGCTTGGCGCTCTTTGGCCATACCTGGCCCTTGCGCCAATAAAAACCAAACATTCATTCATTCAGTTGCTGGCAAGGTCTGAGCACAGGAAAATGTGAAGGAAAAACCAGAGCCTGTGAGCCTGGCAGAGGCTTTTTCTCTGCATGCAGTCCAGCACGTGGAAGCTACACAACACCCGCCATGGTGGCATAGTGGCTGCGGCATTGCGCTGCTAAGCCAGAGGGCGCAACATGAGATCCAGGCCTCGGCTGCGTTTCGACGGGGACGAAATCTAAAAACTCTTGTGCATCCTGCACTAGGTGCACGTTAATGAAGACCAGGTGGTGAAAATTCGTGGTTTGGCACGTAAAATCCCAGAATTTAATTAAAATACATACCAAAATGAGCATACATAGTGCTTCAACTTTCTGGATACCCAAACCGAAACTGCTTCTTATAAATAAAGTATTCCAGTAAGTTATTTAAGTTGATCTGGCACTTGGTAGAATTTTTTCTTCTTTTAGTTTACAGGGTTTGCACCTTCATATAACGCAAAAAAATGAGAAAATACAAAACGAAGATTTTATATCAGTAATTCTGTCCAGGTGTGAAGTTCTCTGAGTGATGGAGGAGTCAGCGGTGTCATCTACTGTTCAATTCTAATGATGAAATCATCAGTGGCTTGATGCATCACTACTTTAGTGAGCAAGCTTTGGATTTTCTCTTGGCCTGCACATTCTCATTTAGAAACTTCTTCCTGCCCTTTAAGGACAGGTTGTCTGAAAGGCTGTGATCGTGCTGCACGTCTCTTCACGTGTGTGCACCATTGTTGTACTCCCCACCTTTCCTCTTTCTCTGTGCTCCTCCATCATTCAATGTTTAGTTGGGAAGAAGCGCACGTATGATGTACCCTGCACAAGAAAGAGGTTAGCCACTTGGCAACCACTTCTCTTGTGCAGGGTAACCGGCTTATACCTCGTATGATGTTGACTCCGGATGGCAACCCTGCATGAGGGCGAGGCTACAGAAGTGGCAGCTTCCTTTCTTCTCGTGCCAGGTAGCGATCAGGATTTCTTGTGGTTAACTTCTTTACCTTTGCTCAGCTCTGCTTTCACCTGGTTCTTAGTACGCTCACTTTCATAGCAAGAAGTGCACAAACTGAAGTGCCCAACGTTTTCATGTGGATTCTAAATCGTTATTCTAAATATGTTCACTGATGTGCTTCTTCGTGCTACTGTGATTGCAAATAAATGCAAACGGGCAAAGATTTTATCAGAGGATGGTTTCATCTTCACTTGTTTACGCCGGGTGGAGTGCATGTGGGCACCAGCCTTTGAATCCTGAAGGTGCGCATATAATGACTATGTAAAATGTGAACTCTCAGTGGTCATTCATACCAACAACTGAACTGTAGCCCGTCTGTGAGCTCCAGTGGCCCCATCGAGATAGGCCTTTCAAGGAACTAACGGAGCTTGTGGATTGTGGCAGTCACTTTCAGTGGTTGTGTGAAGCACTGTGGGGCACAGTAATAACGGGAATGAATGGCCAACAATGGTGCCCCTGGTGTTACAACAGCAGTGTCAGTTTCAAGCATATTATCTTTATTTTATTTATTTCACAATACTGCAGTCCAAGCAGGAGTGGGAAATCAAAGCATAATTAGTATAAATCGGGATTACAAATGAATAACACCATTAGCAATCAAACAGGGTTACATCACTATACATATAATACGCACTTGGTAACAAGCAAAAAAGAAAACTAAACAATTTTTCCAGTGCCGTTTGAAATGCTTATGTGTGGCATGAATCATATTCCAGGCAAGTTTTCTTGGGGCATTGCTTAATGTTGCAGTTATTGCAGAACTTCACCTTAAAACAGTCTGCCTTTGGTCATCCACAAGAACACTGTCTGGGTAAGAAAGCGAACACCTTTAATTTCTTGACTTGGGCACTCTGTCAACTGAGCTTTATACTTATCAGCAACAGCATGCAATCAGAAGATCTTTTGTTGTTAGCTGAACACGGAGCACATGACACAGGTGTTTGCATTTTCAGGATGATGTTGCAAGTCATAGATACGATCTATTTACCATGCATCCATCATCACTAGAGGTTTGAAGATTAGGGTATTGATTGAATTGCACAAGTGCCTTGCTGACAAATAGAGTGTAGTAGGTGAAACTGTGAGCTTACGATTAATTCCTTATGAATTTCTGTAGCTGTACACACTAATATATGTTGCAGCCTCTGGGGTTCATCTTGTATAACTTTCTATAAGTCATAAACAAGAGCATTGATGGCAGTAAAAAATTATATTGCAGTGAGGAGAAAGACAGCACTGATGGGAACACGTGAGCTGTGGATCATGATAATAAACGAGTAGCACATTACGTAAACACTGCTGCTATTCGTGCCCAGGCAGTAGGCTTGCTCAAAAGGCAGAGTTGCTGATTGCAAGTCGCAACCTGAGAAACACATGCAGCTGCCATTGTTGCCACCTGGCAAGCAACCAAAGCCTGTGGGACACATTCAAATAGTGCTCTCAGCGGTTTTGCACAAACCCACAGCTGTGTTGCAACATTTTCCATGTGCCTGTGGACATGCCGCAAAAGGAAAAGTTAAATAAAATGAGTAGATTAATTCCCAGAAAACTGAAAGAATGCCAACATTATACTAATCCACAAATAGGGAGGCATAAAAGAATTGAAAAATTATAAGCCCATTAGGTTACTACCAGTATTATATAAAATATTTACCAAAATAATCTCCAATAGAATAAAGGCAACACTGGACTTAAGTCAACCAAGGGAACAGGCTGGCTTCAGGAAGGGATACTCTACAATGGATCACATCCATGTCATTAATCAGGTTACCGAGAAATCTGCAGAGTACAATAAGCCTCTCTATATGGGTTTCATAAATTACGAAAATGCATTTGATTCAGTAGAGATACCAGCAGTCATAGAGGCACTGCGTAATCAAGGAGTACAGACCACCTATGTAAATACCATGAAAAATATCTACAGAGATTCCACAGCCACCTTATTTCTACACAAGAAAAGTAGGAAGATACCTATAAAGAAAGGGGTCAGACAAGGAGACAAAATCTCTCCAATGCTATTCACCGCGTACTTGGAAGAAGTCTTCAAGCTATTAAAGTGGGAAGGTTTAGCAGTAAGGATCGACGGCGAATACCTCAGCAACCTTCAGTTTGCCGATGACATTGTCCTATTCCGCAACACTGCAGAGGAGTTACAACAAATGATTGAGGACCTTAACAGGGAGAGTGTAAGAGTGGGTTTGAAGATTAATATTCAGCAGACAAAGATAATGATGAATAACCGGGCAAGGGAACAAGAGTTCAGGATTTCAAGTCAGCCTCTAGAGTCTGTCAAGGAGTATGTTTACCTAGTTCAACTAATCATGACCATGAGAAGGAAATTCTCAGAAGAATAAAAATGGGTTGGATCACATACGGCAGACATCGTGAGCTCCTTACTGGAAGCTTGCCGTTATCATTGAAAAGGAAGATATACAATCAGTGCATTTTACCGGTGCTGAAATATGGGGCAGAGACTTGGAGACTGA
Source organism: Dermacentor albipictus (assembly GCF_038994185.2). Lineage (NCBI taxonomy): Eukaryota > Metazoa > Arthropoda > Arachnida > Ixodida > Ixodidae > Dermacentor > Dermacentor albipictus. The sequence continues at coordinate 5,306,564 of NW_027225576.1, read as the reverse complement.
CAAAGAAGCTTGAGAACAAGTTAAGAACCACACAAAGAGCAATGGAACGAAGAATGCTAGGCATGACTTTAAGAGACATTAAGAGAGCGGTTTGGATCAGAGAGCAAACGGGTATAGACAATATTCTAATTTACATTAAGAGAAAAAAATGGCACTGGGCAGGTCATATAATGCGCAGATTGGATAACTGTTGGACCATTAGGGTGACACAATGGGTACGAAGAGAAGGGAAGCGCAGTAGAGGACGCCAGAGGACTAGGTGGTGCAACAAAATTAGGAAATTTGCGGGTGCTAGTTGGAATTAGTTACACTAGGCCACAACTGTGGTTAGTTGGAATTAGTTGCCGCAGGACGGGGTAATTGGAGATCGCAGAGTGAAGCCTTCGTCCTGCAGTGGACGTAAAATAGGCTGATGATGACGATGATGATGTAGACTAAGGTTGATGAAAAAAAATTGCTTAAGCCAAGTTTCTTCTGTTGTGTGCTGCCATTATTTTTGTCTAATAACTTGAGTTGTTGCATAATTACGGCATACTTTTAGCGTACAGTTGTCTCACATCTAGCTGATAGTGTACAAGTTCTTTGTGGCATCAGTTTACACACTTTTCTTGTCCCATACATAGGCCTTTGTTTATTGTGTAGAAGAAGACCAGTTACAGTGGGTCAGGTCATTGGGAGAGTTTCCAGTGACAGCATTGCCCCCAGTTGCTCAGCGTTCTTAATAATCAGAGATGTAGTACTAGCTGTTAATAGCAAGTTCAGAACCTTTGCGATGTGAAAATATTGCAAGCACTTTCGACTTTGAGGAATTTTGTAATTTTTCAGACATGCAAGGGCATATCTGACATTAAGAAAAAGCAGGAAGTGGTCCTAACAGTTGTCATCACACTGCTATGTAATGTAGCAAAACTTGCATATTCGAAGCATAATTTAAGAGAGTGAAAGAAAAGACGCACTTTGAGTGCGCACAGAGCACACGTTTCAGAGGTAGCACTGAGATCTATATCTGTAAACTTGACAGCCTCTGTTAATGTTCACTTCGGCCTTTATGTTTCTCGGCCCAGGGCAACTACCCATCAGTCCGCGTCCTCCTCGAGCACAATGCATCGCCAGATGTGCGTAACTACAGTGGCATGGTGCCGCTGACCCGCATCGCCGTGCTCCTTGCTGCAGGGCTTGAGTCTTCCGACGACAAGAGTGCGTTTGAACTTCTGCTGCGCGGAATGGGACGCGTCGAGTTGAGAGACCATGACGGGGAACTGCCGGCTGTGCTGGCACGAGACAACAAGCTGCGGACACGGCTTCTCGCTGTCTGCTGCTCGCCACGGTCGTTGATGCAGCTTGGGCGACGTGCTGTGCGATGCTACCTCGGCGCGCAGCACTTGCCAACTGTCGTGCCCATGCTGCCAATACCAGTGCGACTACAGAGATTCCTTCTGCTGGAATTCTAATTAGTCCTCGTGTTGCGTGTCTGTTGTATGCTTGTGCCTGCCGATCGACGAACGAATGTTTAGCCAGAACTCGCACACAGAAGTTTGGTTTGTAGCGGCAGGTGCCAAAAGTTCTTATGCAAGGTGTCAGAAAGCCAAGTATATGTCCACTTTGTTGGGCTATATGGAGGAAGCCAAGGGATGCAATCGGCCTGACAGAACCAGCACAAAAGCATAGTTCGGCATCACCTCATCGCAGCAGACTAGGCTAGAGGAAAGTTTTGAGATACTGCACCGCCATGTTTTAATGAAATCTATTTTGTGTTTCAGCATTAGCGGCATGTCCAGAACTCAGTTTCTACCTGCTTGTCCAATTAAGAGAATTTTGCAGCTGTTTTCTTCTCTGTTCAGTTAAGGAGTGCAATGGATATTTTGTAATGTTTAGTCTGTTTAACCAGAAGAGTATGCATTTGGGCTGGTTGGCTCATGATTACGAGCAGTAAAACAGCGCTAAACAACAGGAAAAGGTGAGGGACACAATCAACAGCTTTAACAACCAAGTGTCCTTATTCTTTGAGTCCGTATATACTATATTATACTCCGCCGCTATCTCAAAGCACAGAATCAGCAGAATTCAGCATGCACAAGGGCGCAAAAAGCAATTAATGTGATAGAAAGGCAATCTCCTTCGGAAGGAGAGAAATAGAGGGAAGGCTTACACATGCTTCGCCGCTAATATGAATGTGGAAAGCTTCGGAAACAAGACGTGTGTGGTCATCGCGGTATTTTGACAGATAGGTCACATCTTTAAAAGACGTCTTGCAGCCGCATTCATTGCAATGCAGTGATAACTATCTCTAGCTCGTTTTTGAACTTTGTTTGAGTGTTTGTACATGTGGTCATTGAATCACCTCCCCATTTGACCGATATAAAAACGCTTGCATGATAGAGGAATCTTATAAACCACACAGTTACAACAGTCACCAACAAACCTCTGTCTGTGCTGCGTTTTGCAACTTTTTTTGTTGTTCTCAGTCACCCGATTGACTTGATGGCACAGGCTGCCTAACTTATTTCTGGCAGTGAACAGCAACCTAACGCCTGCCCTGCTGATAACCTTTTTTGAGATTATGCGCAACCCGGTGCACATGGCATAACCGCAACCATTTGCCGTGAGTGATTCTCAGATTGAGTAGCTGCCGATTGCTTTCTTTTAAGGCTTGTTGCGAGGCTTTCAGCGATGCTGGTTAATTGCCGTAACGGGAAACCTGTGAGCTTCAGCCTGGCTACTTGTAATTCGAAACTTGCATCCACTTGGTGGTCACAAGACTTGATGAGGGCTGCATTCATGCAAGATCTTGCAATGCCGTGCTTGACTATCTTTGAGTGCGCGGAGGAAACGGGAAGAAGGCTCTTATGAGACCCAGGAAAGCAATCGGCAGCTACTCAATTGAGAATCGCTCACGGCTAATGGTTGCGGTTATCCCATATGTGCAAAAAGTTGCGCATAATCTCAAAAAGGTCAGGGCAGGCGTTATACAGGTTGCTGTTCACTGCCAGAAATAAGTTAGGTAGCCTGTGCCATCAAGTCAATCGGATGACCGAGAACAACAAAAAAAGTTCTAAAAAGCAGCACAGACAGAGGTTTGTTGGTGACTGTTGTGACTGTGTGGTTTATAGCATTCTTCTATCATGCAAGCATTTTTATATCGGTCGAACGGGGCGGTGCATCAATGACTGCATGCGTGAACACTCAAAGTTCAGAAACGAGCTAGAGATAGTCAGTTATCACTGCATTGCAATGAATGCGGCTGCAAGCTGTGTTTTAAAGATGTGACCTATCTGTTAAAATACCGTGATGACCGCGCACGTCTTATTTCCAAAGCTTTCCACATTCATATTAACGGCGAAGCATGTGTGTAAGACTTCCCGCTATTTCTCTCCTTCCAAAGGAGATTGCCTTCCTATTGCATTAATTGCATTTTTCGCCCCTGCTCATGCTGAATTCAGTTGATTCTGTGCTTTGAGATAGCGGTGTGTATATATGCTGACTGAAAGAATAAAGACACTTGGTTGTAAGTCAGCGCTGTTGTCTGTCCCTCTCCTTATCCTGTTGTTTAGCGCTATTTTACTGCCAGTTTAACCCGTTCACTGACTTCTGTCACAGGTGAGGTGGACCAACTGACACTTTGTTGAATGGTACTTGGATTATAGTGACATGGCTAATGTGTATGTCACCATAGGCAGTAACAAGCGCATACTGCAATCCGCCTCTTTCATGCTCCTGTGCTACCCTCTGACGCACGCCGCTGGAAACGTCTTGGAAGGGTGGCGGGGATTTTGCCGGTTGATTTGCGTACCTGCGCCCATGTTGAGTGTGCGTCGGTTGTGCGTTTCGTGGAACGCGATTAATTATTAATGGTTTCTCCGGGGCAGCATGTCGTTCACCCACCGAGTATAGTGGGTGAACAGGCTCGAGTGCGCTGTTGTGGTAACAGCGTGGCCGAGAAAGGCACGCTGAGTTCCGTCTGCCGATGCAGCTGCCTTGAGTTCATTGTCGCTGATGTCTGCGATTGCACATCGCGTTTTGTATTCTTTTTACACATTAACTAAACATTTCGCATATTCAAGAAGCCTTCTAGCGCAGCGTTCCACGTGGGATTTGCTAAAGCGGTGAATTTGTTTACCTCTACAGCCTCAAATCGCTGTTAGCTTCGGTTATTGTAGAAACGGTGCATCGCTGATGTGAAATAATCTCAAAACGTTGCAAAACATACAAATGAGGCAGTATGAGCTGCCGAGTCCCTAAAACAACTGCAACCAGACACTTATATTACGGGCTATTGCTACTGATTCTCCCTTTTTTTAACTTCATCATACTTGCAGTTTGCGCGTGTTATAAGGTATTATTAGAGACAACTGTGCTCGGCATAAGTGCTTACTTATAGGCCGTGTAGTTCTCTCTCGAAAACGCGGATGCCATCGCTGACACCGTTGGCCACTGAGCGAGTTTATGCTGCTGTACCGTGCACTGTCTCATTCCTGTTTGACGCAGAGGTAAACAGTGCTTCTTTGGAATTAAGAAATGTCAGCATAACAACACACAGACCCACCATCTACGGGAATGCGACCGGCAGCGTTCGGGAACGGTGACCAAAGTACAAGATGTTGGCACAGCGCTGTGTCGTCGCTTGCTGCTTATTGTGTACGTGTCGTGCATAGTGAAGAGTAGTTATCAAATCGCTATAGGGCCGCAACCTAACTATAGAAGCGGTTTTCTTCGTCCTGACTGCTTATTTTTAAGTCGAGCTCCGTCGGTAGGGGGTACACGAACTCGACGGGGTCAGGCCTAGCCCAAGCTTCGCTAAACAGGATCAACATTCACTCAAACTTCACGTGCACGGCTTGAGAGGACTGAAGCTCGTGCATTTCAACTTCGAAGGCAAGTCGACGCATTTTGAGTGCGAATAACTATATTTACAAGTGAATGAGCAGCAGCTATCGCGTTGTCGGTTCGACGGCTGATCACGTAGGGTTCGGTCAAGCTATCAGGGTCGGCACGCTGATTTTATCGGTGCCGTCGACACGAAAGCCTGTCGTGCTACATGACAACTCGCACTCGTTGGTTGCGTCGTTGTCGGCCGATTACGATCAAATGGTGTCTATCAGTGACAGTGCTGAATAGTCGGCCAATCGTCGGCGTCAGCGCCTTGTCGGTCTCGTATCGACCCAGTGTTACCACGCCGTGAAAGGTACGTGAAGTCAGGCACGTGCTGCCACCACCAGCAACAGTGGGCCGACGCTGCAAGAAGACTGCGTCAGCAACGTGTTTTTGAAGTGTCGCCCAAGTGTAACGCAGGGGTTTATCGATAAATTTGAAAGCCATCAATGCAAGGCGGCAACTACGTGGTTCACGGTGCAGTCCGGACCAAGCCCTGGCCCTTTTCTGTTTCAAAGTGGCGCTGCAGTCTTACGCACGTTTTCGGCACCGCACCGACGTCGAGCTACCAGTAGAGTTTCAACGCGGTACATGGCACGAGCGTTTGCAACAGCGCGCGTCCAAGCTCTTCTTTTTCGGGGTACTCTCCCCCGATATCTGGCCGCGCGGCCGCGCGCGCGTCCCTTCCAAAAGTGTAGCGGCTAATCCGCTAGGGCAGGGCGCATGCGCCGTCGCGCCGTGAAAAAAAAAAAAGGGGGTGGATTTCCATGCTGTTTGTACTTGAAGCACGATTGAAGAATGCATTTGCAGCACCCTCCTAATGTCCCCACTGAGTAAGAGTTAGGTGAATTAGCCTGTGCACAGGTTGCATCCCGAGTGTTATGTTTCTTCCCCAATGGGATTTTACTAGTGGTTTTATGATTCAGTATTGTTTTAAATTCTTAATATGCTTCACATGAGAAATCAAACATGCCATATAGACTCGAGTAAGGGACGCACCCCCAACTTGACTGCCCAAAGCTTGGAAAAAAAAAATTGCGAATGGAGAAGCAATCGTGTTCAGTGCCCCAACACCGTGCGCGCGCATCAGCGAGCTTTTGAGCGTTGCATTATTCTGCATGCCACTACTAGAAGGCGGGAGCTGCACATTGACCTCTGTGCAAGTCACTCGCCCACAAAATATTGCGGGGCGCGCGAGCGCGTGGCGAAACGACCCTCCTCCCCCGCTAGCGGCGCACCCCTCGTGTCGAGACCGACGCCTGCGCGCATGCGCGTCCCTGCGGGACTGCAAGCGTGCGTGTTTCCGCGCTTCCTCCTTGCGCGCCGGCGATATCCGAGTGTAGCCGCGAGGTTCCACTCTTGCGATTGGCGCTGTGGCGCCATCGACGATAAAGCCCATGAAACTTCGTAAAGTAGTGCCACTCTCCTCCTCCGCCTTCACTCCTCGTTTCTCCTCTCTTTCACGCTCCCTCCTCGACCATGGCGCCGCCTACGATGCTCGAGCGCAGCAGACGACCTTTCGCAGAGTGGATGCACGCATAGCAAGGCAGTGCTCTTTAGGCGTTCACGTTGGCTTTCCAGCTCCGCGTAACTTCGTGTACAGCATAGAATTTCTAGTCGGATGCTTATACAGATTCGGTAACGGCAGCTTTTGTTTCATTTTTTGATAACTATTTCTTTAAAAAGTACCTAAAGGAGTGCGTGCCCTACAATTAGGTACGCAGCATTTGTCAAGGGCGTGTCGCAAGATCTTGTTGCAAATGGTTGTAAATAACACGTTTGCCATCGAATGACAACCTCATGGCTTCCAGCAAGCCCTCAGCTTAAAGAATCCGCGCCGCCCTTACAATGTGATTTCGCGGCGCGCATCAGCTATGACGTACAAAGGCTGACGGAGATCACTGCTCTGGAGGTTCGAAAGTGTATTACAAGCTACAGTGCCACCCGCCGTGGTTGCTCAGTGGCTATGGTGTTAGGTTGCTGAGCACGAGGTCGCGGGATCGAATCCCGGCCACGGCGGCCGCATTTCGATGGGGGCGAAATGCGAAAACACCCGTGTGCTTAGATTTAGGTGCACGTTAAAGAACCCCAGGTGGTCAAAATTTCCGGAGTCCCCCACTACGGCGTGCCTCATAATCAGAAAGTGGTTTTGGCACGTAAAACCCCATATATTATTATTAAGCTACAGTGCCGCCAACGTGCGTACTTGCCAATCTAAGCGCGCGCAAAGCCTCACAGGTGGGCGCTGGTGCTATTATGTTTCTCGTGTCTCAACGCCGACAGAAATACCGCGTGCCGATCATCGAGTCGGGACTGTACGTACACAAGAAAATAAAATGAGTATTTAGCATTCGTGCGCGAAGCGGGAGCGCGATAACAATGCTTGGCTAAGTCTCAAACAAGACCACTGTGGCCTTCAGTAATTTTTTCAGGTTAATGACTTATCACGAATAACACTTCATCGTGCGTTGGTTCGTCCGTTTACTAAGTGACGTACGTGTCGCGAACCGAGTTGCACTGAGGTGCATGCATTGAGGACGGTTGCACTCCCTTCAAAGTAACATTTGCGACACATGACTTTATTAGTATAGTCATGATCGCGCAAAAAATCCCCCCGCCATGACGCGGCCGAAATTGCGACAAGTGAAATGATGTTTTATCCATAGGTTAAAATGATATGAAACGGCATTCGAGTTGCAAGTTAAGTTTATTTTCAGCATAGATGCATTACAGATTTGCCTTTGCAGTCACAAGTCCGTGTGCACCATTTATTGTCTCATTGCGTAAATAGACGCACCAGCCTAAGAGTCCTACAGCAAGCGCGTCTCAATTAGGCATAGTGACTGTAGAAACTAATAGTGGCATAGACGAGCAAGCGAACGACTATATGAGCGCGCGAACTAAACGAGCGAGCAAACGACTAGGCACGAACGACGACTAAACCAGCCAGGGAACGGGCGGGCGACCGCACCTTTTCTTTGCGAGTGCTCCACCGCCGCATCTTAACCTTCGCACACTTTAAAGCTCACGCGAATTAGCACATACAGTGGTGAGCAGCCTTGTCTAGAGCGCGCCGACGATGCTCTGCGGAGCAAGTCAGCGCCACCTAACGTTGCGCTCTGGGTTTGAATTATGCGTCCCGCGCGCATGCGCGGCAGGAACAGAGGCATGCCTGCTCATCGCTTCCTTGTCCAGCCACCGCCTTGAGAGTTCGTTTCGTGCCGCCAGGGACGCGCTGCCTGCAATTGAGACGCTGTGACGGCGGCGAGGGCGTCGCCATGCCGCCGTGTTTCAAATTCTCAAATCTGTATGGATGCCAAATGCGGTGTCACTTGTAGCTAGCTGATAACACATCGCGACGGCACGCTATCACACAATATGCCTGCGTTACCACCACGCATGGTGCGTGGTGGTAACGCTCAAACCCTATGTATACTGTATACGGACAAGACGAAAATAGACACCAAACAACCATATAGGCCCAAATCTCGCACTCTTAGCCTAATCTGCGCCTGAAACGCGCGATCACCCGCTATCACTTAGACGTGCTTCAGAAACGCGCGATCACCCGATATCACTTGCACTTGCTTGCCTAGCCGCCCCGTGATTCGCGCGAAACGCGTTGGTTTTCCGGCCGCTGTTACATATCATTCAGCGCGGCCCTGGCGGACTGAAGCGCAAGCACTGAGGCCGAGAACCCACGAGCAGGCACCGCTTTATTTGGGCCGCGCATGCGCACGAGACGCATAGCTCAAACCCAGTGTGTAACGTTAGGTGGCGCTGACTTGCTCCGCAGAGTAGAGTTACTCAGTGCTACCTACGGTAGCATATACAGTAACTCTACCGCAGAGCACCGTCGCCGCGCTCTAGACAAGGCTGCTCACCACTGTACGTCTCAATTACCTATGATGCGGTCGCTCGACGATGAAGGCACCGCATAACACGGTTTCGGGAGAGCACGCACGCTTTTCATCGGTGCCTCTGTATAGCAAATCCACCGGGCGACCGCCAACGAGGAACACGAACAAATGTGGCAAACAAAGCTCGTCTATCTAAAGAAGGCTTGTAAGTAACCACAAAAGGCAGAGAGTTGCTCTCCTGAGGCGCAATCATGATCGAGACTGAAATTTTATCAAAAGGACTGCGCTGAATCTTAAAAATTTCGTAATCACGTTATCGCACGCAACCTCGCGTGCCCGCGAACTCACGCCGGTTGGCGTTCAAAACGATTAAGCGCACCAAATATGACTAACACGACCACGTAGTGCGCATATAAGCAAAGCAGACGTTGCGTAAAAATCATGTTAAAGCGTGCGTACAAATGACAACATGCACAGTGAACTGTGCAATATCTACTACGTTATTGCCCGCAGCACAATACGCAAGAGAGAGAGAGAGAGAAACAACTTTTGTGCTGAGCCCTTAGTGACGGTTGGTGCGCGCTGGCACCAGATGGGGTGGAACCTTTTTCTCAGGTCCCATATGCGTCCAGCAGTTCCTGGCGCCTAGCCACCAGCGCGAGCACGCAAGCCTGGCACATACAATATTCTGAGAGAGCCACAACTTACATCACATAGTCGCGCGGAGGAAGTTGGTCGGAAGTTCTCCCTCCCGATTCGGTGAAGCGATGTCTTTCTTCTTAACCCGTTGCGCTTACCGGACGATATTGCGAACATATTCTTGCCTTTGCTAATACTATATTGGCATCCGAACGCACAGCAGGTCATGGTAACAGAAAATTACGTGAAGCGACGTCGCACTTGCCACAAAACATCCTTCAAGGCGTTCGCAAGATCAAAACAACAGAATAGGAACGGAAGGAATGCCGCCAACAAGCGCTGCTTCTCGAGCAAAGATGACACTGAAGCGCGACTGTAAACAAACGAAGCCGGCGCAAGGGGCCACGTGATGCCATTAGGCCAATAGCGACGCGGCGTCGGCTTCGGCCAGAGCGCTGGAAGAGGGGGCGGCATTCTTCAAAGCGTGGCACTACTTTACGAAGTTTAAGGGGTTTTATTTGACGAGCACGTGAAGCGCTGGCCCGCGCCGCTTTTTCGTCAAGTCACGAGCGCGTGTGCAACCATCCTGCCGCGAACGCAACAAGTAATTTTCTTTTTTTTTCCTGCGCTGCGCCTTTTCGCGGCCAACCTTCTTTGGTTCTTTAGTTTAGCGAACGGGTCCGTTCTTCCACAAACAGAGCGTGGTATAAAAGACGCTCTAAGGAGGAGATAGACAATACGAAAACGAACTTTTATTTCCGTTATATAAACAAGCAAAAAAGTCCATGCTGTAGAAAGGGAGGCGGACGAAAAGGTGGGATGGCGTGGAGAGAGAGCGTGCTTTAGACACGGTAACAGTCTGGTTTAAAAGAGCACCGAAATTATATTGCGGATGGATGGCCGAGCAGCGTAACCTATAATTGCGTTCGTGTTCCGAGCACGAGGCAACGAGCTCAATCATGGCAGCAGCCGCCACATCTCAATAGGGGAAAATTAAAAAGACACCCGTAAGCTTAAGAAACCCCGGGCCGTAAAAATAATTCATTAGCCAGTCGTTGCGGCTTTCTTTGCAGTGCCCTGTAGTTTCCAAAAGTTAAACCCCATGCTCTTCACCAGCCCTCGGCGTTTGGAGTTTCAGAAACTGACCGATCCTAAATGTGATTCGCTTCAGCACTTTTATGAAAACTAGCACAATCTTGCAGCATGTGATGGTCCACAGGAAAAAAAAAAACACTAGTAAAATGCTTGGCATTTGCTTTACGATGCCTAAAAGGAGGGTATAGAGTTGGCCAATACTCGACCACAAACTTTAAGGAAATGTTTAGGAATGTCGTGCCGTTTATCAGGCAAAGATGATCAATCACTGCTTTCTTTGACAGGGAATGTCCCTAGTAAAGAGTGAAGTTCCCGTTCACAGAAATGACTTCGGCCACCCTTCTTGGCATAAAGCCATATAGAGGGCAGCCACTATTTCTGACTGAGGGCAAAGCAGCTCCCATTCTTCACTGACGGCTGCCCGAAGAGCGTCGGTCGTGGCTCTGGAGAGCCTTCGTTTGAAAAGCCGCGACTTGGTGAAACCCCGCACGTTCTCGATGGGATTCATGTCAGCGTCATTCGGTGGCCACTGCAAGGTTGGCACGGCCAAGTTTTCGAGCACGGTGGTGATTCTGCGAGCCGCGTGCACGGGGATCCTGTCTTGCCGGAAAAGGTACAACCCGTCTGGCAAAGGCCCCTCCAGCACGTATGGCACCAAGGTGTACTGGATCACGCTGGCACATTAGGCCGCCGTGAAACTTCCGTCGATGCGTACAAGAGAGGGCCGAGGCCACGGCTGCTAAAGTCGCGCCACACCAGACGCTCAACAGCGACCGCTGGAGAGCACGCTTTTGATATAGACGAGAAAACCATGGCCAGGCGGCGCTACTGCGCCTCTCCTGACAGCGCCCCAATATGGAAACGCCAAGCAGCGCGGTCGCGTCGTGGCGTAGTCTCCGCTTCGTTTACGTTGTGCCGTCCGCGCTTTTCTTCGCTGCTCGTTCTCACCGCGCTCCGTTTTCGACGGCGGCAGATCGCCTGCTTGCGCAACAGCGATGCAAAGATTGCCGTGTGGTTTCAAGAAGGTTGCCGACGCCGAGCGCTTTTTTTTTTTCGTGGCGGCAACCTCACGATAGGGGAGCGTCTGCTTCCGAACGTGTACGGCGTTGAACAAATTGTGGACTGTGATGTGAGAGTGAAAGCCAAGTGCGTGTCACAGGTGTCCGACAAGATCGTAGACGACGTCGAGTTAGAGGCACGCACCATGTTCAGAAATTTAGCCACTTTTATTTCAACTACAACATAATCACACTGGCAGCAGGAACTTCTGTTGTCATACTACTCGATCACTGCAGATCCATTGGGCTGCTTCTTGATGGTTCCGTCACTTCACAAAGGCATGTGCTGGAGTCTGTTTCACACGTGTCTTGCTGCTGCTCAAGAGCTGCGTCGCTGCAGTACGAAAGCACATGTCCCAGTGGTGCTGACTTCTGAGAAGACTGTTGTGATTGCCATTGGTCTGTTTGGCGCCGCTTCCATCTGCATCGCATATAAATGAAACACTATGTGTGCCTATTTGTTGTGGGGATTAAATTACTCCCAATAATATGTTTGCAAAGGTAACGTTCCTGTGATTGTGTGCATATATTATTCTACAAGAGTGGTACCACTACAAGTTATGATACTTGCACACTTAGATACTTACAAAGCATGGGCAAACAACAAACATAACGCGCACGTCTCGAGCGGCTGCTTTCCGATCTGCCGCTTCCCGACGCACGCGACGACCGCGGCTTGCATTAAATACGGTCTGCTACCACACAAAAATAGCGTGCGGCCCCTTTCGTTACCTGCACAACTAGTAATTTAAGTTGCTGCGTTTGGAAAAGGGAAATAATTCTCTTGAGCTCGTCCATGCCGATCGCGAGGGAAGGCACATTGCAATCAAATGAATTCGGGGGTTTGTGCGTGGCATCCTTTATTTGGAATTCGTCGTAGAGCTTAGCGGCGCAACACGCATGCATTTACCGCTAACAAACGGCGGATGCCACCACAATTCAACAACGCGACACGACTAAACGAACGGCCGTGCACTAAAAACAGGCATATGACTATTCCGCTTTCAAGATATTACACGCGAATGTGAAAGTATGAGACTTCTTGACTCGGCCGCGCACTGCAGTTATCCATGCTTGTCGTCTGTCCTTCTCGTACCACTTCCCAGGAAATCTGTAGAACTTCACGGGCGGCGTAGGACCTTTCGTGTTCTCGAGGCTGTTGTGGCAATCGACAACACAGCAGTACTGCGTGCCACCTTTCCTGGCTGATGAGGTCGCACTCGCCATCGCAAAAACAACGCGCACGAGCCAGCGCGAGCGCTCCCGCCGAACAGAACAGGGGCGCGCGCTCGCGCACCGACGACCCTCGAAACTTCCATCGGTCCGCTAGGGGAGCATTCGGCGCTGGTGCCGCGCGGGCAAACTTTATGTTGCCTCGTCTATAGCCTGGGCGGTGTCTGCGAATGTAGTTGTTGCAATAGACCTTCAGAAATTTAGCGGAAAGAATACCACGTAGTAGAAATAAAACGAAAAAAAAGTTTGAGGAAAAGCGCTTACTCTGTATACAAGGATCTTATAGTCGCTTTGCATCCTTACAGAAAACACGCGCACATTTACCAGCCGACTAACCATCCCATCGATTTAAACCCTCCCCTAAGATATTCACTGATGCTGTACGTGCGCGTATTACAATAAATCTCACACCACTATACCAATGCAAAACAAGACCGCTCCTTACCTGAAATTCACAGGTCGCCACGCCCGCTGCTGTTGGTCCCAGCGCGTGCACAAAGTACACTCATCAGATAACACGACAGTCGACCATTCTTCTGATGTCCAGCTTTCGTGCGCCAGTGCGAAGTCTAATCGCTGCCGTCGCTGGTACTCTTGAAGATCAGGCTTCTGGGCAGCTACGCAATTCTTCAACCCAGCTTCCTTCAGGCGCCGACGTATAGTTTCTGTCGAAGCAGTTATTTACAGTTCGTCGGCAATTTGCCTGGCAGTGAGGAAGGGATTCACAAATGCTGCTGCGGCAACTAGCATACCTTCTTCAGTGGATGTGACCCGTGGACGACCAGAACGCTTCGCATCGGTATGCCGGCCTTCGTCACGGAAGGCCTGAATAATTCGGCTCACTGCAGTCTTTGACCGGCCTGTTAAGCTGCAAATAGTTCGTTGGGGTACTCCTTGCACCGAAAGCCTCGTTATGGCCTGCCGTTGCTCCATCGGGACATGAGGCACCATTTTAAACGGCCACTACTTGGTTCGAACGACGATAAGGAACTGAAGCAACGATGAGTTTACGTTCCTATACAATAGAAATACGGTCATCGCGCTCGTAGACTTCCTTTTTCTCTCCTCCACCCCTTGCTATGTCCTCATAGGTCTGTACGCCCCTTCTTTCCCTCATACTGCAGCGACATTTAAAGATAAGGCAAGATCTTTACGCAGCAGTAATCCCGACTCGGAACAAGCAGCAATGACGAAGTACGGACGAGCACTTTTGCATGTCGCCTGTCATCTAAATGCATACGGGCGAGAAGCCGGTGGCCGTACAATATACTCCGTAGCCGAAACTATACTCCGTTCCATAGATAGCAGTCAATGCTCTGGAAGCTAGAGAGACTTCTTGCAGTGGCTTTGTTCTCACTTGGATATGGTTCGATGTTTTTTTTTTACCGCAATTCAGCGCAATAGTTGTTTATATTGGCTCAGTACGTGTTGAATGAAACAAGTTTTAATCGTTAGAAACTAACACACTGTGGTATCCTTTTTTTTTTTTTGCTCTTATCGGGTTTCGTTATTCGCAACCCAGCGCGAGGAACCTCATGTGCCTGCTCGCGCGCAGCGTAGCATAGACGAAACGCGTGGAGTGACAACGTTTCTTGACCGAACTTCTTGCGTAGCTTCCACAGCGTTGAATGCTGTGTATGGAACGGAGTATATATGTTCTTTTCTATGCTACCCTCTTCTGCGGGAAAACACGCATTCGTAAAAAGAAAGAAAAAATTCAGAGCCATTCCACTCTGTGAAGGTGGATGACCAGCGGAGCTTTGTATATAGTGATAAATATGTTGGTTGAAAATAAAAGACATGCCACAATCGATTTAGCTTTCTCACGATTTCTTGCAGTTTTAAGAAATTGCATACACAATTCTTTTTTTTCATTTTTAACGTTCTTTCTTCTCGTTATTATCGCTTCACGATCGCTATGATATACAGCCAGTGGCTCTGTGGCGACACTGGAAAGGCTCTTGGCTAATGTGAGGTCTATACGCGACCGTTAACACGTCATGGGCACACTGATGTTTCTGTAACATTGGATGCCGAACCTTTCCAAGAGAAACGCCACGAACCACTTTCCGTGTGGCCGAGACACGTTTATGTTGAAACGGTCCACAATTACGATAAGGCGGATTCGGTAGTGGTTGATCCAACCAATGGTGCATACACTTCGCGTTTGCTGCACGACCTTCGTCTGTATTACCCGCCCGCTGTCGCGGCACAGCTTCCCGCTTCTGTTCACGACGGTGTTCTTCGTAGGCGCGCTGTTCTTCCGCAGTCCTCACTGCACGCGGCCTATTCATTGCGCGGGTGGAAGGCAGATGAGGGGAGGTTACGTGGTTTGGCTATAGAGCCCGTGACGTAGAACAGTACCTACTCCGCAGTGTCTATTCCTGTTTAGCTTTTTTTTATTAGAATTTTTTTTATCGCAATACGTTTCGGGACTTCTCGCGATTAAAAGCAGCTGGGGCATACACGGCGATACGCTTTTGTTTCATGCTTCAGTTCTCTTAGCTCTGGGGCGACCGCCATCTTTTTACAGAGAAGCTGTCTATGGCTAGGATCTACAAAAAATGTCCGAGTTGTCGACAAAAACAAATCGTCATGAGCCGATCCTGGTGATAGTGCAGAAAGAATCCAAGCTCAATGACACATACCCGTGGGGGCTCGGGGACCTGTAATGCGCCCTTGGACTACCCTTGCCACACGCGGGACCCAAAGAGGTCCCAGGCACAAGGATAAGAACAGGTGATTTTGAAAAATTGTTTTGTGCAACTTTTTTTCTAGAAGGCCTGCTAAAAAATTATCGGCGCCAACCGGGCAAACGCGCTAGTGCCACTGCTCTCGCGTTCGTCGTCGTCTTCCACAGCTGGCTCCGTTGTGCAAAAAATTATCCGAAATGGCTCGAGCGTCGTTGTCTTCTACAGCTGGCGCCGTTGCCGCCCATTATTCCAGCGTAGAGTTTCACTTGACGTCGTAATGGGGAGGCGCGTTTACGGGGGTATGCGTCATTGCTTAAGGGGTTATAAGCCGTTCGTTGTCTTACGTAACGGACACAGTTAATAACAGAGGTGATATGAGAATACGCGTGCGTACCTACATCACCACGATGACCACAGATTTGGACAATAAATATGTTCGCACCTTTGTTCAATATTCTTGGTCACCTCTGTGTGGTACGCTAACCAGCTTGGCCCATCATCCACTTTCACTGAGCGCTATGGCTCATGATTTTTTTCCTATGCGCACAAACCGCCAGAACCAAAGAAGATTGGCCGCGAAAAAGCGCAGCGCAGGAAAAAAAAAGAAAATGACTTGTTGCGTTCGCGGCAGGATGGTTGCACACGCGCTCGTGGCTTGACGAAAAAGCGGCGCGGGCCAGCGCTTCACGTGCTCGTCGAAGGCGCCACAGCGCCAATCGCAAGAGTGGAACCATAGAGAAAGGAATTCCTTTTTCTATGGGGGAACCTCGCGCCTACATTCGGATATCGCCGGCGCCCAAGGAGGAAGCGGGGAAACATGCACGCTTGCAGTCTCGGAGGGACGCGCATGCGCGCAGGCGTCGGTCTCGACACGAGGGGTGCGCCGCTAGCGGGGGAGGTAAAACCCCTCAATCTCCCAAAGTAGCGCCATTCACTTCCCTCCTCCTCCGCTTGGCGCCGCCTTGACGGTGGCGCCGCCGGTGGTGGGCCTGCCGTAGCAGACGACGGCTAACACGCTACAGGAGGAAATCCGCGGAAAAGTTCGTTCGAGTCCTGCGGAGCAGTTTTTTCAATCTAGATCTTGCTTTGTCAGTCGGTAACTGGCCTTAAGAATGTCGTGTCGGATTTGTGGAAGAAATAGAGAAAAGCACCATTATTCAATGCGTATTTAAGGCGTAAAGTGCGCGCACGTTGAGAGTACGTGTTGCTGAAACACAACGCATGCACGCGGTGTACTCAGACATGCGAGTAATTACCAGAGTTTCAGGTTTTGACAGCGTGAAAGTATGTGCACGTGGTTTCGTAGGTTAATTTACGTACCTGCAGGATGCTTTTGTTCGGCCGGCGCGTGAGAGATTCCGACTGTCTGTGGTCAGCAATGCCTGGCAGCAGGGCCGTTTCTGTTCCGCGCCTTTTACAGATGTACGTAGCTCATGCACAGGTTGTGGTGGCCATGAGCAACGTTTTCACACATAGGCGGTATAGATAATTTGAACAACGATTCCTCGTTGGTGTACCGTAATTCTCCTCGCACGGGCGCAGTATGTTGCAGCAGTCGCGGGCGCTTTTTTCATTGCGGGGTGCTTTGGTAATCGTGACAATAGATTTTTTTTTGGCAAGTACTGCTCCAGGACGGCACATTCAACGGCTAACGGAGACATCTGAAGAGCACGCGAAATTACAATAAAGCAGGCGGCGCAGGAAGTGTGCGCATACGAATTGGCTGTCCGCGAACGCGGACAGCCGATCTTACACTCCCTTGGCACGCACAGGCTTCGGCGAGCCCCATCCAGCCCTGGTTCTAGCTTTGGTGTTCCCATTGCTGCTTTAGTGCCCTAGAGGCGCCGTCAATAACACGAAATAATGACACGTTGTTCCAACTAGTAAATAAAATCTGTTGAAGAAATACAATCGCGCCGAAGCGCCAACTTCTAACGCAGCGCTACCGCGCCGACGCGAGAATTATGAAACGCCAACGAGGAATTTACCGGCCCACGTACGACTCTACGATCAAAGTGCATGTTAAACATCTCTTGGCGACCTAAATAAAGTTATCCGGAGGAATCCACTACGACCTCCATCATAGCTTTAGTCGCTTCGGGACGTTAAAAACGTTAATCACCACAAACCAAATTAATACACGCAGGTGTACATTCGAAGCTAAAAGACTGCATCCATAAGTCATAGTGAGCCTTGCAAAAGCGTCGAGAATGTGCAAACTTCTGGTGGAGCTCAAAACACACCCTAAATAATGTCGCTTTCATGTCGCAGGCCAGCTGCAGATGCGTGCACTTTCACCGCAAAACGAAACTACATGAAACGAAGAGAACACATACCAAAAAAGAAAAGTAAACTTAAACGCGCTAAAAACCACGCAGAGCATGAACACATACACTTTTTCGAAGCGGAAGGCGTGAACTAGGCTCAAAAGAAGAGGTTGGAGGAGCCGTGGCACTTACTTCACAAAGCCGCGCGTTCTTTGCCACTTGCTCGAAGTCAGCCCGCCCGATCTTGTGAATCCACACTTTTCTTCGTTTTGCGTTGCGCCCGGCGGATGGTAAAGCAAAAAGCTTTTTGCCGTCACTGGGTCTGTTGTGGCAACCGTAGGCGCAGCAGCACGGCATCGCAATTAAGCACTCGGCCCTAACCAGTGGCGTAGCTAGGTCGTCTGGCACCCGGGGCCCTTAACTCTCCTGTCACTCCCCCCCCCCTTGGGTGTAGTCGAGGAAGGCGGGGATATCGCCAATTTTCGGGTGTCTTCAGACGTATATGACACCCCCCCTCCCCCCTACTGGCCCCATGCACCCGGGGCCCACGGCCCCCCGGCTCCCCCTGTTGCTACGCCACTGGCCCTAACACATTGTATAAGACTACCGCGCTCCTTCAAACCGCCTGCCGTACTTTCGTCGCGCAGGCCCAAGAATGGGGTCGCAGCGCGCTGGAAAGAAAAGATATACAAAAGCGCGGTGCCTGCTCTGCGCCGGAAAGAAAAAAATATACAAAAGCGCGGTGCCTGCTTTCACGTGACACAGATTGGCCAATGGGGGAGCGGAGGAGGCTGGGGCGACAGGAGGAGTGGAGGAGGAAGCGCCTGGGTGAGCGGGGTGGCGGAAAGATCTAAGAATGGCGCTACTTTTGGAAAATTGAGGGGCTTTAGGGGGAGGAGGGTCGTTTCGCCACGCGCTCGCGCGCCCCGCAATATTTTGTGGGCGAGTGTACATCCGGGGATCCGGGGTGTGCACAAGTCGCCAGCTGTGCTGTCACCATTTTGACCAAAATGTTTGCTCCCATGTAATGCGGGAGACACATGGTGCGATTTTGGGTGCGATCGGTCGTACGACCATTCGCACCGGCAGCCGCACTCAACAGGTTCTCAACCAAATCCCTCGCACGCGGCGCCGAATCGCACGCCGCGCATGCGACCAACTTGCTGAATATTCTCGTGCGACCGCCGCATCGGTCGGGCGACCGCAGCCAATGACAGCGCAGGTAGCGCGAACGTCACGGCCACGTCATAGACCCGACGGGGCGGAGCCGGCGAGCGAGCGCCTCGCCGCTCCGATCATGTCTGTTTTTTTTTCTCCCTGGTCGAAACGAGGGCCTCTTTCGCCGCTGACGGCGGCACATAAATAAGCAGCAATTTGTTTCTGACACGATATAACTTATAGAATAAAGTGGCCTCAAAAGAGTGCATGTTATGAAACGTCGTGCGATATAGTAAACGGACGCCGTCAGCGCAGATGCGCCAGCAATCGTCTATACGAAGCGGCTCGCCTGAGTGGCGTGTTTACTCATCGCTACTAACGGCACC
Source organism: Dermacentor albipictus (assembly GCF_038994185.2). Taxonomy (NCBI): domain Eukaryota; kingdom Metazoa; phylum Arthropoda; class Arachnida; order Ixodida; family Ixodidae; genus Dermacentor; species Dermacentor albipictus. Next base: position 5,287,306 of record NW_027225576.1, on the reverse strand, counting down.
GAGAAAACTAACCGTATTTTCACTAAAGAAAAACATAAATGTTCAAGCATTGATTGTGCTGATGAATTTAGGCGCTTAATTACGAGCTGCGGACGCATCGGCATGGGCCCTCGGCCTCGGATAGACGGCCGGCGAGCTAGGCCTACACGGTCTCCCAGCGATCGCAAGCTCGCCTGGCATGCTCGTTCGCTTCTGTCGGCGCCAATGAAATCAAATGTGCTGCAATATAAGCGTAGGATAACTGCGTACACGTTGTGCCGACTAACATAGATGCTTCGTTTTACGAGCTGCAAGCGATCGGCGATCGTGTCACAAGCGCCACCGGTGTCGGATTCGGTGGCCGAGCGAGCTGTGCCTGCCGGCACAGCCATCGGCGGCTGTCAAAGGAGCCGTTACTGCTAACGCGGCCTTGTGGAAACACGTCTACAGTGCTTCCATGGGCGTGTTTATATTGTCATCGTTTGTTCCAAACAAGAGAGCTGTGCAAATACGTTTGCTTTCACTTTCTGTTCGAAGTTATGCAGCATTCCAAACTTCCACGCAGGGGCGCCGGTTCTGGGCGGAGCTAGCCGCCGCTCGGTCATTCGTACCATGTGTCCCGAATCGCCGCATGCGGCAAGTCGCACACGACGCGCCGTACGACTGATCGCACGGAAAATCGCACCATGTGTCTCCCGCATAAGGGCCGCACCTCGTCAAAATTGTGAAAAAAGTATAACACGCACTTCTATGCGGTAGCACCCGTCACAGCACTGCAAGTGGGTAGTAAGAAATTATTGGAACGCATGGGAAATCGCCAGCACGTTCTGTTGTACATCATTGCAGCATTGGCTGTTTATGATATATGGGGCCAGTGTCGGGCAGCCATGATCCCTGCTATCTTTGTTGCAAGTTTTCTACTTTGTAATCATTGATGGCTTGAGTGACACTGCATGGTATCTACAACTGCGTACTGGAGGCTGCAACATCAGCACAGGTGACAAAATTGTTGTGCCACGTTCTGGATGACTCAGCTGCTCACACCTCTGGCATGGGACTAGCGCTGCACTGTCAGTATAGTTGTACACAGTCGCCTACTCTATTCTGAAGCTGTGAAGTTCGCTTCTGCAGTCTGTAGTCTGCCATCTTCTGATGGCCTTATAGAGAATCAGGGCTCTCATGTATACAGCACATTGAACTGCCGAGACTTTCATGTCGACATAAACAGAGCACCTGTAAACTTGCACAGGTAGCACGATATCACTCAGGTTGCATGTGACAAGGGCATATATTAATGCGCAGGATGTGCCAACTGTGATTACAGTCAAACGCAGGCAGAGTTTTTTCGTTACAAGTTGTGCTAGGGCTCTGCAGAGTTGTGCAGCAAGAAAATTTGGCCACTGATCCCATGCTCCGCTTACTTTTAGCTTTACCTGTACTGCACATAAGCAGTGCAGCTTTAATCAGGCATGTTTCTTTGGTGTCAGTAATATTTCATTTATAGAGCACTGTTTGTAGTGAAAGTAGTGTCATGAAAATTGCCCCTTCATTTGCTGTGCTGAGAAATGTTAAAAGGAAGTGTAACTATTGCACTCAGCCCTTGCATGAAGTTCCTTAGGTATGCATTTTATTCAAGAATGTGGCAAAGCACAATAAATTTATTTCGATGCATCCAGCCTAAATAAAATTGGGTATACCTTTTTTATATGTGTAACTCCCAGGCAGTATCTGCACGTAACAGCTATTAGTATTTATACTTCCATGGTAATAATCCAAGACACTATTCTCCAGCTATCTTGCTCAAAAAATTTGTTCAATTAAAAAAAAGACATACTATTCGCCTGATTATGATATGCACTGTGGCTGGTTGTGCAATCCTAATTTGATGCACAAAACCTTTGGCCAGGCATCCTCCCCTGTAGCTTATATGAGAGTCTCGTACAATAACGCCTCGACTACGGAGCCGTGGTGTACCACTCCGCAACTGAGAGTGCGCTAAAGATTCTCGACCCAGTCCACAACCTCGGTATACGACTGGCAACAGGCGCCTTTAAAACGAGCCCTGTTGAAAGTCTGTACGTCGAGTCCAACGAATGGTCCTTACATCTACGTAGGACATTAAGTTTTTCATACTACACTAAAGTAAAATCAGACAGCGAGCATACATGTCATTCCAACGTTAGCGACCTGTCCGCTGCAAGACTTTACCGTAACCGCTCACTTATTAAAACTCCTTTGAGCCTGCGCTTGGAAGCAATGGCAGAAGAAACAGACATCCATCTCCCAGAAAATATTCTAATGCCTCCCACTCGCCTTGGGAATGGCAGACCATGTAGTGCGATATCTCTTTTGTTGAAATAACGAAACATGCACCTGAGGCACACATACGATCACACTTCCTCGAACTCAAAGCGAAGTACTGCTGTGCCGAATTTTATACAGGTGCTTTTAAATCATCTGCTGGTGTCGCGTATGCAGCTCTTGGGCCATTTTTTTCACCTCCGGTGCTCTAAATCCCAACACAAGTATTTTCACGGCTGAAGCGCACGCGATACTCTCAGCTGTAAAACACATAAGACAAATTTCCAATAAGGCCATAATTTTCCCAGGTTCATTGAGCGTAATAAGGGCCTTAATGAGTTTTCGAAAACATAAGAACCCTGTTTTTAATGAATTATACACACAACTATGCTTAGCCTTAATGTACAACCAAAACATCGTCCTATGTTGGGTACCTGGCCATAGGGGCATAAAAGGTAATGTAGCTGCTGACGAAAACGCAACGTCAGTCGCCTTTAATGAAACAGATATGAATAAACCCATGCCAGCAACAGAACTTAAGCCCTTCTTACGCCACAATTTGAGGAAATACTGGCAGGACCAATGGGATAATGCAGTAGGTAATAAGCTACACGCTATCAAACCAAACTTACGGAACTGGATATCTAAAAGAACAGCAAGACGTAAGGAAGTGCTTCTGTATAGATTAAGAATAGGACATACTTACGCCTCTCACTCCTACCTTTTGACGGGAAGCGAACCTCCGACATGTACCAAATGTGGCAACAGGCTTACAGTTATTCATGTCCTTATCCAATGCGCTGAAATAGAGGCAGAAAGAAAAAAAGTACTTTCCCTCCGCTTATCTCCAACACATACCGTTACATCCAGCATTTTTTTTCAGCAATGAACCCCTTTTTACTTTTCAATCAGTATTAAACTTTTTATTTGCAACTGACACTCTAAATGTGATTTGGCCAGGCAACTTGTAGCACGGTCTCCACCTGGAGGTCGTAGCTGCAATGAAACCATTTTCTGGAGCACCTGCCTCCCAGCTCTTGCTTTCAAGGCCTTGCTGGGGCACTAGTGCTACATATACTACATATTTTACTGACCATCCCTATCTCGTGAAACATCTGTTGTCATCGCAGAAACGATCAATCACTGTCATTTTTAATATATATACACTTGTATTTTACGCACTTTAGAGCGAATAAATTCTAAGTCCTTTTAAAGCCACATTGCCCCCACATGTATATTTCGCACTTTCTGGCGAATATTTTTAGGCCACTATACAGCCGTGTTTCATTACTCCCCGCAATTAACACTCATATATCATTGAGAAGCACGGATCATCGACTTGGCGCTCTTTGGCTACATCTGGCCATTGCGCCAATAAACTCTACAAATCAATCAATCAATCAATCAATCAATCAATCAATCAATCAATCAATCAATCAATCAATCAATCAATCAATCAATCCCCTGGAGAAGAGATGCGAGAACTTGTGCAGTCTGGCTGGCAGAAGTGTCGGTGATTGCCCATTGATCTGAAGACAGCTGAGTAGGTCGCCTTGAATCCAACACACTCAGACGTTGACCCACCTTGAATTGGGTGTGTTGCCGACACTCCACCAAGGTGTGGGGAACGGCCAGCCTCTCACCACATTTACCACAGAGGGGAGGTTCACCACCAGTCAGCAGGTAAGAATAGGTACCATGTGCGTGTCTATATAGTATTTGAACCGCACCGATGGCACCGGCTGTTGGAATCTCAGCGCTGCCACCAGCTGTTGGAACCTCAGTGCTGACACCCGTTATTGCAATCGGACCGCTGGCGCCCATTGTCGCAAATGGGTCGCAAGCCCCAAGGGTAGCGTTGGCCTGGCGGCCTGGGGCACACTGGAAGCATCCGAAGGTCGCAGCAAAGCATGAGGCGACTGCTAACAGAACAACTTGTTTATTCTAGCATCGCAAAGAGCGGGCGGTCAGGTCGACCGAAGTAGAGAGACGGGAGAGCACGTTACTCAACAGACGAAATCGGAGCCTCTCTCCAGACGTCCGGGGGCAGCTGCTCTTATACTCTTGGCGTCGCGGGCAAGAAGGAAGGTCACGGGACGACACCACGTGACAGCAAGGCACGGACGGACTGAGACATGTAGAGACGAGTGTAGTGACGCATCAGCCGGGCCGGCGCCGGTCAGTCCTCCTCGCTTCACACTTGGGGAGCTCCTCTCCCCGGCTGCCGCGCTTTGACAAGCGTTGGCACACACACACACACACGCACACACACAGACACGTGGCACTGAACATGCCGGGACGCGCTCGGCGAGGATGCGTCGCGGCCGCTCCGAACGGGCCAAAATGTCCGCCGCTTTGAATGAAGCCCCGGCGTCCGCTGCATCCACGCAGGCTACACCGCGCGTCGTAGGCGAAACGTAACAGACCGCCCCGCCGGGGGAAGGAGATCCCGATGGTCAGGGGACTGCATCCGCTGTCCGGAGGGATGTCGCTCGATGATGCTCATAACCGAAGTCGGTCGTCCCTCAGCGTTTCTTGAGCGCAGCGCACCGAGAAGGCCTCGTTCTCACGTGCAGGTTCACACAGGACACTGCAAAGTGACTTCAGGAGAGTTGCCATTTTTGTTCTCTTTCCCAGCAAGCGTTAGAACTGCGCCGAAACTCAGCCGCTCAGTCAGCAAGCACGGCACAACCCTCACTAAGCCATGCCAGGCTCTTTCCCCTTTTATACTACTGCCTAGTTCCTTACAGTAGTCTATAGCAGCACTCAGAACGCGTCCACAAATCGGAAAATTGCACTAGAAAGCACATCATCACTTTGAAACGCTACACAAAAGCAATATGTTAAAAATCCTGCCTCAGGAAGAAAAACATCAATAACAAACAATTTTGAGGCTGATTCCCACGTTAGGGGCTTCGACTTAAGCCATCGGCGTTACCGTTGAGACTCCCCTTTTTGTAACGCACCTCAAAGGAATATTGTTGCAAAGCGAGGCTCCAGCGCAGGAGGCGGCCATTTTTGGAAGAGATGGTCTGCAGCCATTGGAGAGGGCAGTGATCCGTCTCAATGATAAACCTCGAGCCGGCTAGGTAGCATGACAATTTCTGAACGGCCCACACGAGACACGCACACTCTTTCTCGGTGGCGCTGTACGCCTGCTCACGACTGGTCAGCTTACGACTAGCATACAGGACGGGGTGTTCTACTTCTCCATTTTCCCGTTGGCACAGTACAACGCCCATGCCTCGCTCACTAGCATCGCACTGAACAACGAACCCTTTTGTGTAGTCGGGCGATCGTAGCACAGGCTGGCTGGTTAGGGCGCTCTTTAGGGCGCTAAATGCTCTTTCCTTTGTCTCGTCCCAGACGACTGTTTGCGGCTCTGTCTTTCTTAGAGCATCCGTCAGGGGAGCCGCGATATCAGAGTACCTGAGGATGTACCTCTGATAGTAGCCGGCGACACCTAAGAACGACCGAATATCGGTCTTCGTGCGCGGTTGCGGGAAGTCTCGCACAGCGGCTACCTTTATTTCAGAGGGGCGGCGACGACCCCGTCCAATCACGTGACCGAGGTAGACAACCTCGGCCTGTGCTAACTGGCACTTGGGAGCCTTGACTGTCAAGCCCGCTTCGCGCAGGCGGGTTAGCACTGCCCGCAAGTGTGCCATATGCTCAGACCAGGATGCGGAGAATATCGCTACGTCGTCTAAATACGGTAAAGCGAATTCTTGCTGTCCCCGCAACACTTTATCCATGAGGCTTGAAAAACAGTATGGCGCGTTCTTCAAACCAAAACTCAACACTTTAGGACGGAATGTTCCCATTGGTGAAATGAACGCCGCATACCTACTAGCCTCTTCTGTAAGTGGGACCTGCCAATAACCCCTGACAAGATCTAGGGTGGAAATAAACTGAGCGCTACTAACTTTCTCAAGGCGCTCCTCGATGTTAGGGATCGGATAAATTTGATCTTTAGTTATGGAATTTAGCCTGCGGTAGTCGACACAAGGACGAGGTTCCTTGCCCGGTACCTCAACTAAAATCAAAGGGGAGGTATAATCACTCTCACCCGCCTCAATAACACCGAGCTGTAGCATCTTCTTTACCTCAGCCTCCATATCGTGCTGGCGGGGTGACACCCGGTACGCCTTGGATCGTACTGGCTCTGGGGAGGTAAGTTCTATATCATGGGTAAGGACAGAAGTCCTACCAGGCCTCTCAGAGAACTGACCTTGAAACTCTTGTAAGAGCTGGTGTAGTTCGGTTTTCTGCTCAGGAGACAGCGGTACTTTACTGATTAAGTCACTAATGACTTGATCGGTGTCTTCCCTGTTCGTCACTGAGCCTAGTCCCGGAAGCTCGACCGGAAGCTCTTCGGGAGCGTTTACCATCATACACACTACTACTTCCCGTTGCTTATAGGGTTTGAGCAGATTACAGTGGTAAACTTGCTGTGCTTTCCGTTTTCCTGGCAGACTGACCACGTAGTTGACGTCCGACAGTTTTTGAACAATCCGTGCTGGGCCCTCCCACTGCACGTCGAGTTTGTTTTTTAGCGATGTGCGCAATATCATGACTTCATCGCCCACCTCAAAACGACGGGCCCTGGCTGTCCGATCATAATAAACCTTGGCCCTTTGCTGGGCCTTTGCCATTGCTTCACCTGACAACTCCTGTGCCCTTCTTAAGCGTTCGAGGAGCTTAAGCACGTACTCCACCACGACTGGGTCGTCGCCCCTGCCTTCCCACGATTCTCGAAGCATGCGAAGCGGAGACCGCAGCGAGCGACCGTACACCAGCTCAGCTGGCGAAAACCCCGTAGCCGCATGCGGCGAGGTCCTCAATGCAAACATCGCCCAAGGCAGACACAGCTCCCAGTCAGTTTGATGTTCAAAACACAATGCTCTCAACACGCGCTTCATGACGGAGTGGAGCTTCTCAACGGAATTCGACTGGGGGTGGTGCGCTGAGCTGTGTAACAGCTTTACCCCGCACCTTTCGAGAAAGGCTGTCGTCAAAGCGCTAGTAAACACTGTGCCCTGATCTGATTGGATTTCCGCAGGAAAACCAACTCGCGCAAATATGGACAGTAGTGCATTGACTATCTCAACTGAGCTGAGTTCTTTAAGCGGCACTGCTTCAGGGAACTTTGTCGCTGGGCAGATCACAGTCAAAATGTGTCTGTACCCCGTGGCTGTTACCGGCAGAGGTCCCACTGTATCAATAACGAGCCGTCTAAAAGGCTCCGTAATGATAGGTACCAACTTCAACGGCGCCCTCGATTTGTCCCCTGGTTTGCCCACCCGCTGACAGGTGTCGCATGTCTTCACAAAGTGGTCTGCGTCCCGAAAACACCCTGGCCAATAGTACTCTTGCAAGAGACGGTCCTTAGTTTTCTTAACTCCTAGGTGTCCGGACCACGAACCCCCATGCGACAAGCGCAACAGATCCTGACGATAGCACTGAGGCACGATCAGCTGATCGAACTCCACTCCCCTGCGGTCTATATACTTCCGGTACAGGACCCCACCTCTTTCCACAAAGCGAGCATTTTTCTTGGCGACACCTTCCTTGACAATGCAGCGTATGTTTTCTAGGCTGCCATCCTTCCTTTGCTCGGCTATCAAAGCCGACCGGCTGACTTTTAGCAACCTATTAAGTCCGTCTGACGTAGGCGCGACGAGCAAATCTGCAGATAGCTCTTCTAACTTTCCCGCATCGGGAATTTCTTCTCCAGTATCTGGTGCCTTTAACGCTACAGGCTCAATTTTATTCAGTTCAGCTTGCTGCGCCTCTGACCCTTTTTCATCGTTCGACAACGTCGGCCCCGCAACTACCGCCTTTGCAGCGAGCTCCCGAACCTTCGATCTGGTTAAGGCCTGAACGCTAGCCTCACCAAACAAAAGCCCCTTCTCGCGCAGGAGGTGATCGGACCTGTTCGAAAATAGGTACGGGTACTGGGGGGGCAGCATAGATGACACTGCAGCCTCCGTCTCTAGCGCTCCGAAAGGTCCTTCAATAAGCACTTTTGCTACGGGTAGACACACGCTATGAGCTTCCACGGCTTGCTTGATCCATGCGCACTCGCCCGTGAACATATCGGGTTCTATGTAAGAGGGGTGAACTACATCCATCGTAGCTGCGGAATCGCGAAGCACTCGGCACTCTTTCCCGTTCACGAGGAGGTCTCGCATGTAAGGCTCGAGAAGCTTCATGTTCTCGTCAGTGCTGCATAATGACAAAAACACGACTTTCGTTTTTGTTTCCGGACACTGAGCCGAAAAGTGACCCGGCTTCTGGCACGTATAACACACGCGCGCTTGCCTCACCTCGAACCGCTTTCTGCGTTCGGCTTCGGCTGCCACCGTCTCCTTACGTTCGGTCGGACTGCTTTCACTCGCGTCCGCACTACGTGTGTCCCCCTTTGCTCTCATGGGCGTGAACTTCGGCCTCTCAAACTTGGAGCCAAATTCACCCTTTTGACCGTCCTTAGCTCCGCGAGCCCGACGCGTCACAAACTCTTCGGCTAGCTCAGCGGCTCTAGCCACCGTACTAACGTCTGGCCTATCCAAGACCCAGTACCGCACGTTCTCAGGTAACCGACTATAAAACTGTTCTAGCCCGAAACACTGCAGAACTTTCTCGTGGTCACCAAACGCTTTCTCTTCTTTGAGCCACTCCTGCATGTTTGACATAAGCCTGTAGGCAAACTCTGTATATGACTCACTTTTACCTTTCTCATTTTCCCGAAACTTCCGACGGAACGCCTCCGCTGACAGCCTGTACTTTTTTAGCAGACTCGATTTCACTTTGTCGAAATCTCTGCCTCCTCTCTATCCAAGCGAGCGACTACGTCGGCCGCCTCGCCGGGTAACAAAGTGAGCAAGCGCTGTGGCCACGTTTCCCGAGAGAACCCCTGCTTCTCGCACGTTCGCTCAAAGTTAACCAGGAACAAACCAATTCCTCTCCAAGCTTAAACGGCCGCATCAAGTCAGTCATTTTGAACAATACTCGTTCTCCTGCACCGTGTGCCTGACTTCCATTACGAGCGCGTTCCATCTCCACCTCGAGACGCTTCATTTCTAAAGCGTGTTGACGGTCACGCTCTTCTTTTTTCTCTTGTTGCTCTCGTTCTATCTGTTCTTTACGTTCACGCTCATCTTTCTCTTGTTGCTCTCGCTGTTGCTGTTGCTGTTCTTTAAGTTCGCGTTCCTGTCTTTTTGTCGTCTCCCTCTCCTCAATGGTCTCAAGGCATTCCGACAGCTCGTCATCCTCAGCTTCTAACTCAAGAATAGCCCTTAGCAGTTCTGGTTTTCTGAGTTTGTCTGAGACATTCAGACCCAACTCTCTTGCAAGCTCCAGCAATTTCGGTTTGCGCAACGACTTCAAATCCATGGCTGCTCTGAATGCTGCTTTCTCTACTGCCTACTATTGTCTTGCCGCAAACTAACCCGGCAGCAACGACAACCACAATTACCAGCTCTGTTTCTGACACTAACAAAAGCCTGGCAAAACTCGGAAGAAGAAAGTCCCGCACTCACCAAACCTCGCAGCCAAGAATTCAGCGCAGTCGTTCCGCTGCAGGCAACCAGTCATCACACAGGGCTCGTTGCACTGCTCCCGGATGGTCGTTGTGCTGCTCAGCATACAGTCAACCGCATATCTTCGCTGCTGGCCTCCGTTGTCGCGATCTCACCGCTGGCAACCAGCTATTTGAACCGCACCGATGGCACCGGCTGTTGGAATCTCAGCGCTGCCACCAGCTGTTGGAACCTCAGTGCTGACACCCGTTATTGCAATCGGACCGCTGGCGCCCGTTGTCGCAAATGGGTCGCAAGCCCGAAGGGTAGCGTTGGCCTGGCGGCCTGGGGCACACTGGAAGCATCCGAAGGTCGCAGCAAAGCATGAGGCGACTGCTAACAGAACAACTTGTTTATTCTAGCATCGCAAAGAGCGGGCGGTCAGGTCGACCGAAGTAGAGAGACGGGAGAGCACGTTACTCAACAGACGAAATCGGAGCCTCTCTCCAGACGTCCGGGGGCAGCTGCTCTTATACTCTTGGCGTCGCGGGCAAGAAGGAAGGTCACGGGACGACACCACGTGACAGCAAGGCACGGACGGACTGAGACATGTAGAGACGAGTGTAGTGACGCATCAGCCGGGCCGGCGCCGGTCAGTCCTCCTCGCTTCACACTTGGGGAGCTCCTCTCCCCGGCTGCCGGGCTTTGACAAGCGTGGGCACACACACACACACGCACACACACAGACACGCGGCACTGAACATGCCGGGACGCGCTCGGCGAGGATGCGTCGCGGCCGCTCCGAACGGGCCAAAATGTCCGCCGCTTTGAATGAAGCCCCGGCGTCCGCTGCATCCACGCAGGCTACACCGCGCGTCGTAGGCGAAACGTAACAATAGTCTCAATCGAGAGAACGTGGCATCAGTTTGTCACGCTTTTAATACCGAAGTACAGTTTCGTAGTTGTGGCTTCATTAAATCACGTTTATTCGAGCTTTCAGAGTCCCAGATGGATTGCCAAACGTTTCTCAGCTTTTTGTGCAAGAAAGACGAAGTCTGTGGGAGGGGTGGTTATGGTAGAGTTGCAGGCTCCCATTCTTATGGACGTAGCAAATTTGCCTGCAAGCATATTGCCCACTACGCCTGTGTGCCCTGGCACCCAACATACTATATGTTGGTTAGGTGCATGCATAGTACACTGAGATGAGTAGAGGTCATTGTCTGCTGGATTGTTGTGCCTTCGTAGAAACACTAAAGCTCTTACTACGCTATAGAGAGTCTGTAAATATAACAGCCTTTTATAGTATTAATGTCTTTACATGTTTTACAGCCGAGAGTAACGCATAAGCCTCTGCCGTGAAGATGCTTGTCTCTGCGCGCAAAGCATTGCATTCTGAGAAGGATGGCCCAACTGCCGCGTAAGACATGCCATTATGTGACTTTGATGGGTCGGTGTAAATTTCTGGACAGGAGTACTTCGGCTAGAGTTCCAGAAAGTCCATACGTATGCGCATCTCAGGAACATGTTTTGTGACTTCGACGAATGACGTATCGCATTCTATGAACTGCCACAGCCGTGGTGGTAACAGCCACCACGGCTGTTACCGTGGTGGCTGTCGGCCACCACGGTAAATGTCGGCCAAAAAAGTAAGCGGACCACAGCTTTGGTGGCCGGAGCGGTTGCGGGGCCATGCCGCGGCGCTGCTATCTCGCTCCGCGTAAGGTCCCTTGATAATTTGAAAGTAGCGTCACTCTCCTCCTCAATTCTCCTCGCCGTGCTGCTGCGCGCCCTGGGCGCGGCACGCTTTTGAGGCGAAATCATACGCGGCCTCCGACCGTCCGTCCGTCCGTGCCCTGGAACGGTGCCAGCTGTGGCCTCTTCCCCTCACACTCTCTCAGCAATCACGTGACGGCACAGCGGCGCGCGCGGCAACGCTCCTTCGTCAGACGTCTCGTTGCAGTAGTCGAGTTAGTCAGATGGCTCCCAAGCGGCCCTGTGATGATTTCACGGCAAGCGGTTTCGGAGAAGCGCCCCAAGTATGTGGATTCCCCCGATACCAAACGCTAGAAGAAGAATGAGCCAATGCGCATGCGGCGGGCTAACATGTCACCGGGCACCATGGACAGGGAAGCGGAACAGAAGCGATTAAGGCGAAAGCCTTTAATGGCTCATACTCGCAGCGTCCGACCGTCCGTTCGTCCGTGCCCTGGAACGTCGGGGATGTTAACCAAGACGCTAGGAACAGACATGCATTTGTCAATGGTCTACAATGTTCACTAGCGTTACAGTTGGTCACACCGACTACAACAGCCACCACGCAGCATGGCAGCTGTCTTGATCTCGTCTTCCAGACACATCCAACAGCCAAAGATCTCGAGTACATATCAGTACATTTCAGTGATCGAAAGGAGCTATCGTTGACGTCTACCCAGGCAAGCATAAGGAATTCATGGGGCATAAAAGCAAAGACACAAAGAATTCATGAATAAACAGTGCATCGTTTACTTCAATTTGTCACAAAAAATTGAAGGACAGTTTGTAAATTCCCAAGTGTGTTCGGCGAAAGCCTGTGCCCATTCCACACGCACACACACACACACAGCACACACACACACCCACACACACACACAAACACACACAAAAAAGACATGGCATAGTCAGTCGAATGGGCACAGGCTTTCGCCGAACACACTTTGGAATTTACAAACTGTCCTTCAATTTTTCTCCCGGGCTCCCGGAGACAGGCTGCAGCGTTCTATGGAGATGCATTATTTTAGGCCAGTTGTACGCCCCAGTGGTGCTGAAAATTTCGAGAAATGCTGATAACAGCATCGATAATGCTGAATGCAAGGTTCATGAGGAGGTTCGTTTCTTAAAACGGTATGAACGGGTTATACTGATGTAAAAGGAGCTTTGAGGCGAGTTCTATACTGCAGATAATTTTTGTGCCACATGATGAGATGCTTTACTTTGTGCGTCTGATCTAGTATTGCTTATGGCACATCCCTCTGCGTGTGGCTTATTAAGCGAAAGCCTTAGATCTTTGTTTCAAGGTAGGGCTGTGAGGTTTAGAAAATATCACCTAACCCAAGGAAGGCCAGAAATGAACCAAAGCATGTCCAGCCGTGTATAAGAGAAGATTACTCTTTAGCAAAGTTAATTAGTGATTGATAAGTAATTCTATTAAGATGGATTAAGATGTATTAAGGAGAATTAGGATGGATGAAGGAGCATTCAGGTCGATGGTGGATTAGGGTGAAATACTTTGCAGTGCTAAATATTATTGACTGCAGAAAATTCTCTGTATTACTACATCATTGCCACAACCAGTTTTCCAGAGTTGCCTCGGTAGATAGTGTTCATGGTCTAAAACGAGAGTTCCTTTTTTCAGTACGCTTGACGAATTCGGCACAGCAAAATGTGCTGATAGGAGACTTGTCAGGTGCTCCTTTCGCCAGCGATGCCGAAATTGGTCGACCATCCTTTGTCGGTAGTGGCGGCGACGAGTGAGTTGACCAAGGGGCTGAGCCACTTCTGTAGCAGAACCACTGTCAGGAAGAGTGGTCAGTCGCTTTCCCACTAAAAAGTGTGATGGAGCGAGGGGTTCGGGTTCGCTCGCCTCCGTGTAGACGTAGCTAGTCAAGGGTCTAGAGTTGACGACAGTTTCAATTTCAGTTAGGATTGTCGTGAGCTCCTCGAAATTGAAGTAGCTGTTTCCCAAGAGCTTCAACGATGTTTTCACGGACCGAACCATTCTTTCCCAGAATCCTGCCCACCAAGAAGCTTTCTCAGCTATAAATTTCCAGCGGATCTGGTGGCTTGTGAAGAAGTTGTGAATTTCTTCTCCTCTTACTGTTGTCCATAGTCGTCTTAGACCCTTAGAAGCGCGCTGGGATGTCCTGGCATTGTCAGAAAAGATCACTCGACAAACTCCTCGAGATAAATCTTCGGAACGCCATCTGGAAATTTGAGGTGGACATGTCGGTCACCAATTCAAGGTGTATTGCGCCAGTCACTGCACACGTGAAAACAACGATGTACGACTTCCGGTTATTTCCTTGATCCTTTGCGTTCAGTGGGCCAGCAAAATCTACACCGGTAACATTAAAGGGTGGCGCTTGTGTCACCCTCTCACGAGGCAGAGGAGCGACTGGCACAGTAGCAGCTCGGCTGTTAAAACGGTTGCAAGTCGCACATTTCTTAACCACATTTTTTCACCATTGGCCTTCCCCGAACGAATTAGTACAGTTCCCTCAGTTCGGTAAGACTCTCCAATGCGCCGGCATGCAGCATACGGCGGTGGGTTGCGCTGATCGTTAGCTCTGTAAAGGGATGTCTCGATGGTAGGATAACAGGATGCTTCACGTTGTAGGACAACTCGGCTGCATTGAGCCTTTCTCCCACTCAGCACTCCATCGTGGTCGTAGATGACGCTGAAATCACGTATCGGGAAATCGCTTGGCATGCATGTCGAGCGGCGAAGACACTGGAGTTCTTCTTGGAAGGCCTCGAATCGTACTTGAAGAATCAAACAAGTATGTGCCTTTTGAACTTCCTCTGTCGTATACGACAGAGGAAGTTCAAAAGGCCCTCGTATTTCTGGCCGGGGTGCCTGGCGTTGTGGAACACTCGTAAAACCCAGGATGTCACTCGAACCAGTCTAGAAAGGGAACTATATTTTTGCAGACGCAAGACAGATTCCTTTACAGTCACGTTGTGAACGCGTTCTTCTTTTCTCCTCTGCGATGGTCATGTCAGCTATGCCTTCATCCCTTGGCCCACAAGTAGATGACTGCAAAAGCCAAGTAGGCCCATTCCACCAAAGTGAGCTGGACTTGAGTGGCTGAGGTGTGACTCCCCTTGTCAAAATGTCGGCGGAATTTTCGATCCCAGAACAGTGATTCCAGATGTCTGGATCCGTTCACCGCTGAATTTCCAACACTCTGTTGGCGACAAAGGGTCTCCATTGTTGTGCGGGACCTCGCACCCAATGCAGCGCAATAGATGAATTAGTCCACAGATACCATTTGGCTATTGGAAGGCTCAGTGACCGCTCCAAATATTCCCTGAGTCGAGCACCTATCACCACGCCCATCAATTCCAGTCTTGGAAGAGAAATTCTCTTAATTGGTGCTACTCGGGATTTTGAGAGGACCAGAGTAACCTTTGCTTCCTTGACACCGGAGATGCGCAAATATACAACTGCGCCGTAAGCTTGGAGGCTGGCATCTGTGAAGATGTGTACTTCCTTCCAGCTATCGTTGGATAAACTACCATGCCGTCGTGGCACTGTTACGTCCGTTAAATGGTGCAGCTGGGTGTGCTACTACGTCCCAGCTGATTTGACTTTAGGCCCCCAGTGGTGCGTCCCACTCAATATCCAATTCCCACAGTGTTTAGAACATCTACTTGGTTGTCACAGTGACCAGACAAATGAGACCAAGTGGATCATATATACGAGCCGATGCCTGAAGGATGAACCGTTTTGTGTTGCTGTTTCGGTCTAGGAAATCTAAGATGGCCTCCATGGAAAATTCCAGATGATCTCTGTCCTTATTCTATACAGGTCTAAACCCGTGAGAGACTTGTTGGACATTTCATGTATCCAAGGGCGCATCCGGTTCCTTTGTCTTTGAACAGCTATTGAAGCTTCTTGGAATTTGAGTGCCACTTGCGCAGTGTCATGCTTGCTCGATTCATGACATCTAGTGCCCCTCGGTGGTAATTTGTAGCCTCCTGCACTGTGTTCGCTCCTGTTATGAGGTCGTCCACGTAAAGGCCCTCGCTGTTGGTTTTTCTTATTTCTGGATAATCTCCTGTCGTGGATAGATGGTGGGGCATGATGGCTGCGAGGAGGAATGGACTACTTGTCACGCCAAAAGGGACATGTGTCATTCTCCAGACCTCAATAGGGGGCTCTGGATGTTCATTTGCTGGAAGATGTCCATACCAGAGAAATGGGAGGGCATGGCGATCCGCCGGTTGCACTGAAATTTGCAGAAATGATTTTTCGATGTCTGCACTTAATCCAACATGATGAATTCTGAAGTTTAGCAACACTTTAAGCGAATCTGGATTCAAGTTCGGTCCTGGTTCTAGGGCTTCGTTCAGAGATATACAACCTGCTTCGTGAGAAATGCGTCATCATCATCATCATTAGCCTGGTTACGTCCACTGCAGGGCAAAGGCCTCTCCCATACTTCTCCAACAACCCCGGTCATGTACTAATTGTGGCCATGTCGTTCCTGCAAACTTCTTAATTTCATCCGCCCACCAAACTTTCTGCCACCCCCTGCTACGCTTCCCTTCCTTTGGAATCCAGTCCGTAACCCTTAATGAACATCGGTTATCTTTCCTCCTCATTACATGTCCGGCCCATGCGCATTTCTTTTTCTTGATTTCAACTAAGATGTCATTAACTCGCGTTTGTTCCCTCACCCAATCTGCTCTTCCCTTATCCCTTAACGTTACACCCATCATTCTTCTTTCCACAGCTCGTTGCGTCGTCCTCAATTCAAGTAGAACCCTTTTCGTAAGACTCCAGGTTTCTGCCCCGTAGGTGAGCACTGGTAAGACAAATCTATTATACACTTTTCTCTTGAGGGATAATGGTAAACTGCTGTTCATGATCTTAGAATGCCTGCCAAACGCACCCCAGCCCATTCTTATTCTTCTGATTATTTCCGTCTCATGATCGGGATCCGCCATGACTACCTGTCCTAAGTAGATGTATTCCCTTACCACATCCAGTGCCTCGCTACCTATTGTAAATTGCTGTTCTCTTCCGAGACTGTTAAACATTACTTTAGTTTTCTGCAGATTAATTTTTAGACCCACTCTTCTGCTTTGCCTCTCCAGGTAATTGAACATGCATTGCAATTGGTCCCCTGAGTTACTAAGCAAGGCAATATCATCAGCGAATCGCAAGTTACTAAGGTATTCTCCATTAACGTTTATCCCCAATTCTTCCCAATCTAGGTCTGCGAATACCTCCTGTAAACACGCTGTGAATAGCATTGAAGAGATCGTGTCTCCCTGCCTGACGCCTTTCTTTATTGGGATTTTGTTGCTTTCTTTATGGAGGACAACGATGGCTGTGGAGCCGCTATAGATATCTTTCAGTATTTTTACATATGGCTCGTCTACACCCTGATTCCGTAATGCCTCCATGACTGCTGAGGTTTCGACAGAATCAAACGCTTTCTCGTAATCAATGAAAGCTATATATAAGGGTTGGTTATATTCCGCACATTTCTCTATCATGTGATTGATAGTGCGAATATGGTCTATTGTTGAGTAGCCTTTACGGAATCCTATCTGGTCCTTTGCTTGACAGAAATCTAAGGTGTTCCTGATTCTATTTGCGATTACCGTGGTAAATAGTTTGTAGGCAACTGACAGTAAGCTGGTCGGTCTATAATTTTGCAAGTCGTTGGCGTCCCCTTTCTTATGGATTAGGATTATGTTAGCGTTCTTCCAAGATTCCGGTACGCTCGAGGTAATGAGGCATTGCGTATACATGGTGGCCAGTTTCTCTAGAACAATCTGCCCACCACCCTTCAACAAATGTGCTGTAACCTGATCCTCCCCAGCTGCCTTCCCCCTTTGCATAGCTTCCAAGACTTTCTTTAGTTCTTCCGGCGTTACTTGTGGGATGTCAAATTCCTCAAGACTATTCCCTTTTCCAATATCTTCCTGGGTGCCACTAGTACTGTATAAATCTCTATAGAACTCCTCAGCCACTTGAACTATCTTATCCATATTAGTAATGATATTGCTGTCTTTGTCTCTTAACGCATACATCTGATTCCTGCCAATTCCTAGTTTCTTCTTCAGTGCTTTTAGGCTTCCTCCGTTCCTGAGAGCATGTTCAATTCTATCCATATTATACTTCCTTATGTCAGCTGTCTTACGCTTGTTGATTACCTTGGAAAGTTCTGCCAGGTCTATTCTAGCTGTAGGATTAGAGGCTTTCATACATTGTACCTCTTATTAAATTTCACAAGGCCTTCCACTCTCGTTAATGCTATAAAATTCCTGTATGTTACCAGCTATATTCTTATTAATCAGGAATCCGACTCCTAGTTCTCGTCTCTCCGCTAAGCCCCGGTAGCGCAGGATGTGCGCGCTTTTTATCACTGTATATGCTTCTTTTGGCCTCCTAACTTCACTGAGCCCTATTATATCCCATTTACTGCCCTCTAATTCCTCCAATAGCACTGCTAGACTGGCCTCACTAGATACCGTTCTAGCGTGAAACGTTGCCAGGTTCATATTCCAATGGCGGCCTCTCCGGCGTCAAATACGACTCTAAACTTGGTCGAATGGCTATCAGGTCTAAAAACTGCACGATGATTCATGTAGTAAATCTGCTTACATCGTTGTTGGTTTCTTGCGATGGAAGTCGTTCTGCGAACCCTTCTTCCAGGTACTGACGGGTAGCCTTGTCATACTTGATCAGCTGGAGCGGTGACGTAGAGATAGAACATCCGCCTCGCGTGCAAGAGGACCGTTGTTCGAATCCCGGTGCCGCGCAATTTTCCACCAGAGTAAAAAAAAACGCGTGTTGGTAAATTTGCATAAACAACCCTGGAGTGCGGCCTGATCCCGGTGACCAGAACCGGCAACGCACTCCCTCAACAGAGCAGGATTGGCCACCCTGGTACAGTACTTGGCCACAACCTCCTATATGAATACAAGAATCAAACCCCGGTCCTCAGTCCCCAGCAGCCGCGAAGCAACTGACCACGGCGGCGGTCAGATCTGTGACGCTGCAGAGGGTGCTAAGAATACCTGGCTCCGGACAGGCCGCCATTGGAATCTGAACCTGGCAACGTTTAACGTTCGAACGTTATCTAGTAAGGCGAGTCTAGCAGTGTTATTGGAGGAATTAGAGGGTAGTAAATGGGATATAATAGGGCTCAGTGAGGTTAGGAGGACAAAAGAAGCATATACACTGCTAAAAAGCGGGCACGTCCTGTGCTACCGGGGCTTAGCGGATAGACGAGAACTAGGAGCTGGATTCATGATTAATAAGAATATAGCTGGTAACATAGAGGAATTCTATAGCTTTAACGAGAGAGTGACAGGTCTTGTTGTGAAACTTAATAAGAGGTACAAATTGAAGGTCGTACAGGTCTACGAGCCTACATCCAGTCATGATGACCAGCGAGTCAAAAGCTTCTATGAAAACGTCGAATCGGCGATGGTTAAAGTCAAAACAAAATACAATATACTGATAGGCGACTTCAATGCCGTGGTAGGCAAGAAGCAGGCTGGAGACGAGTCAGTGGGAGAATATGGCATAGGTTATAAAAATAGCAGGGGAGAGTTATTAGTAGAGTTTGCAGAACGGAATAACTTGCGGATAATGATTACGTTCTTACGCAAGCGGGATAACCAAAAGTGGACTTGGAGGAGCCCGAATGGCGAGACTAGAAATGAAATAGACTTCATACTCTGCGCTAGTAACCCTGGCATCATACAAGATGTGGACGTGCTCAGCAAGGTGCGCTGCAGTGACCATAGGATGGTAAGAACTCGAATTAGCCTATACTTTAGGAGAGAACGGAAGAAACTGGTACATAAGAAGTCGATCAATGAGTTAGTGGTAAGAGGGAAAAATAGAGGAATTCCGGATCAAACTACAGAACAGGTATACAGCTTTAACTCAGGAAGAGGACCTTAGTGTTGAAGCAATGAACGACAATCTTATGGGCATCATTAAGGAGTGTGCAATAGAAGTCGGTGGTAACTTCGTTAGACTGCATACCAGTAAGCTATCGCAGGAGACGAACGATCTGATTAAGAAACGCCAATGTATGAAAGCCTCTAATCCTACAGCTAGAATAGAACTGGCAGAACTTTCTGAGTTAATCAACAAGCGTAAGGTAGCTTACATAAAGAAGTATATTATGGATAGAATCGAGCAAGCTCTCAGGAACGGAAGAAGCTAAAAACAGTGAAGAAGAAACTAGAGATTGGCAAGAATCAGATGTATGCGTTAAGAGACAAAGATGGAAATATCATTACTAATATGGATAAGATAGTTCAAGTGGCTGAGGAGTTCTATAGAGATTTATACAGTACCAGTGGCACCCACGACGATAATGGAACAAAGAATAGTCTAGAGGAATTCGAAATCCCACAGGTAACGCCGGAAGAAGTAAAGGAAGCCTTGGGAGCTATGCAAAGGGGGAAGGCAGCTGGGGAGGATCAGGTAACAGCAGATTTGTTGAAGGATGGTGGACAGATTGTTCTAGGGAAACTGGCCACCCTGTATATGCAATGCCTCATGACCTCGAGCGTACCGGAATCTTGGATGAACGCCAAAGACTTGAAAAATTATAGACTGATCAGTTTAATGTCCATTGTCTACAAAGTATTTACTAAGGTAATCGCAAATAGAACCGGGAACACCCTAGACTTCTGTCAACCAAAGGACCAGGCAGGATTTCGTAAAGGCTACTCAACAATAGACCATATTCAAACTATAAATCAGGTGATAGAGAAATGTGCGTAATATAACCAACACTTATACATAGCTTTCATTGATTACGAGAAAGCGTTTGATTCAGTCGTAACCTCAGCAGCCATGCAGACATTACGGAATCAGCGTGTGGACGAGCCGTATGTAAAAATACTGAAAGATATCTATAGCGGCTCCACAGCCGCCGTAGTCCTCCATAAAGAAAGCAACAAAATCCCAATAAAGAAAGGCGTCAGGCAGGGAGGCACGATCTCTGCAATGCTATTCACAGCGTGTTTACAGGAGGTATTCAGAGACCTGCTGTGTCTTACCAGTACTCACCTACAGGGCAGAAGCCTGGGGACTTACGAAATGGCTTCTGCTTAAATTGAGGACGGCGCAACGAGCTATGGAAAGAAGAATGATGGCTGTAACTTTAAGGGGGATAAGAAGAGAGCAGGATGGGTGACGGAATAAACGCGATTTAATGACATGTTAGTTGAAATCAAGAAAAAAGAAATGGGCATGGGCAGGGCATGTAATGTGGAGGGAAGATAACCGGTGGTGATTAAAGGTTACGGACTGGATTCCAAGAGAATGGAAGCATAGCAGGGGGCCACAGAAAGTTAGGTGGACGGATAAGATTAAGAAGTTTGCAGGGACAACATAGCCACAATTAGCACATGACCGGAGTAGTTGGAGAAATATGGGAGAGGCCTCTCTTCGCCTTCTCTTTGCTCTGGAGTGGGCGTAGCCAGGCTGATGATGATGATGATTTGATCAGTATCGTCTCATCTTTCATTAACTTCTTCGTGAGATTAGTCAAGCGCGTCTTTGCAACAGCTTTGTTGTCGGCGAGTTGCATGTTCAGGGGTTTCCAGGGCAGTGCTACCTCATAGCGCTTGTCCATTTTCTCTACCGGTGCGGCAAATGTGCTCATGACTTCTTTGCTTTCTTCGTTCGTTTGGGCACAAGAATCGATAATTCCGATCCTCTCAATTTGCCGAAACGATTTGATCTCCTTGGACAAACTGGTTGTGCCGGCGAACACTCCGGCACAAAGCATTGCCACGGTTGAGCAGCAGGCAAATGAGCTACTGCTGGGAATCGGTCCTGGCAGAGTCCAGCCAAATGCGGTCTTTACCGCAACCAGTGCGCCTTGCATCTTCTTGACTTCACCACACACCAAAGTCCAGTAATAGTCAGCACCGATAAGAATGTCGATTCCGCTTCCTATCAAATGGGCTGGCGCAACAGTCACATCTGCCAATTCATCCATGTCCGATTGCACCTTTTTTATCATGTCCTCAGGAACACGAAGTCGATCAGAGCAGAACTCCGGTATTTCCAGAGCTTCGATAGAGTGCTTTTTACGGTCGTATTAACTTCTCAGCCAAATTCTCACTCTTCTGCGCTTCTCTTTGATAATATTTCCTGCTCCCCCGAACGAGTAGATTGTGATGTCCTCCTCACCTACGACCTCTACTTGCAGTTCCCGTGAAAAGTTCTTAGTGACAAAGCTTCGTTGGCTACCTCCGTCAAACAGGAGACGAGTGAGCGCTCTTCTTTGTCCCTCTGCCCATACTTGAGCGGTTTGGAGCAGCACAGTTGGTACCTTTTCAGATTTCTTTTCTATGCAAGAGCGCAACTCTGTGGCTTTGTTCTCGGGTGGCTTCCATGTCAGGTCACACATGTGAGTGAGATATCTTCTGCCACATTCCTTGCATTTTATTCTTTTGTTGCGGCATTCCTTTGAAGTGTGCCCTTTTATGCAGCATCGGAAGCACCGGCCAGCTGCAGTGAGCCTTTCTTCTTTTCATCCAATGAGATCTTCGCCTGACAATCGTGAGTCACATGATTTTTTGCAGCACAGAATGCACACTGATCGGACTGCTTCGAAGCACCCGCATAAAGAAGAGAAGCTGCTAACCCTTTTTGAGGTTTGCTCTTTTCTTTGTCTCGATGTTTTGATTCTCTGGCTGCGAGATTACCAGGTTCCAGTGCCTTTTCCCGGCTCTCTACTTCTGCTTTAAGAAAAGCTTGCAAACTCTTTATGCTGATTCCGTCATATTTGCTTGCAGAAGAAAGTCCTTTGTGGTATCTGACAAGATTGGTTTGCAGCATTCGCAGGAGTGCGGAGAAGAGGGGCACCGTAACTGTCCGTCCAGCTCCGAGCGCTGGGAGACTAGCGATATGGCGTTGCAGGTGGTAGTCGACGTAGGCCGATGTGCTCCTTTTCGTTCTGTACCGGTGGCAAGTCGAGTAATTGAGTCAGGTGTTGTTGAATCAGCACATCTCGTCGACCGAAGCGCTCTTTTAGAAGTTCGATAACAGGAGTGTAATTTGCCCCAGTCACTTGAATGCCGGCATTGGTCGTTGCGGCTTTTCCCGAAAGCACCGATCGCAATTACAGAAACTTCTCGGCGTTGGAGAGGCCGTCGTTTCCCTGCACCGCTTGCTCTAACTGATCCAAGAAGGACTGGCACTCCGTGGCGCCGCCGCTAAGTCGTTGTAACTCGAGCGTCGGCAGTTTCACTTTGGACTTTGCCCCCGCCGGAGGGCCATCGGTCTGCGCCCACGTCGCCGCCATCCTGCTTGTTTTGTTCGCAGGTCCTTTTCTGCTTCCTGGTGGAGTTTTGCCATGTGTGCGACGATACGGTCGTTGTATTCTATGGTTGGTACATAATTTTGCTCTGCGCCTTGGTCTTGTACTAAAGGCTCGATGGCTGCGTCCACCTCGTTTAGCCGTACTTGGAGGGCGCTGAGCCTCGCAGACAATACATTAAGAGCTCCTTCGTTTGCATGACTCTCCAGGAATAGGCCAGCTTCAGAAATCGGTTTAGTCACTTGAGTTCTCAGTGCACTTCTTTTCAGTTTGAGCCGTTCTATCCTGGAATCAATGTTTACAGTTTGCTTACTGCGATGGGGCTTGAGTCGTGGTGTCGGTTTCGGTTGAGTGTGGCGTCCCTGGGCCTTGTTGTTGAAGGCGCGCCTCGCCGACTGTTTTCTGCACAAGTATCGTTGCTGGTTTTCCCCGAGCTCGTTGTGCTGTTGACTTCTGCTGACCTCGTTGCCTCAGTGGTAAGTTCAATCGTTTCTCCCTGGTTTCGGCACCAAATATTGAGGAAATTATGGCAGGTCAAAAAAGAACCGACTGCTTCGTTTGAACTGAACAAAACAACTAAACTTTAGATAGTGATGCCCGTTGCCGAACGAGTTTGGAGGAGCACAGGGTTGCCCTTTGGCAAAAAGAATGATGCTAAAGTTGGCAGTTTTTTCAAAGATTCCTGGCCTCCGCCTAGATGTCGATATCAACAGCATGCATGCGCCATCATGCGAACACCCTCTGCACATCGCCTTTAGCCGTGAGAAAACCAAATAATAATCATCGCCCACTCATGCATACGTGGAAGTGCAGTTCAAAGCAAATTCCAAAAATCCAAGGTGTCTTTAGGTATTGCCTAATCGACACGAATGTAAACGCCTTGTAAAGCCTACTGTAATTCACCTAAAGGCACCTCCATGAATTTTCATCCACCTTAATCTACCCTACTCCACCCTAACCGGTCGTAATCCTCCTTCATCAGCACTAATAAACCTTAATCCAACCTAATCAATCTTAATCCTGCTTCATCCATCTTAACCCACCCTAATCCTCCTTATTACGCCTTAATCATTGTTAATGCACCTTAATCCTTCTTTATATACCCTAATCTACCCTAATCCCCATAATCCACCCTAATCGGACTTAATCATCATAATCAGCCTGGCTCCGCCCACTGCAATTCAAAAGCCTCTCCCATACTTCTCCAACTACCCCGGTCACGTGCTAATTGTGGCCATGTTGTGTCTGCAAACTTATTAATCTCACCCGCCCACCTAACTTTCTGCCGCCCCCTGCTACGTTTCCCTTCCCTTGGGATCCAGTCCGTAACCCTTAATGACCATCGGTTATCCTCCCTCCTCATTACATGTCCTGCCCATGCCCATTTCTTTTTCTTCAACTAAAATATCATTAACTCGCGGTTGTTCCCTCACCCAATCTGCTCTCTTCTTATCCCACTTAACGTTACACCCATCATTCTTCTCCCCATAGGTCGTTGCGTCGTCCTCAATCTAAATAGAACCCTTTTCGTAAGCCTCCAGGTTTCTGCCCCGTACGTGAGTGCTGGTAAGACACAGCTGTTATACACTTTTCTCTTGAGGATTAATGACAACCTTCTGTTCATGGTTTGAGAATGCCTGCCAAACGCACCCCAGCCCATTCTTATTCTTCTTATTTCAGTCTCATGATACGGATCCGCGGTCACTATCTGCCCTAAGTAAATGTATTCCCTGACCACTTCCAGTGCCTCGCTACTTATCGTAAACTGTTGCAACAGAACTGCTTGTTGGCCTAGTTGGTGCTTGCTAAAAGACATGTTTTTTGCCGCAATTGAACATTCACTAAAGGAAGCCGCCCGTGTTGTGTTTATGTGTCTTCCTTTTGTGAATGTTCAATTGTGGCAAAAAACATGTCTATCGTAAGCTGCTGTTCTCTTCCGAGACTGAAACATTACTTTAGTTTCCTGCAGATTAAATTTTTAGACCCACCCTTCTGCTTTGTCTGTCCAGGTCAGTGAGCATGCATTGCAGTTGGCCCCCTGAGTTACTCAGCTAGGCAATATCATCAGCGATTCGCAAGTTACCGAGGTATTCTCCATTAACTTTTATCCCCAATTCTTCCCAATCCAGGTCTCTGAATACCTCCTGTAAACACGCTGTGAATAGCATTGGAGAGATCGTATCTCCCTGCCTGACGCCCTTCTTTATTGGGATTTGGTTGCTTTCTTTATGGAGGACTAATGATTGATTTGTAGAGTTTATTGGCACAAGGGCCAGATGTGGCCAAAGAGCGCGAAGTCGATGATCCGTGCTTGTCAATGATATGTGAATGTTGATTGTGGGGAGTATATGATACACGGCTGCATAGTGGCCTAAAAATATTCGCTAAAAGGTGGAAAATATACATGTGATGCAATGTGGCTGTAAAAGGGCCTAAAATTTATTCGCTCTGAAGTGCGTAAAATATAAGTATAAAAACATGACTGTGATTGATGGTGTCTGCGATGAAAATAGATGTTTCATGAGATATGGATATCAGTAAAACAACAAATGGCTGTAGCACTAGTGCCTCAGCAAGGCCTTGAAAGCAAGGGCTGGGAGGCACGTGCTCTAGAAAATGGTTTCATTGCAGCTACGATCTCCAGGTGGAGGCCGTGCTACAAGTAGCCTGGCCAAATTACATTTAGGGTGTCAGTTTCAGTTAAGAAGTTACTGTTCCAAAGTAAAAAGAGGTTCGTTGCTCAGAAAGAATGCTGGGTGTAATGGTATGTGTTGGAGATAAGCGGAGGGGAAGTACTTTTTCCTTTCTGCCTCTATTTCAGTGCATTGGATTAGAACATGAATAACTGTAAGCCTGTTGCCACATTTGGGACATGTCGGAGGTTCGCTTCCCGTCAAAAGGTAAGAGTGAGTGGCGTACGTATGTCCTATTCTTAATCTACACAGAAGTACTTCCTTATGCCTTGCTGTTCTTTCAGTTATCCAGTTCCCTAATTTTGGTTTGATAACGTGTAGCTTATTCTGTACTGCATTATCCCATTGATGTTGCCAGTACTTCCTAAGTTTATGGCGTAAGAAGGGCTTAAGTTCTGTTGCTGCTATGGGTCTATTAACATCCGTTTCATTAAAGACGACTGACGTTGCACTTTCGTCAGCAGCTACATTGCCTTTTATGCCCCAAGGCCAGGTACCCAACATAGGACGATGTTTTGGTTGTATATATTAAAACTAAGCATAGTTATATGTATAGTTTATTAAAAACAGGATTCCTATGTTTTCGAAAACTCATTAAGGCCCTTATTACGCTTAATGAATCTGTGGAAATGATGGCCTTATTGAGATTTGTTTGTCTGATATGTTTTACAGCAGAGAGTATCGCGTACGCCTAAGCCGTGAAAATACTTGTGTTGGGATTTAGAGAATCCGAGGTGGAAAAACATGGCCCAAGAGCTGCATACGCGACACCAGCAGATGATCTGGAAGCATCTGTATAATATTCGGCACAGCAGTACTTCGCTTGGAGTTCGAGGAAGTGTGACTGTATGTGTGCCTCGGGTGCATGTTTTGTTATTTCGACAAACGAGGTATCGCAGTCTATGGTCTGCCAATCCCAAGGCGGTGGAAGGCGAGTGGGAGGCATTAAGATATTTTCTGGGAGGTGGATGTTTGTTTCTTCTGCCATTGCTTCCAAACGTAGGCTCAAAGGAGTTCTAATACGTGGGCGGTTACTGTAAAGTCTGGCAGCGGACAGGTCGCTAACAATGGAATGACATGGATGCTCGGTGTCTGATTTTACCTTAGTGTAGTATGAAAAACTTAAGAATGTTCTGCGTAGATGTAAGGACCATTCGTTGGCCTCGACGTACAAACTTTCAACAGGGCTAGTTCTAAAGGCGCCTGTTGCCAGTCGTATACCGAGGTTGTGGACTGGGTCGAGAATCTTTAGCGCACTCTCAGTTGCGGAGTGGTACACCACGGCTCCGTAATCGAGGCGTGATTGTACGAGACTCTTATACAGGCTCAGCAGACATTTCCTGTCACTGCCCCAGGTTGTTCGAGAAAGCAGCTTGAGGAGGTTCATGGTCTTGAGGCATTTTTCTTTAAGATATTTTAAGTGGGGGACGAAGTTAAGCTTTGTGTCCAGGATAACACCTAAGAATTTGTGTTCAGGGCTAACAGTTAGTCTTTCTCCATTAAGGTTAATATCGGGTTGTGGTAGTACACTTCTCTTGTTAGAAAACAGGACACATGTGCTCTTTTGGGGGTTCAATTTGAAACCATTCTCGTCCGCCTACCTTGAGAATCTATTCAAGCCAAGTTGTAGCTGCCTCTCGCAAATGCTAAGATTGCATGACCTGAACCCTATCTGTACGTCGTCCACATAGACGGAATAGAAGAGTGTGGGAGGTAATACGGTGTGGAGGGAATTCATTTTAACAATAAATAACGTACAGCTCAGTACTCCACCCTGCGGTACGCCTGTCTCCTGTATGAATGGTCGAGATTGCACGTTGCCAACTCTAACACGAAATGTCCTGTTAGAGAGATAGCTTTCAATTATTCTCAGCAGGCTGCCGCGAATGCCCATTGCAGAAAGATTCCGAAGGATCCCGAAGCGCCACGTGGTATCATACGCCTTCTCCATGTCAAGAAACTCGGACAACACAAGCTGTTTGTGGACAAACGCTTCCCTGATATACATTTCCATGCGTACAAGCTGATCTGTCGTTGATCTGCCTTCTCTAAAGCCACATTGATATTGATCTAATTTCTTGTTAATTTCTAGATAATGTACCAGGCGACTGTTTACCATCTTTTCAAAAACTTTGCATAAGCAGCTCGTCAATGCTATAGGCCTATAACTATTTGCCAAAGAAGGGTCCTTACCCTGTTTCAAAATAGGAATTATGATGGCCTCTTTCCAAGCAGAGGGAATGCGGCCGGACGACCATATAGAATTGTAGAGACAAAGAAGGGTTTTTCGTGTTTCAGGCGGCAGGTGTTTAAGCATTTCACATAGGATGCGGTCAGATCCGGGGGCAGATTGGTTGCAGCTGTTTAGGGCTGCCTGAAGCTCTGCCATGCAAAAGGGTCTATTGTATGCCTCGTATTTTGTGCTTTTCCTTTCTAATAGTTGTCTTTCTGTTTGCCTTTTGTACCTTTGGAATGTTTCAGAGCAGTGCGACGAGCTGGACATCTGTTCGAAATGTGCGCCAAGAAAGTTCGCCTGATCTTCCATGCTGTCGCCTTGAGTATTCACTAAAGGCAGAGAGTAAGACTGTCGACCCTTTATTCTATTAACTCTATTCCAAACCTTTGTTTCATCAGTGTAGGAGTTAATGCCTGATATATACTTTCTCCAACTCTCTCTTCTAGCTTGTCGCCGCGTTCTTCGACCCTGGGATTTGACCTGCTTGAAATTGACTAGATTTTCTGCTGTCGGAGAATCCCGAAGTAAACCCCATGCCTTGTTTTGCTTCTTTCGCGCTTTTCGACACTCATCGTTCCACCATGGAAGATGGCGTTTTGTGGACAACCCACTTGTTACAGGGATACATTTGGAGGAGGTTTCAAGGAGAAAAGCCGTAAAATATTCAACCGCAGCGTCTATGCTTAAAGCACACATGTCGTCCCAGGATAAACAAGCAAGCTTTTTGAACGTTTCCCAGTCAGCCGAGTCAGTTCTCCAGCGAGGTAATTGTGGAAGACATTCATTAGCCATAGGTGTGCTTAGAACTACAGGGAAATGATCACTCCCGTATGGGTCTTTAATAACTTTCCATTGAAAGTAAGGTAGAAGAGTAGGAGATGCTATGCTAAGGTCTATTGAGGAGTATGTTTTGTTTGCCATGTTATAATACGTGGGCTCCTTCCCATTCAAAAGACATGCACCTGAAGAAAAAAGGAACTGTTCAATCAAGCGACCTCTCGCGTCGCAGCGCGAGTCGCCCCATAGGTTGCTGTGCGCATTTAAATCTCCAAGCACAAGATATGGTTCAGGCAACTGATCTATTAGTGTTTGGAATTCTTGTTTGTGGAGCTGAAAATGCGGCGGTATATATAGGGAGCAGATGGTTATCAGCTTATTTAACAGTACAGCTCGAATGGCCACTGCCTCAAGGGGTGTTTGTAGCTGTAAGTGTTGACAGGCTACAGATTTGTCAGCTATGATGGCTACGCCGCCGGATGATGCGAGGGCATCATCGCGATCCTTCCGAAAAATAACATACTGACGTAGGAAGTGTTTGTGTTTAGATTTCAAATGAGTCTCTTGGACACACAGCACTTTAGGAGTTAGTTGATTAAGGAGTTCTTGGATATCATCGAGGTTGCAGAGCAGGCCTCTGATATTCCACTGAATAATCAGTGTATCCATATTAAAATAAATGTTGTGCTATGTGTCAAAAAGAATGAACTTGGTTTAGCTTATGTTGCCCTTTTGGGGTCCTGTAATCGGAGTTTTGTCTTCTTTGGAGCGATCGGCAAAATCACGCCGCTCCTTAGGCGTCAACTGCGCCTTCTGACTCGGTGTTGTGTCCATGGCCTCTTGAGAGGCACTGGACAGCCGCTCTTGCGAGCGGTGTGTTTTCCGTGAAAGCCTTGTCTCGGAAGACAAGGCCTTGGAGCCCACCGTCCTGGTGGTTGGTGGGCTAGTCTTGACCTCGGAGCTGGGCTGACTGGTGCCAGCACTAGCGGAAGTCTTCACTGTGGACAAATTCGGGAGAGCTAGGGCAGCCTTCGCTGCTCCCACCGTGGGGGCGGGTGGCGTTGCCGCACGCTCGCTACGCGTGGTGCTGGCGTTTGCCAAGTGCCGTTGTGGTACTGCCCCCCGACGTACCACTTCGGCGAAAGATGCGGTCTTTGTAAATGTTTGTGAGATGCGTTGCCTTGCTTCTCTGAAAGTTATGTTTTCTTTTACCTTTATTGTAATTATTTCTTTTTCTTTCTTCCAGACTGCGCATGATCGGGAATATGCTGGGTGACCACCATTGCAATTACTACAACGGGGCTCAGCCTTACAGTCATCTGCAGAGTGGTCATTGATGCCACATTTTGCACATGTTAGCCGCCCTCGGCAGCTCTGGGAAGCATGACCAAACCTCTGGCATTTAAAACAACGTCGAGGGTTTGGGATGTATGGTCGTACTCTGAGTTTGGTATATCCAGTTTTTAATGTCTCTGGTAGTGTGCTAGAGCCAAAGGTAATAATCAGGTGCTTAGTTGGCAGTTCCTTGTTGTCACGTCTAATCTTTATTCTTTGCACACTTATTACGTTTTCATCTTTCCATCCTTCCAGGAGTTCTTCATCGGTCAAGTCCGTCAAGTCTATGTCAGAGATTACGCCTTTGGCCGTATTCATGGTTCGGTGTGCTGTCACACTGACAGGGATGTCTCCAAGTCGTACAAGTTTTGTTAGCTTGTCGTGTTGTGCTTTGTCTTTTAGTTCTAGTAATAGGTCCCCACTGGCCAGCTTGGTGATCTTATAGCCGCCTCCAATGGTCTCTGCAAGATGCTTCGCGACAACGAATGGTGAAATTGTTCTTGCTTTCTTGTCAGGATTGTCACTGCGGACAACGTGAAATTTAGGGAAAGTCTGAGTGCCTTTTAAAAAAAACTGAAACGTAGCATCGGTGCGCCCCCTTTTAGAGGGACGATCGGTACAGAAGGGGTTGGAAGTTCCCATGAAATGTGTTGTGTATTCAGCGACGATGCCAGTCACCCACCACCGAGCCCAATAAGGGGACACGGCAGGGTATGCGGTGAAGCAAACCCTACCATGCCAACTGTACATCGTCGCTATAACCACATATGTTATAACCAAGGTAGGTCATAGCACACCAGGTTAACCCTCGCCGCCAGGAATGTTGGAAGTTATCAGAAGAAAAAGAAGACAGGAAAGACTAAAAGTGAGAGGGAAAGACGAAGATGTGCGAAGTGAGAGACCGGAAAAGGCGACTGCCGGTTTCCTCCAGGTGGGTCAGCCTGGAGGTGCCGTCTATGTGAAGCAGAGGCCAAAGGGGTGTGTTGCCTCCGCCGGGGGGCCTTAAAGGTCCAAACACCCAGCATCGGCTCAACCCCCAGGATCCCCCTTTCCCCAGACACGGCTAAGCCGCGCACGGCTACACGCGGGAGGGTCCAACCCTCGTGTGCTCGGGTACGTGGTGTCGCAACACACTTTATGGAGGACTACGGTGGCTGTGGAGCCGCTATAGATATTTTTCAGTATTTTTACATACTGCCCGTCTATACCCTGATTCCGTAATGCCTCCATGACTGCTGAGGTTTCGACTGAATCAAACGCTTCCTCGTAATGAATGAAAGCTATGTATAAGTGTTGGTTATATTCCGCACATTTCTCTATCACCTGATTTATAGTGTGAATATGGTCTATTGTTGAGTAGCCTTTACGAAATCCTGCCTGGGCCTTTGGTTGACAGAAGTCTAGGGTGTTCCTGATTCTATTTGCGCTTACCTTAGTAAATACTTTGTAGACAATTGACATTAAGCTGATCGGTCTATAATTTTTCAAGTCTTTGGCGTTCGCTTTCGTATGGATCAAGATTGTGTTGGCGTTCATCCAAGATTCCGGTACGCTTGAGGTCATGAGGCATTGCGTATACAGGGTGGCCAGTTTTTCTAGAACAATCTGCCCACCATCCTTCAATAAATCTGCTGTTACCTGATCCTCCCCAGCTGCTTTCCCCCTTTGCATAGCTCCCAAGGCTTTCTTAACTTTTGCCGACGTTACTTGTGGGATGTCAAATTCCTCTATACTATTCCCTCTTCCATTATCGTCATGGGTGCCACTGGTACTATATAAATCTCTATGGAACTCCTCAGATCTGATCCGTATTATTAATGACATTGCCGGCTTCGTCTCTTAACGCATACATCTGATTCTTGCCTATTCCTAGTTTCTTCTTCATTGCTTTTAGGCTTCCTCCATTCGTGAGGGCATGCTCAATTCTATCCATATTATACTTCCTTATGTCAGATATCTTACGCTTGTTGATTAACTTGGAAAGCCTTGCCAGTTCTATTCTATAGTCGGGTACAAGTTTAGAGAAACCCGCCGTGGTTGCTCAGTGGCTATGGTGTTGGGCTGCTTAGCACGAGGTCGCGGGATCGAATCCCGGCCACGGCGGCCGTATTTCGATGGGGGCGAAATGCGAAAACACCCGTGTACTTAGATTTAGGCGCACGTTAAAGAACCCCAGGTGGTCGAAATTTCCGCTGTCCTCCACTACGGCGTGCCTCATAATCAGAAATTAGTTTTGGCACGTAAAACCCATTATTATATTTAAAAAAAACTTTACAGAAAAGGGGGCGTTTACTCTTCCGAGGCGGATGCACACGAGAATCCACCAATGGGTGCGAACTCTGGACTGACGTCATGAGCCGGACGGCCGGTGACCCCGCCGATGAAGAAGATGGCCGCCCGCGCTTCAACCTCGGCCAAGTCGCGTCAGCTGTGTGCGTCAGCCCCTCGTCAGAGTGAATTCCCGACCACCTGGCCTCGGCCAGATAGACCATCTGGCCGGGGCCAGATGGTTTATCTTGCCGGAAATATTACTGCGAGCTTATGACGCACCATTTGTGCTGTGTGCATTTATTCTGAGCAGTGATCCGGCGAAGAAATATTGCAGCGAGCATTGCCGACGCTGCGCTACGCTTTGCCTGAAAACAGGATCCCGCGGCGTCACAGCGCTAAAAACACGCATCCCGCGTGTTTGTGTTCAATGTTGTTTTATTTCGCTCCCGAGTGAAGTAACGATTAGAAAAGTTTGCCAAAGTCTGGTGCCTACTGTTAGAGGTGGGTGTGTTCTTGTACTGTGTCACTGTGTTTTTCGTCGGACGGAGTGAAGTGATGGAGCAAAACCATTTTCAGGGGAAATGAGAAAACGTGTGCGTGCATGAAACAAACCTAGGAGTGTCTCAACAGAAGATATTTGCAAAAGAAGCCTCCAACGCAAAGATTTGTTGCCGTCAACTTAGTGTGAACGATCGTTGTCAGCAGTGAGATAGCCCAGCGTCTAGCGGCCGTGTTCCGAGCATTGTGTAGCATCGTCGATTGATTGCTGTCCACCAGTGCTCACCGCGCGTGCAAGCTGTAGAATGCGTGCTGTGACACAATCACGTATAAGGTGTGCTGCCAGCGCTCTATATGCTTTCTCACAACGCAGATGCGCGCAACTTTTCGATTCTCGTAATATGTTGCAATTGAAAATTCCTAAGACAGTAAAAAGAAAAAAAAGAATATACGAGAAGATAGGCACAGCAGCTTGTGAAGCCACTCCTAATACCTCTACCCACGTCTGTTCGTAAATGTGTGTATGTTTTCTTGCGTTTGTGTAATTTTTTTATTTCCCACATTTCTTTATATTTGAGATTTTCTTAGTTTTCGCGTTTGTGTGTGAATATGTGCCTGCTTCCACACGTGTTTGCGCTTACTCTTATTCCTGTCCTTCTATTATGCGAAGCATATTACGAGAGCTCAACCCAGCTCCTCAGGCGCGGCGGTGTCGCCTTGAAACCACGTGACACCGTGACGTCATGACAGAGGAGAAGTGGCTTTGGCTCAACTCTTGCAAGACGGGCTGGGTGGGCATCGAACCAGGGTCTCCGGAGTGTGGGACGGAGACGCTACCACTGAGCCACGAGTACGATGCTTCAAAGCGGTACAAAAGCGCCTCTAGTGAATGCGGTGTTGCCTTAGAAACGAGCTGTTTCTAAGGCGTGCGTCTCTTGCTCAGGCGCACATTTCGTTGCCGCGCCGAACGCTGCTTTGCTCGACGCTCACCGCGTCCAATGCGGGGCGCGTAGTCGCTGCCCTGTAGCCCATTGTCTTACACCCCTTGGCGGGTCGACGGGAACGCTGTCGCGTTCCACTCTTGAAGGCGAAGCAGTAATGCATGAGTTGTTTCTTCGTCTAGCCGAACCAAATATAGTCAAGCAACAGCAGTTCACCAGGCTAAACAGTGGTTCAACAACTAAAATAAAGGCTAGTATGCTTCGCATCCTGGGCTTAACCTTACCTAAGCCACAGCCATTTTTTTATATCATCATTTGTTTTGCTAGTTTTCTTTCAGCAAAGTCTTTTTGCACATTTTCATTAATCCGTCTCATTCAAAGCACCAACTGTAAACTGCAGGGCCTCTTCCATCTCATTAAAGCCTTTCTCACTGGTCTACTTCTTCTTGTCAATCTGCCTACTCTCTGTGTTTTCTGTCCTTGCTTCTCGCGTTGCTGCCGCAATGGGATTAACCAACTTGCACAAATTAAATTTTGATCACCTATGAAAATAGAAAGCTTTACAGATACATTTACTTAAAAGCGTCATGTGGGTTGCACAGCAACTTTGCCTCTTACCTCTGTTTATTTTTACGCATCAGTGCATGCGGCAGCTTGCCAGAAGGGCATATGAAAGGGTGCAGTATTGTGAAACAGCACCTTGCTATGCTATTGCATTTTTCACGCTTCCAGTCTTAGTAACCAGACGGTTTCGCTGCCCATCACATATGCTGGTACAAATTTTCAACATGAATAGCATTGTGCAGTGGGTGTCATTTCCTGTCTGACGCTTTCGTCGTTACAAAGACATATTTCAGTGAATGGAGCCCAGCAAAGCAATGCACTGACAGCTTTTGCAACTTCCACCATTTACTACTTCACCAATGTCGTCTGATGATGATGATGAAAAACTTTATTTATCCCTCTTTAAAGGGAAGGGGGCAATGGAATAGAGGGTGGGGGAGGAACTACTTGAAGTAGGCCTCCTTTATCCTCTCAGCCCACTCCAGGATGGCCTTCTGAAGATCGGGCCTGGAGCTGCGCAAGACAGCCTCCCACTGCTCCTCACTAGTTATTAATTGCTTGAGGAAAGGGGGAAGGGGGTGCTCAGGGCACCCCCACATGATGTGGTTTAAGTCTGCTTTGGGAGAGACACAGAATTTACTAGAGGGAGAAAGGTAAATGGCGGGATGAATGCGGTGGAGGAGGTAAGGGGACGGAAAAGTGCGAGTCTGCAGCTGTCGCCACAGAACTTCACACCTATACGCGGGGATTTGCCCATGAGTGGCGCAAAGGTTAAGCGGTCTAATCGGTAGTGTGTGCAGATGTCGTGGTAAGTAATAAGTCGATCCCGCGCTGTAAACGGCGCCTCCTCCGTGGCGAGGTCCGACACATCTGATGCCTGAGCCCGGACAGTAAATCCTCGGGCACTGGCATGAGCCGCCTCGTTTCCGGCAAGGCCCGCATGCGCGGGAGTCCAGATTAATGCCGCAGTTTGATGGAAAGGATGGGCCAAGAGGAGAGAAAGGGCTGGCTTAGAGACCCTACCCGCTCCGAAGTTATGTATGGCTGCTTTGGAGTCGCTAACGATAACTGATGAATTTGGAATTGTGAGGGCCAGGGCTATGGCCGCTTCCTCCACCTCCTCCGAGGAAGAGCCAGGAATGGAGGCGGCCGCAGCGATCTGGCCGTGAGAGTTAATGACTGATACTGCGTAATGATTTCTGTTCCCATATTCGGCGGCATCAACATAGAGCACGTCTTTAGAGGTGGAGAATTGTTTTTGGAAAGCCTTTGCTCGCTGCCTCCTGCGCTGTTTGTGATGCACAGGGTGCATGTTTTTAGGAAGTGGGGGGATGCAGAGGTTCTCGTGTATGTGATGTGGAATGGTGTATTTAGTCTTGATGATGGGTGCCGGAGTGATAGAAAGAGTTTGTAGAATGTGTCGACCTGTTGCGGTGTTAGAAAGTCTGCTATATTGGGATGTGAGGTGGGCTTATGTGAGTTCAGTAAGCGTGTTGAAAGTTCCAGTAAGCATTAGCCTATCAGTGGAGGTACGTATGGGGACTCCCAAAGCGAATGTATATATTTTGCGTAAAAGAGTGTCGATCTTATCTGATTCTGATTTAAGGAAATGTAGATATGGTGTTGCGAATGTAATCTTACTGATAACGAAGGCCTGAATCAAGCGGAGAAGTTCGGCCTCCTTTAGTCCGCCATGTTTATTGGAGACTCGCCCTAGAAGGCGCAGGGTGTGATCGACTGTGGTGTGGAGTGTATGTAGGGTATATGTGTTGAGCCGGTTGCGTTGAATGTGTAAACCGAGCACCCGGAGCCTGTCCACTCCAGTAACAGGGATGTGGTTTAGGATTACCGCTATACTAGACATGTGTTTTCCAGCCCCCCGGTGGGATGGCAGAAGCAGCAGCTCGGATTTTTGAGGGGAGCATGTGAGATTCATAGCCCCGGCATGAGCCACGACGGCGTCTGCTGCGGCCTGTAGAGTGTCTTGAATCTCTCCATCGGAACCGCCAGTCGTCCAAAGAGTGATGTCATCGGCGTAGAGTGAAAACTTGAGATCGGGAATAGACCGCAATGCTTGCGCCATCGGCATCATAGAAAGATTAAAAAGAAAAGGGGACAGCACAGAGCCTTGGGGCGTGCCATAGCTACCCAAAGCGTATGAAAGGGCTTGCTCTGTGCCTATGTGTATCGTTGCGGTACGGTTGGATAAGAAGGTACATATGTAGTCATATGTCTTTCCGCCAACCCCAATGAGATTAAGCTCTCGGAGGATGGCGGAATGTGAAACGTTATTGAAAGCTCCGTGGAGGTCCAGACTGAGAATTGCTTGCGTATCTAGACTGCTATTGGCTGTAATGATGTCATGCTTCATTCGAAGCATGATATCTTGGCATGAGAGAGATTTTCGAAAACCTACCATTTCTGATGGATAAAGATTGTTGTCCTCCATGTATTTACTGAGTCGGTTGAGGATGACGTGTTCGAGTGTTTTACCTAGACAATGGGTTAGTGATATAGGCCTGAGTTTAGAAATGTTGAGTGGTTTGTTTGGCTTTGGGATAAAAATTACCCTGGCATCTTTCCACGAACTAGGGAGGGTGCCTGTGTCAAAGCAGTGATTGAAGTATACCGTGATGGCTGTGACAGAGTTGTCGTCTAGATTGCGGAGTATTTTATTGTTAATAAGGTCGGGGCCTGGTGCTGACATTGTGCGCAGGGTGGCGAGGGCATGGCGAACCTCTGCTTCCGTGATAGCGGCGCTAAGTAGCTCGTTGGGTTCGCCAGTATATTTTGGCATGTCATACTTCTGAGCGGAAGGCAGATGTTTATGGTGGAGGTCGTCGAAGAATCCGTTGAGATTGTTTTTGTGTGCATGTAGCAGTTTGTTTATGCTATGGTTGTGGTGTGTGCGCGATGTGGTAGGGTCTAATAAGTGTCGCAAGAGTTGCCATGTGCGCTTGTTATCGAGGTTGTCATGCATGCTTTCACATACCTGGCCCCACTGCTGGCAGGCCAGTTGCGTGGCGTACTCCTGGATCTGGAGGTCTAATTTGGCAATTCGGAGTCTTAGTTTTCGGTTGAACCATTGCCTCTTCCACCGTTTGAGTAGAGACTCTTTGGCTTCCCACATGTGTAGAAGCTTGGAATCAACCGTAGTGAGAGCGGTTTCGGGGGGCAGAGTAGTAGTGTGCGTCTGGGCGTCTGAGCGTAGTTGCTGAACCCATTCTGAAAAGTCTTGAATGTTTGTGGGAGCTGATATCTGGCGGGCCTCTCGAAAATTGTCCCAATTGGTAAGGCTGAGGCGTTTGGGTGCGAAGGGTTTGTGTT
This sequence comes from Dermacentor albipictus, assembly GCF_038994185.2. Classification (NCBI taxonomy): domain Eukaryota; kingdom Metazoa; phylum Arthropoda; class Arachnida; order Ixodida; family Ixodidae; genus Dermacentor; species Dermacentor albipictus. Next base: position 5,249,791 of record NW_027225576.1, on the reverse strand, counting down.
TGAATTGTAGTGTGATGGTAATGATGTAATGGTCGCTACCGAGGTTAACTTGTGAGTTGTGCCATGTGACGTGTTGGATTCTGTGTGTAAGCGTAAGATCGGGGGAGGTGTCCTTAGCTACGCTATTGCCTAGCCTGGTTGGTGCATCGATGTCGTTATGTAATGTGAGTCTGTGGTCTTGTATGTGGATCTATAGGGCTCTGCCCTTAGGAGTAGAAACGGAGTGACCCCACAAATGGTTGGGTGCGTTGAAATCTCCAAGGATTAGGAGGGGGTGGTGGGTGGCAGCGGCAATAGCTTGAGCGAAAAGGGAGTCAAAGCGGTGATGTTTGTCTTGTGGACGACTATAGATATTGAGAATGTAAAGGCCAGGTGCATTATTTTTGCGAGGAATAATTTCTAGAAAATCGTGCTCTATATTGACGCTGTCGAATTGGGAGTGATTGGCAGTGAGGTGCTTTTGCAAAAGAATTGCCGTATCGGGCCGGGAGACCTTATTGTTCTGATAAACATTATAACCTGGAAAGCTGATTAGTCCGTGAGTTTCCTGAAGCGAAATGACAGCTGGGAGCTTAGGAGAGGAGGCTAGAAACTGCTGGAGGTGTGCTTTCTTTTTTCGAAACCCCCTACAGTTCCACTGCCACACTTCAAACTCGGAGCGGGTCGGGTTATTGGCCATTGTTAAGCGGAGCTAGTGGGGAGGCGGATCGAGCAGGTGCAGCTATGTTAGGTTGATTCGCGGTGACTCCAGCTATCCAACTTGTAGTTTCTTGGATGTGTGCTTGTACGAATTCAATAAATTTGTTGAGCTTTTCATTCCTGGATGTGTAATCTGTATTGATTTTTTCAATTGCAGTGAGTATATTATAGAATTTAGTTTCCAAAGCGGTTAGCCTGTCATTATAATTTAAGATTGTCTCGTCCAGAGTGTCCTCTGATCGCGGAGTGCTCGGAGTTTTACGTTTGCAGGGGGGAGGGTGAAGCGGTTCCCGTTCAGTGGAGGGGCTAGTGTCCATGGGGCGGTGTGAAGAGGTTTCAGGTAGGGCTGATGGATGATGAGTCGAAAGGGACGTGTTCGAGAGAGGGGCTTCCGAGGTTGAAGTAGAGGGGTGACGAGATTGGAGTTCTAATTTAGGTTTTTGAATTTCGGCTTTTAGAATTGTATTTTCTTTAAGAAGGGATTCATTATTAGCAATCTGATTTGAGGAGCAGCTGGAAGAGGCTACCTTAGCCCAGCTTACCTGGGGTGGGTTGCGCGAGGAGTTGGCGAGAGTAGGGCTTGATGATAGAGCTGGCCAGGCGACGTCTTGGGTTGCGTAGCCAGGCCCGCGATCCTTGCTTTTGCTGCGACTTCTTCGCCGGCTTGAGAAACGAGTGCGGTCGAGACTGGGAGTTCGGTTGGTGGGTGAAGTGTCTTGTTTATGCCTGGGACGTGTAGGGCGTGGTTCGAACCTTTGTTTGCACAGTGAGGAGCTGGTTTCATGGTTGCCGTTGCACATAACACATATCGGGTCACATTCGTGGTCTATGGGTGCGTCTTTCATTCCACACTTGGGGCAGAGTGTGTCGGTGGCACTAGTGCAGACGTCCTGGCGATGACCAATCCCGCGGCATCGGGTGCAGGTTTCTACCTTCTGCCTGAAGGGGCGGCATCGAAGTGAACAGCCGTTGTAGTTGACGTAGAAAGGGATGATTTTGCCTTGGAATATGACCATGATGGTTTCAGTATTGTCCAGGCGTCGTGCACCCCAAATAATCAATGTTGGGTTGCATCTGCGGAGGGTTGAGGCGATGTCATCTTCTGAGTAATCTGGGGGCAAATGATTGCATCCTCTGCAGGTATCGATGGGATCGGCCACATGGGTGGCGACTTCGTAAGGGTTTCCATTGAATTGCAGACTCTGGATGTTGTGGTAGAGATCTGCACGTCCCATGTCTGCCGTGCTGATTAGAACGGTATTGTTGATGGTGTTGACACGAATTTGGTCAGAACTGGTGCGGTCGGTGATGGGGAGCCCCGCAGCCTTGAGGATGACTTGTCTGAGGATGCATGCATGGATTCCAGCGCAGTTGAGGCCCCCACGAACTCTTAGGATGATTTTATAATCGCTGCGCGGCAGCGGCGGGGGCTTCGGTTCTGCTCTTGATTGAGTCCTATGAGCCACTGCGGGGTATGCTGGTGGCGAAGGATGCTGGCGCTGTTTCGAGAGGTTATCGTGGATCTCGAGCCAGTTGCGCGCGCCATCGCGCTGCGTTCCTGCGCCCATGCTAGGCGGAGCGAGGCCCAGCAGCGAGACAGTCAGCCGAGAGCCCTAAAAAGGGCTGCGGCTCGCGTATGACCTCGGAGTTGCTAAAGGAACTGCCAAGAAGTGCCGATAACACTCACATAGGTCCAGGCAGGAAATCAGGCTCTTGAAGCGATTGGGTGGGCACAAAAAGAAAAAATGCAGGAGCCGAGGCAACATGCGACCGCTCGCACCATCGTCTTCTTCTCGTCTGAATCTCGCCGTCGCTATGCCGACGGCTTGTGTATTAAAACATTACCTGAATAAGACACATTCAACTTTACTCAGCATTTTTTAGTACATACAATGCTAGCAGGCCTATTGAGGGCCAATAATTGTGCTTACATTCGTGTTACTTGCCCAGTCAGATAAACAAATAAAACATTGGCTACAGCATGACTGCGATTTGAAGTGCAGACTGCAAACGGTGCCTTTCAAGCGTGCCCTCGACTGCTGCTAGTAATAGCTACCCGAATGAGTATTTTGGGCTTTCGGCCTCACTAAGCTAATGACGTTTGGTAATTGTTCTCTTATTCGCATTATTTGCCGGGGCCAGATAACCAAAATAAACAAAGCAACCACATAATTATGCTTTGGCATGCAAGCTGCCAACAGTGGCTGTCAATTCCACGTGGATTACTGCCCTTTCACCAACAATGGCTACGACATGACTGCGCTTTGAAGTGCAGACTGCTAATGGTGCCTTTCAAGCATGCCCTCGACTACTGTTATTTCATCACAGGGCCAATCATGCTCGATGGTGGCTGCAAAATAGAGTATTTTGGGCCTTCTGGTGACATTGGCATTATTCATCTCAACAGGCTGGAAAGAACAGTAAGGGCAGCACAGCTACCTGGAAGCAGGCCATCTAACAGGGGCATGTCACTCTGCCTTGCTGTTATTTGTTGCTGTAATTGATGTAATTGCTGTAATTTCATCAAGCTCAAGTGGCTTGATGAAATTAACAAGTACTGTGCGGAGGAGTAAACCGAGCCAACGGTGTGTTTCTGTTATTGCTTGGCTGCATGTATTGGCCATTAGGGGCATGTAAACTTGACAATGGCTCCGACACGACTGCTATTGTTTTCCTTTCGACACGCAGGCTGCCAAGATTGGCGGTCAATTTCGCCTCGGCTGCTGCTACTTCACCATAGGGCCCGTCAACTCGAGAATGGCTGCCCTACTGAGCACTTTGGGCCTCACTAATCCAATGATGTTTTATAACTGTTCCCTTATCACATTATTTGCGTGAGCAAGTTAACCAAAATAAACAATGGAACCACCTGAATGTGCTTTGGCGTGCAGGCTGCTAAGAGTGGCTGTCAATTTCGCGCTGACTACTGCTTTATCGTGTGAAGCTGGACAGTGGCTGCCCGAATTGGCATTTTGGGCCTTGAATAGTTATTCAAGGCTAATAACTGTATTTGCATTAGGATTTTCCAACATTTAAGTATATTTTCATGCCAGTAATTAAATTGAGCATAATCTGTGGAGGGCGTTGATTTTTCAGAATTGAGCATCCATTAAAAGGAATATTGTGTTCGTATAGGAGGTTGTGGCCAAGTACTGCACCAGGGTGGCCAATCCTGCTCTGGGGAGGGAGTGTGTAACCGGCTCTGGTCACCGAGATCAGGCCATACTCCAGGCCTGTTTATGCAATTTTATCAACACACGGATTCTTTTTTTATCTGGTGGAAAATTGCGCGGCACCGAGATTCGAACCACGGACCTCTTGCACGCGAGGCGGGTGTTCTACCTCTTCGCCACCACTTCATTCCTTGAATAAGGAATGGGCTATTCCTTGAATATGAATAAGAATAAGCTGGGGTGCGTTTGGCAGGCATTCTCAGATCATGAACAGCAGGTTGCCATTATCCCTCAAGAGAAAAATGTATAATAGCTGTGTCTTACCAGTACTGACCTATGGGGCAGAAACCTGGAGGCTTACGAAAAGGGTTCTACATAACTTGAGGACGACGCAACGAGCTATGGAAAGAAGAATGATGGGTGTAACGTTAAGGGATAAGAAAAGAGCAGATTGGGTGAGGGAACAAATGCGAGTTAAGGACATCTTAGTTGAAATCAAGAAAAAGAAATGGACATGGGCCGGACATGTAATGAGGAGGGAAGATAGCCGATGGTCATTAAGGGTTACGGGCTGGATTCCAAGGGAAGGGAAGCGTAGCAGGGTGCGGCAGAAAGTTAGGTGGGCTGATGAGATTAAGAAGTTTGCAGGGACGGCATGGCCACAATTAGTACATGAACCGGGGTTGTTGGAGAAGTATGGGAGAGGCCTTTGCCCTGCAGTGGGCGTAACCAGGCTGCTGATGATGATGATGAAAAGGAATATGTCGCGAAATGAACTGCTTATTCATTTGAGAGGTCACGGGAGAATGGTTGGCTGCTGCAAACACACCAGCAGAATTTTGGTAGCCTTAAGAAGAGCTGTTCTTTCGTTAATAATAAGCAGTTATGCTTCATCGAGTGGCTCAATGCCGGACAGCTCGCAGTCAAAGTAACTGTCTTCAGTGTCATCTTCACCCATCTGGATGATGATTGGTTGGATGCGATCACTCCCAGACGTGTCAAGCCTGAACTTTGCTTCCAGGTCCATCACGTGGTGAATGTTCTTCATCCAGTCTTCCGCCGTTACGTGCTTGATTTCTTCCTCAATACGTCTTCGACCATGGATAGCTTGAAGTCTTTGTTGTCCGCAGCGATGCCATATTTCACCATTTTCACACGAGCTTGATTGAAGTAAATTTGCAGTGGTATGGTGGGAACCTGAATACGACGCAACCGGTCCTTTCAGCTGCATTGTCTACGATGTAGCTCAGAAAGCGTCACTTTACAGGTGCTACCAACTCAAGTAGCTGCATTTTCACCATCCTTTCGCTGTAGCTGATGTTTTTGCTTTGGAGCCACTCCTGTATTTTTGCCTTCTTCCAAGCTGTCATCGGCAATTTCTCTTTTCGTGGGTATGGTAAGATGCATTGTCTAAAACAGCGACGCTACCAGCTAGCAACAGAACTGGTAGTCGCCTGTTTTTTCGCTTCGGAATACATCCAAGCAGCCGTCGGCGAAGCCACCCACGCTGCCGATGTACGTCACAATCAGGCGCTGGCCTTTTCCAGACGGTTGTTTCAAACCCGTCGGCAGGCCATTTGCTCGAGCGTACAGGCGTCCGCGCTACGGCACCACGGTGTCTGCCCACACGATCGACCGAGTGTGTCCCGCCGTCATCCCTGTCTCGTCCAGGGAAAAGATCTGTCGGCCTTCAGCCCGGTAGCGCTCCACGTCTCGAAGGTAGTGATCCCGCCATTCAGCGATGTCATCCCAGTCGATAAGCAGCGAATCGCGGCTCCTATTCTCGTGCTTAAATCCGATCTCGACATGTAGAAGACGCACAGTACACCACTTCAGTGATGGGAGATCCATATACTTCGAGAACTCGTTAGTTATCTTCTCGACCGCCGGTATCTCATTGCAGTGAAAGAAATCGTCCACACGACCTCAGCGCGCACAACCTGAAGCTGTTATACTTCGTGCTGTGTCTTCTTTTCTCCGCACTTCGTAGGCACTTTCGCGAGGGCGTCGACATTTTGCCACCCGAAATATTCGACGCTTTGACCTCCCTTCTCACGTTGAACACTGTGCTTTCGCTGACATCGAGCATCTGGGCGAGAAACTTGGTCGTATTCTCCACGCTGTGTTCAGGCTCCCTGTTACGCCAATACATGTAACAGTGGCGGGTCCTGTTGCGTGAATCGCTATTCAGGATGTGGCCACTTTTGTTCTTGTCGAGGTTCCTTGGTGGTGTGGACATCGAGGCGACACGAGGCTCGTTCGGCAACAAGGGATCGCATTCCTAAGTCAGCTCGCTGGCCTCCCTGGCGGAAAACTCGGAACGCAAGGAATGCCTTGAGCAAAGTGGCGAGTTCATAAGGCGGGCAAAAAAAAAAAGTGAAAAGGGAAAAATTTCGGAAACACAAAACAAAAAAATCAAAATTTTATGCCATTTAAAACCAAGAGTATTTATTTAAAACGATGACTGAAGCATTTTGTACCTTTCCTGCCTTGATAGTCTTCCCGCCCCAGCTTTGTATGGTTTCTACAAGTGCATTGTGTTTTTTAAGTACTTTTTCAATAACAACCGATTCATTTTAAGCTCGGAAAACGAGTAGTAAATGTGCCGTGCACATGTAAATTAGCGCGAAAGCCATACAGAGCTGCTCTTTCTACTTTTGTCACTTGCAATGAAGCTAAAGAGCAGCCGACGCGCAGCGTTCTAAAGGCACGGGGTTATTTTATTCTCGGGATCCGGCACGTGCTGTAACACGTGAGAGCTCTACTAAACCAGTCATCAAAATACAAAAATCTTTACTTATACCGAGAATTGCGCGTATCAGAAGCACGATTTTTTTTTAGCGGAACTATATTAGTCGCGGAGGCAATCGGCTGTCGCGCTTCGGTCGTCTGGGCGGGATCTCCCCTTTTTTCTATTGTTGTACCCGACTGTAGCTGTAGGGTTACATGCTTTCAAACATTAGCGTTTCTTTCGTCTCCTGCGATAGCTTACCGGTATCCTGTCTAACGAAGGGACCACCGACTTCTATTGTACACTCCTTAATGATGCCCATAAGATTGTCGTTCATTGCTTCAACACTAAGGTCCTCTTCCCGAGTTAAAGCCGAATACCTGTTCTGTAGCTTGATCCGGAATTCCTCTATCTTCCCTATTAGAGCTAACTCATTGATCGGATTCTTATGTACCAGTTTCTTCCGTTCCCTCCTCAAGTCTAGACTAATTCGAGATCTTAGTATCCCATAGTGACTGCAGCGCACCTTGCCGAGCACGTCCACATCTTGTAAGATGCCAAAGTTAGAGCAGCGGATGAAGTCTATTTCATTTCTAGTTTCGCCATTCGGGCTCCTCCACGTCCACTTTCGGTTATCCCTCTCGCGGAAGAAGGTATTCATTATCCGCAAATTATTCCGTTCTGCAAACTTTACTAATAACTCTCCCCTGCTATTCCTAGAACCTATGTCATATTCCCTCATTGACTTTTCTCCAGCCTGCTTCTTGCCTACCCTGGCATTGAAGACGCCCATCAGTATAGTGTATTTTGTTTTGACTTCCCATCGCCGATTCCACGTCTTCATAGAAGCTTTCGACTTGCTGGTCATCATGACTGGATGTAGGCGCGTAGACTTGTATGACCTTCGATTGGTGCCTCTTATTAAGTTTCCCAACAAGACCTGCCACTCTCTCGTTAATGCTATAGAATCCCTGTATATTACCAACTGTATCCCTATTAATCAGGAATCCGACTCCTAGTTCCCCTCTCTCCGCTAAGCCCCGGTAGTACAGGACGTGCCCGCTTTTTAGCTCTGTATAAGCTTCATTTGTCCTCCTAACCACACTGAGCCCCATCATATCACATTTAATGTCCGGTGATTCCCCCAATAGCACTGCTAGACTCGCCTCACTAGATAATGTTCTAGCGTTAAACATTGCCAGGTTCCGATTCCAATGGCGGCCTGTCCGGATCCAGAGATCGGACTTAATACTCCTTCATTAACCCTAATTCACCTTAGTCTACGCTTATCCTCCTTACTACGGTATAATGCTTGTTAATGCACCTTAATACACCCTAATGAACCATTATCCGCCATAATCCACCTTCATTCAATCACTAATGAATCACTAATTAATTTGGCTAATCATTACCCTCTTTACGCGGCTGGACATTCTTTGGGTCGCTTCTGGCCTTCCTGGGTCACGTGGTATTTTCTGTTCACAACTCGTTAAAACAGACGTTTGGGCTAGTTGGCAAGACATATTTGAAACAGAACAGCACGATTTTCACGGGGATAAGCAGGGAGAAACGACACAGAAGAGCGCTGAGTTGCAACTGAAGTTTATTGCTTGGAACGAAGAATATATAACAGCTCCAACCAACAGAAGAAAAAAAAAACCATACATATATTCACAATCATACACGCTGCACTGAACGTTATGTCGGTCAAACGGGGAGATGCCTTAATGAACGCCTGAAGGAGCACAACAATCATGTGCATAATACAGTAAAAGATCATCTGGGCATCCACTGTAGAGACTGCGACACCAGGGCCTGCCACCATGACTTCGCTAGAACACAAATTTTAAGTAAACATAGCAGCCAACTAACCCGTGAAATCACCGAAGCAGCGCACATCGCCTGGTCAAAAGACGCATGCGTCAGTAGCCCCTCGTTATCCATTACATCCAAAGAACTAGCGTATTTAGCGGGGGGGATATGATGATTACAGGTACCTCCTCTGTTCAGTGCAGCGTGTATGATAGTGAATATATGTATGGTTTGTTTTGGTTTCTTCTGTTGGTTGGAGCTGTTATATATTCTTCGTTCCAAGCAATAAACTTCTTTTGCAAGTCAGCGCTCGTCCGTGTCATTTTCCCCTGCTTGTCCCCGTGAAAACAGCGCTGTTCTATTTCAAACTGTTCACAACACCACCTTTAAACAGATCTAAAGGTTTTCGCCTTAAAGGTAAACGCAATGCGGACTAGCGTTCATCACCCGCAATACCACGGCTATATACTTGCCAGTAATTTTTTTCAGGGCCTGCATTCATTGCATGACTGACGTATACATCGGCGTAAGCTGCAACTAATAGCTCTTCTAAAGCCGCTATTTCAGTTTTTAGTAAAGCAAGCAACGGACCCTAGCAATCGCGAAAAGTGCGATCGGGAGGCTGTATCTTCACACATAAATGTGAATAAGTCTTGGGAGTCTAGTCTTGTCTAGTCTTGGGAGCGATCACTATCTCGTTGTTATCAGTATCCCTTCCAAAGGGCATAAAAGGAAAATGAAGCTGATTCCACATACCAAATGGGATGTATTCCGATACGTAAGAAACCGCAATTGACAGCTCACCGATATAGCAGACCTCAGTGCGTGGATGAATGAGCTTATCCAGGATGTGGACAATGCCACAACCATGGCACCGATAGAAGAGGAAGGCCCCGTGCCAGACTCAACACTACTAGGTCTATGGGAAAAGCATCAAGACTTTCAGCAGAGATCGCTGAAGAATAAGATCAACCGCACGCTGCGCCACGAACTCGCCGCCCTAGAGAAAGCGATTCAGGACTACTCTAGCGAGCTCAGCACTATGCAATGGAACCAATTATGCGACAACATGAATGGCCAGTTGAGCAAAAAGAACCCCTGGACCCTGCTTAAACACATGCTAGGTCCACAACACTCTAAAAGTGCTGGTCATAAAAGGATTCAGAAAATCGTACACAGTTTCCCGGGAACAGACTCTGAATTCATAAACCTCTTGATTGGGCAATATCTTAATACAGAACGGGAGCCGGGTGCGTATATAGAGCACAGAGGAGACGAAAACACAACATTAGACGAAGACATCACCGAGGCCGAAGTACGCGCCGCTCTCAGCTGCCTACGCACGACATCATCAGCCGGTAAAGATAAGATCACGAACAAAATACTCAGGAATCTAGATGACCCTACCATAACAATGATCACCAAGCTTTTTAATCAGCACTGGCAAAACGGTACACTCCCGCAAGAGTGGAAGCACGCTAGCGTGGTCTTTATTCCTAAACCAGGCGAGTCACTCAGCCTAGAGAACCTCAGACCCATATCCCTTACCTCTTGTCTTGGTAAGGCTATGGAGCATGTGGTTCTCAATAGGCTGGTTGACTATGCTGAAACCAACAACCTCTTCCCAGAGACAATGATCGGCTTTCGACCCAAACTGTGCACCCAAGACATACTGTAGCAAGTACAAAATGATATCCTTAACCCAGCGCCTATACGCGCAACTCGAACAGTGATGATGATGATATGTAGTGTTTATTGGCGCAAGGGCCAAGTGTGGCCAAAGAGCGCCAAGGCAGCACGTGTTGGTAAGTTCGCAATGTAGTTATGAGTTCTATGGGGTTAATGTAAAGTGGCTGTATAGGGGCCTTAAAAATAGTCGCTCTAGAGTGCGTAAAATCTATATGTAATAAGATTATGTCGATGACAAATGACGTGTTCTATGTGTAATAAAATCCATCGTGAAAGAGTGATGCAATACAGAAAATATCTTAGATGTTGAAATTACCTGGAGCAGCACTGCCTCGCCAGAGCCCTTGAAACACAAGGAAGGGCCTAGAGGCATGTGCTATATGAAACACATATCACAGCGGACTCCTCTAAACAGAGGAGACGCTACGAGTGTGTGGGGCTAATAACATGTAATACAACATCTTTCAGGAAGCCCAGGACTGCGCTGGAGTCAAACAGCGGTTCTGGGCCTAGTAACATTACTGGATGAAGGGGGATGTGCTGGCGGTATGCTACGGGAAAATGTTTCTTTCGTTCAGATTCGGCTTTCCGACACTCCAGGAGGACGTGGAGGACGGTCAGCCTCTCCCCGCATCTACCACAGGTTGGAGGCTCGTTTCCGGTGAGTAAAAAGTTATGTGTGCCAAATGTGTGTCCTATTCTTAGACGACAGAATAGGACATCTGTCCAGCGTGATTTTGTTACGGAAGGCCAGAATCCTAACTGTGGCTTTATCACGTGGAGCTTATTATTTGTTTCCGCGTCCCATAGCCGTTGCCACTGGTTCCGTAGTTTCCTCCGTAAGAAGGGCTTCAGGTCTGTGACAGGAACTGCAGCGGTGGGATTAGCAGAATGCGATGCAACTGACGTGGCCATCTGGTCCGCAAGAACGTTACCTTCGATGCCCCTATGACCTGGCACCCAGCATACGATGACATGCTGATTACCTATATACGCTTTACACAGAGCAGAATAAAGTTCGTTAATTACTGGATTTTTGTGGTTAGAGAAAGCCATCAAGGCCTTCACAACACTAAGGAACTCCGTATATATGACTGCTTTCTGGAGTTTTGATTTCCTGATATGCTTCACAGCCGACAATAGTGCGTAGGCCTCAGCCGTAAAGATACTAGTTTCCGCATGCAGTACATCGGTTTCCGAGAAGGATGGCCCGACGGCTGCGTAGGACACCCCGTCGTGTGACTTCGATGCGTCTGTGTAGAACTCCGTGCAGGAGTGTTTGTGCTGGAGTTCCCGGAAATGCATTTGGATTTCAATCTCTGGAGCGTTTTTTGTAACTTGCATGAAAGATGTATCGCATTGTATCAACTGCCACTCCCAAGGAGGTAGCAGCTTGGCTGGATGCATTAGGCGAAGTTCGAGGATTGGAACATGCATTTCATGACTAAGCTCCCTCACACCCAGCGAGAAAGGCTGTCTTACGGAAGGACGATTACGAAATAGTGTAGCATATGTCATGTCGTTAATGGTATTAAAACACGGGTGTTGAGGATTAGAGTGGACTTTCAGAAAATATGTTTGGCTGATGTATGTTCTCTGCAGATGAAGTGACCACTCGTTTGATTCTGCATATAAACTTTCAATGGGACTTGTTCTGAAAGCTCCAGTGGCTAGTCGGATTCCTAGATGGTGGACTGGGTCTAGCATCTTTAGTGCGCTCGGGGCGGCAGAGTGATAAATCACGGCACCATAGTCTAATCGTGATCGAATGAGGCTTTTATAGAGTTTCAATAAACACTTCCTGTCACTACCCCACGTAGTCTGGCATAGAAGTTTCATTATGTTCATTGTTTTGAGACATTTTTCTTTAATATATGTTTAATGTGGGGGACGAAAGTGAGTCTGTAGTCAAGTATGACACCTAGAAATTTGTGTTCTTTGTTTACAGGTATCTGTTGTCCACGCAGTTCTATGCAAGGATCTGGGATAAGTCCTCTCTTTCTTGTAAAAAGAACACAAGAGCTTTTGTTAGGATTGATCTTAAATCCATTCCTGTCTGCCCACATTGACACTTTGTTCAGGCCATGCTGTACCTGTCTCTCGCAGACTGCGAGGTTACAAGATTTGAAAGCTATTTGAATGTCGTCCACGTAGACAGAGTAAAAGATGGCGGGTGGTAATGAAGCACGAAGCGTGTTCATCTTCACGATAAAGAGCGTGCAGCTGAGCACGCCTCCTTGGGGTACACCCGTTTCTTGTGTAAAAGGACGTGAGAGTGCATTGCCGACTTTTACCCGGAAGGTACGATTTGACAGATAGCTTTTTATTATATTACGCATATTACCGTGGTTGCCCATTTCTGACAGGTCTCTTAAGATTCCGTAACGCCACGTTGTGTCATACGCCTTTTTCATATCGAGAAATATCGATAGGAAGAACTGTTTATGTATAAATGCGTCCCGGATATTTCCTTCAACACGTACGAGATGATCGGCTGTGGACCGGCCTTCTCGGAAGCCGCACTGATACGGATCAAGCATTTTGCTCATTTCAAGGAAATGGATGAGTTGCCGATTAATCATTTTTTCAAATACCTTACAAAGGCAACTCGTGAGGGCGATCGGGCGGTAACTTGCCACTAAGGAAGGATCTTTGCCTTGTTTCAAAACAGGAACCACAATGCCTTCTTTCCATGCAGTTGGGAGGTCTCCTGCAGCCCAAATGGTGTTGAAAAATGTGAGTAGTGTAACTTGGGTGTCATTGGGTAGGTTTTTGATCATTTCATACATGATTCTGTCAGATCCCGGTGCAGAGCTCTTGCATGAGCTCAAGGCAGCTCTTAACTCGGCAATACTGAAAGGGCAGTTGTGCGATTCATTCTGTAGACATTTTCTTTTGAGTGGCTTACATTCTTCTATTTGCTTATACTTCAGGAAGGATTTCGAATAATGTTTTGAACTTGACACACTCTCGAAGTGTTCGCCAAGTGAGTGCGCCTGATGTTGCAGCGTATCAGCCTGTGTGTTTACCAGAGGGAGTGAATATGTTTGTCTCCCTCTAATTTTGTTTCCGCGGTTCCAGACTTTCGCCTCATCTGTAAACGTTGATGTTCGATAAAAACTTTTGCCAACTCTCTCTTCTGGCCTGTCGGCGGGTTCTCCTGCCTTGAGACTTAACTTTCTTAAAGTTAACAAGATTCTCTGCAGTGGGCGAAGCACGTAGCAACCCCCACGCTTTGTTTTGATACCTACGTGCGACTCTACATTCATCGTTCCACCACGGGACATGCTGTTTGCATGCCGAGCCACTTACTTCGCGTATGCATTTACATCCGGCATCCATTATGAAGGCTGTGAAGTATTCCACAGCAGCATCGATTTCTAAAGAAGACATGTCATCCCATGATATACTAGTTAAATTTCGGAATTCCTCCCAGTCTGCTGTGTCAATCTTCCACCTAGGAGCCTGTCGTAGATATTCATTTTCTTTAAGTGTTCTTAATAGTATGGGGAAGTGGTCGCTTCCGTAGGGATTATTCGTAACTTCCCATTCGAGTTCGGGCAGTATAGACGGGGAAACTATGCTGAGATCAATTGAAGAAAAGGTATTGTTTGCAAGACAGTAATAAGTGGGTTTCTTCTTATTCAGCAAGCACGCACCAGAAGAAAAAAGGAACTGTTCAACAAGACGACCTCGCGCATCTATACGAGAGTCGCCCCAAAGGCGGTTGTGCGCATTGAAATCGCCAAGAACATAAGGTTCTGGCAATTGATCTATAAAGGATTGGAATTCGTGTTTCGTTAACTTGTAGTGAGGGGGCACGTAAAGAGAGCTAATGGTGATGAGTTTGTTTAGGAAAACAGCTCGAACCGCCACTGCCTCAAGGGGCGTTTGTAGCTGTAAACGCTGACAAGAAATACTTTTATGAATAAAAATGGCAACACCGCCTGATGATACGACAGCATCATCGCGATCTTGGCGGAACTTGACATACTGTCGGAGAAAGTTTGTGTGTTGTGGTTTTAAATGTGTTTCCTGTAGACACAGCACTTTTGGATTGTGTTTTTGTATAAGCTCTTGCACGTCATCAAGGTTCCTAAAAAGACCTCTGACGTTCCATTGAATAATTTGTGTCGCCATTTTGAAGGTAATTAAGTGCTGTGTGTATGGAAACGGAGGTGATGCCTTAAGTTACAGAGCTCTTTCGAGGCCCTGTAACGGGCGTTCTACTCTTTCTGGAGCGTTCGAGGGAGCCTCGCCGCTCCTTAGGCGCTTGGTGCGCCTTGAGGATAGGTGTAGTGTCCATTGCCTCTTGTGAGGCGCCGGACACGTGCTCTTGCGAGCGAGAATTTACCAGCGAGGGCCCTGCCTTGGAGGGCAAGACCCCTGCACCCACCAGCCCGGAGGTTGATGGGGCTCCCTCGGGGATTTGGCTGCGCCGGCTGTTGCCAGCGCTGGAAAGGGCCGGGGAGGTTGGGGCAGCCTCGGCTGCGCCCACCTTCGGGGTCGATGGCCCCGTTTGCTGAGTAGGCGGAGCAGCGCTAGCTGCACCCGCCGCGGGGGCAGATGGCGTGACTGCCGACTCACTTCCTGTGGGTCGTACAGCCACCGGAGGCCGTTGTGACGCTGCCCCCTGACGCGCCACTTCGGCAAAGCTTTTCTTTGGCAGGTACGCTACCCGCCTGCGTGCCTCTTTGAAGGATATATTCTCCTTTACTTTGATCGTTACGATTTCTTTTTCCTTCTTCCATGAGGGGCACGACCGCGAGTACGCGGCGTGATCCCCGTCACAGTTTACATAGTGGAAAGCGTTCTCACAAGCTTCAGAGGTGTGTTCTTGGGCACTACATTTAGCACAAGTCTGGCGGCCTCGGCAGCTCTGCGAGCTGTGGCCGAAGCGCTGGCATTTGAAACAACGGAGTGGGTTTGGCACGTACGGCCTAACACGGAGCTTGATGTACCCGGCCTCAATTGACTCGGGCAAGATACTTGATCCAAAAGTAATTATAAGGTGCTTCGTCTGAATCTCTTTACCATCCCGCCTCATCTTAATTCTTCTGACGTTGATCAGATTTTGTTCGCTGAAGCCCTCCAGGAGCTCCGCCTCAGTCAGGTCAATCAAATCATCATCTGACACAACACCACGGGTGGTGTTCATTCTACGGTGCGGGGTTACTGTTATGGGGGTCTCCCCAAATGACACTAGTTGCGGTAGTTTCTCATATTGTTTTAAATCGCGGAGCTCCAAGAGGAGGTCGCCGCTTGTCATCCTCGATACCTTATAACCTGGACCAAAAACATCAGTCAGAGACTTTGAAACAAGGAATGGTGAAATGTTTCGCACTGCTTTGTTTAGCTTTTCAGAATGAACAACGTGGAAGCGGGGAAAATTCTGGATTTGGCGTCCAAAAAACCTGAAGACATCTTCGGTGCGCCCTCGTTTCTGAGGGCGATCAACAGTTTCCATGAAGAAATATATACATTCGGCAACAGCGCCGACCACCCACCACGGAGCCCAACGAGGGGACGCGGCAGAGCTTGCATACAAGACTGCACGACGCCAGTCGTACGCCGTCACTATAACCGAATATGGTGTACCCAAGGTTGGATAGCCACACAGGGTTAACCCTCGCCGCCAGGAGAAAGGAAGTAAACAGAAGAGAAAAGGAGACAGGAAAGGTAAAAAAGTGAGAGATAAAGACGAAGATTGAAGGAGGGAGAGACAGGAAAAGGCGACTGCCGATTTCCTCCGGGTGGGTCAGTCCGGGGGTGCCGTCTACGTGAAGCCGAGGCCAAAGGGGTGTGTTGCCGCCGCCGAGGGGCCGTAAAGGTCCGAACACCCGGCATTGGCTCAACCCCCAGGATCCCCTTTTCCCCGGACACGGCTAAGCCGCGCACGGCTACACGCGGGAGGGTCCAACCCTCGTGTGCTCGGGTACGTGGTGTCGCAACACACCAAACGCCTGCTGACGCAGACGCCCCTGCGGGGCAACTCGAACAGTGTTAGCATTACATACACAAAGCGTTTGACAATGTCTCACATCGAGCCATTCTAGAAAACGTATCCAACATGAACGTAGGTAAGAGAACATATACCTATTGTTACGAATGATGTTTATTTACAGGGTGAAACGGTGAAACGAGGTCCGAGAGGGAAGCTACAGGCCAGGCCCAGCCGGCGCACAGTACCGCGAGGTCACGCGCGCACACTCTACTTCGTCTTTCTCTGCCTCAGCCGCAGCCGCGCAGTGCTGCGACATTTTCCCCGGGGGCAGACGAAGCTCGCTGAGCGAGTTAAAGGGACCTATGATGGCACTGCTTGAGTCTGGCCACGTGAACAACTTGCGTCGCCCGTGAACGCCGATTACTTGCCGTCACTTTGGCGACGACATAGTTCACATCGCTCAAGCGGTTGAGTATAACGAATGGTCCGGTGTCCCTTTTTGCGGACAGGTGTCCACAACCAAACATAATCACCGGGAGTAAAACTGACGGGGATATGCCGCGCATCATAGCGAATCTTGCTGTTGCCTTGTGAGGACAACGTCCTAAGATGCGCCAGTCGACGTGCTTCCTCAGCATGACACAGAGTTTGGGCGATGGAAGGATCTTCTTGGCACGATAAAGGTAGAATAGTGTCCAGAAAGCTCTGGGGAGCGCGTGCGTACAGCAAAAAGAACGGCGCATATCCAGTAACTTCGTGCTTGGCACTATTGTACGCGTACGTTACAAAAGGTAAGACGGCGTCCCAATTCTTGTGGTCAGCAGCGACATACATTGATAACATGTTGGTAAGGGTTCGATTCGTCCGCTCCGTGAGGCCATTGGTTTGCGGGTGGTAAGGAGTGGCATGACGATATGCAGAACCACAAAGCCGCAAAAGTTCTTCAACGACGTCGGCGGTGAATTGCCGTCCACGGTCACTGATGACAACACGGGGAGCGCCGTGACGGAGTATGACGTGATGCAACAAAAATGAAGAGACATCTGCTGCAGTGGCAGATGGAAGTGCCGCCGTTTCCGTGTAGCGAGTAAGATAATCTACGCATACTATAATCCAGCGGTAGCCAGCTGACGTCTTTGGGAGCGGGCCAAGCAAGTCGATGCCCACTTTTTCAAAGGGTAACGTCGGTGGCTTAACTGGTTGTAAATAGCCTGCGGCCGTCGTCGTTTGCTTGTGGCGCTGGCAAACAGTACAGCTGGCGACATACTGTTTCGTTGTTTTCCAGAGCTTGGGCCAGAAGAATCTCTGTCTAAGTCGGTGTAGTGTGCGTGTAAAGCCAAAGTGCCCGGACGTGATATCGTCATGCATGGAACGAAGGACAGCAGGGCGCAGGTTTTCGGGCACAACTAGAAGCAATGGGGGACCATCAGCTGAGTAATTTTTTTTTGTACAGCAAACCATTACGAAAAGTAAACGGTGTTGTTCCTGCTGGCTCACGTGCAGCTGCTCGTAGGGATTTCAAGGTAGGGTCGCAACGTTGCTCGCTCTCGAAGGTACGCAGGTCTGGAAAGTCGGAAGAGATGGAGACTAGGTAGTCGTCGAAGTCATCATCCTCAGCTTTAGTGTGCGGCGAAGGGAACGGGATAGGCAATCAGCATCCGTGTGACAGCGTCCGCTCTTGTAGTTAACGGAAAAGCTGTACTCTTGAAGGCGCAAAGCCCAGCGGGCCAACCGGCCAGACGGGTCACGCAGCCCAACCAGCCAACAGAGTGAATGATGGTTAGTCACTATCGTGAATGCGTGGCCATGTAGATAGGGACGGAACTTCTGAATGGCGAAGACGACTGCTTGGCACTCGAGTTCAGTAACAGTGTAGTTTGTCTCCGCTTTTGTAAGTGTCCGACTAGCGTAGGCAATGACATGCTCACGGCCATCGCAGAGTTGAACAAGCACAGCGCCAACACCCGCACCGCTGGCGTCAGTGTGCAGCTCAGTTGACGCCTCCGGATCAAAATGCCGCAGTACTGGTCCAGAAGTCAACAAAAATTTCAGCTGTTGAAACGCCGACTCGCAGTCAGCAGTCCACAAGTATGGGGTGTCTTTGTGAAGGAGAGACGTGAGGGGAGAGGCAAGCTGTGCGAAATTCTTGATAAAGCGTCGGAAATATGAACAAAGGCCCAAAAAGCTTCGCAGATCTTTCACCGTTTGTGGCTGTTGGAAGTCGCGAACCGCTGCTATTTTTTCAGGGTCTGGTCGTATGCCGTCTTTGTCGACCAGAAAGCCTAGTACGAGGGCTTGACGCTCACCGAAATGACATTTCTTCGAGTTTAAAATAAGGCCAGCTTGCTGGATACAGTCAAGAACGATCGACAGGCGCTGATTGTGCTCGAGAAATGTCCGGCCGTAGATAATGACGTCGTCTAAATAGCACATGCAAATTTCCCATTTCAGTCCGCGGAGCACGGTAACCATAAATCGCTCGAATGTCGCTGGAGCGTTGCATAAGCCAAAGGGCATAACGTTGAATTCAAAGAGACCGTCAGGTGTCACGAAGGCTGTCTTCTCCTTGTCTGAGGGGTGCATGGGAATTCGCCAATATCCTGACCGCAAATCAACAGAAGAGAAATACGACGCGGAGTGGAGGCAGTCGACGGCGTCATCTATTCGTGGTAGGGGGTACACGTCTTTCTTTGTGACGGTGTTTAGGCGGCGATAGTCCACACAGAATCTCCATGAGTTGTCTTTTTTCTTGACTAGGATCACAGGAGCAGCCCAAGGGCTAGATGATTCCTGGATCACTCCTTTCTGTAACATTTCTTCGACCTGCTCGGCGATGACTTTTCTCTCTGAAGGTGAAACGCGGTAGGGCTTCTGACGAATTGGCGTTGCTTGCCCTGTATGGATGCGGTGTTGCATACGAGACGCCGGTGGTGTATGGGACGCTCGTTGGCCTTGAGCAAAATCAAACACTGTGGCGTAGCGAGCGAGCACAGCTTCCAGCAGACACTGCTCACTAGAAGACAGCGACTTGTCAATCATGCGCTTAATGTCAGCAGAATTATCATAGTTGGAGTCGGGGTTGGACTTTTTTTCGGCAGTTGACATTTCGACCGTTCCGACGCTGACAATGGCTTGTTCATCAAAACTTGCCAGTTTAAGTCCTAGCGGCAATGTTATAGATTGGGTTGAAACGTTCATTGTCCACAAACGAGTACAACCATCAGTGGTGACCACGAGGGAGCGAGGGACTATCGCATTTTTCTTGAGCGCATTGTTATAATCGGGCTCGGCTAAACCACAACAAGAACCTGTACGAGGGCGAGAAGTAGTGACAGGTACAAACATTGCAGTCTTAGGGGGCAAACACACATCTTGTGACACGGTGAGAACGTCAGCGGCATCACTGGTGCTATCTGTCATTGAAGTTCGCGCGTCGCGGCGAAGAGAAATCGCGCCACTTCCACAATCCAAAGTTGCCCCCCACTCACGCAAGAAATCAATTCCTAAAATAATGTCATGCGTTGTACGTGCAAGCACAATAAATTCACTTCTAAATGTCTGCTCCCCTATCGTAACTGAAACAGAACAGACCCCAAGTGGGCGCAACCTTTCCCCGCCAACTCCACGAAAGGCAGCGTTCCGATCCCAAGAAAACATAACTTTTTGTCCAAGACGATTTTTGAAGGACAGGCTCATAACAGAAACTGCCGCCCCAGTGTCAACTAAAGCAAAAGCACTCACATTGTCAACTAAAACGCACACTTTGTTTTTTAAACAATTTCACACAAGGGGGTATTGATGAAGATGAACATATTGCGGCCTCACCCCCGTCAGTCGCACCAGCTAGTTTCCCAGCGGCGGCGGTGATAACGAGCGACGACGAGGTGATGGAGAGCGTCGCTGTCGTGTCGGTGGTGGTGTCAGGCTGCGATCGGAAACGGGGGAGTCACTGCGGTTCGCGCGTCCCTGCTGCAGCCGCTGGAAGGAACTGGGATATGGCCAGGGCTCGTCAGCGGGCACGTGGGGCGTGTAGGAATTAAACCGTGGAGCACGCTGCTGGCGGCGGTGGCAATACCTAGCAATGTGTCCAGCCACACCGCAGCTGTAGCAAGTGCGGGAGTCGCGGCTTGTCGCGGGTGACACCGGTGACATGGGTGTCATGGGTAGAAACGTACTCTCAGGCTGGTTGTAGGAGGGAATAGCCCGCGGAACAAATCGTTGTGGTGCATCTTGTCGGCGTCCCAGACTTGTCGGTTGCGGTGGCAAGTTGCTGCGCTCCGTACGATCAGCATAGGTCCTGCGAGGTTCTCGGAAACTCTGAGGTGCCCAGGTGGACGGTGGCACACGAGAACGATGATCAAATGCACACTGATGGCACACATGAGCGTCGTCAACAACTTTAAGGCGTTCCAGCTCTTCTTTAACCACTTGCCGAATCACTGAGGAGATGTCGTCGTGGCTTGGGACGGACACACTTGCGATAGTAGTAACATTGTCCCATATTCCCACCATATTGGCAATGGTGGGAATTACCAAAAGCATTTTGTAGCTAATTTTTTAGTTGGGGAAATGATAATTTGTTGCAGCTCGTTTTTAGTAGCAAATAAAAAAAAACAGTTTCGCCCGAAAGGTGAAGGATCGATATCGATAGCAAATTAGCAGACAGCCTTACGGTGTAAGGATAGTAGTTTTAACGGCTGTGTAAGCTTGTAAACATTCACTTACTGACTAAATTAACAAGCATGGTATCAGCCCGCAACAGGCGAATATGAACACATATCGCTCGCGATGACCGTGGACATTCGCCGTCAAAACACTTGCGTGAGCAAGTAAACTCAGCGGCGAGAGCGCAGCACATGCAAAGCTACGAGCCACCGGCCCACGTAGACTATGCCCTCAAACCAGATCTCTTTCAAGATAACGCCCACGCATCTACGCGCCATACGCAGTTGCTGCTGAGTTACAACGCCCCCTCCCTCCCCCGGTGGCGTATTTCCAATTGCTAGTAGGTACAGCGGAGCGTGGCACTTGCGGAGACGACGGACGTTTGCGCGTATGTGCGAGTAAGAGCGGGTGCGAGAGAAGAAATGTTGGGACTTTGGCTCCGTGATTATACGACCCTGCCTGGGCACTACGGAGGAGTTTCTTGTATGCGCTTGTTCCTAGGCGTGCCGGCAGAAGTCGCGGGGCGCGGTAGTGCGGAACTTAGCATCGCAAGTTGGCGGCTCGACGAAATTATATTTATTCAATCATGTTTTTACTAATGACAAGAACGTGTCATTATTTCGCATTATTGGCGGCGCCTCCAGGACGCCAAAGCGGCAACGGGGACATCAAAGCTAGAAGCCGGACTGGCCCGTGGGTTGGGGCTCGCACAGGCCTGCGCGTGCTAGGGGAGTATAAGATCGTCTGTCCGTTGTCGCGGACAGCCATTTTTTTAATGCGAACACCCCCTGGCACGCTTCGGCCTCCGCGGCCCCAGCCCACGGGCCGCCCTGCTTCCAGCTTTGATCCCCCCGCTACCGCTTGGGTGCTCCTGCGGAGATCCTGCGTCGCCTGCTTTAATATAACCTCAGGTGCTCTCCTGAGGTCTCCGTTTGCCGGTTACATGTGCCCTCCTGGAGCAGTGCTTGTAAAAAATTCGATTTATCGTCGCGACGAAAAAAACGACCCGTGACTTATACAACACCTTTCAGAACATTGCCCCTTCAGACACAGCGATCACCAAGCGGCGTCTGCGCCCACTGCCTCACTGCGCGGGCAGCCAGCGGCAGAGCCTAAACAAACTCGACCGTACTCCGCTATGCCGGCATGTCTAGAAGACAAACAATACAACGCGCGCTAAGAAGCCTCCGCCGTAGTGCCTAGGCAGAGTAACATATTCAAGGAGCAAAAGCCCCTAGATTTTCTCTCTCGCGCCTGCGCAGAAATGTCGAGCGCCGTAAAAAGCGCCACGCCCCGCTGTACCTTCTAGAAACTGTAAAAACGCCCCCCACCCCCCCGCGGCCATGCGCGTGACACAAGACGGCGTGCTCCCTCGCCGCTTTCGTCCCTTGCGCGCACGAGATTGAGCCCCGATTACCGGCTCATACTCGCACGATTTCACTCTCACTTATAGCATACGGCAAGCGGCGACGGTGTTATCCACCTTAGAGATTAGGCGGAACATCATGGCGATGGCGACGGCAAAAATGCACTTGGTGTGCCCATATAGTTGCCATTGCAATGGCAGCAGTTTCGTCCCATTTGTTTTGTTTGTTTTTTAAATTTTCAGCAACTAACAGTACAGGAATATGTCAATCTATAGAGGACGTTAGGACGCTTTCGCGGTCGGGGGAACCCGGTAGCACCCGCAAAAAAAAAAAAAGCTTTATCTCTCTTTCTTAGGAATCGGTAGAACACGAAAGTGAAACGTGTCTGTACGCGAAGAATTAAATCGCAAGTAGCCTTCATCGGCACCCTATCACTGCACAGTGAGCCGCGACCATCGACACAAGCGAAAGTTGTCGAACGACTCGCGACCGGGAAACATCCCCCCGAGACACTGCATTGCACGCGTCGGAGCACTGCGCAAATCCGCCATAAGCAACAGGCGCTCGAAAATCGTACAAGTGAAATCGAACGGTTTGTTAGTCAATCGCTTCGCGAACTCACAGTCCGCTGCTGCGAAAGGCGCACAATTTGAGGGCAGGAAACCGTGTTGTAGGCTTGCTTCGCCCGCAGCGTCCTGCTGCCGAGTCGCTTGGGCAAAGGCACTAGCATTTTGGTCGGGCTCCGTGGTGTCTTCGGCAGCCAGCTGAGTTGCGACGCGTTCAGGTTCGGGTATGCGCATGGCTGAGTTAGCAGCGTGCGCAGCCAACGTGGGAAGCATCCTGCTTCACGCAGGCATGTCTGTCACCGGACCAAAGCGAGATTAGCCCGTCGACCTCGTTGCCTGTCTGCGCTACTTAACGCATCAGTTTTCTTAGTTGGTGCCATCGCAAGCTAAGCAGTAGGCGGCGTGTAAGCACTGTTGATCCATGTTGAACATCTTAGTTGAAATCAAGAAAAAGAAATGGGCATGGGCAGGACATGTAATGAGGAGGGAAGATAACCGATGGTCATTAAGGGTTATGGACTGGATTCCAAGGGATGGGAAGTGTAGCAGGTGGCGGCAGAAAGTTAGGTGGGCGAATGCGATTAAGAAGTTTGCAAACATGCATGGCCACAATCAATACATGACCGGGGTAGCTGGAGAAGTACGGGAGAGGCCTTTGCCCTGCAGTGGGCGTAATCAGGCTGATGATGATGATGCTGATGATGACGACGACGACGATGAAGTTGCACTTTCTAGGCGGCACAGGCTAAATCCGATGCGAAAGTCCCACCATGCGTGCAAACTTCGTCGCCTCAGCAGAAGGCCTACACCGCCTACACCATGCTACACCGTGTGGGAGCCTCCGCTGCGCCGAGACTACCGAAGCGCTCACTGCCGGCGGTTGTTAGTGTCATGAAGCACTCCACTTCACCGCTACTAGATGGCGGCGCAATCCCTGTCACTTTAAAGCCCCTTTAACTTCGTAAAGTACTGCCACGCTTTGAAGAATGCCGCCTCCTCCTCGAGCGCTCTTGCCGAAGCCGACGCCGCGTCGCTATTGGCCTAATGGCATCACGTGGCCCCTTGCGCCGGCTTCGTTTGTTTACAGTCCCGCTTCAGTGCCATTTTTGCTGGAGAAGCGGCGCTTGTAGTTGCCATTCCTTCCATTCCTATTCTGTGTTGTTTTGATTTTGTGAACGCCTTGAAGGAAGTTTTGTGGCAAGTGCGACGTCGCTTCACGTCATTTTCTGTTACGACGACCTACTGGGCGTTCGGATGCCAATATAGTTTTAGCAAAGGCAAGAATCTGTTCGCGATACCGTCCGGTAAGCGCGACGGGTTAGGAAGAAAGACATGGCTTCACTGAATCGGGAGGAGAGAACTTCCGACCAACTGCCTCCGCGCGTCTATGCGAGGTATGTTGCGAGTCTCTCAGAGTATAGTATGTGCCAGGCTTGCGTATTGTGCTGCGGGCAATAACGTAGTAGATATTGCACAGTTCACTGTGCATGTTGTCATATCTACGCACGCTTCAACACGATTTTTACGCAACGTCTGCTCTGTTTATGTACGCATTACGTGGTCGTGTTAGTCGTATTTGGTGCGCGTAATCGTCTTGTACGCCAACCGGCTTGAGTTCGCGGGCACGCGAGGTTGCGTGCGATAACTTGATCACGAAATTTTTAATATTCAGCGCAGTCCTTTTGACAAAATTTCAGTCTAGATCATGAAAGCGCCTCAGGAGAGCAGCTCTCTGCCTTTTGTGGTTACTTACTAGCCTTCTTTAGATAGACTAGCTTTGTTTGCCACATTTGTTCGTGTTCCTCGTTGGCGGTCGCCCGGTGAATTTGCGATACAGAGGCACCAATGAAAAGCGTGCGTGCTCTCCCGAAACCGTGTTACGCGGTGCGTTCGTCGTCGAGCGACCGCATCATGGGTAATTGAGACGTATGTGCTAATTCGCGTCAGCTTTAAAGTGTGCGAAGATTCAGATGCGGTGGTGGAGCACTCGCAAAGAAAACGTGCGGTCGCCCGCCCTCTCCCTGGCTGGTTTAGTTGTCGTTCGTGCTTAGTCGTTTGCTCGTTCGTTCGCGCGCTCGTACAGTCGTTCGCTTTCTCGTTCATTCCACTATTAGTTTCTACAGTCACTATGCCTAATTGAGATGCGCTTGCTCTAGGCCTCTTATGCTGGGGCGTTTATTTACGCAATGAGACAATAAATGGTGCACACGGACTTGTGACTGCAAAGGCAAATCTGTAATGTATCTATGCTGAAAATAAACTGTTAGCTTGCAACTCGAATGCCGTTTCATATAATTTTGACCTCTCGATAAAACATCATTTCACTTGCCACAATTTTGGCCGCGTCATGGCGGCGGGATTCTTTGCGCGATCATGACTTCACTAATAAAGTCATGCCTCGCAAATGTTACTTCGGAGAGAGTGCAACCGTCCTCAATGCATGCACTTCAGTCCAACTCGGTTCGCGACAAGTACTTCACTTAGTAAACGGACGAACCAACGCACGATGAAGTGTTGTTCGTGATAAGTCATTAACCTGAAAAAAATTACTGAAGCCCACAGTGGTCTTGTTTGAGATTTAGCCAAGCATTGTTATCGCGCTCCCGCTTCGCGCACGAATGCCAAAACTTATTTTATTTTCTTGTGTACGCAGAGTCCCGACTCCATGATCGGCTGCGGTATTTCTGTCGACGTTGAGACACGAGAAACACAATAGCACCAGCGCCCACCTCTGAGCCTTTGCGCGTGCTTAGATTGGCAAGCACGCACGTTGACGGCACTGTAGCTTGTAATACACTTTCGAGCCTTCAGAGCAGTGATCTCCGTCAGCCTTTGTACGTCATAGCTGATGCGCGCCGCGAATTCACATGGTAAGGGCGGCGCGGATTCTTTAGGCTGAGGGCTTGCTGGAAGCCAAGAGGTTGTCACTCGATGGTAAACGCGTTATTTACAACCATTCGCAACAAGATCTTGCTAGACGCCCTTGACAAATGTTGCGTACCTAATTGTTGGGCACGCGATACATTCGCAGTCGTCAACGCACAGCGTTAACACTCCTTCAGATACTTTTTAAAGAAATAGTTATCAAAAAATGAAACAAAAGCTGCCGCTACCGAATTTGTATAAGCATTCGACTAGAAATTCTATGCTGTACACGAAGTTACGCAGAGCTGGAAAGCCAACGTGAACGCCTAAAGAGCACTGCCTTGCTATGCGTGCATTCACTCTGCGAAAGGTCGTCTGCTGCGCTCGAGCATCGTAGGCGGCGCCACGGTTGGGGGGGGGGGGAGCGTGAAAGAGAGGAGAAACGAGGAGGAGTGAAGGCGGAGGAGGAGAGTGGCACTACTTCACGAGGTCTAAGAGGCTTTATGTCACTTGCTGTCCCGTTCACCTTCACTCAGAGCGAAGAGCTCTGCCAGCAAGGCACGTACCCAGGCGGGGGCCCAGAGGGGGGGGGGGGGGGGGGGTCCGGCCCCCCTCCAAATCAAGAGGCATAACCCCCCCCCCACCCTCGCGCCCACGCCACCACTCCTCACACATGCCTAAAGCGCCGCCACATTAATGTTGAGACTTGACAGCTATTCAGTGGTCAGAGAGAGAGAGAATAACTTTATTGAATTGGGGAAATGGGGATAGGGGATTAGGAGCTTGATGGGTGGTGCCCCAAGTCCAGGGCTCCACTGGCTTCTGCAGCTAGCCGAACGTGACCAAGAAGAGCCTTCTGCACCTTCGGGTCTGAGCTGGCGAGTTGTGCCTCCCATTGCTCCAGTGTGTTGGTTAGATTATACCTAACTAAGTAGGCATTTAAATTTGGCGGTCTATCAACATTTCCTTCTTAACGAAAATGTGCGCGAAAAAGACGTAGACGAGAAAAGAGAAACGACAAACACGGGTGTTTCTCTTTTCTCGTCTACGTCTTTTTCGCGCACTTTTTCGTGAAGATGGAACCACACCAACTCGCCCAACTCTGAGTTTTTGTCAACATTTTGCTGCCTTTTTCACTCGTTTTGGATGGCGGTAGTTATCGGCATCTCCTTGGGGTGTAAAGGCCAGTTTTCTCATAGGTTTGGTGCCCGCGTGATTAACTTGAAGTGCGTTCAATTGTCACCATCGATTCAATGGTCGCGCGCATCGCCATTGCTTCGTTAGTTCAACCTTCTTAGTCCAGACTGATCCAGGGACCAGGAAAGGGATTCGGTTCTTAGTCAGCTGGTCTGTATGCACGTGGAACGAGTTGCGGCCGGAGAAAAGTTGCGCTTAACTTTTCGTTTTTCTGCATTATTTTCTCGAGAGGGCTCGCCACAATGCTGGCAGGTACCCGGAACCATATACCCGCGATCTATAAGGTGGAAATTGATATAATGCGAAACAGCGTCCATCATTAAACCCTGCAATAACCCTTAAACCCAGAAGCAATATAAATGCCACCTGTTACCTCGTCTGGTTTTTCCTTAATTGCACAGCACCTTTCGTGCACAATTGGCAACGGGAAACATGAGTCGCAAGGTGTCTGCAAATTAAGTGATCTACAAAGGGAGAGAGCCATGGCAACAGCCAGACAGGAAGGAAAAGCGAAAATTAACAAATTGAACCGTTGTTTATGAGAATATTTATGGCTCGTAATCTTTTTACTTAAAAAAGGAAGTAGAGAAAGCGCCGCGAGATGTGGAGAATAATACTGTGTGTTTTGAATGACGCTACTACAATTATCAGTCGAACCGCCTGACGTAGCCACTTCTCTGCTGTGCTTATGTGGCTGTTTTTCTAACCTTTCGCGGTGGGAGCAGTACGTCTAGAACCGCAGCGTCTCGGGCTCTACGCAGCCATACGGGACTGGCGGCCACGCATCGTTACGCAACTTCCCAAATAACCATGCGAGTCGGTTTTGGCACTTGGTAGAGCCGTAAACGAGGGATCCAAAAGAACTGATTTTCCTGCAAATATGTATTTCTCTGTAATTCTTCCAGAGCTAACTCAAAAAACGCTGCTATAGTCGGATGCAACTTAAGTCTGCAGTGAAGCCCTGCCCACGCCCTTATAACCGCCAGCCACTGTTCCTTCGCGAGGCTGTAAATAATTCGTACTTCAAACTTTTCTTGTTACCCTGATAAGGCGGTAACCACAAAAATAAAATTATTAGCTTGTAATTTTATACGTCTTCTTTCGCCTATTGTAGTGGAATAGCGAAAGCCTAACTCTTTATTGAACTGAAATAAAATGGTTGCTTCGGTGCATCTACTTATTGTCAATTTTCACTTCAATTGGCAGCGAAGTTTCATGAGTAAAACTAGCTAAGCAGTTAAATGAACAGTACCGCAGACTTTTGCAGAGTGAAATGCTCAGGCTCCATATAGTTTGTCAATGTCTGCTGCACACCTCATTGCTTCCGCCAATGAAAAGACTCTTCAAGAACAGCGGACGCTCCGGAGCTATGAAGTATGACGCCATATTGAAAAGGCCGCATGACGATGATTTTGTTTGCTGCTGTGATTGGCTGGCGGAGTAACACGACCCCGCGTGGTCCGTGTGCCTTGGTTGCTAACTGCTTATGTTTTTTTAAAGTTGTATTCTACTATAGAAATCTTTATTTTAAGCTTTTGCTTGTTTACCTGTTCTTGGCAGTGTTCTTCCTGCGCTTCTTTTCTGCGCGAGCCCATTTGATGTGGCTCCTGGTTTGCCAAGTAAAGGAGATGTGTGTCTCTCAGGCGTACCTGTGAGATACACCTTATTTCATTTCTCTTTTGCGGGTTTACGCGTCTTTACGGCGAATGGTGGTCGTTATTCATATTTGTACTAGTAAAGGTACCCCCCTCATTTGAATAGAAAGGTCACCTTGGGTTGCCCCCCCCCCCCCCCCCCAAAAAAAAAAATCCTGGGTACGCGCCTGCTGTCAGCCATATACTTTGACGCGTGCAGCACCGATATCTCACGATAGTGAAACTATCTCCGAAAGTTACGGCCCAAGAACCCTGCCCCACGACACTTGGTACAGGGAACTACAATATAAATAAATTTCGCATGAATGATTACTTGAAGTGGTCTTGCTACAGGATGAATAAACGTGCCATGCTTGTGTTGCTCTTTTCCTCATTTTTTAATTTTATTTTCGGGCCCTTCCAGGATATGCCTACTTGAAAATTTTTCGCGGTTCCGTGGACTTAGCAATGAATGTACTTAGCAATGAATGAAAGATAACCGATACTGATGTGTGCTACCTGCTCTGCCGTAGCTTTGACAGCGCACGGCATTGAAGGAGAAGGAGCGCACCACAAAGGAGATGAAAGGTGAGCTTTGATTGCCAATAATTCACTTTGCAGCAATAAACACTTAAAAGTATTTTTTAAATAAGCTAGTTTAACTTCAAACGCATTCCCCAGACTTCGATAAAAAGTGCTTCGGGGCTCCTTTAAAAAAGTGCGGATGTACGTGCCAAGACCACGATCGAATTATGGGGCACGCTGTAGTTAAGGACTCCGCGATAATTTGGACCACCTGGGGTTCTTTAACGTGCACCTAAATTTAGGTAGATGGGTGTTTTCGTGTTGCGCGCCCCCATCAAAATGCGGCTGCCGTGACCGGTATTTGATTCCGCGACCTCGTGTTCAACAGCCCAGCACCATAGACACTAAGCAACCATTGCGGGCCCCTTAAAGCTGCCATTTAAGGCATATATAGGTGCCAGTTACTGTTCTTTAGGCATGTATAGGTTTAAATAATAACTTCGGCTGTGAATGTGACGACTGGTTAAAATGGTGATTTTTTTCCACAGGAATACAGCCCATAAACTCGTGTTTTGTGAAATTCATTTTATTTTATGACACAAGCTGAACGATGCAGGTTGCGTAGGTTACGATATTTATCTGAAATCTGACGTGACTAGATACCGCAGGAAATTTCACGAAAGCAGTGACAAACAAGCACCACCCCAGTATCTTTTTCTTTCGTTTCGTGCGCCTTTTCTCCATACAAACTAATATTCAGTAAGAGAAGGAACACTAAACGTCTACCGAAGTAAGTGGCACATACTTGTAGGCTACTTCGGAACGTTCACTCCCTTCCAGAATTGCAGAACGTTCGCGGGTCAGAAGCTTTGGGAGTAATTATTTCAGTACTGAGAACGCGAGACTTCTGTCCCGGGCAGAGAGAAGTTTCAAACTGACTACCAGCAAAAGGTACGTTGGGGATGGTGTCGAACCTTTCCTGAATGTCTGAAATGAGCCCCACATTCCTAATTGGAGTTGCGTCCGAGCACTGAAGTTTCGCGATGATGTCAGCCAAACAGATGAATCAAGCGCATAAGTGCGCTAGGACACCATCAAATGCATCGCCGCGTGGAGCAGTTTGCGCCTTTCTTAAAAAAGGTGATGTAGCTCGCTGCAGTGCTGTTCAAGGCCAAATGCAATGGAATTTTGGACCAAGTAAAAAGCCTAGCTTAAGGTAGTGCATAGATACAAGGGATCCTCGCGCAAAAGTTTACAGTTTAAGAGCGTCGCGAAAAGCTCACAAGAATAGCCGTTTTTTTTTATACCTAAACTAAAAATGGCATTTCGGTTGCCAGCATTGACGCTTAACCTGGGAAGCGTGTCTCCTCGGTAGGACCTCAGAGACTAGCTCAGAACACATGCACGCTTGCTACTGATAGCGCTTCAAGATTTGCAATCTGGATTTGGTTACTATCCGTTGGGCAAGCTGATTCTACACAAAGCCCGTCCGCACTACATAGCACCGCCATACTGGAGAGACAGGATTGGGAGTAGCAGTTGTGCGAACATGTGTGTGTAGCGACACCCAGTGTGTTGCGTAGATACTGCAGTCGCCACGGCACACCGCGATGAGCCCTCTCGCAGTCAAGACGCTTGGTCAAACTTGTGCTTTGATTCATCTCTGTGGGGGACGCAAGTACAGGCGCATGGCCAGCCTAACGACCCGAAGCCGCGACTGTCTGTGGTGTACTGAAACATCTGGGCACGGCGTGATGCAACCTAAGTCATGGCGACACCACGAGGTCACGCATTGTCTGCGCAGGTGCTAGTTCAAAAGCTGCTATCAAGAGAACTACACAATTGCCAACCATGCGGCTTTGCCAAGATTGGTTCATTAGAACCGCATCCACATGGTTAAAAAAAAAGAACGCACTAACGGGGAAAATGTACGATTCAAATTAACTCAACAATCTCACAGACTCAACGCTAGTTCATGTCTACGTAGCGCGAAGCGTCGTGCGAATCGTTGTGGCGAAGGACGCCGATCCGCATTGAGCTGGTACAGGGATCACTTGGTACAGGGAACTACAACATAAATACATTTCGCATGAATGATTACTTGAAGTGGTCTTGCTACAGGAAGAATAAACGTGCCATGCTTGTGTTGCTCTTTTCCTCATTTTTTATTTTCGGGCACTTCCAGGATATGCCTACCTGAAAATTTTTCGCGGTTCCGTGGACTTCGAATTAACGAGGACTTACTTAGCAATGAATGAAAGATAACCGATACTGATGTGTGCTACCTGCTCTGCCGTAGCTTTGACGGCGCGCGGCATTGAAGGAGAAGGAGCACCACGAAGGAGATGAAAGGTGAGCTTTGATTGCCAATAATTCACATTGCAGCAAAAAACACCTAAAAGTATTAATTAAGTAAGCTAGTTTAACTTCAAATGCATTCCTCGACAATCTCACAACAATCTCACAGGCTCAACGCTAGTTGATGTCTACATAGCGCGAAGTGTCGTGCGAATCGTTGTGGCGAAGGACGCCGATCCGCATTGAGCCGGTGGGTCTCCGGCTGCCCGAGTTGAGTTTGTGTTGTTTTCTTTTTGCGCAGCGTTTGAGACTGCACCCGGAAACCGAAACGAAATCGAACTGGTGGGTGATGCTGGATGCGCACGTAACAAAACGTGACGCTCACATCGCACTGCCTGCCACAGAGAACGGTGGTGATTTGGATTGTCGCCTACTAAACGCGTACAGTGCGCTTCTAACAGCACTACGCCCCACGCGTGGTAAAATAGATACCTGAAGATGCTTACTGCAATAGGGTTGTCGGCGATAGCTGCGAATGCGGCGTGCGACAATCCAGGAGGAAATTTGCTCGTACCGAAATAAGAAACTGTGCGCGCCGGTGATAGAGTTTCCTAAATAATGTAGGAAACGATGGTGCCGGTGTTTCTCGTGGGACGCGCCGCCTAGTATTGTGGGGAAGCTCATGTGGTGGGCGGCTACCGATCTCGATCGCGACAAAACCCGGCAGACATGCGAGGGAGCGAGTGCGCTTCTCAACGAGGACACCCGGTCAGGGAGAGAGAGCAGGATGATATGGAGGAAGAGGAGACACGGACAGAAGGGAACGAAGAAGCAGGAAAAAAAAAGAAGAAAAAGCCACCGCGTCAGAGGCTGCTGCACCTTGTATATGTACAGTAGAACCTCAGTGATACGATCCCGTTACATACAATGTCTCGGCGCCAATGTTCGCGATGGAGAAAAAAAAATTACATGATGTTTAATGATCTCTCCTAAGAGGTGAACGGTGAAAGCGTGCTCTTCCTCCTCTTATCCTTCACCTCTTTCTCTTTGCCTCTTTCTTTCTTTTAGTCATTACTGCTCACTACTAAGCATATTTAGTGTCGTTTGTAATCAATTGTGCTCATTACAAACCGTCGTTAGACATGTTGGTCCTATAGTAATCAGTAGTAATTACAAGTCATTTCAGTCATCAGTTGTTACTGGCCATTAATAAGCATTCTTAAACATTTCTAATCATTTGTAGTCGTTACAGTTCGTCGTTAGACATATTGGTCATATAATAGTCGTTACAAGTCATCACTGCTCACTAGTAAGCATTTTTAGTCATTTCCAGTCAGTTGTGGTCATCGCAAGCTGCCGTTAGGCATATCGGTCATTTCGGAGTCATTAGTAGTCATTACTAGTCATTAGTACCCCCTACCATTCTCTATTATAACATTATCGTTCACTGTCACTATCAATCATTTTTCATTCTTTAATCTGTCTTCACATGGCGTGATGACGCTTCGGCGGACAATCCGTCGGTCAAGTCTGCCGACACAAACTTCACCATGAGCCTTAGAAAGGCTTTCGCCTCAAAGAAACGGACCCAACAGAGCTACGATTATTTTTACCGGTTGATATGTTCCTGCAAAACACGATTACTAGACACCAACGTTCAGTACATCGCCAAAGTGCACTCCTATCATACATTTTCCAACCGCTAGGCCCTATGTAAAGTCCTTTTCAAGCGATCGCTGAGTCACGTGGTCAGTCACGTGGACACAGCTGGCGAGGGCCGGTCCGTGCAGCGGCGGCGGCCGGCGCGCGGCTGCAGTTGCGGTCACTTCAAGGTCACATTGTTACGCACGGTGAAACTCGCTCGACTAGGCCAGTTAAGCTTTCGCTTTAAAAAGCGAACGCGTGAGGCGCGCGCGATCGAGAACAGTATATAGCTGCCTGCCGCAAAAGCTTCCCCGCAATACATAGTATGCACGTGTTGTCACAGCTGCTGCTGTAGTCAGCTTCCGCACTACCTCCAGCCATCTTGAGGTACCTGATCAACAGGCGCGCGCATAGGCTGGCATAGGCCTATAGGTTCCCCAACATGGCGCTGCCGTGAACCGGAAGCCGCGGAGTATCGTTGAATGACGCACGTGCATGCTATGTATACTCGCATGAAAACGTCGGGGCGCAGTTTCTTAACCCGGTATCAGCAAATCCACTGGCTCATCACACGCCTCATTCACACCAATCGCCGCCAAACCTATAACGATACGCAGCTTCATCTGTTTCACAGCGCGTGGCGCTTACTGCGTAGTGCTGTTGGTAGCGTATACTGCACATTTTCAGTAGGCGATAACGCAAACGCGCCTCCGTTCCTTCCTGCAGGCAGTGCTATGCGAGCGTCACGTTTCGCTTCGACGGCATCCGGCGTTGCCCTACGAACTCAATTTCGTTTGTTCCCGTCGCCGTCTTGAACCACTACGCAACAGGAAGATAAAACGTACGCGCCTCGGGTCGCCGAAGCCCCACCAGCTTGATGTGCGTCGGTGTCTCGTGCGCGAGGACTCTCACTACGTGGATGTCCACTACAGTCGAGTCTGTCGAATAGATTTAGTTGCTTCGGATCGTACGCTGTCCCGGTTAGAATGTTTTTTCTCGCGCTCTTTCACAGACCGTATGAACGAGGTTCTACTCACTCGCGTTCTACTGTATATGTCGTTGCGAAGTGCAGATATTGCTCGTGCTACCTCGACTGCGCGATGCCGTCAGCTTAAGTTGTGTTCAGCAAATTCGGTTCGGAGCTTTTAGGCTTTGTGTCCAATGTCCATATGCGAACGTTCACCGGTATGTGCACACGCAAGCTTGGTAGCCATTAGCAGTAGTTGCCGTGGCTGATCACAAGCGAACCCCAACTCCTCTTCAAGCTTGTCGCCTGCAGTTCAGCCATGAGCGTGATCTCCATTTTAATTGTACATGGATAAGAACATATCAAGGGGAGCTGCCACCCACAATGGCACGATGCCGCTGTAGGCCTTACAACGTTGCCTTGTCTGTAGCCGGCGACCAAAGTTGAAGTTTGCAATACAGCGGCTGCGAAGCATTACGTTGACCACTTCGAAAGCGGAGGAACCACCTCGACAATGAAAATGAGGGCACCGGTGGCACGTGCAGCATTCGAATCGTGGCAACTCGGATCGCGGTCGCCATGTTTTCAACATCGCGAATGCGGATAAATGCGATAAATCGAACTAGGCATCATAAACTATTTCGGTCGCCCCTTCATATTAGTTGTGTGGAGTTGGTGGTGTCGCAGGGAATTCTAAATAACCGAGCAGGCCTGAAAATGTTCTGAGCGACTCACTTTCCTCTATACTGTTCTTCTTTTCTTTCTTTCTCCATTATTTTGCTTAATGTAAAGACAGCGGTTCCCCGGCAATAATCTTTCTACGTTGGTTTATTTACCCGAATGCAAATATCCCGGTCGCATACTACGATTCTCGGATACGCGTGCATACGTGTTTCGCACGTGCGCAGCCTTTGAAAGATGTTTTTGGTTGTGGCTACGGTACCGCTTACAGTGCAGATACTCCGGCAGCTTGTTTTATAAGTGGTCCATGCTGTGTTTGGTTATGGCCTCGGAGATTGGCGCACGCCAGCAGGTTTTCCTCCGGCCATCCCACGGAAAGAGAGCGTAGTCTCTGAGGCCGGCGTTGCTGGCTCCTGATCCGCACCGCGGCGCTCGCGACCTATTCACGAAACGGTCTGTTTGGATTTTGTGGCGAATGGACATGCTTTTCGGGGCTCCGTGGCGACGACAAAATCATAAGTTCTTGTGCATGCTTTGAGCTTGCTTCTGTTTTTATTTGCTGGTTTTTTGCATTTAAATAGTAATTGGGGGGTTTTCTTTTCTTTCCTTTTTTATGTCTCGTATTTCGGGTGCGCGGGTGTGCTTCGTGTACATTTGTTTTGCAGGATGATTAGAGCGTCCTTGCGTGCCACGTGCTCCAACACGTGCAGCCGGGTGGGACGTTGAGTGTTTGTAGTCTTTAAATAGTAGCTTGGAAACGGCAAGACAAATAGCTCTTAGTGGTTTTACTGTGCGTGTTTGGTAGAAAAGTGAGAGCGTAGCCGCGTGGTCGAGCGCGTGCGAGAGCGTGTCATACCTTCGGTCTCTGCGGCATTGATTGTTTTTGAAACAGTGGTGAGAGTTGCTTTGCGGCATTTTGAGGATTTGGATCCAGTGCGTATCGGTTTTTTCTAGAAGGCACGTGCTCTGCATTGATATAGTATTATAGTATTTGCAAAAAGCCGTGCAATACATGGCGAGAAAGCCGGTAAAGCAGGCAGTACGGGGAGCGACCCTCAAGGCAGATGAGGAGACGGGTGAGAATGGAGAGGGCGTCGAATCAACCGGCACACAATGTGATGTCGATACTAGGATGCAGAAAATGGAGAGTTTCCAGGAAGAGCTTCTCAAACAGGTACAAGAGCTCAAAAATGAGCTAAACACGGAGCGTGAGGCACGGAAGGTAGTTGAAAAGAGACAGGAAGCAGCTGAGGAAAAGCTGAACAGGGCCGCCATTGTGACCGAGAATGCGCGTGACAATGGAACGCAGACCCCCGACGCGACAGGCGCGGCAGAGTCAGAGAAATACGTGGAACGCAGGCAGAGTGATGAAGGATTAGTTGGAAAGAGAAGCATCTACCTTATAATAATAATATTTGGGGTTTTACGTGCCAAAACCACTTTCTGATTATGAGGCACGCCGTAGTGGAGGACTCCGGAAATTTTGACCACCTGGGGTTCTTTAACGTGCACCTAAATCTAAGTACACGGGTGTTTTCGCATTTCGCCCCCATCGAAATGCGGCCGCCGTGGCCGGGATTCGATCCCGCGACCTCGTGCTCAGCAGCCCAACACCATAGCCACTGAGCAACCACGGCGGGTACCTTGAGGTATCTACCTTGAGGCCGCTTCGCGGAAAAAGCAGGAGCCCAGGGGACAATGCCCCTTGTCGAGTCCGAATCACGCGGAAAATGACAAAGGGAAGCACGGAGAGGTAGGAGAGAGTGAAAGGGTGATTATCGCCGGCGACTCAAAGCTGGCTGGATGCTCAAAAGCAATTGTGGAGAGGGTGAAAGGCGATAAAAGAGTGGCGGTAGGGACATTTCCAGGGCGCACACTGGGTTCTGTCATGCAGCGAGCAAAAGAAAAGCTCGCGGAAAATGCCCACGTGCGCAACCTAGTCATAGTAGCAGGTGGGCTAAATGACGTCCTAAACAGGAAAGGGCCAGGACTAGGCCAGCGCTTGGCGAAGGGGGTGGACGACTTGAGTGAGCTATCCCCTCAGGTACAGATCGTGGTGTGCACGGTGCCGGAGGTGCCTGTGCGTGACAGCCATGTACAAAGAGCCGTAGTGGCTGCTAATGAGGCAATATGGAAAATGAGCCGAGAGAAAGGCTTCGAGGTTGTCGAAGTAAACAGGCAAGTGAGAAGTTGTGGTGGTTTTAAACGAGACGGGATCCACTTCAATTACAAGCTAGCACGAGAAGTGGGCTGGCGACTTGGTGGTCGAGCTGTTGCTTCTTTAGGGGGCCCGCGGTCGCTCAGGAGGTCAGAGTAGATAGTAAGGAAGAAGGTCCCTAGGGGAACATCAGAAGAGCATCGCCGTCGATAACAGAAAAACGAGGAAAACAAGAAAAAATGCTCGCCATGCAATAGGCTACATAAACATGCAGGGCGGCAGAAGAAAGGAAAAGTGGGCAGAGATTCAGGAGCAGAGAGAGAGAGAAGGGAAGACGGAAAGGCAGGGAGGTTAACCAGACTGAGTCCAGTTTGCTACCCTACACGTGGGGAGAGGAATGGGGAGTGAAAGAGAGAGAGAGAGAACTTAGGTGTAGGATGTCTATAGTCGGGCACTCAAGTCTGTTGCCCTCAGGTAGCGAAAAAGCGCTCGAACTGCTTTCTGGGCTAATGAACTGTGAGGCCAGGTTCCCAAGATCTTCGCTTCCGTAAATGGTCTGTCATCCAGTCTATTTAAAGGGAAGCTGAAGAGTCTGTCAAATTCAATAAGACGCTCATATACGGATGCGGGAACCTTATAAACCATGTAGGTAAAATTTGTTTGTTTTTTTTCAATTAGGAGCGACGTAATCATCGCTTAAAATTGCGCTGTAGCTCCGCCCTCGCCGAATGCCGCGCGCTGCTGCTGACGCTGACGATGCGAGCAGAGACCGGAAACCGCGGTTTTGTGACGTCAACTCTAGTGTTTCGTTCCTTCGCAGCATCCGCGACCGTGCCTGACCGCGCTTGTTTCTGCGTGCGTGCCATCGTAATCTGCTTCGATCGACCCTGCATTCCTTTGTTGGTGCGTCTGCGTGTATATAGAGTGGTAGTCAACGTGCGTGGTAGTCAACGTGAGTGGTAATCAACGTGAGTGGTAGTCAACGTGGTAGTCAACAGATGAAGGTCACTACACGTAGTGCATGAACCGGGAAGCTTTTCACGCGTTTAAACCGTCTTTGTAGATTGCCGACAGCTTTGGACAGCGCACAAATGCCGACGATCGCATCCCCGCTTACGTTCCACGAGGAGGCATGCAGGAACACCACACTACAGTTGTTTGACCGGAAACGAGCTCACTAGATCGGCGAAAGGTCGGCGAGATCACTAGATCACTTTGCAAAACATATACTCACCAAAGAGCATTTCCAACACGAGGAGATCCCAAGACTTTGCTTTCGTTCGCGTCGAAAGCACTGCTCGCACCAGCATCGTTTGCTTCTTCGAGAGGCCGGCTCTTCGCAATCGGCTCGTACATGTAGGGAGTAACGCCGAAGTCCTCAGAAAAACGCAGTCTCTCTAAATTTTCCATTACCGTCCCAGAAAAACAGCACCAAACTACCTGGCACCGCGCTTCATGTGTAGCGGCAGCGGTCAGTTACTAGAGTTGACGTGACGAGGCGCCCGACCAATCACAGGCGGAAACGAGACGCGCGAGCTGGGCGTGTCCGCTGCTGCACTTTTCGTCGAAATAAAATATATTTGCGCTTTCTTTCGCTCAATTTCGATACGATATCCGAATTTGGAGGGTTGAAAACCATTATGTACAGATGTTCACTCATTTTTGCTTGAAAACCTTTCAGCTTCCCTTTAAGGCACACTGGATAGTCTCACGTTGATTATCGAAGCGAGAACAGTGGCACAGAAGGTGACTGATGGTCCCTTCGCATTTGCACTTAGCGCACATTGGTGAATCCGCCATTCCAATACGATAGCTGTAGGAGTTGGTGAATGCTACTCCTACCCACAACCGACACAGCAGTGTTGCGTCACGTCGTGGAAGGTTCGCTGGTAATGTAAGTTTCAGTGATGGGTTGAGGTTGTATAAACGAGACTTAGAGTTTTGTGGTGTATGCCAGCAACCTAACGTGATGGTACGAGCGAGACTGCGAAGCTCTCTTGCAGCGTCGGCTCTGGATAAAGGTATAAGGAGTGTCGGTGAGCCAGCCTGGGCACGTCGGGCAGCGTCATCGGCGAGGTGATTACCAACGATGCCACAGTGTCCCGGCAGCCACTGAAATATGATATCATGTCCTCTTTCAGATGCGCAATGGCAGGTTTCGTTAATTTGTGACACCAGCTGTTCATAATTGCCACGTCGTAAACTTCGCAAGCTCTGGAGGGCTGCTTTCGAGTCACAAAATATTGCCCATTTGTTGGGCGGTTCTTTTTCAATGTATTCGACAGCAGCGCGAAGAGCGGCCAGTTCGGAACCTGTCAGGGGCGTAGCCAGGGGGGGGGGGCTTATGGGGCTTCAGCCCCCCCCGAAATTTTTTTCGTGCTGTCCATGCACCGCCGACCAAAGCGGCCCCCGGCGCCGGAAATCACTCTGGATTTTGTCTAGAATGTCTTTTTGACGCTCGAAAAGACATTTAACCGCGAAGATTGCGAACTCGGGCTGGATTTCGTGGCAACGCCCATACACCGGCAGTCACATAACGCCAAGCAGTCCCATCCGAGCACATTGTTTCAAGGGCGCTTTGATGGTGAGCGGGCTCGCCGCGGCATCTCACTGTGGCCATGGAATCTATGGAGCGCATGGATATCAATTGCGGAACTTTATGGGTATAAAGCTCATAAGCTCTTGATGTGAAACGTGCATTGACATTTCCAAAGTTGTGCTTTAAATTTTCAATTGCGGAACTTTGTTGGTTTAATGTTGTTATAAACATTTGACACCAAAGGTCCATTGACTTTTCTAAAGTCTTACATCGGAACGTACAACGAGACAAGCCAAATCGACACACTAGCAGACGAGTTGACAAAGCACGCAGCGAGGTCCAATGAGACGATGTGTTGAGGTGGTTCATTTGTGCCGTCATGTCACATAAAAAATATCAACACTTTTTTAACCTACGCCAGAACAACCGTGTCAAGACACTAAAGCCAGCCAAAGTAACTACGTCCTTATTTATTTTTTCTACTTTGACTTTTATTCGCCGAGAACACATTGAGCCTCTTCAATTTTTTTTGTTCTCACTACCCTACCCGCGGGCTGCCAGAGCGAGCCAGAGCGCATGTGTTTTTCTCGTATGGCCCCGACCACCGTGCTGTGCACTTCGGTGGGCATTCGGTTTGCTCTGGACGAGTGGATTTTCACCTGACAGAGATTTGGAAGCTTTTTGGCTAGCAGACGAGAAAAAAAAACAATGGTCACTCGCCGCCATCACTGTGGGGACTCGAAGGATTGCACCGCGTTCCTTGAGCGGAACCTTTCCGGAAAGTCTTGTTTCGCCGGTGTAGGATACTGAGCAATATGCGTATGGTTCTCAGTGGGCCAATCGTCTCATGTTTTCTTCGGTATTAATTCTGTAGCCCCATTAGGTGCCCGATGTAGGCATTCGATTCTGGCCAACATACTTTCCTATGCGTTTTTTTTTCCATTTCGGTGTCTCCGCCCCACAGAAAAAAAAAATACATTGTTGCGGCGCAGCGAATTGTCGCATGGGGAAAGTTCGATTTTTATACTTCTTTTGCAGAAAGTAATGGGCGACGGGACGCTTCAGTTGCCGGATACGTTTATTGTATTATTGCGAAAACAATTATATGGACACTCCAGGCGCATTCCTGCCGTCGCCGTCGCCCCCATGTTTCGTATAAAGTCCAAGGGTGATAAAATCGTGACCACGCGCTGCATGCTGTATGTGCGAGTGAAAGCGTAGGAAGGGAGGTGGAATGGGTGAGCCGGCGATGGTGGCTCAGTCTTGTGTGCGCAAAGGAGAAAAGCGGGGAGCAAGCGCGCCGCCTTCCGTCGCGCGCAATACATCGGGGGGAGTGGATGGAATGGGGGCGGAATCTAGGATTCTGTGAATCTATGATTGTGCAACATGTTTATTTGCCTTGTTTGACGCATTACATACAGTTACTTTTTCTTACATACATAGACTCATAGGAGACTTATACGTATACTTAAATATCTTGTTGCGATGTTTTGTGTATACATGCAGTGAACTATGTTTCCACTGACACTTTTTTGTCCTTTATCAAGCCGTATTTTCACATTTGTATATCCCATTGTATCTTTGCATTTCTAATGTACGAGGGCGAGTCAAATGAAAGTGCGCCTACCCTACCCGCGCAATAATGGTTCGGTTCATTATCTGCGAGGCATGCGCGTAGGAGAACGGCATGTCTCATTTACAAAAGTGGCACGCAGGTGTGAAGATAAATGTTCTTTAATGCTCTCATACACTGGGTTGAATATGGTTGCGTCACATAATGGACACTTCAAAAGTTGAACAGCTCGGTGTCGCGAAGTCTTTGACAGCTAAAGGTGTTTCCGAAACAGAAATTAATCGCCGTATGGCTGCCGTTTACGTTGAACACGGCATTTCATTGACCACTGTGGAGCATTGTAGCAAACGGTTTAAAGGACGTTGTAAATACATTCCAAGACCGGGCCAAAACCATCGTGCAATCACCCCCACACAATTTCAAAGGTTCATGAGCTGATGAAACAAGAATGGAGGATAAGCATCGATGAACTGGCAGAGCGTCTGAAACATCAGTCAAGGTTCGGTTCACGCCTTAATTCATGAGATTCTCGGTTATCGGCTCTTTGTTGCGCAATGGATCCCCGAGATTTTGATCCATAGCGAGAAGACGGAGAAGTTTCGCGCTGCCTTGACTCATCTGATCGGGTATCACAATGAGGATGACGACTTCATGTTTGAAATTGTGATCGGGGACGAACCTTGGTGCCACTACTACGAGCCTGAAACACGGCGGCAAAGCTTACAGTGGAAACATTCGAATTTACCACCCCCAAAGAACGCAAAGGCCATCACTTCCGCTGGAAAGGTGGTGTTGACTTTTCTTTCGGTCGTCAGGGTCCATTACTGATAGAATTTGCTAAATCTTGAGAGGTTATCAATTGTTTCCGATATTGTGAAACGCCAGAACGGCAGTGTGTCGCAATCAAGAACGAACAACGTGGAAAATTGACGAATGGGGTCATCTTGTTCCACGACAATGCCTGTCCCCACGTCGCTTATGTGGTTAATACAAAACTGGCAAAGTTCAAGTGGGAAACGCTGCAGCATCCGCCATACAGCTCAGACCTGTCACCTTGCGACTTCTACATGTTGGGGCAACCGAAAAAACAGCTCAAGGGAACCAGATACATACTTTTTGAAGCAGCAACCCAAGGAGTTTTATAAGACGGGAATCACGCGACTCGTTAGTCAATGGGACAAATGTCTAAATTCTCATGAAGACTACTTTTAAAAGAAGTACCCCGTTGTTGGCTCACATTCATTTGACTTGCCCTCGTATATCTTGCAGAATTCCTGCTTTTTATACGTGCCCTCTGTTGCGACTGATTTCGGTGCAATTACTCACGATACACGACCGGTGACAGCTGCTTCTGCGTAATACATTAAAACAAATTACAGCGTCATTGAGATTTTTCACTGTCCATTGCATATATACAAGAATGTAAGCACGGTTCTTGAATGACAAAGTTTCATTAACATATTTGTCCTCAACTTGTTCAGTTCATTGCCTTTTAATTTTTCATATCAGTGGCATGCACTGCTTTCCTGGTTTCGAACTGATATAGTTCTAAAGTTCGTGTGATATTTTCTTTACTTAAATAGACAAAAATATGGAAGCATTGATATCAGTTATTTTGGGCAATATTTTTGGCACATACAAGTATATTCTTTCATAAAAAAATACATATTTTATTGTTTTGACTGTGCGTAGCGTTCAAGAATTCGTTTGCAGCATCTATGGCAATGACAATGCAGTTATTCACGGATTTGATCCCTTGACAAATTGTTTAAGAGGGAGCTTTAGCTCGGGCCCAATCCGACGCGGCCTATTCAAATACTTGTAAAACGCAAAAACCCTATTCTTAGATAATCCTGCTAATCGCTTTTATTGAAATTCGTTGCATTTGAGAGAGAAAGTTAAATCCTAGTTCTGTTGGAAACACAACTTC
Organism: Dermacentor albipictus; assembly: GCF_038994185.2. Classification (NCBI taxonomy): domain Eukaryota; kingdom Metazoa; phylum Arthropoda; class Arachnida; order Ixodida; family Ixodidae; genus Dermacentor; species Dermacentor albipictus. Next base: position 5,207,134 of record NW_027225576.1, on the reverse strand, counting down.
GATTCAGGGCCTGAATGTTGTTTAATATATTTTGAAAAATTCGAAAGTTTGAAAATATAGAAGCACGAAGTTTACAAACTAATAGCTATGCATGAATAACAGACATTGTGGTTCTGTAAACGGCATCTATTATAACAGTCAAAGCGGACAAGTTTGCTATGTCAATTTGTATCTTACGCGAATTGGTTACGTTGTGTACAAGGGTTCTGCACAAGCCGTATTTCCACAATACTAAACTTTTTTGAGATTCATGTGTCACATATGCATTTTGTCCGCTGTAGATGCACTATTAGATGCAATTCACAGAATTGTGATATCATTTTTCATTGTTGAGTCACGGAGTTTTAAACTTGATAGCTGCGTTTTCTGAAAATTTTTGATTTGGCCAATTTTTACTAAATAATTGACCACCTAAATAAAAAAATTGAAACCAGTAGTCACTAGAATTAAACTTTTTCTTTTAAATGCAACAACAAAATTTCTGGCTACGCCACTGGCCCCATGTGTGTATGTATATATATATATATATATATATATATACACACATGGGGCCAGTGGCGTAGCCCCCCCCGAACAAAATTTCTGGCTACGCCACTGGAACCTGTAGATGTCGTTACGTGTGAAGTCTTGAACTTGATGACGACCGATTGAGATGGTAGAACAACGGCGCCCGTAGAATTTTCCTAGACGGAACCATCCGTGTAAACATGAATTCGGTTAGCGTATGAACAATGCAGAAGTTCCAATGTGATCTGCTTGAGAGCCGCGGTGGTCAGGCTAGCTTTCTTCACTATTCTTGGAACAGCAAGGTACACAGGAGGCTTCTTCAAGCACCACATAGGGGATGGCATTCTTCTTGCGGGTGAGTGCCTCAAAGGCAAAGAGTGCCGGTTAGCCGCAATTGATCTGGAGAACGCTGCCTTGGGTCTTTTCTCAGGCAAGTGAGCGAGATGGTGGTCAGGGACCCTGGATATATGGCGAACATGCGCCCGGAGTGCGTCGATATCCATAAATAGGTCCTTATTAGGTTGTCTCTCGCGGTGGCAATTGTTGCCACGGTTGAAGCATTTCGAGGTAGCCTCAGACATGTTCGAAGGGCTTGGCCTTGAAGGCTCTGTAGGACATGGATGTTAGTTTTGTTAGCATTGGACAGCACTGGTGTGCTGTAGCGCAAGTATCCTAGGAAGAGCGTCCTGTATAGTTGAAGCATAGATGCCACGGATGTGCCCCATGTTTTACCGGCAAGAAACCTTAGTATATGGGAGATAGAAGTAAGCCTCTTCTTCAAGTATGAGATGTGGGGGCTCCATGAAAGGTCTCTGTCTATAATAACGCCTAGGAATCGTTGAGTTTTTGCGTAGGAAATTGGTTGGTGGCCAATAGAAATGGGGTACCAGGTCATGGGCTTGTGGGTAAAGGCGACTAAGGCGCACTTCTCGGTCGAAGTGCTGAGGCCTTGCGCACGCAGGTACGGTGATGTTAGGGTCACTGCATTTTGGAGCCTTGCACGCACCTGGAGACGTGTAACTGCCGAGGCCCATATGCATATGTCGTCAGCATATATTGAAAGGTTTGCTGTATGCGGTAGAACGTCGGCAAGGCCAAGGATTGCAAGGTTGAACAAAGTGGGGCTAAGAACCCCACCCTGAGGGACGCCACGGTAAGTGTAATAGTCAGTAGTTCGGCCATCTGCACTGTGCACAAAGAATGATCTTTTGAATAGATAGCTCCGAATCCACCGAAACATGCGTCCACCAATTCCATTATTTTCCAGGGCATCAAGGATGGCTTCATGCGTTACATCATCATAGGCGCTTTTCACGTCGAGGAATAGTGCAACCGATATACGCTTGTGGTGTTTTTCTTGTACAGACGTGACTAGGTCAATGACGTTGTCAATAGAGGAACGGCCTAAAACCAGCCATGGCATCGGGGTATACGTTGTGGCGCTCAAGATACCATTCTAGGCGGGTGAGAATCATTCTTTCCATGACCTTCCGTACACAGCTGGACAGCGCAGTGGGTCGGTAGGACGCTAGGTCAAGTGGCGACTTTCCAGGCTTCAGGAGTGGTATCAAGCGGCTGGACTTCCACCGCTCAGGAACGACGCCATCATTCCATGACTGGTTGTAACATTCCAGAAGTCTGCTTCGGCCATCTTCACCTAGGTGGCATAAAGCAGCGTAGGTGATGCCGTCTGGTCCTGGCGACGATGAGCGCCTGCATGAGGCCAGAGCAGCGTCCAATTCCTCAAGTGAGAAGGACACATTCAATTCTGGGAAGCGTGTCGCAGGAACCTCACCCAGAATTTCGCTACTGATGGTGACCACACTGCCCGCAATCTTCACACAGAAGTCTTCGGCCATATCGACCTGTGAGCGGCCTTGATAGAGGGCTAGGGATGAGAATGGGTGTCGTTGCTGTGGAGGCGAGCCAAGGCCGTGCACCGTCCTCCATATGATAGACAGTGGCTTGCGGGGGTCAAGTGATTCGCAGAACGTCTTCCACCGTTGTTCCTCCAGCCTGTCCATACGACGTTGGATTTTCTTCTGTATACGTCGAGCGACTCTAAGGTCATGAATTGACTTCGTGCGCCTGTATCGCCTCTCGGCTCTTCTGCGAATCGTTCGAAGTCGCTCAAGTTCCATGTCAAAATCCGTACGTTTTTTAGCGGATGTAAATGTGTACTTAGACGATTCCAGTACACTTGTAATAAGGTTCTCAATGGTGCCGGTAAATCCTTCTTTGCATGCCTCTTCCACCTTTGTCTTACACGTTGACCACCTTATATATACTTGTCGGGAAGTACAAGAGGAGAAGCTTCCAAATCCAGTGATACTTAAGTAGGTGGGAATATGGTCACTACCATGAGTCTCGATGTCAGAGAACCATCGAACATTTTGACCAAGTTGCCGTGACACCAAGGTCAAGTCTAAGCAACTGCTATAGTTCGAACCACGCAAGTACGTCGGACTGCCATCGTTCATGATGCTAAGTTCATGGTCGGAAGCAAATTCCACAAGTTTCCGGCCCCTGGAATCTATTCTGGATCTTCCCCAAGCTGATAACCAAAGATGCTCTTGACATTGTGGATTTGCTCTTTCCCATTTGACTCCCTGATTGATCAGCATTCCGACTCCCCCTCCCTTTCTTGGTGGTGGGAGATGCTTTCGAAAGCCTTTTTGATGTCCAATGCCAGTACAAAAGAGAACAAGGACAAAATGAGGATACAACAAAAAGAAATGAAGAATTAGTAGGCGTGCAGCAAACAAGCGATGACGGAGAACACACAATGATGCATCGGGTGTTCTGTGACATCGGTTTGCGTACTTACGGTGTTATGGAGATCAACGGCACAAAAACGTACCTCAACCTCCGCCGCATTCATTATGATAATCAACGCCGAAAAAAAATGAGGCACTATCTTTTGCCAAGAGTAGACCTCTTTATAGCAAGTCTATGTAATGACTCGCAGACGAAACCAGCATGCTTTTCGAAAATTTTTTACCGCCGTAGTATTCGAATGCCAACGGCCAGGAAACCCATCGATGTCGGTGGTTAATCAAGTACAAAAACCTTGACGCTATGACTAAAAAGCAGCTTCAACAATCAAATTTTGAAAAAAATTACCTACCTATTTGCCTGACGTAAAAAAACATCCTTAGACACCTCGACTATTTACGTTAATGGTTTGTGTAAAGTAAAAAATTCAGCATATTTAGCGCCCCTAGCAGAGAAAGCACAAATCAGAATATGCGACCAAATTACAGTAGCTCCACTTGCGCTGAAACGCGCCTCGATTGATTTTTTGCCATCTGTGGCCATTTGTTGAACTTGAGAGTGTGCGGGGCCTGATAGGACAATCTCAGCACCATTCCCGAAACCCTTAATATCAGCGCTTATGCATTCCACTAACTCTTTATTCTTCTCTGTGCAATTTTTTCCGGTCCACAAATACGTAACTCCCAGCCAAGTTTCTTTCCCACTCATTGTACCTGATAACCAAAGATGCTCTTGACATTGTGGATTTACTCTTTCCCATTTGACTCCCTGATTGATCAGCATTCCGACTCCCCCTCCCTTTCTTTCCGACTTAGTTCTGTTGCACCCTTCCCATACATAATTCTCAAAAACTGGCGACTCTTCCGAGTCTCTAAGGTGCGTTTCTGTAATGCATACACCCCTATTTGTTCTATATGTAACTGCTCCTCAATCTCTGCCCAGTTTTCCTTTCCTCTGCCGCCGGATGGATGGATGGATGTTATGAGCGTCCCCTTTGGAACGGGGCGGTGGGTTGCGCCACCAAGCTCTTGCTACTATATACTGCCTAATATTCTACCAAGGTTAAACAATGAAAAAAGACAAAAAAAAACCACTATGAACTACCACGCCCAAATTTTCTGATCCCCTATTGCGAACTGTGCTTTTGTACGTCTCCGTCTTTTGTCGTTTCCCTACTTTTCTTCCACCAATCCTCCAGCCGCCTCTTACTGATGTCTATTGCGGACATGTTTGCTTTACCACTGCTCCCTCTGAACCCAAGGGCTTCAAGGAGGCCAGTGGTGCCTAAATCGACTGCTGGGTAGACGTCTTCACATTCTAATAAAACATGCTCCGTAGTTTCCCTAGCTTTACCACAGCAAGCACAAGCTTCTTCCTTCTTATATCTCGCTTTATAGGTGCGTGTTCTAAGGCATCCTGCTTCGAAAAGTAATGAGCTTCCCTTTGAGTTATCATAAATGGTTTCTTTCCTGATTTCGTTTTTTCCTCTTAAGTAGTTACTCATGGCAGGTTTCTTTTCCATTGCCGCCACCCATGAGATTAATTCAGCTTCTCTGACTTTCCGCTTGACCTTTGTTGTTGTATTGTCCACCCTACAGGCCGCATACTTGCTGGTAAGCTTCCTAGTTCTTTTCCTCCACTGTGAATCAATGTTTTTCCTGTACAGATACCTGAACACTCCCCCAGCCCATTTACTTTCTTCCATATTCCTCAGCCGTTCTTCATACTATATTTTACTGCGACCTTCCCTCACTTCAAAACTAGCCCAGCCCATATCACCCTGCACAGCTTCATTTGTAGTCTTCCCGTGAGCGCCCAATGCGAGGCGACCCACTGACCTTTGGTTCCCGTCGAGTCCTGATTGTACCCCTGATTTATAGCAAACAACCGCATCTCCAAAAGTAAGTCCTGGAACCATTACACCTTTCCACATACCTCGGAGCTAGGACCTCGTACCTATTGTATCCCCATAGCGCTCTGTGCTTCATTATGGCTGCATTTCTCTTCCCCTTTACTGTTATGGTTCTTTCCTGTGTTTCCATATATCCATTGCCTTCGTTTATCCATATACCAAGGTATTTATATTCTGTTACCCGAGGTATTTCTTGGCCCTGTATCTCCACTGTCTGCATGTTCACTGTTTTCATTGAATACCATAACACCTGATTTTCTAACACTAAACTTCAAACCTAAATCGTTGCCTTCCTGTCCACAGATATTAGCCAGACGTTGCAAATCAGTTTGCTTGTTAGCTAGCAACACAATGTCGTCCGCATAAAATAAACCTGGGAGTTGCTGCTGTATTGTACCCGCCTGTTTGTATGAGAGATTAAACCCGATATTACTTCCTTCTAGCGCCCTCTCCATCCTCACCATGTACTATCAGCGTCAAATGAAACAACAGCGGGGATAAAGGGCACCCCTGCCTCAGTCCCTTGTTGATATGAACTTTCTCCTCGCTCCTCATCCGTTCCCATTCAACGCAAACGGTATTTTCTAGGTAAATCTCTCTCAAAAGCTGTATACAATCGTTACCTAAGCCTCCCCCTTCCAGGATATCCCACAATATATTTGCGGTCCACGTTGTCGTAGGCTCCTGAAATGTCTAAAAAGGCCACATACAATGGTCTTATATAATAGGTAGTGACTACAGTGACGGGGCCCGGCACTTTAACATCTGTACTACAGTGACGGGGCCCGGCACTTTAACATCTGTACTACAGTGACGGGGCCCGGCGCTTTAACATCTGCCCTGCAGTGACGGGGCCCGTCTCCACTTTAACATAGACTTTAGGTAGTGACTACAGTGACGGGGCCCGGCACTTTAACATCTGCGCTACAGTGACGGGGCCCGGTACTTTAACATCCACACTACGGTGACGGGGCCCGTCGCTTTAACAACAACACTACACCGACGGGGCCGTCACTATAAAGATGTCGGTATTGGGGGCGAGGACGACTTACGGAGTCACCATCTGTCGGAAGCGCCTCACATGCGTCGGCGTTAAATAAAGGTTAAATAAACATACTACGCGGCAGCCCTCCTGAGCAATTTTGCAAGTACTCTCGAAATGGCAGTATTCTACCTTTAAAATAATCATGTTGGACAAACAGAAATAATAATAATAATATATGGGGTTTTACGTGCCAAAACCACTTTCTGATTATGAGGCACGCCGTAGTGGGGGACTCCGGAAATTTTGACCACCTGGGGTTCTTTAACGTGCACCTAAATCTAAGTACACGGGTGTTTTCGCATTTCGCCCCCATCGAAATGCGGCCGCCGTGGCCGGGATTCGATCCCGCGACCTCGTGCTCAGCAGCCTAACACCATAGCCACTGAGCAACCACGGCGGGTTGGACAAACAGAAAGCACAGAATGGTTTACAAACGCTATCTCTTTGCCTACTACGTACAGTAAGCTGGGACACTGCGAGCGGTCGCCGCAATCGATTCCACCGAACCGGTTTGCGTGAAACGTAAGCAATCGCTGAGAAAACTATGTGAAATAAATGTTCTTATAGTGGGATGGCTGTCTGTGTAAATAAATGTAGCATAACAGAATGAAGCTGCAATGCAGCGATCGCACGGGTTCGCGGTGACCGACTTCGCGTCTGCATGCATGTCCTCGCGCAATGCTTCGCTTTCGCGCCGAGCACGTTTTCGCACCGTGCCGTGAGCTTTATGCCGCAGCATATGAGCACTTGACAGTACGCAAGCTACCACTGTTGCATGGACACTGTCGGAGCTGTTCAAAAATAATTTCGTTATAGCTAGGGTCTTCGACGCCTACAGCGACTTGTGATGTTCCGTCGCGATGATTCAGTCTTAATTTTCTTTTTCTTTTCTTCTAAAGTCTTGGAAGCTTCAATATCATTATTTCTCAAATTTCATCGAACTGCATGTTTATCGGTCTTCTAAGCGAGCAATTACCCGCTGCTTCTTTTTCTTAATTCAGTAGAATATTCATTGTCTGGTGCTACACAAGCAGGAACATGGGCCGTGCCTTTTTAAATGTGTTTTTACCGTTCGCCTTCCATTAGAGTAAACTTTCTTTCTTTATTATAATCATCATACGTGTTACAGTGCATACGCAAAAGATTGTACATTCGTGGACAAGTACCCATTGCGGTCGTTCGATCCGTATGTGTGCAATCAATGTATTCGATTACTGCACGGAAGTTGCTGACATTGTGAAATTCACGTGGTGTTGTGGACAGTACTGGAATAAAATACCGCGGTCCGTGAAGTGCTTGGCATCCCCATAGGCGCCAGCACCGAGAAGCTCATGCAGCTGGGGGTCCACAACACTTTCGATGAGGTTGGGTCACAGAAGTTAGTCCAGGTTGCCAGGCTCGCTTCTTCGCCTGCGGGGAGGCGGATCCTGGAGGCGCTGGACTTTAACCCGTCAGGGAAAGGCGGTGCGTGCTCGACGCGTGGTCGCGGGAGGCCGTCACGGTCTCGCCGTTCCCGCGCAACGTGCACCCGCAACGCAATGTAGGCACACGCCGGGCCCGAGCGGCCGTACTTCTCGGATCCGTCGCCGACGATCCACGATCGGTCGCGTTCGTCGACGTCGCCCAATATGGTTAGTCCGACCGGCTCGCGGCGGCCGTGGTGGATCACAGGGGCAACCTAACGCCGCGTCCGTGCGGCGCAGGTGTCCGGATTGCGGAGATCCATTCTGCACTTTAGAACACATGCTCTGGCAGTGTCCCTCGTTACGGGACCAAGGTCATCTCACCACAGAAGAAGAGTGGGAGGAGGCGGTCAGGCACGGCCTGCCCTTCCCAACGTCGGAACGGCTCGCGGCGGCCCCCTCCCTCATAAGGGGGTTTCGGAGTCGCTCCTCAAGACCTTCATAAAGTTCACTGCCTGCCGTGAAGTGCTCGAAGTTGTTTGCATACAATGTTTGAAAGAAGCTTGTGCGGACATTGACGTCGCTACAGTGTTGACGTAAAGTGCCGGTCCCGTCTGTGGTTAAGGAGACGGGCCCCGTCACTGTAGTGTATATGTTAAAATGCCGGGCCCCGTCACTGTAGTACAGATGTTAAAGTGCCGGGCCCCGTCACTGTAGTGCACGCATATGTTAAAGTACCGGGCCCCGTCACTGTAGTACAGATGTTAAAGTGCCGGGCCCCGTCACTGTAGTCACTGCCTAGACTTTAACGTCAACACTGTAGCGACGTCAATGGCCGCACTTCTTTCAAACAGCATTCTATGCAAACAACTTCGAGCACTTCACGGCAGGCAGTGAACCTTATTAAGGTCCTAAGGAGCGACTCCGAAACTCTCTTATGAGGGAGGGGCCGCCGCGAGCCGCTCCCACGTTGGGACGGGCAGGCCGTACCTGACCGCCTCCTCTCACTCTTCCGTGGTGTGATGATCGTGGTCCCGTAACGAGGGACACCGCCAGAGCATGTGTTCTAAAGGGCAGAATGGACCTCCGCACGGACGCGGCGTTAGGTTGCCCCTGTGATCCACAACGGCCGCTGCGAACCGGTCGGACGAACCGTATTGGGCGACGTCGACGAACGCGACCGATCGTGGATCGTCGGCGGCGGATCCGAGAAGTGCGGCCGCCCGGGCCCGGCGTCTGCCTACATTGCGTTGCGGGTGCATGTTGTGCGGCAACAGCGAGACCGTGACGGCCTCCCGCGACCACGCGTCGAGCGCGCACCGCCTTTCCCTGACGGGTTAAAGTCCAGCGCCTCCAGGATCCGCCTCCCCGCAGGCGAGGAAGCGAGCCTGACAACCTGGACTAATTTCTGTGACTCAACCTCATGGAAGGTGTTGTTGACCCCCAGCTGCATGAGCTTCGTGGTGCTGGCGTCTATGGGGATGCCGAGCACTTCACGGACCGCGATATTTTATTGCAGTACTGTCCCCATTATATTTCACATCCGGACCCAACCACTAGCTTGCGGTTATTGGGTCCAACAATCTTTTGCGTATGCACTGTAACACCTATGATGATTATAATAAAGAAAGAAGGTTCACTGTAATGGAAGGGGAATGATAAAAAACACATAAAAAAGGCACGGCACATGTTCCTGCTTGTGTAACGCCAGACAATGAATATTCTACTGAATTAAGAAAAAGAATCAGTGGGTCGCTTAGAGAACCGATAAACATGCAGTTCGATGAAATTTGAGAAATAATGATATTGAAGCTTCCAATACTTTAGAAGAAAAGAAAAAGAAAATTAAGACTGAATCATCGCGACGGAACATCACAATTCGCCGTAGGCGTCGAATACCCTAGCTATAACGAAATTATTTTTGAACAGCTCCGATAGTGTCCATGCAACAATGGTTGCTTGCGTACTGTCAAATGCGCATATGCTGCGGCATAAAGCTCAGGCACGGTGCGAAAACGTGCTCGGAGCGAAAGCGAAACATCGTGCGAGGACATGCATGCAGACGCGAAGTCGGTCACCGTGAACCCGCGCGATCGCTGCATTAACTGTTATGCTACATTTAGTTACACAAACAGCCATCCCACCATTAGAACATACTTCACATAGTTTTCTCGGCGATTGCTTACGTTTCACGCAAAACGGTTCGGGGGAATCGATCGCGGCGACCGCGTGCAGTGTCCCAGCTTACTGTACGTAGTAGGCAGATAGCGTCTGTAAACCATTCTGTGCTTTCTGTTTGTCCAACATTATTATTTTAAAGGTAAAATACTGCCATTTCTAGAGTACTTGCACAATTGTTCAGGAGGGCTGCCGCGTAGTATGTTTATTTAGCGCCGACGCATGTGAGGCGCTTCCAACAGATGGCGATTCCGTAATCGCTCCCAATACCGACATCGTGACCGCCCCGTCGCTGCAGTGCTGTTGTTAAAGCGGCGGGCCCCGTCACCGTAGTGTAGATGTTAATGTACCGGGCCCCGTCACCGTAGTGCAGATGTTAAAGTGCCGGGCCCCGTCACTGTAGTCACTACCTATATAATAACAGCCACCCTATAATAATAATGCTAGCGCCATCTCTAGGTCGCATACTTTAGTTTGCAACGCCACCGCTACATTTATTTCCGTTGCACTGTGCAAGGTACTGTTTCCCCTCTCTAAGGTTGGCGTTTCTGTGACGGAACATTCACGTCTGAAAACTTTTGCCATGCTCCTCTGCGCATGTTGCAAAGAGCAGAAGCTTTTCGAATATTAAGGGCACCGGCTGTACTTAGGCGTTCCTTATATTTTAGGCCGGCGCTGGGTGCGCGCATGTGGCAGCAGACGACCCCAAGTAGAGTCCGCTTATTTTACGCAGAGAAATACCTTTGGTCACGTGACTTTTGCAACCACGTGGCCTGAGGATTGGTTTCTCTTTACTGCGACGCTTCCATGAACAGCTGATCGGAAAGTCATGAGAAGTCTCAATCAATCCACCCAAGCGACCATCGCCGACATGCTTGTTCGCTGGAGAGGAGGCATGAGGAGGCCGTGCTCGCTGTTGTGATATGCGTTATGTTGCTCCGCCCATCTCGGTCATCGTAGAGTGTAACCTCGTGCTACGGTGCATATACGGGGTCCGACGTTTGTAACCGGTGATGCAAAGCAATACAAAATTCTGAATAGGGCCATGTTATAGACGACAGTTTAATATCTCGTGCGCCTGAACGTAATGCCATCCACTTTAGCGACGGCTGAGGTGCACCCGTGTGGATACCGAAAGCTCGTAACTGGAGATCGCTTCCTCTCTGCTATCGTAGTATCGGCGGCATGATAGTAGTGGGGTAGTGGTTTGGGACGCCGATAAACGGAGTGCGTACTACAGGGATAGGCGGTGTACGGTCACCTACGAGCAACGACGTGAGACTTTCCGTTGCTGGGTGCTCGACGCATTCTTCGACCGGTGACCACTACGACTGTGAAACGCCGAGATGCCGGACTCTTCGCTGGTAAGCGCGTTTGCTTTCAAACCGTTCTCTGCAGGAAGAAATGCTTCCAGCAATCGAACCTCGTATGATGTTGGTAGCGCACGCACTCAAGGCTCAGCACTGAACGCTTACTAGTAAAACATTTCAGGCGTTCCAACTAATGCATTTTCGAAAAAAAAAAAAATCCTGACGCCGTGGAAATTACTCCAACTGCTGCTTCCACCGCATGCCTGTATTTTTCTTCTTTAATAGAATGCGGGATAAAATTAGAAGAGCATTCATGTTTACAACGACCTTGAAAGCTGCTCCCGCTTGGCATATTTTGCACCAGAGCACGAGACAGCGTTAAACCGGGCGCTTAAAAAAAGACCGGCAGTTATTGCGTCAAAAATGATACAAAAACTGCTGCTGTAAGCTGGGATCGGACAGCAGTTTTGTTCCAGTGGTCAATTCTCACTCATATGTATTCTGGTCATAGTTGCTTTGTTTTTGTCAATGTTTGTCAAATGCAAAACAAAAATCTTAATCATGGTTGCTTTATTTTTGTCAAAATTTGTCTAATTTATAACAAATATCTAAGATTTTTGTAATGCGTACATTAGGCAAACTTTGGCACAAATAAAGATCAATACCACAGCAGCAGTTTTTGTATAATTTTTGACACTTCCACTGTTATTTCTGTTACATTACATGGTATTAGAGCTGTTTGTTGGGTTTTCTTTCTTTATTAAGATTAGTTTTTCTTGTATCTATAATGCTATTATGTCATCCACTGTTATGATGCCAACAATTGTACAATTACAGTTTGTAACCGGGGGTCCTGTTTTCAGTATTAATGAATGGGGACCCTCGTCTCTATGCTAGATTTATGTCTTGTGTATGAATATACTCAAACTTTATAAACTGCCTACGAAGGGAAATTCGAGGCAGTAATCCAGCTTCTAGTTATACGTCCGCACTTGTGTATATTAGTGCTCACAGACTACAAGTGCGAATGTATAACTGTAAGCTGGATTACTGTCTCGAATTTCCCTCCTTCGTAGGCAGTTTATAAAGCTTGAGTGTATATATATATATATATATATATATATATATATATATATATATATATGTGTGTGTGTGTGTGTGTGTGTGTGTGTGTGTGTGTGTGTGTGTGTGTGTGTGTGTGTGTGTGTGTGAGAGAGAGAGAGAGAGAGCATGTTATACTCAATGTAAAACCTTACTTCCTGCACTACAGCCAACCAATCTTACATTTAAACATCTCCTGTCTTGGTTTGAAGTAGGTATAGATCTATATGGGGTAGGAGAATCGAGAATGGCGAAAACAAAGCTGTGCAGTTTCATAGGTCTGTGCAGTTTGCTTTGCGCCTTATAAGCTGTCAATCAAACTTTGTGTGACCCCAGGCCTGGACAGAAATAGAGCAGCAGCTGTGAGGAACAAGAAGAGCTCTGTCACATGTGCTCCTGTAGTGCTGCCGGAATGTGAAACCACGGCCGCTCTATCAAAGTGTTAGTGTACTATGCATGCTTTGAATGAGTAGCTGTGTTTCTGCTTGATTGAGTGGCCATTGTTCGATGCCAAGCTGATGCCCCATCTGCACTTTGTGCATATGTGCAATCAGTTGTCGTTTTACGAAGTGCCTGCATGTTGCCTATAGGTACTTATGAGTGCTTTCTTCATTCATGTGATTGTGAATGTGGACATTTCAAAAGTAATGCAAGCATGTTTAAATGCCGACATTTCTTATCTCTATAGTTAAACAGTTACAGCAATAACTGTTAACATTGTATAAAAAATAGATAGCTTTTGCTAGCTAAATTCACTTACATTCATATATATATATATATATATATATATATATATATATATACACACACAGACTGGTTTTAGGACACCATAATTAATTATTTATTGTTCTCAGCTGCTCGAGACACTGAAACTCTGCAAATACAATGGTCCGTTTTGAGAATTCTTGCTGAAGAAAAGGACGCTTGGCCTTACTTTTCTTAACTAATAATCTACCTTTTTCTGCCATGAAAACGCAGAAATAGTAGTGCAAGAATGCTCTACCATTCTGAACTGATTTAGTATCCCTGTAATTCTTGCCTGGTAGGCCACTGTAGAGAAGGAGAAGGGTATCACATATGCACAAGGGTACTGTTGGTAGAAATTGGGCCTGAAAGATAGCACGGTTAATTGTACATTAACTGCTCCTGTGCACTACACAGAAGGAGAGCCTGCTGTATGCCTTCTGGAGGGTGTGCGGGCTTGTCAACTTCCACCGAGACATGCTCAACACCAAGTGCCAAAATACTGAACCAGCCGTCCTCATTCTCACCACAGCCTTGGTAACTTATGTGGGGCAGCATGCACTGCGCCGGCTCATTTATGGGGAAGGTGAGCTCTGCTTTATGCCACTTCTTGTATTAACTGAGTTTCAATGGCCACAATATTCATAACCCGCCACGGTGGGTATGGTGAACAGCCGCTCAGCATAAAACTGTGGGTTCATTGTGCAGATGTGGCAGTCACATTCTGATATAGGTGCAAGATGCCTGTGTACAGTGCTCTGAGTAGTGGCGTAGCCAGTGGTGGGTCACTGGGCACGTGCCACCCTCCCCCCAATTCTTGTGTTAGTATATTCAACCTTCCCAGCCCCCTTTCTCTTCATCCCCAGTCATGTGGGTGCCTCCCCCTCCAAAAAAAAAAAATTATGGCTGTGCCACTGGCTCTGAGTACACTTTAAGGAACCCCGAGTGGTATAAATTAATCAAGATCCCTCCACTACAGTGTCTCAATTAACCCTTGTTTTGCTCTGTAATGTTAAACCCTGTCAGCACATCAGAGTATTTGCACAAAAGGAGCCCCGTGGGGGGTCAAGTAGGACTACACTAGCATTTCGACAGTGATCCCATGCTCCAGTTCTGGTGTGTTCACCAGCTCATGTTGCCTCTATACTGGCTATAACTGCAATGTTGCCAAGAACCTCAAATGGAGCTGTTTGGGAACGTTTGACCAAAAGTGCAGGAATAGTAGACTCGCATTCATTAATCTCCACCCTTAGCTTTACCAGTGTATCCTTCCAGATCTGCTGTCTTTCATAATCTGTGAAGACCAGACACTATGAGACAAGTGTGTGCCTACTTCAGTGGGCTCAAAAGGATCATTGAACCCTTGTCTCCTCCTTTTACAAAGCACACATCCGAATAAGCATATTTCAGCGCAAGAATAAGCAACCAATATAGCTCACTTCACTCATGATGATAAGAGCAGTACGGATTTTTCGATGTCAGCATTTGGAGGAAGCTCCTCTCTGACATGGAAATTGAACTTTTGCTGTAGTCACTTTGATTCAAAGGGTTGTGTCGGTCGTGAATACACAGCAAATTTAAGGATTACTTGCATTCTAGACAATGTGTGAGGCTAATGGATGTTCAGAAGGTAAGGTGCAGGCCGTTATGACTCTGGTTAATTTGGTTTCCTACAAAATTATTCCAAAAAATTGTCCACACGGGTGACAGCAGTGTGTAGATTAGAAATAAAATGGGGGTAGCTGAAATTTTTGTTGAAATTAAGAAGCAGAAGTGAAGTTTGTCATATCATATAATGCGTAGAGCAGAACACACCACTATTAAAGCAACAGAATGGATGCAGAGTGAAGGGAAAGTCAGCTGAGGATGGCATAGGGTTTGGTAGTGCAATGAAATGAGTAAGTATGCAGGTATAGAATGGAGTCAGCTGACAAAGGACAGGGCTACAGTTGTTCCTGGTTATGTCGACCTCACAGGGGATCACAAATAGTTGGCCGTGGCAGCGGATGTGAAACATCATTTCAAGCGCAGGCGTCACATGGTAGTGGAACTTGGGAGTAGGTCACTCAAAAGCAGATTGTAAATAGTTAGATTTTAAATATTTCTTGAGTTAAATATTGCTGCTGGTCATGGCAACTGTGCAACACTACCATAATACCCCTTCCACCAACAGGCCTAAGTGCCATACTCTCTTTAAGTAAAACCCATCTATGTTGTTCGACATCACTCTTTTGTTATTGCGTTTGTTTGTATTTTCTTTCTTTTTTTTACATCAACCCACGAGTGACTGCTGGGAAACAGAATATAGAACGCCAATCAAGCGAAACAGCTTGGAAAAGCAAAGTTTTGGTTCACAGCCCGCTGTGCTTGTTTTTTGGCGACATCTTGCTGCAATTGTCGTAACTGACAGTACCGCTCGTCATGTTCAGTGGGCCATGCTATGCACTCTTCTGCAAATGCACACTGAATCGGGACACGGGAAGCAGGTGTTTGTCCACTGGCAACGGAGAGCATGTTGCGCCCTCCCAAATCAGTTTATGGTTTATAAGACACGTAAGAAAAGGGGTGCAAGGCGGGTGGTGCATTAATAATTGACCACATGAGGGTATTTATGGTAGGATACAATTAAGAAACGAGCAGTTGGCAACTAAGGCACACGGACCATGCGGGGTTGTGTTACTCCACCAGCCAATCACAGAAGCAAACAAAATCATCGTCATGTGACCTTTTCAAAATGGCGTCATACTTGATAGCTCCGGAGTGCCTGCTGTTCTTGAAGAGTCTGTTCATCAACGGAAGCTATGGGGTGGGAAGCAAACATGGAAACAGTGTATGGAGTCTGAGCATTTAACTCTTCAAAAGTCTGCGGCAAAGTTCATTTCATTGCCTAGTCCGTTTTGTTACTCATGAAACTTCACTGCCAACTGAAGTGAATCTTTTCAATCAATATTGTCAAGTTTGCACCTGAGTTTCTTTCCTTTCTTGTCCCATCCTCACGTAGTTCACCCAAAAGTTAATATGCACCAACAAGCCCAGCTAAAAACCGTTCTTGACAATAAATAGTTGCAGCGAAGCAAGACAGTATTTTCGACATCCTTGCAGTTCCTTACGTTCCACCCTAAAGCCAGGTCTCTACGTATTGATCATGCGTGCTGTATCAGTCGTTTGAAAATATTTTTTTACCAAGAAGTGCTGTTGATCAAGGAGTTAACCTAAATTCAGTTGTACCTGTGCGTTTATTGCATCGTAAGGTCCATACCATTAAAGTCAGTCTATATACGTTTCGTTGTAATTTTTCGTGGTTGAACAGGACCACTGAAGAACCGCTGTCGGCTTGCTGGCATGCTTTCTGAACTGGTCGCTTGCACTGCGGACGTCCTTTTGAGATAGTGCAATTGTCAAGCATTATCCAAAGGCACATAATTTTCAGCTCACTTCCATGATTTCTGGGTGCTGTGCAACAGTGAACGCTGTCATTGTGGGCTGACTTGGTTGCTGAGCCTGAGGATGGGTGCAATCGCAGCCGCGGCTGCCATGTTTCGACGGAGGTGAAATGCAAGGCGGCTGTATATTGTGCGACATCAGTGCACATTAAAGAACTCCAGATGGTAGAAGTTATTCCAGAGCCCTCCACTGAGCCGTCCCTCATTACCAATGTGTCGCTTTCGCCACTTATCCAATGTCACCAAGAAGTCACGAGCTGTGTTTGACGATGTTTGGGTGCTGTGCAATTATTTTGTGCCTAAATATACTGTCTTTGTACAGCCCTGAGAAGAACCATCCTAATACTTGCACAATCATCTTAACTGCGCAGGTCAAATGTGTGATACACTCTTGTTCTACAGAGCAAGCAATTGGTTTCGGTAACCATGAACATTAGATGGTGGAGAATTTGTTTCAATTTCAAATGTCTTGGGTGCATGTCTGATTCATGCACTAGCCAAACATTGCCTTATATTAAAGCTCACACATGAAGTTACTGATACTGGCAATGCAGCTAAGAAGCTGTGCACTGCTTGTCTCACAGCCCATGTGCAGCTTTTGGAGGTTAAACACCACATACCATACCATACATAACCCTAAGTGCACACGTTCATAGAAGCAACAGTGTCAAAGGTGTAGCATCCTTGATTAGTAAATGCCATGAACAAAGTATTGCAAACATAATTGTACTGTTGCACATCCAAAAATCAACCTGCATGTGGTGAGACATTTGCAAAGTTCTTGTGCCCAAGATGAGTGCTTGATTGAGCTCCATTGGGTATGCGGATGGTATATACAGGCAAAATTTAATTCATCAGATATTGTAACAAAAGCAATTTATGCCGAGTACCATTATATAGCAGTCCACAAGCCAATGTTGCTGGGTCAACTTTTCACCGTTGTTTGCGTTAACTTAGTGTTGTGGCAAGACATCTTTGAGACACAGACTAGTAGATGGACTACGTAATTATTTTTCCATTAAAACAACATGCAGTGTTGGCTAGACTAAACGGACCCACAACCCACTGGCTTCATTGTGACAAACGAGCATGCATTAGACTAGGGCAACATACACCTATGAACAGATGTACCATCGGCCACAAAATATTGTGGGGTGCGCGAGTGCGTGGCTCAACGACCCTCCTCCCTTGCTAGCGGGGAACCCCTGGTGTCGGTGGAACCATGGAGAGAGGCGTGTCCAGGTGTCCAGACGATATGCACCCTGTGTAACGCTGTGGGGTGTAATTATGTAAGGATGCGTTATGTGTAGGGTGTCACCCTTCCTTGTGCCAAAGTCCTGCAGGTGGTCTGAGAATCAGTGACCACTGTGATAGGTCCATCCGGCGCCGGCATGGTTGAAGTGTGTACGATGGCTAGGGCGATAGCAACCTCTTCCGCCGTGCCACTGTCCACAGTGTTAAGCGTGGCCGAAGCCCTCAAAATGTCTGCACTATCTAGTACGACAAGACATAGGGCACGTTTCTCTGGGTAGCGGGCCACATCGGTGTATAGGACTGGTGTGTTTGATGTGTCATCGCCAAAGAGTCAAGCCAGGGCTTGTGCTCTTGCCCTTCTTCGACCTTTATGACGGTCAGGGAGCACATTCCGGGGAATTGGGGCCACGTGAATTTTGTTGTGAATGCTAAGCGGAGGAAGTGTGCGGTTTTCCTGTTGCGGTTTTCTTGGTGTTTGGTATCCTAGCCGGGATAGAATGTGGCACCCTTGCATTGTTCGTTGCAGACGTTGCAATTGGCTGTTAAGATGACCTTCAACTAGTTCGCGGATGATGTTGTGCACCCCCAGTCGTAGTAGGAGCTGTGTAGACGCATGTTGAGGTAGTCCCAGTACTGCCTTTAGGGCCGTACGGAGGAGGGTGTCCATCTGGTGCATCTCAGTCTGAGTCAGATTATGATAGGGGAGGTGATAGGTTAATCGGCTAATTATGAGGGCTTGCACCATTCGGAGTACGTCTTTTTCTTTCAGTCCTTGTCGGCGGTTTGTAATGCACTTTATCATGTGCGTTACTTGGGTAAGTTGTTGGCGGAGCACGTGTAGGGTATGTGTGGCCTTCCCGTTGTGTTGTATGTGAAGGCCTAGTACACGTAGTCTGTCTACCCTTGGAATAACGTTGCCATTGAGATGCAATGTGATAGCTGGTGGAATATCGGCCTCGTTCCATTTCTTTAGTACAAGCAGGAGCTCCGACTTCTCAGCTGCGCATGTGGGTCCTCCTGCTGTTGCATACTCTTGAACTATATTTACGGCTTCCTGTAGCGCGTCTCGAATGGCGCCATCTGACCCTGTGGTCACCCAGATTGTAACATCATCGGCGTACAGGGCGTGCTGCACGTTCGAAAGTTTGTCAAGGAGCAGTAATAGCTTTGCCATCGCCACGTTGAACAGGGTGGGTGAGAGAACCGAACCCTGGGGAGTCCCTCTGCCGGAAAGTTTTATGATATCCGACCGAATATCACCTAGGCCGATGGTGGCTGTGCGGTCAGATAAAAAGGCTCGGACATAATCATAGATGCGTTTTCCACATCGGGAGAATGCAAGGTTGTTTAGAACGAGGTCATGTGAGATGTTATCGAAGGCTCCTTTGAGGTCCAACGCCAGAATGGCTCTTGTTTGAGCTTTACTTGGACTATCCACAACATCCTTCTTAAGTTGCAGGAGTATGTCCTGCACAGACAGACCTGGTCGATAGCCGAATAAGGTATTGAGAAAGAATTGGTTCGCTTCGAGGTGAGGCTGGAGGCAATTTAGAACTATGTGCTCGAAGAGTTTGCCAATACACGTAGTCAGGGAAATGGGTCTGAGATTTTGGAGGGACAGCAGTTTCCCGGGTTTCGGAATTAAGGTGATATCGGCGTGTCGCCATTCCTGTGGAAGCGTTCCATTTTTCCAGTTGTCGTTGTAGTATGCAGTGAGTTGCCGTAGGGCCTGGTCGTCGAGGTTGCGTAGCAGTGCATAGTGAATGCCGTCTGCTCTGGGCGCCGTGTTTCGTCTTATGCCGTGTAGGGCTGCCCTCACTTCTGTCTCTGTAATATCGCCGTCCAATTGGGTTTCTTCCTCGTGTGGATAGTCTTTGTACTCCGGTCGGTGGCCTGTAGCAATGTATCTCTGTTGCTGTGTTTGGAGGAGCGCGTCATCATCCATTTGTTCTTTGTGGATGATAGTGCGGACTGTGTTCGTTGTGTGCGTTGGGTTGAGTAGTGCTCCGAGGAGGGATCACGTTTTTGGAACTACTTAGTGTGCCATTAAGGCGGTCGCAGAATTTGTGCCAATTGCTATTAGTGAGGCTGGGGGCGTATTCTTCAGCTTCTGCTGGGATCCGGGCAATTCTTTGTTTCAGCCTACGGTTGTGCCTCTGCCTCTTCCATCGTTTGGTCAGGCCTCTTCGAGCATCCCAGAGATGGAGCAGATGTCTGTCCACATTCGGTGTCTCCGTTGTTGCAGTAAGTTGCTTAGTGGCTGCTTTAAAATCTGCTTGTAGCTGTTGTGTCCACTCGTGTAGAGATGGCGGGTCGTGTTGTTGAGATTTGGTTCCGTTGCGCCGGAAAGTGTCCCAATTCATTATATTAAATGGACGTTCTGGGGTGCGTATGGCCACCTGTTGGACTTCTGTGGCTAGAATGCTGTGGTCACTGCCCAGATTCTCCATTAGGTTGTTCCAAGAGCATTGAGTCAACCCCTTGACCATTGTTAGGTCAGGGCAGGTATCCTGCTTACGCTGTTGCCCGTTCTGGTTGGTGTGTCAGGTTCTGTCAGCAGAGTGAATTGATGAAGGTTCATGGCGTGGTCTAGACAGCGGCCTTTTGGAGTTTCTGTTTGGTACTCCCAGGCTGGGTGGGACGCATTGGAATCTCCCAGAATAATAAATTTTTTGGCTTGTTTACTGGCGGCCGAAAAAAAGTTGTCCGAAGTCGTCTCATCGCGATTTGGGTGCACTGTAGATATTAAGTAAAAACAAGCTGGTTTCATATTGATTCCTAGGTACAATTTCTAAGAGCACATGTGGATTATGGGAGCTGTCGAGCGTGTGCTAGATCACTGTGATTTGTTTGGACACAGGGGTGGCAGCTAGTGGTTGTTTGGTGGTGTCATGCTTGTCGGTGTATGCATTGTATCCAGTGAGTGTGGGAGTGCAATGTACGTTTTGAAGTGCTATAACGTCTGGTGGGTGAGGACGTGTGGCTAGGAACTGTGTGAGGGAACCCCTCTTCCTTCGGTACCCTCTACAATTCCATTGCCACACCCGGAAGGTGGTGGTAGTACGCATCTTAGGTTTACTGGCCATGATTGGTTGATACCGCCTAGCTGGTGAGGGCAGGTGGGGTTGTACGAGCCGGACGGGTATAAGGGTGTGACCTTCTTGGTTCTCGAGTGGCGTTAGTGTCACGTGGAAGTGAGTCGTTTTAATGGCTGAAAGTTGAGCTAAAAGTTGCGCTGATGAATTGTTTCATGTCAGTCATGGCTTGTTGTATGACCTGTTGTAGCATGTGCTTGACATCAGCCATGATCTCTTCCTTCATTTTTTGCATCTTCGCTCTCAAAACAGTTGCCATTTCCTCTATCATTTTGCACACTTCTTGTTTGGTGCAGGAATTGTGAGGGAGTTTCTCAGGTGTGAGTGTGTATGTCTGGGTGAGTGAAAGCGTCGCTGTGGGAGACAGTTTGTTTTGTTTGTTTGTTTGCTGTGCGGACAGAGGTGAAGGAAAGGAGGAGGAAAGAGGGGGAAACTGCGCTGACCAACTCGCCACTGCCACCTTCCTGGTGTGATGGTCGGGCGTTTTCGTCCACGCGGCCTGAGGTTCCTTCGGTAGCTGTTTCTGCTGCGTCAGGCTGCGGCTCCCAGATTGGCTTTGACCATGTGGTTGCTTCTGGTCCTTGGACGGCCTGCGGACCCTGGACCTACTGCGACTTTGGGACTGGCTGTGTTCCCGGGATCTGTAGCGAGGACGACCACGTGTTGCATCAGTAGTCGCAGGTGCCCCATCGTTGAATGTCGTTACCTTGCTGAACTTCTTGTTGTGCTGGAGTTGTTGCTCCGCCATTTTCTGCTGCTCTCGGAACACGTGGCTCTTGTTAAAGGGTTTGCGTTGCCTTACTGGACATCGAGAGTCAGTGGCGGGGTGCTCACCACCACAATGAAAACATTTCAGCGTGCAGTCATGTCCTTCAGAGGGGTTGGAAGTTCTGCACGCAGCACACCGGGGTTTATCTGGGGTTGGGCAAACATAAATCCGCTCGATGACCCGTGGAGAGGCACACGCTGCACAGCTGCTGTCGGGGTTTATGAATGTAGCACCGGTATTCAGCTCCATAATAGTAGATGTACCGGGGAACCCGAATGCCAGAGAATGTAATGATGGCCGTGGCTGAATTTCCCATCATTCTTGCATGCAGGACCTGAGCCATCAGTGATCGGATATTTGTCATCAGCGTTGTCGGCGTTGTGTTCTTTTCTGTGCCGGAAATGACTCCTTTGCAGGAAGCATCCGGAGCAGCCACATAGGCCTGAACCTCTTGCTGCTTGTTTTCCAGGCATATAGACTTGATCAGCTGCAGTCTTGCCGCTAGTTCTTCATCTGGTGTGCTGACCACTGTGACGTTCTGCTCTCGGCGTATGCGGATGATTAGCTGGTGGAGTGTGCTCTCGTTTAATTGAGCCGCTGTGCTTATAGCTCTGGCTATTGAGTGCTGCGGCCACTAACCGAGATTCAGTCCATCTCTCTGTCGGAAGACCACTTTCAAGTCGTCGATCGGTATCGGGGGCAGCTGCGAGCTCTTATTGCGCAGTGTCAGATGTAGGTGGTCTTGCTGTGCGAGTTCGGTGTTGAGTGGCAAGCTCGACGTAGCTCGGAACTGTTTCTTGCGCTTTCGGGCCACGAGAAACCAAGTACCATCTTCGTTGTCTTGAGTTGGTTCTTGATCCATAGCGGCGGCTGGTGTGGTTTCGTCCAATTCTGTGGGGGGTCTCGGGCAGCCATCGTCACGGTAGCAGTGCAGTGGGCATGGGAGGCACGAGATGCTGTCACGCCGTAATCGCAGCGCCTACGTTAGGCCTATAGCGCTGCAGCCTGCTCACCTCGAAATGTTCAAGGGCCGAGGTCTCACCGGATCTGGGAGATCTTGGTCTCAAAAGATTTCACCCGTTAAGATCCATCGACTGGTGGTGGTAAGCACGTTGTAGAAACAAAAGATCAGCTGTGAGGTGTTCCAAGAGCCGGAGCCCATTCGGAGTTCGTCCTTCACACGCGATCTTCTTCTTGTTCTTCTCACTTACAGAAACATTCGCAGCACCCATACAGCACCGACTACCTTCTTTGATCCGAATTCACGCTCTTTAATGCCCCCCCCCCCCCCGTCAGCAAGGAACAAGAGGCAAAATTCGGCGTCGCTAAGTCTCGGGCCAAGCTGAGGTCAAAGTATTAGGTATGTTTTGTCGTAATTATTGAGATTGCCTGCAATTGTTTTCACGCTGCTAGGACTACAGACACGGCACCGAGCTGTAAAATTGGTTTGATTTCTAGTTAGCAGATAGTGGCACACCATTAGCACTGGTGATGTGTTGACAACGCGGAATGCTATAAAAGCCTAATTCACTTCATTATTAATTTACTACCCCACTTGAGCCGTGGTACACGATGACGGTAGCGAGCAAACACCAAGTGGATGCCGAGTAGATGCTGTGCCGCAGGTGAAAATTTCAGTGTTCACCTTTACTACTTGCTAAGGTAACTGCAGGGAAAGTGTACAGGTGAAGCGAAGCCCTGCTGTTGCATGCATGTAAACGAAGCTTAAAGTTAAGGCATCAAAACATTTTTTGCATCAATCCACCGACCATGGAAAATGTGCCAACAGGATGCCAAACAGATGCTGAGCAGACGGCGCGGCACTGATGAGCACATCTCAAGGGGCTTTCGGCCTTTCTGTTCGTTAAGAATGCGTGTAGCTTCCAAAGTGCTGCAAGGAACTATTGAAATAGAGTATAGAAGTGCACCCGCGAACTCTGCTCGTGGCCTCTGAGATGCGTAGTATGCCGGTGAGGTGAGATCATCCAGTCATCTTGAGTGGAAGAACGGCATGTGTGATAACCACGGCTTTCTTTAGTTTCTAAAAATGGCATATGGAATAGAAAACTATTTTTTGCTGGCCAACATTCATGACCCAGTAGCGGACATGCTAAATTGGATGATATCGGTCGTCCGTAATCTTTTGAATTGCTGCTGGTGAACTTTATTTTTAACGATTTTCGGGAGCACAAGATTTAGATGTGTGCCTTGCACTGACCGGCTTTCATTTTGCCCTTGCAACTTGTTCGATAAAATTATTAAAAGCATATTGGCAAATTTTATTGCCGACCTTGACTCAATTTATGGCGTCCATAACTGTATAAATTTTCCCTGCGCTAATGTGCACTCTTTATGTTTCTGTATTTAATAATTGGAGATAGTCAGTCTGTGTAGACACTGAGTGTAAAGGTTACTAGTGCAGCACTGATGAATAACTTTGCTTTTGTATTCTCGTAGCGTGTAGAGGTTCAGAAACAAATGCGCTGTGTGCTTGGCACGTTTTTGGGTTCATTCGTTAATGGTTTTAATGTCCCATGCAAAGCAACACGTGCGGCAACAAGAGACGCCGATATAGTGGAGGGCTTTGGATTATTGTTGGCTACTTGGGGCTTCTTTAATGCGAACCCTACGCCAAATATATATAGATGAATGTTTTTAGAGCGCAGCTCTTAAGCGCCCGTTCCTGCGACGAGTGTCGGCGTCGGCAGCGTAACCAAGCCAACGATCACAGCGAAAGCTGAGAGCAAACAAGGAGCACAGCAGAGGATGAAAGACTCAAGAACTAAAGTGGAGGAGGAAGGTGCAGCAGAACCACGAGGCGGAAAGCGGAGGAGGGTATGGCAAAAGCGTGAGAAGAAAAGCGTAGTGCGGCGACGATGGCTACGAGATGGCACCAGTGTAACACGGGCCATCTAGGTAGTCTGTCGGCGGCTGTTGTGAATCGCGCCCATGCGTCACCCATGTACTGGCTCTCGTGATCTTGAGATTAGCGAGGCAGTTGCTTCGCACTTCGCTCCACTTGCAACAGATTGTCCATGCCAGCCAATATATGGCAGAATGAAAACACGCATAGAACTGCGCTCAAATTTCGCATTATGGGAGTATCGTTATTGTCGGTGAATTTTTTTGCATTTCGCTCCCATCGTAATGCAGCCGCTGTGGCCGAAAGTCAAACCAGCAGCCTCGTGCTTGGCAGCAGAAGGCCTTATATCCAACGACCGGGTTTCCTGTGAATACCTTGTGCCTTGAAACGGGTGTTATTCATGCATGTGTGTTGTACTGTTCTGGCGTGCTATAGTTTTGCGATTCACCTGGAATGCGTGATATGACGAAAGCAGCACCGTGGAATGGCCATTAATCAGCAAAGCTTGTTCTTTGGCTTACAACTATAGTACAGGGCACACCTTTAACATGCTTTGTTTTTGTGCTTGACCGCTGTATTCTTCATTTGTTTCTTAGTGCCACTAGCCTATCTCCCTCTGTCGTTTTGTTGAGCGTCATTATTTTCGTATTCGATTACGTCGGGTATAGATTTGGCGAGGGCGATACTCCTTTTTATTGGATTCACTCGTTCATTAGGAGTCCAGCACTACTTCATTGTACCTACTTTTCTGAGCGAAACGTTTGAGTGAAATGTTTGTTTTGTCTATGTGATTCTAACCTTATTTTTGTCTTGCTTGAGCGCTCATTAATATTTTTTTGTAATCATGAACATACTATCGGATATAAACGTAATAAGCACATAGCAGCATTAAGTTAAATAGGATCACAGTAGCTTGCAAGTGGTCATGAAATTTCCGTTTCGTGCTTGTCATCTCGTTATAGTGACCTGGTGTGCACCATGCAGGCAGACGCTGCATGTGCAGCGTCTGCCTGCACATGCCTTGACAGTGTTTATACGGCACCTTGTATAAGCTGGCACATTCAGGTTTCCCCATGGAGATCCACCATGACGTTTGGAGAGTCTCAACTCGACGTAATCTTGGCAGGATTTGCACTCTGAGCGGCGGGTCTCTCTGCATCTATGCAGGCTTCGTGCCCAATGTGCGGCGTGGGCTGCTGGCCACCCTGCGGAACCTGCCCATCGTTCGTGACTATGTTCAGGAGAAGATGGGCAAGATTGCGGTCGACGTGGAGCAGTCTCTGAATAAGTGCTACGCCGACTGCCAGTTCATCCTCGAGCTGCCCGAGAAAGGATGGACGCCGGTGAGCGGTACACCAAGGGTGGCACGCAGCTCTTTCAATATCTAGACTAGGGGATGCAAGGGATTTGCGTTGGCCGAGCAATACCCAAGCAGATTTTGGGTTCTTTGGCAAGCCAAGCACTTGTGTCCACCTAAAGCTGCCTATTTGCTCACACAGCTCACAAATGTCTACCTATTGCAATTGCTCGAGCAGTCTGCTAAATATAACGGGCAGCAGTAGTACAGTACCAAGCTGCAGTAGCCTGTAAATTTACAGGACTTGCATGCTGCTCTTGCTCCGTAGTCGTATCATAGCTATATACAGATAAATTTTACTCTGAAATCGCAAGAAAGCTGCGTATATGCAGGAGCTCACGGTACAAGGTGTGCTTTTTATACGAGGGTCGCATATTGAAGCAGCGATCAATTGTATTTTGTATAGAAATCTGAAAGCCCACAAGGATGGGTGATTTAGTGGTATGGGCAATCGTGGATGGCTGATACATTGCATAATCTAGCCACCAGGGCACTAGCAACATGGCAGCACACAGTGGCTTGTCTCGTCAATGTGGGGTGAAAGAATACCTGGTGAATGAGTCAATTTTAGTCACACAAATTCGTAAGAGGCTTCCACCCATATATGGCAGCGCGTGAATTAGCTCGAGCATTGTGCAAAGATCTGCCAGGCATTTCAAAGATGGCCAGACGAGCATTGAAGATAGCCTCGGCGGGGTCACCTTTGAACAGTCGCAGTTGATGCCGACAAGGAGACCGTCGATGCACTCACCAAATGATACAAGTGAGTAACAATAGATGAAATAGCAAGAATGCTTGAAATGGGGTACAATGCAGTTCAGGAGATGACAGTGAAAGCTATGATGTTACCAAAAAATGAATGCTGGCCGATACATTGAAAGGCTACAGAAGCTCTTCATTGCACGATAAGGGGCCTGCAAGAAAAGCCATCTTGCAGCAACACAATGAGCACCCTCACACTTCTCGCTTCCCTGCAGGGGCGTCTGCGTCAGCAGGCGTTTGGTGTGTTGCGACACCAGGTACCCGAGCACACGAGGGTTGGACCCTCTCGCGTGTAGCCATGCGCGGCTTAGCCGTGTCCGGAGGAAAGGGGATCCTGGGGGTTGAGCCAATGCCGGGTGTTTGGACCTTTATGGCCCCTCGGCGGCGGCAACACACCTCTTTGGCCTCGGCTTCATGTAGACAGCACCCCCGGACTGACCCACCCGGGGGAAATTGGTAGTTGCCTTTTCCTGTTTCTCGCTCTCCCTCCAACCTTCGTCTTTCTCTCACTTTCCATCTTTTCTGTCTTCTCCTAGCTTCCGCTCACTTTTAATTTTCCAGGCAGCAAGGGTTAACCTTGTGTGAATAACCAACCTAGGTTATCTCATATTTGGTTATAGTGATAACGCACAGCTGGCATTTGCAGGACCTGTTCTCACAGTCCCTGTAGCGTCCCCTTGTAGGACTCCATGGTGGGTGGCTGGCGTTATTGCCGAAAATTCAATCCCTTTATGGCAACCTCTTTCCCTCCGCTTCCTGATCGCCCTCACAAAAGAGGGCGCACCGATGAAGTTTTCCAGTTCCTTGGACGTCAAAAGACCAAACTTCCCACGTTACCATGTGATCCACTAAGAAAAATCCAATAAACAAGTACGAAACATTTCCCCTTTTCTAGTTTCCAAGTCCTTAACTGATGTCCTTGGTCCAGGCTACAAGGTATCAAGGCTGGCAAGTGGTG
Source organism: Dermacentor albipictus (assembly GCF_038994185.2). Taxonomy (NCBI): domain Eukaryota; kingdom Metazoa; phylum Arthropoda; class Arachnida; order Ixodida; family Ixodidae; genus Dermacentor; species Dermacentor albipictus. Next base: position 5,179,658 of record NW_027225576.1, on the reverse strand, counting down.
ATCTCCTGTTAGAGCTCCATGTTCAGAAACAGTACGAAAAGTTGCCCAGTCTAGTATCATTTGGAGATGTTCCACTAACAGTAACTCCACACCGCACTCTCAACACCACCCACGGTGTTGTCTCGGATGACGATCTGCTCCAGCTGACAGAGGCTGAACTCCTGGAGGGCTTCAGTGATCAAAATGTTGTCAATGTGAGAAGAATTAAGATGAGAAGAGATGGAGAAGAAATTCAAACAAAGCACCTAATACTCACATATGGTTCAAGTATTCTTCCCGAGTCTGTAGAGGCGGCGTACATCAAGCTCCGTGTCAGACCATATGTGCTGAATCCCCTAAGATGTTTCAAATGTCAGCGTTTCGGCCACAGTTCGCAGAGCTGCTGGGGCCGCCAAACATGTGCGAAATGTAGTGCCCTTGAACACGCCACTGAAGCTTGTAAGAACTCTTGCCACTGTGTAAACTGTGACGGGGATCACGCCGCGTACTCGCGGTCGTGCCCCGCCTGGAAGAAGGAAAAAGAAATTGTAACGATAAAAGTAAAAGAGAATATATAGTTCAAAGAGGCACGAAGGCGGGTAGCATACCTGCCAAAGAAAAGCTTTGCCAAAGTGGCGCGTCAGGGGGCAGCGCCACAACGGCCTCCGGCAGCTATCCGACCCACAAACAGTGAGTCGGCAGTCACGCCATCTGTCCCCGCGGCGGTTGCAGCTAGCGCTGCTCCATCAACCGAGGAGAAGGGACCATCGACCCCGAAAGTGGGCGCAGCCGAGGCTGCCTCAACCTCCTAGGTCCCTTCCAGCTCTGGCAACAGCCGGCGCAGCCAAATCCCTCAGGGAGCCCCATCCACCTCCAGGCTGGTGGGCGCAGGGGTCTCGCCTTCCGAGGTGAGACTCTCTCGAAAAACTTCTCGCTCTCAAGAGCGCGTGTTCGGCACCTCACAAGAGGCAATGGACACAACACCTATCCCCACGGCACTCCAAGCGCCTAAAGAGCGGCGATGCTCCCTCGAACGCTCCAAAAAAGGCAGAACCCCGGTTACAGGGCCTCGAAAGAGCTCTGTAATCTAAGGCATCTTTCCGATTCCGTACACACAGCACCAACTTACTTTAAATATGGATACACAAATCATACAATGGAACGTCAGAGGTCTTCTTAGAAACCTTGATGATGTGCAGGAAATCATCCACCAACACAATTCAAAAGTGCTGTGTTTACAGGAAACACACTTAAAATCCAAACACACAAACTTTCTCCGACAGTACATAACGTTTCGCAAAGATCACGATGATGCTGTCACATCATCGGGCGGTGTCGCCATTGTTATCCATAAGAGCATTGCGTGTCAACTTTTACAGCTACAAACGCCTCTCGAAGCAGTGGCGGTTCGAGCTGTTCTCCTAAACAAACTCATCACCATTAGCTCTCTTTACATACCCCCACATTACAAATTAACGAAACATGAATTCCAATCCTTTATAGATCGATTGCCAGAACCTTATGTTGTTCTGGGCGATTTCAATGCGCACAGCTCCCAGTGGGGCGACTCTCGTACAGACGCGCGAGGTCGTCTTGTTGAACAGTTCCTTTTTTCTTCAGGTGCGTGCTTGCTGAACAAGAAGGAACCCACGTATTACTCCCTAGCAAACAGAACCTTTTCTTCAATAGATCTTAGCATAGTTTCCCCATCCATACTGCCCGAACTTGAATGGGAAGTTACGAACAATCCTTACGGGAGCGACCACTTCCCTATACTGATAAGAACATCTAAAGAAAACGAATATCCTCCGCAAGCTCCTAGGTGAAAGATAGACACAGCCGACTGGGAGAAATTTCGAACTCTCACTAACATCTCATGGGCCGACATATCTTCTTTAGAAATTGATGCTGCTGTGGAGTATCTTACATCATTCATAATAGATGCCGCATCAAAATGCATATCCGAAGTGAGTGGTCTGGCATGCAAACGACGTGTACCATGGTGGAACAGCAAATGTAGGATCGCCCGTAAGAATCAGAACAAGGCCTGGGGGTTGCTACGCGGTTCTCCCACTGGAGAGAATCTTGTGAACTTTAAAAAAATAAAGTCCCAAGGCAGGCGAACCCGCCGACAGGCCAGAAGAGAAAGCTGGCACAAGTTTTTATCGGGTATCAATTCGTATACAGATGAGGCCAACGTCTGGAACAGGGTTACTAATAGGATAAGAGGGCGACAAATATACTCCCTCCCTTTGGTAAACATACAAGGCGATACACCCTGCAAGACTAGGCAGATTCACTTGGGAAGCATTTTGACAGCGTGTCAAGTTCAACCAATTATTCACAATCGTTTCTCAAATATAAACAAATAGAAGAATGTAAGCCATTCACAAGAAAAAGTCCAGAGAATGAGCCTTACAACCATCCCTTTAGTATTGCCGAGCTGAGAGCTGCCTTGATCATATGCAAGAGCTCTGCACCAGGATCTGATAGAATTATGTACTACATGATTAAGAACGTACACACTGATACACAACTGACTTTACTTGCACTTTTCAACACTATTTGGGCTGCTGGATATCTTCCACATGCATGGAGAGAAGTGATTGTGATTCCCATTCTGAAGCAAGGTTAAAGATCCTTCGTTGGTGCAAGTTACCACCCGATAGCCCTCACAAGTTGCATTTGTAAGCTGTTTGAGAAAATAAATAATCGGCGACTCATACATTTCCTGGAATTAAACCAAATGCTTGATCCCTTTCAGTGTGTCTTCAGAGAAGGGCGGTCCACAACCTATCACCTTGTGTGCATTGAGGGAAACATTCGCGACGCCTTTCTACATAAACAATATTTCCAATAGAAGGCGTACGGCACAACGTGGCGCTATGGAATCTTGAGAGACTTGTTGGGAATGGGCATCCTTGGCAATATGCTCACCCTAATAGAAAGCTATTTGTCCAACCGTACATTCTGCGTGAAAGTCGGCGATGTACTTTCACGTCCATTTATACAGGAAACTGGTGTACCCCAAGGAGGTGTGCTCAGCTGCACCCTCTTTGTAGTTAAGATGAACACACTCCTCGCTTCATTACCACCAGCTATATTTTATTCCATCTACGTAGATGACCTACAAATAGGTTTTAAATCCTGCAACTTTGCAGTGTGTGAGAGGCAAGTACAACAGGGCTTGAACAAAGTGTCCAAATGGGCAGACGAAAACGGATTTAAAGTGAACCCCAACAAGAGTTTTTGTGTGCTTCTCACGAGAAACAAAGGGCTCATTGCAGATCCCAGTATCGAAATGTATGGTCAGCGAATACCTGTGAACAAAGAACACAAGTTCTTAGGCATCATACTTGACTCTAAACTAACATTTATTCCTCACATAAAGTATCTCAAGGTCAAATGCTTAAAAACAATGAACTTACTGAAACTTTTATCCAACACAACATGGGGCACTGACAGGAAATGTTTAATGAATCTTTAGAAGAGCCTCGTTCGATCACAGCTGTACTACGGTGCTGTGATCTATCATTCTGCCGCCCCGAGCGCGCTAAAGGTGCTAGATCCAGTCCACCATCTAGGAATTCGACTGGCCACGGGCGCTTTCAGAACAAGTCCTATTGAAAGTTTGTATGCAGAATCAAATGAGTGGTCACTTCATCTGCAGAGAACATACCTCAGCCAAACATATTTTCTGAAATTTCCTCTAATCCTCAACATCCGTGTCTTAACACCATTAACGATGTGACATCTGCTACACTCTTTCGTAATCGTCCCTCTGTAAGACAGCCCTTTTCACTTCGTGTGAGGGAGCTTAGTGATGAAATGCATGTCCCACTCTTCGAGCTTTGCCTAATGCATCCAGCCAAGCTGCTACCTCCTTGGGAGTGGCAGCTGATACAATGCGATATATCTTTCATGCAAGTTAAAAAACACGCTCCGGAGATTGAAATCCAGATGTATTTCCGGGAACTCCAGTACAAACACTCCTGCATGGAATTCTTCACAGACGCATCGAAGTCACACGACTGGGTGTCCTATGCAGCCGTCGGTCCATCCTTCTCGGAATCCGATGTACTGCATCCGGAAACTAGTATCTTTACGGCTGAGGCCTACACACTATTGTCGGCTGTAAAGCATATAAAGAAATCAAAACTCCAGAAATCAGTTATATATACGGACTCCTTTAGTGTTGTGAAGGCCTTGATGTCATTCTGTAACCACAAAAATTCGGTAATTATTGAACTCTATTCCGCTCTGTGTATAAAGCCTATATAGGTAACCAGCATGTCATCATATGCTGGGTGCCAGGTCATAGGGGCATCGAAGGTAATGTTCGGGCGGACCAGATGGCCACGTCAGTTGCATCACATTCTGTTAATCCCAGCGCTGCAGTCCCTGTCACAGATCCGAAGCCCTTTTTACGGAGGAAACTACGGAACCACTGGCAACGCTTGTGGGACGCAGAAATAAATAACAAACTGCATGTGATAAAGCCACAATTAGGTTCGTGGCCCTCCGCAACAAAGTCACGCCGAACTGATGTCCTATTCTGTCGTCTAAGAATAGGACACACATTTGGCACCCATAACTTTTTACTCACCGGAAATGACCCTCCAACCTGTGGCAGATGCGGGGAGAGGCTGACCGTGCTCCACGTCCTCCTGGAGTGTCGGAAAGCCGAATCTGAGAGAAGGAGACATTTTTCGTGAGCATACCGGCAACACATTCCTCTTCATCCTGTAATGTTTCTCGGTCCAGAACCGCTTTTTAATACAAACACAGTCCTATGTTTCCTTAGAGATGTTGTCCTACACGTTATTAGTCCCATACATTCGTAGCGCTTTCTCCCTTGAGAGGAGGCCGCTGTGATAGTCACACTGTATAACACATGCCTCCAGGTCCTTGTGTTTCAAGGGCTCTGGCGAGGCAGTAGTGCTCCAGGTAATTTTACCATCTCACATATCTTTTATAATCCATCATTCTCTCACGATGGATTTGATTGCTCATAGAACATGTCATTATCATTGACATAATCTTATAACAGATAGATTTTACACACTCTAGAGCGACTATTTTTAAGGCCCCTTTACAGCCACGTCACATCAACCTCATTGAACGCATAACTACACTGCGAATTCATCAACACTGGCTTGGCGCTCTTTGGCCATACCAGGCCCTTGCGCAAATAAAAACCACACATTCAATTCAATTCAATTCAAAGTCCATTGTGCTCGTCTTGTGGCTGCTACTAGACACTTCAGCACCTTATATTTGAGTGTCCCGCTTTCAGTGCGCAGCGCATGTCGCTAGTGAGAAACTATCATCGCCTTGGCCTGCGGTGTGCGACACTCGAGGAATGTTTATACCCCAGTGGTTGTACATCTAAACGTGATCAGGCCCATCGCGCCCTACTAACCTTGATAGAGTTAACTAACTTAGGTTCACGTTTGTAGCATGAACATTCAACATTCTGTAGTAAGCATGACCTTCAGTGATCGGCCCTACTGTGTGTGATCAGTACTGTGCCCTAACGCTTCTTCCTTCGAAGATGGGAGGTGGCCAGTTCAAACACCTTGTAGTGTATATTGTGAACCAACTACTGGTGAAACGGTGATTACGTGCAGCTAGCTGTACTTGGCATCTCATCGTGGAGAACACAATTAGCCGCATAGCGAACTATCCATGGATGTGGTTGATAATTGTGGAGGCTGTTCGACGCGGCGTCACTTTAATTCCGGCTGCAGAGTTCTACTTTAGTCTTTAGATTTGTCCTGTTGCTCTTCCTTTCCTCTTTCGTTTTTCCTCCCCTCCTTCCTATCTTCCATTTCTGTGTTGCTGTCACCTCCCTTCAGAAGAGTAGGCAGGCGTTGTGCCCTTTGCAGTGGCAGTTGCCAGCCTGCTCCTCGCTTTCCCTTTCCTGTTAACTGTGTATATGTGTATATGTGTTCAAAACAAATAATAATAATAATTGAGACGAAGTTTTGCCATTAGCCGTGAGGCTCTGTATAAAGCCCAAGTGGGAGAAGATTGCATGCCGTATGCTGTGGGTTCAAGGAAAATCATGTGAGCGTGTGCCAAGAAAGATGGCGGCTTGATGCGCACCCACTTTTGGAGGTCACGTGATCAAGTGCGTGCACAGGGGAGGGGAGGAGGAGTTCAGCACGCAGTAATGGGATGACGTGAGTGCTAGTGAGGGCAGGTGAGCACACGTCTCCGCATCTCCTTGTTTATGCCAACCATGACTGTGCATGACTGTCTGTGTTCATACGGGGCCCATGTGCCGTGCCTTGGAAGTAATCTGGAATGGGTGTTCTAAATAGCAACACTAAACTTAAGTTATCTGGTAAAGTAGGCATTCGTTATTCTTTATTTGGCAGACAAAGGCTGATTACTGGAGGTGAAAATGAGGGCTAAGCTTTTCCTTAATTCCATGTTGAAACCTTATTCCTGTGCCTCAGTATGATGTCACAGATTTCAAGGTATCTTCTCGTACTTGGGCTGTTTGGGCACAAGAAAAGTTCTCAAATCTCGGCAGCTTAAGCGTCGTGACTTTTTTTAGAATTCTCCTGAGTCCTATACCAATGAACAATTAGCCCCAAGTTGACATTGTTAAAATCAGTGTGTGGGAACTTTAGGGCAACATCATCAACTGTCTTCAACTGACTTTAGTTTTTGTATCTTTTCTGATTTACCAAGCCATAGTAATGTTGAAGAATTAATTAGACCCTAGTTGATGCTGTTAAAATCAATTTGTGGGAACTTTACTGCAGTGTTACCACCTGTCTTTAGTTGTATCTTTTCCGGTTTACAAAGCCATAGTAATGTTGGCCATTTTTATATTGCAGAAGCTTGATTTATACATAGAACATAACATAATTTCTGTTTTAGGCTTCCTATAACAGATCGGTTCATAATGCCTAGATATGAGGAAGGGTCTTGTCAGGTAGACTATACTATGCACATTCTTGGTGGTAGCTTCACTTCCAGCTGCTCATTAAATCTAGAATAGAGAGGCAATCTCTGCACAACAAACTTACAGCTACGTGTTAAGCAATGATTTGCCTTTCAGAAGCTGGCACTGAAGACTTACTGGATTTTCCACGCATGTTATGTCAACATTTCTGTTTAATATTTAGCACACTGTTTCTGTAACTAACGATAAAATGAAAAATGTTAGGTGTAACGTTAAGAGACAGGAAGACAGTAGTGTCTTCCTGTAGTGTGAAGACAGATTAGAGAGCAAACAGGGGTAATAGCCACTATTCTAGTTTACTATAAGGGAAGGAATGGATCTGGGCTGGCCATGCAATGTGTAGGACTGTGATAAGCGGTGGTCTATTGGAAGTACAAAATGGGTGCCGAAAGAAGGAAAGAGCAGTCAAGGACGGTAGAAAAGTGGGTGATGCAGTGAAATGAGGAAATTTGCAGGCATAAGATGGCATCAGCTGGTGCAAGACGGGTAATTAGAAGATAGCTGGTAGAGGCCTTCCTTCTGCAGTCGACATAAATAGGGCGATGATGGTGATTGCACCATTTGTTGACTGGCATAGTACAATGCATTGTTGTTCAGATTTTTTTAATTCTTCTGAATATTCTTTTTTTTCCTTCTGCCTTGTGTGAAAACTTTGGTCTATTTCCCTAAAAGCTAACCTATGGAATGTTGCTAATCTGTCTTGCCTTTCAATTTAGTGAACCAGGTTATGGCTCAAAGTAACTGACCTTAATTGCTTTTATCATATGTGTAGGAGGCCATACTTGGAGGGATGGCGCAAAATGACTCTCTCTGTCATGTCGAGTGGAAGAAAGGGGTGGTGTCTGGTGCCATCTACACAGAGCATGACCCCAAGTTAGAGGGCCTGATGGTATCAGTCTTCGAGCGGCACCTTCGCTCAAACCCATTGCATTCGGATGTCTTCATTGGTGTGCGCAAGATGGAGTCCGAGGTAATCCGCTGGTGCTGCAAGCTTTTCCATGGAGGGCCCGACAGCTGTGGATCGGTGAGTGGCATTTTTCTCCTTTCTTTACTGCTTATGCACCTGTTTTAGCCTGTGGTACTTGCTCAATACTGGAGGTAAGCATCCAAGAAAGATGGTTACGAAGGTTAGATAATGTTAAACCTTCTTTTGTTTTTTTATGTGTGTAATATAATTCGGGGTTTGTGTGCACAAGAGTGAACAAAGGATAAAAAGAGCAATACAAATACAAGTATGGAGCATGTGTCTGTGCTACTCTTTCTGTTTATAGTCGGTTGTGCTATGCCTGTGGCCTTTAGTATTTCATGTGTGTGTTTGTGTGTGCATATTTTTCTTTATTGCTCCTGGAGTAGCATCACAAGCCTGTAGCTAGGCTAACCTCTCCAGTTATTAAGTGGAGTTTCGTGAAGTACTGGTCAGCGTACATAGTTCACAATTTTCTTGCAATACACATGCAGTCCAGACTACAATACTAAGTATTCAAAGTAATTTGGAGGCTTCAAGTGTTCAACAGTGGGTTAACAAGGGAAGCTATAGGGTGGAGTGAACATGTTTTATCGAGGGGACTTTTGTCGGGGCAACAACTGCTTTCCTTGGTGTCATTTTCACCTACTGTAGTAGTAGTCCAGTGGCGATGGCTGCTGCTGAACTCAAGGTTGCAGGTTCAATTCCAGCTGCAGCGGCTGCCTTTTGGTGGGAAGTGATGGAAACGAAAGAAATGGTGAAGAACCCTGGACACATAAGCAGGCCATATCAAAGTGATGCACTTAGTTTTCCCAGAAAGAAGGAAGTAATCAGATGAGATAGGCCTTTGGCAGTGGAAAAACGTGATTTAAAAAAAAAAGAAGTAAGTGTATAAAAGGTATTCAGTGAAGGGTAAGATGTGCCAATTGGGAAACATATCAGTTAGTACTAATACATGTTTTGTCAAATGTTGAGAGAAAGGAAAGCAGATTGACCAGATATAGTACTGCTATGAAATAGACTAACAGACAATAACTATCAATAACGTATTATATTAAAAAAAGAGAGAAACATCACTGCTACCCAGGTTTGTACCCAATTGATGCATGTAAAGCATGCGGACAGAGAACAACGCTGTGACACATGCTCTGGGAATCCGCCGGCAGCAACTGTACTGAAACCACCTCCATTCGTGATGTGTCCATAACCACGGCCGTTACCAGAGTACAGGAAGCCTCAAGCTCGCTTCTTCCCGATGCCGGCCCCCGGGGACGTTCACCATCAGCGTCGCCGCACTTGGGAGGCGGCTCTCAAAAGTTCAAAGTTGGGAGACCAGCTCTTGGCCGTCTGGCAAGCTGAAGGTGCTACCTGAGTGCAAGGACTTCAAGTCGCCACCTGAGGCCACCACAACAAGAACTGCCGGACCATTCTTTTTAATGAAGTTTCTTCTTCTTCTCTTAAAAACAATGAATAAAAAAATTAAATAATATAGATATGGTTGCTTCCATTCTGGCCATAGGTAAGACTGCGAAAAAGTTAAGCACTGCTGTTTATATGCAAGTTTTGTAGACCCTGAGTTGTCTTCGTGGTGCAAATAGTGTGACAGTGAGCGTTCATAAGGCTCGTGTCCCGAGTCTAGCAGTCTAAATGACACAGCATCAGTTTCTTTTCTTTCTTTTTTTGCTGTTTTATTTAGGAAGACCAAAAATGCAATGTCTTTTATCCACCACTTTATTTTTATTCATGAGGATTGTTTGTTAACCAGGCTTTCTGGGTGGCTGCTAGCTTTACCTTTAGTAGCATAACTATTGATTATGAATTCCTGTTCCTTTGTTGTTTTTTTTTGACCACCATCTTTTTTTACTGTGGATGGCCTGAAAATATTTCATTTAGTTTTTTTTTCTGGGTTGCTAAGTACTATTTCTTTATATTGTCACTGAGCAGTGATGAATGCTGGCCAGTAGGTAGGCCAACACTCATCATTGCTGTGTCCTCATCACAGTGTCCTCTGGTGCACTCATCGTGCAACCAGTGGACACTGTTTACTGGGCAAACTTGCACGCTACAAATCAAGGTACAGCTCAGCAGCAGCGATAGCTACAGGCACGGTCAGTAGTCATTGAATCAAATGACAGTGTTAATTTACTGTTTCCTATTTATAGCAGTGTCATCGTACATTCTAGATTTCCTTTCTACAAGTAACTGTGCAAGTTTGAGAACAGGCTACAGCAGTCAGTACACTCTGATTGGACTAGGCTATCTTTCTACATGTGGATTTAACATTGGATATTCACAAAAGCTCTGATATCGTGAGCTCTTCTCACTTGACAACACACCACATTTAATCTGACGAAAAATTGTAGTCCAAGCTTGCGCAGTGCCTCTTGTTATCCTAAAACGTACTTATTTTATTCCTTAAATATGGCTAAAAAAATTTGGGCAGAAGCGGCAGAAGCTCCCCGCTGGGGAATTGTCACATAGTGCATAGCATTCTTTATAACCATTACTTATGAAGCCTATATCGTACCCTTGAAACCAAGACTACCATATTTTAAGAGATAAGCAACTGCAAAGACTACCATTCACACTATGACGACCTCCCCAATCAACTAATTTTTACTACCAATCTTGTATTTGGTAAATGAAAGAAATGTTGCTGTAGTGCTTTTTTTTTTGCATAATTTGCCCACTGACACGCTTGCCTTCATTCCAACGCGTCCTCTTCAGAGGCTTCTTCCTGTTGTTGCAGACGGAATTATCTGGTTGCTTACATTATCTGTGTAAGCTCCCACTTGCATTCTAACTGTGCCTTAGTAAAGCCAGATCGAAATGCACCAAACATATCTATGCACTTGCTTGCACTTCAGGAATTCATAAGAGTGTTCTATGCCGCTTGTCCATGCATTCTTCCAAGACGTAATGGTTTCAATATCGGGCTTTTTTAGCAGATGCCGTGTGTTCATATCCTGCCATCTGACTTTTTTAATGGTGTTTATGTAATTATTTATAAAACAGTACTTTCTTTGAAATGATGAGTTTACAAAGTCACGAAGCCACTTGAATCCAGAAGTTTAGGCAAATTTATGCATTAACCATCACTTCCATGCTGGCTGACAAAATATTGTGTCATAGGTTTGTGCGCCAACAAGTAGGTGGCAGTAAGTGTACTGACATTTCTGTATTCACCTATTCATGGCCAGACGGAAGTACAGACAGAAAGACTCAAAGATGGAGTCCTCCGCCGCTGTTTCTTGAAGCTGCCGGTTTGTCTCGGGTTTTCATAATTTCTGTTTCATAATTTCTGGTGATAGTCGATGCATTTGGTCTACTGCCACACTTCAATGACTGATATATATATATATATGCGACCTTCCTCTTGTCACCCGCCGTGGTTGCTCAGTGGCTATGGTGTTAGGCTGCCGAGTACAAGGTCGCGGGATCGAATCCCGGCCATGGCGGCCGCATTTCGATGGGGGCGAAATGCGAAAACACCCGTGTACTTAGATTTAGGTGCACGTTAAAAAACCCCAGGTGGTCGAAATCTCCGGATTCCTCCACTATGGCGTGCCTCATAATCAGAAAGTGGTTTTGGCACGTAAAACCCCATAATTTAATTTTTAAAGTACAGGTTTTCTGGGACCCGGAGCTAAAGGACTTGCAGAACAGAGCAGAAAATGACCTCAGGCACCTAGCCAAAGAATGCTAAGCATTAATAAACAACAGTGCCAGTTGTGATTTTGGACAGATGAGGACCAGGTAGTCGCAATGAATTTCTGTGTGGAAAAACAGCATAGCTTTTATGAATATATTTGCATGTTGTTTCAGAGTTAACATTTTCAGTTTACAAGCAAAGTAAACACTTCCATAAACATTCCTTTCAAAATAAGGAACTACTTTAGCAAGGGCTGATTGAGAAGTATTCCTTTCTGGCATTATATTCTCAAATTCACAATGTCTAGTCAGTGTTCTGAAGAAGCGTTTTTTAAGATAGCTTCTGCAGTAACGTGATGTACACTATTAATACTATTAGCATTACCTAACGTGCTGCCACGGTGACTGGCTACTGAGCACAAGGTGTCACAAGTTCAATTCCTAGCCGTGGTTGTGGCATCCTTATTGAAGTGGGATGCAAAAGTGCTTGTGCACCAATTTTTGTGGGCACATTACAGTATGCCAGGCTTTGAAAATGAATGCATAGCCCTTTACTGCAATTTTTCTCAAAGTCCCTACATCGCTTACGACACTGAACCCACCAATCAATCAGTCTGGTGCTGTTTGGTGAACCAGTCAGTTGGTCGGATGGGCAGACTGACAGAGATTTTAGAACAGCTCAGTGTAGGCTATGATGGGGACACCTGTTTTGATTGCTTCATATTTGCTTCATATTCATTTTGATTGCTTCATATCGCCTCAGTGGGGTCCCTTGTCCTGTAAATGGCATAGAAAATTAAAGGTAATTTGTTTTGGGCACTGATGCAAGGCTGCACTGTACTTCAGACAGTGAGCTTGCATTCTAGTGTGTAACATGCCATGTCTATTATGTGCAGATGACCTCGGGGGGCACGGAGAGCCTGATTTTGGCCTGCAAGGCTCACAGGGACTATGGATTCTTCGAAAAAGGCATTGTTTATCCCGAGATGTGAGTGCCTACTCTAGTTTTTCAGCTCCTTGTCAAGACTGACTGTTTGCATCATTTTAAACACTGTTACAGGGATTGGGCAATGTGCAGTTGGACGTTGATACATTGAACTCAGTTACGAGGGCGATTCAGAAAGTAATGCCTCCAAGCCCACTACTTTGTCAGTAGTACTGCAAACATTTTGAACTCCTTATAATTAATGCACTGATGTTTAAGCTATAAAATGTCGCTTGCCTCACCTTCCAATCTTTTCTCGTTCCAGAGTAATCACGCAATCTATGGCATCTAGTGGTGACGTCAGGTTGAAACAGCGGGCTGTAAGTGAATTTCTGACTGAGGGAGATTGTTCGCATATCAACATTCATTGTCGTCTGACTGCAAGGCATACCTGTGTTGACATCAGCACTGTGTATAGGTGGGCAAGAACTGTGAAAGACCAAAATCCTGCCGCATCAGATCTCCAGGATGAGCACCAAAGTGGACAGGCCGCAATGATGTCTGAAGAGGATCATCAACATCAGGTGTACGAGTTAACCACGGCAGCTGACAACTGGCATGAAAGAGTCAAGGAAGCATACATAATGAGGGAAAATCTTCTTGTAACACAGGAGGTCCTTAATGATGTGCTTCACTGAACTAATGGAAATAGCACTTGTTGTTGTGACCTCGTGTTGCTTGATCCTACGATTGCCCCGAATTAACTCGTCCATCTGTTGTTGATGATCCTCATCAGAGGCCGTTGCGGGCCGTCCACTTCGGTGCTGATCCTGGAAATTTGATGTGGCTAGATTTTCGTCTTTCACAGTCTTTGCCCACCTCCACATAGTGCTGATGCCAACGCAGGCATGCCCCGCAGTCAGACGGTGAAGTCAGAAATTCAATTAGAGCCCGCTGTTTCATCCGGACGTCAGTATTGTATGCCATGGATTGCTCGATTACTCTGGAACGAGAAGAGATAAGAAGGTGAGGCAAGTAACATTCTATAGCTTAAACATCAGTGCATTACTGATAAAGAGTTCAGAATGTTTGCAGTACTATTGGCAAAGTAGTGGACTCGGAGGCATTACTTTCTGAATCGTCCTTGTATTTAGAATCTTGCCATGTATAAAACGTATTTAAAAAAGAATGATGTTGCAGCAAATAATAATGATAAATTTAGGCATAGTGAAAAAAAAAATTATGCATATCCAACACACATCTTGTAACCTATGTGAAATGAAGTTTTAATGAAGAGGTTAGTAAAATGCTATTATTTGTCCATTTCATTCCTACATCATTGATGTAAAGGAAACTGGTGCACGCGCATGTGCTGTCACACACCCGTGATGCACAATGTGACATGCCACGATCATATTTAAGAGCTAGTTAGCTTTGGCATGATCAGAAGTGTATGTGCAGTTATGGCCCTAAAAGTTAAGTCATCGGTATGCTATGCTACAGGGCCTAGCATACTATATCGAACTTGCAATACTGTCAACCTGCCCTGAAAGATGTGTAACCTATGTGAAGGTCATTGAACACATCCTTTTATTGACGCAGTAGTTCTGCGGAAACCCGCAAGGTGGAGAGAAGTAATTCATCATCATCATCATCAGCCTGGTTATGCCCACTGCAGGGCAAAGGCCTCTCCCATACTTCTCCAACAACCCCGGTCATGTACTAATTGTGGCCATGCCGTCCCTGCAAACTTCTTAATCTCATCCGCCCACCTAACTTTCTGCCGCCCCCTGCTACGCTTCCCTTCCCTTGGGATCCAGTCCGTAACCCTTAATGACCATCGGTTATCCTCCCTCCTCATTACATGTCCTGCCCATGCCCATTTCTTTTTCTTGATTTCAACTAAGATGTCATTAACTCACGTTTGTTCCCTCACCCAATCTGCTCTTAATTAATTAAGGAACCCATACTTTTCGAGGAACCCATAATTTCGAGGAACCCCTACGGGTTCCTCGAAAGAAAAGCCTCAGAGTTGAAGAAAAATTCGTCCTGGTCTGGGACTCGAATCCGGGACCACCGCAGCTGCCCCAGAAAGGCGGTGGTACTGGATTCGAGCCCTGGACCAGGACGAATTTTTCTTCAACTCTGAGACTTTTCTTCCGAGGAACCCGTACGGTTTTCCTTTGTACCAATTGCTACGAACGGATGGATGTCTGATTTTCCCTTTATTAATTACATCCATTTATTGTGTCATAGCAGCGACGATCCCTCTAATTTTTCCATTCAATCTGTGGGAAAAAATTTTTGCTCTGTGCGCAGACACTGAACTGAAGATGCAGTATTTCTGGAAATTTTGCGAAAAATTTAAAGTGTGGTAAAAGTAGTGGATATTTATTATTCCAGCAATACAAAAGGATTATTCTTAAATATGTGCGATAATTACCGTATACAGAGAACGCTAAGACAATGGAATGAACACCTTGTTCTCTTCTACAAAAGATTGCTAATCTGATAACTGAGAAAAAGGTCACTCAATGTCTGAGTCTTTCTTGTTTGACACACGCATTAGAATCAATCGCGGCTGCTTCCACATTCGTATTTGATTGTACATGGAGGAGTTTTTGAACGCATTTACGTTTGAGCCTGTCACGAAGCTTGTTACGAACATTTCCAAAGAAAGACCAGTTTCATTAAAAACTGGCAGATGTCAAAGGTATCTAAATCAGCCTAGAAGCTATAGATGTCACTGGCTAATTAGTTCAAAGGTCTTTTCACTAGGTTGATGGTCTCACATGCTTTGTGGAGTCCCAGACGCCAGTTCTGGACCAAAACCCAGAGGGCGTCCTGTGTTCTACTAGTATGTTTGAAAGCTGTGCTACCTTTTCAACACGAAACTGAAAGCATATAATGAAGACACTTGAAAACTGCACTGATATTTTCTTGTCATCCTCGTTGCTTCTAAAATTGTATGCTTCACAGCAGAGAATGGCAAGTATAACTGTATGTGGAAGTTGTAGTGGTTTTTCTTTCCCACTTTTTCTGTGCTGCAAAAAGATAAAAAAAAAATTAAATTATGCAATTACATTGTTTATCCACCTTTTTTGCAAACATTTTGCCACCTGTGTTTTGCAAATTATAAGTACAGTCAGCGTTACAAATATAGAGACCACAGGATGTGAGAGAACATCGAATTTCTAAATGATATATTGTTGCTTGCTATGTCTTCGTTAGCAAGGTCACTGCTTTCTGTAATGGATCTGTCAATGCTAATCCACCTTTGCATACGTGCAAGAGTAGAGACACAACAGGTCTTATTGGCATTTCATGAACCTGCCAGCAAAATGCTGCAAGCTTCTGATTTCATACAACACTGTAATTTTGTGGAAACTTCTAAACAACAACAAAGAAGCATTTCTTTACAGTGGCATTCAGTAACAACCATTGTGTGAAATAATAGGTCTGCAGCGCTCCACTGGCACATTTATAAAACACCGAAAAGCCAAGGAACTGCTTGAATCATAAATGTACAGGTCATATTATTGCGATAGCAGTTATATGGCAATGAACTGGGCTAGTTGGTGTTCATTTGAAACTGCGCTGAATGACACTAATCAGTGACACAAAGAGACGCACTACACGGACAAGATTGCATGCTCTCATCCTGTGTGATGTGTCTGCGTATGTCGTTTACTGTGATTAATGTCACTAAGCGCAGTTTCAAATGAGCAGTTATGTGGTAACTCCAGGCAAATTCTCGCCATCGGCGTTGCCATGAGGATCCGTATAAAGCCGAAGTGGGACCTCCTCTTCCACTTTCCTCCTTGCACTCACTTTGCTATCTCCATCTTTAATCTCCTGCTGTTCTCCATGTTCGCTTTTATCCTTCACTTGGCTCATTTGCTCGGTTACGAGAGACAACGCTGATGCTGATGCTCACTGCAGGAACGGGCACCTAAGACCTGCGCTCTAAAAAAAATTCATCTGCCTATTATATTTGCAGTCATGCTTTGTTCTTGCAAGTACAACGGTCCTAGTCAGTGGTCTGCCAGGACCAACCGCAGGTCATTTGAATGAATGAATAAATAGATGCAACAGGAAAAGCATGTAACCAGTTATAAAAAACAGTGGAGTAAAAAATTCTTTGGAAAGTGTTGGGTGGGGCTGTAGGACTTTGTCAGGTGATAATTACAGGCTATGATATCAGCTTTTACACAATGCTTTTCCCAGTAATTGCAATTGCATGCTATGTATCAGTAAGGCTCTTTCTCATATGCTTACTTGTGTTTCAGGGTTGTTCCTGTAACAGCACATGCTGGCTTTGACAAGGTAAGTAAAAAAAAAGTATTGGAAGACCTAGTGATTCTCAGAGAAAAAACTTAGGTGTTTTGAATATTTTTGTGAAATTTGCATGTACATGCACATTAAAAATATTAATTACGAGATTTTATGTGCCAAAACCATGATCTGATTATGAGGCACACCACAGTGGGGGACTCTGGAATAATTTGGACCACCTGGGGTTCTTTGACATTGTGGCATAGCCATGGCGTGCTCGCAGTAATGTCAGACCAGGGAAGCATCAGCGTAGTCAGTAGAACAAAATGAACTTTTATTCAGAGGTGTAGTGTATATTTATGAGTAGCCGAGTGGCAGGGAGATAGGAAGGAGCATGTTTTAGTAGTGATAGTCCGAACTCTGAAAGATCGCCACATGCGGTGACGAAAGGTGCGCGCACTTTGAAAACACACGTGAAGTTGCAACATTCCTTCCTCCTCAGAAATGAAACTGTTGCACTGGCTTGCATTCTCTCGTTGGGCGTCTCAGAGTTTGTTGGGTGACACCTGTATTCAACAGGGCCACCAAAATATCTGGTGCCGCAAACTCTGGAGAACCGGTGCCATTTGGGATGCGCCAAGCAGTTATGCCTTCATCCGGGTTCATCGTTTCTGGATGCTGTAGTTCTGTTGCTTGCTCTGGCTCACTGCGATGTGTGGTGGTTGTAGTTACTGTCGGTGCTTCTTGTCGCGGGCGGACCTGGTCTAGGTGCCGCTGGACGACTCCGTCCGATGTTTCCATGGTCACCATTCTCGCTCCAGACGGCGCCTTCACATGGCCGGGCGTCCACTTGCTCCCCGCACCGTCGTTGTGGGCATGCACATCACTTCCAGGTAGCGGCGGCCAGTCATCTTGGTTCTCTTTCGGCCCTGGAAGTGCTGGAGGAAAGCATGTGTCCAAGCGTGAGCGTATTTGATAGCCCAAAACCAGCTCTGCTGGGGATTTACCCAATTTTTGCGGAGTCCTTCAGTAGTTAAAAAGCAACCCTACTAGGTTCTCTTCCAGTTTTCCTTTCCTCATTTTTCGAAGGCCATCTTTTATAGTTTACACTGCCCTTTCCGCCGTGCCATTAGACTGGGGATCGTGTGGATCGCATCGAAAGTGCACAATGTTGTTGTTTGCCAAGAACAACGTGAAGGCTTGACTGGCAAACTGGGTCCCATTGTTAGAAACGATTGTGCGTGGTATTCCAAACCTGCTAAAAATGCCATGCAGGCAGTTAATGGTAGTCTGCGTTGAAGCATGCGACAAAGGTATTGCTTCGAGCCATTCGATGTGTGCGTCGACTACTATGAGTATAATTTTTTCCGCAGATCGGACCCGCATAGTCAATGTGAATATGGGACCACTTTTCGCCTGTTTCAGGCTAGTTAACGACGGGGGCCGCAGTTAGCATCGGCAGATTTTCAACACAGTTCTGGCACTGAGCAGACACCTCTTCAATATTTCTGTCGAGGCCTGGCCACCAGAACAAAGAATGTGCAACAGATTTCATTGCCAGTGAACCTTGGTGCATTTCATGTAGAAGATGCAGCACTCGCTCCCTAGCTTCGGTTGGTATTATGACCCTATTACCCTAGTACACCAGTTCATGTGCTACGGATGGTTCGAGCCTACGCTCAAAAAACGGCAGTACGGCCCGGGCCATTCCGTTTGCGTTTCTGGGCCACCCATGTAGTATGTACCGTTTGACCGCGACCAGGACAGGGTCAGAAGACGTTAATGCCTTCAGCTCACGCATTGTTATGGCGCCATTGTTCAGCTGGTTTTGCGACAGTACATATTCGGGTGGCTCACCGTTGTCGTCAGATTCCGGAGATTGCTGTGGAAGTCGGCTCAGGGGGTCAGCGTTCAGCATCTGTTGTCCTGGTACATACTGTAGCCGGTATCTGTAAACCTCCAGGTGGAGCGCCCAACGTTGTATCCATGTGGTGGCCATTATGGGCATCTGCTTGTCTGATCTCAGCAGGCCCAGCAACGGCTAGTGGTCAGTCACCAAGGTAAATTCCTGACCTAGAAGGTAGTCACGGAACTTCGTGATGCCGAATACCAGTGCCAGTGCCTCTCGCTCGAGCTGCGAATAGTTGCGCTCCGCCTGCGTTAATGTTTGCGAGCGGCATTAACGCATCGATGGGCCTGTGAACGTCACCGGTTGTGTGAAAAGAGACAGCTACCACACCGTACGGAGATGCGTCACATTCAAATTTAAGTTCCTTTGAAGGGTCAAAATGAGCAAGAACCTTGGCTGTTTTAAGGCTTTGCTTGTCAAGATCAAACGCGAGCTCTTGAGGCTGTTTCCATTGCCAATGTGCAGTCTTTTCAAGCAGTTGATACAATGGACCAAGTGTAGTTGACATGTTCGGCAGAAACCTCGCGTAAAAAGTAATCACCCAAAAACGAACGTAGCTCGCTGACATTACAGGGGCTCGGTGCCTGCATGATAGCGTCAAGGCTCTGTCGGATGAAGCCCATCACGATCGACGTGATGCCCTAGATAAATTACTGTTGGGCTGCGCAAGTTGCACTTATCAAACCTTAGCTTTACGCCGCGCTCTTCGAAGCGCTATAAGACGTTTTTCAGCCTTTCGCCACTGTCACTCACTCTTTCAGAAATGAGTACATCATCAAGATAAGCCTGTGCTCCTGGAAGGCCAGCCAATACCTCATCCATTTTTCTTTGGAATATTGCGTGCACAGAGGCTCTCCCGAAAGGAAGTCTGTTGTAGCAAAATAGCCCTTTTGGCGTATTAATGACGCAAATTTTCTTCGCATTATCATCTAGCGCCGCTTCATTGTATGCATCCTATAAATCCAGAGTGCTGAAATAGTCCCCATCGTGTAGTTGAGCAAACATATCCTCAATGATTGGCAATGGGTATTGCTCAGTCCCACACACTGGATTTACTGTGGCCTTGAAATCGCCGCAGATTCTTACTGCGCCGTCTTTTTCAAGCACTACGACTATAGGCGTTGCCCATTCAGAGTGTGCCACCGGCGACAGCACGCCCAGAGAAACTAAACGGTCTAGTTCGAGTGACACTTGCTCGTGTAGCGCGTATGGAATGCGTCTGGCCTTACAGAACTTGGGTACGGCGCCTTCCTTCATGTGCAGGCTGGTTGGAGGACCCTTGATTAGCCCTAGTTCCTCGGAGAACACACCGTGGTAGTAATTGAATATGCTGTTCATGCTGGATTCACTTGATTCTTTTGTTGACACTGAGTCTTCTACAAAACGAACCACCGGAGCACCTGCGCTGTTCAGCTGCTGGATCAAGTTGCGACAGCAGAGGCTTGGTCCCGCACAGTCCAACACGGTCAGCGCACTGTTACGATTGGCCTGCAGGGATACTGCTCTGCAAAGCTATCTCAGCCCGCTGCAGGTGCTTCAATGGACCCGCGGTGGTAGCGCCCTTTAGACAACCGGCGAAGATGACAGCGCTAACCGACCATGAACTTCCTTCGGAGAATGGAAGACCACGGCAGCGTTAATCCACCATGCGCTTCGTTCGGAGAATCGGCAATGGCAGTAGAGCTGGCCACGTTTTGCGGCCTGTGTATTGTTGGTTGATTTGCAGCAAGAAGAGCTTCTCTAACAAAAGGGTGCTTTGTGGTACGTTTTTTCTCGAGGCCCCAGGATTCATCACAGTCTGCTGACACTCATGGTGACTACCGGAGAAAGCCAGCTCTTGAATTAAGAGGCCCCGGCTGGGGCAAGTGTGACCACCTGCCTAGAAGGACCCACTCAACTCGGGTTCTGGGAATCCAAAGTGCGTATGTGAGTGTGTGAGCCTTCCCCCTCAAAAGGCGGGTCGACTATGCCCCAACGACTGTGGCTGGTCCAATTGTACAAAGGTTGGACAGTAGTTTTCCCTCCCCTAGGGATCTAGTGAGGACAGAGGCTTTTTAAGCAGCAGTTTGTCGGCTCCTGGAGAGTGCTCGTGCTCGGCAAGCGGTGTGCTTAGTGCTTTGTGTTCGTTTGCTGTATGCTTCGTCTTGCATGCTCCATTTGGGAGTCACACTAGACTGTCGAAATGTATCTTTTCTTTTAATGTAAATATGTAAATAAATCCCATATGGCTAGTTCCTCCGAAGTTCCTCCCTTCAACGACCTCCAACTCCTACAGCGCACTCTATTGTCACCCCTTTATGACAAACCTGGAGTACAAGCTCTCCAAGTACTGGGAGGCGTCCTGTGAGGATAAAGTCAGACTGGACGGTTTCAGTTTCGGCCATTGCTCGAGGTGCTTATCGTACAGTTGACGCAGAATGACACAAACGGGTGACCCGGTATCGACTTCCATGCTCAGCTGCACACCGCACCAAGCAAGTGTTCGGCGGATCGGAGGTTCCAGATAGCTTTTTCGTTGCGATACCAAAGTCCAAATTTGGGCGGCTTCGTGTTCTTTGTCTGCTGAGGCTTCCGTCCCCAAGAGGGTGTTAGTTTGTGCCGTCTTTGCCGTGCCTTGTTCTCCAGCCCCGCGGCTTCAACATTTCCTTGCAAGGTGACCATCTTATCTACTGCAGTAACAGTGAGCGTTAGACCAGGGGCAACATGCGTCATTATGTTTTGTACTACCATACCTTGCGCATTCTTGACGTGCGGCAGCCCTCCTCTCATCCAGCACAGTTTCTTTCTGACAGGTGTCGTTGCTGGTCCGATCATGCATTTTACATCACTATCCGCAGCCTTAGCTGCAAGGGCCATCGCTTCAGCGTCTTGTAGCATTAATTCCTGCTTTGCCAGTAGCTGCTTCTGCAGGGCACCTGACCGCATACCACACACAATGCGATCTCGTAGCATACGATCCAAAGCACTGCCAAAATTGTAATTGTCAGCTATTCTGCGAATGTCTACCAGGAATTCATTAATCGGCTTGCCCTCCGCTTGACAATGATTGAAGAACTTGTAGCTTTCGGTGATTTCATGTCTCTTTGGACTGTATTGCTCACTCAAAATTTCGACAACTTCTTCATACATCAACCATTTGGCTTGCACGGAGCCACCTTCTTTGCCAGCACTTGGATCATATGCATATTTAAGGTGGCAACCAGCAGTGCTCTTTTCTTAGTCAAGTCTTCAAATGCATTAGCTTCGAAGTATGCTTCTACTTTAATAAGGTACGGCTTCCACTTTTCTTTGTCTTCTTCGATGTCCGGAAGGTTGTGAGCCATGATGGCCTTGGTTTCTCGGTTCTGCGTGAGTTCCGGTTCAATGTCGACTTTCACTGCATGGGCGATGTCCATCCTCGTCGCCACTCTGGCATAGCCATGGCGTGCTCGTAGTAACGCCAGACCAGTAAAGCATCAGCGTAGCCAATATAACAAAATGACTGTTTATTCAAATAGGTAGCGCATATTTATGAGTTGCCAAGTGGCAGAAAGATAGGAGGGAGCATGTGTTAGTAGTGATAGTCCGAACTCTGAACGATCGCCAGATGAGGTGATAAAAGGTGCACACACTTTGAAAACACACGTGAAGTTGCAACAAACGTGTGCCTAAATCTAGTAAGTACACAGGTGCTTTTTCATTTTGCCCCCATCGAAATGCGGCCACCATGGCCAGGATTCAATCCTGTGACCTCGTGCTCAGCAGCGCAACAGCAAAGCCACTGAGCAACCACGGCGGGTACATGAACATTACTCTTGCAAAATGTGACCTGTGATTTTGAGATGACCACCCAGGACACTGACTTGAGCAAAGACAGCCTTAAATTTTATGGAGGTCTCTCTGGTTGGACAAGTTGCAAGCTGACAGAACATGAATACTGTGCCCAGAGTGGTCACCATTTTACATTGGGAAGACCAAGCATGCGTTCAGTCTGCGTGCAGCGTTGACCATTTGTTGTTAGCATGTTTGAGGGCACTAATGTCACTGTCCACAAGTGCAGCAACATTAGTTCTTTTACTTCCTTGAAGTTGACTTTAAATTTGGCTTTAGTTCCTTGAGGTATATGTCTTGTGTTAACAGTTTGCAGTTTGTCCTGTGAATAGATTCTGTGTTGTGTGTGCACTTGGGTGTCCATTGCGTTCATTAGTGATAGGCCCTGTGCCCAATCCCCTTATTCCGTCGCAGTGTTCCTCCTCTATGTAGCAGCTTATAAGCTATGGTGATCTTCGGTTTGTCAGAGTAAAGCTGTGTTCAATAAACCCATTTCTCGTTAGCAGCACATCGTTCAAAACACCAACATTACGTTGGATTTCTGGAACATGTATGCCATCAAAGCCACGGGATTTTTTGTTATTGAAACTAAGTAAAATGGATAACAGGTCATTCGGCAGAAGGTAATGAATAAGGAATACTGAATCATGGGGTACTTTTTCTGATTCAGCAGGTGCTTTCTTCGCAGCCTGGAAAATTTAAACCACACTGGCTATCGTCACGGAAATAAATTATTTGGACATATGTCAATAGGCTCAACAACTTATGTTAACATGGCTCCGTAATTGTCTAACAATTGGCAGCAATGTACTGTAGTAAGCAATAATTCTTAATCACTTTGTTTCCTCTGGGCTACTGCAAGGCAGCGTTCTAGGCCCCTTACTCTTTTTCATCTACATTAATTACTTGCCTGACAAAATATAACCTTGTATGCACATATTTACTGATAATACATAGTATTATTTAGTCCAATTTACAATAATAGTTAACATCTCACCCTTCAACAGGACCTTGAACATATTGGTGAGTGGTGAGGTGAGGACCTGGTTAATGACTTTAAACGTTTCCAAGTACAAAATAATCACTTTTAGCCATAAACTTCATAACTCTAGCGGCCTATATAAAATTGGTAACAACATTGTGGAGAACACTAAGCAGCACAAGTTCTTAGGCACAAACCTAACCTCGAAGCTTTCTTGGTCCACACATAACGCTTCCATCTGTGCCATTAAATTATGTATGCCATAACCTGCATAATTTGAGATCTCCCTTCAGTATACGTAAACAGGCTTATCTCTCTTTAATTCATCCTCAACTTGAGTTAGCCTTCTCAATTTGGTCCCTGTACCAGAAATACCTGATTAACATGTTAGAAGTCATTCAGAACAGAGGAAGTTGGCTCATTACCCATAATTATAGACACCCATGCAGCATAACACAAATTAAACAATACCTTTCACTTGAACTATTGATTGCTCATCGTGACATTGCTCTCTTATCACTACTATTCTACAAATGCACTCACACCAACATGACATTCTCTGTGCACCCTAATCTCGCTCATCAAACTTCACACAGACTGCATAACAGCTTTGGCTTAGCGAGCATGTATGATGATACTGACGCATTCGACTCGCTGGCTCTTCCTCGAGCTATTCGTTTGTGGAAGAACCTTCTCGATAACCTTGCATCAGAGCAAGATCACACAGTTTTTCGATGATCTTAAAAAATATTTATGCTCCAAAAATCTGATGTATTGCAATTTCCTACTTTCGCCATCGCCCTTGCCTCTAATACTGTTGCCGATATTTTCTTTTTCATTTCTTTTTTCTTACGTGAAAACGATCATTTGTCAGTTGTGTTTATTCTCCATAGCACCGTTGCCATTGAGTTAAAATTACTTTTTTGTTGGTTGTTGCGTTTTCATTTTTGTTTTATCAACTTTGTATGCTATTGTTACTCCCTTGCTTTTGTAGTGTATCTTGTTAAGTTCTTGGGTTCATTCACATCTTTCTGCACTGACATTTTACTCTGTTAAGGTATTATTGTATCTTAATCTTTATGTATGTATGTGTTTACTGTACTGCCCCCCTTACACAATGCCCCACGAGGGCTCTGTAAGGTACTAATAAATAAATAAATAAATAAGTAAGTAAGTAAGCTAAAGTAAAGTAAGTAAGCAAGCTAAAGTAAAGTAAGTAAGAAAGTTAAGTAAAGTAAGTAAGTAAAAAAAGTAAGTAGGTAAAGTAAATAAGTAAGTAAAGTAAGTAAGTAAGTAAAGTAAGTAAAGTAAAGTAAGTAGGTAAAGTAAAGTAAGTAAAGTAATGTAAGTAAAGTAAGTAAGTAATTAAGTAAGTAAAGTAAGTAAGTAAAGTAAGTAATTAAGTAAGTAAAGTAAGTAAGTAAAGTAAGTAAGTAAGGTAAGTAAAGTAAGGTAAGTAAAGTAAGTAAGTAAATAAGTTAAAGTAAAGTAAGTAAGAAAGTAAAGTAAGTAAGTAAAGTAAGTAAGTAAAGTAAGTAAGGTAAGTAAAGCAAGTAAGTAAAGTAAAGTAAGTAAAGCAAGTAAGTAAAGCAAGTAAGTAAAGTAAGTAAGTAAAGTAAGTAAGAAAGTAAAGTAAGTAAGAAAGTAAAGTAAAGTAAGTAAGAAAGTAAAGTAAGTAAGTAAAGTAAGTAAGGTAAGTAAAGCAAGTAAGTAAAGTAAGTAAGTAAAGCAAGTAAGTAAAGTAAGTAAGAAAGTAAAGTAAAGGAAGTAAGGTAAAGTAAGTAAAGCAAGTAAGTAAAGTAAGTTCTCCTGTTCTATAACTAAGTTTCAATCGCAGCCACTGGACAAACTGTAAGATGCAACATCATTTTCAAGCTGTAATTAAGCAATACAGTGGTGCTTATCTTGCAGCTTTAGGAAATATGCACAGAATGGCGCAATAAAGAAAGGTGTAATGGTGTGGTAAAAATAGCTCTAGAGTGACCTTAATGCATCACATATATCCTTGCAGGCCGGTGAATATCTGAGGATCAAGGTCATCCATGTGCCAGTTGACCCACAGACGATGAAGGTTGACGTGCGGAAAATGAAGGCTTCCATCACTGGAAACACCATCTTGGCAAGTGCAATCTCCATTTGTCTGTCACTAAGTAAACTGCTTGTGCTTTGAACTGTACAGCTTTGAAACTGTGGTCAGGTTATAGAGCCAATAAACAGTACAGTAGAATAAGAAAGAAAATTATGCATGATGATAGATTTCGATGATGGTTCTAAACAGAGGTAATAAGAGCTACATTGTTTGTTTGTTTACTTTGAACTTGCGTCTCACTATTAAAGCATTACAGCATTACAGTGGAGTGGGAATAGCTGTATATTGAGGAGGCGTTCAGAAATGCCCAAGTGTTACCAATTGAGGTGGAGGTAATGATAACTAGCTGACAAAAAGGTTACTGTACACTCAAATTTTGGAGGCTTTCTTGTTTCATCTTTTCCATGACGTTCATGGATAGCACTTATTCAGCAGCAGGTTGTGTGGGCATGAAGGAAAGCAGAAGCAGTAAAGTCTATTTCTGTGTCAGCAATAGTTGATGACAAACAGAAGCCTGCATTATAGGTACATTATGTAATAGTCCTGACATGATATGTACTGAAATTATGGTGTACTGTCTCCTTTTTTGGTACATGTTCTAGCCAACAAGAGTTTAAACATAAATGCATTGCTTTTAAATGGCAATGTTGAACAACTGCAAGAGTATAAGCCAGACTTCATGTCCTCATTTTAGTTGCTGATAAGAACTCAGTGAGGTTTTAGTGGACCAAAAGGTTGTGTCATTGTCAAAACCTGTCATTTGTGGTTATTTTAGTGCCTGAAAAATTATGCCTGTTCATTTGACGTGTATTCAAAGAGTACATTTACCTTGGCCAATAAGTTATGGGGACCTGAACAATGAGAAGAAAATTTTCAGAAGAACAAAAATGGGTTGGAGTGCATATGGTTGGCATTGCCAAGTCCTGACCAGCAGCATACTGCTATTCTTGAAAAGAAAAGTGCACAATCATTGCATTCTACCACTGCTTACATATGGGGCAGAAACTTGGAGGTTAACAAAGAAGCTTGAAAAGAAGTTAATGACCACGCAACAAGTGATGAAGTGAAAATTGCCAGGCATATTGTTAAGAAACAGGAAGACAGCAGTGTGGATTATAGAGCTAACAGGAGTAGTCGATAGTATTCTAGTTATTAGATGAAGGGCACAAATAAAGACATGCACGGGCAAAGTAGACAGTAGGAGCAGTAATCCGGCCTACTTTGTGGATGTAATATGTCTTTATTTGTGCCCATCAAATAATATTTATGTGTCACCAAATAAGCCAGCAAGAAGTGCTCCTTTGATATTCTAGCTGACATTAGAGGAGTCCTGAATTATCCCTCGGGCTTGGTGAAAAAACATGTAGTCTGTGGATAGCATATGCTGCTCTGAACATGTCAGCCAAATTTTGCAGTTGTGTAGGGTGCATGGAGCTCACAAGCAGAGCATGGAGTCACATATTTCTCAAACACTCCCTTTTCAAATGACGCCTTCTCCTCACTCGCTATAGCTACTGGCAGCTCGCATACGTCGTCATATGCAAGATTCCCATGGACAAGTGCTATGGATTGATAACTGACATCAATGTATTAGTCCGCTTCATGCTGCTGTTACTGTGTATATTTATTGACGAACTTTAATAAACAAGCTGCAATAAGTGAAAATCTTCTTTGGAATTGCGATAAGAATTACGTACTTCCGAAATAAGCTGACTATCATCTGCGCATGCTCTGCTGCGGCCACCCATGTAGGAATTAAACTTTGGCCACCCTACTTATCAATGTCATAGCCATGAGGTTTCACTAATGTTTATTACTTTTGAGCAATCAACTAGCCTCGAACCATGCTAAACTTAAGGTCAGACGATACATATGCTTGCCATTGCATGCTTACTCCTGGCCACTCCTGGCTAGACGCCTTGGCAGACATTGCTTTGTATGGAGCTATTGACAGCACTTCAAAATGCGCAAGTTGGATGTGGATCCGTCGGTCAAGCTGGTGCTGGACAAAGTCGGTCCGCACTGCATAGTGCAGCCAAACTAGAACACATGAGCATGATCATGCTATCCAGCCCTGTCTTAGTCTTCGGCCCTGCCGTGCACAAAACAAACGCTGCGCATACAGACCACAGTTGCATGTAGCTGCAGGGTCTGCTATGTAGTGTAGACATTGCAGTCACTGCAGGGTGCCACGATGAGCCTGCTCACTGAGCGCACTACTGTTCGCTGAAGACAACCATGTTTGGCACACTGGAAGCACTGAAATCGGCAATAGTGGTGTGTACGTGAATACCCAAAATTAACTTTCAACTGCATACAGTACCAGGATGACGTAGGCAGAGCATTGTGGGCTTGCACCATGATGTGGATCAAAAGTGATCTTTCATGGCCAATAACTCCCCTTCTGCTGAATGCATTTAACTACTTTTTGCTGCAAGATATTGCGAAATAGTCTAGTTTAATTTCAAATACATTTCTTGTCTTCTATAAAAAAGGGTTTCAGGGCTCCTTTAGGAGAAAAAACGTGGGGCTGGGCAGGCCATATAATGCGTAGGGGAGATAACCGGTGGTCTGTTAGAGTTACAGGATGGGTGACAGGGAAGGGAGGTGCAGTTGAAGATGGCAGAGAAATAGGTGGTGTGATGAAATTAGGAAATTTGCATGCAGGGGGATAGGGTCAGCTGATGCAAGACATGGGTAATTGAAGATCGCCGTGAGAGGCCTCTGTCCTACGGTGGGCATAAATTAGGCTGCTACTGATGGCGTTTTGCCATTTACTCAGTGAAATATTATGGTAGTACATGAACTAGAAGACAAAGTAAAGAGCTTTGAATCAATTCAGGGTGGCTTGAGAAACAGCATAATCAGTGCTCTTTAAGTGCTTGCTACTTGATACACAGGCACAGCAAAGCAACTCAGTCTGCAAGCATCTGTCTTGTATTCTTTGTTCTGTCCTTCGTCACTCTTTCGCTATCAAACGCTATGGACTCGTACCAACTAGCTCGATCACAGTGCTTTCAAGGTAGAGAAACCTTCCAACTATTTGATGTAGCTTGCCTTGACATTAGGTTAAGATAAAAAATTATATAGCTTCAGGAAAAGGAAAATTATTGTATATATATAAGTATCATTGAAATTTTCAGAGACAACATTCAGGCTGCTTTTTTCACATGTTGAAGTGTGGGTTGCTTTTTACACTTACTGCACAGCTTTAAATAAATAAATAAATAAATAAAACTTCACTAAAGAGGTAAAAATGTAGAATGGCCTGTTGTGCAATAGTGAGTACAAGAAATTAGCATATGAAAAAGGGGTCTGCACTTAGAGACATCAGTGTGTATGTTTGGTTTGCTTTTGTACACCACATAAAACATATCTAATGGCAGCCTGTATGTATCCAGAAATTCTTATCACCACCTTGGTCATGTGCTCTGCAGCCTGTGAGGACTGAGGGCGTGGTGTTAATTGTAAGATTAATGAAGGAGGTAGGCTGTGGTGAAGCCAGGGACGAGGGGAGTACTTCAGGTTACGTCATTGGGCTATGCACCAGACAGGCCAGTGCACGATCTTTCCTCAAATGAGCATTAATTCATTCATAAGAAAAATGGTTTCATGAAGCATACGTCCATGCAACCATTTTTCACTTTTTGCGCTATCGAAGAGTGAGGCCTCATGTGTTTTCATTTTTTCAGCTTGTGGGATCTTCACCTCAATTCCCGCATGGTTCCATTGATCCCATCCAGGAAATAGCAGAGGTGATTATGCTTTGAAATTCTTTTAAGTAGAGTAGATATTCTCTAGTGAAATGGATCCGTCAAACAAACCTCTGGCATTTGAGGGTTAAGTATTTACTGAAAAACACATGAAACAGTTAAAAGGTTGACCAGCTTGGCATTGAAGTCACAACTTGGATTTGTATTACATTTGCTTTTTGTTTTTTACAGATTGTAAACTTATGAAAAAAGGGAGGTGTTTTAATCAGAGGAGATATTATGCTCAAGCGTCGTGGTCAGAGCAAATAAGCTCGTTGATGTAGTAGTACTAGTAGTACCAAATGGAGATGAAAACTGGCATAAGTATGCAACCTTCAATGGCTGCTGCCAACTTGAGGTATTCAACTACAGTTGAACCTCACAATAACGGAATTAGTGGGGAACGCGAAAAAATTTGCTTTCGCAAGAATTTTGTTGTGAAAAGAGACAGCACAGGTAGGTAATGCATTGCAGAACAAAACTTTACTGCCAGATGTTGTTAGCCTACTTTGGTAAGTTTTGCTTGAGCATATTTAACCGCATCACCTATACGTAACCCGCCGTGGTTGCTCAGTGGCTATGGTGTTAGGCTGCTGAGCACGAGGTCATGGGATCAAATCCCGGCCAAGGCAGCCACATTTCGATGAGGGCGAAATGCGAAAACACCCGTGTACTTAGATTTAGGTGCACGTTAAAGAACCCCAGGTGGTTGAAATTTCCGGAGTCCCCCACTACGGCGTGCCTCATAATTAGAAAGTGGTTTTGGCACGTGAAACCCCATAATTTAATTTCTTTTTTTCACCTATACGTAGTACAAAGCACACCTCATCCGTCGATCAGCAGTGGCAGCACTCCCATGGAACAGTATTCTTGGTCAATTGCTTTTGGAGATATGATCACTTTTGTGAGAGTTTGCGTAAAGCGGCACTGGACGCAGAGCAAGAGCGCATGCAGTAGCATTTCTCCAGCGCACGCTGTTGCCTGTTGGCGCCAACGCATCCAATGCCGAGCGCAAAAGTGATCGTACCTTGTGTACCCGAAAGCAGTCGCTCGAGATTACGACCCCTTCGCGCAAATCTACGTTCGGCACCGAATCCACACACGATGCCTGTCGGGTGGCACCAAAACCAGCATGCTCGAAGC
The DNA here is from genome assembly GCF_038994185.2 of Dermacentor albipictus. Taxonomy (NCBI): domain Eukaryota; kingdom Metazoa; phylum Arthropoda; class Arachnida; order Ixodida; family Ixodidae; genus Dermacentor; species Dermacentor albipictus. The sequence continues at coordinate 5,149,200 of NW_027225576.1, read as the reverse complement.
AAGGGATGCGTATTCCCGGATGGTCGCTCAGTCATGGCCCGATGCATGGCACTCCTTGCTGCGACCGCCATCTAAGCTCCATAAACAATTCCATGTCAGTGGGATGTGGATTTCCTTATTTTTGCTGCATTTTTCTCACCGAGGTGCACATTATACAGTGCACTGCTGCGATCGTTGTTTGAAATGCGCGTTCAGTTTGTGCTCGGTTTCGCCTCACGTGATTGGCCTAGGCTGTGCCGAGTCATCAGCTGTGGGGAATGCTGGCTGAATGCGTCTTTCGAACAACGATCTATGATCTCGCCTATAGGCACCCTGCAATGAAGTTTGGTTGCGCATGTTGTGCCACCTCGCACCGGCAGTGAGCACCCGTAAGTACGCTCTCACCACCATTTCACCATTCTCCGTACTGTGCTCAGGCCCACCTGAAAGCCTCCTTTTCCAATTTTGCAATGGATTCACCACGGCCTCTCGGCAGCTCCTCCATGTGAAGTGTGAACAAAAACAACAACCACAGATACTGCTGCATTAAGGATTGTCACAACCGTGAAGGGGATATCAGCATCAAATTATACCGTTTCCCTTCAAAACCGTGGGAAGCAACCCCGGCGGCTGAAGTGGATTGTCACAATTCGTGTTGCTCTTGCACATTTCTGTTAAATGAACTAAGACGTAAAAGCAAAAAGAAGAAGAAAAGAACCATTAGGGGCATCCGTAAAAATGCACAATAAAACGACAACTGCATAAAAATGTGTGCTTCCCGCTGTTGTAAATTGGTTTTGATGTTTAGCTCGTCTCGTTCCAAAGCAAACATGCGGTGATTGTTACGTGTCAAATATAGCTTTGTAAGTGCTTTGTGCTGGAGCTTTGTATGTACTGTGCTTTTTGTTGTGCATTAATAAGCCAACTTGCAGCTTCTTTCTGCACCAAGATCAAGACACAACTGCTGGAATTGGGCTCATTCATGCTGATGTTTTCTTGCATATAGAATAATCCAACTAAGGCTGGAGTGCACCACAGCACATGGCGAGTATTCGCAAATTAGCATTTCTCTTGTGCACGCTAGCGCACATTTGTTCAGTCTTCACATTTTTATTTTCAGCTGATTACTCTCTATTATGTTTCAGCGATGATGACCTCTAACCTTCGAGCCTGAACGACGATACCAGAATATGCTCAAGGCACTTTGTCAACAGGCAAAAAAGCACTTACTTGCCAATTCACCAAAACCTCTGCAATTGTGGTATGCAAGGCACTCTCCAAATAATGAAGCTACAAACGACAGTTGAAAAACGTCTACGGCCGTATTTGCTCGCTTAAGTAGCATAAAATACTAATGATTTGTAAACTTACTTTAAGTTTGACGGCGAAAGCATGCTTGCTTTGTACTGACAAACACTTCGCCACCTGCAGTGGTTGCTTAATGGCTAAGGTGTTGTATTACTGAACACAAGGTCGCGGGATCTAATCCCAACCACGGCCGCCAGCGAAACGCCCGTGTACCTAAATTTAGGTGCACATTAAAGAACCCCAAATGACCCACATTTTATGGAGTCCCCACTACAGCGGGCCTTATAATCACATTGTGGTTCTGGCACCTAAAACTCCATAATTTAATTTAAGCATGTCGCTGCGGTGTCCGAGCTGTTTACTTCTTTGACACGATATGCATGGTTCTAGCCGTAAATGTGACATCCTTTCTCAAGCATCAGTAGTCCAAAATAAGCCTCGGTGCCTGTGATTACCTTAAAAGCACAATTTAGAATGACCAACACGTTTCAAATGAGCGCTGCAAAAGCATGCCTCCGTAGCAGTGGCCTCCTCTGTGTTTCGTGGAACTTACACAGTGGCGCTGATGGCTGAGCCAATCACTGGGCTGCCTGACCATTGACGGTAGCCTATAGTTGTAATAGTTCTGCGGAAACCCGTAAGGTGGAGAGAAGTAATTAATATAGGGAAAATGGGACATCCACCCAAACGTAGCTAAGTGCTACAAAGGTCCTGGGTTCGAATCCCAGACCAGGATGAATTTTTCTTCAACTGCGAGGCTTTCTTCCGAGGAGCCCATATGGGTTTGCTTTGTAGCACTTAGCTATGTTTAGGTGGTTGTCTCATTTTCCCTTTATTAAGTAGCCTATAATTGGATACAACTAAAGTATGCAGGGAAGTCCCACCCACACTTTCATAACCACCAGCCACTGTTCCTCCGTGAGGCAGCCAATAGTTCATACTTCAAACTTTCCCTACACCTAAATAAGGCAGTAACCACAAAAATAAAATCATAAGTACCTAATTTTATATGTTTTCACTTGTATATTATAGTAGTGGAACTATGAAAGCCTAATTCTTTACTAAACTGAAATAAAATGCTTGCTTTGCTGCAACTATTTACTGTCAAGTTTCACTTCACTTGGCATTGAAGTTTCATGAGTAAAATGGACTTAGTAGTGAAATGAACTTTGCCGCAGACTTTCAAAGAGTGAATTGCTCAGACTCCATGCACTTTGTTCATGTCTGTTGCACAACTCATCGCTTCCGCTGATGAAAAGACTCTGCAGGAACAGCAGACACTCCAGAGGTATCAAGTACGACGTCATTTTGACATAGTCAAACGACAGCGATTTTGTTTGCAATAAAACTTTTGTTTGGGCCAATTGGTTCATAGCTGAAAACCTTGACGAGTAGCGCAAAAAAACATGGACCAAGAAAAACCCAAGTACACAGGACGGGTGATTGGCTGGCGAAGTAACCCCGCGGTCCGTGTGCCTTGGTTTCCAACTGTTGTTTTTAAAGTGGTATCCTACTATAGTAGGTGTGCAAAAATTGTCGTCACATGTTTGTAGCGACATGCATGCCACTTCAAGCGGGCATCAACATACAAGATGGCGGCCACGACATGTTTTTAGCGCATGTGATCGCTTCCAGTGCTTGATTATTTTTGTAAACAAAAATGGCGGCACCCATGCAAGTATAATGTAGTGGTTTTTTACACAATTTTAGTGCAAAACAATTGTATTTGAGCACATTTTGGAGCCTGCTAGCCCTACGTGAGTAGATAATACTCAAGGATACGTTCCGGCAAATTCTGTTGATGCGGTATTATAGTACAGCGACATTTCGTTGCCAAGAGGTAAGAAATGCATTGAATCCTATGGGTGTTCGCCGGGTATGCGAAAATATTTCGTTGTCGCGAGAATTTCGTTATTGTGGGATTTCGTTATCGTGGGTTGTGACTGTATTGGCATACCATTGCTTTCTGGTGTTTCTGATATGATTTTGTGGGATGCCCAAATGGTCTACACCAGTTGACCAAAAAGCAGCTGCAGCAGCAAATCCACCACTCTGTCTTAGCTCCGTACCGCCGTCTGTCAGGCACCGTTTTACTCACAGACTGCAGCAAAGGTGATAGTGTATGCAATGTCACCACTCCCCCACTTGTGTGGCAGGAGATTTGAATTTCGAAAAAGGTATTCAAACCTTTTGAAGGCAATTTTCTCGTGAAATAAGTCTTTTCTTGGCACGGAACAAGTGTTGCAAGGTTTCTGGAATGGTATTTAAACAGTCCACATCGACTTAGTATTTGCCTTTATTGTCCCTTTAAGGTGACTGATTTTGACAGCTCTGCATTGTGGGCTATTAGGGTTACTTAATATACTGGCTACTGCCTGCAATGTACTAGTATATATTTAGCTTACCTTTTCACTAGAACATTAGATTGCTGGGATTCTGCACAACAGGTCACGGACATTGGAGACTGCTTGATGTCAGTTAACTTTGGTTGATACAGCATACAGTGGAATCTCGATGATACGAATCTCACGGGGTCACGAAAAATATTCGTATTAGCCGAAATTCGTATCATCGAAACAATTAAAACTAGCTAAATCAAAGAGTCAGAGGTGAACTCACTCAGACACACGTACGTAAAAAGGATTTATTTATTGTAGAAAATTCTACAATGTCCTCTGCCTCTTTTTCTTTGTCAGGTCAATTAGCAGACTTTGTTCAAATCCATAAAAACGCGTGCAAGTGTCGTTGCTGATTTCGTTCGCGCACGCCTCAGAACTTAGCGCGCATGCAGCGTTTCAGCCGCCGGTGGTCGGTCCTTCGCCGTCGCCCACATCTAACACAATGAACGCGGCCCGAAGCACAGCAGCCACTCCGTCCAATGGCAGGCGGAAAATGAAGAAAAGCACAAAAGCAACACAAAGTGCCACCGCTTCAAACTCTTCGCGCCCAGTCGCGGCCTCCGCGCTGTCCGGCGCCGCGTCCGCGCCTCCGCACCAAAAGAGAGGGAGAAATCGCGTAACTGCGCGCTGTTTTCTTTCACTGCCATCGGTGGGGCTCATGCTCGCGGTCGCGTCCATCCGTGCGCTGGAATCGTGCCAACTGTGGTCTCTCCTCCGCGCAGCGGCGCAACCTCCTCCCCTCCTTAGCAACCGGCGCGCCGGTCAGGGGCGCAGCTGCGCATAGCAACCGTGACGTCACACAGTAGCGGTAGAACGGGCGCGCGCGCGTCGCGGTGGCACCGCCGCTCCTTCGCCAGCCGTTTCGTTGCCGTCGAGTGAGAGGCCCGTGTTGCGCGCCATGCGGTTCGGGGAAGTGCCAGCGGATGCCGGATTCCCCCAACACCAAACGCCAGAAGAACAAGGAGCGAATGCGCATGCCACGAATGAACATGTTACCAGATGCGAAGGCAAGGGAGGCAGAAAAGAAACGCCAACAGCGACTGATTAGATCGTCGGGTACCAAAGGCAGGGAAGAAGAACGGAAGCGGCAGCAGCGACAGGCGATATCGCCGAACACCAAAGCGAATGAATTGGAGCGCAGACGGCAGCAGCGTCTGGCTTTCGCCAAGCACACTTTCAAATTTCCAATGTCTTCGGTAATTTTCGTATCAACCGACGCGGGTCGAAAATTGATTCGTAACAACCATTTTCTAACACGTTGCAAAGTAATGGGGCTCGGCCGGGACTACAGAAAATTCGTATCATCCAGAAATTCGTATCAGCCGTGATCGTATCATCGAGATTCCACTGTATTGCCATGTGTGCATTGTTGTACTTATTGCCACTCACGTCTTTCACAAAACTGTCACTATTATTATTGCATCCAAGCAAGGCTTGCTAGCCGTATCATAACTCTGCAAATGTTGTAATCTCTTCGATAGGCAACTGTGTTCGTCATTATCAGATTATGTCACAAGCCCTGTAGTACATTCTTTCAATGACACTAGTACTACACTATAACTGCTCTTAATGTACTATTGCATTCAATATGAGTTGCAACATGTGAGCTGTGGCCAGAACGCTCCCTCGGACGAGCCGGTGGTGTCACGTGCAATGCTTTTGAGAAGAAAAGGAAAAGGGTCTCGCCATTCCAGCAATGCTGATACTCCCATGCTTTCCGTTGTGTGCCTTCTTTGCAGAGCGATAATACAATGGAAGCAGCATGACTTCCTTAGCGTAGTGTGCTTTGTCATAAAGCACTGCTGCCCTAGCTTTGCAGTTTATTCTCGTTTTTTTCTTTCTTTTTCATTATTTGACTGTGGCATTTGAGAAAGTTAAATTGGTGAGATATTGCAATAGGCACCTACCGTCGAATGTATGTCTGGCAGTTTATTATTGCTCTGCGAAGCAAGCAGATGGCAGAAAGCAGGGGGTATGTGCATTGGTAGAATGGCAAAACCCTCTCCATTTTTTCTCGAGAATGTCACACATTAGCACCACTAGCTCTACAAGCAGGTCGCTCTGGCCTCCCATTCAAGGCCTACATGGCCTTCACTTTGAGAAACTTCAAAGCAGCTATGCTGCCTTGAAGTTCCCTAACCAGCTTGCTGTGACAACTTGGGTTTACAGTGTCTGTAGGGCTTGGTTAAATTTTTACTAGTAATGATAGATGACTTTGTATTCTAAAGGAGCGAAAAAGTGAACTTGGAAAAATTTAAGAACTATTACTGTACCACAATGGCCCAAATATGAGAAAATTCTTTAAAATCTATGACATCACACTGATGTACCAGTGCTGGGGTTTCAATGAGAAATTAAAAAAAGAAGTTTGTTTTCTCCTTGATCCTACCATAAAATTAATGAAAACGTTGTTTTGAGAGAACATCAATCTAATGTGACTTGGTGTTTCTGTGTAGTATGCCTTTAAATTAGAAGTAGGAGACATATTTGTATGTGCTTTCCATTTATAATATATCCAGATGTTTTATGTTCGTTTCATTATCATGGGGCATTCTCCTTGGACATGCCAGCTGTCACCCTTCCATGTCAACTTTCTTTTTCAGAAAACCATGAAAATTTCTAGTATATTTTTATGTTTCATTATGAACAGTTTTCATCATTGCAGGATCAGCTGTTCATTTGTTATTTTTTGTTGTCGTTTGGCGTTAATCACTTTTTCATGTTTTTGAGTTGCAGCTGGGCAAGGCCACAGACAAAGTATATAAAGGGCAATATTTCTTATCACAGGTCTCGTGCGTAGTTTTGTTATCCTCCATGGACGTATTATTGCTGGTGCAGGGTAGAAAGAAAAACCACAGTGGTCCTGGCAGCAAAGTGTACTTGTTGAGCCGTGTCCATGCGAGAAAGGTTGCTTCAGGTTTTTTATCTTCCTTGCAATCAGTAGCACTAAATTCAAGCTCCGAATACAACTCGCTAGAGCTTTCCATGTGTGCTTGTCAAATTGAGGTGAATGAATGTCCAAAGATACCACGATTCTGGCATTGAGAAGGTGGCCGTCATCGCTGCCGTTGCCTCACTACGTGCTGCCATTTTTAAAACTCAGGGGGAGTCAGACTTTTGCTTCGTTTTTGCCAAGTGTGCCTTAACAAAAATTAGTTTTCTGGAAAGCTGTAGCGCAGAATTCACTCCAAAATTATAATATGACAGCCAGTTGTCCAAGGCAATCAGCAAGAGAAAGGAAATCTCTGGATGAGTGTGACTTGTTCTGGGCACAGAAAGGCTTAACTACAAATACAGCCGAGCCCACCTATAACAATATTGAAGTGCCAAGAAAATTCCATTGTTATAATCGATAATCACTGTAGCCAGGTTACATGAAAAACAACAGAGGGGACAAGCAGCAAAACACTTTAACTAGACAGAAACAAGGACAGTCAAATGCACTTATAGCATTACTGGTTTTAACAACTCGGATGTAACGATGAGCAGTTGTGGCACTGTGAACTTTTTTGCGTGTTCCATGGCATAATAAACTGCTTACTACAATGTTTCCATGCTGTGTTATCAGTTACAACAAGCGTAAGTCTGGCTAGGTGTCCGCACGGAAAGGAACAGGAATGTGCAATCCTTTAAAAAGAAAAAAAAAATGCGAGCCGCCACGCCCACCTACATACCACACTCACCAGTGTGCCACTCATGCCATGTGGCCCGCCTTCACCACATTGCCAGTCTCGCGCACCTCTCTCCCATCTCCCTTTCACCCCTCTGATATCGGTGCTACCGGTGCAGTCAATTCATGTTTGGGAGGGGTGGAAGGGGAAAAATTCTAGGAAAGGACTGTTTGGCCTTTATTTTATCCACTGTAATCAAACTTTCTTGCCAAATTGTTGAACATAGTTATGAAACTATACTTTACCAGTATAAACCGATTTAGTGTTGCTCTGTAGTGTCCCTTTTAGGCAACCTTAGGGGCTATTCAAGGCACATGAAAGTACTAAAAAATTAGTTTTACAACTTATTCACCTCTTAGTGAACAATGTGGATGGCTTCTACACAAGTGATAGCGACATTAGCAAGCAGCTATGGCTTGGTGGACTTGAATGCCAAGCTGATTTAATCCTCTGTCGATTCATTTCTTTTTGACCAGCTGGGGGCAAAGTATGGCATTTCTGTTCATGTGGATGCCTGCCTTGGAGGCTTCCTGGTGCCTTTCATGGATGAAGCTGGGTTCCCGCTGCCTCTTTTTGACTTCCGCCTTGAGGGTGTCACGAGCATATCAGCAGACACACACAAGGTGTGATGTAGTTTTTTTGTTTCAAGACAAACTCTTGTCTTTCGAAGAACTTTGTTTGCCACAGCATTGTCTGTTACAGTGATGCAGCGGAACCGAGAACACAGCAGAACCAAATAGCAAAGGTTTGAGCTTTGCTGTAGTCACTAATGGATTCAGGGATGTAAAATTATAGGCACTTGTTTGGGAGCCAGAAGTGTGGTAATGGTTAATCCATACCACTCTATTGTCACTTTCCCCTCTCATAGTCACTTTGTGCCACTTTAGGGCATGATGATCTGGGTGTTGTTGCTACAGCTACATTTGTCAGTCATTGTAGCACTCGACAATGCACAGTCATAGATAGGTTTGTGCATAAAAGGTTCTAGTGGAGGATCTGCTACCTTCAGACTAATTATATGACCTATCTGCAACAGCTTGTAAATTCAGTTGCAGATGACTTCCACAGCTATCACTGCAGTTAATTTCAAAGCCCTATCTACTCGGAGTTTCTTTATCCCGTATTTCACTTCCTTCATGTGTAACCCTGTGAGGTGCGAAGTGTGCGTGCATAGTTCATCAAATGGCCGGGAGTAATACAAAATAATGATGATGACATGTGTGAGTTTGGCATGAGCACATCAGCATCGCAGTAGAAAAAAAAAGGACAAAAACAAGCATCAATTGGCGAGGCAGATGAGTGCAAAAGGAGGAGACAGAAAGAGAAGTGTGGAAAGAGCAGCGAAAGTGGGGAAGATACGTCGGTGGTTGGAACAAGCGAAGGAGGCTAGGGTGCAGTGGTGCAACATCGACGGGCACTTGAACCTGGGCTCACGAGACCTCTACCTAGCCAGTTCTGAACTTCCGAACGACCGAACGTCTCTGTAGCAGGCTGGAGTCAGCATGACCTTGGCTGCTCTCTGGAAGCAAAGCGATGAGGTGCCGAAGAACGGGGTCTCCTGTAGACCCTGGGACGTCCTGCTGTGACGTACTTCCTAACTGCAAGGCGACAGTCGAGTGCACTGTCATGTTGGCCGTCCACAACCCGCTAATTTCCTGCTGTTCCTGCCTCATTCCGTTAGTGCCATCCCGAACTGGTCTGCTCAAAGGCCATCATCACATCAAACTGGTGAACCGTTTTTTTTGTTGCTCGTGACTTCCTTTGCTTTTGTTATCTCTTGATAACTTAGTGAACTTTGTGTTGGCATCATAGCTTCTTAATCTGTCTTGTGACATAACAATCATTGTGACTTTTCTATGGGCTGTTGTAAGTCTTAGTCTGGGTTTATAAGTGTGCATGTTATCTTGTGTTGATAAAGTTACTGTTGCATGTGGGTTGCAGCCAGCCTTGTCTTTTATTAGAGCACCAAGACACAGCACCTCATATGCGTTTGAAGGATCTCTTAAAGAAACCTTATCACATATCCGCAGCAGAACCTATCGTGCCAGCAAGTACGGTCTCTTCAACTTCACGGATGTAGAGGCATCTAGAGGCTTCTAAGCCCTTGCAGAAGACTGGTGCTGGCAAGAGCAGTACTTGTACTTGATCATACATCTGCTCTCACAGCAAGCACATTGTCTTGGGAGTGTTTCATATGAAAAGCCTGCAGTATTAAAGAAACATGGGCACTGCATTTGCATATGCCACTTAATGTAAATTATTCTTTTAAAACAGAGGGACATGAGTTTTAAGACTTCACTTTGAGTCCATTTTGAGATGGCAGTTGAGGGTTCAAAGCTGTCTTGCTCAACCCTGTCATGTGCAAGGATGAACGCAATATTTGCTGATGTGATGAGGGCATCTTTCCTGCACCTGTAGCTGGATTTATTGATTCTTGACAATTTCTTGTCAAATCATGAGTTTCCTTGGCCAGAAGTTTCTCAACCTATCTAAACAAATGTGTTTCGTGCTTCTTATGCAGTACGGTTACACTCCGAAAGGCTCATCTATGGTCATGTACCGGAGCCGCAAGTACCACCACTACCAGTTCTCGGTAGCCACTGACTGGCCTGGGGGTGTCTATGCAACGCCAACAATGTCTGGTAAGCTTTTCCTGTGTCTTGTATGTGCAGACCTGCCTCAAAATTTATTGAGTTTATTAAGAAAAAACAAAGTACAATTCAAGCACAGCATGACCAGAAAAAGACAAAATATTTGCCTGTTGGAATAACGAATGGACGAAGAAGAAGCATTTACGAATGTTTACAGCTGCATCAATTAGTATTTGCTTAGGGGTGAAGTGAGCTACCCTGCTTTATACTTGCACAAAATCGGTATGACAAGGGCACATTCAACAATTAATGCTGCAGATGCAATGCTCACAGCCTGTAAGAAAAAAACATCTAGAAGGGTGAAAATTTTATCCAGTTAAATAATAGGTAGTCTTTCTGTGTGCTGTTTCATCATTGCATGTTGTAAGAACACAAATGAAGCTGCCCCAAAAGAGTGAGCGTGTCGTGATCTTCACAATGCATAGGTGGCAGCCACGTGACACTTGACAATAAATAGTTGCAGCAAAGCATGCATTTTATTTCAGTTCAGTAAAGAATTAGGCTTTCACTGTTCCACTATGATAGGTGAGTGAAAACGTACAAAATTACGTACTTATAATTTTGTTTTTGTGGTTACCGCCTTAGTTGGGTAACAGGGAAAATTTGAAGTCCAAACTATTTGCAACCTCGCAAAGGAACAGTGACTGGCGGTTATGAGGCCGTGGGCAGGGCTTCAGTTCAGGCTGCCATTGGACAGGCTGCCATTGGAATCTGAACCTGGCAACATTTAACGTTAGAATGTTATCTAGTGAGGCAAGTCTGGCAGTGTTATTAGAGGAATTAAAGGGCAGTAAATGGGATATAATAGGGCTCAGTGAGGTTAGGAGGACAAAAGAAGCATATACAGTGCTAAAAAGCGGGTACGCCCTGTACTACCGGGGTTAGCGGAGAAACGAGAACTAGGAGTCGGATTCCTCATTAATGAGGATATAGCTGGTAATATACAGGAATTCTATAGCATTAACGAGAGGGTAGCAGTTCTTGTTGGGAAACTTAATAAGAAGTACAAATTGAAGGTCGTACAGGTCTACGCCCCTACATCCACTCATGATGACCAGGAAGTCGAAAGCTTCTATGAAGACGTGGAAACGGCGATGGGTAAAGTAAAAAACAAAATACACTATACTGATGGGCGACTTCAATGCCAAGGTAGGCAAGAAGCAGGCTGGAGACAAGTCAGTAGGGGAATATGGCATAAGCCCTAGAAATAGCAGGGGAAAGTTATTAGTAGAGTTTGCAGAACAGAATAATATGCGGATAATGAATACCTTATTCCAGAAGCGGGATAGCCGAAAGTAGACGTGGAAGAGCCCTAATGGCGAGACTAGAAGTGAAATAGACTTCATACTATGTGCTAACCCTGGCATCATACAATATGTTGACGTGCTCGGCAAGGTGTGCTGCAGTCGCCATAGGATGGCAAGAACTCGAATTAGCCTACACTTGAGGAGGGAACGGAAGAAACTGGTACATAAGAAGCCAGTCAATGAGTTAGCGGTAAGAGGGAAACTAGAGGAATTCCGGATCACGCTACAAAACAGGTATTCGCCATTAACTCAGGAAGAGGACCTTAGTGTTGAAGCAATGAACGACAATCTTATGGGCATCATTAAGGAGTGTGCAATAGAAGTCGGTGGTAACTCCATTAGACAGGATACCAGAAAGCTATCGCAGGAGACAAAACATCTTATCAAGAAATGCCAATCTATGAAGCATCTAGCCCTGCAGCTAGAATAGAGCTGTCAGAACTTTCTAAGTTAATCAACAAGCGTAAGACTGCTGACATAAGGAACTATAATGTGCATAGAATGGAACATGCTCTCAGCAACGGAGGAAGCCTAAAAGCAGTGAAGAAGAAACTAGGAATAGGCAAGAATCAGATGTGTGCGTTAAGAGACAAAGCTGGCAATATCATTACAAATATGGATGACATAGTTCAAGTGGCTGAGGAGTTCTATAGAGATTTATGCAGTACCAGTAGAACCCACGACGATAATGGAAGAGAGACTAGTCTAGAGGAATTTGAAATCCCACATGTAACGCAGGAAGAAGTAAAGAAAGCCTTGGGAGCTATGCAAAGGGGGATAGCAGCTGGGCAGGATCAGGTAACAGCAGATTTGTTGAAGGATGGTGGGCAGATTGTTCTAGAAAAGCTGGCCACCCTGTATACACAATGCCTCATGACCTCGAGCGTACCGGAATCTTGGAAGAACGCTAACATAATACTAATCTATACGAAAGGGGACGCCAAAGACTTGAAAAATTATAGACCGATCAGCTTACTGTCCGTTGCCTACAAAGTATTTACTAAGGTAATTGCAAATAGAATCAGGAACACCTTAGACTTCTGTCAACCAAAGGACCAGGCAGGATTCCGTAAAGGCTACTCAACAATAGACCATATTCACACTATTAATCAGGTGATAGAGAAATGTGCGGAATATAACCAACCCTTATATATGGCTTTGATTGATTACGAAAAAGCGTTTGATTCGGTCGAAACCTCAGCAGGCATGGAGGCACAACGGAATGAGGGTGTAGACGAGCCATATGTAAATATACTGAAAGATATATATAGCTGCTCCACAGCCACCGTATTCCTCCATCAAGAAAGCAACAAAATCTTAATAAAGAAAGGCATCAGGCAGGGAGATACGATCTCTCCAATGCTATTCACAGCGTGTGTACAGGAGGTATTCAGAGACCTGGAGTGGGAGGAATTGGGGATAAGAGGTAATGGAGAATACCTTAGTAACTTGTGATTCGCTGATGATATTGCCTTGCAATCAGGAGACCAATTACAATGCATGCTCACTGACCTGGTGAGGCAAAGCCGAAGGGTGGGTCTGAAAATTAATCTGCAGAAAACTAAAGTAATGTTTAACAGTCTCGGAAGAGAACAGCAGTTTACGATAGGTAGCAAGGCACTGGAAGTGGTAAGGGAATACATCTACTTAGGGCAGGTAGTGACCACGGATCCGGATCATGAGACTGAAATAATCAAAAGAATAAGGATGGGCTGGGGTGTGTTTGGCAGGCATTCTCAAATCATGAACAGCAGGTTGCCACTATCCCTCAAGAGAAAAGTACGCATATAACAGCTGTGTCTTACCAGTACTCACGTACGGGGCAGAAACCTGGAGGCTTACGAAAAGGGTTCTGCTTAAATTAAGGACGACGCAACAAGCTATGGAAAGAAGAATGATGGGTGTAACGTTAAGGGATAAGAAAAGAGCAGATTGGGTGAGGGAACAAACGTGGGTTAATGACATCTTAGTTCAAATCAAGAAAAAGAAATTGGGCATGGGCAGGACATGTAATTACGAGGGAAGATAACTGATGGTCATTAAGGGTTATGGACTGAATTCCAAGGGAAGCGTAGCAGGGGGTGGCAGAAAGTTAGGTGGGCGGATGAGATTAAGAAGTTTGCAGGGACAACATGGCCACAATTAGTACATGACCAGGGTAGTTGGAGAAGCATTAGAGGGGCCTTTGCCCTGCAGAGTGCTTTGGTGCACTCTTGGGGCATTCTAGTATCGGTTGGACCCTAGAATTCAATGCGCTTCCAGCACTATTCAATTCAGGCTAAAAAAATACTATTTGCACACTATTAACCCCTGCTTATTAGCTGTGTGGTTCTGTGAGGCTTATTAGCTGTGAGGTTCTCTGTCTTGACTTTTAGTGCCAGTTGAGATGCATGGGAAATTCAACCTGTGGAATATAACATAAAGCCTATTTATTTTTGGCATCCGTGCACTTGAAATATGTGCATTGTAGCTTAAAGGGGCCCTGAAATGCATTTTGAACATGTTGAAGAAGCGTTGCTGATCTGTTAACGCAACTACTTTGAGCATCTGAGCCAAATATTATTGCACTGCAGGGAGCACGGAATTTACATTCTTGTGCACTGTCATCAGACAGTGCCATTGTAAGCAGCTGGGCCCACTAACGGCTATGATTTCGTGATTGCGATAAAATTTTCAGTAATGCAATTATTGCTCATTTGAGCTAAATAAATGAAAAATATGTAAGCCTACGATCCCAAAAGGATAGAAAAACCCTTTCACCTTTTTTCATTGCTGCTCTACACACGACAGTTGCGCATTGCTGTGCCTGCTTGTGTGACCTCTGAAACCGAAAGTGTAGCGCTATCACCGCTGCCATGGGTTGCCGTCTTGCTGCCGAGGCATTCAACATTTGGGTGGGGCCAACGAGACATTGCTCCCTTGCTCCACCTTGCCATCTCCCCTGTGTAGCTTCCAGCATGGTCGTGGAAATGAAAGGAGAAATAAAGCCACTCATCAGTCCAATAACTATGTCTAACTTCGCTTGTGCTTAAAGGATTAGAAAAATTTTTGCGACAGCAGATTTGTGAGGTGACGTTATTTAATAGTGAAGTCATTCTGTGATTAAAGAAATGTTTCAGGGCCCCTTTGTATGGGTGCCTTTGTGCAGCAAGTTGAGATTTTGAATAAATGTTTGTAATTTCCTACTCTGTCTTTTATTACCCCAGGTAGTCGGGCAGGCTCAGTGGCAGCCTGCACTTGGGCTTCCCTGCTTTATTATGGACGAGAAGGTTACGTCGAGGCCACTCGCAAGATCATCACTACCACCCGCGAAATTGTCAACGGGTGAGTGTTGGGTGAGGCCCTGCACGGCTGCTGCATCACTTGCCTGGGCTGATCCTGGAACCATGCCCACCTGCATTTTCTTTTTGTCTGGGGCCGTATCCTTGAGGGATCACTTTTGGAGGCATCACTTTAAATGCATGTTGATAGGGGAGTGACAGATCTGTTCACCATGGTGACTACTAAGTGCACATGCACCAGCTTTCATCCGTGACCTGTTTCATAGTGACATATTGCTCCGCTAGTCCAGTGAAGACAGAGGTTCACAGAAAGATGTTGACTACAAGTGATAAAACATGGTTGAGCAAGGGAACATCTGTGGCTAAAGCCAATGTTTCGACAACTGTTCTTGTCTTCATTAGGGATACATTGGCTTCAGCACGTGGCATCCCGTTTGATCACTATTGATCACTGCTTCTATAGATGAAACTGTCCTGAGATGCAGGCTTGGACATTGCACTATGTGTGATGTTGTGCAATGAAAAAGCTGCCAGTGTTTTCATGCAAAACGTGTGCAAAATGTTGCACTTTATGTAGCCTGTGTATGTTTAAGGTGGTGCAGGAGTGATGGAAACCCTCTGCACAAATGTGCACAGTGCTCGTGGGAGAAACGACAACAAGGAACCCTCCATATTTGCAATTACTTGAGAATACCATGTTGCTACAAATTTGGTCACTGAAGGTGATGTGGATTGTGATCCAAATGTGCAAGCCAAAATTAGACCGATGTCACATGACTTGTAGACAGTGGAAATGAAGGTATGCACATTGGTTAGCCATAAATTGAAACATTTAACTTTGTGAGCACTGTACATATGTACACTCACAAGCAAACGTCTGGAGACCACGGCATCAGCGAAAATATAAATTTCTATCACAGCTACACAACATACACTTGCTTTAATACATTCCATTGGTTGAGTAAGTGCACATAGACTGTATCATCATCATCATCATCATCATCAGCCTGGTTACGCCCACTGCAGGGCAAAGGCCTCTCCCATACTTCTCCAACTACCCCGATCATGTACTAATTGTGGCCATGTTGTCCCTGCAAACTTCTTAATGTCATCCGCCCACCTAACCTTGTGCCACCCCTTGCTACGCTTCCCTTCCCTTGGAATCCAGTCCGTAACCCTTAATGACCATCGGTTATCTTCCCTCCTCATCACATGTCCTGCCCATGCCCATTTCTTTTTCTCGATTTCAACTAAGATGTAATTAACCCACGTTTCTTCCCTCACCCAATCTGCTCTTTTCTTGTCCCTTAACGTTACACCCATCATTCTTTCCATAACTCGTTACGTCGTCCTCAATTTAAGCAGAACTCTTTTCGTCAGCCTCTAGGTTTCTGCCCCATATGTGAGTACTGGTAAGACACAGCTGTTATACACTTTTCTCTTGAGGGATAGTGGCAACTTGCTGTTCATGATTTGAGAATGCCTGCCAAACGCACCCCAGCCCATTCTTATTCTTCTGGTTATTTCGGTATCATGATCTGGATCCGTGATCACTATCTGCCTTAAGTAGATGTATTCCCTTACCACTTCCAGTGCCTTACTACCTATCGTAAGCTGCTGTTCTCTTCTGAGACTGTTAAACATTACTTTAGTTTTCTGCAGATTAATTTTCAGACCCACCCTTCTGCTTTGCCTCTCCAGGTCAGTGAGCATGCATTGCAATTGGTCTCCTGAGTTACTAAGCGAGGTAATATCATCAGCGAATCTCAAGTTGCTAAGGTATTCTCCATCAACTTTTATCCCCAATTCTTCCCACTCCAAGTCTCTGAATACCTCTTGTAAACACGCTGTGAATAGCATTGGAGAGATTGTATCTCCCTGTCTGACGCCTTTCTTTATTGGGATTTTGTTGCTTTCCTTACGGAGGACTACGGTGGCTGCGGAGCCGCTATAAATATCTTCCAGTATTTTTACATATGGCTCATCTACACCCTGATTCCGTAATGCCTCCATGACTGCTGAGGTTTCGACTGAATCAAACGCTTTTTCGTAATCAATGAAAGCTGTATATAAGGGTTGGTTATATTCCGCACATTTCTCTATAACCTGATTAATAGTGTGAATATGGTCTATTGTTGAGTAGCCTTTACGGAATCCTGCCTGGTCCTTTGGTTGACAGAAGTCTAAGGTATTCCTGATTCTATTTGCAATTACCTTAGTAAATACTTTGTAGGCAACGGACAGTGAGCTGATCGGTCTATAATTTTTCAAGTCTTTGGCGTCCCCTTTCTTATAGATTAGGATTATGTTAGCGTTCTTCCAAGATTCCGGTATGCTCGAGGTCATGAGGCATTGTGTATACAGGGTGGCCAGCTTTTCTAGAACAATCTGCCCACCATTGTTCAACAAATCTGCTGTTACCTGATCATCCCCAGCTGCTATCCCCCTTTGCATAGCTCCCAAGGCGTTCTTTACTTCTTCCAGCATTACTTGTGGGATTTCAAATTCCTCTAGACTATTTTCTCTCACATTATCATTGTGGGTCCTACTGGTACTGTATAAATCTCTATAGAACTCTTCAGCCACTTGAGCTATCTCATCGATATTAGTAACAATATTGCCGGCTTTGTCTCTTAACGCATGCATCTGATTCTTGCCTATTCCTAGTTTCTTCACTACTTTTAGGCTTCCTCCGTTCCTGAGAGCATGTTCAATTCTATTCATATTATAGTTCTTTATGTCAGTTGTCTTACGCTTGTTGATTAACTTAGAAAGTTCTACCAGTTCTATTCTAGCTGTAAGGTTAGAGGCTTTCATACATTGGCGTTTCTTGATAAGATCTTTCGTCTCCTGCGATAGCTTACTGGTATCCTGCCTAATGGAGTTACCACCGACTTCTATTGCACACTCCTTAATGATGCCCATAAGATTGTCGTTCATTGCTTCAACACTAAGGTCCTCTTCTTGAGTTAAAGCCGAGTACCTGTTCTGTAGCTTGATCCGGAATTCCTCTAGTTTCCCTCTTACCGCTAACTCATTGATTGGCTTCTGATGTACCAGTTTCTTCCGTTCCCTCCTCAAGTCTAGGCCAATTCGAGTTCTTACCATCCTATGGCGACTGCAGCACACCTTGTCGAGCACGTCCACACTTGTGTGATGCCAGGGTTAGCGCTGAGTATGAAGTCTGTTTCATTTCTAGTCTCACCTTTTGGGCTCCTCCACATCCACTTTCGGCTAACCCACTTGCGGAAGAAGGTCTTCATTATCCGCATATTATTCTGTTCTACAAATTCTACTAATAACTTTCCCCTGGTATTCCTAGAGCCTATGCCATATTCCCCCACTGACTTGTCTCCAGCCTGCTTCTTGCCTACCTTGGCATTGAAGTCGCCCATCAGTATAGTGTATTTTGTTTTGACTTTACCCATCGCCGATTCCACGTCTTCATAAAAGCTTTTGACTTCCTGGTCCTCATGACTGGACGTAGGGGCACAGACCTGTACTACCTTCAATTTGTACCTCTTGTTAAGTTTCACAACAAGAGCTGCCACCCTCTTGTTAATGCTATAGAATTCCTGTATGTTACCAGTTATATCCTTATTAATCAGGAATCCGACTCCTAGTTCTCCTCTCTCCGCTAAGCCCTGGTAGCACAGTACGTGTCCACTTTTTAACACTGTATATGCTTCTTTTGTGCTCCTAACCTCACTGAGCCCTATTATATCCCATTTACTACCCTCTAATTCCTCCAATAACACTGCTAGACTCGCCTCACAAGATAACGTTCTAATGCTGAACGTTGCCAGGTCCAAATTTCAATGGCGGCCTGTCTGGAGCCAGGGATTCTTAGCACCCTCTGCTGCGTCACAGATCTGACTGCCGCCGTGGTCAGTTGCTTCGCGGCTGCTGGGGACTGAGGGCCGGGGTTTGATTGTTGTATTCATATAGGAGGTTGTGGCCAAGTACTGCACCAGGGTGGCCCATCCTGCTCTGGTGAGAGAGTGCGTTACCGGTTCTGGTCACCGGGGTCAGGCCGCATTCCAGGCCTGTTGTTGCAATTTTCGCAACACACGATTTTTTTTTTTCCGGTGGAAAATTGCGCGGCACTGGGATTCGAACCACGGTCCTCTTGCACGTGAGGCGGATACTCTACCGCCACCGCAGGAGTTGTACGCCTCATTTAACCTACAGTGGTGCCTTCTTTGATCAGTCAAGGTGGACCAATCTGAGCTTGGTTAAACCGCACAGATGGCACTCAACTGGGGAAACCTGGTATTTATGACCTGCACATGTGTGGCCATACATAATAAAGAAATTTTTTTAGGGGTCCCATACAGTGATAAACTAAAAGAAAATAAATATTAAAAGGGGGAAAAAAGGGAAAACAAAAAAGGAAGAGAATAGGGGATTTGAACTCGTGATCCTTGGATGTTGCCTGGAGAGGTAGCACAGTTGGTTGGTCTGTCCAGCCCCAGGTTACATTGAAGCGCCATAGCTCCTGTCCAGAGCCTTGTACTTACGTGTAAAAAGGCTGATGTTGTCCGCGATGATCGATCCGAGTAGTTGGAAGGCATATGCACGCGAAAAACTTCCTTAATAAATTTAGAGACTTGAGAAGAAGTTTCGTTAACAATTGATAACACGGCCATCAGCACTCGAATACGACAAGAGGAATTATTAAGACATGGAAAATTTCGTTGAACTAAGTCTGGTTTGTGAGAGAAATGCTTCTAAGTATGGAACATTTTAAAAAATGAAGGAATATAAGATATTCTCCGCACTCACCGAGAGGATGGCATCCGCACGAGACTGCACCAGGCACCTTACTGGGGCATGGGGCTCTGTGGCTGGAACAAAGCCCCTTTTTCAGCCAGCCAGGCGCAGATCACGTGCGTTCCGATCGCCCAAGGATGCGCGGACATTGTGTAGTTTGAATCGAGGGGCTCTAGAGACTAGGAAAAGTTTTAGGCAGGTGCGTGGCGAGTGCGGCACGCTTAGCGTGGGAAGCTAGCCCGAGTAACTATCTCAAGGATTGCTGCTCACGAGAGCGAAATACCTTTACCTAATTATAATAACTCTAATATCACTACTTTCGAAAGAGAACGGCTCAGGGTGCTGTACTGTGAGTGCTATGACTGATAATTTCTGTGTGTGTGTGTATATATATATATATATATATATATATATATATTTCCATCTCATCTACGGGATCGAATGCGAGCGCTATTGCTTTGTTTCTGCATGTAGTAGTTAAGAGAACGAGTTTAAGGGGGGAGAAAAGAAAGGAAAGGAAAATTTCTGAAGCATAATTGCAGCGCCGTGGTTTTAAAGCGCACCCGTGGTAGAGAAATGGAAGGAGATATAAACGTGCGTGGCCATGGGATGCACGCGAAAAACTTTTTTAATACTTTCAGAGACTTGAGAAGAAGTTTCGTTAACAACCGATAACACGGCCATCAGCACTCGAACACAAGAGGAATTATTGAGACATGGAAAATTTCCTTGAACTAAGTCTGTTTTGCGAGAGAAATGCTTCTAAGTATGGAACATATTAAAAAATGAAGGAATATAAGATATTCTTCACGCTCACCGAGAGGATGACATCCTCACGAGACTGCACCGGGCACCATACTGAGGCATAGGGCAGTGTGGCCGGAACAAAGCCCCCTTTTCAGCCAGCCAGGCACAGATCACGTGCGTTCCAATCGCCCAAAGATGCGCAGACATTGTGTAGTTTGAATCGAGCAGCTCTGGAGACTAGGAAAAGTTTTAAGCAGATGCGTTGCGAGTGCACACCCTAGTTAATGTGAACTCTGATATCTCGAAATATCGGCTAAGTCAAAATTTTTTTCTGGCTGTGGTCTTGACCCATGTTTTTTTTTCACCCATTATCCCGAAACTTTTTTGCATTATGCTCCGTATATCTCGAATCTCGACTTCGAGAATACCAGGGAAAAGGCAATAAGGCAGTGTTAGCAGCATCGCACTTGCTTTTCACCCTGCAAAGCCTTGTCTTTCTTTGCTATATGGCAAGGTGCTTCTGCCCAATGACCAGATGAAAATCTGTTGCGCCACAGACACTCGGCTGATGCCTCTGAGCACTCTTGCTGAATTCCCTGTAACTGTACGTTGCCAGTAAAAGGGTGTATACTTTTGTTAAAGGGACACTAAAGGTTACTATTAAGTCCACGTGGACTGTTGAAATACCATCACAGAAACCTCGAAACGCTTGTTTCGTGCCAAGGAGAGACTTATTTTAAGAGAAAATGCGTTCTGAAGCGTCCGCTTACCTCTAGCGCAGTTCAAATCGCCCGCCCTCCGATCGAGGAGTACTGACATCATGGTCTCATAGTGACGTTGCACCCTCGGTGAGTAGAACGGCGTCCGCAGACGGCGCTACGGCTTTTCTGCGCAAAACGCAAACGCGCAGCCAGAAACAGAGCCAAGACAGAGCCGACAGCAGAGCGAAAGCGGGAGTATGGTGGCTAGCGGAAGGAGAAACGAATCACGTCCCACATTACGTCCCACGGCACACGGAGAGTCCGTTTTCGTTAAACTATAGGCTGCGGCGAGCTCGCAGCGTGGTCGGCGTGGTCTGTGAGAAGTGACGAGCCTTTTCGCACTCACAACAGGGCATAAAAAAGTGCGAATCGACGCAAAACTCGGCCTAGAAACGTGCTTCGCCACAGCCAACCCAGATGTCGTTTCCCGCACCGCCACTAGGCGCCACTACTATACCTCAAGCTCCAGCACAAGACGCCCATAAGCTGGTACTTCATTCTATGACGCAAACTTCGACGCTCGTCGCAATGGACCCTGACACCGACAGATTGGCTCGCGATGGTGGGCTCAACTTCAGCGATTTGAGCACCGACGAGCGCGACCTGCTGCTGAGGACTCGCACTGCCGGCGTCGTTGTGTACTACGACGGCGGCCTCGACACCGGCTCTCCGGAGCGGGAAAGCAACGAGGGCTTCCCACGACATCACATGGACGTGGCATTCTCGCTGCTTGTTCCAAATGAAAGTTTCGCGAGCCAGCAAAACCCTCGCAGCACGACGCGATAACGAAAGTACTGAAACTCCAAAGCGTGCGCAGCGCAGAGTCGAGCGCGCAGAGTCGAGCGAAAACGAAACCTTTCGAACACCCATATTACTAAAGGGTAACGTCAAAATGTTATTTTTTCTTAGAATCGAATAGACGTAGACAAGCAGCATTTTTTCCCGTCTTATAATCGAATGAAATGATATTTTTAATACGAGTAGTTGAGTATTAGTAACACAAATTATGAGGAGTCCTTTCGTTATCGGGCTAGTACCGGAATGTCGCTGGGGGGTCTCAAATTGTGTCATGCATTTACCTCAATTTCTCGGTTACTAAAGCTCTGTTCGCGATTAAATTGACGCCTTAGACGTTCTAGAACATTGCTCTACCACTTTAACTTGAGTTTCTGGTAACCTTTAGTGTCCCTTTAATAGTAATTTTCTGAGTCCATATTGTTGCACTTGTGAAGCGCCTGACAACACAGCTGAAGTTATCTCAAGAGAAGTACTCAAACGTCTTGTCTGCCCTATTTTTAATAAAGAGAAGAAAGGGAACCGAGGGACCCGATTTTTATTATTCATATTGTTTTGGATGAGATAGATTTATTTACAAGATGTTCGAGGGGGCATAGAGACAAGATCGGCAGGCAATCGAGTATTTTCTGCCACGGAACATCTTCCTCCGGCACAGACGAAGCTCGCCTAGCTAGTTAGGGAACCACATAATTGGTAGTTCTTGATTCGGGAACCCTATGATGGTAGTGTTTCAGGCGGGCCACATGAACCACTTGAGTCTTCCGCTACCGGTGATTATTAGCGGTCAGTTTTGTGATGACGTAGTTGATGTCACTTAATTGGCTGAAATCCAGAGAAAAGACGGGGAATGCGGGAGATGGAAATTCAAGACAATAACGTGAACAAGGTGAATGCAGGAGCCAACGTTTCGACAAGTGGACTTGTCTTCTTCAAGGCGACATATGCTCCTTATGTTGCCTTGAAGCATATGTCGCCTTGAAGAAGACAAGTCCACTTGTCGAAACGTTGGCTCCTGCATTCACCTTGTTCACGTTTTGCTCATCGTCTTAATTGGCTGAGTATCACAAATGGACCGCTGTACGTTGAGATAAACTTGCGATACGAGCCTTTCTTCCGTAGAGTTGTCCAACGTAAGACATTATCACCAGGAACGAAAGTGGCGTGTATGTGCCGGGCGTCGTAGCGTGGCTTGTTTGAAACTTGCGAAGACAGTGTTCATAAGCGAGTTAGCCAACGCACTTCTTTGGCTTGACTCAATGTCTGTGGAATGGATGTGTCTTCGTTCAGTGGCAATGGCAAAATTGTGTCCAAGAACGTTTGGGGACTGCAAGCGTACAACAGATAGAAAGCGCATATCCAGTTACTTTGTGCTTGGCTGTGTTTTGTGCGTACGTGACAAAGGGCAGCATGGCATCCCAATTCCTGTGATCAGCTGAAACGTACAGTGACAACATGTTGGTAAGCGTACGATTCGTGTGTTCGATGAGTGTTACAGTGTTGAATGACGATAAGTAAAACCACGAAGGTGCAGCAGTTCTTCAACAACTTCGGCTGTGAATTGCCGTCCACGGTCACTTATAACAACACGGGGAGTGCTGCGACGCAGGATGACAGAATGAAGCAGAAAGCACGACACATCGGCGGCGGTAGCAGAGGTAAGCGTCGCAGCCTCAGTATAGTGCGTCAAGTAGTAGACGCACACAATAATCCAGCGACGGCCGTTAGAGCTCTTGGGAAGGGGGCCGAGCAAATCGACACCAACTTTTTCAAATGGTAAAGTAGGTGCTTTCATGGGTTGCAAAAAGCCTGCAGGAGGCGTCGCCTTCTTCTTATGACATTGGCAATCTGGGGAGATATTCTGTAAGAGTCCACCTAATGGACATGTCCATTTTGTCTGCTGTTGGAGTTCTGATTGGCTGGGCTGGGCTGTGCGTCCATAGCAGCCAGGCACCACAGCCAATCAGCACTTCATCAGCAGACGAAATGGACATGTCCACTAGGTGGACTCTTACAGAATACCTCACCTGGGTAACTTGCAGTGTACTGTCTTGTGCGCTTCCATAGCTTCAGCCAATAAAAGGGCTGGCATAATCAATGAAGCATGCGAGCAAAGCCAAGGTTACCTGATGTGATGTCATCATGCATGGTGCGAAAAATAGCAGTACGCAGGCGTTCAGTAACGACTAGGAGCAAGGAAGAGCCTTTGGCAGAATAATTCTTTTTGTAAAGCAGGCTGTCACACATTGTAAAGGGCCGTGCAGGCAGCCTCCAATAGGGGTATGAGTGTAGGATCACAACAATGTTCGCATTTAAAGGTGCTGAGGTCAGGAATCTCGGTAATGCTGGCAAGATAGTCGTCGAAGTCGTCATCATTAGTGGTGGAGTGTGGTGACAGGAGACGAGACAAGCAGTTGGCATCGGTATGACACTGACCACTCTTGTAGCTAACGGAAAAGATGATGTGTCTTAAAAAAAAAAGGTGAAAAGGTGTCTTGACGGTGTAATGCGCGACGTGCCAACCGTCCAGAATATACCTTTTCCGTTGGCTAACAATATTATAAGAAGCCAACAAACAAAGACACCATGTGCAACGTAGGGGAAATTACTTGTACTTACTAATTGATTTAAAGATTGATAAATTAATGGAAGTAAAAGTGGTTGAAAAACAACTGGCCGTAGATGGGACATATTCACACGCCTTCGCATTTCGCGTGCGGTACTTTTACCAATTGAGCTACCGAGGCATTTGTATTTTGAGCAGGGTGTCAAACCAAATTGAAACTGAACCAAAAACTGGAGCTAAACCAGAATCAGACCAAACCATTATTTTTCTGCCACCTTGGAACCAAACCCAAACCAGAACTCATTGGAGAAATTGTTCCAAACCAGTTTAACAAATGGCTCAGAAGTCCCAATGGACCCTCTCCTAGGGCATGTACGAAGGAAAACGTTGGAATAAAGCTTGAAGCCTCCTATAGTCAACAAATGATTCCCACGCTACAGGCAAGACTCAAACAACTTGAAATAACACTGACGCTCATGTTGCTAGTTTTTGTTGAATTTTAGGCGGTGAACTAATGTGGGCACCTTATGTATGTTTGCACATCTTGCTGCAACAATGGGTTCAGTACAATTTTGTTGGATTTCCTTTTTTGTTTTGATGCTGTACTGATGCTGATGCTGATGCTGTAGTATGAGGGATCACGTGGTGCGCTCCTCGTAGGTTTTGCTGTCAGCGCTCACTGAAAACACCAGGCGCGAGCTCTCCCGGACATTTCTGTGAGTACTTTCGAAACGAGAGAAGTTTCTTACTGTCTAAATAATAATCTTGGGCAAACTGAAAGCACACAATCGTTTACAGACGCCATCTCTTTACCGAATACGTACAGTGAACGTCACTGCGCGCGGTCGCCGCGATGGTCTCTCCCGAACCGCCTTCTTGCGTGAAAGGTAGGTAAACGCTGGGAGCAAACTATGTGAAATATGTTCTTATAGTGTTTGTATAACTAAATGGAGTTTAATAGAACGAAGCCTCAATGCAGCGATCGCGCAGATTCGCAGCGACCGACTGCGCGTCTGCATGCTTGTCCGCGCACTGTTTCGCTTTCGACGCGTGTGCGTTTTCGCACCGTGCCATGATCTTTAGGCCGCAGAATATGAGCATTTGACAGTATACAAGCAACCATTGTTGCGTGCACGCTATCAGAGCTGTTCAAAAATAATTTCATTGTAGAGCCTTCGACGCCTACGAGGATTGTGATGTGCCGTCGCGACGATTGAATCTTTTTTTTTTCTTCTAAATTCTTTGACCTTTCAATACTATTTCTCGAGTTGCGTCGCACTGTATGTTTATCGGTGTTCTCAGCGTGCAATTTCCCGCTGCTCCTTTTTTGTAATCCAGTGCATTAATTCATAACACAAACATGACCATATGCCATGCTTTTTTTAAATGTGCTTCTTACCGCTGCCTTTCCACTCCACTGAACTTACCATTATCTATAGTATCGACAAGTTCATAGACCAAACCGTCACGACATTAGTCGGGCAGCGGACTCGGGCGAGCGTCTCAGTGCGCGTTTTCAGAACATCGCAGACCGGGCGCCGTAGCAGAAATCTTCCTCGCGTCTGTGCTTGCTGCATACCCGAGTTATAGCCGATGACTGTTTGCCGGTTTTATGTTTCGCGAGCCAAGCTTCACGCAGCTTCTTGTCCTGCGGCTACGTGTGATAAGGCTGACACCGGCATCCGTTACGTGCGTCCGGCCCTGCGGCACCGAGCAGTAGCCTACCATGTTGCGCGCCTTCAAAGGCAGCCACTACCTATTGTAGTGCTTTCAAGCGTTGTAAAGGAGACACTCGAAGCGGGAAAATTTCGCCACTAAATGAGGACCGCAGCGTACGAGGAATTTAAACTCGTTTTCAGCTTGCTTCGGCGCGCCCGAAGCAGCCGACGCGGCCGCTATGTCCACGTGATCCCTCCTAGCACGTCATGCCGACGGTGGCGCCAGCTTTTCCAGTGGTGGAGCTCGAGGCCAATACAGCAGATGTGGAAACCGCTGGGTTATTGTTGACATCGATACCTGACGCAGTAAGCGATGACTGCGGCCCTTCCTGTAGCGACAGCGTTTGACGCTGCTAAGTTAATTTTTCATAACTTCGTCCGTCACCACGGTACTCCTCGAGGACTACTCAGTGTTAGGGGTCTTGTCTTCTTGTCAGAAGTAATACATCCTTCCTTCATGGGTGCGATATAATTCATCAGAAATCAACCGTGTACCACCCACAAACAAGTGGTCTTACGGAGCGGTTCAAACGCACACTCGGTGACATGTTGAGAATGTACGTCTCGTCCGATGACATTGCGGTACACATACAATACTGCAATGCAAGCGACCACCAGTTGTTCACCTTTCTTGTCTCTTGTACAAACGTGAGCCTTCATGTCCACTGGATACTAACCTGCCCTACTGACCTGACGCCTCTAAGTGCACTACAGTTTCAGAAGTCGCCTGCTGCGCTGACAATGATCGCCAGCTGGCTTGTCCACTGATCACGGATCAGGGGCATCAGAAGAGACGACATGACAGTCATCAGGCCATGCGGACCTTTCTTGTCGGTTGCCTTGTTTGGTTCTGGACCTTGTTTGTCTCGCACCCCTGGCCTTGTAAACTACTTGCGTAGTATGACAGCGCGTACCATATCATTGACACCACTTCGCCTGTGTACTATATCGTTGAGCCCGTCACACCATCACCGGATCTCCTTTGTCGGGTACACAGGACAGTGCATGTCAGCCACCTGAAGCCATATTATGACCCCCTCATCTTGTCTGCTCCATAAGTCTCGAGGGTGGCTCCGTTTCACACCCGGGGCCAATGTAATGAAGCAAATGCGGCTCATGTTTACAGTGGCAACCCGAATACGACGACCTATGCTGTGATTGCAAGAGACCTTGGGCTATTCACTGCTGCTAGGCTGATCGTCAACAGTTATTACCTTTGTAATTGAATTTCATTACACATTCAAAAGTTCATGCATAAGCAGGAGAGGGAGGAAATGGTAGATGTATTCTCCAGGAATATTTCAGTCTCTGCTTAGGGACCTGGGCTTGTACTTTGAGCATTTTCTCATTGGCAAGCGTTTGGCTGCACACCACTCACGATAGTGAGTGTGATGGCATATCGCCATTGTCGTGTGTCAATTCTAAACTTTACTTGAAATAAGTTTCGTCAGTACAGGCCCTATTCCCTGAGCAGACGAACAAATTAAATAAATGTGGTGTCCTTAGTTGACACTATAGCTACTGACTTCTCTGGGTTGCCTTGCATAGCCTTACCTTAATTATCTCTCAATCCACATGCACATGTCTGCAACAGCAGCTCAAGGCCTGAAACTGGATTTGCTGTGTGGGTCTGCATTGTCGTCTCCACTGTTATCATTGCCGTATTGTCCTCCTCCACTTTACCTTCACCATATGGCAAAGGAAAACTAAACTTTGCCCTCTGCCGCCACTGATCGTTGAACCAACTCCTTGTGGCAAGATGCAGTTGGGAGCTGAACACCCTAACAATGAGCTATTGTGCGACAGGTAAATATTTGCGCTTGACAATTTTTTCAATGTTTTGTGTTCCATGCAGACTGAGAGCTTTGGTGTCGGTACATGTATTTCACTGTAGAGGATAAAAGTGATGTGTGCAACGAAAAACGCTGTTCTTCAACATGAAAATTCAGTGTCCATTGTGAGAGCCTGGAGATGGTATAGTAAATTAGTTAGAAGGAAGAAAAATCAATGAAATTTGTAGATACATTCTACTCTCGTTACAACGGACCCTGATAATCTGACAAAAAACGTCCGTTTTATCCGTAAGCCCATAATATCTGGAACGCCGCACTTCCAAAACTTTCGTCGCCATGTCTAACTTTATTGCAAGCAGTGAGTGACGAGCGTTCAAAGTAAAAAAACAAAAAATCAGTCTCGCCCGACAGGCGAAGCATCGGTTGCGATAGCAAATTAAGCAAGATGAATGGATGGAAACAATATTATTTTAAATCTGGCAAAGTTCGACGACCCGGGCTCAGGTCTCGCCATGAGGCGACTTCGAGGGCTTGCCTCGTCGCCGCCTCTCGGGCCTGCTGGACAGCCCAATTTTGCGTCTAGAGGTTCGAGCTGTGCAGAGCGGCGGCTCACTTTGACGCAAGAGCCTCCGGAGCTACTGCCCTTGTAGCTGATGTAACACGACATTGCCACAACATGTGTGAGAGCGTCGCTCTAGTTTCCTTACATAATTTTCAAAGAGCCCTCGGGTATTGCACGGGGAAAATGTGCCGCAATCGCACCGGACTGGGGAAGGTTTGTGTCTGCAGTTGTCGCCAGACGACTGCCTGGCGACGTTTCAGTTTGGGGTGAAGGGGGGGGGGGCGCAGTAACCGCCTGCCTAGCTGGTAGTCCTTGGTGATGTCATTGTACCTGACCAAGCGTTCTCGCGTGTTTTGAACGAGGAGTTCCGAACTCGTGAAGAGGCGATCTCCGATTCTACGCGGCGCGTCAGTTCTCGCACAGAGCGGTGTGCTACCTCGTTCAAGTTAGAGGGGCCCTGATCGGTGGGGGTGGCTACGTGCGCGGGAAACCACATGATCGCGGTGCTATCGAAGTGCTGTCGACCAGCTTTCCTTAGAATCTGGAGAGCTTCGGAGGAAATGCGCCCCCGCGCGTCGTTGCGAACTGCAGATTGTGAGTCGCTAAAAACTACCTCGCAGAGGGGGTCGGTAAGCGCAATCGCTACCACTTCCGCTGTTTCGAGGGTATTCCGTTGTGACACTACACGCGTGCGTAAACCGGGAGTTAACGTCTACGACCACCGCCGTGAACCGGTGTTCTCGTGTGTATTCTGCGGCGTCTACGAAGCGCGTAGTCCTCTTTCCACCCAAGGAATGCAGCAGTGCCTTGGCACGGGCCTTGCGTCGGCCCCGATTATATTCGGGGAGCATGTTTTGAGGGATAGGGGCGACAATCAGCGTGTCGCTGAGGTAGGGTGGAATGACCTGTTTCTGACCGTGTTGGACGTGGTAATTGAAGCTGAGTTTCTGCAGGATGTTGTGTGCGTCAGCAGGCGTTTGGTGTGTTGCGACACCACGTACCCGAGCACACGATGGTTGGACCCTTCCGCGTGTAGCCGTGCGCAGCTTAGCCGTGTCTGGGGAAAGGGGGATCCTGGAGGTTGAGCCGATGCTGGGTTTTTGGACCCTTAAGGCCCCCCGGCGGAGGCAACACACCTCTTTGGCCTCTGCTTCACATAGACGGCACCTCCAGACTGACCCACCTGGAGGAAATCGGCAGTCGCCTTTTCCTGTCCCTCTATTGAATCTTTTGCTTTCCCTCTCGCTATCTCTTCTTTCCTGTCTTCTTATCACTTCTCACTTCCGAATTTCTTGGCGGCAAGGGTTAACCTGGTGTGTGTATCCAACGTTGGGTATGTTATATTATGTTATAGTGGCTACGTACAGCTGGCGTCAGCGTTTTCTCCCGGACTCGTGGCGTCCCCTTGTTGGGCTCGGTGGTGGGCGGCTGGCGTAGCTACCGAAATAAATGAATTCTGCATGGCTAATACGTCATTCTCCCCACTTTTTTTTCAACTATTCAGCCAGCGCAAAGAAACTTTCCCCCGCTACCATGTAATACACAGTCAAGATCCTGAAAAGACAGTCAGAACTATCTCACCTTTCATTGTAGCTAAATGCCTTACCGACACACTAGGTGCTGGCTACAAAGTGACGAAACTGAGCACTGGCGACCTTCTTCTTGAGGTCCGCGACACTCTACAGCATGGTAAACTCTCCAATCTCTTAGCATTCCGTAATGTGACAATCACTGTTACCCCCCACCGATCACTGAGCACGTCTGAAGGAGTCATCTCTGATGAAGATCTGTTGAGCCTAAGCGAGGAAGAGCTCCTGGAGGGCTGGAAGGAACACAATGTGATTCAGGTCCAAAGAATAAAGATCAAGCGAGACAACCAAGATATCCCAACTAAACATATCATCCTCACATTTGCGTCCAGCGTTCTACCAGAAACCTTAGAAACAGGATATACCAAACTTCGAGTCCGGCCTTACATCCCAAACCACCGAAGATGCTTCAAGTGTCAGAGATATGACCATGGTTCGCAAAGCTGCCGTGGCTGACTGACCTGTGCAAAGTGTGGCGAACGCGAACACGAATCCAACAACTGTAATGGCACACCCCACTGTCCCAGCTGTGACGGTGGACACGCAGCACACTCTCGAACCTGCCCCACATGGAAAAAGGAAAAAGACATAATCACAATGAAAATCAAAGAAAACATCTCATTTCAAGAAGCGCGGAAACGTGTTTCATTTTTCCATACCTCAGGGTATGCTGGTGCGGCGCGTAAGGGGGCAACGTCGCAGCAGACTCCGGCTCCGGCCCAACCCACAAGTGTGGTTGCGGCCTCGCCGCCAGCCCCCCTGGCGTCAGCAGCCAGCGCTGCCGCGCCATCCCTGATGGAGGGCCCATCGACCTCTGGGTTAGTGGCCTCCAAGGCCCTGCTTTCCAGGCAAGGCCTAAGGTGAAAACACCCCGCTCTAGTGAGCGGAAGTCCAGCGGCTCCCAAGAGTCGATGGACACAACCCCGAGCCAGAAGGCGCATCCAGCGCCTCGGGAGCAGCGCGAGTCTCGCGACCGCTCCAAAAAAGACAAAACCCGTACCATAATCACGGGGCCTGAAACGGCTCCGTAAGTCAACTCTCTAACATAACTCCTCTTGACACACAGCTTAAAAACACGAACAATATGGCTACACAAATAATACACTGGAACGTTAGAGGTCTTATCCGCAACCTCGATAACATTAAAGAAGTCTTAAACAAATATAACCCAAAGGTGCTGTGTGTTCAGGAGAGACATCTTAAATGTATACAAAGAAATTTTCTTCGTCAGTACACCTTATACCGCAAAGACCGCAGCGAGGCGAATACCTCGTCTGGCGGTGTAGCAATAGTTGTAGACAAGTCCGTAGCTTGTCACCATGTCGCCCTTCAGACGCCCCTTGAGGCAGTGTCGATTCGGGCGATTCTTTTTAATAAATTGATCACTGTATGTTGCTTATACATACCCCCCAATTTTCATCTGGAAAAAAGTGATTTTTATAACCTAATTGATCAGCTTCCGGACCTTTACATGCTTGCAGGCGATTTTAATGCCCACCAAACCATGTGGGGAGACTCGCGATGTGACGCGAGAGGTCGTTTCATTGAAAATTTTCTTGTGAACTCCGGTGCATGCCTCTTCTACAAGAAGGAGCCAATAATATTCATAATAATTCATATTCATCAATAGACCTGTCTATTGGCTCGGCTTCAATTTTCCCGGACTTGCAATGGCATGTAATCAAAAATCCCTATAGAAGTGACCACTTCCTTGTAATGTTAAATTCAATGCCTCAACATGAATGCCCCCTACATACACCCCAGTGGAAACTAGCCTCCGCCTAATGGAACGATTTTAAGGAAGCAATTAACTTACTTATCACGGGATCTTATCACTAATTTTAACATAGACAATGCAGTAGCATGTTTTACTTGTTTTATAATCGACGCAGCTGAAAAGTTCATTCCCCAAACACAAGGTCTCTCTTGTAAAAGACGGGTACCCTGGTGGAATGAGCAGTGCAGACTGGCACGAAAGAAACAAAACAAAGCGTGGGGTTTGCTGCGTCGCTCCCCGACTGCAGAAAACCTCATAGAATTTAAACTCGCAAAGTCACAAGGAAGGCGCACACGGAGACAGGCAAGGAGGGCTAGCTGGGAGAGGTTTCTCTCGGGCATCACTTCCTACACCCAAGAGTCCAAAGTATGGAATGGCGTAAGAAAGATGAAAGGGCAACAAATCCACCCTCTGCCCTTAGTGGACGACCAAGGGGAAAACATCGAGGACCAGACCAAACATCGAGGACCAAGGACCAGAGCGTTCGCCTGGTCCTTGGAGGACCAGGCGAACGCTCTGGGCGAACACTTCGAACATGTATCAAGCTCCACACATTACACAAAATCATTCCTCAAATATAAACAATTAGGCGAACTTAAGACACTTGATTGTAAATGCCGTCCGGATGAACCATATAACCGTCCTTTTAATATTGCCGAGCTTAAATCTGCATTGAGCACATGTAGAAGCTCTGCACCGGGAGCTGATAAAATCATCTATGACATGATTAAGAACTTACACGAAGACACACAAATGACACTTCTGGCACTTTTCAACTCTATCTGGGCTGCCGGATACCTCCCATCCTCATGGAAGGAAGCTATTGTTATTCCCGTCTTGAAGCTGGGCAAAGACCCTTTCTTGGCGGCAAGTTATTGCCCGATAGCTCTTACAAGTTGTCTTTGTAAGCTGTTCAAAAAAAGATTAATCGTAGACTAATACATTTCCTTGAACTGAACAATATGCTTGATCCCTATCAGTGTGGCTTCAGAGAAGGGCGGTCCACGACTGATCATCTTGTACGCATTGAAGCAAATATCCGCGATGCATTTGTACATAAACAGTTCTTATCGATATTCCTCGATATGGAGAAGGCGTACGACACGACGTGGCGATAGGGGATCTTGCGACACTTGTCGGGGATGGGCATCCGTGGAAATATGCTAAACATAATAGAAACCTATCTGTCCAAAACGTACCTTGCGCGTGAAAATCGACAATGTATTGTCGCGACCTTTTATACAAGAAAATGGTGTACCTAAAGGAGGTGTGCTTAGCTGCACACTCTTTATCGTGAAAATGAACACCCTTCGTGCTTCATTACCGCCAGCCATTTTTTATTCTGTTTACTTAGATGATATACAAATAGGTTTCAAATACTGCAACCGTGCAGTGTGTGAGAGGCAAGTACAAAGGGGCTTGAACAAGGTATCTAAATGGGCAGACGAAAACGGATTTTAAGTGAACCCGAACAAAAGTTCTTGTGTGCTTTTCACAAGAAAGAGAAGCCTCGTTGCAGATCCCAATATCGAAATGTATGGCCAGCAGATCCCTGTGAACAAAGAGCACAAGTTCTTAGGTATCATACTTGACTCTAAACTAACATTTATTCCAGACATAAAGTATCTCAAGGTGAAATGCTTAAAAACAATGAACTTACTGAAAATTTTATCCCATACAACATGGGGCAGTGACAGAAAATGTTTGATGAATCTTCACAAACGCCTCATTCGATCATGATTGGACTACGGTGCCGTGATTTATCATTCTGCAGGCCCGAGCGCGCTAAAGATACTAGATCCGGTTCGCCATTTAGAAATTCGACTGGCCACTGGCGCTTTCAGGACAAGTCCTAATGAAAGTTTGTATGTCGAATCAGATGAGTGGTCACTCTATCTCCAGAGAACATACATCAGCCAAACATATTTCCTGAAAGTCCACTCTAATCCTGAACATCCGTGTTTTAATACCCTTAACGATATGACATATGATACACTCTTTCGTAATCGTTCCTGTGTAAGACAGCCCTTCTCACTTCGTGTGAGGAAGCTTAGTGTTGAAATGGATGTCCCAATCCTCAAACATCGCCTAATGCCTCCAGCTAAGCTGCTACCTCCTTGGGAGTGGCAGATGATACAGTGCGATATATCTTTCACGAAAGTTACAAAACACGCTCCGGAGATTGAAATCCAAATGCATTTCCGTCAACTCCAATACAAACACTCCTGCACGGAGTTCTACACAGATGCATAGAAGTCACGCGAGGGGGTGTCCTATGCAGCCGTCGGCCCATCCTTCTCGGAATCCGATGTACTGCATCCGGAAACAAGCATCTTTACGGCTGAGGCCTACGCACTACTGTCGGCTGTAAAGCATATAAAGAAAACAATGAGGAATGAATGAATAGAATTTATTGATGGGAAAGACAGAGAGGTCGACCTGAGCTAGTGCGCTCTAGTCTGCTACTCTGTACTGGGGAAGAGGGAAGGGGAGTGAAAGTATTGGGATGGATGATGATGAAAAGAGAAGTGGTTAGTGCTTATGTACATGAGACAGTTGCCTCGCTAGAGCCGCTCGTCGAGCTTGGTGTCCTGCAGGAACTTCAACAATACTTTTGTGGCACGCATTGAAATTGCAGTGTCAGGCCATGGGCCGAGAATAGCTTCCTCCGACAGTAGTTGTCTGCCAACGCTGGCTAGGAAACTGTCTAACGTCCTTCGCTCCAGCATATATGCTGGGCAGTCGCACAGTACGTGTTGCAGTGTTTCGAGCATCTGGCAGTGTACACAATCAGGGCTGTTCGATTGGCCGATGAGGTGTGCGTAGCGACGGGTGAAAGCAACGCCGAGCCGAATCCTGTGTAGCAATGATATTTTGCTCCGTGTAAGCTTCGGGGGCAAACAGAATTTACCGTCTGGGTCAATCATACGTAGACGTCTGTGAATGTTATCAGAGTGGGCTCTGTAAGCCTTTGTAAGGTCCTGCATGAGTGCCTTGATCATGGAGTTGGTGTCAGGTCGCGAGTAGGCTATCCGTACTTCATCAGAGGAAGGGGAGGCCGATCTTGCCTCACTGTCAGCGAGTTCATTACCAAAAACACCACAATGGCTAGGCACCCATTGAAAGGTGATCACGTGGCCACTTAACTCGGCACTGTGATAAAGTTCGACGACTTCCAGCACGAGCAGATAGTATGGTCCTTTGTTTAAAAAGTATTTTAGCGCCTGTAGCGCTGATTTGGCATCGCACAATATTGTCCATTTATGGGGTGTCTGCGTTCTCATAAAACGGACAGCCTCCCGTATTCCCGCAAGTTCCGCTGCCGTAGATGTCGATTTGTGATCTAATCGAAATCGTTGAGTAATTCCAAGCTGTGGGATGACAAATGCGGCCGTTGTGGCAGATGGCGTGACCGAACCGTCGGTATATACTTCTACAGTCCCACTATATAAAGTAAATATATGGGACAGGGTGAGCTGCTTCAAGTCAATGGAGGAAACGTGAGATTTCTTCCTAATTCCGGGTATCTGAAGCCTCACTAGTGGTCTTGGCAATGTCCATGGAGGTGTCGCGGGGATGTCGGTTACCTGGAATCTTGCAGGTACAATGCTTGCGTGACATGCAATAGCTTTAGAAAAAGCACAGTCAGGGTTGATGCTTGGAAGCGTTGACAGTGGATGGCGTGAGTGTCTGGTTAGCAGGCGAAGATAGGTTCGCACAGGTTCACAAGACCTGTATATGTCGATAGGACAAGCCCGTGCTTCCGCTATTGTGCCCTTAGTTGACGTGCAGCGTGGCAAGCCAAGACATATCCGTAGTGCTTGAGCCTGAAGGCTCTCCAGCGTGCGTATACAAGATGACCCCATGTTAGATAACACAGGCATGCTGTAGCGTATGTAGCCCACAAAAAGTGCCTGGTACACTTGGAGCAAACTTCGCTCAGAGGGGCCCCATCTCAGTCCTGATATTACACGAAGAACGTATACGAAGTTGGTCAGTTTAGCCCTAAGCGGAGTAATGTGTTTGGTCCAAGAAAGACTGCGGTCTATTATCACGCCAAGAAATCTGTGGTGGGTGACTAAAGGGAGCGCCGTTCCGTCGACAACGATTGGATAATTTGACATCGATTTGCGCGTAAATGCCATGACTGTACACTTAGTTGCTGAGAGTTGCAGGCCTCTACGGCGCAAGTACTTCGCCGTTATGGTAACCGCACGTTGGAGCCTTGCACGCACTTGTGGACGTGTGACCCCAGATGACCAAATACAGATATCATCCGCGTACGTACTGATACGCGCTGTTTCAGGTAGCTCGTCTGCAAGGCCCACCAGTATCATATTGAACAATACTGGGCTAAGGACACCACCCTGCGGAACACCCCTGCGAACTTCATGTCTATCAGTCTCGCCATCCGAAGTGGACATGAAAATGGTGCGGCCACTGAGGTAACTCAGCAGCCACGCATACATCCGGCCACCAACACCAATATCCTCAAGCGCCTGAAGAATCGAATGGTGGAAGACGTTGTCGTTGGCACTTTTGATGTCCAGAAATATTGCGCATACCAGACGACGGCGTCTCTTTTCCTGTTGAACAGAAGATACTAGGTCGATCACAGCGTCAATGGATGATCGGCCTCTTCTGAATCCATTGATGAAATCAGGAAGTCCACCACTTTTCTCGAGTAGCCATTCCAGTCTGCTCAGTACCATTCGCTCCATCACTTTACCGACACAGCTTGCCAAGGCTATTGGCCGATAATGTGAGAGATCCTGCGGGCATTTCCCAGGTTTTAGCAAAGCCACAAGACGACTGCACTTCCAGTGATTAGGCACAGTTGCTGTGTCCCACGTAGAGTTGTAGAGCGCCAGGAGAATTTCTCGAGCTTCTACTCCAAGATGACGAATCGCGGAGTATGTAATTCCGTCTGGTCCTGGACAACTTGATCGGCGGGAAGAAGATATCGCAGCGTCGAGCTCGTGCATGGTAAAAGGCGCGTCCAGACGGTGATCACTAGATGACGGGAAAGTCAGTCGTGAATGGGTTGGTATATCGTTCGAGGAGCTCACGAGTAATTTGCAAAAGTCTTCGGCGACCTCAACTTCACGCCGGCCTTGCCGTATGGCCACAGCACTGAACGGGTGAAGCTGTTGTGGAGGCGAGCGAAGGCTCCGTACAATTTGCCAAATTCTAGATAGAGGTTTTCTCGGATCCAGAGAGCCACAGAATGATCTCCAGCGTTGTTTGTCAAGCTTGTCAAGGTGGCGCAGGACATGACGCTGAGCCCGGCGTGATGCAGTGACGTCTAATGGTGATTTGGTCCTTCTGTATTTTCGTTCTGCTCGACGCCGTATTGCGCGAAGTCGCTCGTACTGGTCATCAATAGATGATCTAGGTGAAGGTGCACCGAGGTGTTTCGTTGTGTCACGTAAAGTTGCCGCGATGACATCTTCAATATTGGATGGTGCTTGGATGGCTTGACATGCGGTGGTCACAGATTCTCGAAATGTTGGCCAATCGATAGAACGCACAGTGTGCGGAGCTGGGGGACGTAACCATTTCAGCTGAACATATGTTGGTAGATGGTCACTTCCATGGGTGTCGAGATCAGTACACCATCGTGTAGCAGACAGCAGGCTTTTTGAAACGAACGCAATGTCAAGACAACTGCTGTAGTAAGAGCCTCGAAGGTATGTTGGCGAGCCATCATTGATAACCATCAAGCCTTGACTAAGCATGAAGTCAGCCAAGTCTCTACCGCGGGCGTTCGTCGAAGCAGAGCCCCACATGGGATGGTGGGCATTGAAGTCACCGATGACTATATGGGGACCCGGACAAGCTTTCAGTATGGACAGCAAATATGAACAGTCTATGCTCGATGTTGGGGGTATATACCCGCCAATTACTGAGAGTGTGCGCCGCTTGTACTTCAGCGTTATGCAAACGTACTCGTTGGAAGCGTGTGCAGGAATGTCTTTACGAAGGCACGTTAAATTCCGATGAACAAAAGTGAGCACCTTGCTTAAATTGTGATCATTCCTTGACCACAGAGGCACATATCCAGATACGTGTAGTAAAGATGTCATGTTTGGTTCACATATTACAGCCACGGGGAACTGGTATTTGAACATCCATTGCCGAAAGTCTGCGAGGCGGCCTCGTAGGCCTCTGGCATTCCACTGCATTATTGCAGATCTTCGTAATTGGTTTTCAAAAGAGCGCCATGATGCCTTATTGTAGAGCCGCGAGGAGCGGTTCCAAAGCATCTAGAACATGTAGCGCGGTCTTAGCAACCGGCGTCTGAAGTCCGCAGAGAAGTGAACGCATCGTAGTTATCAGCTGTTTCAGCATACTTTGTACATTTTCATTTTCTGTCTTATCGTTCTCAACCACCCTTGCAGACACATCACCCGGCGCATTTAAGCCTGTTTGTTTGGGTGGGAGCGACGGCCAGTCAATGTCAGAGTCGGCCGGCGGAAGCGTCGTTTTATGCAGCGCATGTGTTCCACGTGCTGCTGCCGAAGAAGGCACGTCGGGCCCGCATCTTGATCGCAGAAGCAAACTTGGCAAGCGAGGAGCTTGCCATGCGGCCGATGGTCCATCTGTATGAGAAGTACTCTTGTCTTGCTGTCGTCTGTGTCGCGATCGACGTCTGCGGCGGCGTATCGATGTAGCAGCCTGTCTGTGAGTGGAGTTGTCCCGCACCATCTTTCGAAGCACTGACATTTCGTCCTTGATTTTCTGGCAGTCCTTTGATGTCGCTTCATGTGGACCGGCGCAGTTAGGACATTTTAGGGCAGTAGCATCGCAGCTATCATTTTGATGGGCCCCTCCACACCGTTGGCATGTTACGCCGCCCTTGCAAGCTGCGCTTACGTGTCCTATTTTGAAACACTTCCGACACTGCACCAGTTTTGGCACGTAAGGGCGCACACGGTGTCTTACGTATCCTACTTTTACGTAGTCAGGTAATGCTTCAGAGTCAAAAACTATTTTAATACACCGGGATTGACCGAAGCGGTGAATCTGCACTATTGGTGCGGTGGAATTCAGAAGCCGCTGGAGGTCAGTGTCTGCGATTTCTTTGTCCACGTCAGAAATAACGCCAGTCGAGGTTCCTTTTCCATACGCAAAGAAGGAGCGCACTGGGATGTTTCCTAGTAGTGTGGCAGCCTTTAGCGTATCCAGAATTGACTTGTTGTTCACGTCCACCGAAAGGATGTTCCTCCGTGCGTTAATTCTGATCTCGCTGACTTGGCCTGGCGCAATTCGCTCAAAGTACTCTGTTAAACTCTGCCTGTTCAAGGTATTCAGATCGTCCGTAGCTGTGGTAGGGACGTAAGCAACAGTGAATGATTGCTTACCGCTGTCCTGCCTGGGCAACGATTCACTGTCTGTTGATGTCCTCCTGAGTTTTCTCTTCAAACGGCGACCCACGGCAAATGTGAAATCGTTGTCCGAGTTCATTTCTTCAACCGTTGACCTGTCGGAAGATTCAAGGGCGACAGTGGAAGGGCCAGTGCGGGCACTTGTCTTCGATGCAGCCAGTGGTGGACGACCAGGGTCAAACGCTTGGTTGGGATTCCTATCCCCCATCCTGGAGGATGACGTTGTGCCCTTTGCACAGTCTCTGATGTTGGAAAACGTCCGAGACACAGGAAAATGAAGAGACCACAGCTATAGGCGTTCTTCTTCCGAGGCACTTCTTCTTCCTCCCAAGGAAAACAAAACTAAAAAAATCTGTTATATATGCAGACTACCTAAGCGCTGTGAAGGCTTTGATGTCATTTTGTAAGCAAAAAAATCCAGTAATCAATGAACTACATTCCGTCCTATGTGAAGCATTTATATGTAACCAACATGTCGTCATGTGCTGGGTGCCGTGTCATAGGGGCATCGAAGGTAACGTTCTGGCGGACCAGATGGCCACATCAATTGCATCGTATTCTGTTCATCCTACTGCTGCAGTCCCTGTCACAGATCTGAGGACTTTCTTGCGCAGGAAACTGCGAAACTACTGACAACGCTTGTGGGACAGGGAAACAAATAATAAGCTGCACGTAATAAAGCCAGAATTAGGGTTCTGGCCTTCTGCAATAATATCACGCCGGACAGATGTCCTATTCTGTCGTCTTAGAATAGGACACACATTTGGCACCCATAACTTGTTACTCACCGGAAATCACCCTAGGACTCGGGCCTGCCAGATCATAACTGAGCAGAGTCTCAATAAAGTTGTTACCACCACCACCACCACCACCCCTCCAACCTGTGGCAAATGCGGGGAGAGGCTGACCGTGCTCCACGTCCTCTTGGAGTGTCGGAAAGCCGAATCTGAGAGAAAGAAACATTTTCCCTTAGCATACCGGCAGCACATCCCCCTTCATCCAGTAATGTTACTCAGCCCAGAACCGCTATTTGACACCAACGCAATCCTAAGTTATCTGAAAGATGTTGTGTTGCATGTTGTTAGCCCCACATGTTCGTAGCGTCTCCTCTCTTCAGAGGATGCCGCTGTGATAGTTCTTTCGTATAGCACATGCCTCTAGGCCCTTGTGTTTCAAGGGCTCCGGCGAGGCAGCAGTGCTCCAGGTAATTTTACCATCTCAGATATCCTTTATTATGCATCATTCTTTCACGATGTATTTTATTGCTCCTAGAACATGTCATTATCATCGACATAATCTTATAACAGATAGATTTTACGCACTTTAGAGCGACTATTTTTAAGGCCCCTTTACAGCCACGTCACATCAACCTCATTGAACTCATAACAACATTGCGAATTCATCAACACTGGCTTGGCGCTCTTTGGCCATACCTGGCCCTTGCGCCAATAAAAACCAAACATTCATTCATTCATTCATTCTGGAGGATGTACCGGCCCGCGGCTGTCAGAGACGTGCGTTCGAGTTGAGAACTTCTTTGCGCATCCACGATTTCCTCAAGCGTGTCGTATACCCCCAGCTGTAGCATACGAGCAGTGCTTGTGAACTCCGGTAGGCCAAGGGCGATCTCGTAAGTCTTGCGTATAAGAATGTTGATTTTCTCCCTCTCGGTGACGTTCCAGATGTGGAAGGCAGCCACATAAGTAATGTGACTGATTGCGAAATAGTGTATGAGGCGCATGACGCTGTCCTACTTGCGTTTGGTCAGGCGGGTAGCCGCTGTAACCCTGCCTTCGATTTTGCGGATAGCTTCTATGTTTTATCCGTTGGCTGTTATATGTATGCCCAGGATGCGTATCTTCGGTACTCGGGGAATGCAGGAGCCGTCTTGCGTATAAAAGATTATTTCGTCACATTGGCGCGATTCGCCTGTAGGCTTGGGCCGGTGGCGCGGACGGTAGACGAGCAGCTCCGATTTGAGTGGAGGTAGTCGGAGACCTGTGTATTGGAGGTAGGTTTCGATTGCAGAGACCGCTGCTTTTAAGGTGCATTCTATCTGACCGTCGTTGCCCTTGTTGACCCACAGGGTGATGTCATCTGCATACAAGACGTGAGGGAGGCCGTCAATCTCGTCGAGGTAGGCTGGGAGACCCAGCATCACGAGGTTGAAAAGGAGCGTGGATATGACAGACCCTTGAGGAGTGCCGGTGCTTCCTAGTGCATGTTCGTC
The DNA here is from genome assembly GCF_038994185.2 of Dermacentor albipictus. NCBI lineage: Eukaryota > Metazoa > Arthropoda > Arachnida > Ixodida > Ixodidae > Dermacentor > Dermacentor albipictus. The sequence continues at coordinate 5,107,905 of NW_027225576.1, read as the reverse complement.
GGATGTCATGCTGTCGACCGCGAGGGTGGCTGTGCTGACAGGAAGTCTCTGACGTAGTTGTAGCTTCGCTAGCCTAAGTTGAGCTTGCTTATTCGGCTCAGGATTGCTGCATATGCTACATTGTCAAATGCCTTTTCCAGATCTAGGCCGAGGATGGCCCGATTGCCGCTAGTGGGGTCATTGATGATCTGATGGTAGAGCTGGAGCATGACGTCTTGACTCGAGAGGTGTGACCGGAAGCCCATCATAGGGGGTGGGTAGGCTCCAGTGTCCTGGAAGTGGCGGTTGATGCGGGAGAGGAACGCGTGCTCCATCACCTTGCCAACGCATGGTGTGAGGGAAATGGGCTGCAAGTGATCGAGGCTGGACGGCTTGCCTGGCTTCGGTATCAGGATTGCCTTAGAACGTTTCCACGCCTCTGGGATGCGACCTGCTCGCCAGCACTTGTTGATGCATGCCGTAAGAGCGGTTATTGAGGCATCATCGAGGTTTCGTAGAATCTTGTTCGTAACCTTGTCGGGACCAGGGGCTGATTTGCCATTAAGGTCGTGGAGAGCTGCGCTAATCTCTGACTCGTGAAATTCGTCATCGAGTGGCGCAGTTGTCTCTCCAGTGTAATCTCCATGTTGAACATCGAGTCGTTGAGGGAAGTACTTGTCTAGCAGGCGTGTCACGAGCTGGTGATCACTCGTGGTAGCCCATTCCCTTGTGCAAAAGGCGTTGCAGCTTTGCTCGCTAAGGAGACTTGCTCTGAATTTCCCCCAAGAGGTGGCGAAGGAGACGCCATGTGCTATCATTGTGGAGCTGCCTATCGACTGCGTTGCAGATGTCATACCACTGTGGCGGCTTAAGGTCCGGCAATGTTCTAGCTGGCGATTGATGTGTGCGATCTTCTTACGAAGCTTTCGGTTGTGCCTTTGCTTCTGCCATCTTGCGTGTAGTGATGTCTTGGCTTCCCAGAGATGGGCTAGTCGGCTGTCGATCTTGTAAACTTGGACCTCGGGTGCGACCGTCTGTGTCGCCTTGTTCATGTCGTCATTGAGCGTATCCATCCATGCCTCGATGTCATCGATGTTCTCCTCACCTCTCTGTTCGACTCGCTGCTTTCGGAACTTGCCCCAGTCCGTCCATTTGAATAGCTTAGGAGGAGGTGGTGTACCCGCCTGAGGAATTCGTGTTTCTATGATCATGTGGTCACTACCGAGATCTTCAAAGGTATTACACCACGTTGCTTGAGGGATCTTTCGGACCGCCGTCAGGCCTGGTGTCGTGTCCCGTGTCGTTGATGTACCCGTGCGGGTCGGCGCCGTGGGATCGGTAATAATAGTTAATTCGGCATCATGCAGGTCCTGCCACAGGCGTCTACCTTTGGCGGTAGTGTAGCCATAGCCCCAGATCTCGTTCGGGGCGTTAAAGTCTTCCCCCACCAGAAATGGGCCTGCGCCCGCCAAGGCAAGTGCCCCTCGGAACAGAGAGAGAAAACGATCCCTCGAGTGAGCCGGATTACTATATACGTTGAGGAGAAATACACTGTGCTTGCGTGTCCTATTGGGAAGGAGCTCTACAAGCATGTGTTCCGCATGTGTGCCGCGTACGCTGTGTTCTTGCACTACTATCCCTTTCTGAATTAAAAGCGCGAGTCCGCGATCAACGGGAATTGGTGAGATATGCGCAGTGCAACCTGGAAGCTTTGCTACGGTACCTACTTTTTTCCGTATCAGTATCACGTCGGGCTTGGATTGCGCGTGTCGGACGTATTGTTGCAGCAGTGGTTGCTTCTTAGTGAAGCCCCGCCAGTTCCACTGCCACGCCACGAGCTCGTTAGTGGGGCTGGCCATCGTGGTGCTGTACTTGTGCGTTACCTGAGCTAGGGCTAGGGTGAATGACTGTAGGGCCCATGGTGGGCATCATTTCCATGCCTGGGCATAATTTCCATGCCTGGGCCAAGGCCTATGTGAGTCTCGATCTTGTCTTTATAGGTTTCAACCCTGTCTGTTCGAGCAGTGAGGTTATTGACCGCAACGCCGATGTTGCGCATCCCGGTTTGAATTTCAGAAAGCAGCTTCCTCACTTCGTGTTCTTCCCGCCAGTAATTTATCGTGACATGTGATTTGCGCCGATCGCTTACTGCTGATTCGAGCTTATCGAGACTTGCAACTCGCCGCCGCGTGTTCCTGTGCGGGCGGCGCTGCACTGTCATAACCGTTCGTGACCGGAGTCGGGACTAAAGCAGGTTTAGTTATAGATGGCTGCGCCATCGACTGTTTAATCTCGCGAATTTCTTGGGTTAACTGCAGCACGACCGTGCGTAACTGTGCGTTTTCGCGCTGCACTGCTTCTAATGCCACATCCCTAGGGTCCCTCTTTTTACTGGGTTCTGAGGCAGTAGCTCCTTGAGCCTTGCGTCTCAGCGAGCCCTTGACCGCATCGCCCAGCTCACCTTGTCAGATAGGTCCGGATCTTGCTGGCCGGCTTGCTTCGGACGCCGCGAGCTCGATCGGCCACGGCTCGGTCCGGGAGTTTTGCTGCGCGCCCGGCTCCGAGACCTGTTCTGCTGGCGGCATGGAGGCCCCGCTGCCGAGCGAGACCCCGCCCGGCTGCGAGGGGGGGGGGGGGGGGGGGGGCAGGTGGGAAATGTTCATCGTAGTTCTGCTGCTGTAGCTCGAAGGCAGCCTCCGCTGCTGCCTTCTGTCGGTCCCCGCGTCGTTTTTTAACGAGATAGGGGGGTCTTGAATCGTGCCTTGCAGGTCTTGTCCTCACTGGGATGCGCTCCCTCACAAAGCTGACACCTTGGCGGGCATGTGTGATTGGGGTCTGGGTTCGAGGCTCCGTAACCTCTACACACACGGTCTTGGGGGTTCGGGCAGACGTCCATGCGATGGCCGACGCGTCCGCACTGGTCGCACACGTCAATCTGCTTTCTGTACAAGGTGCACCTGAGCATTGCACCCCCGTAGTACACCCACGTTGGTACCCGACCACCATCGAAGGCGATGATGACCGACGTCGTCTTGCTGAGTCTCTTGGCCGCTAAGGCATTCGGATTCCTCTTGTTGACGATATTGAGGTGAATGTCCTTGGCGTCTTCGAGAGGAATGCCTCGGACGACTCCCTTGACTGTATAGTCGGGCGCAGTTTCATATGCCCGAATCTCGAACTGGTGCCCATCGACCTCAAAGCTATCGAGTCGGCGGTACCGTTCTGCATTAGGAGAGTGAGGGGTACTCACAACGATTATGTTTCGCTGCATATTTGAGCAGACAATGTCTTCCGTGGCGTCTTGTGGAGATACGCTTGCTGCCCTGTATAGGGCCTAAGCGAGGCGGATGACCCCGACTGTTGCAACGTTCAATCCACCCCGTGGCCTGATAACAACTTTGTGGTGATCACGTGGAAGGGTGGGCATCTTCTCTGCCTTCAAAACTTGCTGCTTTTGAGCGCGTGGACCTCGCTGCGCCTTGTTCGTGCCTCCAACGCCGGCTTGGGAGGCTGATGCAATGCTATAGGGTTAGCGCGCTTGCCCACAGGAGAAAGTCGCTCGCGCGGGCCAATGACGCACCATCCTGCTTCTTCGGAAATCTCGGTGGGGGAGATATCAGTTCATTCAGCTTGTATTATTAAGTAAGATAAGCGCAGCAGCGAGCGAATTGACATTCGTGCTGTCTATCGCTACAACGCAAGCTAAACCTCGAAAGCACAGCGCATAGGAAGCTACCAGCACTGGGCTCACATTGTCCACATTATTGATCGCTTTCAAGATGCTGCGTCCGCGCCAAAAGCAGCAGCCGCTGGAGTAGAACCCTCCGCTCTCTCGCCCCCCCCCCCCCCTGACTTGCGCGTGAAAGAAGACAGCGCGTTTCCGCCCCGCCTTTCTCCCTCGCGCGTACGATATTGAGCCACGATTGTTGGCTGACCCTCGCAAGTCATTTGTCAGCCCGTGTCGACACGGCAAAAGTATTTTTTTATACATGCGGTTTTGAAAAAAAAATTGCTGCTAATTGCATCTGCTGTAGCTGATAGTCCGTTGTAGCGCGGCCTCTTAAAAGTGAACTTCGTTGCATTAATAAAATCGGTAGAACAAACTAAGGCTCAAATATGGCCCAATAATATCCGAAAGTATGTTGTATGCGGGTCCGTTGTAACGAGCGTGGACTATTTTTTCCATGCTGGTACACGTACCTAGCTGCTTACTGGCTACATGGCTCCTTTGTATTATACCTGATTGAGGCAGCTATGAATGTTGCTACACGCGTGTGGAGTTTGATTGTTTCAACGAGGCACATGGGTGCCATCACTGGAGAAAAGAGGAAGAACGAACTGGGCTCGAATCTAACCGGTCAGCGCTGCAACCGCTGTTGCAAATATAACCTGTCAATAGTTGCTCGTCTTACTGACTCGTCCTTCGCGTAACATTGTGGTGGAGGTGGAACGTTCCCCGTCCTCGCCACGGAGCACCGAAGCGGCCGCACCATCGTCCTCTCAGCCATGGCTTCCGATGGAACCACTCCGTCTCCACCTACGCCTGCGGCGCTAACCAGAACGTACGTAACGGTTCCTAGTCTCCGTGATCCTGGGACATTCTCCGCCCAAAATGACGTTGACGTCGACGACTGGTTCAGTATGTATGAGGGTGTTAGCCGAAGCCACCATTGGGACCGTACCATCATGCTTGCCAATGTGATCTTTTATCTAGACGGGACACCGCGTGCCTGGTTTCGCACCCCTGAGCACCCCAGCAGGGACATTTTCAAAGAGCGGCTTCGCAACCTATTTGGCAACCCGTCAGGTCGCCAACAGGCTGCGCGAAAAGAGCTTGCCACCCGTGTCCAGTCGTCGACCGAATTGTATGTCCCTTCCATACAGGGAATGCTCGCGCTTTGCCGGAATGTCGACGAGCAAATGACCGAAGTTGACAAGGTGGGCCATACCCTAAAAGGCATCGTGGACGACGCCTTCAATTTGCTCGTCTATAACGACGTTTCTACCGTCGACGCCATCATCAAAGAATGCCGCCGCTTCCAGGTAGCCAAAATCCGCCGCATCGTCCCACACTTTTCCCGGCTCCCAAACACCCCTGCCACGTCCTCTTGCTCCGCTTTTACTGCCAGACGACCATTTCAAGAGAACGTCACACTTATCGTTCGCCGTGAGATTGAAGCGGCGAGTCCCGCCCCCATTCATCCACTATACCCCCTTTCGGTATCTTTGACCAAGCGGCTCCCAGTATTTCTGTTATTTAAGCAGATGTGCGGCAAAAAATTGCAAACCTTGGCATCCCTACCGCCTGCTCTGTCTCCCAACCTGATTCGGCACCCATTCCCATGTCCGCAACCTGTAATGACCAGTATTTCGCTCCCAGACCATGCAATCCTGCTGAATGGCGAACCCCAGATGACAAACCGATCTGCTTCCGCTGCCACCGCGTTGGTCATGTATCCCACCACTGCTGCACCACCTCGATGCCGCCGTACTGGAGCTCATTGCCTGCTCCTCGCCCATACGCCGACGCTCGCCGTTATTCACCTCGCCGTCTGTACCATACTCCGGATGCCCCTGACAGCCGCTCCTCCGTGCGATCACCGTCGCTCGCCGTCACTCCAGCCTCGCCGCTTTTCCTCGCCAAACCGACTGACGGAAAAGTAGGCCATGCAGCTCTTGGAGGTAGCACTGCATCACGTTCGTCCTGTCCAAATCCTCCTTTGACGCTCCTCACCAACACGAGCCCTATTGAAGTAGACGTAGATGGTGTTCCGTTGACGGCATTAATTGGTACTGGAGCCCAAGTGTCCATAATGAGCGCTAACCTATGCCGTCGCCTCAAAAAAAGCTCTTACGCCTGCCATCACGCGAGCCGTACGCGTCGCCAATGGCGCCACTGTTGCCGTCATGGATATGTGCACTACTCGCATAGGAATTGCTGGCTACCAAGTTGCAGTCCTGTTCACCGTGCTGACCAGTTGTCCTCACGACCTAATCTTCGGGCTCGACTTTCTGACGACGCATTCAGCCCTCATCGACTGTAGCCGCGTTTACATGAATGCGACAGTGTCGCATCGCATCGCATTTCTAGCGCATCACATTCATGTAAACAGCAGTAATGCGCTAGGAAAGCGCTCGCATTAATGCGCCAGGCGAGGGTAGATTTACGGGCGCGAGTCGACTCTTGCGGAGCATGTAAACGCAGGATCGTCACATTAGGAATGCTGGGAAGGAATTGGTCATCAACATGGCGGCGATCCCGGCTGCCCGCTTCGAATTGAATTTGGCGTTGCTTTTGTAAAATGCACTTCGTTCGCAGCAAATGATTGTGTAAACGGCTTTCGCTTAGTCTCAGGCCGCTTCGACGACAGAGTATTATGGATACCCTTGTGGTGTTTTCGAGATCGCTTCTCATTTCGAACGAGTCGAAGCCTAACGAAAGCAACATTCGAGATGTCAGCGCTACCTATCGCTAGAGTTGGAAAATAGCCGCAACAACGGCATATGGCCTCTGAGATCCGAAAATCTCGCTGGCCAACTAAAGCTGCAAAACACGTGCGCGGCTTTGCGCCCGCTACACTAATAGCGTACGCTATAAATTGCGTACGCTTAACTAAAACTGTCTATTTCTCGGCACTCAACCACCAACGTGCATTCGGCCTACTACCGGAAACCACTTACACCGCAAGTCGGTTGCACTTCCCTTCTACGACACCATGTGGCGCTACGTTCTCGCGAGAGTCAAGGCGCTACATGTAAACAGCGTCGCATCGCCTTTCCCAAATGCGCTTGGAAATGCGATGCGCCACTGTCGCATTCATGTAAACGGGGCTTGTGCAGCGGTACGCCGTGCCTCGAGCTTCCTCTTCTTTCAGACGTTCGCCCCGAACAACCGAACACCCTCTGCACTACAGCGTTTGTTCGCTTACCTCCAAAGGCCCTAACCTGCGCCGAATTGGCCTCAACGACAACCGTGCCTGATGGAGACTATGGGCTCATTCACACCGGCGACGGACAGTGGTCGCGCGACCAAGTTGGTCGCTTTGCAAATGGTCGCAAGCGGTCGCTTTTCTCGAAAAGCGACCATTTTGGGCCAGCCGCTCTCTGTGCAATTTTTCAGTCGCGCGACCGTGGTCGCAAAACTGATAAACCAATCAGCGGCGCACCAGAAGTGATCTTTCATGTGTCAACATCCGGCCTCCTCCCGCGTCGCGTTCAAATTCCACGTAGATTCCGAGAGTTCTCAGTAAAAACGATAATTTCCGGGACTGCGACTTGCGGGTCGCGCTCAGCCGGGCTTGCCGGTGTGAACATCAGTTGCCTTCGGTCGCTTTTTGATCGCGAGTCGCAAATGGTCGCGTGACCTCCTCAAGTCGCCGGTGTGACTGAGTCATATGTCATTGCACCTATTCGTGATGTCCTCCTGGCGCGCGACATCTCTTTGCCACACTCCGTCGTAACCCTTGCCGCTAATCGGATGTGTCTCCCCGTTATCTGTTTTGGCTTGCCGAAGCAAGTGTTATTTCCTGGAGGCATAGCGGTGGCCACGCTCCGGTCAGTGACAGACGACCACGTCACTGCTCCTGATTCTCCTGATTACTCCCGATTACTCAGATCCTCCTGATTACCCGCAGGATGCCTTGAACCTCGATGGCCCATTACGTCCCATGGTCGCACCGGACCTTGCACCTAACCAAGCAGCCGCCCTATATTGCCTTTTGCTTTCCTACCGCGACATATTTGACACTGACAATCGACCACTTGGTCAGACGTCCCTTGTTAAGCATCGGATAAACACTGGTAATGCAGTTCCCATTCACCGCCGACCGTATCGCGTGTCCACGATAGAGCGGCAAGTTATTCAGCAGAAAGTCAACAAGAAGCTCGCCAGATGCATTGTTGAGCCTTCGTCGAATCCTTGGGCGTCGCCGGTCGTGCTCGTCAAAAACAAAAATGGCACGTGGCGTTTCTGCGTTGATTACCGCCACCTAAACCGAATTACTAAAAAGGACGTTTACGGTTTACCACGAATCGATGACGCTCTTGATTGTCTTCACAGTGCCAAATTCTTTTCGTCCATCGACCTTCGATCTGGTTATTCGCAGATTTCCGTCAATGAGCAAGACCAAAAAAAAAAAAACCGCTTTCGTCACTCCAGATGGCCTCTACCAATTCAAGGTTATGCCGTTCGGTTAATGCAATGCCCCCGCCACGTTCAAGCGGATGGACTCTCTGCTTCAAGGTTTCAAATGATCAACTTGCTTTTGTGACCTCGACGACGTCATTGTGCTCTCTCCTACATTTGAAACGCACCTTGAGTGCGTCGCAGCTATCCTTGACGTCTTTCGCAAGACTGGGCTCCAAGTAAACTCATCGAAGTGCCACTTCGGGCGCCGACAGATTACAGTGCTAGGCCATCTCGTTGATGCTTCCGGAGTACAACCCGACCCGGAGAAGGTTCTAGCAGTAACAGCTTTTCCTGTACCTCAGTCTGTCAAAGCCGTCCGGAGTTTTTTAGGGCTCTGTTCTTATTTCCGACGGTTCGTGAAAGATTTCGCAACTATCGCTCGACCACTCACTGAAATTCTGAAGAAAGACGTGCCTTTTACGTGGAGTTACCCTCAGGCTGCCGCATTTTCACGCCTTATCACGATTCTCACCAATCCACCGGCCTTGGCACACTTTGACCCGACCGCACCTACAGAGATCCGAACCGATGCCAGTAGGTATGGGATCGGCGCCCTCTTATCGCAACGCTAACACGGACACGACCGCGTTATTGCCTACCCTAGCCGGCTCCTGACTACTGCAGAGCGCAACTATTCGATTACCGAGCGCGAATGTCTTGTTGTCGTCTGGGGTGTTTCAATGTTCCGTCCGTATTTATATGGCAATCGCTTCTCAGTAATCACACACCATCATGCGCTCTGTTGGCTTTCGTCGCTCAAGGATCCTACTGGCCGGCTCGGTCGTTGGGCCCTCCGACTACAAGAATATCCTTACACAGTGACTTAAAAGTCGGGACGCCAACACCAGGACGCGGATTGCCTCTCTCGCTACCCAGTCGAAGACGCGACCTCTACGTCTGGTACTGAAACCGACGCCGGTGTTCTCTCTGTTTTTCGACTCCTCCATGTCGCCGACGAGCAGCGCCGTGACCCGTCCTTGCGTATCATCATTGACTGCCTGGAATCGTCACTCGCCGACAGTTCCCTTCGCCTAATCACACTTCAAGATGGTGTGCTGTACCGCCACAACGTACACCCCGACGGCCCTGCATTACTCCTTGTGATCCCTAAACACCTTCGCTCGGCTGTTCTCCGCAAACTTCACGACCTCCCCACGGCCGGTCACTTGGGTGTGTCACGTACCTACGACCGGATCCGCCGACGCTTCTTTTGGCCAGGGCTTGTTCGCTCCGTTCGAAGATACGTAGCTGCGTATGAGAAATACCAGCGACGCAAGAAACCATTGACGCTTCCTGCTGGGTACCTTCAACCACTCGACATTCCCGCGGAACCATTCTTTCGGGTTGGTTTGGACTTACTTAGCCCATTTCCTCTTTCTACCTCTGGGAACAGGTGGATCGCAGTAGCCACGAATTGCGACATGCGCTACGCCATCACCCAAGCGCTTCCTACAAGCTGCGCCACAGATGTCGCCGATTTTCTTCTACGCGATGTCATTTTATTGCATGGAGCTCCGCGACTTCTCACAGACCGTGGCCGGACATTCCTATCAAAAGTTATCGCGGACATCTTGCAGTCATGTGCCACGAGGCACAAGCTACCCACGTCATACCATCCGCAAAGAAATGCCTCACGGAGCATCTCAATCGCACTCTCACAGACATGCTCGCGAAATATGTGTCGTCAGACCACACTGACTGGGTCCTCGCTCTACCGTTTGTCCCTTAACATTTGCTTATAATTCCTCGCGCCAGGGCACAGCCGCGGTTATTCCCTGTTTTTCCTTCTGTTCGGCCGAGAACCAACACTGCCCCTCGACATAACCCTCCCTGTTCACGTGGCACTGACCAGTGAATATGCACATGACGCCATCGCCCGCTGTGCCCACGCAAAGGCAATTCTCCGTGACCGCCTTCTGAAGTCCCAAGAGAGTCAAAGGCGTTTGTACGACCGGCGTCACCGAGACGTGCACTTTCCGTTCTCATGAACAGACAAACGTCGCGTAAACCGCAACTCTACGTTAGAACACTGGACCCAACCAGATCGACGACACAAGCGAATACACAAATGGGAGCAAGAAATGCAATTTCGTATGCCTCACAAGCTCAAAAGAAGCCACACGAGCACGGTGCACCGGATTCGCCTTGGTGTCGCATTCACCAACCGTTATAGACATATGATAGGTGCCAGTGATACTAGCCCAAATTTTGAAGGCTGTGAGGTGCCAGGAACACTTGAGCATACATTTTGTGTGCGTCCCGTGTCCCATGGGAAGAGGAGAAACGTTCCACGGGGCTCGCGTGGAGTTCGGGTACAAACGTTATTGTTCTCCGCGGGGAATCGGTCAAGTATCGGGCGGTTTAATTTTCTTTTGTTTTGTACTTTCCTCTTATTGTGTCGTCAATCTGATCGTGAGTTCCTAATGTCTCTTTCTTCTCCCGGCCAGAGATCTTTCCTCTGGATGGCTTTGCTTCCCACTAATGACATGCCTATAGAGGCTTTCTTGCGCAGTGGCATTCACAGCGTTCCAGTGGCCCTAGTGCCGACCAATGGGGGATTCATCCGCGTGAAGAATCCCAAGGTGATTGAAGAAAAGCTGCGGAAAGTAACCCCGCATTTCCGAAGCATAACGGCGATGTTCGACAATTTGGCCGAGGGGGGCATTCTATGCTGTTCGCCAGACAAGACCTGTGTCTCCGACCTTCTGAAGTGCGAAATGTTCGCGAATCACCCGGTGAGGCCTTTTATTCCTGCTCATCTAGCTTGCGTTAAGGGGCTAGTTCGTGGAGTCGACGCGAGTCTTTGTGTTTCCAATGTCCTGCAGATGTTCTCCCCGGCAGGTGCCGTCTCCCTCTACCGATGTTCACGCGTTTGTGAGAATCAAAGAGCCCCCACAGAGTCGGTTATTGTCACCTTTTCAGGCACAAATAGGCCGTCAGAGATCAAGGCGTGGCCATTAATATACAGGGTGGAAGCAGTTTCTCCCCGCCCAGTGCAATGCGTTCAGTGTTGGCGATATGGCCACAGTATTAAGGGATGTCGATCAGAGCTTCGGTGCCGCATTTGCGGAGAAGGCTACGATGGAAAAACGTGTTCCTCTCAGAGCGAACCATGCTGTTTGTGTGAAGGTTCCCACCCTAGGGACTGTGCGCAATGCCCTGCGAGAGACCAAGAGCTCGAAATGCTACAAATTATAGAACGGAAACGGTGTTCGCGTCGTGAAGCTCGTGCACTCTCATTAAAGAAATCATATGGCTATGCTGAAGCTGCTGCTCGTCACTCTAAAACAATGGATGCATCTCTTGGTGATGTAGCTGCTGCCGTAGAGAAAGCTATGGCAAAAGCCCTTGACAGTTTATTTACGAACCTTTCATAGACCGTTGGACAAGTTATCACCTTCAGTTGTCGCAACTTTTGCATGTTACTGCGCGTCCAAGTGTTGCTTCTGAAATCACAGTCTCTGATGAGAACATAGAGAAACACGTATCGGCAGAGGCCTCGCCTCGCAGTACTGATGCCTCTGAAGCTCCCGCAACTCATGTAGAACATGAGGGCTTTCACAGTCACGAATCCGGTTTTGATACCACGGAGAACATGGATTTGGATGCTAGAACTTCGTGCTTCTCCATACTCCCCGAGAGCTACTACCCTCCACAAACTAAAAGCTAAAAAGAGTGAAAATAAGAGCTTATCAAAGGATGATTTCCTAAACGATAACACTCTACAGACGGCAGTTAATACTGCCGGAATATCGTCAACATAGGAAGCTTGAAAGTGCTGCAGTGGAACTGTCGTTCCATTTTTGCTGCAGCCGCTGATCTCTTATATCTCTGTGAAGACCTTTCTCCTGATTTGATTGTTCTGCAAGAAACTTGTTTATCCACATAAAAGAGTTATCATTTAAAGAATTATCGCAGTGTTCGTCTAAATCGTCCCTAAACAAAAATTTGTCATAGAGTTAAATTAGTCACCAGTCATTCTCCACTGAAAGTGAGATTGTAGCATTAGATGTAACGCTTCCTGGATGCGCCCCATTTTGGATAATCAATGTTTATTTTCCTACAGGAGTCCGCAATACAGGCTTTCTTGATACCGTGGTTGCAGCATGCAGAAAGGATATAATCATAGCTGGTGATTTTAATTCTCACCACGTATCATGGGGTTATCGGTCCAACTCTTGTGGTAAACGATTGTTAGATTGGGTTTCGTCAAATAACCTGAATTGTGTAAATTCGAGAACCCCAACTTATGTATCCGGCAAATCGCGTTCGGTGTTAGACCTAACAGTTCGGGCTGTGTAATTTCCTCCTGGTCTGCTATTACCTCGGCCACAAATAGCGACCATCTTCCAATAACTTTTGAAATAACGCGCCTAATTAATTTGGTTTAAAAGCATGTCCGCACCTATGTTAAATATAGTAAGTTTCAAGTTTCACTTCGATCAGCTTTAGAAAAACAGGTTGGCCTAAATGATGAAGTTAAGGCAGTTAATCTGTGTCAAGTGCTAAGTGACAGTTATAAAAATGCAAGTTCAGTATGCAGTCAACTAAAGGTGGTACTTATTCACCATGGTGGAATCCGGACTGTGCACTCGAATATAGAAGAAGAAAGGCGGCCTGGAGAAAGTTACTGTGTAAATGTCCACGTAATTGGAATTACTATGAGTTTGTTGCAGCTACATTCAGGCAAACAGTTGACAAAGCGAAAGAAAATTATAACACGAAACATTACAGTTACCTATCGCAGTCTAGTAATAAAAAAGCCCTATTTCGGTTTCTTCGCTCTAAAAAGATTGTTTCAGCCCCAATAAATGTTGAGACCGTTAGCTTAACTTCCACTGAATTAGTGCAGTCACTGGAGGATATTGCAAAAGGCTTAGAACGTCGATTCACATCACTTCGCCCTTATCATATACCGGCACCTGAACCAGCTAATGAGTACATAACAGTCACATTAGAAGAATTAATGAGAGAGGTAAAGATGCTGCCAGCTTGAGCTCCAGGTACAGATGGCATAACTACAGCAATGATAAAATTATTATTTGAATTGTCTCCTCAAGATTTGCTTAATTTTATAAATTACTCGATTAAAAATACATGGATTCATCCAGATTGGAAGGTTGCCAAAATAATTCCACTACTCAAAAAGCCAGGTGATAGATATACAATAGACAACATAGACCTATTTCTCTGACCTCAAATCTTGTAATGTTAATCGAGAGAGTTCTGTATGGTCATATCGATAGGTGGATAGGCGAGAACCAAATATTAAGTGATTCTCAAATAGAATTCAGGCCCGGCTGCTCAATTTGGTGTGCTCATGTTGACTTGGAGAGTAGAATTCAACTCGCTCGCCGCAACAACCAGTACGCGGCCTTAGTGACATTAGACATTGCGAAGGCGTATGACAGTGTCGACCACAATACTTTAATCAACAGACTCAATAGTGTGAGTCTTCCACAGTATATAATTGCATGGATTCAAAATTTTCCAAGCGGACGAACATTTTATTGCTATCAAAACGGTGTTTCTTCTAAACACAGACAAGGGGCGCTCGTCAAGGTGCAGTGCTTTTCCTAGCATTATTCAATATTTTACTAAATCACCTCCCGATACATCATGACGTACAGGTATACGTATACGCTGATGATATCGCATTCTTCACGGTATCGAATGATATACATAGCCTATATAAAGCTTTGCAGTCGTATTTGAATCAGATTGAAATTTGTCTAAAAGGAATACAAATGTTGCTAAATGTCAACAAAAGTGCGATCATTGTCTTTCCCTTAACTTTTCCTATCCGAATAACACTGTCGTATGACCAGGAGGTTATTCCGCAGGTACATTTTTTTTTTTAAATATCTGGGAACGATTTCGACCGAAAAGCTTAATTGGCAGACACACATAGAATACATCGCACCTAAAGGAGCACGCGCTGTTGGTTTATGACGAAGAGTCTGCAGCAGTCGTTTTGGAATGCGCAGGGAGACCTTGCTGATGATTTATTGTATGTATGTCCGCCCCATTCTAGAGTTTGGATGCTTGTTATTTTCAGGAGGTCCTACGTATAAGTTACGTCCTCTGGTTCTTTTAGAACGCGTATCACTACGTCTGTGTCTCGGCCGTCCAAAATTTGTAGCCAATAATATTTTTTATCATGAAACTCGCCTGCCTTCTCTTCAAACTCTATTTCGTATACTAACAGTGCAAACATTTCTAAACATCTATGCTTCTCCCTAGAGACGCTCCTACGATATTTTTATTCGAGAACCAACCGCATTCTTTGAGAATCAATGGTCCGAACGAACTGCATTGTCCCCAGGTAGTTTTTGTGCAGAAGCTATTAGAGCAATTACAAATAATAATCCGTGATGTGGCTTTTCAAAATTTACCTACTTCGACAGTAAGTGTTGAATTTGGCGATATATTTCCCAATAACGCTAAGCTCTTACCTATTCGATACCTAAAAGATTTATTAGATGACCACCTTGACAACCTCCAAATAAATGCAGTAGTAGGCACTGATGCTTCTGTCAGGGAAGAGAAAGCCGGAGTGGGCATATTTTCGACATCATTAAATTGGTCTTTCTCCCTTCGACTACCCGACTTTACGCCAATGTTTCAAGCAGCGTTATTGGCGATCATCCTAGCTCTACGGAAACTTCCCACATCTATATCTTCAGCCGTAATCTTAACCGACTCCTTGTTTGCTTCCTCCGCTTTATCTGTGCCCAATTCAAGTATCATTCTCCGAGAATTTCATACATTCATTCCCCAACATTTACGCCTCATCCACCTGGTATTGGTGCCAGGTCACGTGGGGCTCACTTTAAACGAGTCAGCAGACGCAGCAGCAGCGGCATCTCTTAAAGGCCCGGTGCTGAGGATCCTAAAACCTTCGGCTTACGTCACTTCTGCAAGATTTAAAAAAATTTATTTTCAAGAAAAACATGCCAAATCATGTGTATTAGATAACGCCGATTTTCAGCACCTGAGATTTCCTTGGCTCAGCGGATAATGTGCAACAAGAAAATTTGGAGTTTTTTTTACGCGTATGCGTTGGCGAATACCATGACATGACAAGAACTTTATTTGAGTCCTGAGGGACTGAGACCTCGGGGAGCTAAACCGAAGACTCCCGAACGCTGAATTTCTATTCCCATAGGTCTGGTTTGGCACCTTCTCCTACATGTTTTACTGCAATGAACCCGAAACTGGATCATTTCTTTATAGAGTGTTGTAGGTTCAATGTGCATAGAAAACGACTTCTAGAAGGTCCCTTCCGCCAACTTGGATTAGCCATTACGCTACCTATCATTCTGTCTCTGGGGGCGTCGGCACTAGGACACTCTAATAGGAACGTATGTGATGCCATATATAATTTTGTAATGCAAACAAGGAGACTTCCATGCTAATTTTACTGTTTTATTTTCCACAAGACACCAAAAATATGAACTTCTAATTTTAAGGAACTATAGCATGAAAATTATTATTAATGATTAGAATTCATTTCATATCGCATTTTCAGTTAAAAAAATCCTATTTAGGTATTTATTATTTTTCGACCCACTGCCGCCCGATTCATGGCCAATCCCTCGTAGTGGGTTGTGCTATAACTACAGGCACCAAGCCAAACCAAACCAAAGCTGCAACCGCTGTTGTAAATATAACCTGTGAATAGTTGCTCGTCTTGCTGACTCGTCCTTCGCGTAACAATATTGATTGATTGATTGATTGGTTTGCCTTTGTACAGGCTGCGTGCAGTGCCCGGCATCCAGGTGCTCGGCTCACCCGATGTAAGCGTGGTGGCCGTTGGCTCGGAGGAGTTTGACATTTTCCAGTTGATGGACAAGCTGACACAGCGTGGTTGGAACTTGAACCCACTGCAGTACCCAGCAGGCTTCCACCTGTGTGTCACGCTGCTGCACGTGGCAGAGAAGGTGGCCGACCGGTTCGTTGCTGACGTCCGCGAATGCACAGCCGATATCATGCATGCCCCTCGCTTGCCAAGCACTGGAAAGGTGAGACAATGAGTCTGGCAGTGTGTTCAATGGGACTGGTTGGTTCATCTTTGGAATAAAAACAGGAACAATGCAACACAGGACGAGCGAGTAAAGAGCACAGGACAGAGCGCTGACTAGCAACCAAACGCTTTATTTGCAGAATCAGCATATAAAGACATCATTGAATGTGACAAAGAACATAAAAAAAAGGATAAGCGTCAGCCGAGAAGATAATCCAGTTCTTTTGTTGAGAGTGTGAGGGACGTAGAACTGAAGCATGCGTCGCCACTTTTGAATATGCAAAATGCTTCAAAGATTTTCCGCGTACGCTTTTCCGTATATCTGCCAATTCATTCGCACTTCTTAAAAATCGGGGTGCAACCACACGTGTTACAGTGGGCAGCCAGATGACTGCACGGGTTTCCTTTTAGTGAAGCGGCATGCTCGCGCAGGCTCAAACCACAACGTGCTCAAAGGCGGACCTATTTCTGCCGCCGTTACAGTTGAAAATTTTGCAAGTGTCAACAGCGCGGTTTTGTTGTGTGCCGAACAAAATAATGACGAAGTAATTGAGCAAGTTCTCCCACCATCAAACAACATGATGACGATGATGTGCCGTGTACTCTGGAGCCTTCACGTGCGAGCTCGCGCCTTTGCAGCCCTGGCATCGGCGTACAGTGACAGCGCAAGACTGGTACTTGGTCGCACGTAAGCGGAAGTGCGTGCAGCAATGAAGCAACCACTTATCCTTTGCACAGGGGCCTTAAAATATAAATAAAATGATCTTTTTTTGGATATGTTCGTTTTTTCAGACATTTGATAGTTCCGACTTATTTACGTTCCCCGTGGAGTCTGAATTACACATCGAATGTAAACGTCTGGCTTCTTTGAATTTGTGTTCTTAGCTTCATCTCGCTGTCGTCGTCATTCACCAGGGGTAATTTATTACAAACCACCGAGTGAAGCAGGAGCCTAGATGCATATATGTTCTTTTGATCCCCACTTATATGCTCGCACATATTCTTTGATGTTTTTCTCAGCATGAACAGTCCATAACCTGCGCTCAATAAGAGCGGAAATGCGCAAAATGAAGCCTTGAAACGTGTTTTATTACTTAGTGTACTTCGGCAAACCTTCCTAAGGCACGTATTGTGCACCAAGCAAGCGGGACCTCCTTGGATGGCCGCCACTCTCCCGTGCCATCTGTCCTAAAAAGCGCGCGATATCAACGAGTATAGTCTCTCTCGCTTAGAGGCCGGTTCATATACACCTCTAATATTCCTCCACCGTAGCGTAAATATTAGAGAAAAAAAATCCCACTTTATGCTGAAGGAAAATTAGGAGCAGATTCATATTTATAACAGACATTTTAATTTTACATGCTCGTTCTTGACCTGATGATTTGCTTTTTGTCTCTTTGCAGGCTGCAATCTACGGCATGGCTCAAAGCATTCCTGATCGTTCTGTGATCGAAGAGCTGGCGCATGCTTACATTGACGCCTGCTATAGCACGCGTTACCTCCCACCAAGTTAACCTTGCATCATGTTAGTTCTTGCCTACCTCACTTGTTGCCATTAGCTGCATCTGAACTGATATGAATGGAACAGTATTTAGTAAGTAGGTCTTACAATCGCAATAGGGTTAAGGGGAGATGCGCCTTTGAAATCCAATTGTTTTATTACATCTCGGATTGTGACGCTTGAGGCCACAAAAGAGTTTTGTTTGGCCTCTCCGAAACTGTCTCTTGTTTTTACGTAAGTTTTATGTATTTTGTTCAGCACATGAAAAAAAATATACTTGCTTTTTGTGCTCACTAGTTGACAAGCCTTTTGCATATATTGCTGTACTGTGACCTACAAATTGTACTTCACTCCTTGAGTATTCTTATAGACAAACTTGACAGATAATTGAACTCATTATTTTTCTGGAGAATGGTGCTGCCTTTCGACGCACATCTCCCCCGTGCAACAGTGGCTGTCTTTGTGTGCATGATCATTCATGGGCTCACGAAAGAGTACGCTGTTTTGTATTTTAGTTGTAACTGTAGAAAGGACGCTGGTTTTTAACTCTGTCCATGTATAAGAAGGCTACGAGGTCACGGCATTCTCGTGTTAATTATTCTGGCTTGCTGCATTCATAAAACAGATATGCATGACAAATATTGAGAACTCTGCCTTGTTTATGCCGTCATTGATGTGCACCTACTATTGGCATTCGTCTACCTTGTGAGGCTGAGAGATGCAGTCTTTTCCAGAAACATTTTACGAGCTGCAAAAGGATAGCAAAAGGTGCTTGTATTGTGCAATGGCAAGTTGGAGTGCTTTGGATTCTTGCTTTAGTGCAGGACAAAGGATGCTTTCTTTTTTTCTTTTTATAATGTTTTCCATCACTTGTGATTGTTTAGTTGAAATATCCAGTAATTTGTTTTTGACATCGCTTTTGCATTGCCCTTGTATACTAATTTATCTTTGGCTCTGAACCACTCATAGCTGCTAAACTGGTGTCAGTGAAGATATCATATTTTAGGAGTACAATCGAACGCACTTATAAGAATGTAATCAAGAGTTCGACGGAATACCGTCTGGTAAAAGCATTGTTAAAAAAGCGTGTCACTGGTCAAGGTCAAAATAAAAATACATATATCCTGTTCCATAAATACATATCCCCTGTTCACCTTGTATAACAATATTCAAGTGTCAATAAAATTACGTTGTTTTAATGGATAATTGCTTAAGCCGGGTTGCACGAAAACGAACGAAAACGGTGCAGACATCAAAACATTAATTATACAAAAAACGTAATTGAACCTACTTATAACAGTTACAGTAACAGCTCGTTAATTCGAAACTTGGGATAATGTGAAGTAGTCCAACAGTGTATCGAAAACAATACGTAACGCGTCCCGCAAATTCACACTGAAATCCGCACCGCCACCGATAATGCGAACTCGGCGCCATCGTGGGCGGGGAGAGCGCTAGTGCGCGGAAGCGCGCCAGCGTCGCCGCACCGGCCACGCAACTTGGCTGCTTCCGTCTGCGGCCCTTCGTTTTGGTCTGAGTGGAAAGAGAGAGAGAGACGCATTTGCGTTTGGCGAGGCATGGCCATTGCCTCTGTTGCAGGTCGGTTCTCTCCATCTCTCAAGATCTTCAAGATAAAAACGTGGACGTGGCGCTGCGTGTTTATTTTCTTCTTTTTTTTTTCATGTTACATCTTGGAGGCTATATGCTCTTTCTCAACGAGGTGTTCTGCCGAGAAGTGACACCAGGTAATATTTAAAGCATAGTGGCCGTAACGTTTATTGGCGCTCACAGTACCAAAAAGCATAGCCTTTGAGATGAACGTGCCAGTAACGACGAACGTGCCAGTAAGCGGCGAAGACTGGCTCCCGCTTCTGAAAATGATTTCGGTGATTTAACTTGAGCCCAGATCGACTATTTTAGTGCCAACGGACTCTTTAAGTTGTGGCGATCCCGTAGACACCCGACTCTTTGAAGGTGGGTGGCCTTGTTGCAATTTTATCGGCCTTTTCCGTCCAGACCACGCCGCTGCGACGCTAACCCTAGCTGCGCTTGTGTTAGCGCGGCGAAGTGCTGCTGCGGCGCCAGCTTTTTTCGTCAGTGTCTGCAGTGATAGAATGTGAAGTGGAATGGGACCTTCTGACTCCCGAGGAATTTTCCAAGGATCCCGGATGGCAAACAGTTGCTGCCAGGCGCTCCAGAGCCAAATCGGCGCCCGTCGAGCGAGTTGGTGCCATTTCTGCCGGCGCTAAGCCAAATAACAACGCGACCGCAAAGGATCGCCGAGACCGCAGCAGCGCTAAAGCCAAAATTATTCGGGGTGGAAGGATGCCTCCGTTGCCCAAAGAAGACGCGAAGGTCATCGTCAGGCCGAAGGGAGGTCTAAACATCAGCAAGGTGGGGCCGACAGTTGTGGCCGAGGCCATATGGAACGCAGTCGGTTTCGACCAGGCGAAGCGGGACTCGGACACGATGTGCCCGAATTTCCAACAAAATATCAGGGTCATCAGCACCCCCAGCAGAGAGAATGCGACCCTCTACGTCAGGGTCGAGTGCATCGCTGTTGGCGGCCAGCAGCACGAGGTGAACGCGTACGAGGCAGCGCCCAACTCTACATGCAAAGGCGTCATCCGCGGCATCGCACCGAGTGAAGGCCCGGAGGAGCTCGATCGCAAGATTGTCAACTCGAAGAACCCGCTGGCCTTGGGAGCCAAACGAATCGAGCACGGGCACCGTGGTTGTGGTCTTCGACGGCTACAAGGTGCCAAACTACGTGTCGCACGGCGGCACACTTGTCAGGTGTGCATTATATAGGAAGCAAGTGGAGGTGTGCTATGCCTGTGGCCGCCTCCGGCATCGAGCGGACGTCTGCCCCTCGCCGGGCGAAACTATGTGCAGGGGATGCGGGATCGCCAACCCGGACGAACAACACAAGTGCGACCCCAAATGCAGGCTGTGCGGAGGCCGACACTTCACCGCTGCCAAGGAGTGCAAGCAGAGGTACCAGACGCCGTACCTCGTCAGACGCAGGCACGGAGACCGATCCCGAGCCAATAGAAGCAAGTCTCCGGCCCTCGCCATAGGCGAGCGACAACTCCCGGCCGCCACCGGTCGCTCCGCGGCTCGCGGGAGCTCTAGGTCCAAGAGCCCCTCTCCGCCTTCCGGACGCCGTTCCAGGTCCAGGGGAAGATCCGGGTCCAGGGGCAGATCTATGTCCTGGGGCAGATCCGGAAGCCGCTCCAGGAGCCGCTCTGTCTCAAGGGCCCGGTATGGGTCCAGTGCCGGCCAGCAGAGGAAGAGAAAGTCGACGCTATCGTGCGCAGATATGGTTGCTGGCGGCGCCGACGCGAGATCCTCCCGGGGCCCACGTGACCCGCTTCCAGAGCAAGCCAGGGACGCCGAGGTAGCGCGCCTTATGAAGGAAAACGCGGACTTAAAAGAAATGATCAGAAAGATGGCTAGCGAAATGATAGATTAAGAAATTGGTAATCAGTCAGAGTGCTACATCCAACGCGTCGGCGCCGACCGCCACAGAAGCACCAGTTCCGGCCTGCGACTCGGCCGGGGCCGCCAAGCGTAGGGCAGTTTCCAGTAAGGACGATTCAGATTCGCAAACTTATGAGATCAAAGGCATGCTGGCCACGCTCACTAAGAGCGTGCAGCAGTTACAAGGCTTGGCACAGGTGCAAGTCGCCCTAGGAGACCCGAGGAGAGGCCTAGGCGCGCTGGCCTATCGCATGGACGCCCTCGATCGTCTGGTGATCCCAAATAATACGTCCGTAACTCCGATGCATGTCGTTGTTCCGAACGCGTCGGGGACTCAAATTAGGGCTACGAGCACATCGGCACGTCAGAGTGGGGAGGGGGGGGGGGGGACTTCTTGCGTGCACCTGTGCTTACAGCGGGTACCCCAGACAATTTATATAATCATGGATAGTTCCAAAGAGGAGTTCAAAATTTGGCAGTGGAACTGCAGGGGGTATTCCAATAAGAGGGCTCCGTTGCAGCAGTATTTAAGATCGCTACCTAACAAACCACAAGTAATAGCATTACAGAAAACCCTTGTCTCGGCCGCATCCCTCCCTGGTTATCGTGCTGTATCCGTGCAGGCCGAAGGTAGGGGAGTGTGCACTTTAGTTGACAGGAGGCTTACACACCTGTCTCACGACCTGAAGCTGGCGAGTTGCAAGGTCGAATACGTCATGGCGGAGGTTCTGCTCAACACGAGACAACGCAACCAGCGGAGAAACAGCGTGTTTATACTCAACATCTACAGCAATCCTAGGGACTCGCAACATCACTTCAAAACGATACTCAAGACAGGCACGTACCCAGGGGGGGGGGGGGGGGGGGGGCGCCCCCCCCCGAAATCAAGTGGCATACCCTCCCCACCCACGCCACCACTCCTCACACATTCCTAAAGCGCCGCCAGATTAATGTTGAGACTTGGCAGCTGTTCATCGGTCAGCCTTATGCTGCCTTTTTCACTCCTTTTAGATGGCGGTAGTTATCGGCATTTCTTGTAATGTGAAGGACAGTTTTCTCATAGATTCCGCACCCGTGCGATTAACTCGAGATGCACTCAGTTGTCACCATCTATTCAACCGTCACGCGCATAGCTGTTGCTTTTGTTAGTTCAACCTTCTTTGTTTAGGCTGATCCTGGGACCAGGAGAAGGATGCGCCTGTTACTCAGCTGGTCTGTACACTCATGGAACGAGTTGCGGCCGGAGAAAACACCAATTGCGTTTTACTTTTCCCTTTGCTTCATTGTTTCCTTGAATTACGGCTCGCCGCGACGCTGCCAGATGCCCGGAACCATATACACGTGATATGGGTTAGATAAGGTGGGAAATAAAATGATGTGAAAGAGCGTCCATCATGAAACCCTGCAATAACCCTTAAACCCATAAGCAAGATGACTGTCGCCAGTTACCGCGTCTGTTTTTCCTTAATTGTATAGCACTTTTCGTGCAAAATTGGAAACCGGAAACAAAAATCGCAAGGAGTTGAGAAATTAAGCGATCTACTAAGGGAGAGAGCCAACGCAACAACCAAACTGCAAGCAAAAGCGAATAATAAAAATGTTAACCGTTGTTTATGAGAATATTTATGGATCAACATCTTTTTATTTAAAAATGGAGTAGAGAAAACGCCGCCGGAAGTGGAGAATAATTACTTGCTTTGAATGACGCTTCTACAGTTATCGGTCGAACCGCCTCACGTAGCCACTTCTCTGCTGTGCTTATGTGGGTGTTTTTCTAACCTTTCTCGGTGAGCGCAGTACGTCTAGAATCGCAGTCCTGCGCTCTACACGGTTGTATGGGACTGGCGGCCGCACAGCGTTACGCAATTCGCGGAACTGTCAAAACTGATCCACAAGGCGAAAATAACTGATATTCGAAACTATAACATGTGAAAGACAGAAGAAGCCGTAAAAAAATGAACGCAGCCTGAAATCAGTAAAAAAGAAACCTGCCATAGGACAAACCATGATGTATGCACTAAAAGATAAGAGGGATAATATCATAAGCAATCTCGAAGAAACAGTAAAAGCAGCGGAAAAATTGTAAGCTGACCTGTATACAGTACCCAGAGGAGTCACGATACCTCACTTAGAAACAGTAATGAACAGGATACAGAAACTCTCCTATAACTAGCGATGAGGTCAGAAGGGCCCTGCAGGACATGAAACGATGAAGAGCGGCAGGATAAGGTGGAATAACAGTTGATTTAATCAAATATGGAGGAGACATAATGCTTAGAAAACTGGCGGCTCTTAATACGAAATGTATATCGACTGCAAGGGTCCCAGAAAGCTGGAAGAATGCGGACATTATACTAATCCACAAAAAAGGAGACGTTAAAGAATCGAAAAATTATAGGAGCTTGCTCCCAGTATTATGTAAGATATTTACCAAAATAATCTCCAATAGAATAAGGGCAACACTGGATTTTGTCAACCAAGGGAACAGGCTGGCTTCAGGAAGAGATACTTTACAATGGATCACGTCCATGTCATCAATCAAGTAATCGCGAAATATGCAGAGTACAATAAGCCTCTCTATGTGGCTTACATAGATTACGAAAATGAATTTGATTCAGTAGAGATACCAGCAGTCTAGAGGCACTACGTAATGAAGGACTACAGAACGTTTACGTAAAAAGCTTGAAAAATATTGCTACATGCGTGTGGTATTTGTTTGTTTGAACGAGGTGCGTGGGCGCCATCACTCCAGAAAAAAGGAGGAAGAACGAACTGGGCTCGCGCTGTGAATCTAACCGGTCAGCGCTGCAACCGTTGTTGTAAATATAATCAGTAAATAGTTTCTCGTCTTACTGGCTCCTCCTTCGCGTAAGAATATATACAGAGGCTCTACAGCTACCTTAATTCTACACAAGAAAAGCAGGGAGATACCTATAGGGAAATGGGTCAGACAGGGAGACACAATTTCTCCAAAGCTATTCACTGCGTGCTTAGAAGAAGTCAAGCTATTAAACTGGGAAGGCTTAGGAGTAAAGATCGACGGCAAATATCTCAGCAACCTTCGGTTTGCCGATGACATTGTTCTATTCAACAACAATGCAGACGAGTTACAAGAAATGATTGGAGACCTTAACAGAGAGAGTGTAAGAGTGGGGTTGAATATTAATATGCAGAAGATGACGATAATGATAATTAGCCGGGCAAAGGAACAAGAGATCAGGAGCGCCCGTCGGCCACTAGAGACTGTGAAGGAGTACGTTTACCTAGGTCAATTAATCACAGGGAACCCTGATCACGAGAAGGAAATTCACAGAAGAATAAAAATAGGTTGGATCGCATACGGCAGACATTGCCTGCTCCTGACTGGAAGCTTATCATTATTATTGAAAAGTAAGGTGTGCAATCAGTGCATTTTGCCAGTGCTGACATATGGGGCAGAGACTTGAGAATGAGTTAAGGACCGCGCAAAGAGCGATCGAACGAAGATTGCTAGGCATAACGTTAAGAGAGAGGTTTGGATCAGAGAGCGAACGGGTATAGACGATATTCTAATTGACATCAAGAGGACAAAATGTAGCTGGGCAGGTCATGTAATGCGCCGGTTAGATAACCGTTGGACCATTAGGGTTACAGAATGGGTACCAAGAGAAGGAAAACGCAATCGAGGACGACAAAACACTAAGTGGAGCGATGAAATTAGGAAATTCGCGGGTGCTAGTTGGAATCGGTTGGCGCAGGACAGGGGTAAATGGAGATGGCAGGGAGAGGCCTTCGTCCTGTAGTGGACATAAAACATGATGATGATGATGAGGATGATGATGGAGGTGGTGGGCCCTCCCCGAAAAGAAATCCTGGGTACGTGCCTGACTCAAGAAGTCCGTCGACCTGGCCGGTACCCATCCCCAGGTCGTCGTCGGAGATTTCAACGGACCGTACGGCATGTGGGCGTACATCTACGACACGAGCAAGGGCCGGGGTCTGTGGCAGAAAGCCAACGAAATGGACCTCACGCTCATCACGGACAAGGCGTTCCCCACCCGAATCGGCAACTCGGTGAGCCGGACACCACCCCCGATCTCGCGTTCGTGAAAAACGTCGAAGGAGCCGAGTGGAGTAACACCGCAATAAATTTTGGTAGCGACCATTATGTGCATGAGACCCGCTTCGAAGTCACCCGAAGTAAATCCAGAGAATTCACTGTCACGGACTGGGACCTTTTTCGCAAGCTCCGTGGCAACGACAGCACACCCGTCCCCAAAGACCTGTAAGATTAGTGCGAGCGAATCAAGAGTGACGCCGAGTCATCCGCTAAGAAGATCGTCAGCGACCTGGAGGTAGAAAAGATGCAGTAGGCTGGCCCATCTGATCGAGGCCAAGCAGGCGCTGCTTCTAAGATGGAAGGGACAAAGGTTTAACCGAAGATTGAGGAAACAGATTTCCGAGCTTAACAAGGCCATCGAAGATCACTGTCGGACCCTCGGCAAGCAGCAATGAGACGAGGTCTGACTCGATCGACGGGCAGATGCGTAACGGCAAGTCCTGGGGCATGCTAAACCATCTCCACCACGAGGGCAGCACCAGATCCAGTCAGAGACACACGCTCGCCAAAGCCCTTCACGAAGCTACCACATCCTGTTCCGGGGACGAGCTGGTTGCCAAGCTCATAGAGAAATACCTTCCCATAAAGCACGGAGACGAGGAAGACTGCTTTCCCGACTACCTCGGCCCAGCTCGTCCGGAATTCGACGAAGACTTCACCGTGGGGGAAATTAGGCAATCCATTTTCGCGCTCAAGGGGAAGTGTGCGCCAGGTGCCGACAGAATCACAAACAAGATGCTGCGGAACCTTGACAACGGTTCGATCGCATACCTCACCGAGAAGATCAACGAGAAGTGAAAAAACGGCAGCGTCCCAGAGCAATAGAAGACCGCCAACGTCGTCCTGATCCCCAAACCCGGCAAGGCTCCGAACGTGGACAACCTCCGACCGATCTCCCTCACCTCCTGCATCGGGAAAGTGGCGGAACACGTCGTCCTCAACAGACTAAACAGATATCTCGAAGAGAATAACATCTATACTCACAAAATGATTGGCTTTCGTGCCGGCCTCTCGTCGCAGGACGCCATGAAGATGATCAAACAACAAATCATCGACGGCAGTACCAGAGACACCAGGGCCCTGCTCGGACTCGACCTCGAAAAAGCGTTTGACAACGTTCTCCACGAATACATTCTGGCCTCCGTAGCAGAGCTCCGAGCTGGGCCCCAGACTATAAAACTACGTCCGTTCGTCCCTGACGGGGAGGAAAGCGAAGCTACGGGTCGGCGACTTTGTCTCCGACGAGGTGCTCCTGGGCCCACGGGGCACGCCGCAAGGCCCAGTCATTTCGCCTGCTCTCGTCAACATCTGCATGATCAGCCTCTCGAGGAATCTGGCCCAAGTTGAAGGTATCAAACACACCATCTACGCAGACGACAAGTGGAAAGCGCCATGCAAGAGGCAGTAGACGTCACGGAGCAGTACCTGCTACCCACCGGTCTCAGATGCTCCCCGACCAAATCTTAGCTTCTGCTTTATAGAAAAGAAAAAGGCCGCAGACCCAAGGGCTGGAAACCGGTCTCGGTAAGTGACATTCACCTGTTCACTCGGAGCGGTGACCCGATACCCAGGGTCGACACCATCAGAGTCCTGGGTATGTTCATAGAATCACGCGGCGGCAACGGCACTGCGTTACGCAAGATAATTGCGAAAACCGGAAATGCTTTTCGCCTCGTCCGAAGGGTCACGAAAAGACATTGTGGCCTCAAGGAGGACAACCTGCTTCGGCTCATCAACGCCTTTGTGCTGTGTCACTTCACCTACACGGTGGCCATGCACAACTGGCTCAGAGCCGAGCGGGAAAAGCTTAATGCCCTCATTAGAAAATTCTTCAAGAGAGCCCTCGGGCTGCTCGTCAGAACGCATACAGAGGACCTCCTTCGGCTCGGCATACACAACACCGTGGAGGAGATAGCCGAGGCTCAGGAACGGGCCCAGCTAACTCGGCTGTCCACCACGCCAGCCGGCAGGCGTATCCTCGAGGAGATCGGACTCGCACCCACCAAACACTTGGCTGAAGACACCCAAATCCCCAGAGAAATAGGGGAGAAGATCGTGGTCGCCCCTTTGCCCCGCAACGTTCATCCCGTTCACAACGCAGGTCGTCGCAAGGCAAGAGCATTGAATATACTAAAGCAAATAAACAAGGACGAAATCACAGCAAGCTTCGTGGACGCAGCTGCATACCGAGACGGCAAGGCTTTTGCGGTTTCCGTCGTTGACACGCTGGGCAAAGTCATCAACTGTGCTTCCGTCCGGACGACGAACCCAGAGGTGGCCGAGCAAGTGGCCATTGCACTCGCCATGCAAGACGGTCGGAGAGACAGGGTGTATAGCGATTCGAAAGCCGCCATCGGGGCATTCCAGAAAGGCCGGGTAGCCCGGCAGGTAGCTCAAATTCTGAAAGGCGCCAAGCACGGCAACACCTCCATGCACTCGATCCTTTGGTTCCCTGCACACGTCTGGGCGATTGAGGGGGTTCCTCTGAACCTCAACGAGTCTGCCCACGAGGCTGCGCGTGGCTTCACCGACCGCACTGCCCTCGGATCGGGCGACTCTCTCCCCGGACACAGAGACGCTCCTCTCAGACACAACGAAATCACTAAATTCTTTTACTTAGAAGGGTTTTCCCCCCGCCTCACTCCAAGCTACGCAGGCCGCAGGCGGTCACACTAAGACTTCTGCAAACGAACTCCTACCCAAATCCGGCGTCCCTTAATATAAGTATATGTCCCGAGATTTATCCGAATTGTTCTTGCGTGGCCTGTGGTCGAGGTAGCTACGTTGCCTCATATGCTCTGGGAATGCGGGTCGCTGGGCCCGAAGTTCACCAAGGAAGAGTGGGACGCGCTCCTGCGAAGTCCCGTCATTGAGGACCAAATCCTGGCCGTCCAGCGCGCCCGCGATGGGGCCGGCAGACTAGATCTGTCAGTCCCGTCGTGGGATTAGCCGGGTGCGCGTTTTATCGCGCTTTGCTGGACCAAATAAAAGTTTATTCACTCACTCAAAGGCATAGTGAAATTGATGGGAAGTGCAGGCTTCGGATTGGCATTCTGTTGACTGGCGAACTAGTCTACAAGTATTTTTTTGGCAGTTTTGGTTTCGCTCCCAGCGCAATTGCTATAACCTGCAGTGGGACAGTGCAACGCAAAACTGTCTGTCTTTGTTATGTTGCTCGAAGTAGCGATAGCGCGCTGGGCCAGCGGCTGGGACAGTGTTTGTATCGCGGTGTGGTGTCGAAGCCCTGACGAGAAAGCGACGGCATCGTAAGCGTTCAAAGAACATGTTTTGAGCGCTTGGACCTTGGTTTGTTAAGCATGTTAGGTTGGCGCTGTAGCGTTACGGGCTCTGTGAAACTTCAGAATAGGAAAAAGAAGGCACTACTGATACAAGATAGTTGTACTTCTAGTGGCTTGTCAATCAAATTTTTTTGAGGGCTTCATTATGCATTGCTCGTTTGTGTGCTCATTGAAATGCTTTAGGACTGAGAACACGAACTTGTGTTAGGAAAGGTTGCTGCTTCCTGGCGGTATTCTAGTGTCGCAAAATGGGTACGTGCAAAGCCACGCCGTAACGCTTCGGAAGCGGTACGTCAATATAACATATGATGAAGCATACACGTATAGGAGGCCACTAGCGTCCTAGCTAGCACTGCAGCAGATGTGCTTAAAAGTACTTGAAGACGTTCAGTAATCGTGACAGCCGACGCAGCCTTTCGAAAGAGCGAGAGAGTTCGCAAGTGCCTGTCGTCTGCGAGAAAAGTCTCGTGTTTGCAGCGAGCAGGCGTCGTAGAAGATGACACTTGTAGCATTCCGCTCAAGGGCGCAACACTATCTCACAATACAAAATTTTAGAGCGCAGCTCTTTGGCGTCCGTTCCTGGGTTTCGCGTCGTCGTCGGCGTTGTCGTCGGCCTCGTAACCAGCTCCGCCCCCCTTTCATCCCCCCAGCGCTAGCAGCGACCGACTGATACCGCTGGATGCCGCTGACGCCGCTAGAGAGTCAAGATAACGTGACTGCATAGAACACCGTCGCCGCCATGCAGAAAGAGGAGGAAAGGGTCCCCCCCCTGTTCTTGTGTGGCGGATAGGGTGCTCTTCAGTTGCCGACGCGCCGGTTATTTCACGTAGGCCCCGGCACGTCGACGAATACGTGACCACCTTCCCACGGCTAGACCTGGTTCTTAGCGCTGCGGAAGCGAGGGTATCATATTGTTTGTGTCGGCATCGGCGGCGTTGTCCCTGAAACCAACTCCGCAGCTGGGGTTGACTCACTATCGGCGTCAGCGGCATCAGTCAGTCGCTGCTATCTCTTCCCTCCTCCCTTTATCGTGTTGTCCGCTTGCTGCGCGCGCTTCTGCCCCCATCGTTTGCCGCTGGGTGTACACGCCGCCCCCCTCCCCCCTTTTCCTGCGAGTCTCCGGTTGTCAAAGCGCCGGCTCGAACTTAATTCCTTTCTTCGCTCCTCCTCCAATGCAACCCCTGTGCGGTGGCAATCAGAGAGCCAGATCGGTGGCGGCGGATCTGTATATGTGCACCGCCCGAGCCGAAATTGCCGCTGCCGTTCGCCCTGTGCGGTGGCAATCAGAGAGCCAGATCGGTGGCGGCGGATCTGTATATGTGCACCGCCCGAGCCGAAATTGCCGCTGCCGTTCGCCACTGCGAAATTATCTGCCAGTTTTTTCTGAGCCATGAGCTTATTTGCTGCGCTCAAATTTCGCATTAGGAAGTAACGTAATCGTCGGTAATTTTTTTATTTCCATAAATACTTGATGAGTATGTTTATATAACTACATGCACGGTTGTTATTGCTGCTGCAAAAATAAATAAATAATAATTATTCTCTGGCATTAAATTGGGATCAGAAGCGCACAAGAATGCATGCCCTGGTGTGTCCTGGTGATAAACCATAGTAAACCATGCTTCCATCTCAGTCATACGAAGCTTATGTAGCGTGTTGTACATTATATAACATACTGCAGAAGTATTTTCGCGATTCTAAGCACCTCCCCTCTATTTTCGCGAAAAGATTGGGAAAAAAGTTCGCATGCGAATCTAAGCACCCCCCTATTTGTTAGGAAGCGCGCGTAGCCAAGGCCGCCAAGCGCGCTTGCTCACACTGTCATCGAGCCGGAGCCGTCGGAGTGCCGAGGTGGAACGGCGTCCGCGGCGCGAGTACGCGTACAGCCGGACTGTGCGGATGTATGGTGAAAGCTACAGAAAGCGTCCCTATCAACCATCGCAAAGTGGATTTCGGACGCGTGGAAGCGGGTTCAAGTGGACGTGGTCAAATCATTTAAGAACTGCTCGATCACAAACCACTTCGACGGAACGGAAGACGACCTGCTGTGAGATACCGAGAGCGGCGGTTCAAGCGGTGCGACGAACTCGAGTGGCAGTGATAGTAGCTGAGCATCCGACACAAGCGGTGGGTTAGATTAGATTTATTAGATTAAATTAGATTTTACGCGATAATATTAGAGTATAGCTTCGTTTACTGAGCCGCAAGGCCACTAGTCTAAAGAATGAAGTAAATCTGAAGCCTGTACTTCCCACCATTCCCATGTAGGTTGAGGCAACGCTCATGAGAGCCCCCGTAGACACTAGCGCCACATTTCCTTCTAGGGTATCTATTTAGAAATTCTGTGCTCAAAGGAAAGCGTCACTGGGATACGTGTTTGGACGGTGCAGCTACGAAAGTACAAAGGATACCAGCGTCGCAGCAGGTTGTGGTGCGTTTCGCGAGTGTATTTTAGAGCGCAGCTCTTGTTCCTGCAGCGAGCGTCGGCGGCGCATTGGCGCATCGCTTGCGGCCAGTCGCACGAGACTCGCACCACGCCGCTTGTGCTGCGCCAGTGGAAATATCCAATCTAAAAACGTTGGGAAATATCGTCCCCCTGGACTTCGACGCGGGCGCCGTCGGCCGCTCTCTTCGGAGCATGCGCAGGACGATCCCCAACCTGCGCGCCGCTTTGAACGGCTGCCTGCCTGCGACCGTCAGCGAAGCGGCGTGGGCACCTTTTCCGCGCCATGCATTGTGGGTCGGCGCGACGAACGCGCGGATGGAGCAAGAGCCATCTCGACGTCGGGCGTGCCGGGCCGCGTCCGGTTACGTTGGCTGTGCCAGTGCTTCGAACTGTAGACATTGTTGTTCTCGCCAACGTGACTCAGCGTGTGTGTGCGCGCCCGCGCTCACGCTACGTCGAACTATATACGTGCCTTAACCGAGCTATTTTTTTTTCTTCGACTTTCAATAGTTCGAATTTTGTATAATTCGAATTTTCGTGCCATCCCCGCGGAATTCCAATTAACGAGCTTGTAGTGTACAATACCTGCTTGATAATTATAACGATTAAACAAGTCTCGCTGCTGGGTGTCTGTGCTGAGAGGGGAAAAAAACGACCGCCGCCTTCACCTTGTGGGGATTTGGGGAATTCGACGCGCCATTGCGCGGGCGCATTTCACCCATGTTCTGCAATCCTTAAGCCACGCCGTCCTCTCTCCGAGCCAGCTGTCAGCGGTGGCGCTCCACTCGCGATGGTTCGCGGCAGGCACGTGCCCAGGATTTTTTTTTTCGGTGGGGGCCCAACCCAAGGTAACATTTCTATGCAAATGAGGAGGGGGCTACCTTTCTAGTACAAATGTGAATAACGCCCACCATTCGCCATAAAAAACGCGTAAACCCACAAAAGAGATATGAAATAAGGTGTATTTTATACGTACGCATGTGTGATGCACGTCTCCTTTACTTGGCAAACAAAGAACCACGTCAAATGGATTCGCACAGAAAGAACGCTGCCAAGAACAAGTAAAGAAGCAAAAGGGTAAAATGAAGATTACTAGAATAGAACTTTAAAAAAAACAGCAGTTGGCAACAAAGGCACACGGACCGCGCGAAGCTAGGTTACTCCGCCAGCCAATCACAGAAAGAAAATTGTCGTCATGCGGCTTTTTCAATATGACGTCGTACTTGATACCTCCGGAGCGTCTACTGTTCTTGAAGAATCTTTTCATCAGCAGAAGCAATCGGGTGTGAAATAGACATGAACAAAATGTATGGAGTCTTCAAAAGTCTGCTGTGCGGTTCATTTCACCGCTGCACCCGTTTTACTCATGAAGCTTCACAATAAATATTTCTAGCGAAGCAAGCATGTTATTTCTGTTCAATAAAGAATTGGGCATTCGCCTTTCCACTATAATAGGCGAGAGAAAAAGGTATAAAATTACGCGCTAATAATTTTATTTTTGTAGTCACCGCCTTATTTGGATAACAGAAAAAGTTTAAGTGGAGTTATTTGCAGCCTCGCGGAGGAACAGTGGCTGGCGTTTGTGAAGGCATGGTCGTGGCTTCATTGCAGACTTAAGTTGTATCCGACTATAGTAGCGTTTTGTAATTAGCCCTGGAAGAATCATACAAAAACAGATGCTTGCGGAACAGTCGCAGTTATTTTGGATCCCTCGTTTACTGCTCTAACAAGTGACACGTACAACCGACTCGTATTGTTATTTTGGAAGTTACGTAACGATGCGTGGCCGCCAGTCGCGTATAACCGTGTATGGCGCAGGAAGCTTTGATTCTAGACGTACTGCGCCCACCGCGGAAGGTTGGAAAACACCTACGTAAGCACAGCAGAGAAGTTGCTACGTTATGCGGCTCTAATGATAACTGTATAAGTGTCATTCAGAACACACGGAATTGTCTTCCACTTCCGGCGGCGTTTTCTGTTTCCTTTTTAAATAAAGAGATATTGATCTATAAATATTTTCATAAACAGTGGCTAAATTTGGTAATTTTCGCTTTTCCTTCCTGTTTGGCTGTTGTCTCGGCCATCTCCCTTAGTAGATCGCTTGATTTCTCAACTCCTTGAGACTCTTGTTTCCAGTTGTCAATTTCGCACGAAAAGTGCTGTACAATTAGGGAAAAACCAGATGAGTTAACGGGTGAGAGCTATATTTCCTATGAGTTTAAGGGTTATTGCAACCCGCCGTGGTTGCTCAGTGGCTATGGTGTTGGGCTGCTGAGCACGAGGTCGCGGGATCGAATCCCGGCCACGGCGGCCGCATTTCGATGGGGGCGAAATGCGAAAACACCCGTGTACTTAGCTTTAGGTGCACGTTAAAGAACCCTAGGTGGTCAAAAATTCCGGAGTCCTCCACTACGGCGTGCCTCATAATCAGAAAGTGGTTTTGGCACGTAAAACCCCATAATTTAAGGGTTATTGCAGGGTTTGATGATGGACGCTGTCTCGCATTATTTTATTTTCCACTTTATCTAACCCATATCACGGGTATATGGTTCCGAGGATCCGTCAGCGTCGCGGCGAGCTGTCACTTGAGGAAATAATGAAATGAAAAGTTAAACGCAATTGGCATTTTCTGTGGCCGCAACTCATTCCACGTGCATACAGACCAGCTGACCACGAACTGAATCCCTTTCCTGGGCCCTGGCTCAGCCTAGACGAAGAACGTTGAACTAACGAAGCAACAACGATGCAAGTGACCGTTGAATAGATGGTAACTGAATGCATCTCGAGTTAATCGTGCGAGCACCGAATTGATGAGGAAACTGGCCCCCACATCCCAGGAGACGCCGATAACTACCGCCATCCAAAAGGAATCGCGAGAGCAAGTAGCATAGCCGCCGGGACTTTTCCTAGCGGCGTGTCCCAGCTTGAGCCTGTGCTCTCGCAGCGACGTGCTACAGGCGCCCCTGACTGTATTTTCGCCCTTGGTGCGGGACCCCTTTGGTTCCCCACCGTCCTGGGACCGGGCGTTTGTGCAGTGTCGGGTGCCGTCGGACACAAACGGTTTCCGTCAACTTAGGGCACTATCGTGTTCTTGCGTGCGTCGCCTTGTGGTCTGAGCTCGCGCGCAGCGGCGCTAGAAGCTGACGGCTGTCCCTGTGGCTCGCTAAGCTCGAACCCGCGGTGGCCGGTACTCCTGTGAAACAGTAAGACCCCACAACCTCCATGCTGCGCATGAGTCGCCCGTCGGTGCAGTCGACCCGTGTTTTGAAAGTGTGGAAGGGAGACGGGAAAGAAGCACGTGGGGCGGACGATGCAGCAGGGATGCGTGGCACGCAAAGCGGGAGCGGCGGCTCATTTTTTTCCCAGGATTTCCCATTCATTTTCCTCGCGACAGAGGCACCGAATAGCCAGATTTAATCGTTATAATGATTAATGCGGCATGTGAACATTAGAGTGAGTGGTTTATTTTAGCATTGAGCACACACAAAAGTTAGCTATGCTACGGCTGCTCATTATTATGTTCTATAGATTGTTTAAAACCAGTATCGGCATAAGTTGGTTCGACTGTACACTGACAACTTCGGTGTCTCAAAAAATTTATCTACAGGTACAACATTACCGTGCCTGTTTTGGCATGGTCGTTGTGCCGTGCTTTGATTAAAACTGTAAGGAGCTGCTTAGCAGCACCATGCTGTGCGCATCAAATTTAACCACTCAACTTTTATTTTCCACTTGTGCTCTTGTGTGTGAAAACCTGGGGCCGTATTCGCAAAAAGTTATTACGCTTAAAGTGTTCGTGCCAGTCAATAGTGGTGTAGGACTTACTAATAGCGAAGGCGATCAGCCAATGAAAAGCAGCACTTACGAACAAAAAGCTTTGTGAACTCGGTCCCTGATGTTTAAAAAAAATATGGCCCTTATCGATCCTTTGGGTATTGTGCGTGGTATTGTGTTTCAATCAAATTGATGCACCAAGCAGGTCATTCACCTCTGTGAATTTAGCCCCACAAAGCCCAAACACCATTACATGTCATGAAAATTTAGAATTTGTTCACCTTTATTTCTGGACATAGAGAGTACATTCGTACAAAAAAAGAAAAAAAAGAGGTCAATGCAGTGTTACTTGAGTAAAACTGTAATTAGTATAGTAATTGATTATTTAAAACTGATTAATTTTCGGAGCTATCCACAACTGAAGCTTCATTCCAGCATATCAGAAACGGTGCTGTGAGCTTTGCTTTAAGACTCGCACACTTAAATCAGTGTTTTGAGGCATAGAACTTAGTGTATCAAATATGATTGTACAGTGAACTCTTGTTAAGACAAACTCGGTTATTCCGAATTCTCGCATATAATGAATATGGTAACCTTGTTAGGTTTTTTATGGATTCAGTGCAATAAAACCGCTTAAGACGAACCGCCTCACACGTGCACATCGGTTAAGGCGAACATTCGGAGTGACAGCCACCGCTACCGATCCTGGAGACTATATAGGCTGCCTCGATGCGCCGCGCCCGGGGCCGTGCGCATCAAAGCACCCTACCGGGGGCCTGCGGCGTACAGTCGAGCGCGATTTGAAGGTTATCGTGCGAGCGTCGACCGGGAACATGAACAGCGCCATGGCCCAGAATTGTCTGCCGAGGCGAGGGAGGTATCAGGCCAGCTTCACTCACTCTTTTTGCTGTTCCTTCAGCAGCCGTCACTCCCTGGTGGGCTATCAGTTTCTTCCTTTTTTTTTTGTTCTGCAAACAGGTAGTGATCGGGGTGCGCACGACGTATTCTTCGGTATTATCTGAAATTGGACTTTGCGAAGCTGTATCTAGCCTATGTAACGTCATTGCTGCTGAGCCAGGAAGAATGGGTGACCAAGAACATTAGCTTAAGCCCGCGATGCGTCCGTTATGTGCGGCCTCGCTCCACTTTTTTTTAAATTTTCTTTTCGAAGGCTCCAACCAAGGAAAACGACGAAGGACGCGGAAAGTAAAAACGTCAGTTTGGATAAAATGCTCGATATCTGTATTATTTTTCCTAGCTTTCGCGCCGCCAGTTGTACTATGACGAAATATTGCAGCCAGGTATGTCCTAAACATTTTTAAAATGAATATGTTTTATGTGCGGTCGTTGAGAACCGTCTGATTGCCCCGGCGCATCACGATTTTCTTGTCTTGGCGCCATTGAATCTCTCTCCGGTGCTCAATGTACTCGCTTAATAGCTCA
Source organism: Dermacentor albipictus (assembly GCF_038994185.2). Classification (NCBI taxonomy): domain Eukaryota; kingdom Metazoa; phylum Arthropoda; class Arachnida; order Ixodida; family Ixodidae; genus Dermacentor; species Dermacentor albipictus. The sequence continues at coordinate 5,071,667 of NW_027225576.1, read as the reverse complement.
AAGCGATAGTTCCAGTGATAATCACGTTAACGTAGATATCGTTTCGCGGCTCGAGGCAGCCGCGAAGAGCTACGGCCAAGACGAACAGCTCTGGGCCGTCCAGCAGGTCCTCGGGGCGCTCGAAAGGCAGGGCCCCAGAGAGCCGGCAACGGCGAGCGGAGTCCCGCGCCGAGTAACTTCGTGGATGACGTAGGCCCTCGTCGGGGCGCGCGAGCGCCCAACTGCAGGCACAAATAAAGTTGCCTCTAATCCAATCCAATATCGTTTTTTAGTATGTGCCCACCCCTCATGTCATCATCATCAGCCTGGTTACGCCCACTGCAGGGCAAAGGCCTCTCCCATACTCCTCCAACTACTCCGGTCATGTACTAATTGTGGCCATGTTGTCCCTGCAAACTTCTTAATCTCATCCGCCCATCTAACTTTCTGCCGCCCTCTGCTACGCTTCCCTTCCCTTGGAATCCATTCCGTAACTCTTAATGACCATCGGTTATCTTCCCTCCTCATTACGTGCCCTGCCCATGCCCATTTCTTTTTCTTGATTTCAACTAAGACATCATTCACTCGCGTTTGTTCCCTCACCCAATCTGCTCTTTTCTTATCCCTTAACGTTACACCTATCATTCTTCTTTCCATAGCGTCGTCCTCAATTTAAGTAGAACCCTTATCGTAAGCCTCCAAGTTTCTGCCCCGTACGGGAGTACTGGTAAGACACAGCTGTTATCAACTTTTCTCTTGAGGGATATTGGCAATCTGCTGCAACCCGTCATGTAATGTCCCGTTTAGGGACCTCTGACGTACACTAAATAAATAAATAAATAAATAAATTTTACTGGGGAATACGGGCGCCTGCAGAAGACGAAGAGGAAGGAGACGGTTGTTGTTTATTGTGTTACGAAAGAAAGACGGCTCGATACGGTTGTGTGTAGACTATCGCCGCCTGAACAAGATCAGTCGCAAAGATGTATACCCGCTGCCGCGAATTGATGACGCCATCGATAGCCTACAAGGAGCAGAATTCTTTTCATCTCTAGATTTACGCTCCGGCTATTGGCAAGTACCCATGGCTGACGTCGATAGGCCGAAGACAGCCTTTGTCACACCCGACGGCTTATACGAATTTAACGTCACGCCGTTTGGACTTTGTAATGCGCCAGCAACTTTTGAACGCATGATGGACACAGTCCTCCGTGGTTTGAAGTGGCACACGTGCTTATGTTATCTCGACGACGTTGTTGTTTTTGCCTCTGACTTCACCACGCACCTTCAACGCCTACGGCATGTTTTGACTTGCTTGGCGAACGCTGGCCTTCAACTGAACCTAATGAAGTGCCGATTTGCGGCACGGCAGCTCATGATACTAGGTTATGTCGTCTGGAAGGATGGAATCCTCCCCGATCCAGCCAAACTTCGTGCCGTAGCTGAATTTCCTAAACCGACGTCCGTCAAAGAACTGCGCAGTTTTGTAGGTTTGTGTTCCTACTTCAGGCGCTTCATTCGCAATTTCGCCGCCGTCATATCACCCCTGACGAAGCTCCTTGGCAGCAATGGACCTCTCCATTCGTGGTCGTCTGAGTGCGACGAGGCATTCACTAAGCTCCGTCGTTTGCTGACGTCTCCTCCCATTTTGCCCCACTACGACCCAACGGCACCTATTGAAGTACATACAGATGCCAGCGGTGTTGGCCTCGGCGCTGTCCTAGCGCAGCGCAAAGAAGGGTTTCCTGAATATGCTGTGGCATATGCAAGCCGTATGCTTACTAAAGCCGAGACCAATTACACCGTCACGGAAAAAGAATGCCTGGCGTTCATCTGGGCGGTTACCAAGTCCATATTTGTATGGTCGCCAATTTGATGTCGTCACGGACCACCATGCACTATGCTGGCTGTCGTCATTGAAGGATCCCTCAGGCCGTGTCGCCCGCTGGGCGCTTCGCTTACAGGATTACGATATCCGCGTACTGTACCGCAACGGACGCCAGCATGCTGATACTGACGCCCTCTCACGTTCTCCCTTGCCAGACGACAATGCCTGCTGCGCAATATCCCAGCTTGACGTTTCTTCCGTCGACATTGGGACCATCGCTTCTGAGCAGCGCAAGGACCCCTGGATTGCCTCCATCATAGACTGCCTTGCTGATCCGTCATCGCAGCCAACCACTCGTGCATTGCGCCGTCAAGCTCGCCATTTCGCCATTCGCGACGACCTGCTTCATCGACGCAATTACACCTCTGACGGCCGCCAGTGGTTATTAATTGTACCTCGAAGCCTGCGTTCTGCAAATCTGCGCATCGTTCCACTCTGATCCACAGTGTGCGCATTCGGGACTTTTCAAAACCTACCAGCGCCTCCGACGACGCTACTACTGGCGAGGAATGTACAACTACATTCAAAAGTTTGTTCGTTCATGCCCCGACTGCCAGCGCCGAAAATCTTCACCCCACCTCTCGCCAGCTGGCCTGCAGCCTCTACCCTGCCCTACCAAACCGTTCGGGTGCGTTGGCATCGATTTGTATGGACCACTTCCCCTGACGTCGGCTGGTAACCGCTGGGCCATTGTGGCAGTAGATCACCTTACACGATACGCTGAAACCGCCGCTCTCCCAGCAGCTACAGCGCGCGATGTTGCATCATTCCTGCTTCGCCGATTCATCCTGCGGCATGGTCCACCTCAAGAATTGCTCAGCGATCGCGGACGCGTCTTCCTGTCGGAAGTAGTTGAAGCGATTCTCAAAGAGTGCCACGTTGTTCATCGTACGACTACGGCGTACCACCCTCAAACGAATGGCCTCACAGAACGCTTCAACCGTACGCTCGGCGACATGCTTTCAATGTACGTTGCCTCCGACCACACGAACTGGGACGCCATTCTGCCATTCGTCACCTACGCGTATAATACCGCTACGCAGAGCACCACTGGATTTTCACCCTATTTCTTGCTGTATGGTCGACACCCTTCACACACCATCGACACCATTCTTCCGTACCGGCCGGATGCATCCGAGTACGTCCCTATTTCTGACACGGCCAGACATGCAGAAGAGTGCCGCGACCTCGCACGGGCCTTCACTTCCGATGATCAAGAGCGCCAGAGGAGCACTCGCGGTGACGCCACTGCCACGGTCACCTTCGATTCGGGAACGCTCGTCTGGCTCTCAGTCCCTTTACCTGCCCCTGGCCTCTCATCAAAACTGGTCCCTAAGTATGAAGGCCCTTATCGTGTTCTCGAACGCGCATCTCCTGTAAACTATGTCATCGAACCAGTTGAGCCATCTGAAGACATGCGCCGCCGTGGACGAGACATTGTCCATGTCGACCGTTTAAAGCGTTACTACGACCCGCTCATCGTGACGAGCTGTTAGGTCGCCGGACGGCTCCCTTCTCGCTCCCGGGGGGTGGTTGTAGCGAAGAGATTGTAGAAGAGACGCTAGTGGGTTCAGCGCTACTGGCTCTAAACGCTAGTGGGTCGAGCGCTCCTGCTCAGCAACGGCTCTCGTGCTTGGAAGCTGTGACTGCCCTGCCCGTCGACGTTGCGCTGCTCCCGAGCTCTGCCAAATAAACACCATTAGAATGGCTATTATTTAATTTCATTACGTTAACCGCCTGCTTCTTGGCCAATCCCCCATAGTGGATATGTGCCACTGTTTAGGATACGAGTCAAGACAAGACAAGACAGTCCTCGTTTATGGACAAATTTATTTTGTATCGCCCCGACGCTTCCGAATCTACAACTATATCCGCAGCCGCCACTTATGCCGAAGAATGTCGTCAGATCGCTCGCCCACTTACCGCGCATAATGATTCCAGCCAGAAACATGGCCGTGACGCAAGCTTGACTTTTCCTTCGTATTCACCTGGAACGCTGGCATGGCTCCGCGTTCCTTCCTCTACTCCTGGCCTTTCTGCACACTTCAGCTCAAAGTATGACGGCTCTTATCGGATTCCACGACAGACGTCCCCAGTCAACTACGTCAATGAGCATATTCAGCCATCTGCGGACTAATGGCGTCGCGGACGCGAATCGGTTCATGTCGACCGGCTGACGCTGCACTAAGGCAGGCAGGCAGGCAGGCAGGCAGGCAGGCAGGCAGGCAGGCAGGCAGGCAGGCAGGCAGGCAGGCAGGCAGGCAGGCAGGCAGGCAGGCAGGCAGGCAGGCAGGCAGGCAGGCAGGCAGGCAGGCAGGCAGGCAGGCAGGCAGGCAGGCAGGCAGGCAGGCAGGCAGGCAGGCAGGCAGGCAGGCAGGCAGGCAGGCAGGCAGGCAGGCAGGCAGGCAGGCAGGCAGGCAGGCAGGCAGGCAGGCAGGCAGGCAGGCAGGCAGGCAGGCAGGCAGGCAGGCAGGCAGGCAGGCAGGCAGGCAGGCAGGCAGGCAGGCAGGCAGGCAGGCAGGCAGGCAGGCAGGCAGGCAGGCAGGCAGGCAGGCAGGCAGGCAGGCAGGCAGGCAGGCAGGCAGGCAGGCAGGCAGGCAGGCAGGCAGGCAGGCAGGCAGGCAGGCAGGCAGGCAGGCAGGCAGGCAGGCAGGCAGGCAGGCAGGCAGGCAGGCAGGCAGGCAGGCAGGCAGGCAGGCAGGCAGGCAGGCAGGCAGGCAGGCAGGCAGGCAGGCAGGCAGGCAGGCAGGCAGGCAGGCAGGCAGGCAGGCAGGCAGGCAGGCAGGCAGGCAGGCAGGCAGGCAGGCAGGCAGGCAGGCAGGCAGGCAGGCAGGCAGGCAGGCAGGCAGGCAGGCAGGCAGGCAGGCAGGCAGGCAGGCAGGCAGGCAGGCAGGCAGGCAGGCAGGCAGGCAGGCAGGCAGGCAGGCAGGCAGGCAGGCAGGCAGGCAGGCAGGCAGGCAGGCAGGCAGGCAGGCAGGCAGGCAGGCAGGCAGGCAGGCAGGCAGGCAGGCAGGCAGGCAGGCAGGCAGGCAGGCAGGCAGGCAGGCAGGCAGGCAGGCAGGCAGGCAGGCAGGCAGGCAGGCAGGCAGGCAGGCAGGCAGGCAGGCAGGCAGGCAGGCAGGCAGGCAGGCAGGCAGGCAGGCAGGCAGGCAGGCAGGCAGGCAGGCAGGCAGGCAGGCAGGCAGGCAGGCAGGCAGGCAGGCAGGCAGGCAGGCAGGCAGGCAGGCAGGCAGGCAGGCAGGCAGGCAGGCAGGCAGGCAGGCAGGCAGGCAGGCAGGCAGGCAGGCAGGCAGGCAGGCAGGCAGGCAGGCAGGCAGGCAGGCAGGCAGGCAGGCAGGCAGGCAGGCAGGCAGGCAGGCAGGCAGGCAGGCAGGCAGGCAGGCAGGCAGGCAGGCAGGCAGGCAGGCAGGCAGGCAGGCAGGCAGGCAGGCAGGCAGGCAGGCAGGCAGGCAGGCAGGCAGGCAGGCAGGCAGGCAGGCAGGCAGGCAGGCAGGCAGGCAGGCAGGCAGGCAGGCAGGCAGGCAGGCAGGCAGGCAGGCAGGCAGGCAGGCAGGCAGGCAGGCAGGCAGGCAGGCAGGCAGGCAGGCAGGCAGGCAGGCAGGCAGGCAGGCAGGCAGGCAGGCAGGCAGGCAGGCAGGCAGGCAGGCAGGCAGGCAGGCAGGCAGGCAGGCAGGCAGGCAGGCAGGCAGGCAGGCAGGCAGGCAGGCAGGCAGGCAGGCAGGCAGGCAGGCAGGCAGGCAGGCAGGCAGGCAGGCAGGCAGGCAGGCAGGCAGGCAGGCAGGCAGGCAGGCAGGCAGGCAGGCAGGCAGGCAGGCAGGCAGGCAGGCAGGCAGGCAGGCAGGCAGGCAGGCAGGCAGGCAGGCAGGCAGGCAGGCAGGCAGGCAGGCAGGCAGGCAGGCAGGCAGGCAGGCAGGCAGGCAGGCAGGCAGGCAGGCAGGCAGGCAGGCAGGCAGGCAGGCAGGCAGGCAGGCAGGCAGGCAGGCAGGCAGGCAGGCAGGCAGGCAGGCAGGCAGGCAGGCAGGCAGGCAGGCAGGCAGGCAGGCAGGCAGGCAGGCAGGCAGGCAGGCAGGCAGGCAGGCAGGCAGGCAGGCAGGCAGGCAGGCAGGCAGGCAGGCAGGCAGGCAGGCAGGCAGGCAGGCAGGCAGGCAGGCAGGCAGGCAGGCAGGCAGGCAGGCAGGCAGGCAGGCAGGCAGGCAGGCAGGCAGGCAGGCAGGCAGGCAGGCAGGCAGGCAGGCAGGCAGGCAGGCAGGCAGGCAGGCAGGCAGGCAGGCAGGCAGGCAGGCAGGCAGGCAGGCAGGCAGGCAGGCAGGCAGGCAGGCAGGCAGGCAGGCAGGCAGGCAGGCAGGCAGGCAGGCAGGCAGGCAGGCAGGCAGGCAGGCAGGCAGGCAGGCAGGCAGGCAGGCAGGCAGGCAGGCAGGCAGGCAGGCAGGCAGGCAGGCAGGCAGGCAGGCAGGCAGGCAGGCAGGCAGGCAGGCAGGCAGGCAGGCAGGCAGGCAGGCAGGCAGGCAGGCAGGCAGGCAGGCAGGCAGGCAGGCAGGCAGGCAGGCAGGCAGGCAGGCAGGCAGGCAGGCAGGCAGGCAGGCAGGCAGGCAGGCAGGCAGGCAGGCAGGCAGGCAGGCAGGCAGGCAGGCAGGCAGGCAGGCAGGCAGGCAGGCAGGCAGGCAGGCAGGCAGGCAGGCAGGCAGGCAGGCAGGCAGGCAGGCAGGCAGGCAGGCAGGCAGGCAGGCAGGCAGGCAGGCAGGCAGGCAGGCAGGCAGGCAGGCAGGCAGGCAGGCAGGCAGGCAGGCAGGCAGGCAGGCAGGCAGGCAGGCAGGCAGGCAGGCAGGCAGGCAGGCAGGCAGGCAGGCAGGCAGGCAGGCAGGCAGGCAGGCAGGCAGGCAGGCAGGCAGGCAGGCAGGCAGGCAGGCAGGCAGGCAGGCAGGCAGGCAGGCAGGCAGGCAGGCAGGCAGGCAGGCAGGCAGGCAGGCAGGCAGGCAGGCAGGCAGGCAGGCAGGCAGGCAGGCAGGCAGGCAGGCAGGCAGGCAGGCAGGCAGGCAGGCAGGCAGGCAGGCAGGCAGGCAGGCAGGCAGGCAGGCAGGCAGGCAGGCAGGCAGGCAGGCAGGCAGGCAGGCAGGCAGGCAGGCAGGCAGGCAGGCAGGCAGGCAGGCAGGCAGGCAGGCAGGCAGGCAGGCAGGCAGGCAGGCAGGCAGGCAGGCAGGCAGGCAGGCAGGCAGGCAGGCAGGCAGGCAGGCAGGCAGGCAGGCAGGCAGGCAGGCAGGCAGGCAGGCAGGCAGGCAGGCAGGCAGGCAGGCAGGCAGGCAGGCAGGCAGGCAGGCAGGCAGGCAGGCAGGCAGGCAGGCAGGCAGGCAGGCAGGCAGGCAGGCAGGCAGGCAGGCAGGCAGGCAGGCAGGCAGGCAGGCAGGCAGGCAGGCAGGCAGGCAGGCAGGCAGGCAGGCAGGCAGGCAGGCAGGCAGGCAGGCAGGCAGGCAGGCAGGCAGGCAGGCAGGCAGGCAGGCAGGCAGGCAGGCAGGCAGGCAGGCAGGCAGGCAGGCAGGCAGGCAGGCAGGCAGGCAGGCAGGCAGGCAGGCAGGCAGGCAGGCAGGCAGGCAGGCAGGCAGGCAGGCAGGCAGGCAGGCAGGCAGGCAGGCAGGCAGGCAGGCAGGCAGGCAGGCAGGCAGGCAGGCAGGCAGGCAGGCAGGCAGGCAGGCAGGCAGGCAGGCAGGCAGGCAGGCAGGCAGGCAGGCAGGCAGGCAGGCAGGCAGGCAGGCAGGCAGGCAGGCAGGCAGGCAGGCAGGCAGGCAGGCAGGCAGGCAGGCAGGCAGGCAGGCAGGCAGGCAGGCAGGCAGGCAGGCAGGCAGGCAGGCAGGCAGGCAGGCAGGCAGGCAGGCAGGCAGGCAGGCAGGCAGGCAGGCAGGCAGGCAGGCAGGCAGGCAGGCAGGCAGGCAGGCAGGCAGGCAGGCAGGCAGGCAGGCAGGCAGGCAGGCAGGCAGGCAGGCAGGCAGGCAGGCAGGCAGGCAGGCAGGCAGGCAGGCAGGCAGGCAGGCAGGCAGGCAGGCAGGCAGGCAGGCAGGCAGGCAGGCAGGCAGGCAGGCAGGCAGGCAGGCAGGCAGGCAGGCAGGCAGGCAGGCAGGCAGGCAGGCAGGCAGGCAGGCAGGCAGGCAGGCAGGCAGGCAGGCAGGCAGGCAGGCAGGCAGGCAGGCAGGCAGGCAGGCAGGCAGGCAGGCAGGCAGGCAGGCAGGCAGGCAGGCAGGCAGGCAGGCAGGCAGGCAGGCAGGCAGGCAGGCAGGCAGGCAGGCAGGCAGGCAGGCAGGCAGGCAGGCAGGCAGGCAGGCAGGCAGGCAGGCAGGCAGGCAGGCAGGCAGGCAGGCAGGCAGGCAGGCAGGCAGGCAGGCAGGCAGGCAGGCAGGCAGGCAGGCAGGCAGGCAGGCAGGCAGGCAGGCAGGCAGGCAGGCAGGCAGGCAGGCAGGCAGGCAGGCAGGCAGGCAGGCAGGCAGGCAGGCAGGCAGGCAGGCAGGCAGGCAGGCAGGCAGGCAGGCAGGCAGGCAGGCAGGCAGGCAGGCAGGCAGGCAGGCAGGCAGGCAGGCAGGCAGGCAGGCAGGCAGGCAGGCAGGCAGGCAGGCAGGCAGGCAGGCAGGCAGGCAGGCAGGCAGGCAGGCAGGCAGGCAGGCAGGCAGGCAGGCAGGCAGGCAGGCAGGCAGGCAGGCAGGCAGGCAGGCAGGCAGGCAGGCAGGCAGGCAGGCAGGCAGGCAGGCAGGCAGGCAGGCAGGCAGGCAGGCAGGCAGGCAGGCAGGCAGGCAGGCAGGCAGGCAGGCAGGCAGGCAGGCAGGCAGGCAGGCAGGCAGGCAGGCAGGCAGGCAGGCAGGCAGGCAGGCAGGCAGGCAGGCAGGCAGGCAGGCAGGCAGGCAGGCAGGCAGGCAGGCAGGCAGGCAGGCAGGCAGGCAGGCAGGCAGGCAGGCAGGCAGGCAGGCAGGCAGGCAGGCAGGCAGGCAGGCAGGCAGGCAGGCAGGCAGGCAGGCAGGCAGGCAGGCAGGCAGGCAGGCAGGCAGGCAGGCAGGCAGGCAGGCAGGCAGGCAGGCAGGCAGGCAGGCAGGCAGGCAGGCAGGCAGGCAGGCAGGCAGGCAGGCAGGCAGGCAGGCAGGCAGGCAGGCAGGCAGGCAGGCAGGCAGGCAGGCAGGCAGGCAGGCAGGCAGGCAGGCAGGCAGGCAGGCAGGCAGGCAGGCAGGCAGGCAGGCAGGCAGGCAGGCAGGCAGGCAGGCAGGCAGGCAGGCAGGCAGGCAGGCAGGCAGGCAGGCAGGCAGGCAGGCAGGCAGGCAGGCAGGCAGGCAGGCAGGCAGGCAGGCAGGCAGGCAGGCAGGCAGGCAGGCAGGCAGGCAGGCAGGCAGGCAGGCAGGCAGGCAGGCAGGCAGGCAGGCAGGCAGGCAGGCAGGCAGGCAGGCAGGCAGGCAGGCAGGCAGGCAGGCAGGCAGGCAGGCAGGCAGGCAGGCAGGCAGGCAGGCAGGCAGGCAGGCAGGCAGGCAGGCAGGCAGGCAGGCAGGCAGGCAGGCAGGCAGGCAGGCAGGCAGGCAGGCAGGCAGGCAGGCAGGCAGGCAGGCAGGCAGGCAGGCAGGCAGGCAGGCAGGCAGGCAGGCAGGCAGGCAGGCAGGCAGGCAGGCAGGCAGGCAGGCAGGCAGGCAGGCAGGCAGGCAGGCAGGCAGGCAGGCAGGCAGGCAGGCAGGCAGGCAGGCAGGCAGGCAGGCAGGCAGGCAGGCAGGCAGGCAGGCAGGCAGGCAGGCAGGCAGGCAGGCAGGCAGGCAGGCAGGCAGGCAGGCAGGCAGGCAGGCAGGCAGGCAGGCAGGCAGGCAGGCAGGCAGGCAGGCAGGCAGGCAGGCAGGCAGGCAGGCAGGCAGGCAGGCAGGCAGGCAGGCAGGCAGGCAGGCAGGCAGGCAGGCAGGCAGGCAGGCAGGCAGGCAGGCAGGCAGGCAGGCAGGCAGGCAGGCAGGCAGGCAGGCAGGCAGGCAGGCAGGCAGGCAGGCAGGCAGGCAGGCAGGCAGGCAGGCAGGCAGGCAGGCAGGCAGGCAGGCAGGCAGGCAGGCAGGCAGGCAGGCAGGCAGGCAGGCAGGCAGGCAGGCAGGCAGGCAGGCAGGCAGGCAGGCAGGCAGGCAGGCAGGCAGGCAGGCAGGCAGGCAGGCAGGCAGGCAGGCAGGCAGGCAGGCAGGCAGGCAGGCAGGCAGGCAGGCAGGCAGGCAGGCAGGCAGGCAGGCAGGCAGGCAGGCAGGCAGGCAGGCAGGCAGGCAGGCAGGCAGGCAGGCAGGCAGGCAGGCAGGCAGGCAGGCAGGCAGGCAGGCAGGCAGGCAGGCAGGCAGGCAGGCAGGCAGGCAGGCAGGCAGGCAGGCAGGCAGGCAGGCAGGCAGGCAGGCAGGCAGGCAGGCAGGCAGGCAGGCAGGCAGGCAGGCAGGCAGGCAGGCAGGCAGGCAGGCAGGCAGGCAGGCAGGCAGGCAGGCAGGCAGGCAGGCAGGCAGGCAGGCAGGCAGGCAGGCAGGCAGGCAGGCAGGCAGGCAGGCAGGCAGGCAGGCAGGCAGGCAGGCAGGCAGGCAGGCAGGCAGGCAGGCAGGCAGGCAGGCAGGCAGGCAGGCAGGCAGGCAGGCAGGCAGGCAGGCAGGCAGGCAGGCAGGCAGGCAGGCAGGCAGGCAGGCAGGCAGGCAGGCAGGCAGGCAGGCAGGCAGGCAGGCAGGCAGGCAGGCAGGCAGGCAGGCAGGCAGGCAGGCAGGCAGGCAGGCAGGCAGGCAGGCAGGCAGGCAGGCAGGCAGGCAGGCAGGCAGGCAGGCAGGCAGGCAGGCAGGCAGGCAGGCAGGCAGGCAGGCAGGCAGGCAGGCAGGCAGGCAGGCAGGCAGGCAGGCAGGCAGGCAGGCAGGCAGGCAGGCAGGCAGGCAGGCAGGCAGGCAGGCAGGCAGGCAGGCAGGCAGGCAGGCAGGCAGGCAGGCAGGCAGGCAGGCAGGCAGGCAGGCAGGCAGGCAGGCAGGCAGGCAGGCAGGCAGGCAGGCAGGCAGGCAGGCAGGCAGGCAGGCAGGCAGGCAGGCAGGCAGGCAGGCAGGCAGGCAGGCAGGCAGGCAGGCAGGCAGGCAGGCAGGCAGGCAGGCAGGCAGGCAGGCAGGCAGGCAGGCAGGCAGGCAGGCAGGCAGGCAGGCAGGCAGGCAGGCAGGCAGGCAGGCAGGCAGGCAGGCAGGCAGGCAGGCAGGCAGGCAGGCAGGCAGGCAGGCAGGCAGGCAGGCAGGCAGGCAGGCAGGCAGGCAGGCAGGCAGGCAGGCAGGCAGGCAGGCAGGCAGGCAGGCAGGCAGGCAGGCAGGCAGGCAGGCAGGCAGGCAGGCAGGCAGGCAGGCAGGCAGGCAGGCAGGCAGGCAGGCAGGCAGGCAGGCAGGCAGGCAGGCAGGCAGGCAGGCAGGCAGGCAGGCAGGCAGGCAGGCAGGCAGGCAGGCAGGCAGGCAGGCAGGCAGGCAGGCAGGCAGGCAGGCAGGCAGGCAGGCAGGCAGGCAGGCAGGCAGGCAGGCAGGCAGGCAGGCAGGCAGGCAGGCAGGCAGGCAGGCAGGCAGGCAGGCAGGCAGGCAGGCAGGCAGGCAGGCAGGCAGGCAGGCAGGCAGGCAGGCAGGCAGGCAGGCAGGCAGGCAGGCAGGCAGGCAGGCAGGCAGGCAGGCAGGCAGGCAGGCAGGCAGGCAGGCAGGCAGGCAGGCAGGCAGGCAGGCAGGCAGGCAGGCAGGCAGGCAGGCAGGCAGGCAGGCAGGCAGGCAGGCAGGCAGGCAGGCAGGCAGGCAGGCAGGCAGGCAGGCAGGCAGGCAGGCAGGCAGGCAGGCAGGCAGGCAGGCAGGCAGGCAGGCAGGCAGGCAGGCAGGCAGGCAGGCAGGCAGGCAGGCAGGCAGGCAGGCAGGCAGGCAGGCAGGCAGGCAGGCAGGCAGGCAGGCAGGCAGGCAGGCAGGCAGGCAGGCAGGCAGGCAGGCAGGCAGGCAGGCAGGCAGGCAGGCAGGCAGGCAGGCAGGCAGGCAGGCAGGCAGGCAGGCAGGCAGGCAGGCAGGCAGGCAGGCAGGCAGGCAGGCAGGCAGGCAGGCAGGCAGGCAGGCAGGCAGGCAGGCAGGCAGGCAGGCAGGCAGGCAGGCAGGCAGGCAGGCAGGCAGGCAGGCAGGCAGGCAGGCAGGCAGGCAGGCAGGCAGGCAGGCAGGCAGGCAGGCAGGCAGGCGGGCGGGCGGGCGGGCGGGCGGGCGGGCGGGCGGGCGGGCGGGCGGGCGGGCGGGCGGGCGGGCGGGCGGGCGGGCGGGCGGGCGGGCGGGCGGGCGGGCGGGCGGGCGGGCGGGCGGGCGGGCGGGCGGGCGGGCGGGCGGGCGGGCAGGCGGGCGGGCAGGCGGGCGGGCGGGCGGGCGGGCGGGCGGGCGGGCGGGCAGAGAACTTTTATTTTGGTCCTGAGAAGACGATGAGTGTCCCCGTTAGGGGGCAGCGTCTGCGGGCCGCACCCACGACGGAGCCGGGAGGTTGAGACTCTCGGCGATATCGCGGGCTCTCTGGACAGCCCTGAGTTGCTCTTCTTTGGCGGAGCTGGTGACGAGCCGTAGCCAGTCTTCCTCCGAAGAGGGAGACCCTGAGCCCCCGCACAAGTCGGGGCACTGCCAGAGCATGTGCTTAAGAGTGCATCTGGGATGTCCACAGCGCGGACAGCCCGGGTTGATGCCACCTAGGAACTTTGAGCAAATAAATGGAGACGGATACGTCTCCGTCTGCAGCATCCGCAGGGTGATTGCCTGTGGTCTGTTTAGGTGTGGGTGTGGAAGTGGAAACTTCCGACGCCCTAGTTGATAGTGCCTGCAGACCTCGTTAAAAGTAAGGAGAGGGTCCCTGTGAGCCACCAGTGCTGCGGGTTCCCTAGGTCGCCAGGTTGGCTACTTTTTCGGCGGGGAGTGATTGTAGTGAGAAATGCGGGCGCCAGCAGAAGGCGAAGAGGAAGAAGGCGGTTGTTGTTGGTGCTCGCGCTCGCCCCGCTCTGCCGTTGTCTTTTTCTGTCCGTTCATATAAAACGCCGAGCGCATCTAGCCTTAAACGCGGACTATCAAAATAAATTAAATAAATAAATAAATAGGTTCTGCCGTATTTTTTCGTTGTTTGGTTTTCTGCCTCACATGTTTAGGATAATTCGAAGCAAGGAAAGCGTGAAAGCAGTGCACTTGAGATGCAGCTAGTACATATTTTTTAATGAATATCAATCTACACTGTAAGTAGCATTGCCTTTCTGGAATGGCAGCGACATCATTTTCCGATTACCGAGACCTCTTGCGCATGGTCGTATTACATCGGCATCAGAGGCGGAGACAATCATTGAATTCTGCCACCTATTACGTTCCCTGTATCTCGTCTCCTTTATATCTGGCTTTCTTCTTGATTAACTTTTTTTTTTGTACAGATTCATTTTTTGGTGCTTCTTTTCGAATTAAACCTAAGCAGAAGAGCTTGTCAATTCAATGAAAAAAACGCCACCAGGACTGTCGATGAAAGGACCGTAGTTGTAAAGTGCTGTTCGCTCTGCAGCGGCGCGCAAACATAAAAATGTGAACCTCGTTCCGAAAAGCCGGCCGCCATATATCAATTGAGCCCGCGAAAGTGCCACGTCTCCACAAGTTAGGTGTGTATACAACTGTCGTACCTCTGTGAGGATGTTCCTGGCGATAAACGCATTCCCTGCTCGTATTCATAAAAATATCTAAAGCGATGCACATCGCGTGCTTGCGAGGACCACGCGTGAGTAAAAGACGAAGCCACCCTCTGCGTTCGACTCTGCACGAGACGCTGCACGAGAGCAACCAGCCAACCGAGCGAGCATCTGGGAGACCATGGCCCCTTCAGCCGCTGTGAAGTCCTTCATGCGTTCCCTGATACGAAGGCACCCACCCGCAAGACGTCAACGGCGCATTGATGAGGTCCGCCGTCCAGTCTCACTCTGCATCCGACGTTGTGGAGACGGCGCTACGCAGCGGGCGTCGACCGACCAGTTTTCCCTCCGGCTCCCTGGCCGCCACAAGGTCTGCAGCAGGCCTCCTTGCCACGTCTTCCAGCGCAAGTGCCACCATGACGCCATGTCAAGCTGCACTCTGGGATCAGCAGCACTACCTGGCAACATGCTACCGTGCTTCTGGTTCCGGCACGAAAGGCTGCTCTCCTGCAGAGCCATGGTAAGTGATGCTTATTCATTGGCCATGAGTGTTAAGAGCTTCGCTGCCGTCAAGTTGAGTTGGTAGGCAGAGATAGCATGGTGCGTCACACGATATCTTCATATTGAGTCTAAGATGCGCCATGCTGACTTTCTGTCCTTTAAGAGTTTGGATTGAAAACCTCCTCACAATATTCATCAGTAAGAATGGAAGCGTCTCTCATGTGTGTTTGTTTGTTCATTTTAATCCTTAAGTTGGAGTCTTAGCGTAGGTAATTGTAAGTACGTGTTTATAACAGTCATTTGTCCAGTTTTACAGAGATTAAGCCACAAGAAACGCATAATCAAATAATCGCCTCTGTGTGCAACCTTGTATCCATCTTTTGTACAGATGTTTTGTCCACGCAGTGACCGTGGTTCTACGTTTTTAATCAAGACTGAATAATAGTAGAAACTAATATTTGACGAGGTAATAAGCACTAATGGGAGCTTAGTGGCCATCCTGTCGCTATCTAGACGTCGAGGTCATGTGTTAGATCATAGGCGGAAGGAAAGGGGGGGGGAATTCTTATCGGGGCCGGCATCAAAAAAGCTCGTGGAAGATGCATTCGGAGCACGGTAAATAACATCTGGTGGTAAAATCATTGCCATGGAGTAGTGCGACTCATCATTGAATTGTAGTTCCGACACGTAACTGCCGCCCAACCCACGCCAAAAAAAAAAAGAAGAAGATTTGCGGCCCTATAACGTAGAACTGTTTCAATATGTTTTCATTCCTATCTTCTGACGTCAAGTTTGCGTAACCGCCGACGCAAGCATCACACGGTGACCTGCAGCGCTGCCTGAACAGCCCAATTAAACATTCTCCTATAGTTACTAGAAGGTGACTTTTCTTTGCTTTCAAAATGAATAACATTACCTACGGTGAAGTGTTTACTTGTAATTGGCTGCCAGGAGGCGAAGAGCGCTCTCTAGTGGACAGCGTTGCGATGGGGCCGAGCCACCGCACTGAAAAAAACCAGATGAAGGCGGTGGTGTCGGCGTGTGCGATCGGTCTGCTTTCCCTTACTTTGCTTGCGGTGGCTGGTCGAAAATCGTGGCGTCGTGCTACGGAAGGATAAGAATGCCGCTAAAACTAATCCTCAGCAAAAAAGAGTTGGAACAGCGAGATCGTAAACGTGCCGGAAGTGCTCAAAAAGGTTACACGGCCACGCAAGAAGTTTATTACACGCGAATAAACCCATGCTTTCCAGCAGGTGCGAGTAGCCAGTGCCTGAAGGATTGGTGGCAGCCATCTTTATTCCATTGGTAATGGAACAACCTGCGGCTATCCAGTAGAAAATTCAGTTTCGTTCGGCATATTAATGCACCTTTAACGCGTACACGTCACTTTGACGCGTGAGTTTTTGCGGTTTTGTAACGCCGCCTGACAGGCAGGTAAAGAGGATGCAGCCCGAAATCTTTGACCAATAGCCGAGTGCTAATGGCGAAAAGCCGTCGAATCGGAAATTACAATTTTCCTTTTGTTCGGTGATATCACGCATAATCATTGTGTACACGTCATATCAGATGGGGAGCTACCGCGGTTTTCGTGACGTCGCGTGACAGACAGGTGAAGTGGGGGTGGTCGAAAAAAGTTTTTGAGCAATCGCGGAAGGCTGATTTCAGAATTGGAATAGAAGGGTTTGGAATACCTTTGCGTTATAGCGTCCCTGGTAGCTAACTGAATCATTTATATGAACGAGAAAATAATTTTATGTAACTGGCTGTTTCATTATTTCTGGCGACTTTATGCTGGCGGGGCTACGCAGTGGGCTTCGACCGACCAGTTTTCGCTCCGGCTGGCCGGGCGCCACAAGGACTGCAGCAGGTCTCCTGGCCACGTCTTCCAGCGCAAGTGCCACCATGACGGCATGTAGGCCTGCCCTCTGGGATCAGCAGGAGCAGCAGGTGGCAACTCCAGCCTCCTACCGTGCTTCTGGCTCCGGTACGCAAGTCCCTGCCCCTGCCGAGTGTTGGCAAGTGGTGTTAATAGCTGTGCTGCCGTCAAGGTGATTTGATAGGCGCCGATAGTACAGTGCGTCACGCGATATATCTACATTGAGTTTACACAGGAGTGGTCTCTTTGGGGCGCTCTCGGGATGCAGTTTGCATTCGGCTGGTCGAAACCAGGCGCTCTGAACACATTCGCCTGGCCTATTCAGAGCGCCGCGCTCCTGCAGAGAGCGTTAGGAGGCGGTACTGTATGCCTTCAACCTGACAGCGCGACCGAGATCGTTGACTGTGCTACTCTGATGTCTGTGGCAGCAGCTAGCACGTTTGGCTGGTGCAGTATTTCTACGGCTCCAATCACGAGACGGTTCTCCATCGCTGTGGAGTGACTTGGGGCGCCGTAGGACCCACTCGAGTGTACCATACGAGGCACCCTGTTGACCTATTTTACTTACACTATTCGGAATAAAAGGCCTTTACTCATCAGCGAAAATTGAATGGCACTTCAAGCGTTCAATTTTTTTTTTTAGAATTTGGTGCCTTTGGTTAGAGAATATTCAGCATGCCTTTTTTCTTAATTACGGGGTTTTACATGGCAGTACCACGATCTGATTATGAAGCATGCCGTACTTGAGGACTCCGGAATAATTTTCACCTCCTGGTGGTCTTTAACGTGGACCTAAGCTTAAGTGTACGGTTTTTTTCGCATTTCGCACCCATCTAAGTGCGCCCGCCATGGTCAAAATTCGTTCACGCGACGTCGTGCTTTGCAGCGCAATACCATAGCCGCTAAGCAACCACGCCGGGTTACAGCGAGTCTATATAAGTCATTCTCACCGTTCGACAAAGAAAGCTTAAATCGAAGAAGTACCTGTTTCTTTAGTCAATAATATACGCCTTCTTTACATATGTATCTTCCATTCAGTATACACCGGTCTTCAGGATACGAAAAAAAAGTAATACTAGCAGCTTTAGCTTCGTGGGCAACTACATTTGCCGCGAAAGCGAAGGCTACGGAACCAAATCGCGACTTTTGCACCACTGGAGGAAGAGGTCCGGCAGTACTGTTGACGCTTTCTTATGTTCAAGAAACACACTGTCTTGTTTTTTCAAAGCACATAAATTGGAACAATGCGTAAAAGTCAACAGTGAGCGACTGATATTTCACTGTTTTCGTTAGTTTGCCCAGTTGAGTTCTCACATACTCGAGAAAAGATCCCATGTGGGCGTCCGTAAAAGTCAAAATGGCAAACGCAAAATGGCGGCTGCGTCTTCTGGTGTGTGTTGGTCGCTTGCTGTCCCGCCTGTCAATTGATTCCCAGATGGTCAAAATTAATCTGGAGTGTCTTCCACTATGGCGTGCCTTATAATCAAATCGAGGTTTTCCCACGTAAACCCTTTAGAATTCATTCATTCCGCCCTCTGAGCTCAGCTGGAGAGACTGATGACCAACATGAACAACAAAATGCAGTTGATGCAAACAAAACACGTTTTTACACCGCACACGCGGAAACCAGGTCAATCCGTCTGGAAATAACAAACGTCGACGCCGGCGTCGGTTGCGCGTTCGACATGATGCGCCCACTTCGAGGCTCCGGTACAGGCTGCTTTGCTGCCTCTTCGGGAATCGATAGATATCGACTGTATAAACATCGATTAGCTTCTGAAATTCACGCCGAGACAATGGTATCTGCCAGCACTGAAATGAATGAGTCATTCAACGTCGGTAAAAATCACAGCCGAAGCCTGTGCCACACTCGATCGCCGGGACTCTCCGCATACGCACGAATACACGAGCAAAAAAACTCAACACCCGTAGCCTTCGGTTCGTGGCGCAGAGTAGTCGTCAGCGAGTACTGAAACAGCGAGTATTGTCAGCGAATACTGAGTGTGAATTGGTTTCAATGTACCTTTTGTTGTTCACTTTCTGCTCCTGTATCATTGTTGCCCAGGACGGTCACAACCTCTTACTGTACTGTTTAACTGCGTATATGATTTTAACAAGTGTATAAGCTTTTCCTTCATATTTCGATGCAATGTATTGCCCCATGTCCTATAACCACCTCCATGTGGAGGGTTTCACTATGTACGAAATAAAACGAAATAATTTCCCGCAGTGGTTGTCCAGTGGCTAAGGGGTTGCACTGCTGAGTCCGAGGTCGTCGGTTCGATCCTCGCCGAGGCGGCCGCTTTCCGAAGGGGGGCGCAATGCAAGAACGGCCACGCATACCGTGACATGGGTGCGCGTTGAAGAACCTCACCGGGTCGAAATTCACTGCGAAGCACACTCACTACGGCGTGACTCATAATAATATCGTACATTTGGCACGTAAAATGTCCGAATCGAATATTAAAAAAAGACTCGGTAACGGACTGAATCATGATTTAGTCGAATACCAGAAGAATTCTCTGAAAACGGTTGTGCTCTGCTGTGGTTGCGCCGTCTGACTAAATGTACTGGCAGAACTTTCCCTTCCCATTTTATGACGTGCTCGTCCGGGCACATAAATCATTTAAGCATGCAGTAATTACAGCCAAGAGTAAAATGATCGCGTGCACGCATTCCTAAGAGTTGTAATCTCTGACTGCCAACGTGCCGCGAATGCGTTGCGGGAGTTTTGTTCCGACAGTTTCGTAAGCGTGAATTACAAGTAAATTTACACTGTGAGTATTCTGCAGGCGATCCATTTATTAGTAACTTATTCGCTTTTATTACTAACTTCCTAGAAAACTTGGAATTTCCACATGATGCAGTTGTATCTGAACTATGTGCGAGATAGCTGAACGCACAAGTTTAGTGAACTGCACAAAACTAGACCCTTGCCGCATAAGAGTATAAAAATAAATAAATATACCACTAAATATAATATTCTGCTATATGTCATGTTGTCATAAAGCAAGTATAACTAAAGTGCGCTGTTCTCAACTGTCGTCATTCCTCAATGGTCAATGAGTATTAGGAACAGCTTCGACTCCATTTGTGTTGAAACCATCATCAACAACAACAGCAAGGGCTCAGTGTCCTTCCACTCTGTGAAGGAGGATGACCAGCGAGGTTGTGTATGTGGCCCGCCTAATGGCGAACTACACCTACGCCACGGGTCGGCCCAGCTCTGCACTATCTTCGAGATCGGGCCGCGTATGGGGAGTTTTCAGTCTACACACGGACACGATTCTGGGTGAACTAGCCTTGAACAGCTTCGGTGTAATTAGCTGAAATACTAGTTACGTCTTCTTGTTTTTATATCATTTATGAAATAATTAATGACGACTACGAACGCGGGAGCAGTGGCACGAGCGCCTTCGCGCAGTTTCGGCCCCGCGACCTGGTGCTTAGCAGCCCAATACCATAGAGACTAAGTAACAACGGTGGGTGAGGGAGAGTCGTCGCCAACCGCTAGAACGGCATGTTGCTCGTTAACGACCGTGCGCGCATGTCCGGTTACCTGCATGCGGAAAAATCGGTGACCTTGCTCGGCCCAATTTCTTAGCAATTGACCTGTGCACTTCGACACTCGTCGCCGTCCTCGAGCGAGATTTTGATCCAACGAACACTTCTTCCTACACATTTTTTTTTTTTACTATATGTGAGACCCACGGGGACGGTTGGTTAATACTTGACCCTCGCAGTGTCCCGACCTGCCGGCGTGCTGGCCTTCGGCGACGCTGCGGTGGCTGCTCGATGCCGGAGAATCGCACGCAGCAGCAGCGCCACGAGCAGCGCGCACGTCGCCGGGTGCATCGCTCACTGCAGCTGTTGCACCTCCAGCGATCCCGCGTTGCCGAACGGGGTCACGTGGGCTGCTCTTCCTCTAGAAAGAGTACGCGCGCCTGGCCAGGACGTTCATGTTAACGTTCTTGATTCATAATGCGTCACTTTTTGTTCTTGTGCTTCTTTAATATTTCAATAAATGTGGTTTTGATTGTCTACTCGCGCGACGTCTGTGCTAAAACGCTGTCGTTATGCGAGAAGAGATGAGTTCAAGCTGTGCCGAAGTCTTTCCTGTCCTGTACCCTACTATCAACAATCGCAAAAAAGGAGTACAACTATACTGAAATGATCACAGTGTGTTTCGCGGTCGTGTACGTGTACCGTCACGTACCGGTAGTCCTGTGCATAAATGCAGCAAACGGCGTTAAAGCAAGAGCGACACAGCAGTCACAGCGCAACTTTCACGGTGGATATCTGGAAACTGGTGCCACCCTTAGGATTAGATCAATGTGAACATACCTTGCAAAAGCGCCGGCAACCATTCTTAAACTAAACATGTTCCGTATAAAGCAGTCCGTTAAAAACTTCGTTACAGATTTTTAGTCACGAGTCAGTTATCGAATTTCATTTATCGTGCAGATGTCAGCCTCTTCAATTATTCCACTTGAAGTGTTGGAATTGCGTTTAAAATGCCGCAGGAAACTTTTTAAAAATACTGTATTGTCTAAAACATAAACCTGTCATAACGCCTTCAAGCCCCTGCAGTTCTTAAGTGACTGCATTAAGGTTCCGCAATTTCGACATGCATAACGAGAACAGACTAGCCTATAACGAGGCCTGCTTTTCATTTGTGCTTCTGCGTTCCGTAAATGCCATTGTGTCAATGTAGTATTATGCGTCAGCTCGGATGTGTAATAAAAGCAAGAACGTTCTGGGGTACGTCACATGTTATGTGAATGTGATCAAACACTGACATCTGTGGGGAGCATCATCTGAGTGGAAAGCGATGCCCTGTTACACAGTCGAGCGAATGTAAAGTCACTGCCACCAGGTACCATGACAGCAAGGTGCATACGCGAACGTTGGTAAGCAATCGTAATCGCAAAGTGTGTTCAGCAGAGTGAACACACTTTGTTCAGTGGTTCTGGAAGGGGGTTCACTCGTAGTCAAGCAGGATGCCGCTACAATTGCGAAAAACGATTCACTGACTCGTGTCTGAAGTTAAAGGAAAGCTTCTCTTCATGTTAGCAACAGGTTACGGAAAAATCTTGTAATATTCGGCCTACGAAAAAGTGCGACGGAATGTTGGACTGACTCTGAAAACAATACCCTGACCTCCTTCCTGAAGTAATCAGGCGAATATATTTCTTCAGACAGAATTGAGCAAGTTGAAAGTGTCGCAATAAGTGATACGCAAAGATTTCGCCCCTGCTGGCCGGCATGCACGATCAAAGCTGCTGCAGCACGGGAGGACCGGGCGGAGGGCGTCATTTTAGCTTCACTATGACAAGCTGCGTATAGTTGATGGGTGAGTGGAGAAACTTTGTTATGAATGCCTGCAGAACGGTTAGCCTTCCCCTGTTAGGGACGCATCACCGTGACGCGGCCATGACGTCTTCGCGGCGTGTGGCGCCTCTACTTCGGCCGCGGCCGCGCTACTCCCTTTAGCCGATCGCGCCTGCCCCTCTTTTGCGGTGGCAGCCTCCCTCCGGTTTCGCTCGGTCGTTGCCTTTCGAGGGCCGTCGAGATCTGCTGGACGGTCTGGGCTTGGACATCTTGGTCATAGCACCTCGTTGCGGCCTAGAGCCGCGGCGAGATCGTTGTTATAGCTGCAGCTTCGTAAGGATTCTTAGCACAGTCCCAAAGGATGTGAGCTGCAGTGTCTCTTTCCTTTCGGCACACACAACACAGGTCACTTACATAAACACTTGGACACACGTGCCTCATCGGCACCGGGGTGAATAACGATCCCGTTTGAAGTTGTCAATATAAAACCCCTTCCTTAAGGGTCAAGCCCGGATGAGCTGGCGGCATAGTTCTTCGCTCTAGTCTGTGCCACTTCACCATTTCGTTGTAGGAAGTCATCTTGTCCTTGGTTTCCCACCGCCACAACGGGTCGAAGATAGTAGCAGCGGCACGGTTGGTTAGTCCTCGCGCCGTCGCGTTCGCCGTCTCGTTGTGGTTTGCGTTGCCGCGATCCGACACGTCACTGCCCATGTGGGCTGGAAACCACTTTAACACGACACACCGATGTTCACTCGCGAGATCGACCGCACGCAACACACGCGCGGCTTCACCACGCACCCTTGCTCTGGCGTAATTTCTCACTGCCGTACTAGAATCACAGAGCACAGTCGTGCACTCGGAGTCGGCGATGGCCAGGGCAATGGCCACCTCCTCGGCTGGATACGCCCCTCGAATCCGCACATGCACTCGCCGAAGTTCTCGTTGCACCGGTCGATGCCCCGACGTCTGCAGCGGCGAATGCCTTTTTGTCATGTGTATACTCTGCCGCGTCCACAAACAAGGCACCCCTGTCTTTGGCATGGAGATCGATGAGTGCCTTGGCCCTCGCCGCCCGCCGCTCTTTGTGGAACTCAGGGCTCATGTTTCTTGGCATGGGACATACCCGTAGCCGTCTACTAATTGCGTCCAGTGCAGGCACTTCTGTATTTTTGGGTCCCTTTACCTTTGGTCCCGGGCCTAGGTGACGCAGCACTTGTCTGCCCGTTCTTGTTTTCGATAGCCACGCGAGCTGAGCGGTCCTCTGCGCCTCGGCGATTTCCTCCAGGGTGTTATGCACTCCCAGGGCCAGGAGCTTGTCGGTGCTTGTGCAGTCGAGAAGTCCGAGTGCAGCCTTGTACGCTTTGCGTATGAGCGCATTGATCTTATTTCGCTCGCACTGCCTCCTGTTGTGGAAAGCAGCAACGTATGTAATGTGGCTTATAGCGAAGGATTCCACTAACCGGGTGAGGCTTTCTTCCTTCATGCCTGCTGTTCTGTGTGACACCCCTTTGAAAAGTTTGAAGACCGTGAGTGCGTAGTATTTTGCGCTTTTGGACTTTGAAGTTCTCCGGGGTGGCGCTGCCGTGTTAAGCCTGACGCCGCCGTACGTAGCAGCGCGGAGGTAGGCGAGGCGCTCCGCCGCCTTTGCCGCCGCTCGCTTGCTACGATTACTCGACACTCACTATGGCGCACATTTCTGGATCCCAGCCGGTCGCTTCTATTTCTACCGGAGAGAGTGGAGGTGGAGTTGTTGCTACAGCCCCACCCGTCCCCGGTGCTATTGTCCGAGCTGCCGCTGGGCCTTCGTCGCAAGAAACTACAGCCATGGACTTCCAAGACATCTCGGAAGATCGCCATGACGACCCTGCCGTTATGGAAGAGGACCTTTCGCAAGGGACACCATCGGAATGTCCTTATTCCAGTTGGTCTTTACACCTCAAGCTAAGAACGAAGAAGAAGCTCTCCATAGGCGAGCAAGTGTGCGTGGCAGGCAGGGTGATCTCTCCGCTATCACCCTCCTCCGCCACCGCGTTATCAACATCCTACGCAGCTGCAGGCGCTGGGGCATCAAAGAAGCCTTTTAAGAAGAGGCGACGACTCCCCCCCCCCCCTGGCACGTAGCGACTTCAAAATCATCATTCGACCTAAGAAAGGCCTTCAGGTGAATAGTTTCAGCAACCACCAAATATCGAAAGCCGTCTCGGCCGCCTGCGGAGGGAAAGTTGACGATTCCCATCTCATCGTGCGCTTGAGACCCGGTTACAACCTAATTATTGTTAGTACCCCAGATCAGGAGGCCGCGGATATTGCGCGCAAGATCACGCGGATTGTGCTGGGCGGCAACCTTTACGAAGTCAACTCTTACGTTGCGGCACCGGACAGAGTGGCCCGGGGCGTTATTCATGGAATCGACCCGGATACCCCGCCCGAGGAGCTTATGACTCACCTGAGGGTGAGGACCCAAGGCGTGGAACTCGTGCAGGCCCGCATGCTGGAAAAGACCAAGACGGCCGTGATCACGTTCAGCTCTCACTTAGTTCCACGATACATCTACTACTACGGAGGGGAGACCTAGTGCAACCCCTACAAGCCCACAAAACAAATCTGCTACCTGTGCCAGCGCATGGGACGCCGATCGGACGTTTGTCCTACCCCGAACATCAAGACCTGTCTCGCTTGCGCGGTGCACGGCCCGATGGACGACCACGAGTTCTCGCTCAAGTGTGCCGTCTGCGGCGAAGCCCACGCCACGGGGTCTAAAAGCTAAAAAACAACAGCACTACCACCAAAAAGCATCCTCCACCCGGAAGGAGGCAGGAAGACGACGACAATGATGGAAGAAGGCCAAGGCGAAGCCCCCTGCGGTGGTTCAGTTCGGAATCCTCGGCGAGCCGCTCAAGGTCCCGGGCCCAGTCCAGGTCAAGGTCCCAGTCCAGGTCCCGATTCCGCTCGGAGTGGCCAAAGCTAGGAGAGAAGCAAGGGCAGCGGCAGCCTTCTACCTCGACATCCACGTCGAAGCAGAAGAGCCAATCGGGCAAGAAGAACCAAGCCAACAACAAGGTGAGCCGGAATCAGTCTAGTACCTCCTCCGCTCAAAATACCAGTGAAAATAGTAAATGCTCCCCGGAATGTATGCGCATCAGGGAAGAAAATAAAAAAACTCAAGGCTCAGGTTAACGACCTAAATCAACGCATGCAACGCTTAGAAGCGTTGCTAAGCAAAACAAGCAACAACACACAGGCAGGACCGCAAAGCGGAACGATAGACCACCAGCCCGCCATCTCCATTCCTCCCCCCTCAAGAACCACCACGCCCTCATCGCTCCCCGGTGCGGGCTCGGCAGCGGCAGGCCAGTCAAGTGTAATCACCCTCGAAGGCAGTTATGCTACGATACAACAGATGCTTTACCAGAAGGGCGAATTAAGCAATAAAGTCGAGGAGAACACACTAAGCCATGAAGACCTTGAAAGAAGAATACGTAATGTTGAGTTTGGCTCGCGCAAGTGGGTCGACGACGAGAGCAGCAATCCACGCTGCGTACAGGCGCATAAACAACACGGGTGACGTCAGGGACGCCAACTGCGACGGCGGTGGCATGAATGTCAGCAATGGCTAACACCCCACGCAGCGCGCCCCAACACCTCGAGATCTGGCAGTGGAACTGTCGCTCTTTCAACAAGAAGGCAAGTTCACTCCAACTCTTCATCCAAAATCACCTATACCCCCCCGACGTCATCTGCCTTCAGGAGGTCGGGAACCAGCCGATCAGGTTACGGGGTTACTACGTAATTAAACACGCGGGATCACGAAAGGTCGCGGTTTTAGTTAACAAAACGGTGACGAACGTGGGGCATTATCAACATCATGACATTATTTACTTGCTAGTGGAATTCCTCCCGCAGAAGAGAGGTAGACGTAGCACAGTACAGCACAGTCCTGAATTTGTGCAGTCCGCCAAGGGCTGAGAAAGACGACTTCCGCAACATCATTTACGACAGCGTGAGAGCCGGTGGTTGCAACCAGCTGGTAGTGGTGGGAGACATGACTTGGGGCTACCAACAAGACACGCAAAAGGGGAGGTCGCTCCTCGATGCGGTTGACCATATATGGGCCTCGAATTGATAACCAACCTCCTCCAACCAACCCGAGTAGGCAACAGTGTAAGTCGAGACACGTTTCCGGACCTGTCATTTTTCAAAAACGTATGGGAATACTCATGGGCGCAGCTTGGCGAAACATAGGGCAGGGAGCACTACATCCTCAGCACTTCAGTATCCACGCCGAAACTCAAGAGAACAATTGGCGAAAATATGCTTACGGACTGGGAGGCATTCAGGCAGTACCCCCCGCCCGAAAACGGTATAACGGACATAGCGGAATGGATGGAGCACCTCCGGGACGCCCACATCCAAACCACTAAAACCATCCAGCGCACGGTCGAGACGCCCGAAGTCGACCGCCGGTTTGTACACCTGTGGGAAGCCCGTGAGGGCCTCCTCAAATGATGGAAGCGACAGCGGTTAAACCGGACACTACGTCTACGAATCGAGAAAATAACAGACGAAGCCAGAAATCACACAAACGAACTGACGCAGCAAAATTGGGTACAGTTTTGCACCACGTCTGCGCCCTGAGTACGGCGCAGACGTGAGCCATCCTACGTTGCCTGATCGAGCCCAACAAGGCGAAATCGACAACCAGTCGGACGCTTCTAGAAATCGTTCACAAGTTCCCCAGAAACGACCAGGATCTGATTGACACCCTAAAAGCGAGATACCTGGGTAGCGACCCCATACGACCCTGCCTCCTAAAATACGAAGGAGAACCAAGACCAGAACTGCACGCTCCCATCACGGAGGAAAATGTGTATGCCGCGGCACGAGCCTCACAGCGCAACACTGCTCCCGGAGTTGACAAAATCACCAATGCCATGATTAGAAACCTGAACCCTATGTACATCCAGGACTTGACCGAATACCTAAACGAGGAACTCTGGTGCAAGGGCCACGTACCGAACGAGTGGAAACACGCGAAATCGTGACCATTCCCAAACCCGGCAAGAAGCCCGCGATCGACGCCCTGCGTCCCATGTCGCTCACTTCGTGCCTCGGCAAGTTGTACGCGAGGGTCATCGAAACCCGCCTCCAACATTACATAGAGGACGGTGACCTCTTCCCGCACACCATGCTTGGCTTCAGGCCGGGACTTTCTGCGCAAGATGCGTTCCTAATCCTAAGGGAAGAAGTTCTCAAGCGCATCCCGACGGGAGGAAACCACCTCCTCCTCGCACTCGACCTAAAAGGGGCCTTCGATAACATCTCTCACGAGGCCATTCTCAAGGGACTGAACGACATCAGCTGCGGGGAGCGGATCATTAATTACGTTAAATCGTTCCTGACAGGCTGGACGGCAACCATCGGAATAGGCCAGACTCGATCGGATACGATCGACGTGCCGAACAAAGGAACACCGCAAGGGGTGATAATCTCCCCGATTCTCTTCAACGTCGCGATGCTAGCGCTGACCAAAGAGCTGCGGAAGATCCCCGACCTAGGTTACGCCCTGTATGCAGACGACATCACGCTCTGGGCCACCAAGGGCTCCCTAGCGCGAAAAGAGGTGACCATTCAAGAGGCCGCGACGGCCGTGGAGAGATTTGCGGCAGCGAGCGGGATGCGTTGCGCGCCCGAGAAGTCCGAGGTGATCCGGGTGCACGGAGGAGGAATCTACAAGTCCCCCGGCCCTGTCGACCTCTATCTTGAGGGCCAGAAGATCATGGAAGGCAATAAGACTAGGATTCTGGGTTTTTAGATCCAGAGCAACCTGAAAGCCTCCCACACCATCCAAACCCTAAGGTCTGCCACCAACCAGATCTCGCGGATTATCAAACGAATTACAAGAAGCCGCAAGGGCATGCGAGAAGACACGCTTCGCCTCGTCCAGGCTCTCGTGATCAGCAGAATAACGTATAGCATGCCGTATCACTACCACTCGCTAAACAAGCGCGACCAAGAACAAGTCGACGCCATCATCAGAGGCGCGTACAAAACGGCCCTGGGTCTCCCTGTCACCACCTTAAACGAAAAGATCCACAATACCTTCGCTGAGCTGTCGGACGCGGTTATGGCTTCGCAAAAGGCCAGACTACAGAACACGGCGGCGGGCAGAGCCATTCTCCACCGGACCGCAACGGCAACGGAGCTCCGTGCCCTCGATGGGCAACGATCACTCCCACCTGACGTCAGAGGCAAGATCAAGGTGAACCTGATACCGAAGCACATGAGTCATGAACACAAGAACGACGGAAGGCTTGCGTCGACAGACAGCGCCGACAATTCAAGGGTGACCCGTACGTAACGTATACGTGGACGTTGCGGCGTACCCTGTAGGGGGCCTCTTCGCGGTAGCCGCCAAGAACGGGAGAGACAACTCCTTGACCCTCGCGACCTCCGTAAAGGCAGAGACCCCAGCTGCGGCTGAGACCATAGCCGTGGCGCTGGTAATAAAGCAAGAAGATAGGGTAGGCAGGGAAGTTCTTGTCGTTACCGTCTCGCAACAGGCCTGCCGTAACTTTACCAACGCACGAATACCGCTGCTGGCGGCTCAGATTCTAGGCCCGTGGCTGCAAGAATACCATCAAATCACGTGGACGCCGAGCCACGCGGGTCTGGAGGGGAACGAAAGGGCGAACGCCCTACCTCGAGCGCTAATCAACCGAGCGGGGCGAGACCAATCGTCTCATCAATCCCCACCCTTTACCTTCATGCCCCTGCCGTCCAATTACTGCGACCGACTCGAGATCCAGTGACTCAACCGCAGGATTTATCCTCCACCTCACAGAAAGCTCAGCCCTGAAGATGCAGTAGCTCTCCGACTTACTCAGACCAACACATTTCCAAACCTACACAGATACACTAAAATGCTCCCACATACATATCGCGGCGTCTGCCCCTGGTGCGGCGACACACGCCCTACACTCTTTCACATATCGTGGCAGTGCGGGGACAAACCCCAACACTTAAAGACACCTAGCACGTCATTTGAGCGGTGGGAGGTACAGCTGACCGGCGATGCCCTGGCGGGACAAGAAGCTCTCGTCCAGCAAGTACGTCGAGCAGCCATGGCCAGTGGAGTCCTGGAATGAGGACACCCCCCACTCGACCTCAAGAGCAACCACCTCGATGGTCCGAATAAATGTTTTCTCTCTCTCTCTCTATCTCTCTCTCGACAACCGGGATCGTGTGACTACCACTCGTCTTGATCTTTACTGTCTCTTGCTCTCTCGCAGGACACCCCCCGCATAAGGTTCCCGCATCCGTATATGAGCGTCTTATTGAATTCGACAGACTCTTCGCTTCCCTTTTATCCCCTAGCTTTTGTGCGTCTGATTCTGGCCAGAATCCTCTGTCCGTTGTTCTCACTTGTGTGCTGTGCATGGTTTTTTGGCGCGTTAAAAATTTAGTATAATTAAGCACGGCAGCAGACGGCCTGTTCTGCAAACCAGACCTGATAGTGCATATAAGATTGCCGTATAGAAACACCTCCATTTTGTAATTCTGAATTGCCGCAGCATAATAAATAAAATTGACGCATTTGCTGCATCCTTTTCTCGGCACTGAATCGGCACTGAATTTTGGCTACATGGATGCATTCGCAATTGTGAAATTTCTCCCTCAGATTACGGCGCCTTCTGCGCGGCTTAGCTGCTGCCCGGACGTGCAGCACCGAGCCGTGGAGCGAGCTGAAGAGGTCGCCGTCATGCATCGCCTGGCGGCCATCAGGCCTTCCTGACGAACCCGAGAACTAGCTCGCCATTCTGACGAATAAAGTTGTCTCTCTCTCTCTTCCGCGCTGATAAGAATACGCACAGGGGTCTTCAGTCTTGTCCGCTTTCGACGTCTTTCGAATCTTGAGAATCCGCAAGCGTAAATTCAGAATAAACACTGGCGGTTGTCTGGTTATTGCTGTTGTGTATCCCTGTCATTCGTCGAATAATCTAGCCTGTTTTTAAGGAGCTAATTCCGCTTTTTTTTTGTGGACAACAAATCACGGCTTTGTGGAGATGTCAACAAGAAACAAGTTTCATGGAAAGACGAAAGACCCCCATTTGGCAACGCAAACGCTTTGTCTACAAGATTTGCTGAAATGACAACGTGAAATAATCTAGATTAGTTTGTGGCTGAAACTACGTGGCAAAGGAACACGTCATCTTTAATGCTCGACTTCTTTTTGGCAAACCCTGGACTGCTTGTTTCAAACGCCGAAAAAAATCCCGCTTAATTGATATCAAAATTTGTTGTTGCGCGTGCATTGCATTTTGCCGCCAGAGCACCATATATACAGGGCCCAGGAAGGTTTATCATAATGAAGACAATGTATCATTAACATGCGAAAATTCGGAGAAAAATTCGGAGAGTCAGCGAGTACGCATTTCTTTATCTCGAACTGTCGCTCTCTTCTTTGGTCCATTCTACGTGACCGTCTCGCGAAATTGTGTAATATATGTAAACTGAGACGCACCACATTAACATGATACTAGCGAACCTAGAACCTCAAACTTACGAGTATGGATTATGTTATGACTTCTGATTGTACAAATATTAAACAACATGTAAATCCACACCATAGCTTCGCTATAGCTACCGTCTCGCCAGCTTCGTGCAATAAAGCGAGAACCGCCAATGAGGATCGAAAACGGGCTGTTTTGCAAAGAGCGTATAGCGTGCCCTTACCGGCGGACAAAAGGAGAGCCTTTCTTTGCTCGTCGTAAAGAGCCGCTTGTCGCTCCAGGATGGCTGACGCGAACCACAGTATTCGCTGCTCTACAGGGATCTGGCTGTACTTAGTTATGTGGGCAAGTTTTGCGCTTGACGAATGGCCAGTTGGTCTCATCAACTTTAGTGAGGGTGTACGGAGAACCCACCTCTGAGCGACGACGAGTCCGAGGGTTTGTGGGCTGTGGTGCACGAGCCTGAAAAATAGCGGGACGTGGAATGAACGAGGACGGGGCACCGGTGTTGCCCATCGATTAGGAGTTGCGCACTAACCAGCCGTGGTTGCTTAGTGGCTATGGTGTTGGGCGCCTGAGCACGAGGTCGCGGGATCGAATCCCGGTCACGGCGGCGGCATTTCGATGGAGGCGTAACGCGAAAACACCTATGTACTTAGATTTAGGTACACGTTAACGAACCCCAGGTGGTCAAATTTTCCGGAGTCCTTCACTACGGCGTGCCTCATAATCCGAAAGTGGTTTTGGCACGTAAAAGTCCATAATTTAGGAGCTGCGCACTTGCAGGAAATCTTGAATTCAGATGTGCAATACTTGCATGCGACGAGGCGGCACGTGTTCACTAGCCAATCCAAGTGCGTCATCCGGCGCCCAATCACGTTTAAATTTGGCCATTGCAGCCGCAAGCCACCCGGAAGGCTGCTCATTGCGAAACACCTCGGAGTGTCACCTCCGATCACAACTTGGCAGCAACCAAGAACATCGTGACAGCAGCGCAGGAATCCGAGCAACTGCATCGGCGAAATAATGCTGAAACGAAGGTGCCGAATGAAAAGTTCTAAAAATGAAGAGTGCGACCAATGGTAACAAAATTATTTTTTTTTCAAATATGTAGATACAACACAGTGTCGTAAACGAACACCATTTGTGATGCATTATGCAAGTTGATGCCTATCCAGCATCGTTTGGTGTACTGGAAAGCATTTCCAGGTGGAACAACGTGTTTCTGTAATGCGAGCAGTTGTGTGGATGACGCGAGAATGTGTGACCATGGACGCAATATGGCGAAAATCACAGTGACCACGATTGCATAACGGTGACTGCATTATTTATACTCCCGCCTTTCGACGTGACTTTACGACATGCCTTTTCCTGGGCTCTACATGGCGAAGTAATCGAAAGAAACTGGAATTATGAGGTTATCTGCTCCCAAGTTGTATGGAATCACACGTACCTATATAAGACAACGTTATGCAGTTTATCTTAAAACGATTAAACAATTTGTACTGCGGCAAAGAAATGTTAAAACCTCTTCGACGACCGTTGAATATGAAGGCGGTGCTTTGAATGTCGCCCACCTCCTAGGCAGTGTTACCTGCTACGTAGAAATAATTCGGGATTGTGGACCGATCCCAAAAGATGCATAGTCTTGCCAAACATTTCAAATTGTTATCTACTGCGAGGGAAGAATGCGAGATAGTGGCATGTGACACAAAGACCAGACGACTAACATAGCTAGGAGGGAAGGTCGCTTCCGCACGAGAATAGTGTAGACAGCCGCCTCACTGTGAGTGGGCGCTGCGGCGCCAGTCGCGCCCACCACCTTTAGACCCTTTTTTTTTTTTTCATGAGCGCCGCGACATTGAGCAGGCAGTGGCGCCATCTATTATCAGTCTGATTTCACCGCCATGCTGGCTTGGGAGAAGTGCGCTGTGTTGTATGCGAGGTATATGTAGTTATACGGCATATGGTAGTTACTGCAGCAGCCGAGCTGTTCAGTTTTACTGAACCATTGTGTATAAAGATGTATCTGTGTATACAGATACAGTCATCATCCCGGCAAAATCTGAGGAAATCAAATTAAGAACTTCATATGTGACCACGTCGACGGGTGCAGAACTGCACTGATTTCATTAAGCAGAAGCCACCGCAACAATGTACAGTCTTTAGTGACTCCAAGGCAGCCCTTCAGTGCATAGGAATCCCAATGCGCCACGGACCCAGTGAACAACTGGCCTCAAAAATTCGGCACATATATCATCAAAGCCATGAAAAGGGACATAACATAATCTTTCAGTGGCTTCCAGGACATTGTAACATCAGCGGGAATGACCACGCCGACGAAGCCGCCCGATCTGCGCATGAAAGTGGTCAACGAGTCTTCATTCCGCTTTCGCGAACAGACGCCGCAGCTGGGCTGCGATTGATGTCCCGTGACTGTACTTTGCCCCTATGGGACTCAAATGCTTTCACCATGTGTCGGTTGCGTTCGTTGTCTCCGGACATACGGATGCACCTCCCGCCTGGGTTACCACGACGTGAACAGACCATGCTCTACCGTCTGTGGCTAGGCGTTGCCTTTACTAACTCATATGCTTTCCTCATTGGAATGGCCAACAGCCCCACGTGTGACACATGCATCATCGACGAGACGCTCGCACATATCTGTGTCTGCCCGCGTTATAGGGCTCAGAGACAAGTGATGTGCAGAGTACTGGACCAGTTGGACAATCGTCCACTATCAGAACTAAAAGCTTTAGGTCAATGCTCCGAAAGAACATCCGCGTTGAAGGCCTTACTCGCGCTATTAAGGTTCTTACGGTCTACGGGGCTTCACGACAGACTCTGAGAATGCCGCCCCTTACCGCTCTTTACTGTACGCGCTTTGTTCGTGCTTGTCTCTCTTTCTTTCTATCTCCCTCTTCCGCTCTGTTTCTCTTTTTATCCCCCTTAACCTTTCCCCCTGCGCAGGGTAGCCAACCGGAACTACCTCTGGTTAACCTAGCCTCCCTGCCTTTCTCTGCATTATCTTATCTCTCTCTGGTAGTTACTGGGGGTTGTATTGGGACTGCAGTGGTCGACTTACCATTGCGTGGGGTCTTCTACGTTGGAAACGATTCTGTGAGAGTTATTAGATCATCTGACTGGACACGGCCAGATTTGCTGCCGCTGAGGAGGTGGACGGAGCATACATCACGATGCATGTGCGCGCGCTTGAGCCTGCAATCAACCTACTATAGTTGCGTTGTGTATTCATATACAGAACGCCACGAATGGTGGTGTATTTTTATACGGTATGGTGAAGAAAAAGATATCATATTGCCTTTTCCTACATTAATTCCATTACTTGCATTTCTGAACTATTAGATGCAGCGTTGTCTCTCGATGATGCCATACAAAGAATGAACTGCTGCAGCCAGACGAAATGAGATGTGTAACATTTTTATTGTTGGTTCACAGGGCTCACCTTTTCACGTTCCTCACTTCGTGGTGTTCATCGTTGATTAGATCCAATTTCGGGGTTTAGCGTGCCAAAATCAGTCTAATATTTTGAGGCACGCCGTAGCGCTACGGAAATCTTGACCGCCTGGAGATGTTTAACGGGCACCCAGTGCACGACACACGCGCGTTTTTGCATTTCGCCCTCATCGGAATGCGGACGCCGAGGCCGGCATTCGATCCTGCGACCTGGTGCTTAGGAACGCTATACGCCATATATCTTCTATACCGCCGTGGCGGGTTGATCACTGTTGCCTACATTTCAGAGTGGATATGCATGCAAATTTTTTTAATGTCTTCTTGTTTGGTCACTTGAATTATTTAAACCTGCCGTATAGAATGCCGAGCCTTTCTATCGTCTAACCTCTCCAGTTATGGTGATTTTTTTTCTCGCCAGCTGGCAAGTATTAGGACACGCTGGTTAATGTATACGGTTTCCTAGGGATACGTTCTTGAAATAGGAAAGAGCTGTGTTTCGCGGGATCGAATACCGACCATGGTGGGTGCATTTTTGATAGGGGCGAAATGCGAAAACACCCGTGTGCTTAGATTTAGGTGCACGTTAAAGAACCCCAGGTGGTCATAATTTCCGGAGTCCTCCACCACGGCGTGCCTCATAATCAGAAAGTGGTTTTGGCACGTAAAACCCCATAATTTATTTAGGAAAGAGCTGTGCACGATTGGCATAGGTTATGGTGTGCGAACAACACAACATGACAGTGATCGTTCAAGAGGCTATTACCCGAAGCCAGCGGTTTGGCTTAACACAGCGCTAACTCTCGGAGAAGTGGAGAAGTGTACCTCAAAGGCGACAAAGTGCAAAATGTCACCCTTTTCGGCACTACCGTACATGCGCTGCATGTATGTGCCTTCATTGCATCATTCGCGCTGTATTTCGTGTGCAGTTCTTCATATATATATATATATATATATATATATATATATATATATATATATATATATATATATATATATATATATATATATATATATACACACACACACATATCAGTTAACACCGAACTTGCACTCTTCATTGAAAAGTGCATGCCTAGTTTCTTTGAGAGAACAGTTCATCAAAAATAGTCTTTATTTGAGAATACAGACGCCTCCCTAGTTGATAAGTATGTCCCATTACGCCTAAATGCGAAAAACTCCTGATCACCGTGGTTCACCGTCACCCTGAAACGACTTTTGTATACAAAAAAACGCTTCTTCCACCTTGCGAAACGTGTTAACACTTCGGAATGTTGGTGCGCATACATCAATGTTCTCCAAACTTATCGATTAGCTATCAAAGAAGCGAAGCATATCTTTCTAAGTAACACTTTCTTTTACTTCTTTCCACAAATCCATCTAAATTCTGGAGCGTTACTAAACCCAAAGAACGAAATGTCATTCAGCTTTCTGATAGCGCTGGGAATACTATGACAAGTTATGAAGGTTGTATTGCCTTAAATGTCGCCTTTGTGATATCGTTTTCTGATTATTTTTTTGATTGTGGTCCCAGAAGTGCTTAAGCGTGACTTTTTCTCCATGGACCCCATTGTCATCGATTTCACAGGTATTGTGAAGCTAATACAGGGCCTGAAGTTATCGTCTAGTTGCGGTGTTGACAACGCCAGTTCAAAGTGTGAAAAGTACTGTTGTTTATTCCAGCGTATACTCAGCGCACCTTTTCACCCAGTCTGTTGCACACTCCACAATGCCGGCTGATTGGAAGGTAGCGAGGGTGGTTGCACTCATCAAACAACGTAATCCGAATTCTCCTCTTAACTACAGGCCTATATCATTAACAAGCATTCCCTGTAAACTTCTAGAGCACAATTTGTATTCTAGTTTCTTTTCTTGAAAGCAAATCGTTTTTCAGCTCTTGTCGGCACAGTTTCGGGAAGAACATTTCTTGCGCGACTCAACTCTTGTATTTCAATAATATCTTATCATCGTCTTTAGGTCTGCTAACCGACTGTATACTTCTTGACTTTGCTAAGGCGTTCGATAAGGTGTCACATCAATTACTCCTTCTTATACTTAGTTCCCTGAATTTGCGCACTAATCTTTTCAAATGTATTCAATGTTTCTTGACTAACCGCTCTCAGTTTGTATCAGCTAACGACTCGTTATCATCACCATGTGCCGTAACATCTGGTAATCCCCAAGGTTCTGTTTTGGGTCCTTTAATCTTTCTAATTGATATTATAGATCTTCCAATTGGAATTAACTCTTCCCTTAAGCTTTTTGCTGATGGCTGTGTTCTTTTTCGTGCAATAACTGACCCTAACGATAGTTTCGCCCTTCAGTGTGATGTTGACAGCGTATTTAATTGGTATGAGCGATGGTGTGTGGTTCTTAACCCATCTAAGTGTAAAGTTATGTCCATTTCACGCCAATCTAATCCGTCCAAAATGTTCTATTACAAGATTAACGGAGTTTCACTAGAGAGTGTCCTATCGTATAAATATCTTGGTGTTCACAATAATAACCTATCTAGGCGCACGCACATCGAATATGTCACTAACAATGCGAATCGCGCCCTTGGCTACATGCGCAGAATCTTCTCTCAGGATCCATCCCATCTGAAGTTACTTTTGTATCAAGCACCAACACGGCCTAAACTAGAATATGCGTCAACCATATGGGACCCCGTGCAACTCACTTCAATCGCCGCTGTAGAATCTGTTCGGAATCGCTCAGCTCACTTCATCCTTTAGAATTATTGTCGCACAGCTAGCGTTTCTTTAATGAAATCAAAACGTGGTCTAACTAATTTTGCAGTCTGTAAAAAATTGCACGCCTTAGTGTTTTCCACACCATTTTCTTTCATAACCCGACACTAAGAAGGGAATCTTTTTTCTTGAATCCCATGATATATATAATTACGTGTTGATCGACCGCATAAAGTTGCCATCCCTAGCTGCAAAACAAATGTGCTTTTCAATTCTTTCTAAACTAAGAGTAGTGCAGAGTGGAACCGCCTTCCGCCTCTCATTCTCTTCACTGACACGCAATTCTCGAAGACAGCCATCACCAAACATATCATTTAACAGGCATCTGCATTATGATTTTTGTTTTTGGTGTACTTTTTTTACCCCCCCCCCAGCCCATAACGCAGCTGTTAGCCCTGAGGGTATTGTAATAAATAAATAAATAAATATGTATAAGAGATACGTGACTATAGTATACGAGCGCGTTGCAGCCGTTCTGCTAAGGATTAATATTTTGCTGTCTACTTCGAAGAACGTTCAAAGTTATTTTTATATCACTGTGGATTGCCACGCTAGTTAGGCGTGGTTCTTGCTCACGATTGAAATTGTGTTAGTAATAAATGCATACTGTAGAAGCCGCAGAGCAATAAAATCGTTCTTTGTTTTCTCTTTTGCGGTCTTTTTGGCCTGTCCTATTTGAAACGTTCACCAGTTATGCGGAAATTGTATCCTCGGAAATAGCCACCGCCTTCTGTTTTTTGTTATGCTTCCTGCACGGTATTACTGCTTTACAGGGCATAGTAGGGGCTGAAGCGCAATGCTTATATGCACCACGTTGCTTTAATAACTGCTGTGCTCTTGATGTTAAGCCGCGCCGTTGGCCTCATTCAGGAGGCCTAACGCAGATGTAGCATAGCAAGACTTGAAATGCGTGAGAACGATACCGGTGACCAATGCTAATATTCCGTCGATTGGTGTTTAGATGTTTCGGGGTTTCATCTCAGTTATGTTTCAGTTCCCGATCAGATAGCCAGAAGATATGGCATTTCACGCTGGTAACCTGCATACGCTGCTACTCTGCTTTTAGGGAAAACCGACGCAGTCGAAATAGTGTACAAAAATTCACACGCCGCGATTGGTGTAAGCACGTCGAACGCTTGCGCTGCCGAGACTTTCTGTAGTTGTTGCTGCACCCAAAGACTACGCAGTGCTTGCCCAACTACACCTTGTTCGAGCTGACATCACGTAATTATTTCGCAGAATTAGTCAAAACACCACAAAATCATCTTGCGGCGTGCACCTGGTGACGACATTCGAGCAGCACCGCGCCCTGGCAGACATTATTTTCTGTGCACGCTGGACTCCACGCCTGAACTTGACGACGAAGGTCAGCCGCACATACTTTAATGTTTCGAAGATGATGTGCACCCTTTTATCTGGATGTAAGACAGACGAGTATTTTGAGGGCTCGAACGTCGCGAAAGCACAGGGCCACTAGCGTTTTCCGTCAACGCGTATCACGTGATCGGTGCGAAGCAAGTAACTGATGATGACAAAATGCATTTATTAAGGAATGGCTCGAAGGCCTACAATGGGGAATAGGAAGAGGAAGGAGGAGGCGTATTCAGAGCCGTCCTACCAGCTGCGCGTCCTTGGCGAAAGCCAAGAGCGAGTCCAGAATGACCCTGTCGGAATCCATCGAGCCAGTTGCCCGTCCACTCCTCGTAGGACGACACTCGCACCGCCCCAAGGTGGTGGTCCCGCTGCTGAGCATGTCGCTGGAACTCCCAAAACAGATGGGCTGCGGATGGCCGCGTGGCCATGTCGCAGTCAGGGCACCTGTGTGGCGCTGGAGTGCTTCTTTGTCCGCGGAGGTTGTGGGAGGGCCGGATTCCTGCGATGGAAGGGAGTTGGGAGACGGAGATGGAGGGCGTCTTTCCCGGCGTGGCCGGTACTGCCGCCACCGCTCCAGCAAATCCGGTGTGAGGACGAAGCCGGAACGGAGCCTATGCAACAGCACCTACCCGACCTGGGAGGACCTGCGGGAAGTGGGTCTGGGTCTGAGGGCACACTCGCACGGAGTTCCCTCTTGCGTCGGTTGGCTGCTGCTCTCAGAGATCTGTCTGGGTCATACGAGGCTCCATTTGTCGTGCTGCTTGTGCTGCTTGTGAGGGTTTCTGAAGGATCCCGGGAGACGACGCGGTTGGAAAGAAGGGCGCGCGCCGCCTCGTGGGCTCTCTCATTTCCCTCGATGCGCTGGTGACCAGGAATCCAATGAAGTGTTGCAGTGACTCCGTGGACCTCCGCACGCCTGAAGGCCTGCTTGACTAGGAGTACTTCCGATGATGCTGTGTGGCGCTACTTCCAGGCATGCAGCGCATAATGAGAGTCGGTGTATATATCGATGTGTTTTGCTTGCGTGGAGCTTGAAACTCTATCTAATGTCCAGACTATTGCGCGTAGTTCAAGTTCCGTTGGGTCGTCGGCATCAGTAGTTGTAAAGGTAGAATGTGTCTCACAAGAAGCCACTACGTGGTAGGCGACTACTCCCTCGCTAGTTCGTGGGTCGAAAGCTGCGTCAGTGTACACTTGTTCATGGCTTGGCGATGCGTCTGCCAATGTCTGCACATGACGCGCAGCGAATGCTGCCCGGTGGTGCGCATGTTGGGCGCCCATGTTTCGGGGCGTTGGTGTAGTGTCGACGACAGCAATGTCATCCCACGGTGAGATGTCGGATGGCAGTTGTGGCAAAGTTGATATATCCTTTCCCATGTAGGCCAGTAGAGCCCTGCCTTGTCTGGTGTGCTTCAGGCGTTCCTCGTGTCCTGCCTTCGATGCTTCGATGGTTGCACGGAGGGTAGGCAACTTCGCATAGCGATGTAGCTCCTCGACACGTGTGTGTTTCGGGAGCCCTGTGATAACACGGAGAGCTGATCTGTGGAGTACCTCTAGCTGTGTCCAGTGCCGAGCAAGCAGGTCATAACAGCGCGCTTAGAGATTAGATTATGGAGTTTTACGTGCCAAAACCACTTTCTGATTATGAGGCACGCCGTAGTGGACTCCGGAAATTTCGACCACCTGGGGTTCTTTAACGTGCACCTAAATCTAAGTACACGGGTGTTTTCGCATTTCGCCCCCATCGAAATGCGGCCGCCGTGGCCGGGATTCGATCCCGCGACCTCGTGCTCAGCAGCCTAACACCATAGCCACTGAGCAACCACGGCGGGTGAAAACAGCGTGCTCCGTATATCGCTCGGGATGTCAGCAAAGCACTAAAAAGCTTCGTTTTATTATTCGTTTTATGAGGTGCATAGTGTTGTGCCATGTCCGACGAAGGTCTGCGAGCCACGCATCTGCTGTGCTTGTGCGGTGAATAGGTATCCGGAGCCGCGCACTGATTTTCCCGCTCTCTGCAGCGTTTCACCTGCGAGAGTGAGCGTGAGGGCTGCTTCGTCCTGCGTTGAACCTCGGATCACCACATAGGTTGTCTTCTCTGGAGATGGCCGCTTGTCAGTTTGTGGCAGGTAGTGGTCAATAACGTCAAGTGCCGCCTGCAGGGTCTCCTGTGGCTCACCAATTGGTCGTGATGCAGTCCATAACGTGATGTCACTGCGTAAATTGAGAAGCCAAGTTTAGAAATAGCCTCCTGTCGCTCAGCCAGGCCTATCATAGTCAAATTAAAGAGGAGGGGTGATAGTTTGGAGCCTTGTTTAAATGGGGATGCCAATACAAATAATGTCGATTGGTGAGTGCTTCTTGCAATGAATTTAAACGTTGGCGCGTAACATCATTGGCCGGATAATTTATCTGATGCGGATGATGGTGCATATGGTCTCTAGTAATCATCATAAGCTGTTAAACGCCGTGACCGAAGAGGTCATTCACAAGTGGCAACGCATCGCACTTTAATGGGTCCCCAATCAGGCCCCGTATAAGACTTTGGAAATGCGCCAGATTTCGCAGAGTGCCGTGCAAGGAGCGTTAAAAAATACCAAAACATTGTAAGTAAAGGTGAGTGCCAGCATTGATATATCCAAATGGTCCCTCGTAAATTTATAGCGCCAGAAATCGACTGCACGGTACGCAGCAGACACTCTCTCCCCTTACCTCGTTTACAGCCTCCACAAGGGAACATTGACGGCCTCTTATGGAAGGGCACCAGCTCGCTCCTGTCGTTCAAAGGGAAAGTGTGTAATCATTGCATTCTACCGGTGCTAACGGAGAAACTTGAGAGTTTAATACAGAAGCTCGAGACCAATTTAAGTACTGCGGCGAGGGAGCAATGGAAGGAAGAAGTGTTGGGCGTAACGTTAAGAAACAGAAAGAAAGCGGTGTGGATCAGAGAGTTAACCATTAGAGTTAAAGAATGGGTACCAAGGGAACGGGAGCGTAGTCGAGGACGGCAGAAAACTAGGTGGGGTGATGAAATTAGGAAATTTGCAGGCGCATACAAGTGCGAATCAGCTAGCGCAAAAGTGGGGTAGTAGAAGATCGCACGGAGAGGCCTCCGTCCTGTAGTCGACAGAAAAATGGCTGCTGTTGCTGATGTTGATGATGGGAGGGCAACGATTTTGGGTGGCCAGCATTCCGCCATGTTATAGGCAGGTGACTTTTGTCCGCGTCCGCGATATTGGCATGCCATCCGCGCGTGTTCGATTTCTTCTTTTTCTTCTTTTCTGTCGTTCGTCTTTTTTACTGGCTCTCTCGGCATTCTTCGGTTGCTATCATACTGTGCACTTTCAGACTCGCAGCTGCCTTCGTGCGTAGTTACTTTTGTTATTTTTTTTTCTATTGAGTGCAAGGTGACGGGGGAGGGGGGGGGGGGGGCCTTTCTGTCCCAGTGTCCCGACCTGCAGCGCCGCGCGGCGTCGCGCACCGCGTGCTTCGTCGAGGAACTGCTGCGGCCGAGTCTCGGCGACGCGGCCGCGCACAACGCACAGCGACGCGAGGAGAACGCGCCCCCGTGGCACGGCCGCGCTTGTTTGTCTCGGCGACGTCGCTTTTCGATGCCGTCACTTACGACGGCTCAAGTTCGTGCGCTTTCTGAACGATTTTTAGCGCATTTTTAATTAAATAAGGATTCCATTGTCTACGGTTGTTGCGTCTGTGCCTGCAGCGCTCTCGTTGAGCGACACGAGTTGGTTCTAAGCTGTGTCCAAGCGCGTTCTATCCTATCTCGGCCGCCATTATAGGTTAGCGGCCATAAAGAACGATAACTTTAAATGTTCATTTGGCAACTCTCGAGGTTATTAGAGAGTTTTAGCTGAGCGTTGCTTAGGTTCCGCTCGGCACACATTTCACGCGCACCAG
Source organism: Dermacentor albipictus (assembly GCF_038994185.2). NCBI lineage: Eukaryota > Metazoa > Arthropoda > Arachnida > Ixodida > Ixodidae > Dermacentor > Dermacentor albipictus. The sequence goes on along the minus strand of NW_027225576.1, from coordinate 5,030,428 downwards.
TGACTGCTTAGGGCGCATTGATTTCGCTTGTCTAACAAGCGCGTCTCCCAGAGGCGCCAATAACGTGCTCGAGGCTTGGCTGTAAAACGATCACGAAAGCAACTAGGCGCACCCTGACGCTCCGCTAAATCGGGTTTGTAGCGCAACGCGGCCAGCGTTCTGCGTTCTGCTACGGCTATGTGCGCTGTGCGCACTGCGCATCAATGTTCCCGGTAGCGTTCTGCTGAGCAACTACGTGCAAATTGATATGAGACGCCGGTCTGAGCGAAGTGGACCGTAAGCGCCACTACTAAGACTCTCTCTACGACGAGTGCTTACAACACTCGTAATCCTGAATGCAGCAATATACGCTGCTGCTGCACAAACTGTCGTAAACAGACGCTTTGGTACCGGCTTTGCGCACTGCTAAATTATTTCTCGCGTAGCCATGACATGGATATTGCTGCCACTTCTTTGAAACACTTACACCATGTGTTCTTATGATTGAAAGTTTTTTACGACCAGTTTTCACATCCTCTCATTCAGGCGGCGTTTACCAAACACCTTTTGTCGTGTGGTAAAACGTACATTTGCACGTCTGTGTGTGTGATTGTGTGTGTGTCTGTGTGTGTGTCTGTGCGTGTGCGTGTGCGTGTGTGCATGTGTGTGTGCGTTGCTGTTTGTTTTCCATTTTTGTTTGCTTATTTTTGGGGCAACGCTTTCTGTGCCCACACTTACCTTAAGAGGCAAGTTTACCGTCGCTTCTCAAGGTGGCCGGCAATTAAATTTATGTAGCATTCTTGCGTGTGAACTTACCATTTGCATCTACACGTCCCTTTTAATTACGGCTCGTTGAGATAATGATTTCAGTTAAAACACGAGGAAGGCGGGAGATGGAAATTCAAGAGCAAAACGAGAACAACGTAAAACCGGGGGCCAACGTTTCGACAAGTGCACGTCTTTTTCATGGCGACACATGCTTTCCTCGGCACAGTGTATATTAGGCAGGCTTCTTCTAAAGGGGAGAGCCGGTAAGGCGGGTGGGTGCGGCAACGACCGAAGGTCTGTTATACCCTAGTTACACGGGTGTGCTAACCACAGTTAAGGCGCACCTCAGTTCCGGCTAAACGAAGTTACACCCAGTTAGACGGAAAGCCTAACTGCTGTTATTCCACTAACCATGGTCGCTGCAAACTGAGGTTGGCCACCTCAGTTAGCGAGGCTAACAGACAAGATGGCGGCACCTATGCAGATGGACGAAGGCGGCGTGACTCCAACGAAGGTGACGGCCGAAACATCTTCCCAAAGGCCTGTCAACTGCGCCCATGGTCTGTTGCAACAACAGAGTCGTTGATACGCATTTGGGAGGATAATCTTGCCGCGCTGCGTTCTAACACGCGTAATGCGCGCATTTACCAGCAAATGACGGAAGCACTGAATGCACGCCTGCCTGCCGGCGAAGTGCCGTACGCGGCCAAGCAGCTACGCCAGAAGCTGTAAACTTGAATAAACAATACCGGTGAGTACGGACACTTCAATAATCACGTTGTGATAGTGTATAGCGACTGTGTTTGTGCGTATGTGTCGACTAAATCCGATGCGTAAACTCAAAAGCGTGCAAAATAAGCGCTCGCACGCTACGCATGCCGGCGCAGTTGGGCCTAATCTTATGTGTGCGTCACACGGCGCACAATCGATCGCGGTCGAGTCCGATCGGGATCGAATTTCTCGGTCACGATTGGCTCCTCTGCGAAAGCTATGGGGATGTCAATCGCGGTCGGGAATTTCAGTCCGGATCGTGCTCGATCGCGAACACAGCATTGCTCCGACATACGATTTGGATGGGCCGAGGCACCGACAAGGAGTCTTGGATCCCGCCTTAGTTGAAACGTGATAATGCATGTGCTCGCACGTTCACGACACGGTTATTCTATTGTTTTGAAAAGGAAGCTGGCCAGCGAAAATCAAGCGACTGGCGCTGCGTAATCGCGTGCCTATTTTATTCTCGGCGTCACCGCACGTTCGCCGACCTTTTTCTTACATCTGTTTGACTGCTTCATAAGATAAGGCAACAGACCTCACAAAGTCTGCGTTCCTTCCGAGTTCACACTAAGCATTTGGCATTGTAAGCATTGTTTACGGGCATAAAAGGAGGCATGCGAAGGAAGGACATACATAAAAAGTCTGTGTGGATTCTTCCGTCGTATCTCTCTTTCTGCGACCCAAACTGATGTTTAGCAGGACCCACGAACTTGCCCAAGAAGAATTCCGATTGAGCTATATTGACATTGTCCACATTCTCAGTCCGCCGAATGTACAAGTGCATCGCAGTGTTCTCTCCCTTCCTGTACCTTTTCTGTGCAGTTCCAGAGAGGTGGGCGATATGTAACTTGCGAAAGCAGTGCCACTCTGTGTGCAATTTTTTATATCTAATAAATAGCAGTTTATGTAATTCTTTTTTCCCCTAATAATGGGGGCAATTCTATTAAAAGCACATTTGCATGCTGTGAGAAGTCTTGTACACTAAATGAAATTTTCTTTTAGGAAGCTGAGCCGCACTGTCACATCAACAGGCTCAAAAGGTGTTGAGTGGCCTTTTTATTGGCAGCTACACTCATTTTTGGGGACGCTTCCTGTCAACGACACTGACCTTGTGGAGGAGAGCGTGGATGTAATTTGAACTGTTTATCATTACAGTGCTATACATAGTTGGTGTACTCACTAATGAGTACTCTCTCATACTTGCTCCCTACTCATTTCACAGGAGTGAGCACTGGTGCTTGATTGGGACTGATTAGGATGAATATTAATGTGTGCTAGTTATGGTATGAATGAAATTCAGTGACGGTGATTTTGAGTGGACCGAAGCATTAAAGGGGGTGATTGTTGGCGAGTGTGAGTGGGTGCATGTGAGTGAGTGTGAGTGAGTGCGAGCAGGCGCAAGTATGAGAGTGAATGGGTGCTAGTAAATGTGAATTGACTTTGAGCGCAAGTCAGTCTTGGTGAACATGACTGGGCGTGAGTGTCAACTAGTGTCTGTGAGTATGCAGCCTGCAAAAATAGTTTCTACATGCATTATAGCATATAAAATAGTACTTCAATTGCAAATTTCCAACAAATGTACAGGGGCTTCTCGACCAAACGCATGCAGCTTTGCTTGGCAAGGCACACAGCAATGCGAACAAAGTGCCTCAGAGTTATGAGCACAGCGACAAACGATGCCAGTGCAAATTACAATTTATTAATATAATGTGAGAATATTGTAACACATGTATGCACTTTAGTAACTGATGATTCAATTAGACATTTATATAGGTTAACTGATTTCCCATCATTAGACACAAGATATTCAAAGGAGAAACAATAAAAATGGCTACTTATAGCACATTCACTTCGTTGAAACATGTATGTACCTCGACTGTGTGGAACAGTGAACATCTCCCTGAAGTTGTAGGTACTTCATTATGCATTTTTGCACAAATGCTTTAGAGCGTACGAATTTGAGTGAAAACGCACACAAAAATCTTAAGCTGTATTATATTTTGAAAGAAAGTATTGTTAATCAAATTAAATATGCCATAGAATGTCCACACATGTGTAAGCAGTAGCTAGCACATTTGTAGTATGTGGAGAGCAGAAACGTTTTTTTCAAACAATGTTGCAGGATTCTATATATCTGTGATAACAGTATCTTAAGTGGCACTGGAAGTGAAACAGAAAAACGGTCATCCACCTGACTGTAGCATGAAGTTGCAGAGTTGATGACAATTTTTCCTATTCGTGAAATTTTCTCCACCTTGCGAGCTTCCGCAAACTCATTTCCCAGAATGCAGTTTGTATTGAAAACTTTCATTTGTTTTCAAATGTAATCACTAGAAGCAGTAGTTGCCATAACTGGAGAGAACTCTTCATTCTGACATGTAATATGCTGCATGTAACATGTGAGAACGCAGCTGGTTGGTCTACTGGTTTTCAAGTAGACATGCTGCTGATCCAGCAACTAGTTTGCAGAGGTGCATTTTCAGTTTACACGTATGTGCCGTCATCTTTTCCTGCCATACACAGGTGCCAGAAGTTAATGAAGCGCCTGATGACGCTGAAGTCATCGCTTCATGGGAAGCAGAACAAGAACATTTCACGACAGGAAGTGTGGAAGGCAGCCCCGCGCCACCAAATGAAAACGGTGAAGACGAGAACACTGCAACCCCTGCCGCCAGCTGCCCTCCTGGCAGCAGAAAGCGAAAGCGGCCGTCATCGCTTTTGCAGGATGTGTTGGCGCTTCACAGTCGCGCAGAAGAGAGAGCCCAAAAAAATGCCCAGCAATCCATTGAGCTGCGCAAAGAGCTTGTGCAGCTCCAAAAGGAAGCGAATGAGATAAACAAAAACACCCTTGAGGTTATAAAGAACTATTTTGCATTCAGACAAAATAAAGATTGAATGGGAGAAACCACACATGATTTTTGTTTTGCTTTCGTCAAACTCGTTCATAAAATACTCATTTTGGATGTCCCATACATCCATCTGTACTTGTTTGCACTAAATGTCTAAACCAGACCTATCATTTTTCTTCTGAATAGGCGAGGCAAAGTTTCACTCCTGCATTCATTTGCGTCAGTGAGAAAGCCAGAAGACAATTTTGCTTTAAATATACAAAGCACACTATGTGCAAATCAGCCTTTCAATAAGATAGGTCCACCTATCGAAATGCCAGCCAGCCTTTATGGGGCATTTTATCCCTGTTTATACAACTTCTATTCACACAGTGTACTTCCATCTGTCGGTGACTTTCTTGACTTTGTATATAAAAAGCGGTCATCTACTCCAGCCTTCTGTGGTCTACCATTCATTCACAATAGAAAAGATACCAAGAGCGGAGCCATAAGTGACACACAAGCGAGTGCAAGAAAACCAAAGCAGACAGTACATTTACACTGCACGCTAAGTAATGTTCACAACACACTGGAAAAGTAAGGAGGAGAAACGTCCGTGGTTGGTGTAAGAAAACTTTCCTCATCGAGCACTGCACTGAAAGCGAGACCTTGCTTGTAGTAGACACAACTTCTTGCACAATTCTTACAAACTGTGCAATTGGAATTTGTGCAGCATATAGATTGTAGACCGATGCTTGTCACTGTCTCATGGTGTCTCCCTTAAAGTGTCGTGAGTCGAAAAATTTAGCTGGTACAGCGCGCGGCAATATGCTTTGCAAGTGCATCTCTCACTTCCACTCCTAGTGGCTCATTATGACTGCTTGTACATACTGGCTGAGCCCGCCTTGGATCCTCACAGCGCGCAACTTCAATCCAGCTTGCATCACAGTGATCTGTTAGCTGCTCACATATGTTGTTCAGAACACAGCAAGCACGGATGATGCAGTTCACGTTATCGATCTCACATTCCAGGCCCTCATGCATGATTCGGAATCGCGCTTTCAGTCGCCCGAAGGCTTGACAGATTATAATTGAAAATATGCGATACTGAGCCAGTAGGACCTGGCCTTGCAAAAGGTTTTATCAAGTGAGGCTGCAGAGGGAATGCTTGGTCAGCCAAGAGAACAGGCCCGACCAATACTCCTTCAACTGACTTGGCGTTCAACCTGAACAAGTTGCTGCTCAGTACACTTGGAAGACGTGATCGCTCGAATACTGCCGCATCATGTATTCGATACTGGGATCCAACGTTCGTGTACATAAATCTGTAGCGGTGATCAACAACAACGAGAAGAATGGTGCTGTACCACCCTTTATAGTTGAAGTAGTCGGCGGCGTGTTCTTTCCGGAGGGCAGACTTCAATATGACAGCCATCCAGGGCGCCAATTCCTTGAGAAAACCCTGTAACAGCGCTGAACTGACGCAGATGCTCTGCTAGCCCTTGTGCCGAGGGGAAGCGCACGTACCGCGGTTCTAGGCGGTAATGAAATTTAATTGAAAATGAAATTTAATTAGAAATAGTTGAACGTGAGAACTAACCTAAGGAGGCAGGGGTAAACTTCCAGTTGTTAGTCAGCCATGTGTCTGGCTTCCTTTTCTTTATATCCGGTCTAAACTTAGCCTGCGCGTTATACATATATCACGAACTAGCTAAGGTAAAACCGTCGTTGGCGTCAGAGCGCGGATAAAACAAAACCATATTCGTAAAATATAATGTCCTTCGCATAGACATCTGCTGTTGAAGGTGCAGGAGCGATAAATGTGAGGCAAAGGACAAAGAAGAAGCGGAGCTAGCGATGACCCACGAGCCGTTCTTTGTGCAGCAGATCAAGAAAAAAAGCAGCTGGCCTGAAACTAGGCATCATAAGACCGATTTGTCTTACTTGCAATGTCGTCAAATTATCAGAAAGGGTTGTTCACTTCCGTATAACAAATCTTATGCAGGATAATGCACTTCTCAGTCCTTGTTAGATTGGATATCGTCCCGGACACTCCATATGGGGCACTCATGTATATCTAGAAAGCCGCATTAAACTTGCTCGCCGCAAACGAGAGTACACAGCTTTGGTGACGCTAGATGTAGCAAAAGCATAGGACGCTGTAGAATATCGTATTCTATTCAATAAACTTCCGTCTATGAATTTCCAGAAGTATGTGACAGCTTGGATATATGAACTTTTGAGAGATAGATACTTTTGGTGGTTATGAACGGGGTATTTCGACGTCTAAACACAAGCGACAAGAGGTGTACCACAGGGTTCCGTTCTCGCCCCTATTTTATTCAACATTTTGCTGGGTACAAGTTGCCAAAAATTGTGTGCCGGTGTCTATCTCGAGATGGCCGCCATCGCCACCGCAGCCGCAGCGCCGCTTACAAGGCGATAGGGGGAAAAGCTCCCCATTGTTCTTGACCTCGCCGGACCAGTTGGTCATGTGGGTAGCCAGATCGTGACGAGGGACTAGGTGGCCTCGGCGAGGAGCAGAGTGGTTAGGGAGGCGGAGTAGCGTTGTCGTGCACCGAGAGACCGCTGAAGGTGTGGTCGGCATGCTGAAACCCCCAGGCCAAAGTCCTCACCGGTAGATCGACAGACGGTGCCAGTCCGTCTAGATCTTGGGCAGCTAGGTACCACCAGCTTGGGCAGTGAGGTACCATTTTTTACACCCGCGACTAATGTACATTCACTGGACCTGTAATTGAAGCTTTACACATGAATGCTTGGCTGGAGTGGTTACGCACGTCGTTAAATGTTTGTAAAAGTGCAGTACTAGGCTTTCCGTTTACTGCACAGGTGCATATATCTCTGGAATACCGCCCGCGAATCATTACTGAAATCTACCCTCAAAGTAACATTGAATGCTCCTGCAGCATCGCTGGGATAGCATCAGAGCTATAACCCGAGCAGAGCGGTAAGAAGTGGAAGCATGGTGCGCAACAGAAATGTCCTCCGCAGGGATCTTTCAAGAAAGACCAAGAATATATCTTCTGTAGTAGATCCAAGCAATGCTAGCATTGTCGATTTACCAGATGGAGTTCTTGAGCTGACGAGGCCGTTCTATAAGCATTTATATGCTGAGCTAGCTTGCACGCTAGCTGTTTTTTTTTCATTTGTTACACCAGCTGAGCCGCTGGAAGTTTCCCACTCAGTCATATATAGTTGACGAAGAGCTCCTTTCGGCTTTGAAGTCTATGAAGCATAATCACCGTACAGGGTCCGATGGTTTGCCAGTTGAATTTTATGTCAAGTTCAGGCAACTGTTAGGGAAGCCTTTCAGATCACTGGTGAATAGGCTGCTCAGTAAAGAGACTTCCAGTGTCTCAAATAGATGGGATAATTACTCTTCCTTATAGTGATGATTCCAGAAGCACCGATCCAAGACAATGGCGTCCTTTCGCACTTCTGAACTGCGATTGCAAGGTCAAAGCAAAGTGTCTTTGTACTCGGTTCAATCTAGTGCTTAATGCTGTTTTGGGCCCCTTTCAGGCATATTGCGTTTAGGGTCGTTCCACTTTTTCGCCAAAATGAATCCGGTGTGCTCATAATCAAGTTTAGTTTCTGGCACGTAAAATTGCTAAATTTCATTGTAAAGAATAATAAAATTCATATTGGCCTCGAGCTCCACCACTGGAAAAGCTGGCGCCACCGTCGGCGTGACGTGCTAGGAGGGATCACGTGGACATAGCGGCCGCGTCGGCTGCTTCGGGCGCGCCGAAGCGAGCTGAAAACGACTTTAAATTCCCTCGTACGCTGCGGTCCTCATTTAGTGGCAAAATTTTCCCGCTTCGAGTGTCTCCTTTACAACGCTTGAAAGCACTACAATAGGTAGTGCCTGCCTTTGAAGGCGCGCAACATGGTAGGCTACTGCTCGGTGCCGCAGGGCCGGACGCACGTAACGGAGGCCGGTGTCAGCCTTATTCACACGTAGCCGCAGGACAAGACGCCGCGTGAAGCTTGGCTCGCGAAACATAAAGCCGGCAAACAGTCATCGGCTACAACTCGGGTGTGCAGCAAGCACAGACGCGAGGAAGATTTCTGCTACGGCGCCCGGTCTGCGATGTTCTGAAAACGCGCACTGAGACGCACGCCCGAGTCCGCTGCCCGACTAATGTCACGACGGTTTGGTCTATGAACTTGTCGATGCTATAGATACTGGCAAGTTCAGCGGAGTGGAAAGACAGCGGTAAGAAGCACATTTAAAGAAAGCATGGCATATGGTCATGTTTGTGTTATGAATTAATGCACTGGATTACAAAAAAGGAGCAGCGGGAAATTGCACGCTGAGAACGCCGATAAACATACAGTGCGACGCAACTCGAGAAATATTATCGAAAGGTCAAAGAATTTTGAAGAAAAAAAAAAGATTGAATCGTCGCGACGGCACATCACAGTCCCCCCCCCCCCCCCCCCCGTAGGCGTCGAAGTCTCTACAATGAAATTATTTTTGAACAGCTCTGATAGCGCCCACGCAACAATGGTTGCTTGTATACTGTCAAATGCTCATATTCTGCGGCCTAAAGCTCATGGCACGGTGCGAAAACGCGCGCGCGGAGAAAGCGAAACAGTGCGCGGACAAGCATGCAGACGCGCAGTCGGTCGCTGCGAATCTGCGCGATCGCTGCATTGAGGCTTCATTCTATTACGCTCCATTTAGTTATACAGACACTGTAAGAACATATTTCACATAGTTTGCTCTCAGCGTTTACCTACCTTTGACGCAAGAAGCCGGTTCGGCAGACTCCATCGCGGCGACCGCGCGCAGTGGCGTTCACCGTACGTATTCGGTAAAGACATAGCGACTGTAAACGATTGTGCGCTTTCAGTTTGCCCAAGATTATTATTTAGACAGTAAGAAACTTCTCTCGTTTCGAAAGTACTTACAGAAATGTCCGGGAAAGCTCGCGCGTGGTGTTTTCAGTGAGCGCTGACAGCAAAACCTATGAGGAGCGCGCCACGTGATCCCTCATACTACGCCAGCGAAGCGCTTCCGATAGAGGGCGACTCCGTAACTCCTCGCCGCCAATAACCACTGCCCTGACGGCCAGAGACAAGATCTCGTGACTCAGTCATGAAACATCGCGCCCAGCAAGTAAACGAGAGTCTGCGCAGTTTGTGAAATGAAGCACGATCGCAGGACTCATTCACAAAAGTTTGCTCACAATTCCAATCACTTAGTGTTGCTTATATGTAAAGCTTTTAGAGACCAGAAAAATCCATAAATTTTATCATTGAGAAGCGGTTTATCTCGAACATTAGGTCCACCCTGCTATATCATGTTCCCGAAACGTAGACTGCTCTACATGATTTTCTTGCAATTGAATCTCGTTACAGCTTTTTATGGAAAAACATTTTTTGCCTAAAATAACATTTAGTTGTACCTTTGTACCTTTACTCATCCTCACCTTTTATTTTTGCCTTCCGTGTTTATAATGCTACAGCTACGTACTTAATCGGTCAAATACCAGCTAGCCTCAACTTGTCGATTTTCTTGTTTTCAATACGTATGGCGCGCTTACAGAACGAGGTATGTTGAAAACTGTTATCTAAGTAAAGGTCATGTCACCTATTTTTATAGCGCTAATTCTTATCGTTAGACAAACGTCGCACGGAAAATGTTCTCGCTACCCGCGGTAGAAGGAAAGGATGAAAGAGTTACGCTGAGCCGAATAATATCCAGGGTTGAGCTCTGTCCTAACGGAAGTAATTAGGTTTAATTTAATTTATCTTGCGAAGGTCAGCATAGCAGCAAAACACTACGTAACATTGTTCTGCGCAATAATTTTGTCCGCCCTTCCATCAGACGTTCCAGAACGGATTTCAGGTCAGTGCTGCTAAAGCAATGCATGCATCAAACACCCACCGTAGCGACCACTTCGTTTACTGAGAATGTCACCAAATGTTTTTCGTGTTGTGCAGCTGGACAGCAACAAAATTAGAATGTCTGTGGCCAACGGAGCGAGCGATCAAACACGCAGCACGCGCCGGACAAACACACGATGTATTGCAGCGCAGACGCAGTAGCTTAAGGCCAAATGGCCGCAGTTCATCGTCCAAAAAGGGCCGCCAAATAAATACGAGTGCGCCGAGACAACGGAACAGCGACGATGAGTAACCAACGCCGTACAGGCACGTGTGCAGACTTATGACTATAGCAGACGACGCCATGGAGCAATGCACGCTAAGCGTGGTGACGACTGCGACTCCGCTCCATTTCGCAGGAAATAGTGTCCTGCTACATTCCGTATGTATCGTTCTACAAACATGCACCCTCGCATCTCCAAAACTCGAGCAGAGCATGTGCCTCGCCTCTGACGTCACACGGGAGAGTCTGCCACTCAGATCGCTCGGCGCTAATAGCATCGGATTTACGAGTGCCGCGACAAAGAAATAAATAGCAGCCGTAGGGGTTCGTGTGACGGGTTGAGGTAATCTGAGCCGATATAACGCGAGAATTCCTTTCGATCGACTATATTGCTTTTTTACAGTGGAGCTGTTAGAACCTTGCTGGGTTTCTCTTGACGCGCGCAGCATCGCCGAGCTGAGGAAGAGAGCTGGGAGACAGTAGAGAGTTTAGGGGCCCCAAAGAAATAGCGCCGAAGCCACTGCGAATGCGCGAGACGCAAACTGCGTTTGGATTTTGCGTTGGGAACGCTATTTCACCGATATAGCGGAAGCTCAAATAGCGTTCCCAAAAGCTTTGCGTCAACAAACATGGCGGCACCCATCGAAGCGACGGCTCTAACCTAGCACCAAACTGGGTTCGATTCGCGGTAACGCGTGATGTTCGCAAGCTAGGAGAAGTGACTGCAGTTATCGCTTTCTCTCAACTAGCGTGTGTTATGAAGGTTTATTCATTAGACGCCGCTGATTCCGAATTCGAGTGTGGATTTTATGGCTCGTAGGCCTAACATGGCTAAGCTTGGCTGGTGAAGGCACGTAAAGTTGGTTTTGTTGCTCAAAACCATAGAGTTTCCTACAAAAATTACTAGAGGGAACTCTGGCGCTGCAGTCGTTGTCCTACCATGGGAATGATGGGAAGTACATGGATTTGTCTGATCTTCGTGCTTGTGGATTCAAACGTTCTTGTGGCTTTGTATATTACGCTGTATAAATCTTATTGTCGTACATTTCAGCGCAATCTGTATTCTTCGAAATGCAGAAGACGCTGGGAACGCGTGCAATTGCTATTAATTGTAATGATTGAGCTTCTCCCGGTGGCCAAATTGAAACGCGCCAAGCGTCTCAAGGCACTGGCATGCCCGCGATAAATTCATAAGGGCGCTTCATTCGCTTGCCGATACATGCGTCCGTGGCCTAATTGTTTCAATATTAGGCTTCTGTGTTAAAGCCCCTGTGTTCAAATCCTGCCGTCGGGCAATTTAATTGATGTTTATTTAATTATTTATTACGCAATACACTGTTGAAAATGACGAGTTTACAAAGTCGTGAAGCCAAAAAGGATGCAGTTTAGGCAAATCCATGTACTTCCCATAATTTCCATGCTGGGACAACCACTCCCATTGCAGCTCCCGTAGACACTAGCGCCTGTTGGAACCTTGCCGATGGCACCGGCTGTTGGAATCTCAGCGCTGCCACCAGCTGTTGGAACCTCAGTGCTGACGCCCGTTATTGCAATCGGACCGCTGGCGCCCGTTGTTGCAAATGGGTCGCAAGCCCCAAGGGTAGCGTTGGCCTGGCGGCCTGGGGCACACTGGAAGCATCCGAAGGTCCCGGCAAAGCATGAGTCGACTGCTAACAGAACAACTTGTTTATTCTAGCATCGCAAAAGAGCGGCCGGTCAGGTCGACCGAAGTGGAGAGACGGGAGAGCACGCTTCTCGACGGAAGAATTCGGAGCCTCTCTCCTGGCGTCCGGGGGCAGCTGCTCTTATACTCTTGGCGTCGCGGGCAAGAAGGAAGGTCACGGGACGACACCACGTGACAGCGAGGCACGGACGGACTGAGACATGTAGAGACGAGTGTAGTGACGCATCAGCCGGGCCGGCGCCGGTCAGTCCTCCTCGTTTCACACTTGGGGAGCTCCTCTCCCCGGCTGCCGCGCTTTGACAAGCATGGGCACACACACACACACGCACACACAAAGACACGTCGCACTGAACATGCCGGGACGCGCTCGGCGGGGATGCGTCGCGGCCGCTCCGAACGGGCCAAAATGTCCGCCGCTTTGAATGAAGCCCCGGCGTCCGCTGCATCCGCGCAGGCTACACCGCGCGTCGTAGGCGAAACGTAACACGCCAGAGTTCCCTCTAGTAATTTTTGTAGGAAACTCTATAGAGTTTCCTACAAAACTAAGCACAACTAATTGTTTGCTGCTTGAAGAATAACCTCTAAATTGTAATTAAACGCGAATACACGCAAGTCAAAATTACTATTCATATCATAAAATGGCATATGTTATTTAATTATTTTTAATCGTTTTTAATTTAATTATTTTTAATCGTCTTGCGCTGTCAGCGCAAGACGCTAGATGTACAGGCAAAACATTAAGATTCACAGTGGAGGAAAAGAACTAGGAAGCTTACCAGCAAGTATGCGGCCTGTGGGGTGGGCAACACAGCAACAAAGAAGGTCAAGCGGAAAGTCAGAGAGGCTGAAATAATCTCATGGGTGGCGGCAATGGAAAAGAAACCTGCCATGAGTAACTACTTAAGGGGAAAAAACGAAATTAGGAAAGAAACCATTTATGATAACTCAAAGGGAAGCTCATTACTTTTCGAAGCGAGATCGGGATGCCTTAGAACACGCACCTATAAAGCGAGATATAAGAAGGAAGAAGAAGCATGTGCTTGCTGCGGTAAAGCTAGGGAAACGACGGAGCATATTTTATTAGAATGTGAAGACGTCTATCCAGCGGTCGATTTAGGCACCACTGGCCTCCTTGAAGCCCTTGGGTTGAGAGGGAGCAGTGTAAAGCAAACATGTCCGCAATAGACATCAGTAAGAGGCGATTGGAGGATTGGTGGAAGAAAAGTAGGGAAACGACAAAGGACGGAGACGTACAAAAGCACAGTTCGCAATAGGGTATCAGAAAATTTGGACGTGGTAGTTCATAGTGTTTTTTTTTCATTGGTTAACCTAGGTAGGATATTAGGCAGCATAGTAGCAAGAGCTTGGTGGCGCAAGCCACCGCCCCGTTCCAAAGGGGACGCTCATAACATCCATCCATCCATCCATCCAGCTATCCGCAAACGCAAAGCCCTATTCTAAAACCCTTCACTCCTGCGTGCTCCAACGCGAACACCCGCAAAGCTCTTTGGGGCCCCAAAATATTGGGGCCCCTATTCTAAACCTCTCTAGTGAAAGCAGAGCATAAAGCTAGCGCAGCATAGCGACGCAGCGAAGGTGGGTGGAGCCTAGCGGGGAGAATGAGCGGCGCGCACGAGAGGGAGGAACGCGGCCCGGATCAACACCTCCTAGACAATTCTCTAGAGGGTGTTGCCTGGATGCGTGCCCACTCCTATGGTGCGCGAGGCAGGGGGTTCAGGCGAGGGAGGAGGAGTGTTCTTCTCCGGCTGTTGCTAGGGTACCGGATGTCCTCCTCGCCCGCTGCTCCGTACAGAGCGAGGAGGTTATATAACCTCCTTGGTACAGAGTGGAGACAACCGCGGTGTCTCGTACGGCGTTGACCACGCGAATTGCAGACGCGTAGTAAACGCCTATGGTGGACGCCGTAGAGACGCGTTGCTGGCGCTCGTGTGTCTTGTGTGGGGCTTGGCACTACTTTACTGGCCTTGCCCCAGCTCCACTAGTCTCTGGTGTTCGCGATAGTTGAGCCATGCATAATTTTTATTATTCACCCTCCACGCCCGGCGGAGCGTAGATTGGACTACGGACGATGAGCGAAAAGGGATAGCGTTGGACTGCAATCTTTACAGTATACCGACCCTGTACACACAAATAAAATACGGCCCCCTTACGCACCCCAGTTAGAGACACATCTTATAGTCCAGGACGGCTCGCATTGCCACTACATCGCCAATACTGCTAATGCTACGATCGAATAAATAAATTTGGCCGCGGCCACAGCCATGGTGATCACCTTAAGACACCTTACGTTTTCTTGCCACGGGTTCTTACTCACCACGCGTGAGTACGTTGAACTAAATATAGTTTGTTCCGAAATCAGAAAATGTGGTGGAGAAAACACGAGTAGCCGTAGTCAGGGCCGCTGTTCACCAACCTCTAGCATAAGCACTCCACTCCGCGCTTTCTCTGTCATCGTAGAATGTTCAAGTGATTGCATGCTACAACAGCAAAACAGAAAATGTAAGTTTTTCGGGAATATATTCATGCAATGGAGCAAGGAGCTTGAGCAGTATAATTGCGTTTGGAGTTCTCATCACTTCTGATGTCAAGGTCAGCTTTGTTAGATCATAGTCCTCAAACTGCCGGCTTGCGCGACCATTCTTTTTTTAAGGAGAGTAGAACGATCGATTCGAATGGTGGAACGGTAGCGAGTGTCATCAGGGTACGAAACTCGCGTGTTTTTCTACGGGTATTGAAGTGTAAGGGGAACTCCCGCGCTTTTTTGGTTTAGCCTATAGCTGGCAAGCCCACGACCGATTGTACATTATTCCCCTTAACGCAGCGAAGGTGAGGCGTGGCAAAGAGAGAGTAGAGACGTGATTCACATTGGTAACACGTAGTGCCAAACTGAATAATGTTTTTAAGGCCTAAACAAACTTTCCCAAGAATTTTTCGCTAAACGACAGCATAAGAAAGCGTCGCGGTTTCTGTGAAGCACGGTTTAATAGAAACTCTAATACGCTGGCGAATTCCGTCCGGCAGAGGCTGCTGGAAGTGCGAGCATCGCACGCAGCACCACAGCCATCGGTGCCCGTGTGCGTCGCCCGAGCCCGGGGCCGCGACACCGGAAGCCGCCGAAGCGGCTCCTTTTCTTTTCTTCTTTCCTTCTTTTTGCCGAACGTGGCGCCCGCCTGCACTGCGCTGCGGCAGAAGGAGCGGCGAGACCGTGGCACGCGTGATTTTTTACGAACGCATTTATTTTTCTTTTCGTCCGTAACATGGAGAGGAAGAAGAAGAAACGAGAGCCTGCGTCGATATCTGTTTCTCCTGCTTCTCTACATGATTAAGCTCGAGCACTTGCTTCAATCTTGAGGATGTTGGTACCAATCAACGGCTAAAGTTGCAAGGATTCCGCCGATACCAAGTTTTCAATGGTGGGTGGACATTTTCCCAATCGTTCGAGAACTTCTCTGTGCGACCTCGGCCCGGCAGAGGCTCGGTGGGCGAGCTCAGCGCGGTTCCGCACGCTCAAGCCACGACGTCTACGGCTATGCAAATCACCGTTGAGGGTGAGGATATCTCTCCCGACGAAGTCAGTGAAAGCGCTGGGTGGACCACGGCATTACACAAGCGAAAACCCATCATCCAGGACCCGCTCGGGCAGGGCGCCCGAGTCACCGACAAGCGACGTGGCGGGAATAAAAGCCAGGCTCCGTCGAGTGTCAAGGCACGCCTGACGACTGCTTCGAGATTGCCTCGGCTACCGAAAGAGCATGTTCGAATCATAATCCGTCCCCGTGGAGGACTGGACATCAAGAAGATGGGCCACTTCATAGTTGCCCAAGCCCTCACTACCGCTGCTAGACTTAAGGAGGCGGATACGGCGGAGGATATCATATGTCTGAACATGGTGCTAAACATATTGGTGGCAAGCACACCATCAAAGCGCAACGCCATGGCCTACGCCGATCTGGAAGCTATACATATTGGACAACCAAGCTACGTTAGTGCATATATCGCAGCCCCCGAAAACACATGCAAGGGAGTTATTCGTGACATTGATCCCACCATCGATCGAGAGGAGCTCAAACGTCTCATCATTCAACCCAAGAATCCAAGCGCCCTCGAGGTGAGACGAATCAAGAACACAAGCACGGTAGTCATCCTGTTTGATGGACTCAAAGTCCCGGACTACGTAAAATGCGGTCCCAGTTTGATCAAATGCTCTCTCTATCCCAGACAAACTGACGTTTGCTATGCATGTGGAAAGCTTGGCCACAGAGCTGACGTTTGCCCAGCCCCTGAAAATGCAATCTGCCACGGCTGTGGTGCGAGCAAACCGGACGATAAGCACGAATGTACACCGAAGTGCACCCTCTGCGGTGGCCCTCATCCCACGGCTGACAGAACCTGCAAGCAAAGGTTCCAAATTCCATTTGTAGTTAGACAACGGAGAAGAGAACGGCGCAACCGCGAACAATCCAAACAACCAACTGGGTCGCCAACCCCTCTCAAGCCGGCCCTCAGCAGCTCGCACAGATCCAGGAGCCGATCCCGAGACCCCGGCGGCGAGGATGGCGGCTACCAGGACCGTGCCCCTTCTAGGGGTCGCTCGGCAGAACGCTCGTCTTCCAGGGGCCGCAAGGCCCTCAGGACCCGCTCCCGCTCCAGGGGCCACTCTCGTTCCAGGGGACCTGCACTTCAGATCCAGGAGCCTGCTGATCGTGGTACCACATAGGCTGACCGGGTCTAAGAATCACCGAAAAAGGTAACGGGGGGTCAATAGCCAGAGCACAACAGGATTGCACAAATGGAAAAAGAAAACGCTTCGTTAAAATACGCAATGGAGCAGCTCGCAGCAGAAATTGCCGAACTAAAAAAACCCAGCAAGCGAGAGACAGTTCAACCCACTCAGGCCCCTGCAGTAGAAACGCCCATGGAGATCCCCGTAGCGGAACCGACTGCCAATGGTCTACCCAAAAAGAGGGCGCTGGCAGTTCATGCCTCGGACAAGAGCGCCGGTGTTCGTAAATTGGAAAAAACGATAGATAAAATTGATGAATCCCTCGGAAAAGCTCAAATTGTTATTGACAAACTCGCGGAGGAGGTCAGATCACTAGGAATCAGATGCGACAATCTGGAGCGCCACGTTTCTACAATGGCTACAACTACATCGTTGGACAAATTAAATAACACCGACACTGAAAGGACGGCAGCGGCTGCACTCCGCAGCATTTTATAATACAAGCTAACTGCTACGTCCCACCATGGCGGCACATCACAGGGTAATTAATATCTGGCAATGGAACTGTAGGGGATTCCATCGTAAAAGGAATGTCCTCCAACAGTTCATTCGGACCCACCCGGAAAAGCCACATGTAATATTATTACAAGAAACGCTCACGGATACGGTCAGCCTACCAGGCTATAAATCGCATACACAATATGGTGATGGGAAGAAGGGAATCAGCACATTAGTCACCAACAAATGTGCGTTCATGGCCCACAATCTGAATCTTGAATCCAATAAGGTTGAACACTCGCTCGTTTAAATCATCCCCAGCGGACAGTTCAAGACAAGTATACTTATACTTAACATATACAGTAGACCCAAAGACCTCAGGCAAAGATTCGCGGCAGTTATCAACAAGACTACAAGCAAGGCCAAGACATTCCCACTCCTGGTGGCCGGAGACTTTAACGCTCCGCATCAAGCATGGGGGTACCAACAAGCTAACCACAAGGGCGTTGACCTATGGCAAACTACAGTCAATAATAACCTCACGCTTATAACAGATCCGGCTTTTCCGACAAGGATCGGCAACTCCTGCTCTAGGGATACCACACCTGACCTCTTTTTCATACGGAATGTGGAATCGGCATCTTGGTCCAACCTCCAGGTGGATCTTGGCAGTGATCACAACATCCTGGCCATCTCCGTCAACGTGAGAAGCGGGGACCTCAAAGAGTTCACTATTACAGATTGGGATTACTTTCGCAAGATTAGGGAAGAGCGAGCACAAACACATGACTCAGCACTTAGCCTAGAGCAGTGGGCTGAACAGTTAAAGGAGGATATCAGCGCGGCGACAAAGAAGATCCAGACGGAATTGGAGGTAGACAGGATGGATAGCCGCCTCGCTCATCTTCTAGAAACTAAAGCGTCACTGTTGAACAGATGGAAAGGGCAGAAACTCAACCGCAGGCTCCGAAAAAAGATCGCGGAGCTCACAAAACTATAGAAGATCGCTGCCAAACCTTGAGCAGACAACAGTGGGATGAGGTCTGCAATTCCGTGGATGGCCAGATGAGAGTTGCAGCTAAATGGAACCTCCTCAAGCATCTGCTCGATGATACCAACACCAAGTCAAGCCAAAGACAAGTCATAGCGAATGTTCTACACCAGGCATCACAATCAGAGACATTGCAGACCGTACTCGACAGACTCGCTCGCAAATATCTGCCACTGGGCAACTCGAGTGACGAAGACTATCCCCCCTACAAAGGTTAATCTTGCCCCGAGCTAGATAACCCCTTCAAGGCATGCGAAGTAAGGGGAGCTCTCCAGAATCTAAATGGCAGGTCGGCCCCTGGCCCTGATGGCATCCCCAACCGGGCCCTCAGAAACCTGGACGACTGCTCTATAGAATGGTTGACAGAGGAGATTAATGGAATATGGGAACGAGGGGTTGTCCCGGAGTCTTGGAAAATGGTCTCGGTCATCCTCATTCCAAAGCCTGGAAGGCCCCCGAGTCTCTCAAACCTCAGACCCATTTCCCTCACATCCTGTGTGGGGAAAGTAGCGGAACATGTTATACACAACCGAATTTCCAAGCACATCGAGAAACAAGGATTGTTTCCGTACAACATGATTGGCTTTCGTTCGGCCGTGTCAACGCAAGACGTGATGAAGCTTATAAAGTGTCAAATCATTGACAACACCACAAGAGATGTAAGAGGCATCTTAGGCTTAGACCTGGAGAAGGCCTTTGACAATGTATCCCATGCTCACATTCTCAACACCATCTCGGAGCTCAATTTGGGAGACGCCTTCCACAGATACATAAGCTCGTTCCTACGGGATCGCAAGGCCACGCTCAAAATCGGTGACCTCAAGTCCGACAATTTCAGTTTGGGCCCCAGAGGCACGCCACAAGGAGCGGTAGTCTCACCACTGCTTTTTAACATCGCCATGAAGAAACTATCGCAAAGGCTCTCCAACATAGAAGAGATCAATCATACGCTCTACGCTGGTGATATCACAATCTTGTGCACCGGAGGAAGCGAAAGAGCTGTTGAATTAGGCTTACAGGAGGCTGTAGATCAAACAGAGATGTACCTGGAAAACACGGGGCTTAGATGCTCCCCTAGCAAGTCTGAGCTCCCCCTCTAAAGCCAGTCAGGAGAGGTCCCAAACCTAGAGGCTGGAAACCGTTGTCAGAAATAAACACCAAACTCCACACTAAAAGTGGCTGTACCATCCCCAGAGTAGACACCATTCGGGTGCTTGGCATGTTCATCGAATCCAATGGCAGTAACAATACGACGCTCAACAAGCTCACAGCCAAGACTGAGAACATGATCAGACTTATCAACAGAGTCTCGAATAGGCGTGGAGGCTTAAAGGAAAACAACCTCCTCAGGTTGTTCCACGCCTTCCTCATGAGTCATATAGTTTATGTGGCAGCCATGCACAACTGGTATAACTCCGAGAAGGAACGATTAACACGCTCATCAGAAAAAGTATAGAAAAGTACTAGGCATTCCGTTACGGGCGAGTACGGATCTCCTTATGCAACTAGGAGTGCACAACACATTGGACGCGATGATCGAGGCCCAGGGGTCAGCCCAACTGACCCGTCTATCCTGTACCCCGGGTGGAAAGAAGATCGTGGCGGTTCTTTGGATCAACCCTATCCTCATGGAAGAGCGGAAATATTAAATTTCAGAAGATCAAAGGAACAACATACGAGTTGCACCGTTTCCCCGTAATGTTAATCCTCAACACAACGTAGGCAGACGCAGGGCAAGAGCCCTCGCCCTCCTCAAGCGTACCAAGGACGATCCCTACTCAGCATGTTTTGTCGACGCCGCCTAATATGGACAGTCGCCCAACTTCGCCATTGCCCTCGTTGATCAAAACGGACAGATAGTGAATACGGCTTCCCTTAAGTGCTCAACACCAACTAGAGCGGAGCAGGTCGCAGTTGCTATAGCACTCCTAGACAACAGCAGATCACAAATCTTCACTGATTAGAGATCGGCGGTAACTTTCAACCCGCCCTGGTGGCGTAGGAACCTTGACGTTGCGCTGCTAAGTTCTAGGGCGCGCGATTTAAAATCGGCCACGGCGATCGCATTTAGATGGGGGTGAAAGGAAAAAACGGCCGTACGCCTGTCAATGGGTGCACGTTATGGAACCCCAGGTTGTCGGGTTCAATCCGAAGTCCCCCACTACTTCGTGCCTGATATCATAATGTGGTTTTGAAATGTAAAACCACAACTTTAATTAAAAATTCAGCTTCCCTTCTCTCTCTCTCTTTTCTTTCAGTGTTTAACGATCGCAAATTTAAAAGATGGCACACACATGGTTCTTGGAATCATTAACTGTTTTACGGAACGTAATTTTCCGTTTTTCAGCCCGTAATAGGACGTATTGCATTAACCGTCTGTAACTTGAAATATTTAGGGTTGAATATACGAGGGTTGGGCTCAGCGATATTCAATGACACCTGATGTAGGTCCGAGTGAGTGCTTAAAGGCAGAATTCCAAGTGAGGCCGCAGAATGCTGCTTTCGCGATTACATGTGCTTTACTGAATAACAATTAGATTCATCCTACGGTAGTGTGTTTGAGCAACTCTTTTAGCCCCTATTGGGTTTATTAGCGTTTTTTTAACTCCGCGTTTTTGAGGATTATGTACACCATTTGAGGATTCTGTACCTCTTGTGTCACAGTGGGAGAATTCAGGAGAATTGGCCAAGAACGGGCACACACACACACACACACACACACAATGGGCATAGCGAGAGGCTACATCACAGCGAATAAAGTAAATTGAAGAATCAGTTAATCACAATTCACTATTTTATTAAGGTTTATTCCGTCGGTTTGGCCTGACGTAGAAACGCAGTGGATGTGCGCGGCCCATGGGGACAGTGCCTCTGGAATAATGTTTGCCGCCGGTTGCTTTGCAGCCTGCCTCCGAGGGCGTGCACGTGCAGGAGGGTTATTCATTCAACCCGCACTGGAATGCGGCCACGACTTCTGGGAATGGAACGCCCGAACTCAAGCTAAGAAGCGGACCGCTACACCCTGAGACATCTAGCGGGGTAACAGGCAGTGTAATAGCTGCACGAACCCTGTCCTAATAGAGAAAGCAAACGACTTCCATGCTCTTGCCGAAATGTTTTTCGTAATGGTTCACGGCGTTCTGAAGCACATCGCGAGGTCGTAGCTTCAGTTGCCGAAGACGGCCGCGGAATATATCCAGTGTCTCAGTACGTATGCCCATAGCCTACTTCAATAAGGTGAATAAACCACACAATTCTCCTTGGTTCTTGTCTTTTTATATATTTTAGTGCGGAATGAGCGTTCAAATAAACGCATGTGAGATTTTTCTGGCACCTCTCTCTGTTCTTTATATCACCAACATTTTCGCCACTCACACGCTTATTCATAGGCTAAATCAGTTGAAGTCCAATCGGTTCTCGTTACATAATGATTCGTCATTCTTGCTCAAATACTGATATTTACTTATTTTGCGCTCTTCACCTGAAAAGAAAACGTACACACTGTTGATTAACTTTTAGCCTTCCTTCAAGCTTTCATTTGAGCGCGATGTCCACAAATATTTGTATACAGCTCGAAAGAAAGTATAACTGAAAGCACATTAAGCGAACTTTCAAATTCTGATACAATATTGCATCTAGTTTCTTACCCCTCCCCATCACTTCCTTTTCCTGCACAGACTGGCACATATAATGTGGCGTCCCGATAGGGGGGTAAAAGACCTTTCATAAAAGGCTGCCGCTATTTTCTCTACGACACTCCCGAGGGAACACGGAACAAGGACGGCTGCATTAATGAAGTGTTTGCCGATCAACAGGCTAGAAATACAGCTGTGAAGGGACTGATATAAAATGGTGACATATATAATGGAAGAAAGGATTAGGAACCTCGTTCGAAAAGTCCCGAATAATTTTCTGTTGTGAGCTCGCATTAGCGAGGGATAATAACAGCAAGTGAAACCTGAAGCTCGCGCACTGCAGAAAGATTTGGGAACATATTTAAACAATTAATGTCAATCTAAGCTGGAGTAAACAGATTCCATACTCGTATTTATAAAAATATCAAGAGAAATGCCCGTCGCCTGTGTGCTAGGATCACGTGCGAGTAAAAGACGAAGAGGAAGCGCCCCTCTGCGTTCGATACTGCACGAGACGCTGCACGAGACGCTGCACGAGAGCAACCAGCCAACCGAGCGAGCATCTAGGACACGATGGCCCCTTCAGCAGCTCCGGAGTCCTTCACGCGTCCCTGGATGCGAAGGCACCCTCACGCAAGGCGTCAACGGCGCACTGATGACGTCCGCCGTCCAGTCTCATTCTGCATCCGACGTGGTGATGGCGAGGCTACGCAGCGGGCATCGACCAGCCAGTTTTCCCTCCGGCTGCGTTGGCGCCACAAGGTCTGCAGCAGGCCTCCTCGCCACGTCTTCCAGCGCAAGTGCCACCATGACGCCATGTCAAGCTGCACTCTGGGATCAGCAGCACTACATGGCAACATGCTACCGTGCTTCTGGTTCCGGCACGAAAGGCTGCTCTCCTGCAGAGCCATGGCAAGTGATGCTTATTCATTGGCCATGAGTGTTAAGAGCTTCGCTGCCGTCAAGTTGAGTTGGTAGGCAGAGATAGCATGGTGCGTCACACGATATCTTCATATTGAGTCTAAGATGCGCCATGCTGACTTTCTGTCCTTTAAGAGTTTGGATTGAAAACCTCCTCACAATATTCATCAGTAAGAATGGAACCGTCTCTCATGTGTTTTTGTTTGTTCATTTTAATCCTAAAGTTGGAGTCTTTGCGTAAGTAATTGTAAGTACGTGTTTATAACAGTCATTTATCCAGTTTTAAAGATATTAAACCAGAAGAAACGCATAATCAAAGAAGTGCCTCTATGTGCAGCCCATCTATGCACCTTCTTTAGAGATATTTTATGCATGCAGCGACCACTGTTCTTTCTTTTAGGAAAAGTGAATAATTGTAGCAACTAATAGATGACGAGGTAATAAGCAGTCAGGGTAGCCCAGCGGCCATGTTGTCGCCCTCTAGAGGTCCAGGTTGTAGGTTCGATCCTAGACGCTAGGAGTCAAGTACCGATAGGGCGGAATGCAAGAACGCGCGTGCAATATGCATTCGATGCACGGTAAAGAACCTCGAATAGTAATTTGATGATCAGGGGATCGTATTTCTGGCACGTAAAACCCCAGAAAAATGACTGTATTAAAATACATCATTGAAATGAACGACAAAATAATTTTATACATGTCATTGTGTGGTTGCGTATACTGACTAATATACAAGCAGCATTTTCCTTCCTGTTTGACCACGTGCTCCCCAGGCCACTAAACCCAATTAGACAGGCACTACTTAGCCAAAAGCCAACCACTAGCGCCCCCACCTCTCAACGCCATGTGCTATATAAGTACCGAAGTGCTGCGAGCACGTTGCTGGAGTTTTGTCTGGACGGTTGTATAACCTTAAATTCACATGGATGTACGTTGCGAATATTTTCGGCGCAATCTGTTAGGCTATGATTGCTCATTCACAATTCATTGCGTGAAGTACCGGGAATAGGATTGTTTTTTAGAAGTCTCAATTTCAGTATGATCAAAACATCTTGGAACTCTACGCGTAACTAAAGATGCGTCAGCACAATACTGTTATAAATCTTAAAAAACAATGTCGCACACAAACTCAAAAAAGTACCCATGGCTTGCGTAACTGAAGCGATTCTTCAAGCCTCATGGGTTGATTAACATAAGGAGGAGCTTCCACCCCCCTTCTGTTTAAACTGTAGCATAACAGGGTTATCGCCTTTCAACAGCAACAGTAAACTATAAAGCTTTGACATGGAGCTGGATAATAGGATTTGAAATGAACACCGAATTTGCTCGCTCGCACAGTTCTGTAGCACAGCGATGTACATATTTCATGCATGTGTGCAAACTGTGTTCAAATTAGTTGAAAACTGTTGCTTACGCTGTGCGCTCGTGCGTCTGTCTGTGAGAGAGAGAGAGAAATATATAGCTCAAAAATCCGGATATGTTTTACTGAAGCTCAGAGACCCCGTCAGTTGATCAGCAGTGCGGCCTTCCGCTGTCTGCTTGAGCACGGAAGTAACTGGCCGTACACACTGAGTAGAAAGCCTACATCCAACCGTCGTTGACAATGTCAGTATTCCACAGTGTGTCATGACGCCTAATTACCTAGAAAAAGGAGTAAAACATGATAGAAAATGTTGCCAGCCAGCTTATCCACTTCATATTGCAAAGCTAGCTGGAGCTTGGAGTAAGGGTTGCTGAATTGCCGTTCGCAACCCCCGTGCCTTGTGTTGCTCGCAAGAGGAAGACAAGGTTAGCCTACGAAAAATCAAAAATATCAATTCATTATCTTGGAATTATTAGGATGCCACCAGCCTATATACTTCCATATTCGTAACCGCCCTTCGTGATCTTTGGTGCAGGCTTCTTACTTGTCATGTGCGTCGGCCAACAATGGAGCACCGGCTTCATTGTCACAGACTTCACCCTTCTCATCTACGTGGGACAGGTTCGCCTCACGTAGTGAAAGAGTTGACTCCGGTGAAGCGCGTTGCTCATGGAAAGATGGCGACCGGTCAAAAGAAGCCGTTCCAGTCCAGGGGGTGATGGCCTTGATCCGTCCACTTAGTTTTCAACCGCAAGTATTCGGAGGCGGCCTGCAGTGGCGTGGTCCAAGCACTTACGCGATGTATTGCGTGCAGCAAGATAAGGACGGTGGCAAGGATCGGCATGCCCTGAGCATGTTCTGCTATCCGGAGGAAGACACGGCGGAAGTGGTGCTCCGACCCAAGCCTCCCTTCCTAACTGCGCAACCTGCTCCACATACTCGTGGCCTACGTGGGCGACGTCGGCTCAGCCGTTGGGCACCTCCTCCTCCTGCTGCCCCGCATTCCTGCTCTGGTGGCATCATTGTTATGTTGTCGATGCTTTCACTCTCCGGGGCGGATGCTCTTCGAGCATGGCGTTGATATGATTCTTTAAAATACTTTTGTAAGAAGAAACATTTTATAATATTTACAATAAAGGAGCTATTTATTTTCCAATCGCATTCTTCGAGTATGTCGTAATCCTATCGTGTGAAGAGATGTCATTTGAAGTTGCGCCGAATGGCCAGCTGTCTTACCCCCAGAATCACGAGCCCCTCAAAAAAAAAAACGAGTACTATTGGAGCGACTCCACTGCGCGTCGCTGTCATGTGCATGAAGCTGTCGTCCTACTTTATGGTTGTCACAGCATTTATTAGACATCCGGTGGATTGTCAATCTGATTTAAAAGAGTATTTTGCGGTCGCGATTGGGAACAAATTTTACACTTGCATGGAGTTCGTTTAAATCGC
The DNA here is from genome assembly GCF_038994185.2 of Dermacentor albipictus. NCBI lineage: Eukaryota > Metazoa > Arthropoda > Arachnida > Ixodida > Ixodidae > Dermacentor > Dermacentor albipictus. The sequence goes on along the minus strand of NW_027225576.1, from coordinate 5,004,595 downwards.
ATTAAGAGGCGCATCGCTAGGTGCATCCATTTCCTTGTAGATAAATAAATTTTGACACATGGTCCCTCTGAAGTCTTGCTGCATACTTTGGATTGTCTATATTTCTATCATTATACAAAAGCTCCTATTCTAATACAGTTTTGAGTTACAGTTGAGTGAGCCAGACACTAAAATATTGGGATTTTACGTGAAAAAATGCAATGTGATTGTGACGAACACCGAAGAACGAAAGTAAGGCGCGACGCACTTTCGTACGCCGTGTCATGTGGCAAGACAATATCGTTGCGTCTGGAATGCTTTCGTCAAGGACGTTCACCTTGATGCCAATGGTAATATTGACGGTTTTTTCTTTTTTTTCAGCAATGAAGCGCGCGGGTAGGAATCGATAGCAAAGCTCTAACGAACTGCTACGGTGTTCATGCCGGTAAAAGAGGCACATAGGAGTCTGACGGTGGAAAGTTTATCGAGGTGCTGGCCAAGGAGGAAACGGAGAAACTGCACAATTGACAGAAAACGCATCTTTCTTTACCTCTACCATTTTCCCGTTGGCACAGTACAACGCCCATGCCTCGCTCACTAGCATCGCACTGAACAACGAACCCTTTTGTGCAGTCTGGCGATCGTAGCACAGGCTGGCTTGTTAGGGCGCTCTTTAGGGCGCTAAAAGCTATTTCCTTTGTCTCGTCCCAGACGACTGTTTGGGGCTCTGTTTTTCTTAGAGCATCCGTCAGGGGAGCCGCGATATCAGAGTACCTGGGGATGTACCTCTGATAGTAGCCGGCGACACCTAAGAACGACCGAATATCGGTCTTCGTGCGCGGTTGCGGGAAGTCTCGCACAGCGGCTACCTTTATTTCAGAGGGGCGGCGACGACCCCGTCCAATCACGTGACCGAGGTAGACAACCTCGGCCTGTGCTAACTGGCACTTGGGAGCCTTGACTGTCAAGCCCGCTTCGCGCAGGCGAGTTAGCACTGCCCGCAAGTGTGCCATATGCTCAGACCAGGATGCGGAGAATATCGCTACGTCGTCTAAATACGGTAAAGCGAATTCTTCCTGTCCCCGCAACACTTTGTCCATGAGGCTTGAAAAGCAGTATGGCGCGTTCTTCAAACCAAAACTCAAAACTTTAGGACGGAATGTTCCCATTCGTGAAATGAACGCCGCATACCTACTAGCCTCTTCTGTAAGTGGAACCTGCCAATAACCCCTGACAAGATCTAGGGTGGAAATAAACTGAGCGCTACTAACTTTCTCAAGGCGCTCCTCGATGTTAGGGATCGGATAAATTTGATCCTTAGTGATGGAATTAAGCCTGCGGTAGTCGACGCAAGGACGAGGTTCCTTGCCCGGTACCCCAACTAAAATCAAAGGAGAGGTATAATCACTCTCACCCGCCTCAATAACACCGAGCTGTAGCATTTTCTTTACCTCAACCTCCATAATATCGCGCTGGCGGGGTGACACCCGGTACGCCTTGGATCGTACTGGCTCTGGGGAGGTAAGTTCTATTTCATGAGTAAGAACAGAAGTCCTACCAGGCCTCTCAGAGAACTGACCTTGAAACTCTTGTAAGAGCTGGTGTAGTTCGGTTTTCTGCTCAGGCGACAGCGGTGCTTTACTGATTAAGTCACTAATGACTTGATCGGTGTCTTCCCTGTTCGTCACTGAGCCTAGTCCCGGAAGCTCGACCGGAATTAAGCTCTTCGGGAACGTTTACCATCATACACACCACTGCTTCCCGTTGACTATAGGGTTTGAGCAGATTACAGTGGTAAACTTGCTGTGCTTTCCGTTTTCCTGGCAGACTCACCACGTAGTTAACGTCCGACAGTTTTTGAACAATCCGTGCTGGGCCCTCCCACTGCACGTCGAGTTTGTTTTTTAGCGATGTACGCAATATCATGACCTCATCGCCCACCTCAAAACGACGGGCCCTGGCTGTCCGATCATAATAAACCTTGGCCCTCTGCTGGGCCTTTGCGATTCCTTCACCTGACAACTCCTGTGCCCTTCTTAAGTGTTCGAGGAGCCTAAGCACGTACTCCACCACGACTGGGTCGTCGCCCCTGCCTTCCCACGATTCTCGAAGCATGCGAAGCGGAGACCGCAGCGAGCGACCGTACACCAGCTCAGCTGGCCGTAGCCCGTAGCCGCATGCGGCGCGGTCCTCAATGCAAACATCACCCCAGGCAGACACAGCTCCCAGTCAGTTTGTTGTTCAAAACACAATGCTCTCAACACGCGCTCCATGACGGAGTGGAGCTTCTCAAGGGAATTCGACTGGGGGTGGTGCACTGAGCTGTGTAACAGCTTTACCCCGCACCTTTCGAGAAAAGCTGTCGTCAAAGCGCTCGTAAACACCGTGCCCTGATCTGACTGGATTTCCGCAGGAAAACCAACTCGCGCAAATATGGACAGTAGTGCGCTGACTATCTCAACTGAGCTGAGTTCTTTAAGCGGCACTGCTTCAGGGAACTTTGTCGCTGGGCAGATCACAGTCAAAATGAGTCTGTACCCCGTGGTTGTTACCGGCAGAGGTCCCACTGTATCAATAACGAGCCGTCTAAAAGGCTCCGTAATTATAGGTACCAACTTCAACGGCGCCCTCGATTTGTCCCCTGGTTTGCCCACCCGCTGACAGGTGTCACATGTCCTCGCAAAGTGGTCTGCGTCCCGAAAACACCCTGGCCAATAGTACTTTTGCAAGAGACGGTCCTTAGTTTTCTTAACTCCTAGGTGTCCGGACCACGAACCCCCGTGCGACAAGCGCAACAGATCCTGACGATAGCATTGAGGCACGATCAGCTGATCGAACTCCACTCCCCTGCGGTCTAGATACTTCCGGTACAGGACCCCACCTCTTTCCACGAAGCGAGCATTTTTCTTTGCGATACCTTCTTTGACAATGCAGCGTATGTTTTCTAGGCTGCCATCCTTTTTTTGCTCGGCTATCAAAGCCGACCGGCTGACTTTTAGTAACCTATTAAGTCCGTCTGACGTAGGCGCGATGAGCAAATCTGCAGATAGCTCTTCTAACTTTCCCGTGTCGGGCATTTCCTCTCCAGTATCTGGTGCCTTCAACGCTCCAGGCTCAATTTTATTCAGTTCGGACGTGCTCTGAATATCAGCTTGCTGCGCCTCTGACCCTTTCTCATTGTTCGACAACGTCGGCCCCGCAACTACCGCCTTTGCAGCGAGCTCCCGAACCTTCGATCTGGTTAAGGCCTGAACGCTAGCCTCACCAAACAAAAGCCCCTTCTCGCGCAGGAGGTGATCGGACCTGTTCGAAAATAGGTACGGGTACTGGGGGGGGGGGGGGCAGCATAGATGACACTGCGGCCTCCGTCTCAAGTGCTCCGAAAGGTCCTTCAATAAGCACTTTTGCTACGGGCAGACACACGCTATGAGCTTCCACGGCTTGCTTGATCCATGCGCACTCGCCCGTGAACATATTGGGTTCTACGTAAGAGGGGTGAACTACATCCATTGTAGCTGCGGAATAGCGAAGCACTCGGCACTCTTTCCCGTTCACGAGGAGGTCTCGCATGTAAGGCTCGAGAAGCTTCATGTTCTCGTCAGTGCTGCATAATGACAAAAACACGACTTTTGTTTTCGTTTCTGGACACTGCGCCGAAAAGTGACCCGGCTTCTGGCACGTATAACACACGCGCGCTTGCTTCATCTCGAACCGCTTTCTGCGTTCGGCTTCGGCTGCCGCCGTCTCCTTCCGTTCGGTCGGACTGCTTTCACTCGCATCCGCACTACTTGGGTCCCCCTTTGCTCTCATGGGTGTGAACTTCGGCCTCTCAAACTTGGAGCCTAATTCACCCTTTTGACCGTCCTTAGCTCCGCGAGCCCGACGCGTCACAAACTCTTCGGCTAGCTCGGCGGCTTTAGCCACCGTACTAACGTCTGGCCTATCCAAGACCCAGTACCGCACATTCTCAGGTAACCGACTATAAAACTGTTCCAGCCCGAAACACTGCGGAACTTTATCGTGGTCACCAAACGCTTTCTCTTCTTTGAGCCACTCCTGCATGTTTGACATAAGCCTGTAGGCAAACTCTGTATATGACTCACTTTTACCTTTCTCATTTTCCCGAAACTTCCGACGGAACGCCTCCGCTGACAGCCTGTACTTTTATGGCAGACTCGATTTCACTTTGTCGAAATCCTCTGCCTCCTCTCTCTTCAAGCGAGCGACTACGTCGGCCGCCTCGCCGGGTAACAAAGTGAGCAAGCGCTGTGGCCACATTTCCCGAGAGAACCCCTGCTTCTCGCACGTTCGCCCAAAGTTAACCAGGAACAAACCAATGTCCTCTCCAAGCTTAAACGGCCGCATCAGGTCAGTCATTTTGAACAATACTCGTTCTCCTGCACCTAGTGCCTGACTTCCATTACAAGCGCGTTCCATCTCTATCTCGAGACGCTTCATTTCCAAAGCATGTTGACGGTCGCGCTCTTCTTTACGTTCGCGCTCATCTTTCTCTTTTTACTCTTTAAGTTCGCGCTCCTGTCTTTTTGCCCTCTCCTCAATGGTCTCAAGGCATTCCGACAGCTCGTCATCCTCAGCTTCTAACTCAAGAATAGCCCTTAGCAGTTCTGGTTTTCTGAGTTTGTCTGAGACATCCAGGCACAACTCTCTTGCAAGCTCCAGCAATTTCGGTTTGCGCAACGACTTCAAATCCATGGCTGCTCTGAATGCTGCTTTCTCTACTGCCTACTATTGTCTTGCCGCAAACTAATCCGGCAGCAACGACAACCACAATTACCAGCTCTGTTTCTGACACTAACAAAAGCCTGGCAAAACTCAGAAGAAGAAAATCCCGCACTCACCAAACCTCGCAACCAAGAATTCAGTGCAGTCGTTCCGCTACACGCAACCAGTCATCACACAGAGCTCGTTGCACTGCTCCCGGATGGTCGTTGTGCTGCTCAGCATACAGTCAACTGCATATCTTCGCTGCTGGCTTCCGTTGTCGCGATCTCACCGCTGGCAGCCAGTTGTTGCATCTGGGTCGCAAGCCCCAAAGGTAGCGTTGGCCTGGCAGCCTGGGGCACAGCTGGAAGCATCCGAAGGTCCTGGCAAAGGATGAGTCGACAGCTAACAGAACAACTTGTTTATTGTAGCATCGCAAAAGAGCGGCCGGTCAGGTCGACCGAAGTGGAGAGACGGGAGAGCACGTTACTCGACGGAAGAAATCGGAGCCTCTCTCGGCGTCCGGGGCGCGCATTTACATTCGCTCTCCAGTGCAGCCGGTCGACTGCAGCGCCGCCCCCGCGGCGCCAACGGGAACTACATATCTAGGTAACTTTTCGCCCTAGGGGAGCCTAGGTCCAATGCTAGGTCCCTAGTTGTCGTGTGAAAAACGCACCTAGCTCCTGAAACGCCCTAGTCCCCATGCGCGCGCGTCCGGGGCCCATAGAGATATGCCGACTCTCCGGAGCCACAGGGTGGGCCGTGCACGCAAGCAGCACGACCACGCACGAAAGCGATACAAGGTGGAACACCGCGTGTTACGGCAATCGAAGCTGTGTGTGTGTGATGCGCTTGGTGTGTGCAAAGAGCAATTGAAGTTGCGTGTGTGACGAATGTGCATGCGTAAATAGCACGACCACGAACGAAGGTGGAACATCGCGTTTTGGCGTTTGGTGCGTGGAAAGAGCAATCGAGTTGCGTGTGTGACGCGTCTGTTCGCGCAAACAGCACGACCACGAACGAAGCGATGCAAGGTGGAACAGCGCGTGTTGCACAATCTAGTTGTGTGGGTGCGTTTGTGATGTGCAAAGAGCACGACGACGATCGTCTTCGAACTGCGCCAGAGCAAACCGATTGTTGGGTTCTACATACGTATTGAACGTGCGTTAAAACTAGAAAAGCACGGGATTGCGACGCAACCAGCCGCGGTGTATAGGACTGTACGTACGTACGTACGTTTTTGTAATGTCAATCTTAAAAGGACGATGGCATTTCTGCACCGGCGGAGAAGTGGGAAATCGTGATTAAATTTGGCCGATCATTGTCAAAAGCAAAGGCTTACCCTTAATTAGGGGTTATCCCCTTCCTTCTACTGAAACTGCAGCCTCTAGTAGTCTTCATGCTCTATTGTAATCATGACACCATACGACGATACCCTCTGACGTGGGGCCCAGACTACTGGAGAGATGGTTGATCAAGCTTGCTCAATAAACTTGACCTTTTGTTCTTTGATTATGCTACAGTGCTAGAGAGTAGTTTCTTGCTATTAGTAAACAGGCAAGACAACAAAGCATTGCTACTCTACTCCTGTTGTGCCTCTTCAGTCAATGACACTAGAGGGGAAAGGAATCGAGATCCAAGCCAAGGGGCAAATTGTGTTTAGTCAGTCTTAAACACCCTTAACTCAATGTTTTAGATGCCTGTGTGGTTGTTACCTTGTCCAGTGAAACTTCTTACCATCCCCAAAATGTGCATAGCACCAGAGGTATAGTTTGACAGCTGTAAGCAGTGCAATTAAGGGAGTGCAGTACCTGTATTGCAGCTTTACACCGGCTAAGATATTGAAGCTTGGGAGTATGTTCATATTTCTCATCTATAGTGTGGCAAGGACTTGTAATCTGCCCTCAAGTTCTGCTGGAGCACAAGCTACTGTTGCTCTTTTGTGCAGCTAGTGTCAGCAGACAAGCTTGCAGTATTGCTAGGTAGAAAAGCACTCAGGCTTCACGACCATCCAAGTCGTAAATGAATAAGTGCATGGCTAGAAGTTGTAAATTGCGAAAAACAGTTCAAATGCCATTGAGCATAGTTGCGCTATTGCAATGTATCCTTCGGAGCATTGTACGAGCCATGGTAGTTCCCACATTGTGTTGAAGTGCCACACCAGTGACATATGATAATGGTGCTAGTGTGATCCAGTGTGGCTGTACTTTGTTCTATAAAAACTTTGCATGTGTTTTAGATTATATTTAGTGCAGTACCTGAAAGGTTATGCGCAGAAGATGATAGTTGACCTTACAGCCATTTTTTCTATACAGTCCTTCACTTTCCATCAAGTTCAGCAAATCATTGAAGCCCCAAAATAACACATTTAATATTGGTACTCAGATTGAACAGTTTCAGTTCTATGTGTATGCTTCAGAGAGCTGGACCAAACATCAAGAATGAAAATTTAGCTACCTATTGATGCTGTAGCCGGAACCATTTATCTGCAGCACCCAACTTATCCCGTATTTGACGGATCATGATAGATGTGTGAAGAAGCACGAGTGTTATGCAGAACAGTTTTCAAGAGGTAATGAACCTCTACCATATAATTCATAAATAACTGGAAGGCTTCTCCTAAGGAAATGTTCGTGCTCTGCACTGTAACATTGACAAGTCCCTCCCTAAGATAAGGTGATAAAGAGAGCTGGTTTTATGAATCTGTTGTATTTCCACAATTTTAACATGGTATAAGTGAGGCCCAAGGCATAAATGGGACTGCGTGCTGTTCTGTATGCGTGCTGCGCTTATTGTACAGATCAATAGTAGCCAATCAATAGCCATGTTATTGAAGATGCAAACTGGATCATATCCTAGGGCCAACTCACCGTCAATGAAAACTGTTATACTGGCTTCCTGCACTGTTTATTGGTCATGGACTTCTTTTTGAGGTGCGATTGAAGTCCCTCAATATCTTAAACTATGAATTGCAACTGAGAAAACGTGTCCATTCATTAGGACCACACTTTTTGTATTTAGCTCTCATCATTGTAAACAGCTTCATAATGAGAGGAACCTCAGACGAAATGCTTATTTTTTCCTGGCATCCTTCTTCTGCCTTTTTTGTAAGCACTAACTATGGACATGTAAACAAGGTAATCTTGCATTTATCCTGCCTACAAGTGCCTCTTTTGACATTCATGCCTGTGTTGCCTTTTCAGTGCCACTGAACAGTAATGACGAAAGCATTGTGCGGAAATATGCAAGGTGATCAGGAAATGTAAAATGAGTCATACACCCGAATGTAGCAAACCGTTACAGAGAAAACCCATGCAGGTTTCTCGGAAAGTCTTCACAAACCTACCACATGCTTCAGACTGCTCCTGTGATTCAGATGTCTGCGATAAGACATAAAAGTAGGTTCTCACGGGCCCATCTATTCTCTAGATCATGAAGTCTTCATTCAAGAGAGCCTCACCATGCCGTAACACGAACCCCCGTACTCATAAATGCATCTTAACTTGAAGCCCATGCTTGACTCGATTTAAATGACGCCTGTCGTGAACACACCAAAGGAAACGCAATGAGCATCTTGGGCGCGTTCACACCATGTGTCATTTATATCAAGTCAAGCATGAGCTTCAAGATGTATTGCTGAATACGGCGGTAAGACTTGATAAAGGTTGCTATTCATTATTTCTCCAATGTTTCAGTTTTCTCATCAAGACTATCTAGCTTTTTCTGAATGCTACCAATTTTTGCTTCATTCTCCTTTTCACCACATGTGCTTCATGGAAATCTTTTTCATCTTTCCATCCCTTCTCCTTTCCCATGCTGTTGGCCAACGTGCAGGTGTCGTCTATGCGCTAGACAGTTACGATGTGGTCAGCAGGCTTTGGATTTCTCTGTCAACCAATTTCTCTCTTTGCTTTTGTGATCAAGTCTGCCTGACCCTTAGATTGCTGTAGACAATGAAAACAAAGCCTTTTTTTTTCACGAAATGGGCAAGCACTTGCATCTCTTGCAAAGGATCTTCCAGTAAAGTTTCTCGTTCCTGCAATTACACTGAACATGCACGTCCATTATAATTTTTATGTATCTGAAACGCACCGCCAGAAAGAGTAACAAAAAGCAGCTATATTTTCAGATAACACTTGTGGCTAAGAAAGCAAACCAAGACCAATTATGGATGGTCTCCATTTTTTTTTCTTTTTCAACATGCAAGGAGCATTGTGCACACAACTCACAAGCATAAAGGCAGCACGTATGAGCCATGATGCCTCAATGGCGCCCATGTCTGATCACCCAAAAGAAGGCAGGCCAAACATAAAACTTGTTTTTTGGAAATTCCGTTTATTATAGCTAAAATTTTATCTTGAAAACACAAAAAGTAGTCTTCATTTCAAGACCGTGCAACCTCTGGCTGTATTTTGCAGAGCATGAAAACATGAAAATATACTAAATTGAAATGGCAACAGCAAAGAAACACTGGCTTCCATCTTCTGGAATGCAGAAGAGAGTGACACTGTACATGGTAATCCAAAGTATGGACCCAACTTGGTCGTAGCATACGTGCTCTGTGCTGATGTAACTTTAATTAGAACTGAAGTGTGGCATCCACTACTCGCCTGTGTCGTCAAAGGCCATTTCATGTTGCCAAACATTCTTTATCCGCTACCTGAAAAGATTACATTACACCATGAAGATGACAAAGCTCACATGCATTAAAGGAAAATTGGTTGGCTATCTTGTCTCCCATACAACTCCGCCAAATACCTGCAATTAGTGTAAGTATGCTAGTTCCTTGCACTGTTTCCCATAACATCTTTGTTGAAGGTACTGGGTAACAATATCTCAATCACTTCACAAACTGTGGTGATTATTGTTAATTTTTAAAGCGAACAGCTTTATTTGCCTCTCGACAGCACATGGCATAATTTGCTTAATGTAAAAGGTTGAAGCAATTCATCGGCATGTGCCTCACAATGTACCTTGCAAAGATTCCTCATTAACAAATATACTGTTTCGAGAGTTTTCATTTCAGTTTGCTGACACAATGACAAGAGACAGGAGGAAAGCTATGAAGCTGCTTGTCTCTCCACACCAAAAGCCAGCACCTATAGACTCTGCTAAAGATGTACTTCTCAAAATCTGGCTACTCCTTGACCAATCTGTGCAAAAATGTTAAATACGTGAGTCAGAAGTTATGTCAATCAGGCTGCTGCCACTCAAAGGGCAAAGCTCCTTGAAACAGCAAAGCTCAAAAAAGAAGGAAAGAAGAGCACGTGTGAATGTTTCATGCTTTATAATGTAGAATAAAGATTTCACCAATGCCAGGAATGACACGCATCAGTGCCAGCAGGAACATCGTCTTGAGAATGGCTCCTTGATTTGGATTACATATTTCAACTAACAATTCTGCTGTATCGATTTACAGGTTGTATTTATGAAATCAGCAGCAATTCTGCTCGTACAGTTTGAGAAATACGCTAAAATTGACGCATGGTTCTTTCACATAAGAATTTGAAGGATAAATTCTAGGAAGCTTTACAAAGGCAGAAACAGTGTTCGAAGGTGTCAGAATGAGGGCCATGAAATGAGGTCCTTGACTAACCGAACAGTGCCACTGCTGCAGACATATTAAGCATGAAATGCTCATAGCTCCTGTTGTCAGCCACCTTCAATGAACCAAAAGCCAGAGCCATTATTCTGGCACTCAAACCAGCTCATCCGGGCAAACAGTCAAGACTGCAATAAATATGCTAGTTACTTCCCAAACATGTTACAAAAAATATTGCTTCCGAGTTCTAAATATTTGCTCACAATATCACTCAAGCTGTAACTTCTAGTACGCTGAAGTTTTATTTGTCGCTTCTAATAGCGACGTTCAGAGGCAGATACAAGGCACTGTACACTTGATTGTCATTTTTTGGCACTGAGACACAGTTGCTTGTGCTCTTTTCAATGCCAGCAGTCTGCGAGGTCCACGGCACATATGGTGGACCGAGACGAGACTTGCAATGGGGTTCTGTCTTTGACAGGAAACTTGCTTCCATATGGACCAGTGTACAGTTGCGTGATGCAGTGGGGTGGGGTGTGCCGTTGCGAATGTGCGCTACACCCATTTTAAGATTGTGGCTAGTATCATCTACAATCAATCTGCTTTGTCGGCAGCCATTTCATGCTTACATCTACTCTCGATTACAGGAGAGCCAGTATTTTTTAGTGTCACCAGAACAGCCTGAAAATGCTCATACAAAATTCTCCAAAGAGTGCAAGCGCTTCCGAGCTTTTTTAGTCTGTACATTCCAGCTATCTGAAATGAATCCAAGAAAGTAGTGGATGTTAAGGATATGATCATAGAGCTATGGCATATTACTTCGAGGTAGATGAAGTGGTACACGAAGGTGTCCTGTGTATTCTATTTCAGTGATAACATCATAGTGAACTGCTGGATAGTGATCAGAAGAGATGCCGCGCTAGTGCGGCCAGCATCAAGTGCAATCAAAACGCGGCTTTGCTGTTGTTCAAAGCAGATATTGCATTCGCCCTACAGTAGAAAGAAAACGATGCAACACCTTCAAGAAGGCAGTCCCCAAACAGTGAAAAAAAAAAAAAGGTTGGAGGACACTTAGGCTGCGCCTTTAAGAGTGGAACACGATAGCATTAAAAGAGCCGTGGCTGCTTCTCACGCTTCCGGGCAGCTGCAGCTTATGCTTCTGTAATGTTTCCCTGGAAATGCTGGTGGCAAACGCTATGCACGAAGGCGAGCTTTCTGGGGCGTGCCACTCCTACGACAGACCTGAAATGGCAGCTGGAAAAGGGGTTTGTGTTTGAGTTTCCGCGCAACAGAATTATGTTTTCTCGCATATTCAAATTACAATCCAACGCTATCATGTCTCAAAGTTGTGTGCAAGTCACATTTTATGAATTTTTGACACATCCTACTTTGAAAATTTTAATTAGTTCAGTAACGCCTATATGCCACATCGAGGGCCTGCATGAATCAGGATGCACGGTTCGAAATTAATTTTCTCATATGGAAAAGGTCACCAACACCACTGCTGGATTTTCAGCGACACGGGGCCCTGAACGCTATGGCTGTTAATACTATTGTGGATCAGTTCCAGGCCAACAACACATGTGCCATGCACACACAAAAAAAAAAGCAGATGCACGTGGGCACTTCCCAAACATTTTTTTACAATAAAGGCAGAGGAAAAGCCTTCGCTGCTAAGGCATCAGATGAGTAATGTGTAAAACATGCAATATAAAGCTTAATTGTACACCCGACGACTACATTGTAACGTAGATTGGAGACAGAGTCTTGCAAAATATACGCTTCTCTTTAATGACGGGCCAGAACAAGAGCGTGCAGCTTACGCACTTCATCGTCTTTCGTGGCACCGACCTTTGCGCGCGCCGTCCTGCGGTGCGGGAGCCCCACATCTTTGTGTCAATTGCCTCCCATGAGAAGAGCGACCGTACTCAGTTGCGTCAAAAAGTTATTTCAGCTACATAAGAAATGGAGCTCCTCAGGTGCATCTCAGCATTCAGGTATGCGCATAGTATGGTTTCATGCGCACTACACGAACAGCTTCAGCGGGAGGACGACGACGGAGTGAACTGGGGTCAGAATTGCAGGGGACCACTTCGTAGGTCACGTCACTGAGGCGGCGTGTAACCTTGTAGGGACCAAAATAACGGCGGATCAACTTTTCTGAGAGTCCACGGTGGCGGACGGGTGTCCAGACCCACACGCAGCCGCCGGTATTGTAATGGATGTCGCGTCGACCCTGGTTGTATCGAAGGGTGGCGGTATGCTGTTGGCTCCGGATCGCTACCCAGCAAGCTGGCGTGCCTCTTCGGCTCTTTGTACGACCTCTTCTACGTGTTCACTGGTCGGGCTATTATCAGCCATAGGTAGCATGGCGTCAAGTGTTGACCTGACGTGGCGCCCATATACAAGTTCGAACAGCGTAAACTGTGTAGTCTCCTGTACAGCAGCGTTACACCTGAAAGTCACATAGGGCAAGATCGCGTCCCACGTCTTGTGCTCTACGTCGACATACGTGGAGAGCATATCAGCCAGTGTTCTGTTCAGACGTTCCATTATTCCATTGGTTTGAGGGTGATATGCAGTGTTCTTGCGGTGAAAGCTATGCATCAGCTGCAGAACATCCTGCATAAGTTCCGCTGTAAATGCTGTACCGCGGTCAGTGATGAGAACAGACGGTGCACCATGTCGTAGGACGATGTGGCGTACAAAGAACTTGGCCACTTCATATAAATTTACTTGCGAAATAGCTTCGGTTTCGGCATACCAGGTTAAGTAGTCGGTAGCAACGACTATCCATCTGTTGCGCGAAGAGGTCACTGGGAATGGCCCAAGTAGATCCATTCCTATTTGTTGGAACGGTGCTTGAGGAAGGTCCACAGGATGGAGAAAGCCAGTTGGTTTAACTGGTGCTTTCTTGCGGCGCTGACAATCATGACAGGTCTTCATGTACCGTTGCACAGAAGAATAAAGCCGAGGCCAGTAATACTTCTGTCGTATCCTTGCCTAAAGTCTTGGCGAATCCCAGGTGTCCCGCGCATGGCTCATGATGGCAGGCTCGCAAAATGTCGTGGCGTAGCGCCGATGGCACGACAAGGAGGTACGTATTGGGGCTGCTTCCGCCATTTTAACGCGATAGCGTTAAGGAGCTCGTGTCGCAGAAAAGCCGGTGTCGTCGGTGTCGGCGTCGGCGTTTGCGGCGTTGACCGTGAGCGATAAATCACGGCAGGCGCTTCATAAATAAAAAGCAACTTCCAAGATTGGCCCGGCGGGAATCGAACCAGGGTCTCCGGAGTGTGAGGCGGAGACGCTACCACTCAGCCACGAGTTCGATGCTTCCAAGCGGTGCAAACGCGCCTCTAGTGAATGCGGTGTTGCCTTCGAAACGAGCCGTGGAAAGTTATACTGCGGTGTATATCGGTAATTATGACCATGTAACGTACAGAAGTCACAATTACACGAGTTGCGAAGTGCGTTTCCGCTGCATTTCTTCTGCGCTTTCCGCACACGCAGAGCCATCTTGCGGCAAACACAGAAGACCCCCTCCTCTCAATGTACGGCACTGCCCCGACAGGAGGCGCGCCGCGCGCGCATTGGGACCGCTGCCAGGCGCGTCGCGGGACTCCCTCTCCCCTGACGACGCTTCGCCGTGCTCCCGGTTTAGATTACTATCTATCTCTCTGCCCGTGCCGATTGCGACGTTTGGCTGGCGTAGATCGTTTCCCCTCCGAGACACCGAGTTCTTTGGTTCGTTTCGTTCGCTCAGGCGCACGTTTCGTTGCCGCGCCGAACGCTGCGTTGCTCGACGCTCACCGCGTGATAGGTGGGCGCTAAGTCCGATGCGGGGCGCATCGTAAGTGATTGCTGTGCCGTAGCGCATTGTCTTATACCCCTTGGCGGGTCGACGGGAACGCTGTCGCGTCCCACTCTTGAAGGCGAAGCTTAAGCGTCCTCCAATTTTTCTCCTGTAAAGGACGTTGTTGTGCAAGTAGTATGATGATAAGCCGCGCATGAGCAAGCAGGGTAAAACACCTTCAACTCCTTGGAGGTGTTCGATCCGCGGCAGCAGCTCAGCGTCAGTGCGCTGGTGCTCAGCCATCTTTATGGCGTCGATAACTAATGCAGCGACAACTGGCAAGTCATGGTCAGGGTCCAATGAGGTCGTAGGGAGTGGTGCACGTGACAAACAGTCAGCGTCATTGTGCTTCCTGCCAGAACAGTAGACAACTGTAATATCATACTCTTGTAAGCGAAGGCTAATGGGCTAGTTTGCCTGAAGGATCCTTGAGGTTGGCAAGCCAGCAGAGGGCGTGGTTGATCGCTGACAGCGTTAAAGGGTCTACCGTACAAGTAGGGTCAGAATTTACCAATTGCCCACACAACCGCTAAGCATTCTTTTTCAGTGGTTGAGTAGTTTTTCTCAGCCTTGGTGAGACTGCGGCTTGCATAAGCAACGGGGCATTCTGCACCAGCTTGCCACTGCATAAGCGCCGAGACTCGCATTGCTGGCATCAGTATGGATTTCAGTGTCAGCGTCTTCGTTGAAATGAGCAAGTATCAAGGCCTCTTGCAAACGCTTTCGCAATTCATTGAACGACTGCTGCTGCTCGTCCGCCCAAATGAAAGGCGCATCATCGCATGTAAGCCCTGTCAGAGGCTCAGCAATTCTCGAGAAGCCCTTGACGAAGCGCCCATAATATGCGCACAAACTAAGGAAGCGTTGGACAGCCTTCTTGTCTGTGGGTGGTGAAAACTAACTTGTCGGGGTCTGGTCGGACGCCTTGAGGACCAACGACATGGCCAAAAAATTTGAGCTCTTGGAACCGAAAGTAGCATTTTTCAGGCTTGATGGTGAGGCCAGCAGTATGGATCGCAGTGAGGACACCCTCGAGTCATGCGAAATGTTCGTCATACGTGCTCGAGAACACAATGACATCGTCCAAGTATACGACGCAGGTTTGCCATTTGAGTTCAGCAAGCACGGTATCCATCGTCCGCTGAAAGGTGGCAGGTGCGAAACAGAGACCGAAGGGGAGAACTTTGAACTCATAAAGCCCATGAGGTGTCACAAATGCTGTTTTTTCAGGACCCTGTTCATCAACTTCGATTTGCTAATATCCCGATTTAAGATCCAACGAAGAAAAAAACTTGGCATGTTGTAGACGATCCAATGCGTCGTCGATGCGTAGCAATGAATGAACATCACGCTTGGTGACACGGTTCAACTTTCTGTAATCTCCACAGAAGCATAGTGTGTTGTCTTTCTTTCTAACACTACAGGGGAGGCCCACGGGCTGGTGGATGGCTGGATCACGTCGTCTTGGAGCATCTCTTTCACCTGATGCTTGATCGCTTGCCTTTCCACTGGAGACCCTCTGTAAGGATGCTGACGGACAGGACGTGCAGACTCGTCCGTAATAATGCGGTGCTTTGTGATGGACTTGCACCGCACTTTGGATGACGTTGAAAAACAGTCCACAAATTCATTCGCGAGACTCAGTAGACGGTCTTTCTGGTGGTCTGGCAGAGCGGCGTTAACGTGAATCCATTCTTTTAGGCTGGGGAACCCAGATTGCTGAGACGATGCGGATTCCAATGTGGCAATGTCAGTAACGTTAGTGATTTCGTGAGGAAATGAGCTCAGTTCAGCCATATCGTTCCTCGTGGTACATGCCAATACTCGTTGCTAAAGCTTGTTAGCAAAACAACTGAACATTTGTTTTGCACCTGAAGAAGCCCTTTGGCTATACAAATGTGGCGCTCAAGAAGCAGGGGCATGTTTGCCTCAGCAATTGCTTCGGCGGCGTCCTCCATGTCGCATTGGACAAGGGTAAGCACGCTGCTCTTGGGTGGCAACATGATGTGATCATCAGTTACGCGAAGCGCGATGTCACGGTGGTTGTCATTACTGTTCACTATGGCTTGCGTAGTAGTGAAGCTGACTCTAGACTCTTGCAGGTCGATAATGGCACCGTTCGCCTGAAGGAAATCCATGCCGAGTATAAGGTCCTTTGAACATTCAGGAAGATTCACGAAGTCGCCGATGTACGTGAAGCCCCGAATGTTGACTCGTGCCGTGCACCGACCCATTGGAGTTATGAGATGCCCTCCAGCAGCACGAATCTGAGTTTCGGTCCATTGCGTGGAAACTTTGTTCAGTAGAAGCGCGAGATTCTGGCTCATAACAGACGTGTCCGCACCCTTGTCGATTAACGCCATGACCTCGTGGTCATCTGTGGTAACTGGTATGTCGCAGGATACTGACACGGAAGTACACTGCTTTCTCTGTGTCTAAATTACGTCATATAGCGGTCGTTGCAGTGGAGGATCTTCAGCGTTCGCAACATCAGCGACCTCACCTCTGCAGGTCGCTGGACTCAGTTTTCCTGGGAGGCTGGGCTGAGTGAGCGACGTCTCGTTGCTCTCAGCTTGAATAGGGGCTGGAAGACCTGTTGCGGGCGGGTGACGGTGACCGGGGTTCACGGAATCGTGGGGCAAACGAGGTCCAGGCATCTGCGAGGTATGCTTCAATCTCCAGGGCGCATTCACCATTGCGCGGACACGGCGCATTCAGTGAAAATTCACGGAGCCCAGCTCGTTGGTATGGACATGCCCTGTAGAGGTGATCGGCTTCACCGCAATGAAAACACAAGGGCCTCCGGTCTGCGGAGCGCCATACGTCGCCCTTGCGAGGTGGGTGTGTTTCAGCCATGAATGGTGTGCAACGAGGCGAGTGGCTTGTTCAACAGCGCGCACACCAAGAAGGTCCAGGACGTCGCTCACATCGCAAAAAATCGGGGACAACGAACTTCGTGCAGCTTCCGTATACGACATGCGAGCTTGTGGCTGCCGTACCTTGTGCTGTGATGTCTCGCTTCGCTCTGGGACTTGGACTGCCTGCCTGATTTCCTTCCGGACGACCTCAGCCAGAGCAGGTCGCTGTACCAATGCTGGAGCCACATGAAGCTTTTGAAGCTCTTCTTGAACGATAAGCCTAATGAGCTCCCACAAGGCATTGATATTGTCCAGGGATATAGCGAGAGAGCCACGCGATAGGGTCGACACGTCGCGGTTCTGCCTTGTTCGCTGCTGCAGTGCCTTTTCCATCTATACGGCTTCCGCGAGTAACTCTGCCACAATATTTGGTGGGTTGCGTATTAGGGCACTGAATAACTCTAGCTCGACACAGCGCATCAAATTCCTTAGCTTCTTTTCTTCCGGCATGGACGGATCCGCGCGTCGGAAAAGTCGGCACATATCTTTGAGAAACATTACGACGCTTTCGTTCGGCCTCTGTACTCTCGCCTGAATTGCAGATTCAGCTCACTCATATAATTGCGATCGAGGCTGGCGTATGTGCCGATTAGCTGCCGTTGGAATTCGTCCCATGTCGATAGGGCCCTGCCTCACGCTTCTCAAACCAGGTCCGTGCATAGTCCTTGAGGGCAAAGTAGGCGTTGCGTAGCTTGCGCTCTGTAGTCCAGCCGTTGAATTCTGCGACACGCTCAAAGTGATCGAGCCAGTCCTCTACATCCTCAAAGGTGTCCCCATGGAAGGATGTGGGGATTCGTGGCTGGTTCAGGACGACCTCGGTCGAGGCAGTCGAGAAAGAAGGTGGAACCAATGTATTCATCCTTCTCACTTGATTGCGTAGAGGCTCGTGCTCAGGCGGCAGTCCTTGAAGTCGGCAGCTTTCCGTACCTGCACAGGAGTCAGTTTGACCAGACTTCGTACTGGGCTTGTAGACGGTGTTCGATCTGGGAGTGGTAGCACGTACCCCACACCTCCACCAGAAAAATGTAACGTAGATTGGAGACGGAGTCTTGCAAAATGTATGCTTCTCTTTAATGGCGGGGCAGAAAAAGAGCGTGCCGCTTACGCACTTCGTCTTTCGTGGCGCCGACCTTTGCGCGCGCTGTTTTGCAGTGCAGGAGCCCCACACCTTTGTGTCAATATGCACAAATTGCACGCAGAATTGACGTCGACTTGGGGTGAAGGTCGCTTTCCGAGTTCTGCCTGGTGTTGTCTACAGGCAACAAATGCATTGGTGAAGAAGCTTAAACAAACATTTTTCGTTGTCCTTCACTGTCTTTAGTCTCTGTGTATTTTCTACATATCCACCAAACCTAAATGTTTTCCTTAGGGTTTTTCATGTTTCATCCCTAACAGTTAGTGCCCATTACAGCATTGAAGATGTTTGCATGCTTTTTTCTTCTATGCAAAGCACTTAAAGAAGAGCCATCCTGTCAGCCACCTAGGTCTACTCCTTTTGCTCAACTACATTTTTTAGCCCAATGATGAGAAAGACTTCTCTAGCATACCTGAAGGTCATGAAGAAGTAGAACAGGATTACCGGCTGCGTGAGATATTTGAAGATATACTAATGATTTTTTTTTTCAGACAAGATTCGAAACATGAGTTCCAAATTTATGAGCTTTCTTTTACCATTTTTTATAAGGCTATTGAGTAAAACCATCTTCATCCTCAATTACTGACTGAATTCATCTTTGATAGCAGCAACATTCTTGTATCATATAGCGTGTTGATGTTGGGCAGTGCTTCCACAATAACAGCCTTTAGGAAGTTTTTATCTATGTGTAGCTGTTCGTTAGTCTCCTTCCCAGTAACCCCCACCATACATAGTGGCATGCAGATTGAAGTATTTGGAATTAGGGATGCTACATCGAGGTTGATGTGGCTTCAGAAATTTACCACCGGACACTCGTGAGCCATGCAGATGTTGTGGAAGCAAATAAATTATATAGGGTGGTGCCTAATGACATTGTGCCCAAAAAGCTTTACTATGTCACCTGGGGCTGCTCGGCTAAGGCCATAATTGGCTTTTGAGGGTTCCCACTCGTATCACCCCCTAACTCCTGGAGGAACTCAACCACTTGAATGGCACCTTGCCACAGGCATCAGTTATTTCTTTTTGTTAGAAATGATAATTAGACATTATTTCTTGTCTCACCCTGAAAACAATGTGGTTCGTGACATTTCGAGAAGGTGGTGACCTCCAAGTTACTGTGGTCAGTGTGTAAGGCGACTAGCACAACATAAAGTTACATCTCGTGCATCAGGCAGAATACTGCTATTTCCAAATAAATTTGCTAAATAGGTCACAGAGGTGATTGTGAAGCTGAAGTCGAGTGCTTAGACAGATTGAGAATGTTAATGGTTGTGGAGATTCAAAGCCGCATCTTCAAATACTTTGCGCAGCTTGCATGACAATGTTGAAACTGGAGCCTGTGTCCTGTGCACTAATATTTCACTGTTTTGTATGGCTACCTTTATAGAAGATGAAAGCCAAACTTCTCCAGGTTTAAGACTGGTTTTACGACAGCTATGACAGAGCCAACTCCTTGGTGCACGCTTATGGTAGTGGTGACGAAGCCATCAGGAGCACTCCACACTTTTATGGATTACACAAAAACTGAACAAGCAAGCCCTATGAGCATCATATCCAATTCCTGCAGTAGAGCATACCGTTCAGATATTACGAGTCACAGCTTGGTGTATGGAAAATTGATGCCCAAATTCAGGGTTTTGGCAAATCCCTGAGAAATTACAGAAAGTTCTTGACCACCTTTACAGCACCGTTCCGTTGGTTTCGCTTTAACTGCTCATGCGATTTGGTATCTGGTGTGCCCCAGATCAAACACAATGGTATATGGAGGATATTCATCCAGAACTTATATGTGTTGTTTGTTATATGGTCGAGGTTATCAGTTGGTGCTCGCGAAATGCGAAAACACCCGTGTGCTTAGATTTAGGTGCACGTTAAAGAACCCCAGGTGGTCAAAATTTCCGGAGTCCTCCACTACGGCGTGCCTCATAATCAGAAAGTGGTTTTGGCACGTAAAACCCCATAATTTTTAATTAATCAGTTGGTGCTCAACTAAACAGCAACACAACGAACTCTGCAGTACATTTGAGGGCACCCACTGTGCAAGAGCTGCCATCCACAAAGAGAAATGTAAGTTTGGCATCACAATAATATTCTACTTGGGGCACATGAACAAAAACAAGCTCAAAGCTGTCACAGACATGCCAAGACCATCCTCCAGAACTACTCCTGCTAATGGGCATGACCACCTATCTAGGTTTATTCGCTCCTAACATGACAAACGCTACACCCATTGTCCAGCATGCTGTTTTCAAAGCATGGTTTGTCTGGAACCCACACAGGTTCCAGAATTCTCAAAATGAAAAGAAATACTTTCTTCAGATCCAGTGCTTGGCTGGTGCTCCTCAAAATGAGAGACCAGCTGCTAATCACAGCTGATGCTTTGTGCTGTGGTCTAGTTGCAGTGCTCAGCCAAAAGCAAGACGATGGGCAACATGTTACTAGATACGCCTCAAGATATTTTGCAGAGACAGAATGCCTGGCTATGCCCAGATATAGAAAGAAGTGCTTTCTTTCTTGCAAGCTCGAGATAAATTCTATAAATGGGGCAACATTCTGTTTCCCAGTTTATAAAGTGTGCACATGATTGATGCATTATGAGGCATAATGTACACCTTAGGCAAAGACTTTCCCGCAGCTGATACACTGTGAAGTTCTCATGTGAAGGAGAATAACAGGCACCACAAGGGCCTACCAAGATTGAAGGCTATGCATGCTGCCTCTCCCCACCTTCTTTACAAGAACTGAAGAAAGAACAAGTGCTAGATTAATGCTGCTGCCAACTTTGCATTTTCACTCGAAAGAGCTGGACAAGGTGTTGCAAACTCTGAAAGAATTCTGGCTTTACAAGGACAATGTAGTCCAAGACATTTTGATATTTTGGCAATAAAACCATCGCGCCCAAGAAGCTACAGGAGCTTACCCACCCAGCACTTCTCATTTGAAGGCCACTTTGGAATCAATAAATGCCTAGCAAGACGACAAAGTACTGCATCATAAATACATACAAACAAAAAATGTCTTCAAGTCATGTCGTACATGCTAGCAACACAGGGCTAAGAGAAGGGTGACACTCCTGCAATTGGGATTCTGAGAAAAGCTGTTACAGAAGTTCACTATGGACATATTTTCTATTGGAGGGGTGTGGTGGCTCATCGTCACAAAATACTAGTAAGGGTATCCTGAGCTAGTACTGGCTAGTTTGACAGGACCTGTGGTTGCGACTCAATGCCTCTTTGTTTTCACAAGGCGTGCAATAGTGTAGTGGTCTTGAACTGCAACAAACTGTAGCTTGCAAAAGGGCGCAGCTCGCTGTTTGCAGAATTCATAAGAATTCCAACAAATGGCGTGTAGTCCACGCTACCAACAGCGCAATGATCTCACAGAAGCCACCTAAACTCATCCAAGAACTCCCTTGAGACATCAGGTGATGCCTACAAGACACACGATTATAGACTGAGCCTTCTGAAAAATAGCTTCTCGCTAGTGCAAATGCTTACGAGCCAAAGGCTTAGGACTACACTTCCAGCTACTGCAGACAGCTTCTTTCCACAATTCCCGGACCGGAGGAAAATGAAAGTGCATGAGCAAAAGTGCTGGCAGAAACAGAAAACTTACTCTGATGTTGGGCATGGCATACAAGATCTACCCAATTTGTATCCAGACATTAATGTCCGAGTAGTTGACCTGGAAAATGCAGGCACACTTCAGCAGCCAGGAGATAAGCCCAGGTGATAGTGGATAGACACGGACAAAAGGACCATTCATCTCAAACAGGACACAACGAGTGCCACTGCCTCTGGCTGCATAATCAAGGATTTGATGAAAGTTCGGCTGGTCAGGCATGGAAACAAAACAAAAAAACGTGACCTAAGAAATAATAGTCATACGACTATTATTTGCCGAGCATGCGCAGGAACATAGTCACAAGATTGACTGGAACAATGCCACTGCCGTGGCCAAAGAAAAGAACATGTCATCCCGGCGGCTGCTAGATTCGCTAATCGTTCAATTGACGCCAGCTACGATGAACCGGACACCAGGGACTATGCCTGCCATTCACGCATGTTCATTACGTCACATGCTGGCTACATAGGTGACGATGATTTCCTGTCCAACTCAGTGAACGAGGAACCCTTGTGTAGTTCCGAAACGTCGGGTTATACATCAGACTTGGTCAGTGACCGTGAACCCCCCTTCATGCCTCTGGCTAGGGGAGAAGAACACAAGCAGCTACACGACTGTACCAAAGAGGTTCCGTTTTGTAGAGATCCTGGGCACCAACACCATAGAAGTGGACAATGCATAACACCAGCTAAGCAGTAAGCAACATGACCCTTTTTATACAGGGAAGGATGTGCTACAAAGATGCTCGTACTACTGTAACGCTAATGTGCATGCTTGTAGAAAATGATCACAATAAAAAACTCACCTCCTGCCTAGTGCTCAATGTTGAGGCTACCATTCTTAATCACAATTACTTTATCTCACCTAGCTAACAGTTTGTCAAATCTCAACGAGGTTTTAATAAGAATCTTGTCTCGACTACCCGAAACGCCAGTCTGTGTAGTAGTGTTACACAGTGTTGGGGTTCAAATCTGCCATAATCATGAATCCGAATGAACTTGCCCACATTTCAGTTATTCTGCAAAATTATTTGGGATCACTTCGTTGCTTCTATATGCACTGAGGCAATCACAGCTGTGAAACACATTTAGGTCGTACTGAAGATGTCAAAGACCATGTAACATATGTGCTGAAAGGAGCAATGACAACTTACGTCATTGACAGATGCCATTTAGATGAGCGTTGCTGTGCCAGTAGAAATTGCTGCTTTGACAATGGCTGAACTTGAGACAGAATACCATGAGGCAAAGTGAAAAGTGAACAAAGGTGCATTTTTCAGCTACATCACCTCATTGCTCCAATGCCCATGCATTTGATAATTCATTCATACAATGCGACGGCCTAGGCAAAGCCACGTTTGGATGAACCAATGTCTGCTTTTAAACGTAACAAAATTCCACTTTTTCACGCACTAACGAACAACTGGCAGGTTTGAAGATTTACGAGTGTCAAGAAATATTGAATCTGTCATTCATGTGTTTACACTTTGTCTCATTCTTCGTATGATCAAGTGTATGCTTGAAAGCGCAGACACTACTGCTGGCTTGCTAGCTAAACGCACTTTCAAGTGGCAGCTGGTGATAGAAATCTTCGAGCATTTGTCTATAAAAACGCTCGCGTAGATTTCGCGGTATGCTCATGCCCTTTCAGTGCAATGCACTGCGTGACACCTGCCTGTCAGGCCGAGCAGGAGAGCGCCAAGGGACGAAGCACCAAATTGTTCATTTGGCACTGTAAATACGTATGTCTCTATTATAGTGTGCCTGTACATACACTTCGACGACGGCAATGATGCCACCGCTTGCAACAGTCGGCCAATTTAAAAAACGTGTCACAGCGTTCGCTTTCCATGTGTACAATCTAACACGGCGAGTCTCTTCTTTCATGCGGAAGCAGCCTTCTGGATCTAAAAACATTGATATCGCGAGCGCAACAGAACAAACGGGCGGTAGTGCGCATGAGGTTAAAATCGTAGTCCGCAAAATATGGGCTATAAATAACGGCTCAAACACGTTACTGATGGGTTTCAATTTAAGGCGCGCAGTGCATTTAAAGCGTACTTTCAGCGAGAACTTCAGGCGGCGTGAAAAATGATGCCTAAGCATGCATAAATTACAAAAAAAAATTATGTACGTCCCAGACGAGTTGAAAGTGGTCGCGGCCTTACCTTACCTGTCTATGTGAATGACAGGTGCAGCCTCTGAGCTTCTATACGATCCCTATTCGGTATTGTATTGGGTACAAGAAAGAGTTATTACGCGGAAATATAAGGAACAGCTGGGGATAACCAAAAAAAGCTGAGATGTACCATTGAAGCTCCCATGCTATGCACACATCCACGGAGGAAGGAAACTAAGGAGAGGCCCTACCCCCTCCGCGCGCTAGGAGAAAAGTGTGGCGGAAATTACGTAGAAGGACCTCATTTTTTTGCTGCTTTTTTATTTTTTTAGCTGTATGGCCACGCCTTTTGGGCCACAATGGCGGCGTTGTTCTGATTTTGAGCGCTCGCACGTGTTGCTCTGGTAGGTTTCGTGCCGTGGCAAAGACGCTGTGTGGGCGGGTTTGCGTTAGTCACCGTGTCTTGTTGCGCTGTGTTACCTGCACCGTGCTCTGCCGGATGTTACGCGAGCGCGCACGCTCCGCGCGCGAAACCACGCGCAGCGCGGCATGGTTTCGCGAAAGATGTAAACAAGAGAGGAGGGTGGCACAAAAGGCGGAGCATCGCCATGAGCAACGCCAACTTCCGGCTTCACTTTTGCTTCACAAAGAGTGACGTCAGGGCCTCTCCTTAGTTTCCTTCCTCCGTGCACACATCCCACGGAGGAAGGAAACTAAGGAGAGGCCCTGACGTCACTCTTTGTGAAGCAAAAGTGAAGCCGGAAGTTGGCGTTGCTCATGGCGATGCTCCGCCTTTTGTGCCACCTCCTCTCTTGTTTACGTCTTTCGCGAAACCACGCCGCGCTGCTCGTGGTTTCGCGCGCGGAGCGCGCGCGCTCGCGCAACATCCGGCAGAGCACGGTGCAGGTAACACAGCGCAACAAGACACGGTGACTAACGCAAACCCGCCCACACAGCGTCTTTGCCACGGCACGAAACCTACCAGCAGAGCAACACGTGTGAGCGCTCAAAACCATAACAACGCCGCCATTGTGGCCCAAAAGGCGTGGCCATACAGCAAGAAAAATAAAAAAGCAGCAAAAAAATGAGAACCTACTACGTCATTTCCGCCACACTTTTCTCCTAGCGCGCGGAGGGGGTAGGGCCTCTCCTTAGTTTCCTTCCTCCGTGACACATCCAATTGACAGGAAGCCGCCATGGCACATTTTGACTACCGGAAATAGGTGGCGCTTAGAGCCTTAGAATTAGAGTTGCATTAAAGAATGTTGAAACAGTTTTTCGTTTAAAATATTCTACGTGATGCTTATCTTCATTGCCAGTTTCTGTTTTCGTCCCTTGTACAGAGAATCGCCAACAAAAAGCACAATTTACAAACTGTTTATTATCACGAATAGCAGCGAGAACCGAAACCGAACCCAGGACGACGCGCTCGTTGCGGGTACAATTTGCGGGTACAGCCAGCACATGCGTACAAAGGCGATGCATGCTACATTCATGAGAACAATATCTCGACATCGGTCAATGCTGCACAACATAAGCTTGCAGCTGTAGTTTTCACACATTTTTTACACATGGTACGCTTCGGTTCTTTTCGGATTTACTCTGCGACACATTTCAAACTGTGCCACTACGCACATGCCAACATTTCGTCACAATTTCTTCAAAGCGGCATTTAGTTCATCGAGTACACCGACAAAACATGCGTGGAAACGCTTTCGAGCACCTGTCTCCCCAATCCCCGCCGCCCCCCCCCACTTTTTTTTTCTATACCGCCGCTAATTAATGCACGTCCACATACCTCCACATACAAATTACTCGTGGCGTGTCCCTTATTCACTTACGTACAGTGCTTTACATCGCGGCTAGTCGCGTCGCAATCCCGTGTTTCTCTAGGTTTAACGCCCGTTCAATACCTATGTAGAATCCAACAATCGGTGTGCTCTGGCGCAGTTAGAAGACGATCGTCGTCGCGCTCTTTGCACACCACAAACGCGCCACGCACACACACACAACTAGATTGCGCAAAACGCGCTGTTCCACCTTGCATCGCTACGTTCGTGGTTGTGCTGTTTGCGCACGCCAAAACGCGATGTTCCACCTTCGTTCGTGGTCGTGCTATTTTGCGCATACAGATTCGTCACACACGCAACTTAACTGCTCTTTGCACACACCAAGCGCGTCACACACCTTCAATTGCCGTAAAACGCACTGTTCCACCTTGTATCGCTTCGTTCGTGGTCGTGCTGCTTGCGTGCACGCACAATGAACCGCCTACCCTGCTACTCCGGCGAGTTGGCTCACACAATTCTACCACTGCTCTGCGCTATGGTATACTTCTATGGGCCCCGCGCGCGCGCGCATGGGGACTAGGGCGTTTCAGGAGCTAGGTGCGTTTTTCACACGACAACTAGGGACCTAGGCTCCCCTAGGGCGAAAAGTTACCTAGATATATATAGTACCCGTTGGCGCCGCGGGGGCGGCGCTGCAGTCGACCGGCTGCACTGGAGAGCGAATGTAAATGCGCGTCCGGGGCAGCTGCTTTTATACTCTCGGAGCCGAGGGCAAGAAGGAACAGCTTGCGGCGCCCGTGACGGCGGGGCACGGACACGCTGAGAGACACGTTGAGACAAGAAGTGACGCATCCGCCGGGCCGGCGCTGGTCAGACCTCCTCGCTTCACACTTGGGGAGCTCCTCTCCCCGGCTGCCGCGCTTTGACAAGCGTGGGCACCAACATGCACACACACACACACGCACACATGAAGACACGTGGCATTGAAACATGCCTGGACGCGCTTGGCGGGGAGGCGTTGCGGCAGCGCTGAACGGGCCAAAATGTCCGCCGCTTTGAACGAAGCCCCGGCGTCCGTTGCTTCCGCGCCGGCTATACTGCGCGTCGTAGGCGAAACGTAACAGTAAGCAGTCCCTCGAGGTAAGCATTTGCTCCTGCAGTCCGCAAAGCGACATAGACTCCCAGTATACACACACCGTAACTGGTGCTCCCGTTTGTTCTTTCCTGCTGCAGCCATGAGCAAATTGTACTTGTGGCCTACCTCGGCCATGATTTGCTCAGAACGGAGACCAGCATATGTGCTTACATGGTTCGAAGTGTATGAAGTTGATAGCCACATGGGTGGAAAGGCCCGCAAAAATGGCTGCCGAAGGTGATGCCCGCGAAAGCGACTTGTCCATATTGAAACAAAGTGGGACACCAAATGTGAGCCACACATTAGCGGCCCTTGACAGAAAAGAAACATGCAGGTTGGAAAGGAGTTAACGCTAAAATGCCGGATAGTCCATTTCGCTGTGTTGGTTGCGGCAGCAGATGCCTGCATCACCTGATTGCTTCGCAATGGACGTTGCTCATCTACAACGGCAACTATCGGTTCAAACAGGTGCGACGCTCTGTCCAATCTGTTTGTACTGCTGGTCGTCACTCGTTACCAGACCACCACATGCGACGAAGGCAAGCATTATGCCTGTAAGTAGGCAGCTGAATGTATCCTAAGAGACCCGTGTATGTGAATGCTCACTCTTGCCATATGGTTCGTAGCCAATGTGTAATGTATTCTCTGAGCCTCATGCATTGATTGATTGCTGTTTAATTTCCCTGTTATTTTACTTGGTTACGGTCGCCGTGTCATGTTTTTCGAATATGGCGGCCAGGTCAGTTGCATTGGGAAGCAGTCTCTCAAAGTAAGCATTTGCTCCTCCAGTCCACACAGCGACAGTGGCTCCCAATTTACACACACCGTGATTCGTGTTCCCTGTTCAGCCTCTCCTGCTGCAGCCATGGTCAAATTGTGCCTGTGGCCTTTCCCAGCTGTGATTAAGCACGAACGGAGACTAGCACACGTGCTTACATGGTCCGACGTGTATGAAGTTGGGTGGAAAGGCCCGCAAAAGTGGCTGATGAAGGTGATGCCCGCAAAAGCGACGTGTCCATATTGTGACAATGTGGGGCACCAAGTGTAAGCCACACATTAGCGGCCCCCGAAAGAAAAGAAATGTGCAGACTGGAAAGGAGTCAACGCTAAAATGCCGGGTAGTCAATGTCGCTATGTAGGCTGCAGCAGCAGATGCCTGCATCACCCGATTGTTTCGCAATGCAAGATGCTCATCTTTAATGGCGACTGTCGCTGCAAACAGGTGGGACACACTATCCAATCTGTTTCTGCTGCTGGTTGTCGCTCCTTACCAGACCACCACACGCGACGAAGGGAAAAAAATGATGGGGTTTTACGTGCCAAAACCACTTTCTGATTATGAGGCACGCCGTAGTGGAGGACTCCGGAAATTTCGACCACCTGAAGTTCTTTAACGTGCACCAAAATCAAAATACACGGGTGTTTTCGCATTTCGTCTCCATCGAAATGCGGCCGCCGTGGCCGGGATTCGATCCCGCGAGTGCGACGAAGGCAAGCATTATGCCTGTAAGTAGGCGGCAGAATGTATCCTAAGAGACCCGTGTGTGTGAATGCTCACTGTTGCCATATGGTTCGTAGCCAATGTATAATGTATTGTCTGAACACTTCACGGTGAATGATTGCCGTTTATTTTTGCTGTTACCTCACTTGGTTACGGTCGCCGTGTTATGCTTATCGGATGTGGCGGCCTGGTCAGTTGCATTGGAAAGCAGTCTCTCGAAGTAAGCATTTGCTCCTGCAACTTGCACAGCAACATAGACTCCCTATTTACACACCATGACTGGTGCTCCCCGTTCAGCCTTTCCTGCTGCAGCCATGGGTAAATTGTGCCTGTTGCCTTTCTCGGCCGCGATTAAGCACGAACCGGCATACGTGCTTACATAGTCCGACGTGTGTGAAGTTGGGTGCAAAGGCCCGCAAAAGTAGCTGATTAAGGTGATGCCCACGAAAGCGACTTGTCCATATTGAGACAATGTGAGACACCAAGTGTGAGCCACACATTAGCGGCCTCCGAAAGAAAAGAAACGTGCAGGTTGGAAAGGAGTCAAAGCTAAAATGATGGGTAGTCCATGTCGCTGTGTAGGCTGCGGCCTGGTTCACCCGATTGCTTCGCAATGCAAGTTGCTCATCTTTAACGGCGACTGCCGCTGCAAACAGGCGGGACACTCTGTCCAATCTGCATGCGCCGCTGGTTGTCGCTCGTTACTAGACCGCCATGTGCGACGACGACGGTGAGCCGTTTACGATCTCGCGTCAAAGATTCCAGCGTATCTCGACATAGAAATTTTATTTCTGCTATTGCACGAGAATGTATACCTTGCTTGTCTTCTGTCAATAAAGTCGCACGTTCTGTTCACTCACTTGTGGCTTGTTTGTATGGGCGTCAGTAGAGGCTCTTTACGCGGCAGCTGAGGCATGCCGCATAGCCGGCGGAGCGGATACAAGCGTACACGACCGGCTAAAAGCGGCCATATTGAATTATGCTCTAAAAAAAAAATATGCGCATTTCCGCTTCCTGTTTTAGCCGCGTCATCTGGCGTCTACCTAGGTAAGTTCCATGCGATGCCGCTGCTTATTTTCGAACCACTGCGGAAGGTACAGTTTCCCTTCTCTAATGTTGTTCTTTATTCTATGACAGGGCGCCGCCTAGCTACGGTAGCCACCCTAGCCTAAAGCCCCTCCATACACGCGCCACCGCCGCGGAAACGTGTATGGAGGGGCTTTACCCTAGCCTTGCCAAAAGTTGGCCTAGCACACGGAGGAAGGAAACTAAGGAGAGGCCCTGACGTCACTCTTTGTGAAGCAAAAGTGAAGCCGGAAATTGGCGTTGCTCATGGCGATGCTCCGCCTTTTGTGCCACCCTCCTCTCTTGTTTACATCTATCGCGAAACCACGCTGCGCTGCGCGTGGTTTCGCGCGCGGAGCGCTCGCGCAACATGCGGCAGAGCACGGTGCAGGTAACACAGCGCAACAAGACACGGTGACTAACGCAAACTCGCCCACACAGCGCCTTTGCCACGGCACGAAACCTACCAGAGCAACACGTGTGAGCGCTCAAAATCAGAACAACGCCGCCATTGTGACCCAAAAGACGTGGCCATACAACAAAAAAAATTAAAAAGCAGCAAAAAAATGAGAATCTACTACGTCATTTCCGCCACACTTTTCTCCTAGCGCGCGGAGGGGGTAGGGCCTCTCCTTAGTTTCCTTCCTCCGTGGCCTAGCACTTGCAACATGGAGGAAGGAAACTGAGGAGAGGCCCTACCCCCTCCGCGCGCTTAAAGCCCCTGCATCCACGCGTCAGCCCCGCCAAACCCGGTCGGCGGAAACGTGTATGGAGGGGCTAGACTTGCGTAACTTGCAACGTGCCCATGCTACAGTGTGCTAGAATGGGGCAGTGAAGCGACTGCCAGGGACTGCGCCTTGACAGAGCTGTCACAGTTAAAGTCCCTCTATAACATTGAAGAATTAGCACAAACTGCTGAGGAATTATTGAGGGACTTTAGTCACAGCAGGTGGCGAACGTAGCGGCGGCGCTGCAGTCGTCGACTACGCTATTCCCCTTGACAACACGTGCGCGAGATTTGGCGTAGGCAAGCTGTTTCGGCTACGTGCTTCTTCATTTAGTGCGTGTTTTTCGACACAGTTCGTGTGTGAACGGTGACTCCTTGCTTCAGCAATGGGTAAGCAACGCTTGAACCATTGCTACGCCCCTGGATGTAGCACTGGATACAGTTAAGCGTACGCTGCAAAGAAGCCCTCGCTTTTCAAGGCACCTGCGGACCCTGAACGCCGGAGCCTATGGCAGCGGAACTTGCACAGAGCGGATGAACAACTTACGGAGGATTGTGCAGTTTGCGAACTACACTTTGAGCCGCACTGTGTTGTCAGGGACTAAGTGCACGTAATCAACGGCGAAGAAGTTCGTCTACCGCGAGGAACGCCTACGCTTTCGTCAGACGCCGTGCCAACAATCTTGCCAAATGCCCCGGCGTATTTGAGCAAGCGCGTGGTGCCGTGAAGGAACGAGAGAAAACGCAAGGCTGAAGAGATCAACAGCTCAGCTAAAAAGGCACTGTTCTCGAGTGCTGCAGAGCGTCGGGCTGTAGACGAGCCTACCGATGCTTGTGAGACATATTGTGCGTACGAGCACGAAAGTGATGTAAATTCTGTCGTGACTGTCGCCGCGCTTAAGGATGTAACCCCGCCTAATAACCGCCGGGTTCTGCATCAGATGCATGACGCGGAAGGAATTCGTTTCACTTCGTGCACCTTTAACGCCGTCACAGGTGAAGTGAGAGTTGAAAGGGCCATATTTTGCACAGAGGATAGCTCTGGTGGTTTTCGTGTGAAGACATTTTTGCGTGGGAAGCTGGTGGCAGAGTCATCGCTGACAACAGGGCAGGACGCAGTGAATGCATGCTTTGCAAGAAGCCAACGAGATGTGTCTGTGTAAGGGTGCTGCTGCGGACGACGAGGTCCTTTTGATGAGCAGTCTTACAGACCGCTTGCGTAACCAAGTAGAAAACAAGTGGAAAGCCGCTTTCAGCATAAATTGCCTTGGTAGAACGACCAAGGATAGAATACTGTGCGTTGCGTGCAAATGTTTGAGAAAAGCGCATCTGACCCGCCGGTCACGTCTCCTAAGTCGGAAGTCGCCAAAATGTGCGCCTAAGAAAACATCGCAGAAGTTGCAAGTATGCACGCGCAAGAACAAGCGCCTTACATCAAAGATAATGAAGCTCAGCTAAGATATCAGCAAGATAAAAGCCAATAGTGCTGCGACCAAAGAAGAAGTGCATGCCGAGAAGATTAAGCATTTCTCATCGAAGCAGCAGCTTGCTGTTCGGCAGTGTTTTGAAGCTTCAAAGAGGAAAAGTCCACGTGGGATGATCTACGAGAAAGAGTGGATTTTGGAGTGCGTACTAAAAATGCGTAGCCCAAAACTTTACAAATACATGCGAAAGCAGGCAATTCTAACCCTGCCAAGCGAAACGACTATAAGGAAATAAACAGCTGAATACAGGGGTGGTTATGGGTTTAATGAAAAAATTCTGATCGCACTAAAAAAGAAAACGGTGCCACTAGATGAACTTCACAGGCATGGAGGCATTATCATTGATGAAATGAAGCTCTCCGAGCACCTTTCGTGACCACAGGAGGAAAAATTGAAGGTTTTGTCGACCTTGGAGTGTACACACCCGAGGACCAAAAGACCTTGCCATGCAATCATGGCCTTTTTGTAATGTTTGTGCCCCTTGTAGGCAATTGGACGCAGGTGCTTGGTGTCTTTGGTAGCCACGAGAATGTCAAGGGTGAATTGCTTGAGAAAATTCTACTTGAGGCCACAGTACTCGCAGAAAAAGCTGGGCTTCTTATCGACTATATAACGTGTGATGCAGCCTCTTGGAATAGGAAGATGTGGAGAGTTTTTAATGTAAAGGCATCAATGAAACAAGTTATCTGCAAGAAGCAACACCCAGTTGACAGTAGCCGGTTCCTTTATTTTTTTTTTCTGACTTCCCTCATCTTGTCCAGAATATTTGCAACCGGCTTCTAGGCACGACTTCCAAGACAACGGATGGACAGGTGTCCATACAGTTTGTGAAGGAAGCCCTCACACTTGACAACAGTGCACTTGCATTGAGGGCAATACCTGGCATATCAAGTGTTCATGTTGCACCGAACAACTTTGAAAAAAATGAGAGTGAGTTATGCTTTTCAGCTCTTTGGACAGGTACCACTGCAAGCATTCTTTCTTTATCAGACACAACTGGAGAGAAGCTGTGGCAGCATAGAAGCTACTGCGAAATTCTTTTCAAGAATGAAGTTGCTGATTGCTGTAATGACTTCTAGGTATCCAGCAGAAGCTCTAGCACCCAATTCTACCAGTGTACAAAAGATTCAAAATATGCTTGAATTTCTAAACACGTGGGAGCGTCACCATAGAGAAAGAAATTTCAACAAGAGCGGACACTCCCATAGAGCCCAGCGGCCGAATTGACTGTAGCACACCAAGCGCATGTTATTGACTCCTTCCGGTTTAAAAGGGCGCGCGCGTTTTGAACACCAGTTGGTACACACCGCGCCGGCTCCGCTGCTCGGCGCGGTATTCTTTTTTTTTTCGCTTCTGCTGAATCTCGCGTGGCCTTGGCGTGGAATCGTTTATTAAGTAGAAATGATTGCTATTGACCTTTACAAGACTGCGCCGAATCTGTCAGGTGCAATTTCATAAAGAAAATGAAAGACGTCTTCTGAAATGATGAAATGTTTATTTTGCTCTATATAAATGCTGGTTCCGGGCTTCTTCTGCATTCATCCAAAGTTGTGCCACCAGGTAAGCAGCAGTCGTTGCCGTACGATGCTCCACCGGATGCCATCAGCTGAAAGTAAATTATATGCATGTATCATTTCGGTATATTGACCTAACATGAGTATTGCTTGTAGAGGCGAAACGTGCGTAAGTGGTGAATGAGCGGCATTACCGATAAATTCACTTTTACGCACATTTCGCAGCAAAGACTTCACCCAAACAATGCCATAAAATCTGAGCATCCGATTTTCAAGCATCCCTCCTTTCCCGGGCATTATTTCCTGCACTTTAAGTGCACAAATACACGGGTGACTGCGCGTTTCCAAAACAACTTAGCTTCAGTCGACACGATGGTACGCAAAGTACACAAAGGTGGCTACAACACAGGCTCAGCCAGACCATGCTACACGCTCGCAGAATGCCTTCTAACCGCACTCAAGTCAGACCCGTGGGTGTAAAGCCTGTTTTCAGTCGCTCAGAATACATAAATGTCATGTTCTTGAGCTCCTCCGTGTTATCTTTTACGCGTCCTGCCGGCGCATGCAACACTCCCGTGTTATCACTTTCGGCAATCGCTCGTCGCGTTTTCGACAAGCGTCAGTACCGAAATAAGGTATATACTGTTACACGGCTATAAAATGTGTCACAAACTTGTCCCACTTAAATTCAGTACATGCAAAACTAACTCACTATGGCCGGCTTGCTTTTTTGCTAACAGCTTCGCAACCCCAGGCGCGGCGAGCAAGCCTCAAGATATCCCAAAAAGTTACCAAATAATTTACAATACTTTTTTCGGGCCAGAGAATGCGTCACGAACTTCTACCAGTAAGACTCAGTACACGCGAAACTAACTGCGGCACACAGCCGAGCTGCTTCTCGCTAACTGCGCCACTACGCCGAGCGCGGCCACTGTGCTTGAAAAGTACCCTCAAAAGTAGTGAAATTATTTACAATAACGTCTTGGGTCAGTGAAAGCGCCAAAACTTGTCCCGGTATGATTTAGTACACGCGAAACTGCGTCGATCACACGGCCAAGGTGCTTTTCGTCAGAAAGCCAGGCGCGGCGAGCGTGCCCAAAAACTACCGAAATAGGTTATAATTATGCTTGGGCTCATAGAAAGCGTCGCAAACATCTCTCAGTACGAGTAATTAACTCATATTAACTAGGCTTGGACTGCGGAGCTGTTTTTCGATAACTGCGTCACTATATCGGTTCAGTTTTCTGCAGTAAGCCTAAATGTGCTTGAAGTGCGTCGCGGACTGTCAAACAAAATTCCTCACCTTGCTGTAGTCCAGTAGTGCAGCGATGCCGTGTCGAAATGCAGACGGAACACAAGAGAACGCCGGGAGCCCAGAAAACGGGCTACATCCAAAGGAGACGGGTCGCCGAGCACGCGAGCTCCACATGCGCAGCCAGCCTCGCTCACTCTAGCGGCTTGTCTGGCGCATGACGTATGCACGCGCGTCTGGCGCGTCTGGCGTGCCGCTAGCTTGTTGCTAGGCAACGCAACAAGAAGTTGCAAAGTATAAGTTCATTTACACGCAAAACTTCTTCACTTTTAGTGGGAAGGAATAAAAAAAAACGTTGTCTGGAAGTTTATTTCACATTCTTTTTTTCCGATGCTCGCGTCAACTAACGGATGGTGTTGAAACTAGGCGTGACCTGTATTCTGTTGCCAGTTTTTGAAGAGTGTCCCCTCTTGTTGAATTTCTTTCTCTATGGCGTCACACTGACAAGAGGCATTTTCTCAGTGACTCAACTGTAGAAGGACTAAGGGTAACACTAACAAGTACGCTCGAGCTTCTTGACTACTTGAACAAAAAAGTGGGATTAAAATATTTACTAACTTCAAGGCTTAGTCAGGATAAAGGAGAACTTTTTCGGTATAGTGAGACTTTCGTCGGGCTGCAACAGTCATCCAAAGCCGCCGCAGTTTCAACTGACTGTTCATTGTCTTTCTTTTTACAACTTGGCACGAAGCGTCATGGGCAGCAATGTGGAGGATGGTGTGATCAACTCTCTTCTTGAGGCAACCGACAGAGAAGAGGGTACCACTAAGGGAAAGTTTTTGGAAACAGTGAAGTTTTACATAGAGGAAAATACAGAGGTTCTGACTACATCTTTGCCAGCAGAAACTGATGAACATGTGTATCATGTGAAGAGAAGCGAGTCAAGATTAATATATTAAATTTCAGGCTATGTGGCAAAAAAGTGCGTGCTACCGACCAAATGTCCTGATTGCATTGCCCGCCTCTTGCTGTCAACTGAGCAAGGGCGCTTGTTGGCTGCTTCTGCCTTTGTGCAGTTCAAAGATCAGGGTGGTTTGTCGTACCCTTCAGTTGAACTTTTCACATTTATTACACGCCTAGAGGATGTTTTCACTCGTTTGTCTACTAATGAGGTGCACAGTGAGAGTGTAATGGATATCCTGGAGATGATTCATTCTGCCAGGCCCTTGAGTATTGGTTGCAAAGCGCATGCAGAATGCTTGACACCCCGTGTTGTCGGCTTTTATGTCACAACCAGGCTCCACTTTTTTGTAAAGGGGCTGAACAAAGCCAACCTCCAAGCGCAAGTCATCTAAGCATTTGAAGTTAAGCAGGCTGAATTGATTGCATATTGAACCATTAATCTGACTGGTATGCCAGCATTCCTGAATGATAGCTGCAGTTTAATTAACCTTTGTATTGTGTGTACAGCACAGTTGCTTATCTGTATTGTGAATTTCTTTAAATCCTTCAGTGGGTGTCGCTTTTTATATATTTGTACTATTTAACCATGACATTTCTAAACATGTTTATTTCTATTGTGCATTTTTGTACTCTCAATTTTGTCATACCATGGAAAACCTCTTAATGTATTTGTAACATAACTGTATGTTTGTGTATGTTAGTAACTTCTGCATTGTCTTGACCTGGAACATTTTGTGTAATTGTGTTGTGCATTCTAATAGTACGTGAATTCTTAGCAACCTCATGCCACGGAAGTGTGCAAGAAAACTGAAGATAATCGTTATCTGTTGCAGTTTTTTTATTTATTTCGTCTCATCTATTCATACCAGTTAACACTGCGCATGGCGTGTACCGTCATTTGCAATCGGTGCAAGCAAGCATCTTTATTTATTTATTTATTTATTCATTCATTTATTTATTAAGGAACCCACAGCGCCAAGGCATTACAGTGGGGGGGGGGGGGGTGGAAGAAGAAATACATACGACACCTCTGCTCCTGTAAAGAGGAAAAACGAAAAAAAAAAGGCAAAGCCCTTAGCAATGCACATCTACAAGATCAAGAAGAAAGCATAATTTGATTCAACCCTCACAACATCACTCGGCAGTCTATTCCATTCCCTAATGGTTTTAGGAAAGAAAGACATTCTAAACAATTCAGTTTTTGTCACAAATTCACGGACCCTAAAATCATGGTCAACATGATTAGATCTATAAAGAGGCTCTTCCACAAACTTTTCGCGATCAACCCGAACAGCTGAATAATAAATAGCATGGAAAAACTTCAGCCTCAACTTCTTACGGCGCGTGTCAAGTAATTCCCAGTTGAGTGCTTCCTTCGTACGCGATGCACTGTATTGAGCCCCGCGTATGCCAGATACGAAACGAGCGGCAATGTTCTGCACCCGCTCCAGCTTACCTTTATCTCTACGAGTATGCGGGTCCCAAACCGTGCACGCGTATTCCAGAATTGACCTCACATAAGTCTTGCACAAGATGTCCCGACATGACTGTGGAAAAGTGTTTGCATTTCGGCAAAGAAATCCCAGGATTTTGCATGCTTTAGCAGCGACATAATCGACTTGACGGCGCCAATTCAAAGCGGGAGTAAAATAAACACCTAAATATTTAAACTCGAATACATGTTCCAACATTACATTCCTAATAACATATGGCTGCATATCAAGGTTTTTCTTTCTTGTAAATTTCATATGAACAGTTTTAGACAAATCCAAATTCCATTTGACGCCCCACTCTCAAATTCTGTTCAAGTCTTCCTGAAACATCTCAGCATCGCGGTCACAAGTGACTACTCTATAGAGGACGCAGTGGTCCGCAAATAACCGCATTTGGGACACTATTCCGTCACTGATGTCGTTCACGTACAGCAAGAACAATAGCGGCCCCAACACGGAGCCTTGCAGAACACCGGACACGACTTGCACCTTCTGTGACTGAGTACCATTCACCACCACAAAGTGCTGACGTAAAATTGGGAAAAATTTACAGAACAGAGAAATCTTACAAGCAGTATGTCAGAGGGATAGCCCAATTAATCCACTGCTTTCGCTTGGACAAAGAGAGTGGGAAAGGGCTGAGAAGAGGGTACCAAGTAGCACATCGGCAGGCCCTGATGGTATTCCAATTATACTAATAAAGAAATTGGGCCCGAAATCTAAGAAAGCATCAAGGGAGGTGGCGAGCAAAATGTTAATGGATGGTAAAGTACCTGACGAATGGAGGCTAAGTAAGATGAGAATTATATATAAGGGAAAGGGGGACAAAGCTGACAAATAACTAACGGCCTATAATAGCGACGTCAGTGGTTTACAGGGTGGTTATGCAGATTATAAAAGACAGACTGCAGGCATGGGTAGAGAACAAAGGGGTGCTTGGAGAGCTACAATATGTGTTCCGGAAGCATAGGAGGCTAGAAGACAATCTGTTCTCACTGACACAGTGCATTGAAATAGCTGAAAAGGAACACAGACCCCTATGGCTGGCTTTGAATAGACTTTGAACAGATAGAAATAACTAAACGGGGGCTATCTGCTTGGTGGATAATATCAACGCAAAAGTAAAGGAGTAAATACATAGGTATGCATGCATATAGTACCATTCAAGGCTAGGTGGCGCACGCCGCTGCCGCCCGATTCAAAGGGTTGAGCCTCATTCATTCATCCATCTATCTGGTTGCACAGGGAAAGTTCGAGTTTTTTGTGAAAAGTGCAAGGTGCATCTGTGCTTGACGAAGTCCAGGAATTGCTTCAAGGACTTTCACACAAAGAAATAATCCATTTTGTGCTTAGTTTTTGTTGTAAGAGCCGCATGAAATAAAATTAACATTTTTTAATTCCTACACCCACTGAGCCCTGATGACCTTTTTTAAAACATGAAGCCAAATCAGTAATTACTTCACACACAAGCTTTATATTTTGTCAGCATGTCATTGGAATCTTCAAAGTGAACAAAATGCAGAAAATGTGAAGAAAATTCCAGGGCTGAAAGAGTTAGGATGAAATTCTGTCGGGCCTAGTAGTGCAGGCTCGGTCCATTATGTGTTGGTGGTGCGTCATGCATTTATACCGGCGACGTGGCCTTGGTGGGAGAGGTCACCCTCGACGACAACGCACCCTTCGTGCGTTCGGCACGGCAGCTGTGTCATGGTGCACTCGGCAAACTGAAACTTACTTCCTCGCTTATCAGCTGTTTTGCTGTGTTGCATTTATCTGTGTGTGCTCATAACGCAGGGGACTTGTAGCTCGGCCATTTTACTAGCTGCAGGACATTAGTACGAAAGTGAAATTGCTCTATTCCACCTGACTGTGACTGTATTGACGCGAGTTTCTTTGTGCCTTTATGTGGCTTGCTTTACTGCTCCGGATGCGCAGTATATTTTTTTGAGTGCGCTGGTTGACTCAGTGTGGCCGCGGATGGTTGTAATTTGTTCGTGAGTAATCGCTTACGTCGGTTTTCTTCCTTGAGAATAATAACAATGATGCTCGCCGGTACTCTGAAACAGTTCTTGATCCGCACGAATAGTTTCCGGCCGATAACCATTTACAATTATTGCTGACTGGTACATCAGTTACGAAGCTACAAGCAGCATTCGAAGCTTGGGAAAGTCGTGGCAAATGAACGAGACTGTTTTTGATCGGACTTGAAGAGGAGGCGGTGGAGCTCGCATTTCGGGTAGCTGCCAGTATGAATCATTGTCTGTGAGGATTCACAGTGCTTCAGTGACAAGAGCCTCTCCCACAGAGACGCGAAAATCCAAAAAACTGGAATGTGTCCCTGGGTCGTTCTTGCTGGTAGTGCATAACTCTTCTGTAGTGCAACCGTGAGTTGGCTTAACCATGAGTTGGCTTGGCCAAGTCCGTCAAGTTCAAAACCACATTATGGTCCATTTCTTGGCCATAAGGCCTTCATTCGGTAATAGCTGATAATGTGATCGGTCATGTTGACAACTCTCATATTCTTGTTGTACAAAATTAAATACATTACTTGGCCTAGAGAGAGAGAGAGAAACTTTATTGTAATTGTAAAGATTTGAAGGAGGGGTGGTCGGAGCCTCTCAGTCCAGGGCCCCACTGGTCTCTGCTGCCTGCCTGACCTGGCTAATTAAGGACTTTTGTCCTGCCAGGTCGGACCGGGCGAGCTGTGCCTCCCACTGCTCCATTGTCCTACTGGTATTTGGCCTATGAGGGTGCTTAGTGCACTCCCAGGTTATGTGCATTAGAGTAGGTATGCCACCGCACCAAGGACAGTTGGCCCTATAACGAGTGGGATACATGGCATTTAGCAATTTTAAATGGGGGAACACCCCGGTCTGTATTTTACGCTAATCGGCGGCCTCTTCTCCGTTAAGTTGTGGGTGAGACGGCGGGTATTTTCTTCGGCCTCCACGCTGATGAGCAAGGATGTCTTTGGCATTTAAATTGGTGGAATTTTGTGAGGGGTATTGCAGGCGGTTGGGGTTAGAAGAGGACGCCGTCGCTCGGTTAGTGAACCCTCGAGCTAACGCGTTAGCCTTTTCGTTCCCCTGTACCCCCGCGTGGCCCGGGCACCAGAGTAGGCGATGATGGTGGTTGAAGGATTTGGGGCTTATCGCGAGGCTAGCCGCAGTCACGTGCCCCTAGAGACACATGCGACACGTCTCCTGGGAGTCCGTGACCACGACCGAGTCCCTTTGCGAACGCTCCGCGTGAGCGAGTGCGATCGCCACTGCTAATATTTCAGCCGAGGTTGGGGATCCTGCCGTGGCCGACGCGGTAATATGCTGTTGGCTGATAGCGTTCACGACTGCCAGGGCGTACCTCCTTTGGTAGCGCTGCCCGGTCGCCTCTGCATACAGAGCTGCGTCCGTGTAGTACGTGTTGTACCTACGGTTATTAGAGTAGGCTGATTGAATGTGTTGTGCGCGTGCTTTGCGCCTTTTTTTGTTGTACTCGGGATGCATATTCTTTGGAATAGGGGCTACTGTAATTTTGGACCTCATCGAAGGAGGGAGAGGTACGGCCTGCTCTGTGAGATAAATGGGGTATACCGGGATATTGAGTCTAGCCAATATTGCCCTACCAGTTTTTGTGAAGCTGAGGCGCTCCCTCTGTCGCATCAGGGTGGCTTGCCTCAGTTCGTCGAAAGTATTGTGCACTCCCAAAGCTAACATGCACTCCGTTGAAGTACATTTAGGCAGGCCCAGAGCAGCTTTGAAAGCAGTTCGGATTATTGCGTTAGCCTGCTTTTCCTCCTTCCTGTTCAGGATTTGGTACAGTAAGCCATACGTTATTCGACTAACCACTAAGGCCTGTACGAGCCTTATAGTATCGTCTTCTCGCATTCCTGCTTTTCAATACGTCACGGGACGTATCATTTGGGCTATGTTGTTGGCTGTGGATTTGAGGGTCTTGAGTGTCTGTAGTGCTCTCCCGTCGCTCTGAAGCCACAAACCCAGGACTCGCATCGTGGGTACCTCTCGGACTGATTGGCCCTCAACCACGATGTTAATCGATCCTCTGGATTTGTAGCCTTTCGCGTGTATCCGGATAACCTCAGATTTTTCGGGTGCGCACTTCAGGCCACTCCATCTAGAAAATTTCTCCACCGCTAATACTGCACCTTGGAGCGTATATTCCTTATCCCCTAGTGAACCTCTACTCGTCCACAGCGTGATGTCATCTGCGTAGAGCGTGTAACCTAGGTCGGGTATCCGATCCAGATCGCGCGCGAGGTGACACATCGCCATGTTGAAGAGAAGAGGAGATAATATAGCTCCTTGAGGTGTTCCTTTGTCAGGCATTTTAAATAAATCCGAAGTGATTTGGCCAATACTGATGCTCGCCTCG
The DNA here is from genome assembly GCF_038994185.2 of Dermacentor albipictus. Taxonomy (NCBI): domain Eukaryota; kingdom Metazoa; phylum Arthropoda; class Arachnida; order Ixodida; family Ixodidae; genus Dermacentor; species Dermacentor albipictus. The sequence goes on along the minus strand of NW_027225576.1, from coordinate 4,963,391 downwards.
CGGTTGGAAAGAAACGCTCTTAAGTAATTGTGTGTGCGCTCACCACAACCCGCGAGTTCGAGTTCCTCCAATATTGCGGCTTGAGAGACGTTGTCGAAGGCTCCTTTAAGGTCTAGTACTAGGACTAGTCTCTCGTCGCCGTACGGTATATTAGTTAGAATTTCGTCTCTAAGTAGGAGGAACGCGTCCTGGCAAGATAAACCCGTGCGAAATCCTATCATCGAGTCCGGGAACCAGCTCCGCTTTTCCGCAATCTGCTATGGATAACCCTTTCATAGAGCTTACCTAGGCAGGACGTGAGCGACACCGGCCGTAGTGTATGAATCGAGGGATTCTTTTTTGGTTTGGGGATCATGATTATTTTAGCCAATTTCCACTCTTGGGGCAAGTCACCCTTGGCCCAGCACTCGCTATTAAATATCTGTGATTTTCGCTAGGGCTACCGAATCCATGTTTCGAATCATTGCATTTGTGATCGAGTCTGGGCCCGGTGCCGTTTTTAACTGCGGATTGTGCCGCCTCATACACTTCCGCGTATGTTATATCTTCGTCTAATTTAGGGTTCGCCTCCCCCGCGTATTGACTCCTCGCGTACGACGATCCCGTGGCAGGTGAGGGTCCTATGTACTTTTTCTGAAGCGCATGAACGAGATCTTGGTCTGTACCCTCGAAGTTGTCTGCCATAATTTGGAGCTTCTTGTTAATCTCAGTACGCGTGCTCATCGGGTCTAGCATGCTTCATAGTATTCGCCACGTACTGGTCGTTCCCAGAGTTCCTGACAGGGTTCCACAGAACGTCGCACACTCGTTTTTAGCGAGCTCGAGCTCGTTGGCATGGCCTTGGGCTTGCTGTGCCAAGAGAGCGATGCGTTGTCTCAGGTGTTTGTTTAGACGTTGCCTTTTCCACCTCTTGGCCAGTTTCCGCCTCTCTTCCCATAGGCGAATCTTTCTAAACGCGAATCTTTCTAGGCCAAGTACTCTCACCTACTTGGCCTAGAAAGATTCGCGTTTTTTCTCCTTGCTGGGTCACCTGCGGCACGTCATCAGGATGCTTTAAGAGAACAGATGACATAAGTGTTATGGCTTTGTCATCTCACCACCTAAAAAGAATTTTTTGCCCATCATCTCCCAACACCATCTTTGATATTCCTCGTCCCTTAACTTGAAGCTCACTTTCGCTAGACAGGTTCACACCTTTCGGATTTCGATCACTCTTCACTGGTCCGGTACCAGATGTGTCCTTCACTGCCAATTTATCAAGTAATGGACCAGCCATGACGTATCTGTCAAAAAAGAGGTGCGCTCCAGGGGCGAGATTGGTTGCAAGCCTGGGCACGGCTGACTCTCCAATTCCAGAACTTCCTTGGTACAAAGCGGACTTCATTCTTTTCAAAATCCAATATAAGACCACTTGGCATCGCAAGGACAAAATTTTTTAGGCCATCGTAGTTGAGTTTTCGAGGCATGCACTGTCTCAACTGTGTTGAGACAGTTCGTAATTGCAGGTAATTACAGCCAAATATCTGTTATTTGCTAGCGCCAACAGACTACATGTGCATTCTGTCATATTTTGTTGTCATTGAGACCCAATGTCCAATAGATTGGACATTGTAAAACACATCACACACTGGAAAAAACTACCGCATTCGTAGCTCAAATATGCGTTTGTTTGTGTTCCTCGAGTCCTTACTAACCCAAACCAAGGATTAAATATGCTTTATCACATGTGAAAAAAACAAATTCACTTATTTCTTAGGTGGCAGCCGTAAAAGGCGCTCGTGCTCAGTTCCATCATTTTCAACTCTCCTGGAAATGCAGGAAACAGCGACTTTGACTGTATAGTCAGTAGATGACAGCACGGGTCCTAGTAGCAGCCAGATAAGCAGTGTCTATGAGGAAAAATCTGTTTCAATAGCCGTGGCTTGCTGTTTTTGGTAGTCCAATGTATTGGACAAATCTTCCATTGGTGGGCCTCAGGAGGATAAGCCACCTGCAGAACATCACAAAACGTTTTGGCCATGTTTTTGGCTATTTTTCGCTCACGAAAAATTTGGGTCCGTCTATGTTTTGGCTACATTTTGAGTTCATTTGGCTATTCTTTGTTGGGACCATCTGGCAACTCTAGGCCTGCTAACAACTTGTAACAAGGTGCACTGTAGTAGTCTACTAGAAGGCTGTAATTACATGCGCGCTTTGCTACATACGCACGACCTCACGCGCTGCGTACATGGGGGTTGTGGACGCCCAAATAAGATCGCGCTCTAGGACGCACACGACTAAACATCAGTTACAATGGACATCTACAGGTTTATTTATAAGTGTATGTGCACAACATGCGAAAGCTCTTTGAAATTAAAATCAAATGATTCGATCATGCAGCGTAGCAAGGAAAATCCCAGTGTAGGCGGCTGAGTATGCGTATTACAAAGTGTTTCCAAAATGGCTTGGCACCACATTGGCGCAAACGGCACCCTCTCCACTGAAAGTGTGATAGCAGGTGAAGTCATTGAGGTTATATAAGGCGTGCGGGAGATTAGTCCAACAGACCGCAGAACATAGAGAGCAGGGGAAAAGGCCTGAAAGTGATGAAGTGTCAAGGCTTGATAAGGCAGGGAGAGCCGGCACACCTGCGTGGCCTTCGAAACGCGCAAAAAGTGTCGTCGTCTGCACTAGTATACTGCACAGGTCCAATGGATGGTGACCTTTCGTAACAATCGGAGTTCGCTGTGACTAACATGGCTTAAAAGCGGTGGCGCTGCTGTCAAGACTACAAACTTCGCAAAAGGAGGTATTTCGAATAAAGTGCCTTCGTTATAAAGAGGGTTTAATGTATTGGCAGTACACACACGAGAGCAAGTAACTGGAATCAATTAGAACCGGATTTCGTCGTTTCAGGCCACAGGCTGTATGTTCTATAAGTTTTGCACATAATCACCCACTTCTCCAAAGTGAGTAATTACTTGAGGCTGAGTTCGAAAGTTAAAAAAGAAAAAAAAATCAGGGCACAAACTTGCTCCCAAGAGTAAATTCTAGAACATCATTATGCAGGTGATGCTTAAATTATAGCACACAGACATAGAACAGGTTCACAGGAGAACATTTCGCATGCAAAAAGTGCAGTTGAATGGGTTTTTCAAGCACACAGCATCAAGCCAAAAGCAAGCTTCCAACAAGGTGTGAGCTAAGATTGTCAATTCCAGTGTGGCCTCCAAGAGTGTTGGTTCAGAGCTGCACTGAAACAACAGTATTGGAGATCACACTAATGCTAATTATCTTAGTTCACATATTACCACCTGATATTGTTGTAATGACATCTTGTGCAGTACTGCACACTAAGGTGGTATTCCCAAGCTATCGCTCTCCTGAGATTTTGCTCCACTCTGTGCTAGACGCATCGAAGTATATGGCTGAAACGCCTGGTGCTGGGTCATCTGAAATATCCCAAAAATAAACGATCCAAAAGAGTGATCCTGAATAATAATTGCATGGCGTCATGCTAAGCACATTTAGCTACAATACTGCAAGACGGCAGTGCCAGAAAGTTGAGCACACTGCAACTGTAACGACAGGTGCCAAATACCCGCAAAATGTACAATAAATAATACTTCTAGTCATATTATTATTATTTATATTTTTAATAAATTCTTAATAAATAATTTTGGATTTATTTCACAAAAGTCAAACAAAACGAGAAATGCCTAAAAATATACAACCTCGCAGCAGCAAAGAAGAGTACAGTGTTGTTCAGACTGCCATGTTTTATACTACAGGCTTTGCATAACTGCCAGTCATAGCAGCTGTTATGATACATAATCAAAAAACCACAAGACAAAAGAAAAGTGCTAACAACCATAATGCCCTACACCCACACACAAACTACCAGTCAAGGTGCACCCGAAAGTGAATGATATCTTGCTACGTGGAGCAGCCGGAGGAATTCTTAAAACCACAGTGCTTTGGTATACTTCACACACTTGGTCAAATGCAAATGCTGACATAGTCTTCTCATCAATCAATATTAACATCTGCTACAGCTGCGGTATAGGCCTGCTCGCATGAAAAGGAGGAGATGATGGCAACATGGAAAGCAGCCCTCTTGGGAAACCTTGTACACATGAGCAATGTGTGTCTTTATTTTAACACAGATGCGAGACAACGTACAGTCAGATGTGGTGATGTTTCCCATGTGAAAGGACTCGCGCCTCAGTGCCAAACATGCCAGTGCATTTTCTATAAACTGACGAGTAGCAAGAAAAGGGAAATCAGTCTAACAGCCAAGCAATATCACTTAGAAGGTTAAAAGCAAACATGAAATATCCCTTTTGCCACAAGAGGCACTGCAAACTATGCAAGCCAAGCCGAAGAAAAGGACTGATATCCATATAGTAGAAAAATAAATGCAGCAGGTAGAGGTTATTAGGCGCGTCAAAAAATGTGCTGCATCAGCTGCATGCACAAAGTGCCTCCTCCACTATACGTGCATAAGTGCTTTTGTAATGATGCCCTACAGTTGCCAACAGAAAGCAAAATCTAAGAAAATTCAGCAGCAGTGCCCATATGCACTATACATACTTGTCTCACCAGCCAATTAGGCATGATGACGATTCTATCGTGAAACTTTGTGCGACACAAACGGGGACAAAAAAAAGATACACAAGGATGAGTGCTATGTTAGATAAAAAAATGTTGCTACCCTCCACTTATCTACAAATTCCCAGACAATTCTATCGCTATGTGTGTCCTATATGGAATCCCGAGATATTTTGCGCAGATCTGTAGGGTACTTAAGTCTGATGTTTCTGAATAATAAAACCAGTTTTTAGAAAGAGCTTGTTCTTATGTACCTTTGTCCCTGTATGTGTAGCGCAAAGTTTAACAATAAATCAATCCCGACTAGGCCAGCTCGCAGTGATGACTATGATCCTTCCAGTGTCTGTCGCTAATTCCCATGTACAGAGCGGTCCACTGTTAAAGGGGGGAACACCAGAGCATGTGGCATCTACTCTGCGCCGCCACCAGCCAGCAGCTGCAACGAGCTTCGCAAAGGCAGTGAGCAGAGTGGGCAGTGCTCTTTCATGATCTGATACCATATGGAGATGCAGTGAGCATGGTAGGTGGTGCTCTTTTGTCGTCTGCTATCGTCTCCTGCCACGCTTCAGATCGTTGTGAAGACAGCACCTTGCGACATTCATCTACAATCAGATTAATGTTGCACTACACATAAGCCGCAACGGCACTGCAGTCTTTTCTTCGCCTTATCGATACATAAAGAAATGCCTGCTTCCAAGAATATTTAGTACGCACTTTGACTCCCGCTATTCCACGATGGCTCGAGTGCCATACAATGAAAGGCAGCATACTGTTGAACTGTGGCTAGGGAAGTACAGTCAACGAGCTATTTCAAGATTAACAGAGAGGCTGCTCAAAACAGTTAACAGAATTGTTCAAGTGTATAAGAGCAACCGACGCATAAAGGACGCTTGTAGGAAGCCATGGTGTCAGGCCACGGGCCATGCAGAAGACCTTGCCATTGTAGCTGCTGTGGCAGACAGACCTCGGGCTTCTGTTCAAGACATCAAAGAAAGCCTTGGACTGAAGGCTTCAAAGACAACTGTGAAGCACCGCTTGTATCAGGCAGGGCTAAAAAGCAGAACGGCTGCACAGAAGGTCTTCCTTTGCACGATTAACAAGGACAAGTGGCTTCAGTTTGCAGAACGTCATGCAGGCTAGATGGCGCATGATTGGAAGAGGGTAGTCTTTTTTGACGAGCCTACTTGAACCACCTGCTTCACCACCATATGGTGCCCTGACTGCACTCGGTAATATATACCTTTACTATAATGTTGCTCCTTGCACGATTTTTCGTTTCCATTATTGATAGTTGACTCCCTAGTTCTGAGAATTTCTGGAAGCGTTTGTAAAATGGGACAGTGTTCCATAAAACAATATACAGTTTCATTTATGGAAGCGTTTGTAAAATGGGACAGTGTTCCATAAAACAATATACAGTTTCATTTATGGAAGCCTACCTGTTACATCACACGGAGTCTGTCACAGTTGACAATAGAGAAAAACTGCTCCAATATAATTACTTGAAGGGTAGCTTGAAAAACGCACAGGCAATTTTTTTCTGGTAGCAATATATCGAAATGGCGGCTAGTATATAGCAATGGTATCAGCGATGACACATTACACTACATTTCAGGGTTTCTTATGCCACAAATATAGCAAACCAGGAAGAGCAGTGTCACTTCTTATGCTTAGGGTTGTCCGAAGCTATCTGTAGTTCCATTTTGTAAAAAGTTGTGCGTGGCATGAACTGAACTTTAGATATTCGAGGGATACTGAACGTGATGATGCAGCGTCGAGTACACAAAAACTTCCAGTTTAATGAAAAGATCCACAACTTTCATTGCCTGATAGCGCACAATGAAGATCATCAACATGCTTATTGAACCTCCGTTATTTCATACCTCAGCTACAGGCTGGAATACATCCAGTGGCTTGCTGCAAGCGGGAGGACAGTAGTCAGCGTGTGGGGCTGCATGACAAAAGACAGCCTCGGGCCTCTTGCCAGGCTGGAAGGAAAATTCATGGCCGTCAAATACTGCGACGTCATCGAACAAGTTGCCCTCCCTCATGATGCAAATGGTGCTTCCCAGCCGCACGACTTCCTCTTCCAGCACAACAACTCCCCTGTGCACAATGCAAGAAAAAGCTCTATCACTTCTGCAGCATCAGCAAGTGGAGGTTCCAAGCTGGCCACCACAGTCTCCCGACTTGAACACAATAGAAAATGTTAGGGAGACCCCATGAAGAAGGCCCTAGCAGGTCATATTCTGCATGGGCTCTTCACGGACAGGCTCTGGAGCATGTTGAGGCAAAATGCCTCCTTCTGTGAAGCCTTGTATGCAAGTCTTCCTTCTAGAGTGAAGGCAGTGCTGGAGGCAAACGGTAACGTGACCAGATATTGAGCAATGCACGGCGATTGCCCTTTTGTTTTCTTAAAGCCCGAAAAGATGACGGCAGTTTTTAAGAGCACCTTTGGCGTCAAGTCTTAATAAAAAGGTTACAGCAATCAGTATTTTGAATGCGTACCCTAAAATGGCTACTGTAATCACAAAGGCACCATTTGTAAATGTTAACAACCTAAAGCTTTCAAACAATTTCGCATGCTGCTAAACTTCAGCATCCACTAGTGACTAAAGTCTCTGGAGCTTAATGCTTTACACACACCAATACATTTCCCCATCGAGCTTACCGCTGTGAATTCTATTGAATGATCTTTGAAGGTGCTCATTCAGCCTATGCCCTGCAGCGATTCAAATATGCATTAGTATGCACGCGATCTCTAATATAGTTGCACCACAAAGAGATGTCCGTAAAAAAGTGTCACGTTTCTTTCGGGAGTTCAAATGGCAAAAATAACTGTGAGGCAATATTTTGCTCCGTCTAATTCTCTTTCAGCCTTGCAACAGAATGGCTGGCTATCTGAGTGTTACCAGGCAATCTCTGGCCAACTTTAACAACGTGTGAACGGGTTGCTTTGTGACGATCCGAAGCACGGCTGCAGACGGTAGCAGACGACGAAAGAGCACCGTCCACTATGCTCACTGCGCCTAAGCGAAGCTCATTGCAGCCACCGGCCAGTGGTGGCGCAGAGCAGACGCCACACGCTCTGTACGCACCACCATTTGAATGAAAGTATCACTGATGGATTTGCAACACTGGCACACCCTCTTTTCTCTGCAACTTCCAACAGGTTATTGCTAAACTCTTGCTTTCACTACACTGCACAGAGTACAAAAATACGAACTGTGCTGATTATGTGCCAATGGATGGATGGAAACAACTTTATTTTGAATCCGGCAAATTTGACGGCCCGGGCTCAGGTCTCCCATGAGGGGACTTCGAGGCCTTGCCTCGTCGCCGCCTCTCAGGCTTGCTGGACAGCCCACTCTTGTGTTTTGAGGTTGGAGCTGCGCAGAGTGGCGGCCCACTTCGACACAAGAGTCTCCGGAGCTACTGCCATTGTAGCTGATGTAACATGACACTCCCACAACATGTGTGACAGCGTCGCTCTAGTTTTCAGACATAATTTGCAGAGCAGTCGGGTATTACGTGGGGAAAATGTGCTGCAATCGCACTGGACTGGGGAAGGTTTGTGTTTGCAATTGTCGCCAGATGACTGCCTGGCGACATTTCAGCATGGGGTGAGGTGGGGGCAGCAACCGCCTGCCTAGCTAGTAGTGCTTGGTGATGTCATTGTACCTGACCAAGCGAACCAGGAGTTCCGAACTCCAAGAGGCGGTTTCCGATTCTGCGCGGCCGGTCAGTTCTCGCGCAGAGCGGTGTGCTACCTTGTTCAAGTTAGGGGGGCCCACATCGGTGGGGGTGGCGACGTGCGCTGGAAACCACATGATCACGGTGCTAGCAAAGTGCTGTCGACCAGCTTTCCTTAGAATCTGGAGAGCTTCGGAGGAAATGCGCCCCCGCGCGTCGTTGCGAACTACAGATTGTGAGTCGCTAAAAACTACCTCGCAGAGGGGGTTGGTAAGCGCAAGCGCAATTGCTACCTCTTCCGCTGTTTCGGGGTATTCCGTTGCGACACTACACGCGTGCGTAAGCAGGGAGCTAACGTCTACAACTACCACCGTGAACCAGTGTTCTCGTGTGTATTCTGCGGCGTCTACAAAGTGCGTAGTCCTCTTTCCACCCAAGGAGCGCAGCAGTGCCTTGGCATGGGCCTGGCGTCGGCCCCGATTAAATTCGGGGTGCATGTTTCGAGGGATAGGAGCGACAATCAGCGTGTCGCTGAGGTCGGGTGGAATGACCTGTTTCTGACCGTGTTGGACACGGTAGTTGAAGCCAAGTTTCTGCAGGATGTACCGGCCCGTGTGCCAAAGCAAGAAGCTGCAAGCACAAGATGATATAACAAGTCCAAGATCGAAGGGACAATTTTCTTTCTATGTCAACAAGCATGGCCATATGGGATAGCACAATGTCGACACACAAGGAATAAGCAGGCAGGATGTATAACCATTCATGAAGTTAACACAAACCAAACATGCTTCCAGCAGCTGTGTGGAAAGCTCTTTCCCCACTACAAGTAGTGAGATGTGTCCGCGTCGGCTCCCGCTTTACGGGCAGTTTTGACCGGATTTTTCTCTCTTTGGTGCCTAATTCTGTGCTAAACGGATCCGCGACACTGGGATATAGGACTTTTTTCAGTGAGTGGACTGCACTTGATTTTACAGCCTTTCTCGTCTAGACTACGCCACCGGAGGTGTTAACCCTTATTGCCGAACCTGACGTGCTCGTGGGCCGCGCCGGCTTCCCGGCCGCCTGACGCTTTTGTCATGATGAAATACGCTGTGCAAGGCGAAGATATTGCTCCGGAAGACATTTCGGAGAATGCTGGCTGGAAAATTAACACCCAGAGGAATTCTACGACCAAGCCAAGGCCATCACACAGCGGCAACGCTGTTAGCCCTAATGGCGGGCCGGGACCCAAGAACAGCAAAGTGAGTCCAAACTCACCTGCTAGCATCAAAAAGGGTATCGTCCTTCGCGGTAAAATGCCTCCGCTGCTGAAAAATGATTTTCAGATTATCGTCAGGATTAGGGGAGGTCTGAATATTGCTAAAATTGGTGCGGGACAGGGTGTGCGCAAGAGTGGTGTGTTGCAGGGTCTACAAGGCAGAGTAGAGCCCCAGTGGAGCGGCCAGTGGTACTACCTGGGCAGAGCGCACAATTGCTCGAACGGAGATGCTTAGTCTTAAGGCCAGAGCATAGCAATAATGAGGCAAGATTCAAGAGGCTAGAACAGGAAAACACAGAGTTGAGAGAAATAATGAGGTTGCTTAGGGCAGAAATCTCGGCCCTTAAGGGTGTGGCAGGACCTGCACCGGCCGAGAGGGCAATGCCTGAGCCCCTAGAGAGCATGGATTTCACTGATGTAGGTGAGGCTAGTGGGTCACGCCCCTCAAAGAGGAAGGCGATGACTCGTGAGGCAGAGCCCGCGTCGAGGAAGCGGAGATCTGAGGTGAAGGAGATGCTGTCGAGTGTTGTAAATAGTGTTAAGCAGGTCAATAATGGTCTGGCGCAGCTGAATACGCGTCTCACAGAGTTGCTCGGCTCAATCGATGGGAGGTTCAAGGAGCTGCAATGTAGAATAGAGGTGTTCGAAAACAAATCCAGTTTGAGTCTCTCTCCCATTCTTAGGTCGGGATCTCAGTCGGCTGGTTCCTCGACAGGGAAGTCTTAGGTTCAGCAAGATGGCTCGCAGCAACTGCTTCAACATGGCGCGACAAGATGAGGCTTTTTGTGTGTGGCAATGGAACTGTAGGGGGTATGCTCATTAACAGGCGCCTCTACAGCAGTATGTTCGCGCGTGTAGGGGTAGGCCGCAGGCTATTCTACTGCAGGAGACAATGACGGAAGAGGTTTCTCTGACGGGCTACCGAACCGTTTCGGCGGTACCAAAGCTCGGGGGACCTGCATTCTGTTGGATAGCAAACGGACGCAGGTGGTCCATGATCTTAAGATACCTTTCAGTTCCCTGGAATATGTCATGATTGAGGTGATTCCTAACCGGGTGAACAAGAAAAGCGTGTTTATTCTGAACGTGTATAGTGCCCCTAGGGATAGGGTGCAGGGATTCAAGCTGCTTCTGCAGAAGGCTTCTAAGCTTGCCGGGGACCATCCACTGATCGTGGCTGGGGATTTTAATGCTCCGTATCAGGTGTGGGGTTACAAGCATGACACAGTTAAAGGGAGAGACCTTTGGCAGAATGCTGTGGTGTTTGACCTTACGCTGGTCACTGACCCTGCCTTTCCGACACGTATAGGGACATCGACGTGTAAGGATACTACGCCTGACCTCTGCTTTGTAAAGAACGCGACCAAGCCTAGTTGATGCAATCTTGCCGAAGACCTAGGTAGTGATCATTATATTAACCAAGTCGTTTTTGAGGTTGAGGGTAGGCGCCCTAGGGCGTTAACGTTTATAGACTGGGATAAGTTTCGTATGATCCGGGAGGAGAGAGGAGAAAAAGGGAAGGAATTCGAAGGCCTGCACCGGCCATCCCTGGAGGATTGGGTCACCCAGGTAAGGGAGTAGGTAAAGGAGGCTACGAAGGAGATCACTACGGATTTGGAGGTGGCTAGTGTTGATAGCAGGCTGGCCCATCTGATTGAAGTCAAGCGGTCTACGCTGGCTAGGTGGAAGGGGCAGCGGCTTAATCACAGGCTGTGTAAAACGATTTCCGAGCTGAATAAGCTGATTGAGGAGCACTGTAAGCTTTTGTGTAGGTAACAGTGGGATGAGGTATGCAACTCGGTGGGCGAGCAGGTCCGCAACGGGAGGTCGTGGGGCTTGCTTAAGCATTTGCTGAACGACTCCAATACGAGAGTTAGTCAGGGGCACGTCCTTGCTAGAGCTGTACACGAAGCAGTGGGGTCTGCCTCGGAGGAAGAGCTGGTTGAAAAGCTGGCCAACAAATACCTTCCTGTTGCGGACACGGGTGCTCTTCTGACGGAGCACGCCTATACGGGAGAGGAGAACTTTTTTCTAGACGAGAACTTTTCTGTGGAAGAGATACGCACGGTTTTGCATAACCTTAACAGCAAGTCGGCTCCTGGACCGGACGGGATTTCGAACAAGCTTTTGAAGAATATGGACGATAGGTCAATCAAGTACCTTACCGGGGAGGTTAACGCTATGTGGAGAGACGGGGTGGTTCCGGAGCAGTGGAAGACAGTCCTTACGGTGCCGATTCCCAAGGCTGGCAAAGTCCCGAGCATTGATAACTTAAGGCCTATTTCACTCACTTCGAACGACAGAAAGCTGAGCTAGTTGGTAAGGATTCATTATGCACGGCGTTCGTGTTGTCCATTTCTCTACTCTTGTGTCCTGTCTGCACGCCTCAACTGCTTTTTTGCATTTTGATTCGCTCACTTCGTGTGTGGGCAAGGTAGCCGAGCATGTGGTGCTTAATCGGCTTACAATGTACCTTGAGAACCAGGAGAACCAGGTCTACCCCCACACTATGATTGGTTTTCGGGCCGGGCTGTCGACTCAAGACGCAATGAAGCTCATCAAGCATCAGGTCATTGGTGGAGATGGAAGGGGCGTTAAGGCCATCCTATGGCTGGACCTGGAGAAGGCTTTTGACAACGTTCGGATCTTGGCCTCGGCGCGCGCTTTCATGACTATGTCAGGTCCTTCCTGTCAGGCAGGAAGGCTACCTTGAGGGTCGCGGAGCTGGAGTCAAAGACGTTAAATCTTGGAGACAGGGGCACTCCTCAGGGGGCCGTCATCTCGCCCACATTGTTCAATCTGGCCACGGTCTGATTGACCAAGAAGCTCTTGGAGATCGAGGGGATTAAGCACACCATGTATTCAGATGACGTGACCATATGGTGTCTTGGTGGTAGTGAGGGCTATATCGAAAGTGTTCTGCAAGAGGCAGTAGATGTAATTGAGAATTATTTGAACCCGACGAGGTTAAGGTGCTCCCCCTCCAAGTCGGAGCTGTTACTGTACAGTCCCACTAGAAGGGGACCCAAGCCAAGGGGATGGATCCCCGTGGACCAGCTGAGCATTCAGCTTCGTACAAGAAATGGCGACCTCATACCTAGGGTAGATAAGATCAGGGTTCTGGGAATGATGATTGAGTTGAACGGCGCCAACACGCTGACGATCCAGAAGATCATTGCCAAGACAGAAAATGCGGTACACCTAGTGAAGAGGGTGGCCAACAGGCAGACGGGGTTCAAGGTGGATAGTCTGATTAGACTTATGCACACATTTGTATTGTGTCACTTTACTCATGTGGCGGCAATGCACAAGTGGAAGCCATCGGAGAAGCTTGACACGCAGATTAGGAAGATCATGAAGAAAGTGTTGGGAGTGCCAATGTGCACCAGCACCGACAGACTTCTCCAGCTGGGAATTCATAATACCTTGGATGAGATAGCTGAGGCTCAGGAGAGGATGCAGATGGTGCGTCTCTCTATGACCAGCGCGAGTCGGCAGATTCTGATAGAGTTAGGTGTTCCTCAGGAGAAGATTTCGCAGCTTCATGTCTGTATTCCCTTGAAGGTCCGTAATCGGTATCACGTCAAGCCTGTTCCCAGGAACATGCATCCAGAGCAAAATGTGGGTAAAAGAAAGGCCGGGGGGCTTGCCTGCTGAGACTCATATGCGATGAGAATCAAAAGGTTGGCTTCGTCGATGCTTTTTTTAACAAGGAGAGGAAGGTGTTTACCATAGTTGCCGTGGACAATGAGGGCAGTGTCGTTAACGCTGCTACCATTCGGACTGATAGGCCAGAGGTCGCAGAGCAAGTGGCTATTGCGCTCGCCTTGGTTGACAGACGCAGGCCTTTTGTATATAGCGATTCAAAGTCGGCCGTTAGGGCTTTTGAGAAGGGTTCGGTGGCTAAGGTTGCTTTTAAAATTATGCAGACATGCGAGATCTCTTAACACTACTTATGTTGGTTCCCTGCTCATCTTAGGATGATGAGCCCCTACAAATCTCAACGAGTCCGCTCATGAGGCAGCGCGAGATCTTACCCTCCGTTCTGCCCCGTGCCACGGCGTGGCGTTGCCTCCCCGAGAACAGAGACTACCCTTCCACATACAATGGAATCACGAAGTATTACCTTCTTAATCGCAGGGTTTACGGTTTGCCGCATCCTAAGCTAAACAGGGATCAGGCACTTACATTACGCTTACCACAGCCTGTTACTTAGCCTTGCCCACGGAGACTGAACATGCTTTATCCGGAGACGTATACAGAACCTTATTGCCAAGATTGTAGTGTTTTAGCCACGCTCGAACACATGCTCTGGTCTTGCGAAAGAATTGAAGACTCGGCGATTAAGGATGCGTCCAGGTGGGAGGCTGCACTTCGCAGCCCGGACCTGGATGAACAATTCTGGGCTGTCCAGCAGGCTCACGACGTGGCCGTGAGGCTTGGCCTTCCGGTCCTGACATGGGAGCGGCCCGCTTAGTGGTTAATTATCACTACTTGCAGGACCAAATAAAGTTTTCCATCCATCCAGCAGCTGTACTTGGCAGATTTGACAATGAAACTTGCCAGAAGCAATCTAGCCATCTGTGGAAAAGAAAAACTCCACCTAACTACACAACACATGGCATTTCCACCAGAAATGTAGCTTCATATGCTCTTGAAAGGGTGCTTGAGCCAAGATTGTGGTACGTGAATGCCTGTACAAGACCCTCACTGCATAGAAAACAGACTTATGAAGAATCATTGTGAAGAGCACACATCTGATGACTGCCAGAAACAGTAAGCACGCAAGGTGGCACTTTTATTGCTGACTGTGTGACAGCACTACCACTATATTCTTGTTTTACACCCCAACAAAACAATGTGTATTGTAAACACTACAAGGCAAGATGCATTGAAAGGTGGCATTAGAAATACCACTGATGTTTGTATCGCTGCTTGCAAAAAATACAGGAAAATGACCTTGGCCAACACATTGAGTAATGCCAAAGTGAAACTTAAGGTTTAAGTACAGAAGAGCTGCTTGGAGGTATTGGTGCTTGTCATTCCTACCAAGAAGAAAGCAAGCAGTAACTTTTTGTGAGAGACAAGAAATTAAAATTACAGTCAACACCATACAATCTAAACTTTGGTTTAACCGGAAGAAATCTCAAACTTTTGGTTCGCCAACTATATATACAGTACACTAGAAAGCTGCCTAAAATAAACAATGCTTTTGGTCAGCTGAGACTTTTATTTTTTGCTTTTCACAGCCAAAGGTGAATGACATGAGGATATTCACAAGGCATGGCCAATCAAAACATGGCCACATTTAAAGTACTGGCTACCGAGTACGCTGACAGGGACCACTAAACAAGCTCCACTTACGTCCTCGTGTACTCTGAATGTACCTCCATTCATTCATAATGCTGCCATCCAAAATTAGCGCCATGGCCGATATACATCTAAAAGGATGAATGCGTAGCTGATATTCATCTAAATGAATGGATGTGCACCAGACATACAGGAGACAGAAACTTTAACATCTGAAATGATGAATGTGTAAGGAATGTGCAGTCGACCTATGCAGTACAAAAGCAACCAGAGGGCCAAACAACAGCCACAAGGACCATCTGTAAGACACAGCATGATGCAGGTACTATACAATGCAATTTAAAGTAAGGCAATGTGGCAGTAAAGTAGCAATAGAAAAGGTGAACAAAATGTGTTGGACGTCTTAATCAAGTTTTATATTTTCAAACCATATGTAGTATATACACATACCATATAAAAAACAGATTCAATAAAAATGGACGGAATACATTCAGTCAATGTGCCAAAATGTTCGGCTAATCTATGCTCGGCATAAGCACAAAAAAAGTCACTTCCGCTAGCATTACTCTCAAGGCTGGACTCATCCCAAACAGCTCATTCATGCCAGATTGAAATGCACCAGTACATGGACTGTCCAGCATCACAGAATGTGTATTCCAAGGATATGGCAAGCTCCAGAGAGAAGTTCACTTAACAGTGCAAACATGGTGAGTTGCTGTGGAGCCTGCCGTTTCAGACAGCCCTCTATTCAAGGTCACTCGCTGATCACGCATGGATCTAACATCTGTTAAGGACGGAGGAATTGCACTTCTAAAATGTATCAAGCACAACAATTGCATCAGAAACCAAAGGTCAGCAATGCAACATGAGTTGCAGAGACAACAAACACTGCTGGGCACCAAGACCAAGCACGTACCTCACTGATTTATAACAGTACAAACATCAAACATAATAAACAGAGAACACATACACAAAAGCTTTTTGCTGTGGCACAGCATGGGTGACGAAAAAAGGATATTTATAAAAACATGCTCACTGTCTTTGATTACCACATTGATGGTAGTCGACACCTCGTCAGAAGAACTTCAGTTTGGCCTAGTTGGTATTTACTGCAAATCATATTGACCGCAAAAAAGACGGGGACATAGGAAGAAAACACATAAACAGCACAGGCGGTAACAGCCTGTGCTGTTTATGTGTTTTCTTCCTATGTCCCCGTCTTTTTTGCGGTCAATATGATTGACACCTCGTCAGGATGGCTAAATGTTTCTCAATCAGGGTTTCCCACAATTTTTTTTTCTTTTACAGTTGGAAATCGAATGAAAATGAGGGACAGCTCACAATAATGTTCTTGCACTCCTGTTTTTATGCTATACCTACTTTCTGACAACCTTGCCAAGCTAGTGGCAGTGGCGAGAGGAATGGCTTGTGAAAGGGTGCAATAAAAGAAAGGACAGCAGTGCATGAGGTAGAACAATGTTGCCATGCAGAGAAGCAAGAGAGAAAGAGCTGCATGGTTCTTTGCAGATACTACACCCTTTCCTTTCTCCTATCTACGAGTCTGGCGTGCAGGCTTAAAGGGACACTAGAGAAAAATAATTAGTGCTTCATAAGTAAATTACCCTTCAAAAACAGCACAAAAGCCACTGTTACCGCGAGAGGAGGCCCGGTAAGCTAGAAAAGACGCAAGAATGAAATATGAGTGGCAACACCACCCTCAAGTTCTCGCATCAACTTGCCACGACAAAGATTTTGATGCCATCTGCTCAGGCCCAGTTAGTTTTTAATCAGTAAAGATGGGCTACATTGTGTCCTAAAAGAGCCATAAACTGAAGTTGGCAAGTGTCGAAAACTTTTATTGAGCCACAGCAACTCAAATACAAAAAACTGAAATCCGTGACACCATACTGACGTATCAACACGGGCATTTCAGCGCAAAATCTCAAATGGAACTTTGACCTTCATTTTCTCTTCTAATTGACCCATACACTAATGCAAAATTAACAAAAAGAGTTTCGAAAGTATAATTCATATGTATAAACTGATTTAATGTTTCTCTTTAGTGTCCAAGAAATATTTTGTGTGGGGCATAAAACATCTGAGAAAATCAAGCAAATACTTTGATGCAAGTGCAGTCTAGGTGTGTCTGTAGGACAGCAGACATGAGCTAGTCCCTATTTGAGCACAAGATGCAGCATGAACAAATAAAAAAATGCTCCACCAGTCTTGCACAGTTCACAGCATAAGAGTGTTATGATTGTGCTGTGGCTTTAGCGTTTGTGCCTCCTCCAGCATGCGATTGTGTCTGTTCATGTTCTGGTCAAACGTACGTGTCGTCATTCGGAGGGAATACAAGGCTGGTCGAGGACAGGTGTGGGTTGCACTAGTGCAGACTACGCATTGCACAAGATGCAATGCAACTATATTGGCAATGTCTTCTCTCTTTCTCAGTTTTCATGCTTTGCCTTTGGCATACTAGTGGAGAATGCACAATATCAACAACAGAATCATCTCGAAAGTAAAAAGTTGTCATCCACCCAAAGTAGCATGAAGCTACAAAGGAAACCCTCACGAGTTTCTCAGAAAGAAAGCTTCGAAGTTCATGAAGAACTCATCCTGGTTCAGATCGATCCTAAAACCAATGCCTTTCTGGAATGGCTGTTCTACCACTGTAGCTTTGTGCTACTGTCAAGTAGATGACCATTCTTTTTTTTTTGCCTATCATAGAGCCTCCTCCATTATGTGCATTTTAACAGAAATGATTTGCCAAGCTCGTCTTCTGTGCAGTTTTATGCAGTGCAGTTGAACCAGGTGGCATGTGTGCCCAGCTGCACTTGGGAGTGACCCACATGGAATTCTGAGGCTGGGTGGGATGTTTTTTTTTGTTTTTTTTTCTCCCTTCAGCCTACAGTTACTATTGGTTACATGAAGATTAAAAATAACGAGCAACCGTGCCCAAGTGAAGGCTAAAAGTTCTGCGCAAAACAAGACCAAGAAACAAAAACGTTACCACTGTGGCAGGACGCATGCACCAGAAAATTGCTGGTATAAAAACTACTCGTGCAAGCTATGTTCAAAAGTTGGACACCTTCAAAACATGTGTCGAACAAGCAATAGTGAGCTGAAGGCACATGCAGTAATGGAATCATCAGAGGAAGACAAGCACATTCTGTACAACTGCACAGTCGACACATCTGTGAAGAACGGTTATGTGGCGACTGTAAACGTGGAGGGCCAATAACTGGAGCGCCAGGGACTGCAGGTGGACACGGGGGTTGCAGTGATAGTGTTATCTAAAAGTGTGTACGAAGAAAAGTTTTCGCATGTGCATTGTGAACCAACTCGGATTGTTCAAAAGACATACACAGGCAAGAAAATGGATTTCATAGGGCAATGCAACGTAACCGCGACCTATGAAGGGCAGAGTGCGGTTTTACCAATCGTTGTTAAAGCATGTGAACGCGAGTTACCTGTAATGCTGGGAAGAACCTGGCTTAATAGGCTTCGGCTGAATTGGAAATTGCTTTGCAGTGTGCGCAGCGAAGACAAAGTTCACACGAAGTTTCCAAACGTGTTTTCGCAATCGCTTGGTGCTATCAAGAACTTCGAGGCACAAATTGTTTTGCAACCGGGTTGTACGCCGGTGTTTTGAAAAGCACACCCACTTCCTTTCTCTTTACGTGAACAAGCGGAAAAATGGCTCGCTGAGCTTGAAAGCCAAGGCGTAATTACGCCTGTGAGTAGAAGCAATTGGGCAACTCCACTGGTTTTGGTCCCAAAGAAGCAAGGTGATCAAATATGCCTCTGTGAGGATTACAAAATCTCTGTAAATCCTGTATTTAAAATAGACAACTACCGACTACCACAACCAGAGGAATTGTTCACAGCAATGTGTGGAGGCAAAGTATTTTGTGTCTTAGATTTGTCATCGGCACACCAACAAGTGGTACTGAGCCAAAAATCAAGACATATTCTGACAGTTAACATGCATAAGGGGCTCTATCAATATAACAGACTTCCTTATGGAATAGCAGGTGCTTCTCCTTTGTTCCAGTGCATGATGGACAAGGTTTTGCTCGGTATTCCAAATGTTGGTTGTTATATTGATGATGTCATAATTGCGAGCAAAACCGTGGACGATTGCCAAAAAACACTCGAGCGGGTGCTAGGCAAGCTTTCGGAGCACAACATTACGTTAAAGCTGGAAAAATGCAAGTTTTTCCAAGATTCTGTCTCGAACCTTAGGCACAAGGTCAGCGCTGATGGCAACTACCCGACAGAAGAGAAAGTGAAGGCAATCCTGCACGCCCCTGAGCCAACAAATGTCACCGAATTAAGAGCATACTTAGGGCTGCTCAATTTTTACAGCAAATTTATGAAGAATGTGTCATCTGTAGCACAACCAATGTACAGATTGTTACAGAAGGGAGAATGATGGCTGTTGATGAAGCAGTGTAGCAATGCTTTCAAACCGACTAAGCATCTGCTTGTAAGCAGCCATGCTCTTACCTACTCCAGTGCACGCAAGCCGCAGTGTGATGCGCCTGCGTACGGCGTTGGAGCAGTTATTTTTTACGTGCTGCTGGATGGAGAAGAGCATCCGAAAGCTTCTGCTTCACGAACCCTGACGTCAGCCGAGAAAAATTATGCACAATGTGAAAGAGAGGCCCTAGTGCTTATCTTTGGACTTAAATAGTTCCACAAGTTTCTTTTTGGTAGAAAGTTTATGTTGTACATGGAACATCAGCCACTCGTAAACACCTTGGGACAAAACAAAGCGACACCGTCGCAAGCAGCTGCCAAATTGCAAAGATGGTCCTTGATAATGTCAGCATACCGGTATACGTTTAAGTACCACAAAGGGGCTGAAATCAAAGCGGCTGATGCTCTGTCTCATCTACCTTTACCATCTTGTCTCCAATCTGAGAGTTTGGAATGCTTTTCTGTGTTCGAAAGCACTCCGTTGAACTCTTCTGACGTAGCTAAGGTCACTGCATGTGATGGCAAACTGTGCAGAGTCGTCGAGTACACGCGATATGGTTGGCCTTCAGAAGTGCCTAACGAACTCCAGCCATACTACGTTAGATGTCTAGAGCTATCACTCGAGCAAGGTTATGTCACGTGAGGCACAAGGGTGATCGTGCCCGATGCATTGCAACCAACTGTGTTGTCTTTGCTGCATGAGGACCACCCAGGCACCTCAAGGATGAAGATGCCGGCTAGAGGCTTCATTTGGTGGCCAGGTCTCGATAAAGCAGCAGAAGATTACATACGACCCTGTTGGGTTTGCCAAGTCATGCAACCAGCTGCGCAGCCTGTGCCACAACACCCTTGGCCTTATCAGTCCAAGGTTTGGCAGAGGCTGCATGTTGACTTTAATATGAAAGGACAGTTCAACTTTCTAGTCTTAGTTGATGCCTATTCTAAGTGGATTGAAGTATGGCTAATGACCTCAACCGTCAAAAACCAAATGATTTCCAAACTTCGATGTGTCTTTGCGGCATACGGATTTCCCGACGAAAATGTGAGTGATAATGGGCCGCACTTTGTATCAGAAGACTTCGAGCACTTCTTGGCTAAAAACAACATAAAACATACAAGAACACAGCCCTATCACCCAATTTCGAACGGGGCAGCTGAACGTTTGGTGCAAACAACGAAGCGCGATTTGCTGAAACAGCTGCTATCAGACATCTCGCAAAACAGAGAATCAGTGCAAACCGGCTTAGACAGCTTTTCGATGAGCCATCGAAACATGCCACATAGTGTGACAGGAAGCACTCCTGCACAGCTCTTCTTAAAGAGGCAACCTAAGACGAAGTTGTCATTCCTAAAACCCAATTTTCAGCAAGATATACTCGACAAACAGCTAAGCACCGGGGTGCTGAACGTGGATTCTTAGTAAGTGACAAAGTGTTTGTTAAATGCGTTTGTGATGAAAATGTGGCTTGGGAAGACGGCAGGTAGGTACACAAATCTACCAAACATACCTCTACAACGCCAAGCGAGAGGCACTTAATCACCTTGACTGAAGTTAAAGGGACACTAAAGGCAAATACTAAGTCGACATGGACTATTTAAATACGATTCCAGAAACCTCGCAACGCTTGTTCCGCGCCAAGAAAAGGCTTAGTTTACGAGAAAATTACATCTGAAGGGTCTGAATGCCTTTTTCGAAATTCAAGTCTCCCGCCACCCAACCAGGGGAGCGGTGACATTGCATACGCTATCACCCTTTGCTGCCGTCGGTGAGAAAGACCCTGCCCGACAGACTGTGCTACCAAGCCAAGATTGAGTGATAACTCTAAGGGAAGCTCATTACTTTTCGAAGAGAGATCAGGATGCCTTAGAAAACGCATCTATAAAACAAGGTATGAGAAGGAAGAAGGAGCATGTGCTTGCTGCAGTAAAGCTAGGAAAACGATGGAGCATATTTTGTTAGAATGTGAAGACATATGCCCAGCAGTCAATTTAGGCACCACTGGCCTCCTTGAAGCCCTTGGGTTCAGCGAAAGCAGGGGGAATTAAACAGGTCTGCAATAGAGATTAGTAAGAGGCGATTGGAAGATTTGTGGAAGTAGGGAAATGACAAAAAAAAAGGGGAGACATACAAGAACGAAGTTCACAGTGCAGGATCAGAAAACTTAGTTATGGGAATTCATTGTTTTATTTATTTATTTTTTTCTTTTTTAACCTAGGTAGGACATTAGACAGCATAATAGCAAGAGCTTGGTGGCATAACCCGCCACCCCCTTCCAAAGGGGGCGCTCATAACATCCATCCACCCATCCGAATGGTGGATTTGCCGCTGCCGCTGCTTTTTGGTCAAGTGGTGTAGACCATTCGGGCATCCCACAAGATCACATTGAAGTTGGATTCTATGTTACTTGCAGTTTGTGCGAGTGTCGCGAGCCGTAAAAACCAGCGCAGCACTAGGCGATAACGAAACTAAAACGTGAAAGTGTGGGCGGCGCAGAGTCGAGTGAAAATGAAACCTGTTAACCGCCCGCGTCACTGTGAAGGGTAATTTCAGTGAGCTTTCTTTTTCTAAAATATAAAATAGAACTGGACAAGCAGCATTTTATTTAATCTTATAGTACAATACAAGCATGTTTTTTGCAACGAATGGTTGAGTACTAGTGACAGAATTTAACTGAGGCGTGCTTTTGTCATTGGGCAAGTGCTTGAATGTCCCGGGGGAGTCTCTAACCATGTCCTACATTTGCCTCAATTTCTCAATTATTAAGGCTCTGTTCACGATAATATTGATGCCTTGAGAGATTCTTGAGCACTCATCTACCACTTTAGCTTGACTTAGTATTTGCCTTTAGTGTCCCTTTAAAGGGACACTAAAGGCAAATACTAAGTCTAGTACTGCTCTAGATCTAGATAATACTAGATCTAGTACTGCTCTTTAGTGTCTTTTTAAAGGGACACTAAAGAGCAGTACTAGATCTGTATAGAATAATAAAAGTTTTTTTTTTTTCAGAACTCTCTTCATTCATTTGGTGGATAAAAAGAAGATCATTCTCAAAGCAACTAAATGCAAAACTTTGCTTTCTTGAATTTCATGCTAAATCCCCAGCACTGCTACATCAGCATGGCACCATGTAAAGCGTTCTCTCGTACATGAACGGTTTTGGCATAGAAAAAGCTGTCAAAACTTACTAGGCTGAGTGTTTAGTTCCTTTAGAATGATTTGCAGTTCTACTTTATGGCTAAACAATTAAATCGATCTGCAGACAATGTCAAAGTTTGTGGGGATGCGCGACCCTCACGCGTCCCCTGATATGTTGTTTTCCCGCACAGCTCCCGTCTCCTGTAATCCGGCTTCTCCGCATGGCTTGGTGCCAGCAGCAGTCGGTCTCGCTGAAGCGCAATGCGAGAGATGGCGCGATGGATGGGATGGATGGATGTTATGAGCATCCCCTTTGGAACAGGGCGGTGGGTTGCGCCACCAAGCTCTTGCTATTATACTGCCTAATGTCCTACCTAGGTTAAACAATGAAAAAAAAAAAAAAAACCACACACACACTATGAACTACCACGGCCAAATTTTCTGATCCCCCATTGCGAACTGTGCTTTTGTTCGTCTCCGTCTTTTGTCGTTTCCCTAATTTTCTTCCACCAATCCTCCAATCGCCTCTTACTAATGTCTACTGCGAACATGTTTGCTTTACCACTGCTCCCGCTGAACCCAAGGGCTTCAAGGAGGCCAGTGGTGCCTAAATCGACCGCTGGGTAGACGTCTGCACATTCTAATATAACATGCTCCGTCGTTTCCCTAGCTTTACCGCAGCAACCACATGCTTCTTCTTCCTTTTTATATCTCGTTCTATAGGTTCGTGTTCTAAGGCATCCCGATCTCGCTTCGAAAAGTAATGAGCTTCCCTTTGAGTTATCATAAATGGTTTCTTTCCTGATTTCGTTTTTTCCTTTTAAGTAGTTACTCATGGCAGGTTTCTTTTCCATTGCCACCACCCATGACATTATTTCAGCCTCTCTGACTTTCCGCTTGACCTTCTTTGTTGCTGTGTTGTTGCCCACCCTAGAGGCTGCATACTTGCTGGTAAGCTTCCTAGTTCTTTTCCTCCACTGTGAATCATTGTGTTTCCTGTACAGATATCTGAACACTCTCCCAGCCCGTTTACTTTCTTCCATATTCCTCAGCCATTCTTCATACTCAGTTTTACTGCAAGCTTCCCTCACTTAAAAACTAGTCCAGCCCATATCACCCTGCACAGCTTCATTTGTAGTCTTCCCGTGAGCGCCCAATGCGAGGCGACCCACTGACCTTTGGTTCTCGTTGAGTCCTGATTGTACCCCTGATTTAAAGCAAACAACCGCATTTCCAAAAGTAAGTCCTGGAACCATTACCCCTTTCCACATACCTCGGAGGACCTCATAGCTATTGTATCCCCACAGCACTCTGTGCTTCATTATGGCTGCATTTCTCTTCCCCTTTACTGTTATGGTTTTTTCCTGTGTTTCCACACATCTATTGCCCTCGTTTATCCATATACCGCATGACCATATGCATATCCATATATATACGCATGACCGGGGTTGTTAGAGAAGTATGGGAGAGGCCTTTGCCCTGCAGTGGGCGTAACTAGGCTGATGATGATGATGATACATATACCAAGGTATTTATATTCTGTTACCAGAGGTATTTCCTGGCCCTGTATCTCCACTGCCTGTTCACAGTTTTCATTGAATACCATAACACCTGACTTTCTAACACTAAATTTCAAACCTAAATTGTTGCCTTCCTGTGCACAGATATTAGCAAGACGTTGCAAATCGCTTTGCTTGTTAGCTAGCAACACAATGTCGTCTGCATAAAATAAACCTGGGAGTTGCTGCTCTACTACGGTACCCGCCTGTTTGTATGAGAGATTAAACCTGATATTACTTCCTTCTAGCGCCCTCTACATCCTCACCATGTACATCATAAACAGCAGCGGGGATAAAGGGCACCCCTGCCTCAGTCCCTTGTTGATATGAACTTTCTCCTTGCTCCTCATCCCTTCCCATTCAACGCAAACGATATTTTCTAGGTAAATCTCTCTCAAAAGCTGTAGACAATCGTTACCTAAACCTTCCCCTTCCAGAATATCACACAAAATGTTGCGGTCTACGTTGTCGTAGGCTCCTGTAATGTCTAAAAAGGCCACATACAACAGTCTGCTTCCTGCTTTTGATATTTCAATACAATGAGTAAGAACAAACAAGTTATCATCCAAACGCCTACCTATTCTGAAGCCATTTTGAAGCTTTCCCAAAATGCCATTATTCTCTGCCCATGCTTGAAGCTTTGATTTGATTGCCTGCATTGCTAGCCTGTATATTACCGATGTAATGGTCAACGGTCTATACGAGTGAATTCTGTCTTCTCCCCCTTACCTTTATAAATTAAATTCATTCTACTTTGTCGCCAACTGTCTGGTATTCGTCTGTTTCTTTAAGTTTATTCCACTGCTTTCACCAGAGATTGCTTACTTTTTGGTTTTAGTTCATTTATCAGTCTAACGGGAACCTCGTCTACCCTGTGGCTGTGCGCTTAGGAATTTTCTCTTCCGCTTTCTTCCAGTTTAAATTTGTAAGCACTAGCTCCTTTCCACCTTGGGTCTCTTTCATGCTCTTTTTTTTCTTCAAATACAACCTCGTCCTTGCCTTGGAAAGATTTGGCTGTTACTTTTCAGATGTAATTTATTGCCGCTTCTCCTTCCAGTCTGTTTTCATCTTCGTCTAGGATGCGTTTTTGTATTGTTGTTGACTTCCTGCCTAATAATTTTATGTGGTTCCAAGATATTCTAGGTGCGGCCTTCTGTTTCTCATGTATTTCTGACAACCAACGTTCACTTTCACCTTTTAATTTTGCTTGCACCAGTATTTGAACCATAGACTTTTTCTCCTGGTATATTTCCCATTTACTAGTTACTTCATCCTGTGGCAACTGCGCCTTCCTTGCCTGCCTGTGCTCTCGAGATGCTTTCTGTCGTTCGGCGATCGCTTCTCGTTTCTCCTTGTTCAACCAGCTTTTCGGTTTCTTTTTTTCTTTCCAACGAACATGTTGGTTCTCTTTCTGTATTTCTTTCTTTATTACACTTTTAAGCTCACCATATTCCCACTGTTTACTTGGCCATTTGCCAAGTTCTTCCTCAACTCTAGTGACTGCATTTGCTATTTGTTCAGCGTTCAAATTTGGACTGGCCATTCTGCTCTCCTTGCTCTCTTTCCCAACTACATATCCCATATTCAAAATGATGCGTTTATGGCCACTCCCTATGCTGTTAAACCCTTCTTCATCAATGACTATTTCTTTCAACTTATCATGAATTCCTTCTGTCATCAGACAGTAATCAATGGTCGATTGCCGATTTCCCACTCCCCACGTGATCTGTCCTTCACACTTAGGCCCTGTATTCACGACAACGAGGTTATGTTGTTCACAAATGTCTAGCACTGACTTCCCGTTGTTGTCGGTATAGCCATCTAAATCCTGTATGTGGGCATTCATGTCAGCTAATAGGATAATTTCAGCACCATTCCCGAAACCCTTAATATCAGCGCTTATGCATTCCACTAACTCATTATTATTCTCTGTGCAATTATTTCCGCTCCACAAATACGTAACGCCCAGCCAAGTTTCTTTCCCACTCATTGTACCTGATAACCAAAGATGCTCTTGACATTCTGAATTTACTCTTTTCCATTTGGCTCCCTGATGGGTGAGCTTTCCAACTTAGTTCTGTTGCACCCTTCCGAAACATAATTCTCAATAACTGGCAGCTCTTCTGAGTCTTTAAGGTGTGTTTCTGTGACCGCATACACCCCTATTTGTTCTCTATGTAACTGCTCCTCAATCTCTCCCCACTTTTCTTTTCTTCTGCCGCCCTGCATGCTTACATAACCTATTGTGTGGCGAGCTCTTTTTCTTGCTTTCCTCCTTTTACTGTTATCGACGGCAATGCTCTTTTGATTCTTTTGACGTTCCCCTAGGGGACCTTCTTCATTACTATCTACACTGACCTCCTGAGCGCCCGCGGGCCCCCTAAAAAAGCAACAGCGTGACCACCAAGTCGCCAGCCCACTTCTTGTGCCCGCCTGTAATTGAAGTGGATCCCGTCTCATTTAAAACCACCAAACTTTCTCACTTCCCTGTTTACTTTGATAACCTTGAAGCCTTCCTCTCGGCTCATTTTCCATATTGCCTCATTAGCAGCCACTACGGCTCTTTGTACATGACTGTCACGTACAGGCACCTCCGTCACCGTGCACACCACGATCTGCACCTGAGGGGATAGCTCGCGCAAGTTGTCCACCCCCTTCGCCAAGCGCTGGGCTAGTCTTTGCGCTTTCCTGTTTAGGACATCATTTAGCCCACCTGCTACTATGACCAGGTTGCGCACATGGTCATTTTCCGCGAGCTTTTCTTTTGCTCGCTCCATGACATAACCCAGTGTCCGCCCTGGAAATGTCCCTACCGCCACTCTTTTGTCGCCTTTCACTCTCTCCACAATTGCTTTTGAGCACCCAGCCAGGTTTGAGCCGCCAGCGATAATCACCCTTTCACTCTCTCCTACCTCTCCGTGCTTCCCTTTGTCCTTTTCCATGTGATTTGGACTCGACAAGGGGCAGTGTCCCCTGGGCTCCTGCTTTTTCCGCATGGAGGCCTCAACGTAGGTGCCGCTCTTTCCAGCTAACCCTTCATCACCCTGCATGCCTTCCACGTATTTCGCTGACCCTCCTCGCCTGTCGCGTCGGGGGTCTGCGTTCCACCGTCATGCACATTCTCATTCACAATGGCGGCCCTGTTCAGCTTTTCCTCGGCTGCTTCAAGTCTCTTTCCAACTACCTTCCGTGCATCACGCTCCCTGTTTAGCTCATTTTTGAGCTCTTGCACCTGTTTGAGAAGCTCTTCCTGGAAAGCCTCCATTTTCTGCAGCCTAGTATTGACATCACATTGTGTGCCAGTTGATTCATTGCCCTCTCCATTTTCATCCGTCTCCTCATCTGCCTTGAGGAACCCCCCGCGCACTGCTTTCTCCCTCTTTCTTGCCATGTATTGCACAGCTTTTTGCAAATACTGCAATAGTATAATAATGCTACTACTGATGCAAAGTGAACATTGTTAAACTGCCCGAACAAACGGACCACAGAGACAGCATGGGACAAGGACGGGCGCAGATCCACACAGATTGCAGTGTTGGAGTAGATTATCAGATACTTGTATCATGCGGTAAAGTTTACATAGGCCAAACAGGAAGGTGCGTGAATGTGCGCTTGCATGAGCATGAATTGTCAATTAGAAATAAAATGAATGGGCACCTGCCAGTCCACAGCTTGGCGTGCACGTGCAAGCCGATCATGAAGGAAGTAAAGATTTTGTGCCGCTGCTGAGATAGCCGAGCCAGAGAGCTACTCGAGGCGTACTATATTAGAAAGAAGGGACAAGACTGTCAGTGATACCTCAGTTTATTTACACAACAGTGAGATGAGGTTTACTGACGAGCGAAGGTAGGTCGCGTTTTGCATATACGAGGTTTTTCTTCTATTTTATCTTTTTTTTTTCGCGCACGCACAGTGGTGTATGTTGGGGGTGTACTTATATGTTGTCTTTGTGGAATAAACATTAGTTGCAAGTCTGCACCCATCGTTGTCTCATGCCGTCTCTGTGGTCTGTTTGTTCGCACAGTTTAACAATGTTCGCTAATATGTACCAACTCGGCCAACAAGTTCTTCTAAAATACTGATGCAAATACTATAATACTATATCAAAGCAGAACACGTGCCTTTTAGCAAAGACCGATACGCACAGGATCTTAATCCTCAAAATGTCGCAAAGCAACTCTCACCACTGTTTCAAAAACAATGCCGCAGAGACCGAAGGTATAACACGCTCTCGCACGCGCTCAACTACGCAGCCACGCTCTCACTTTCCTACCAAAACACGCACAGTAAAACCATTAAGACCTATTTGTCTTGCCACTTCCAAGCTACCCTTTAAAGACTACAAACACTCAACATCCCACCCAGCTGCATGTGTTGGAGCACGTGGCATGAAAGGACACTCTAACCATCCTGTAAAACAAATGTACACGAAGCACACCCGCGCACCCGAAATACGAGACAAAAAAAAGGAAAGAAAAAGAAAACCACCCGATTACTATTTAAAGGCAAAAAATTCGCAAATAAACAGAAGCAAGCTCAAAGCATGCTCAAAAACTTATGATTTCGCCGCCACCACAGAGCCCCAAAAAGCACGTTTATTCACCACAAAATCTAAACGAGTGTGGCGCTGCTAGCGCCACCTGACAGCGGGGTTGGTCAGGCGCGACAGGGAGTATGCTCTGGCTCTTTGGTTCGGGATCAGTGAGCGGCGCTGACATTCTGCGCGTGAGTCGATCCATTCTTCTGCGAGACCGTCTCGCGAGGCCTGCGCCGGAATGGACGAACATGATCGTTCGAACGTGCCACCATTCACATGACCGTACATACGAATGACCACGCGTTGGTGTCCAGCATGGGGCGAACATATTCGCTCACTATCTGGTCCCGGTGAGTCTGACTTCCGCGATATGTTGCGCGCCCATTGGCATGTTTTGTGGATAACAAGTCAGCTGGCAGGCATTGATTTATGAAAGATGCAATAAATGCCCTTGTGATTGCACTACTGTGTTGTTGTGCCTTTGCCCAAAAGCACAGGTGAGAACCGCACAAGTTCATGACATCACAGCAAGCTGGTGAAGTGAATAAATGAGCAAACATATATCAGGGGTTTTTTCTCACCAGGTATGGCATGAGGAGTGTTCACTACAGCGTTGATGGGGGAAGCATGGGGCAGTGTTGCCACCTATTTTGTTTCAGTCTCTTCTATGGCTCACCAAGCATCCTCTTACAACAAGGGTAGTCCTATCGCTCCTATTTCTGCAAGAGCAATATCTCAAAGGCCATGACTGCGGAGCTTGAGTTCTAGGCCAACTGCAACGAAATCTCGCTTTGTCTAGATTGGTAACAAATGAGTAGCACATACTACCACGCCAATCTGGGAAAAGCTTCCAGGGCTGGTAACTGTCCGATTTTCTTATTAGCAGCCTCTAAGCAGCACACAAGCAGATGACACATGCACCTGGTAGTTAGTTATCTTGGAGACTACATGCTGGGACTTGTGTCATATCAGCTATATCAGTGTGCTGCAGGCAGTGCATTATCTCAAAGATCATGTTTCATGCTCAGGAGCCGAGAGTAGCAAGTCATGCACCACTTTTTACAAAAGGTAGTCTTTTTTTTTTCTCTTCCCATTCCTCGTTTCAGTATCAAAAACATTTACTTTTGCACTCTTTTCATGATTCACTCACTCGTATTTCAAACATAAAATTTTCTGTGGAGGCTGCTCTATATCTATACTATCTGAAAATAGTTAGGCTTTTAACACTGTCCGAATTTTCGTTGCAGTTGGCCTTTAACTATCTATCGCTCTTCGATCTCCTTTTAAACCAGAATGTATCATAAGGGTGAGCTGGGGCCTGGAAACCACGCAGTTTAGCACGATAACAATGCTACGTGTCTTGAGCCACACCTCAGATAAAATTTGACAAGGTCCAAACAACTATGATGTGTTCCTCAGAGCTACAAAAATTGCGAGCTATAACGGAACTGACACAGCTGTAATGACTCACTAGGATGTCAAGCTGTTGCAATGTAACAAAAAAACTTTGTGCCAATATTTTTCCAAGGGAAACATTTTTCTAGCGCTGAGAGAATGCAGTCAAGCAATTTTGCATGTATCAGTGTCCTATTGCTAGCAGTATACACCACCTCGCAAACGTGCAAAATTGCAATGAACTTCAAGAGCATTCTAACTAAAACTTGCAAAATATATTCGCAATGAGCTACGCTCTTTACTTACTATACTGATACCATTTACAGTGAGTAGTACTCTATGACAGTACAGAAGTAAAATTAACAATGATGCTCTTCAACTAAAGAACACTGCTTCTGCTTTTTTTTTTTGTAAAAGTCAACCAAGTGAAAAAATAGAGCTCCCTTCTACTCTTCTCAGCAATCATATTACTTTAGAAAAATATATGTGTGTGTGTGTGTGTGTGTGTGTGTGAGAGAGAGATCTGCAGATGGTGGTACTTTCAGAAATTTAGAACACAAGATAAAGTTAACTCACATCATGGCATTAGTACAAATGCTATGCACAATGCAAAGTTTTAGGGAAGGTAGAAAATTCCACTATCTAAGAAGGAGCTAAAGGTTGAAGCATGGAACACAATTGCCATATCAAGGTCACACACAGTGTATGTGTGTGTGTGTGTATATATATACACACACACACATACACACACACACACACAGAGCATTTCAACGTCTTCACACTGGACCCGACATAATACAATGCAGAAAAAGGATGCCAAACTTTTGGAAAAATGTGTTTACTAAATGTTTCGGCTGGTGGACCAGCCTTTATCAGAACATGTTCGCCGTCCTTTTTTTGCATTATATATATAAAAACAGTCGGAATCACTTGCACTCCTACACAAGATGTCTTGTCCCAGGTCAACATGCACCTGATCCCAAGAGCTGCGCGAGTTGCGACTTGGAATGGTCAGCACGGCACTGCTGTGTCTGTGTCCCCTTACGCTGCCCTGTGTTTTCCCGCAGTTATAGCTCCATTTCAAACAATATTTTCACAACTTTACAGGAAAGTTAAAAACATCTAGAAACTCTTTACAGACCACTGACTTTCTGTTCCAATGCAGGCAATATAAACGCTACCATACTTTGCCTTCACTGAAATTTAAGAACCACAGCCTGAATGAGATTTCATGGAACTGGCACTAGTACTGGGATACTTCAGGTGCTGTAGCACTGTATGTAGCAAGAGTCAGTCATCATTACTGTGCCACACGTGACACTTCAGACGAGATTTTCAGAAAAGGGCAACCACCCGAGCAAGGACCATGAACAGCAAAACAGCCACACCACCAGCCCAAGGCTGAAGTCCCGCAGAGGCATTGCAGCCATTACCACTGCATGTGTAGATACAGGCTCGGTATTCTCTGTCATCTCCGGGCCGTTTCACATAATCACAGTAATGACCCCGGTCACGAGATGAACAAAACCGGAACGTCCCAATGCGACCTGCAGGTGAGGCAGAGAAGGGAACTGAACACACAGGAAGACGTCTCAGAATAAATGCCTGTTAAGTAATAAAATACAGCGGCACAGGTAAAACTCACACAAATCCTAGCACTTAGCAGATCCTGTTACTTTTTCTATGCATGTGTTGTATAAAAAAAAAATTATGTGGTTTTATGTGCCAGAATCACGATCCGATTGTGGCACGCTGTAGTGAGGAATCCGCAAATTTGGAACATCTGGGGTTCTTCAACGTGCACCTAAATCTAAGTACACAGGTACTTTTGCATTTCGCCCCCATCGAAATGTGGCCACCGTGGCCAGGAGTCGATCCCGCAACCTCGTGCTTAGCAACCCAACACCATAGCCACTAAAAATTAAAATTAAATGATGGGGTTTTACGTGCCAAAACCACTTTCTGATTAGGAGGCACGCCGTAGTGGGGGACTCTGGAAATTTCGACCACCTGGTGTTCTTTAACGTGCACCTAAATCTAAGTACACGGGTGTTTTCGCATTTCGCCCCCATCGAAATGCGGCCGCCGTGGCCGAGATTCGATCCCGCGACCTCGTGTTCAGCAGCCTAACACCATAGCCACTGAGCAACCACAGCGGGTACCATAGCCACTAAGCAACCACAGCGGCTACGTGTGCTGTATTCAGAAGACATTTGGGTGTATTAAAACCAGCTAGCGTAACACAATTGCACCACGTTTGCCATATACTGGAACACTTTAGCCATAGATGCCACAAAAGGTTAAAGAAATCTGTCAACCTTGACATGTTTTTCTATAACAGGCCTAGGCTATATTGGAGCAAAAAGAAACAAGTCTGGCAGTTCTCACTCACAAGGATTTCACAAACTGAATGAAGCTCATGGTACTGTTGCCAGCAAACTTACCCAAAGGCAGATGAGATTACCAAGATAAATGGGAGGCTTTTAAAGGGGCCATTTAAAGGGGCGTCATTGCTTCTTCTTGAGTGTGATTGCGACATGCATGCTCATAAATATGCGATCGTGTTTTCAATAAAGCATTTGTCAAAGTTAGCACTTGTGTTCATGTTCTTTCACATGCGCGTCATCTATGCACTTTTAAGCATGTCACACCAATAAAGTGCAAAAGCAAGTGCCTTAAGAGCTTTATTCTTCTAACCAAAAGTGACCTTATCTTTCTTTCTATGGTGTATGTTCAAACTTTCCTTTTTCCAAAACACTTCTAGAGCGTTTTCAACCGATTTGCTTCACACTTTGCGCATGCAAAGTTATTTTACCTCTTCATTAAGCAATATTTATGAAATTTGTCATTGCCACAAATGGTACAACTTGCAATGAGGAAAATGGTTTACTTTACAGTGCTTAAAAAAGTACTCGGGTTTTATGTGCAAAAACAATGACATAATTACGAGGCTGTACTGGCACTCCAGATATTTGGCCACCTGGGGATCTTTATTGTGCACCCAATGCATGGCACATGGGTGTTTTTTGCACTTCGCCCACACCGAAATGTGGCCACTGCGGCTGGGATTTGATCCTGCAACCTAACTGCAGTGTTTCAAACAAAACTATTCTGCGAAGCAATGTTCAGCACCAAAGAAAGTATTTCACCCGTTCTGCCACTGCTAAGGCAGGTGTCAAAGCGTGTGAAATCTCAAAGCACTGACGGGCACACCAAGCTTTCGCACAGTGCTCAGACCATCTTTCAAGGCCTCCAGCGAAAACGTACTCAAAGAGAGTGATCTCAAAAACGTGGTGTTTTAGCACTGACAAAGTGTTGCCATCTATGTAGTAGAACACAATGAACACGGCTTTCAAGAGCTGACACTGTACAGCCACCGATAATTGTTATAACCGGGTTGCATAACAAAAATATCAAAATGGGGGATGGTGTAGCTGTTTCAAGAAAACTATTACGCCGGAGAGGCCAGTTCTCTCTACCACCTCCCTCCATCCAACTTCAGATTGTGTGGACTCGTTAAACCGTTTAACCCGCCTTCCTGCGCGCTATGATCGCATGTTGTTAACAAGCCATGGATGTCAGCGTTCAAGAATGACACTGCTATAACAACTGCAAACAGGGTTGCGTGGTACAGCGCGAAGCAGGGACAAGGGACGCAAGAAAAAAACGAGGACAAATGCTTTTCTTGCGTCCCTTGTCCCTGCTTCGCAATGTACCACACAATCTAAAATAGAAAACCAACTAGCCGAAACCATCACCCTTCTATGCAAACAGGGGTCACGGGCGGCAAGTGACATACGAGCTTCGCCGAGGCATGGCTTTGGTGGCCCCAAAAGGCACCTTTTAAAGAATGCGGGAATGCTACCACAGCAGCATCTCAGCTTGAGAAATCCAGAAGAAAGGCTGGGACGAGATTGCCACAAGCATCTCGCCACATACTTCCCACTGGCTTGCACGAGAAAAACACGTCTGTCAGCTTTGCATGATTAACACAAAGTTTGCCAACATCCTTCTCCTAGACATCCAGGGGTTCCACATAATTCAGCAGAAGTTCCCTGGCGAAAACAAGCCCCCGAGGGACTGAATCATCTACAGGTCCTCCCGCGGGAACAATGTTGAGGCAGTCTGCCCTACTGCGTCAGTGCTGTGTCGTGGCCGTCCCTGTCACTATCCGATGCATGCACGTTTGTGACGATCACCTCATCGGTTAGAAGCACTTCGTTTCCAAATCTATAGCAGCGCGTTTTCTTTTCACCGGCAATGTTGTACATTGCCAATGATCAGAGGGTGGATCAGCCATCTTCCATTTCGGCGGCGAGTCAAACGAGGCTGAGAAACCACAAGGCCAGGAACGACTTCAATGCAACCATCAAACACAAGCACGAGCGAGTTAGTGCGTTAGCAGAATTGCGCAAGAAGAGGGCCCACCGAGCAACCTGGGAACAGTGCCGGCAGTGTTGTCAGTGCAGTGGCGTGGTCCATTCATGCTCGGAGGGGGTGGAAGGACAACGAAAGAGATGCGCGCGAGGCTGGCGTGCATCTCATGGAGAGATTCGCGCCGCGGCAGTTGGGGTGGCGGGCAATCATGCAGCAGCTCACATTTCACTTTTTCTTTTCAAGGATTTTGCATTCCATTACCTTTCAGCACGGACACCCAGCAACTAGACTTCACCGTTATAACTGATAATGTGGCAGGGGGGTCGTTGTAGTAAGTGGGTTACTTGCCCATAGAAAACATGCAAAAGTTGACGGTGCAGCAGCTTTTCATTGTTATAACCGATATATTAAAACGGTACCGTTATAATGGGTGTGACTATAGACAAAACTAAGTGGACACGCTCTGTGTGTCCAAATCGCTTTGAAAATGGAAATATTGCGGCAGATGAGCTTTTACCAGTATCATGTTCACAAGTTTGGCTCATCCAAAGTGCTTAAGGGATTAAGACCAATAATTTTTCAACACAAACACAACTCGCCTCTGCAGACTTACTGTATGACACACTGGCATTTAGAGCCCACATGAAACAAATTTTGCCAAATATCCTGTCACAGTGGAGGCACAGGGTGCAAAGCCAGTGAGACTGAATAGGAAAGGTGTCTTCAGGAAGGAATGCTTGCATTACACGAGACACTGTTTTCTCTGAAGTAGCTTCAGTAAATGTAAAAAAATAAATGTACACACTTGTGATCAGAAACTACAGACATTGGGCTTTCTTTTTTTTAATGAGTTCAATACCTGTGCATTTAAATTTGAAGCAGACACCACATGGCGATTATTAGAGAGACGATATTTGGATGTGCTGCATGCATAATTCTATGCATCAAGGAGTACCATGCATGAGAGCCATATGCGCTCTTTTTTTTAAGGAATCGCAAAGGTGCCAGCATACCCAATTTCTATTTAGAATGAAGAATGGGAAGATTAAAAGCCTTCTAGTAAATACCATTGGCGACTCCTAAAATCAGCTAAAAGACATGTCTCCATTTATCAGTGCCACTAATACAAGAAATGCCAGTTCACAACACTGGTCTATCAAGCAATGAGGTCGGTACACCCTGTTGCCAGTAAAATTCAATCATAAAGCTCCGTCACAACTCACCCCCATACATGCCTGTGGCCTTGATGCAGTAATTGGCCTCGTACAGGTTGTCGCAGCTTGTTGGCTCTGGCGAGCTGCTATGGTCCCACAGCTCCGAGCAGTGAAGGTGTTGGTTGGAGTCGCACTGATGGCAATAAATGGCTTCAACTGGAACACAACGGTGCACTTAGTGCCTCATGTAGCTGCACGGTTTGGGCAAGACATGCACTTAAAATTCCCAGTAAGATCCTGTAATTATCAGAAAGCTGCCAACGTGTTATTCTCTTTTGCTATCAAATAGTAGTTACATCGCATATAGAAGCCCACATATCTGTTGCACACACACGTACACACACCCTTACAAAATGCATATCAAGCCATGTTTGCCATACAATCACAGCTCTTTTATTTGGACAATCTATGCCTTTTAAATACATAAAAAAATGTATGCAAATGATGAACCACTGAAGACTAGGCATGTGTACAAGCAGCATGCATAAATAATTGCATGTGCTGCGTCAGTTCATTTTCTGCGAAAGGACAGCTACCGATGACTAGTGCAGTCAAATTTCATCTCGGGCACTTATGTTGTAACCAACAAATGCTGTCCTGGCTGGTTTTCATTAAACGCAGCACATGCTGCAGTCCACAAGTGGCCTCTATTCTAGTTCACACAGTAGGCCACTTCAACATGATTGCACGTGGACTTGCTTGGCCGCTTACACGCTGGGCAAGCTTAATTTGAATCTGGTGCCACTCCCAAGCCTAAAGAAATGGACCAGTTCGGACAGGGATTTCAACCAAGGACATTGACTACATAACCTGGGCACTCGACACTGTGGCACCGCTTCTGATGGAGGCTTTTCACCAAACTGCTATCAGTAGTGACCATATGTAAATTAAGTGGAACAGACAAGCAAAATGCGTAATGGTTTACTATATGGCAGGTCATCCAACATAATGGATTTATGCTGTGAAGCACAACTAAGACAGCTGCCCTACACAATCTGTAAATAGATGCCTTGCATGTGGCCACATATTAAAAACTGATCATGCTGCTCATTGCGAGCATTTACTCATACTCAAAAATGGCACATAAGGTCAACTGCAGCAGATTTGTACGTACCATAAAAGAAGATGAAGACGAGCATTTCATAGCAAATGTTCAGTAGAACATGTGGGGCTAGTTGGTTCATAGCCTTCAAAAGATGAAGTGCCAACAGTGACAGCAGACTAAGACGGAACAAAGACAGGACAAGGCACTTTGTCCCGTCTTTGTTCCTTCTTAGTGTGCTGTCACTGTTGACGCATCTTTTGAAAGCAAGTGTTCAGCTGGCCAGCAACTTGAATACCCAGTATCAGCATTAATAATTACTGAATTGGATTAGCTGGTGGCAGCCGGTATTTTGCTGCTTTCTGGTGGCTATTTGCAAATGGGAACATGACAACAATCCAGTCTGACTTATACCGACGAGTTGGTTGTAGACGACACCGAGCTGCAAGATTTTTTTCATTTCTGCAACAACCGCGTTATCGAATCACTAGGCGACGCATTCATCGATCGCTGTTGCTGAAGTTCCGGTCCTGCGCTAGGGAGACCGCATCCGTGCATTGAGCGAGCCCACCCGTAAACAAACACGCTTGACCGGTCGCCGCCCCTTTGTTAGCGAAAGAGAACCGAGTGACAACGCCCGCTTTTATGAGGGTGAATTCGTGCGGAATGAAGCGTGCCGAGCGGGTATTAACAATTGACGAGTGAAGAGACGAATCGCGAACATTTTCTTCGCAGCTCATTCGATTGCGAAAACAAGCTACCGCATTTTTTTTTCCCTAAACACAATAATATACATACTGCGGCATACTTCGTTGCATATTAATTCGCTAAGAATTTACTGGTACCTAAAAACGGGAGGAAGCTGTTGAAGAAAAGATGAAAGTCACGCAGGGAAGCTGCTCTCTAAGCTTTAACGGCCGCAGCAGCTTAAGCTACAAGTGTTTACACAATATTTACAAAGAGACAGTAAGCTAGTTGCAGCTTCAAAGATGCGTTGACACGGCGCCGATGTTCAGGGAAACGCACCGGATCGTACAACGTGTTAGAGGCTTAGATGAGGGTGTGACCGGATTACGAACAGCGAGCGTCGGTTCCGTGTGCCGAAGCCGAGGAGCCTAACAAGTTGTTGCAAGCAGTAGAACATACATAGCGAGACTCTTGCCTCTGAGCAGCGATGGCTGTTCGAAGGCTAAGAATCTAGCTACGACTGTAACATTTGAAAATGTGGCAAAATAACGTACTCACCTGATGCCAAGAAGCTACTGATAACCGCCGCTACCGTTACAAGTAGCCACCACATCGATGCCATCGCCGAATAAATGTTCAGTTGACACAACACATTAACGCTCAGACACTTAAAGCCTAAGAATATCACGCGGCTTTCGTGAAAACGATCGTGAAAGCAGCTTGTTGACACGGCATTACTCAGTCGCTTCAGGACAACACAGCCGCCACGAACAAGAATGCCGAGAATCGCCGTTGACTCTCTAGTTCTATTCCCTACCGCACCACTAATTTTTGGCGCGTGTTAACATACATATTCTAGGCATAATTTCAGAATACGATAGAAATAAACCATAGAGTTTCCAAGGAAACTCTATGGAATAAACTTTATTTGTCCAGCGGTTATTGCTGTTGCTGCTTTTTAGCAATCACAGACAGTATTCCATAGTTTCCCAGGAAACTCTATGGGAAGACGAAGAAGACGAGTTCTTGATCAGCTGCTAGTCCTGCTTCGCTCTGTTTTTTTTGGTTAAATTTGTGCGTACCGACGCCCCCGTGGCGGGTACGATATCAAAAGAAATGACGGACGTTCCGCCTCCTCTGCCGCCAAGGTTGGGGGCTGGCCTCCAAGCTGCAAGTCGGTCTGCTGCGCTCGACCACCTCAACGCGACTCTGCCAAGGTCGTCGAGCTGCTCAGACGTCGACGACATGGATTCTGACGGCGGATATACCGAGGTTACAAATCGTCGGTTGAAGAGAAAACTTCGTAGGACATCAAGCGTGAGTGAGCTTAACTACAATAAGCCGCCCACACAGCAAGCGTACGCAATCGCCTACATCCCCGTCGCTGCTACAGGCAACGTCAATTCCCTCAATAGGCAAACTCTCACTGCCTATCTCGAGAGGCTGGCTCCAGGGCGAATCAGAGAGGTCCGAATTAATCCTAGAAGAAACGTACTTACTGTTGATGTGACTACACGAACCATCCTCGACACTTTGAAAGCTGTAACTGAGCTAGGAAATGTACTTGTCCGCTCATTCATCGTACGTGGAGGCAGCACCACCGCCGGTGTTATCTACGATGTCGATACAGATATTGTTAATGACGATCTCCCAACGCTAATCTCCTCAACTGTCCATATCACAGACATCACCGCTTTGGACGGTCGAGGTGCATAACACTCATTATTGAGGGAGAGACCTTACCAACACATGTAAAAGTGGGTTATGTGCGACATCCTGTCCGTCCACACATCCCTAGGCACTTGCAGTGCCGTAAATACCAGAAAATCGGGCATGTAAGTGCTGTGTGCGTGAACAAGATGATATGTCCGCGCTGTGGTGGTGATCACGATGAGTTGACGTGTGCTGGCTCTGACTTGAAGTGCCCTAACTGCGATGGGCCGCACGAGGCAACGTCGAAGGACTGTCCAAATTTAAAGACTGAAATGTCCGTGCTAAGGAAAATGGTACGAGATCGATCTACACACAGAGAAGCGGCTACCAAGGACCACCGCCGCCAGAGGCGCTCACGTAATCGCAGAAGGAGATCATCATCGACAACAGGACAACCTGTACTCCGGGAAAAGTCGTCGCGCGCTCCTGCTAGTCCTCAAACGTCAGAGCCACCTTTAACCACGTCTACTCTTCTGAACACCTACATTACTATATGGCCTTCCCTGCCATCTCGGAGTACAGAAGTGCAGCCGGAACGCCAGCGTGAACATGAACCTTCATCGTCGGATGGACAAATCAAGGCAATGCTTGCACAGTTGATTCGTTCCTTGCGAATGCTGCTCATCGGAGTTAAGACGCCCGTTGCCAAGGCTGCGGTGCAAATTCTCGACGCATTAGAACCAGTGCTTGCTGCTGTATAGAAGCTAGTAAACGCCATGGCATCATCAACTTCAAGGTTGTCACTACAGGAAAGGATAAGCGGTTCCGTAATATTCCAGTGGAACGCACGAGGTCTACGGGGTCGCCTGGGAGATTTTAAACAGAGAGTGCTCAAGCATCGGTTTCCAGTTATTGTAATATGCGAGCCGAATATGACATGGCCATTTACACTCTCTGGATATCAACAATTCGCGTCTATGACAAGTGGAAATACTAGCAAACTTTTACTATGTGTGCGATGTGACCTCACGTATTCGCTAAACCAAGTTCCGGTGCATAACAGCAACGAGTACGTCTCATAACACTGAAGCTAAAGCGCCGGATAACCTCGATCATCGGTGGCTATATTTCTCCCAGGGGAAGATTTGACTCTGGACACCTAGCTGAAACTTGTTCTTGACTCTTGCCAAGGACCTCATATTATTGTAGGTGATTTCAACGCGCACCACCATCTTTGGAGTAGTAGGACCACAAATCTTCGAGGAAGACAACTTCTTAACTTCACAAGCAGCAATGATCTTGACATCCTGAATGATGGCTCACCAATATTTCTTCGTGGCACAACATACAGCAGCTCTCTCGATTTAGCTATCGCTCCACGATGCCTTTCGTCTTCTGCTGCTTGGTGCACAGATGCTGAAACGTATGGCAGTGATCACCTACCTACTTACAATTGAAATGGTCTCCAAGACTTCCAAGTTCTCATACGCGACGCACTGACTGGTATGCTTTTCAGAACA
Organism: Dermacentor albipictus; assembly: GCF_038994185.2. NCBI lineage: Eukaryota > Metazoa > Arthropoda > Arachnida > Ixodida > Ixodidae > Dermacentor > Dermacentor albipictus. Next base: position 4,922,938 of record NW_027225576.1, on the reverse strand, counting down.
AGCTAGAAGAATCCTGCGACTGTGTCATTTCACCGAAAGAGATATTGAAGAGCGCATTAGTGCAGCAATGCACGCAGCAACACGCATCTTCCAAACATCAAATTCAAGAACATCCGTTGACGTTATATATGAAGATCTGCGGGCAGTCCGACGTCGCGCCGAGAGGAAATACAGGCTAACTAAATTGATCTCAGACTTGAGGACGTCACGCCGTGTGCAAAAGAAAATTCAAAGATACTTAGACAAGCTCGACAGACAACGTTGGAGGTCCTTTTGCACCAGCCTGGACCCAAGAAAACCGTTGTCCGCAATATGGCATGTTGTACGAGCACTACCATCTCCTCCACAACAGCTACGTCCCTTCCGAGCTTTGGCTATCATCCAGACGTGCAGTGAGAAGGAAATCGCGGAAGATTTCTGCATACACCTCTCTGGATCTACAACATCGGTAGCTTCAGTGCTCAGGTGTGCTCCTCCAACAATGGACGATCGTCTCGACCTCCCATTCACGCTGCAAGAGCTACGTGCAGCGATTTCCTCTTCAAGACACTCAAGTGCGCCTGGTCCTGATGGCATTACCTATACCTTGCGCCATCTAGGCCCTCGAGCGACTGAAGAGCTTCTGGCTTTATACAATCTCTCTTGGTCCTCGAGAACTGTAAGACTGGAAGACAAGCAAAATCATTGCATTATTGAAACCAGGCAAGACACCCCATGCTATGCTTTCCTACAGACCTGTGGCGCTTGCCAGTTGCATAGGTAAAACCATGGAACACATGGTTTTGACGCGCCTGGAGTGGTTTTTGGAGAAGCGTAATATATATCCAGACGCAATGACAGGTTTCCGAAAGGGTAGGTCGTCAATCGACAGCGTCATTGACCTAGTAACGACTGTTGAACATCAGAAACGCCGCCGTCGATTAACGGCCGCTGTCCTTCTAGATATCAAGGGTGCTTTTGACAACGTTCTACATGATGCAATTTTAAATGCCCTAGAAGAATGTGGCGTCGGGGGACGTATGCATCAATGGATAGCCAGCTATCTTCAAGAGAAACTCCAGACGTTGAAACAAAGAACCACCCCGTCTATCGTGGAGTGCCGCAAGGAGGTGTATTGAGCCCAACCCTATTTAATAACATTCTCATTGGACTGGTCAAAGAACACGCAGGCACAGTCTTGGTCTCTGTGTACGCAGATGACATATGTATATGGACCACGAGCTTAACGCGCTTGCAAGTGCAAACGAAGCTGCAGCGCGCGGTGTCAATAACGTCGACATACCTAAACAGTTGCGGACTGCAGCTCTCACCGGAAAAAGTGCAACCATGGCATTTACACGGAAGTCAATGGCCTGCTACCCCGTTATGATTGATGGGAAGATTATACCTTCAGTAACCCACTACAAGTTTCTCGGAGTCATCATCGACCGTGACTTATCTTGGTCGAAGCACCTCTCTGGATTAAGAAAAAAGCTGGACAGCTTTACCCAGATCATTCGACAAATGTCTGGAAAATCATGGGGGCCATCCAAGTCATCTCCTCTGCAGCTCTACCAGGCACTTTTTGTTGGCTACTTCCGCTACAGTGCGCCTGTACTTTCTCGGGTTAGCACAACTGCTGTACGCACACTTGTAAGTGCGTAGGCTCGCGCACTCAGAATTTGCCTAGGACTACCACGATGTGCGTCTACTTGGGGCACTATTGCAGAGGCACGTGCGTGCCCAGCTCGAGTTTATCTGCAACATGAGCCATTCCGAGTGCATCTAAGGCTGCTGACTACACACAGGAATCATCCACTCACGAACGTCACAAGCGTACGGCCTGTGTCCGCCTACTCAAAAGCCGTGTTGTCGCAGCAAGACTTATTGCCGTCGGACTTCCAACTGTATGACATACCCGAAGTTCCACTCTGGACGATGGCAAAGCCAACGGTGAGACTCAATCCCTGGAATAACGAAGAAGTCGAAGATACCGCTTGCTGGGCTCAACCATTTCGTGCTATCAACATTGCTTACATGTATGGATATTATGAACATGTTTTTACAGATGGTTCTGTGACACAGACCTCTTCCGCGGTGGCCTACACGGTGCCAGGAAAGGGGATCGCACAACGGTTCAAGATAGGACACAGGACGTCGTCTACAGCAGCTGAGTTGACCGGAGTTCGAGAAGCGGTTCGCTGCATACTGCAACAGAGTCTCGAGAAGTGGACAGCGTTCTGTGACTCAAAACCAGCACTGCAACTCATTAGCAATTATATGAGTGGCAGAACCGCATATAGTCCTCTGGTTTATGACATCATGTCTCTGCTTGCTGAGGCGTCTCATTCCGGGCATACCATCGTGCTGCAGTGGATTCCTGGCCATTGTGGAATAGCTGGAAACGAACAGGCTGACGCAGAAGCAAAAAAGGCGCACACTGACGGAACTATTATAAAAATTCATTTTTCCCGGTATGACATTAACGCCTTGCTCCATACCTCTCTTAAAGCTTCTACGGCGCGACATTGGGTCAACCCCGAACATCGACAAGAGCGCCACCATAGACTTGACGCTGGATTACAATTCCGGCTTCCACTTCGGTTGCGGAGAAGCCAGGAAACACTCATTCATCGATTACGGCTGGGTGTGACATACACCAACCGATACCTTCACAAGATTGGACAAACACGGGACCCTGACTGTAGCGTCTGTCACACTCCTGAGCACACATACTTAGCGTGTGCCCTCAATATGCGGCCGAACGAAGAACACTCAAATCTACAGTTGACAGCTTGGACTCCCGCCTCTTTTCAGAAGAAAAGCTTTTGGGCGCGTGGAGGACTGTTCACTGTGCCCAACGTGCCATAAAATCACTTTTGAACTTTTTAAGTGAAACTGGTTTAGACGATCGCCTCTAGAAGCTGTGAGACGTGCAGTTAGTGCGAAATGTGTTTGCGCAATAATTTTTTGTGACTAGATTACTTTTTGTATGGACAGCATTGCTCTTACGTGTATTGCGTCTACAGTGCGCATCCGCATATAGGACAACGTGTATATAGTATCCAATTGTACCCAGTGGCGTAGCAACAGGGGGGGGGGGGGGGCCGTAGGCCCCGGGTGCAATGGCCAGTGGGAGGGGGAGGGTGTCATATACGTCTGAAGACACCCCTCTTTCCGCCGGCTACACCCCGGGGGGTGACAGAAGACCTACGGGCCCCGGGTGCCAGACGTCCTAGCTACGCCACTGATTGTACCATAACATAATCACCCGCCACCTACCTTTCCCTGTATTTCCCACTTCCCCTTTCCCTAGTGAGGAGAAATGATACGAGACGTTCATTTGAGGGATCGCCAGTCGTTTGTGCGCAGGCGCGAGTTGAAGCGGGCGCGAGAGAGAAACTTTTGGGGCTTTTGCTCCTTGAATATATGAATCTGCCGACTATGCCTAGGCACTGCGGAGGAGGTTTCTTTAGAGTGTGTTGTATGATTTGTCCTCAAGACATGGCGGCGTTGCGGAGTGCGGTCTAGCTCCGCCGCTGGCTGCCCGCGCGGTGAGGCAGTGGGCACGGACGCCCCATTTGGTGATCGCTGTGTCAGAAAGGGCAAGGTTCTGACCGGTGTTGTATAAGTTGCGGGTCGCTTTTTTCGTCGCGACGATAGATTGGATTTTTTACAAGCACTGCTCCAGGAGTGCACATGTAACCGACAAACGGAGGCCTCAGGAGAGCACCTGTTATAACTTGAAAGAGCGTAGGTTTGGGCATGTTGGTATTCCATAACTTTTTAGTAGTTTTAGTAGTTTTTAGCGCACAAAAAGGGACGAGAGGCAGAGGTACGTCGCGGACACAGCGCTAACTTCCAACAATTGTTTTATTCTTCGAAGCGGTACACATATATATGTAGATAACACTGAGAACTGAAACTAGCGTACGCATGCGCATATGTACTGCTTTCTAATCAAATGAGGCAGCAACGAGACGTGTAATGGAAAGTTAATGATATCGAAGATGAAAAAGCGACCATGCATAGCCAAAACATTTTTTGTAATTGCAAGATTAAAATGCCATCTCCATCAAATTAATAAGCCACCCTCTGTGACACGTTCACGGATATGGCATTTTAATGCGGCGGTGGCGCGTAGATGCAGGGAGCAAAAGCCCCCAGATTTTTCTCTCGCTCCAGCTCTTACTCACGCCTGCGCACAAAACGACTGGCGATCCCTCAAATGAACGCCTCTCCTTTAAATACATAGAGTTACTATACTGACTCTAGAGGACAAGCTACCCATAGGGCCCATCACGGAGCAAGAAAACTAAGGAGAGGCCCTACCCCCTCCGCGCGCTAGGAGAAAAGTGTGGCGGAAATGACGTATAGTTCTCATTTTTTTGCTGCTTTTTTTATTTTTTTTTCCTCATGGTCACGTTTTTTGGGCCACAATGGCGGCGTTGTTCTGATTTTTTGAGCGCTCACACGTGCTTCTCTGGTAGGTTTCGTGCCGTGGAAAAGGCGCTGTGTGGGCGGGTTTGCGTTAGTCACCGTGTCTTGTTGCGCTGTGTTACCTGCACCGTGCTCTGCCGCATGTTGCGCGAGCGCTCCGCGCGCGAAACCACGCGCAGCGCGGCGTGGTTTCGCGATAGATGTAAACAAGAGAGGAGAGTGGCACAAAAGGCGGAGCATCGCCATGAGCAACGCCAACTTCCGGCTTCACTTTTGCTTCCCAAAGAGTGACGTCAGGGCCTCTCCTTAGTTTCTTTCCTCCGTGGGGCCCATGCATTGAAATCGGGAATCGCAAGAGCGCCGCCATGTTGCTACGCGCCGAGGTTGCCAGCTCCTGAGACGCTTGCTAGACTTGGTGACAGTAGTCAGTTTTAATCCGGCAACCGTAGCAGCATGGCGTCTTGCTACGGTTGCCGGATACAACAAGTTTATACAGATAATGAGGTAGAGATAACATGGGAGGAGGAAACTACAAAGCCAGCTAAAATAAGAAGAGGTCTCAGGCAGGGCTGTCCATTGTCACCTCTGCTTTTTATGATCTACATGAGCCAAATGGAAAAGAGACTAGAACAGAGCACAATAGGAACCGACATAAGCTATATGCTGGAAGGGCAGAAGGTAGCTCAAGTACTACCCGGACTGATGTATGCAGATGATATTGTACTGCTTGCTGACACCCGAGTAGGACTACAGGAACTAATGAGCATATGTGGAGAGGAGGGAGAAAAATTGGGACTCCAATTCAGTAGAGAGAAGTCTGGGATAATAGTATACAACGAAGAAAGGGGGGAACCATTGGAAATACAAAGCACTAAGATTGATCATGTTGAAAAATACAAGTATTTGGGCATATGGCTAAACGAGGGCAAAAAGTACTTGGAAGAACAGGAAAAAACTATGATTGAAAAAGTGAAAAGGAACTCGGCTGTAATGAAACACAAGGCGCTTTGGAACTATAATAGGTACGAGGTGGTTAGGGGCGTATGGAAAGGGGTTATGGTACCTGGCCTCACATTCGGAAATTCAGTACTGTGCATGAAATCGGAAGTTCAGGCATGCATGGAAACGAGACAGAGAAGTGTAGGCAGGTTGGCCTTAGGAGCACACGGGAACACCCCTAATGAGGGAGTGCAGGGGGACATGGGATGGACGTCATTTGAAGGTAGAGAGGCAATAAGTAAAATAAAATTTGAACAGAGACTCCCAGCACTGGCGGAAAAAAGGTGGGCAGGAAAAGTGTACAAATATCTGTACATGAAAAGTTTGAACACAAAGTGCACACTCAGAACGAGGAAGCTGAGGAATAGATACCTACAGCCGAGGGAGGGGATCCAAAGTGGTTCTAGTGTGGGAAAGGAGGTGAAGGAGACGGAAAGAAAAATGTGGGAAGAAAGAATGCTCGGAAAGCCATCGCTATCAATGTATAGGTCACAAAAACAGGAGATTAAGAGAGAGCTCTTATTTGATAACTCGCGGGGCAGCTCACTATTATTCGAGGCTAGGACGGGGGTTTTGAGAACGAAAACATACAGGGCTAAATTTGAAGACGTGGACCTTCGGTGCGCAGCTTGCGGAGCCGAAATGGAGACCACTGAACACATAGTACTGAGATGCACAGCCCTTCGCCCGACCCTGGCAGAGGGAACAGTGGCAGATATGGAAGGGGCATTAGGTTTTCCCGGGAACGAGGGCAAATAGACGAGAAAAGAGTGGCAGTAACGAAGAGGAGGCTAGAGGATTGGTGGAGGAAGTCAAGGGATAATAACATAAATCGGGGACAAAATGTTTCCTCTACTGTTTTAGATAGTTATCTTGGGGGGGGCGGAGGGGAGTAAAAACTAGGTTGAGAAAAAGAGGATATAAAGATAGAAAAAAAAAGAATAATAATAAAATAGGAGGGGGGAGCAAAAGGCTAGGTGGCGCCAGCCGCCGCCCGTTACAAAGGGTATAGCTGCCATCCATCCATCCATCCATGCTTGTGGTGTTGTGATGTGTGCGTGCCGCCGTGTGTTTGGGCCAATGCCTCCTTTACTAGATGCCTGCCGCGTGACCCGAGAAGCTGGTTCCTGCCCCTCTCCTCTTTACTCTTCCCCACCCGGGTTAACCCGGGTGCGCATTTACATTCGCTCTCCAGTGCAGCCGGTCGACTGCAGCGCCGCCCCCGCGGCGCCAACGGGTACTATATATATCTAGGTAACTTTTCGCCCTAGGGGAGCCTAGGTCCCTAGTTGTCGTGTGAAAAACGCACCTAGCTCCTGAAACGCCCTAGTCCCCATGCGCGCGCGCGCGGGGCCCATAGAAGTATACCATAGCGCAGAGCAGTGGTAGAATTGTGTGAGCCAACTCGCCGGAGTAGCAGGGTAGGCGGTTCATTGTGCGTGCACGCAAGCAGCACGACCACGAACGAAGCGATACAAGGTGGAACAGTGCGTTTTACGGCAATTGAAGGTGTGTGACGCGCTTGGTGTGTGCAAAGAGCAGTTAAGTTGCGTGTGTGACGAATCTGTATGCGCAAAATAGCACGACCACGAACGAAGGTGGAACATCGCGTTTTGGCGTGCGCAAACAGCACAACCACGAACGTAGCGATGCAAGGTGGAACAGCGCGTTTTGCGCAATCTAGTTGTGTGTGTGTGCGTGGCGCGTTTGTGGTGTGCAAAGAGCGCGACGACGATCGTCTTCTAACTGCGCCAGAGCACACCGATTGTTGGATTCTACATAGGTATTGAACGGGCGTTAAACCTAGAGAAACACGGGATTGCGACGCGACTAGCCGCGATGTAAAGCACTGTACGTAAGTGAATAAGGGACACGCCACGAGTAATTTGTATGTGGAGGTATGTGGACGTGCATTAATTAGCGGCGGTATAGAAAAAAAAAAAGTGGGGGGGGGGCGGCGGGGATTGGGGAGACAGGTGCTCGAAAGCGTTTCCACGCATGTTTTGTCGGTGTACTCGATGAACTAAATGCCGCTTTGAAGAAATTGTGACGAAATGTTGGCATGTGCGTAGTGGCACAGTTTGAAATGTGTCGCAGAGTAAATCCGAAAAGAACCGAAGCGTACCATGTGTAAAAAATGTGTGAAAACTACAGCTGCAAGCTTATGTTGTGCAGCATTGACCGATGTCGAGATATTGTTCTCATGAATGTAGCATGCATCGCCTTTGTACGCATGTGCTGGCTGTACCCGCAAATTGTACCCGCAACGAGCGCGTCGTCCTGGGTTCGGTTTCGGTTCTCGCTGCTATTCGTGATAATAAACAGTTTGTAAATTGTGCTTTTTGTTGGCGATTCTCTGTACAAGGGACGAAAACAGAAACTGGCAATGAAGATAAGCATCACGTAGAATATTTTAAACGAAAAACTGTTTCAACATTCTTTAATGCAACTCTAATTCTAAGGCTCTAAGCGCCACCTATTTCCGGTAGTCAAAATGTGCCATGGCGGCTTCCTGTCAATTGGATGTGTCACGGAGGAAGGAAACTAAGGAGAGGCCCTACCCCCTCCGCGCGCTAGGAGAAGAGTGTGGCGGAAATGACGTAGTAGGTTCTCATTTTTTTGCTGCTTTTTTATTTTTCTTGCTGTATGGCCACGCCTTTTGGGCCACAATGGCGGCGTTGTTATGGTTTTGAGCGCTCACACGTGTTGCTCTGCTGGTAGGTTTCGTGCCGTGGCAAAGACGCTGTGTGGGCGGGTTTGCGTTAGTCACCGTGTCTTGTTGCGCTGTGTTACCTGCACCGTGCTCTGCCGGATGTTACGCGAGCGCGCACGCTCCGCGCGCGAAACCACGCGCAGCGCGGCATGGTTTCGCGAAAGATGTAAACAAGAGAGGAGGGTGGCACAAAAGGCGGAGCATCGCCATGAGCAACGCCAACTTCCGGCTTCACTTTTGCTTCACAAAGAGTGACGTCAGGGCCTCTCCTTAGTTTCCTTCCTCCGTGCACACATCCCACGGAGGAAGGAAACTAAGGAGAGGCCCTGACGTCACTCTTTGTGAAGCAAAAGTGAAGCCGGAAGTTGGCGTTGCTCATGGCGATGCTCCGCCTTTTGTGCCACCCTCCTCTCTTGTTTACATCTTTCGCGAAACCATGCCGCGCTGCGCGTGGTTTCGCGCGCGGAGCGTGCGCGCTCGCGTAACATCCGGCAGAGCACGGTGCAGGTAACACAGCGCAACAAGACACGGTGACTAACGCAAACCCGCCCACACAGCGTCTTTGCCACGGCACGAAACCTACCAGAGCAACACGTGCGAGCGCTCAAAATCAGAACAACGCCGCCATTGTGGCCCAAAAGGCGTGGCCATACAGCTAAAAAAATAAAAAAGCAGCAAAAAAATGAGGTCCTTCTACGTAATTTCCGCCACACTTTTCTCCTAGCGCGCGGAGGGGGTAGGGCCTCTCCTTAGTTTCCTTCCTCCGTGGATGTGTGCATAGCATGGGAGCTTCAATGGTACATCTCAGCTTTTTTTGGTTATCCCCAGCTGTTCCTTATATTTCCGCGTAATAACTCTTTCTTGTACCCAATACAATACCGAATAGGGATCGTATAGAAGCTCAGAGGCTGCACCTGTCATTCACATAGACAGGTAAGGTAAGGCCGCGACCACTTTCAACTCGTCTGGGACGTACATAATTTTTTTTTGTAATTTATGCATGCTTAGGCATCATTTTTCACGCCGCCTGAAGTTCTCGCTGAAAGTACGCTTTAAATGCACTGCGCGCCTTAAATTGACACCCATCAGTAACGTGTTTGAGCCGTTATTTATAGCCCATATTTTGCGGACTACGATTTTAACCTCATGCGCACTACCGCCCGTTTGTTCTGTTGCGCTCGCGATATCAATGTTTTTAGATCCAGAAGGCTGCTTCCGCATGAAAGAAGAGACTCGCCGTGTTAGATTGTACACATGGAAAGCGAACGCTGTGACACGTTTTTTAAATTGGCCGACTGTTGCAAGCGGTGGCATCATTGCCGTCGTCGAAGTGTATGTACAGGCACACTATAATAGAGACATACGTATTTACAGTGCCAAATGAACAATTTGGTGCTTCGTCCCTTGGCGCTCTCCTGCTCTGCCTGACAGGCAGGTGTCACGCAGTGCATTGCACTGAAAGGGCATGAGCATACCGCGAAATCTACGCGAGCGTTTTTATAGACAAATGCTCGAAGATTTCTATCACCAGCTGCCACTTGAAAGTGCGTTTAGCTAGCAAGCCAGCAGTAGTGTCTGCGCTTTCAAGCATACACTTGATCATACGAAGAATGAGACAAAGTGTAAACACATGAATGACAGATTCAATATTTCTTGACACTCGTAAATCTTCAAACCTGCCAGTTGTTCGTTAGTGCGTGAAAAAGTGGAATTTTGTTACGTTTAAAAGCAGACATTGGTTCATCCAAACGTGGCTTTGCCTAGGCCGTCGCATTGTATGAATGAATTATCAAATGCATGGGCATTGGAGCAATGAGGTGATGTAGCTGAAAAATGCACCTTTGTTCACTTTTCACTTTGCCTCATGGTATTCTGTCTCAAGTTCAGCCATTGTCAAAGCAGCAATTTCTACTGGCACAGCAACGCTCATCTAAATGGCATCTGTCAATGACGTAAGTTGTCATTGCTCCTTTCAGCACATATGTTACATGGTCTTTGACATCTTCAGTACGACCTAAATGTGTTTCACAGCTGTGATTGCCTCAGTGCATATAGAAGCAACGAAGTGATCCCAAATAATTTTGCAGAATAACTGAAATGTGGGCAAGTTCATTCGGATTCATGATTATGGCAGATTTGAACCCCAACACTGTGTAACACTACTACACAGACTGGCGTTTCGGGTAGTCGAGACAAGATTCTTATTAAAACCTCGTTGAGATTTGACAAACTGTTAGCTAGGTGAGATAAAGTAATTGTGATTAAGAATGGTAGCCTCAACATTGAGCACTAGGCAGGAGGTGAGTTTTTTATTGTGATCATTTTCTACAAGCATGCACATTAGCGTTACAGTAGTACGAGCATCTTTGTAGCACATCCTTCCCTGTATAAAAAGGGTCATGTTGCTTACTGCTTAGCTGGTGTTATGCATTGTCCACTTCTATGGTGTTGGTGCCCAGGATCTCTACAAAACGGAACCTCTTTGGTACAGTCGTGTAGCTGCTTGTGTTCTTCTCCCCTAGCCAGAGGCATGAAGGGGGGTTCACGGTCACTGACCAAGTCTGATGTATAACCCGACGTTTCGGAACTACACAAGGGTTCCTCGTTCACTGAGTTGGACAGGAAATCATCGTCACCTATGTAGCCAGCATGTGACGTAATGAACATGCGTGAATGGCAGGCATAGTCCCTGGTGTCCGGTTCATCGTAGCTGGCGTCAATTGAACGATTAGCGAATCTAGCAGCCGCCGGGATGACATGTTCTTTTCTTTGGCCACGGCAGTGGCATTGTTCCAGTCAATCTTGTGACTATGTTCCTGCGCATGCTCGGCAAATAATAGTCGTATGACTATTATTTCTTAGGTCACGTTTTTTTGTTTTGTTTCCATGCCTGACCAGCCGAACTTTCATCAAATCCTTGATTATGCAGCCAGAGGCAGTGGCACTCGTTGTGTCCTGTTTGAGATGAATGGTCCTTTTGTCCGTGTCTATCCACTATCACCTGGGCTTATCTCCTGGCTGCTGAAGTGTGCCTGCATTTTCCAGGTCAACTACTCGGACATTAATGTCTGGATACAAATTGGGTAGATCTTGTATGCCATGCCCAACATCAGAGTAAGTTTTCTGTTTCTGCCAGCACTTTTGCTCATGCACTTTCATTTTCCTCCGGTCCGGGAATTGTGGAAAGAAGCTGTCTGCAGTAGCTGGAAGTGTAGTCCTAAGCCTTTGGCTCGTAAGCATTTGCACTAGCGAGAAGCTATTTTTCAGAAGGCTCAGTCTATAATCGTGTGTCTTGTAGGCATCACCTGATGTCTCAAGGGAGTTCTTGGATGAGTTTAGGTGGCTTCTGTGAGATCATTGCGCTGTTGGTAGCGTGGACTACACGCCATTTGTTGGAATTCTTATGAATTCTGCAAACAGCGAGCTGCGCCCTTTTGCAAGCTACAGTTTGTTGCAGTTCAAGACCACTACACTATTGCACGCCTTGTGAAAACAAAGAGGCATTGAGTCGCAACCACAGGTCCTGTCAAACTAGCCAGTACTAGCTCAGGATACCCTTACTAGTATTTTGTGACGATGAGCCACCACACCCCTCCAATAGAAAATATGTCCATAGTGAACTTCTGTAACAGCTTTTCTCAGAATCCCAATTGCAGGAGTGTCACCCTTCTCTTAGCCCTGTGTTGCTAGCATGTACGACATGACTTGAAGACATTTTTTGTTTGTATGTATTTATGATGCAGTACTTTGTCGTCTTGCTAGGCATTTATTGATTCCAAAGTGGCCTTCAAATGAGAAGTGCTGGGTGGGTAAGCTCCTGTAGCTTCTTGGGCGCGATGGTTTTATTGCCAAAATATCAAAATGTCTTGGACTACATTGTCCTTGTAAAGCCAGAATTCTTTCAGAGTTTGCAACACCTTGTCCAGCTCTTTCGAGTGAAAATGCAAAGTTGGCAGCAGCATTAATCTAGCACTTGTTCTTTCTTCAGTTCTTGTAAAGAAGGTGGGGAGAGGCAGCATGCATAGCCTTCAATCTTGGTAGGCCCTTGTGGTGCCTGTTATTCTCCTTCACATGAGAACTTCACAGTGTATCAGCTGCGGGAAAGTCTTTGCCTAAGGTGTACATTATGCCTCATAATGCATCAATCATGTGCACACTTTATAAACTGGGAAACAGAATGTTGCCCCATTTATAGAATTTATCTCGAGCTTGCAAGAAAGAAAGCACTTCTTTCTATATCTGGGCATAGCCAGGCATTCTGTCTCTGCAAAATATCTTGAGGCGTATCTAGTAACATGTTGCCCATCGTCTTGCTTTTGGCTGAGCACTGCAACTAGACCACAGCACAAAGCATCAGCTGTGATTAGCAGCTGGTCTCTCATTTTGAGGAGCACCAGCCAAGCACTGGATCTGAAGAAAGTATTTCTTTTCATTTTGAGAATTCTGGAACCTGTGTGGGTTCCAGACAAACCATGCTTTGAAAACAGCATGCTGGACAATGGGTGTAGCGTTTGTCATGTTAGGAGCGAATAAACCTAGATAGGTGGTCATGCCCATTAGCAGGAGTAGTTCTGGAGGATGGTCTTGGCATGTCTGTGACAGCTTTGAGCTTGTTTTTGTTCATGTGCCCCAAGTAGAATATTATTGTGATGCCAAACTTACATTTCTCTTTGTGGATGGCAGCTCTTGCACAGTGGGTGCCCTCAAATGTACTGCAGAGTTCGTTGTGTTGCTGTTTAGTTGAGCACCAACTGATTAATTAAAAATTATGGGGTTTTACGTGCCAAAACCACTTTCTGATTATGAGGCACGCCGTAGTGGAGGACTCCGGAAATTTTGACCACCTGGGGTTCTTTAACGTGCACCTAAATCTAAGCACACGGGTGTTTTCGCATTTCGCGAGCACCAACTGATAACCTCGACCATATAACAAACAACACATATAAGTTCTGGATGAATATCCTCCATATACCATTGTGTTTGATCTGGGGCACACCAGATACCAAATCGCATGAGCAGTTAAAGCGAAACCAACGGAACGGTGCTGTAAAGGTGGTCAAGAACTTTCTGTAATTTCTCAGGGATTTGCCAAAACCCTGAATTTGGGCATCAATTTTCCATACACCAAGCTGTGACTCGTAATATCTGAACGGTATGCTCTACTGCAGGAATTGGATATGATGCTCATAGGGCTTGCTTGTTCAGTTTTTGTGTAATCCATAAAAGTGTGGAGTGCTCCTGATGGCTTCGTCACCACTACCATAAGCGTGCACCAAGGAGTTGGCTCTGTCATAGCTGTCGTAAAACCAGTCTTAAACCTGGAGAAGTTTGGCTTTCATCTTCTATAAAGGTAGCCATACAAAACAGTGAAATATTAGTGCACAGGACACAGGCTCCAGTTTCAACATTGTCATGCAAGCTGCGCAAAGTATTTGAAGATGCGGCTTTGAATCTCCACAACCATTAACATTCTCAATCTGTCTAAGCACTCGACTTCAGCTTCACAATCACCTCTGTGACCTATTTAGCAAATTTATTTGGAAATAGCAGTATTCTGCCTGATGCACGAGATGTAACTTTATGTTGTGCTAGTCGCCTTACACACTGACCACAGTAACTTGGAGGTCACCACCTTCTCGAAATGTCACGAACCACATTGTTTTCAGGGTGAGACAAGAAATAATGTCTAATTATCATTTCTAACAAAAAGAAATAACTGATGCCTGTGGCAAGGTGCCATTCAAGTGGTTGAGTTCCTCCAGGAGTTAGGGGGTGATACGAGTGGGAACCCTCAAAAGCCAATTATGGCCTTAGCCGAGCAGCCCCAGGTGACATAGTAAAGCTTTTTGGGCACAATGTCATTAGGCACCACCCTATATAATTTATTTGCTTCCACAACATCTGCATGGCTCACGAGTGTCCGGTGGTAAATTTCTGAAGCCACATCAACCTCGATGTAGCATCCCTAATTCCAAATACTTCAATCTGCATGCCACTATGTATGGTGGGGGTTACTGGGAAGGAGACTAACGAACAGCTACACATAGATAAAAACTTCCTAAAGGCTGTTATTGTGGAAGCACTGCCCAACATCAACACGCTATATGATACAAGAATGTTGCTGCTATCAAAGATGAATTCAGTCAGTAATTGAGGATGAAGATGGTTTTACTCAATAGCCTTATAAAAAATGGTAAAAGAAAGCTCATAAATTTGGAACTCATGTTTCGAATCTTGTCTGAAAAAAAAAATCATTAGTATATCTTCAAATATCTCACGCAGCCGGTAATCCTGTTCTACTTCTTCATGACCTTCAGGTATGCTAGAGAAGTCTTTCTCATCATTGGGCTAAAAAATGTAGTTGAGCAAAAGGAGTAGACCTAGGTGGCTGACAGGATGGCTCTTCTTTAAGTGCTTTGCATAGAAGAAAAAAGCATGCAAACATCTTCAATGCTGTAATGGGCACTAACTGTTAGGGATGAAACATGAAAAACCCTAAGGAAAACATTTAGGTTTGGTGGATATGTAGAAAATACACAGAGACTAAAGACAGTGAAGGACAACGAAAAATGTTTGTTTAAGCTTCTTCACCAATGCATTTGTTGCCTGTAGACAACACCAGGCAGAACTCGGAAAGCGACCTTCACCCCAAGTCGACGTCAATTCTGCGTGCAATTTGTGCATATTGACACAAAGGTGTGGGGCTCCTGCACTGCAAAACAGCGCGCGCAAAGGTCGGCGCCACGAAAGACGAAGTGCGTAAGCGGCACGCTCTTTTTCTGCCCCGCCATTAAAGAGAAGCATACATTTTGCAAGACTCCGTCTCCAATCTACGTTACATTTTTCTGGTGGAGGTGTGGGGTACGTGCTACCACTCCCAGATCGAACACCGTCTACAAGCCCAGTACGAAGTCTGGTCAAACTGACTCCTGTGCAGGTACGGAAAGCTGCCGACTTCAAGGACTGCCGCCTGAGCACGAGCCTCTACGCAATCAAGTGAGAAGGATGAATACATTGGTTCCACCTTCTTTCTCGACTGCCTCGACCGAGGTCGTCCTGAACCAGCCACGAATCCCCACATCCTTCCATGGGGACACCTTTGAGGATGTAGAGGACTGGCTCGATCACTTTGAGCGTGTCGCAGAATTCAACGGCTGGACTACAGAGCGCAAGCTACGCAACGCCTACTTTGCCCTCAAGGACTATGCACGGACCTGGTTTGAGAAGCGTGAGGCAGGGCCCTATCGACATGGGACGAATTCCAACGGCAGCTAATTGGCACATACGCCAGCCTCGATCGCAATTATATGAGTGAGCTGAATCTGCAATTCAGGCGAGAGTACAGAGGCCGAACGAAAGCGTCGTAATGTTTCTCAAAGATATGTGCCGACTTTTCCGACGCGCGGATCCGTCCATGCCGGAAGAAAAGAAGCTAAGGAATTTGATGCGCTGTGTCGAGCTAGAGTTATTCAGTGCCCTAATACGCAACCCACCAAATATTGTGGCAGAGTTACTCGCGGAAGCCGTATAGATGGAAAAGGCACTGCAGCAGCGAACAAGGCAGAACCGCGACGTGTCGACCCTATCGCGTGGCTCTCTCGCTATATCCCTGGACAATATCAATGCCTTGTGGGAGCTCATTAGGCTTATCGTTCAAGAAGAGCTTCAAAAGCTTCATGTGGCTCCAGCATTGGTACAGCGACCTGCTCTGGCTGAGGTCGTCCGGAAGGAAATCAGGCAGGCAGTCCAAGTCCCAGAGCGAAGCGAGACATCACAGCACAAGGTACGGCAGCCACAAGCTCGCATGTCGTATACGGAAGCTGCACGAAGTTCGTTGTCCCCGATTTTTTGCGATGTGAGCGACGTCCTGGACCTTCTTGGTGTGCGCGCTGTTGAACAAGCCACTCGCCTCGTTGCACACCATTCATGGCTGAAACACACCCACCTCGCAAGGGCGACGTATGGCGCTCCGCAGACCGGAGGCCCTTGTGTTTTCATTGCGGTGAAGCCGATCACCTCTACAGGGCATGTCCATACCAACGAGCTGGGCTCCGTGAATTTTCACTGAATGCGCCGTGTCCGCGCAATGGTGAATGCGCCCTGGAGATTGAAGCATACCTCGCAGATGCCTGGACCTCGTTTGCCCCACGATTCCGTGAACCCCGGTCACCGTCACCCGCCCGCAACAGGTCTTCCAGCCCCTATTCAAGCTGAGAGCAACGAGACGTCGCTCACTCAGCCCAGCCTCCCAGGAAAACTGAGTCCAGCGACCTGCAGAGGTGAGGTCGCTGATGTTGCGAACGCTGAAGATCCTCCACTGCAACGACCGCTATATGACGTAATTTAGACACAGAGAAAGCAGTGTACTTCCGTGTCAGTATCCTGCGACATACCAGTTACCACAGATGACCACGAGGTCATGTTGTTAATCGACAAGGGTGCGGACACGTCTGTTATGAGCCAGAATCTCGCGCTTCTACTGAACAAAGTTTCCACGCAATGGACCGAAACTCAGATTCGTGCTGCTGGAGGGCATCTCATAACTCCAATGGGTCGGTGCACGGCACGAGTCAACATTCGGGGCTTCACGTACATCGGCGACTTCGTGAATCTTCCTGAATGTTCAAAGGACCTTATACTCGGCATGGATTTCCTTCAGGCGAACGGTGCCATTATCGACCTGCAAGAGTCTAGAGTCAGCTTCACTACTACGCAAGCCATAGTGAACAGTAATGACAACCACCGTGACATCGCGCTTCGCGTAACTGATGATCACATCATGTTGCCACCCAAGAGCAGCGTGCTTACCCTTGTCCAATGCGACATGGAGGACGCCGCCGAAGCAATTGCTGAGGCAAACATGCCCCTGCTTCTTGAGCGCCACATTTGTATAGCCAGAGGGCTTCTTCAGGTGCAAAACAAATGTTCAGTTGTTTTGCTAACAAGCTTTAGCAACGAGTATTGGCATGTACCACGAGGAACGATATGGCTGAACTGAGCTCATTTCCTCACGAAATCACTAACGTTACTGACATTGCCACATTGGAATCCGCATCGTCTCAGCAATCTGGGTTCCCCAGCCTAAAAGAATGGATTCACGTTAACGCCGCTCTGCCAGACCACCAGAAAGACCGTCTACTGAGTCTCGCGAATGAATTTGTGGACTGTTTTTCAACGTCATCCAAAGTGCGGTGCAAGTCCATCACAAAGCACCGCATTATTACGGACGAGTCTGCACGTCCTGTCCGTCAGCATCCTTACAGAGGGTCTCCAGTGGAAAGGCAAGCGATCAAGCATCAGGTGAAAGAGATGCTCCAAGACGACGTGATCCAGCCATCCACCAGCCCGTGGGCCTCCCCTGTAGTGTTAGAAAGAAAGACAACACACTATGCTTCTGTGGAGATTACAGAAAGTTGAACCGTGTCACCAAGCGTGATGTTCATTCATTGCTACGCATCGACGACGCATTGGATCGTCTACAACATGCCAAGTTTTTTTCTTCGTTGGATCTTAAATCGGGATATTAGCAAATCGAAGTTGATGAACAGGGTCGTGAAAAAACAGCATTTGTGACACCTCATGGGCTTGATGAGTTCAAAGTTCTCCCCTTCGGTCTCTGTTTCGCACCTGCCACCTTTCAGCGGACGATGGATACCGTGCTTGCTGAACTCAAATGGCAAACCTGCGTCGTATACTTGGACGATGTCATTGTGTTCTCGAGCACGTATGACGAACATTTCGCATGACTCGAGGGTGTCCTCACTGCGATCCATACTGCTGGCCTCACCATCAAGCCTGAAAAATGCTACTTTCGGTTCCAAGAGCTCAAATTTTTTGGCCATGTCGTTGGTCCTCAAGGCGTCCGACCAGACCCCGACAAGTTAGTTTTCACCACCCACAGACAAGAAGGCTGTCCAACGCTTCCTTAGTTTGTGCGCATATTATGGGCGCTTCGTCAAGGGCTTCTCGAGAATTGCTGAGCCTCTGACAGGGCTTACATGCGATGATGCGCCTTTCATTTGGGCGGACGAGCAGCAGCAGTCGTTCAATGAATTGCGAAAGCGTTTGCAAGAGGCCTTGATACTTGCTCATTTCAACGAAGACGCTGACACTGAAATCCATACTGATGCCAGCAATGCGAGTCTCGGCGCTTATGCAGTGGCAAGCTGGTGCAGAATGCCCCGTTGCTTATGCAAGCCGCAGTCTCACCAAGGCTGAGAAAAACTACTCAACCACTGAAAAAGAATGCTTAGCGGTTGTGTGGGCAATTGGTAAATTCTGACCCTACTTGTACGGTAGACCCTTTAACGCTGTCAGCGATCAACCACGCCCTCTGCTGGCTTGCCAACCTCAAGGATCCTTCAGGCAAACTAGCCCATTAGCCTTCGCTTACAAGAGTATGATATTACAGTTGTCTACTGTTCTGGCAGGAAGCACAATGACGCTGACTGTTTGTCACGTGCACCACTCCCTACGACCTCATTGGACCCTGACCATGACTTGCCAGTTGTCGCTGCATTAGTTATCGACGCCATAAAGATGGCTGAGCACCAGCGCACTGACGCTGAGCTGCTGCCGCGGATCGAACACCTCCAAGGAGTTGAAGGTGTTTTACCCTGCTTGCTCATGCGCGGCTTATCATCATACTACTTGCACAACAACGTCCTTTACAGGAGAAAAATTGGAGGACGCTTAAGCTTCGCCTTCAAGAGTGGGACGCGACAGCGTTCCCGTCGACCCGCCAAGGGGTATAAGACAATGCGCTACGGCACAGCAATCACTTACGATGCGCCCCGCATCGGACTTAGCGCCCACCTATCACGCGGTGAGCGTCGAGCAACGCAGCGTTCGGCGCGGCAACGAAACGTGCGCCTGAGCGAACGAAACGAACCAAAGAACTCGGTGTCTCGGAGGGGAAACGATCTACGCCAGCCAAACGTCGCAATCGGCACGGGCAGAGAGATAGATAGTAATCTAAACCGGGAGCACGGCGAAGCGTCGTCAGGGGAGAGGGAGTCCCGCGACGCGCCTGGCAGCGGTCCCAATGCGCGCGCGGCGCGCCTCCTGTCGGGGCAGTGCCGTACATTGAGAGGAGGGGGTCTTCTGTGTTTGCCGCAAGATGGCTCTGCGTGTGCGGAAAGCGCAGAAGAAATGCAGCGGAAACGCACTTCGCAACTCGTGTAATTGTGACTTCTGTACGTTACATGGTCATAATTACCGATATACACCGCAGTATAACTTTCCACGGCTCGTTTCGAAGGCAACACCGCATTCACTAGAGGCGCGTTTGCACCGCTTGGAAGCATCGAACTCGTGGCTGAGTGGTAGCGTCTCCGCCTCACACTCCGGAGACCCTGGTTCGATTCCCGCCGGGCCAATCTTGGAAGTTGCTTTTTATTTATGAAGCGCCTGCCGTGATTTATCGCTCACGGTCAACGCCGCAAACGCCGACGCCGACACCGACTTTTCTGCGACACGAGCTCCTTAACGCTATCGCGTTAAAATGGCGGAAGCAGCCCCAATACGTACCTCCTTGTCGTGCCATCGGCGCTACGCCACGACATTTTGCGAGCCTGCCATCATGAGCCATGCGCGGGACACCTGGGATTCGCCAAGACTTTAGGCAAGGATACGACAGAAGTATTACTGGCCTCGGCTTTATTCTTCTGTGCAACGGTACATGAAGACCTGTCATGATTGTCAGCGCCGCAAGAAAGCACCAGTTAAACCAACTGGCCTTCTCCATCCTGTGGACCTTCCTCAAGCACCGTTCCAACAAATAGGAATGGATCTACTTGGGCCATTCCCAGTGACCTCTTCGCGCAACAGATGGATAGTCGTTGCTACCGACTACTTAACCTGGTATGCCGAAACCGAAGCTATTTCGCAAGTAAATTTATATGAAGTGGCCAAGTTCTTTGTACGCCACATCGTCCTACGACATGGTGCACCGTCTGTTCTCATCACTGACCGCGGTACAGCATTTACAGCGGAACTTATGCAGGATGTTCTGCAGCTGATGCATAGCTTTCACCGCAAGAACACTGCATATCACCCTCAAACCAATGGAATAATGGAACGTCTGAACAGAACACTGGCTGATATGCTCTCCACGTATGTCGACGTAGAGCACAAGACGTGGGACGCGATCTTGCCCTATGTGACTTTCAGGTGTAACGCTGCTGTACAGGAGACTACACAGTTTACGCTGTTCGAACTTGTATATGGGCGCCACGTCAGGTCAACACTTGACGCCATGCTACCTATGGCTGATAATAGCCCGACCAGTGAACACGTAGAAGAGGTCGTACAAAGAGCCGAAGAGGCACGCCAGCTTGCTGGGTAGCGATCCGGAGCCAACAGCATACCGCCACCCTTCGATACAACCAGGGTCGACGCGACATCCATTACAATACCGGCGGCTGCGTGTGGGTCTGGACACCCGTCCGCCACCGTGGACTCTCAGAAAAGTTGATCCGCCGTTATTTTGGTCCCTACAAGGTTACACGCCGCCTCAGTGACGTGACCTACGAAGTGGTCCCCTGCAATTCTGACCCCAGTTCACTCCGTCGTCGTCCTCCCGCTGAAGCTGTTCGTGTAGTGCGCATGAAACCATACTATGCGCATACCTGAATGCTGAGATGCACCTGAGGAGCTCCATTTCTTATGTAGCTGAAATAACTTTTTGACGCAACTGAGTACGGTCGCTCTTCTCATGGGAGGCAATTGACACAAAGATGTGGGGCTCCCGCACCGCAGGACGGCGCGCGCAAAGGTCGGTGCCACGAAAGACGATGAAGTGCGTAAGCTGCACGCTCTTGTTCTGGCCCGTCATTAAAGAGAAGCGTATATTTTGCAAGACTCTGTCTCCAATCTACGTTACAATGTAGTCGTCGGGTGTACAATTAAGCTTTATATTGCATGTTTTACACATTACTCATCTGATGCCTTAGCAGCGAAGGCTTTTCCTCTGCCTTTATTGTAAAAAAATGTTTGGGAAGTGCCCACGTGCATCTGCTTTTTTTTTTGTGTGTGTGCATGGCACATGTGTTGTTGGCCTGGAACTGATCCACAATAGTATTAACAGCCATAGCGTTCAGGGCCCCGTGTCGCTGAAAATCCAGCAGTGGTGTTGGTGACCTTTTCCATATGAGAAAATTAATTTCGAACCGTGCATCCTGATTCATGCAGGCCCTCGATGTGGCATATAGGCGTTACTGAACTAATTAAAATTTTCAAAGTAGGATGTGTCAAAAATTCATAAAATGTGACTTGCACACAACTTTGAGACATGATAGCGTTGGATTGTAATTTGAATATGCGAGAAAACATAATTCTGTTGCGCGGAAACTCAAACACAAACCCCTTTTCCAGCTGCCATTTCAGGTCTGTCGTAGGAGTGGCACGCCCCAGAAAGCTCGCCTTCGTGCATAGCGTTTGCCACCAGCATTTCCAGGGAAACATTACAGAAGCATAAGCTGCAGCTGCCCGGAAGCGTGAGAAGCAGCCACGGCTCTTTTAATGCTATCGTGTTCCACTCTTAAAGGCGCAGCCTAAGTGTCCTCCAACCTTTTTTTTTTTTTTTCACTGTTTGGGGACTGCCTTCTTGAAGGTGTTGCATCGTTTTCTTTCTACTGTAGGGCGAATGCAATATCTGCTTTGAACAACAGCAAAGCCGCGTTTTGATTGCACTTGATGCTGGCCGCACTAGCGCGGCATCTCTTCTGATCACTATCCAGCAGTTCACTATGATGTTATCACTGAAATAGAATACACAGGACACCTTCGTGTACCACTTCATCTACCTCGAAGTAATATGCCATAGCTCTATGATCATATCCTTAACATCCACTACTTTCTTGGATTCATTTCAGATAGCTGGAATGTACAGACTAAAAAAGCTCGGAAGCGCTTGCACTCTTTGGAGAATTTTGTATGAGCATTTTCAGGCTGTTCTGGTGACACTAAAAAATACTGGCTCTCCTGTAATCGAGAGTAGATGTAAGCATGAAATGGCTGCCGACAAAGCAGATTGATTGTAGATGATACTAGCCACAATCTTAAAATGGGTGTAGCGCACATTCGCAACGGCACACCCCACCCCACTGCATCACGCAACTGTACACTGGTCCATATGGAAGCAAGTTTCCTGTCAAAGACAGAACCCCATTGCAAGTCTCGTCTCGGTCCACCATATGTGCCGTGGACCTCGCAGACTGCTGGCATTGAAAAGAGCACAAGCAACTGTGTCTCAGTGCCAAAAAATGACAATCAAGTGTACAGTGCCTTGTATCTGCCTCTGAACGTCGCTATTAGAAGCGACAAATAAAACTTCAGCGTACTAGAAGTTACAGCTTGAGTGATATTGTGAGCAAATATTTAGAACTCGGAAGCAATATTTTTTGTAACATGTTTGGGAAGTAACTAGCATATTTATTGCAGTCTTGACTGTTTGCCCGGATGAGCTGGTTTGAGTGCCAGAATAATGGCTCTGGCTTTTGGTTCATTGAAGGTGGCTGACAACAGGAGCTATGAGCATTTCATGCTTAATATGTCTGCAGCAGTGGCACTGTTCGGTTAGTCAAGGACCTCATTTCATGGCCCTCATTCTGACACCTTCGAACACTGTTTCTGCCTTTGTAAAGCTTCCTAGAATTTATCCTTCAAATTCTTATGTGAAAGAACCATGCGTCAATTTTAGCGTATTTCTCAAACTGTACGAGCAGAATTGCTGCTGATTTCATAAATACAACCTGTAAATCGATACAGCAGAATTGTTAGTTGAAATATGTAATCCAAATCAAGGAGCCATTCTCAAGACGATGTTCCTGCTGGCACTGATGCGTGTCATTCCTGGCATTGGTGAAATCTTTATTCTACATTATAAAGCATGAAACATTCACACGTGCTCTTCTTTCCTTCTTTTTTGAGCTTTGCTGTTTCAAGGAGCTTTGCCCTTTGAGTGGCAGCAGCCTGATTGACATAACTTCTGACTCACGTATTTAACATTTTTGCACAGATTGGTCAAGGAGTAGCCAGATTTTGAGAAGTACATCTTTAGCAGAGTCTATAGGTGCTGGCTTTTGGTGTGGAGAGACAAGCAGCTTCATAGCTTTCCTCCTGTCTCTTGTCATTGTGTCAGCAAACTGAAATGAAAACTCTCGAAACAGTATATTTGTTAATGAGGAATCTTTGCAAGGTACATTGTGAGGCACATGCCGATGAATTGCTTCAACCTTTTACATTAAGCAAATTATGCCATGTGCTGTCGAGAGGCAAATAAAGCTGTTCGCTTTAAAAATTAACAATAATCACCACAGTTTGTGAAGTGATTGAGATATTGTTACCCAGTACCTTCAACAAAGATGTTATGGGAAACAGTGCAAGGAACTAGCATACTTACACTAATTGCAGGTATTTGGCGGAGTTGTATGGGAGACAAGATAGCCAACCAATTTTCCTTTAATGCATGTGAGCTTTGTCATCTTCATGGTGTAATGTAATCTTTTCAGGTAGCGAATAAAGAATGTTTGGCAACATGAAATGGCCTTTGACGACACAGGCGAGTAGTGGATGCCACACTTCAGTTCTAATAAAAGTTACATCAGCACAGAGCACGTATGCTACGACCAAGTTGGGTCCATACTTTGGATTACCATGTACAGTGTCACTCTCTTCTGCATTCCAGAAGATGGAAGCCAGTGTTTCTTTGCTGTTGCCATTTCAATTTAGTATATTTTCATGTTTTCATGCTCTGCAAAATACAGCCAGAGGTTGCACGGTCTTGAAATGAAGACTACTTTTTGTGTTTTCAAGATAAAATTTTAGCTATAATAAACGGAATTTCCAAAAAACAAGTTTTATGTTTGGCCTGCCTTCTTTTGGGTGATCAGACATGGGCGCCATTGAGGCATCATGGCTCATACGTGCTGCCTTTATGCTTGTGAGTTGTGTGCACAATGCTCCTTGCATGTTGAAAAAGAAAAAAAAATGGAGACCATCCATAATTGGTCTTGGTTTGCTTTCTTAGCCACAAGTGTTATCTGAAAATATAGCTGCTTTTTGTTACTCTTTCTGGCGGTGCGTTTCAGATACATAAAAATTATAATGGACGTGCATGTTCAGTGTAATTGCAGGAACGAGAAACTTTACTGGAAGATCCTTTGCAAGAGATGCAAGTGCTTGCCCATTTCGTGAAAAAAAAAGGCTTTGTTTTCATTGTCTACAGCAATCTAAGGGTCAGGCAGACTTGATCACAAAAGCAAAGAGAGAAATTGGTTGACAGAGAAATCCAAAGCCTGCTGACCACATCGTAACTGTCTAGCGCATAGACGACACCTGCACGTTGGCCAACAGCATGGGAAAGGAGAAGGGATGGAAAGATGAAAAAGATTTCCATGAAGCACATGTGGTGAAAAGGAGAATGAAGCAAAAATTGGTAGCATTCAGAAAAAGCTAGATAGTCTTGATGAGAAAACTGAAACATTGGAGAAATAATGAATAGCAACCTTTATCAAGTCTTACCGCCGTATTCAGCAATACATCTTGAAGCTCATGCTTGACTTGATATAAATGACACATGGTGTGAACGCGCCCAAGATGCTCATTGCGTTTCCTTTGGTGTGTTCACGACAGGCGTCATTTAAATCGAGTCAAGCATGGGCTTCAAGTTAAGATGCATTTATGAGTACGGGGGTTCGTGTTACGGCATGGTGAGGCTCTCTTGAATGAAGACTTCATGATCTAGAGAATAGATGGGCCCGTGAGAACCTACTTTTATGTCTTATCGCAGACATCTGAATCACAGGAGCAGTCTGAAGCATGTGGTAGGTTTGTGAAGACTTTCCGAGAAACCTGCATGGGTTTTCTCTGTAACGGTTTGCTACATTCGGGTGTATGACTCATTTTACATTTCCTGATCACCTTGCATATTTCCGCACAATGCTTTCGTCATTAC
The DNA here is from genome assembly GCF_038994185.2 of Dermacentor albipictus. Taxonomy (NCBI): domain Eukaryota; kingdom Metazoa; phylum Arthropoda; class Arachnida; order Ixodida; family Ixodidae; genus Dermacentor; species Dermacentor albipictus. The sequence continues at coordinate 4,897,850 of NW_027225576.1, read as the reverse complement.
TGTTCAGTGGCACTGAAAAGGCAACACAGGCATGAATGTCAAAAGAGGCACTTGTAGGCAGGATAAATGCAAGATTACCTTGTTTACATGTCCATAGTTAGTGCTTACAAAAAAGGCAGAAGAAGGATGCCAGGAAAAAATAAGCATTTCGTCTGAGGTTCCTCTCATTATGAAGCTGTTTACAATGATGAGAGCTAAATACAAAAAGTGTGGTCCTAATGAATGGACACGTTTTCTCAGTTGCAATTCATAGTTTAAGATATTGAGGGACTTCAATCGCACCTCAAAAAGAAGTCCATGACCAATAAACAGTGCAGGAAGCCAGTATAACAGTTTTCATTGACGGTGAGTTGGCCCTAGGATATGATCCAGTTTGCATCTTCAATAACATGGCTATTGATTGGCTACTATTGATCTGTACAATAAGCGCAGCACGCATACAGAACAGCACGCAGTCCCATTTATGCCTTGGGCCTCACTTATACCATGTTAAAATTGTGGAAATACAACAGATTCATAAAACCAGCTCTCTTTATCACCTTATCTTAGGGAGGGACTTGTCAATGTTACAGTGCAGAGCACGAACATTTCCTTAGGAGAAGCCTTCCAGTTATTTATGAATTATATGGTAGAGGTTCATTACCTCTTGAAAACTGTTCTGCATAACACTCGTGCTTCTTCACACATCTATCATGATCCGTCAAATACGGGATAAGTTGGGTGCTGCAGATAAATGGTTCCGGCTACAGCATCAATAGGTAGCTAAATTTTCATTCTTGATGTTTGGTCCAGCTCTCTGAAGCATACACATAGAACTGAAACTGTTCAATCTGAGTACCAATATTAAATGTGTTATTTTGGGGCTTCAATGATTTGCTGAACTTGATGGAAAGTGAAGGACTGTATAGAAAAAATGGCTGTAAGGTCAACTATCATCTTCTGCGCATAACCTTTCAGGTACTGCACTAAATATAATCTAAAACACATGCAAAGTTTTTATAGAACAAAGTACAGCCACACTGGATCACACTAGCACCATTATCATATGTCACTGGTGTGGCACTTCAACACAATGTGGGAACTACCATGGCTCGTACAATGCTCCGAAGGATACATTGCAATAGCGCAACTATGCTCAATGGCATTTGAACTGTTTTTCGCAATTTACAACTTCTAGCCATGCACTTATTCATTTACGACTTGGATGGTCGTGAAGCCTGAGTGCTTTTCTACCTAGCAATACTGCAAGCTTGTCTGCTGACACTAGCTGCACAAAAGAGCAACAGTAGCTTGTGCTCCAGCAGAACTTGAGGGCAGATTACAAGTCCTTGCCACACTATAGATGAGAAATATGAACATACTCCCAAGCTTCAATATCTTAGCCGGTGTAAAGCTGCAATACAGGTACTGCACTCCCTTAATTGCACTGCTTACAGCTGTCAAACTATACCTCTGGTGCTATGCACATTTTGGGGATGGTAAGAAGTTTCACTGGACAAGGTAACAACCACACAGGCATCTAAAACATTGAGTTAAGGGTGTTTAAGACTGACTAAACACAATTTGCCCCTTGGCTTGGATCTCGATTCCTTTCCCCTCTAGTGTCATTGACTGAAGAGGCACAACAGGAGTAGAGTAGCAATGCTTTGTTGTCTTGCCTGTTTACTAATAGCAAGAAACTACTCTCTAGCACTGTAGCATAATCAAAGAACAAAAGGTCAAGTTTATTGAGCAAGCTTGATCAACCATCTCTCCAGTAGTCTGGGCCCCACGTCAGAGGGTATCGTCGTATGGTGTCATGATTACAATAGAGCATGAAGACTACTAGAGGCTGCAGTTTCAGTAGAAGGAAGGGGATAACCCCTAATTAAGGGTAAGCCTTTGCTTTTGACAATGATCGGCCAAATTTAATCACGATTTCCCACTTCTCCGCCGGTGCAGAAATGCCATCGTCCTTTTAAGATTGACATTACAAAAACGTACGTACGTACGTACAGTCCTATACACCGCGGCTGGTTGCGTCGCAATCCCGTGCTTTTCTAGTTTTAACGCACGTTCAATACGTATGTAGAACCCAACAATCGGTTTGCTCTGGCGCAGTTCGAAGACGATCGTCGTCGTGCTCTTTGCACATCACAAACGCACCCACACAACTAGATTGTGCAACACGCGCTGTTCCACCTTGCATCGCTTCGTTCGTGGTCGTGCTGTTTGCGCGAACAGACGCGTCACACACGCAACTCGATTGCTCTTTCCACGCACCAAACGCCAAAACGCGATGTTCCACCTTCGTTCGTGGTCGTGCTATTTACGCATGCACATTCGTCACACACGCAACTTCAATTGCTCTTTGCACACACCAAGCGCATCACACACACACAGCTTCGATTGCCGTAACACGCGGTGTTCCACCTTGTATCGCTTTCGTGCGTGGTCGTGCTGCTTGCGTGCACGGCCCACCCTGTGGCTCCGGAGAGTTGGCATATCTCTATGGGCCCCGGACGCGCGCGCATGGGGACTAGGGCGTTTCAGGAGCTAGGTGCGTTTTTCACACGACAACTAGGGACCTAGCATTGGACCTAGGCTCCCCTAGGGCGAAAAGTTACCTAGATATGTAGTTCCCGTTGGCGCCGCGGGGGCGGCGCTGCAGTCGACCGGCTGCACTGGAGAGCGAATGTAAATGCGCAACCCGGGTCGGCTGCGAGCGCTAGCTGCGGTGGCCGCTGGAAACCTAAATCATGTAACCCAGCCTCCGAGATTTTAGCGGCGTCTGTTGCAATCCCGGAGGCAGCACTCACAATCTCTCGTCAAGCGATTGGTCGAGCGCGCGCCAGCCTAGAAATCGTCATTTCCTCCGCAACAGGAAGGATGGATGGATGGATGTTATGAGCGTCCCCTTTGAAATGGGGCGGTGGCTTGCGCCACCAAGCTCTTGCTACTATGCTGCCTAATATCCTACCTAGGTTAACCAATGAGAAAAAAAAAACACACTATGAACTACCGCGTACAAATTTTCTGATACCCTATTGCGAACTGTGCTTTTGTACGTCTCCGTCCTTTGTCGTTTCCCTACTTTTCTTCCACCAATCCTCCAATCGCCTCTTACTGATGTCTATTGCGGACCTGTTTGCTTTACCACTGCTCCCGCTGAACCCGAGGGCTTCAAGGAGGCCAGTCACGGAGGAAGGAAACTAAGGAGAGGCCCTGACGTCACTCTTTGTGAAGCAAAAGTGAAGCCGGAAGTTGGCGTTGCTCATGGCGATGCTCCGCCTTTTGTGCCACCCTCCTCTCTTGTTTACATCTTTCGCGAAACCACGCCGCGCTGCGCGTGGTTTCGCGCGCGGAGCGCTCGCGCTCGCGCAACATCCGGCAGAGCACGGTGCAGGTAACACAGCGCAACAAGACACGGTGACAAACGCAAACCCGCCCACACAGCGCCTTTGCCACGGCACGAAACCTACCAGAGCAACACGTGTGAGCGCTCAAACAACGCCGCCATTGTGGCCCAAAAGGCGTGACCATGCATCAAAAAAAAATAAAAAAGCAGCAAAAAATGAGAACCTACTACGCCATTTCCGCCACACTTTTCTCCTAGCGCGCGGAGGGGGTAGGGCCTTTCCTTCCTCCGTGAGGCCAGTGGTGCCTAAATCGACCGCTGGATAGATGTCTTCACATTCTAATAAAATATGCTCCGTCGTTTCCCTAGCTTTACCGCAGCAAGCACATGCTTCTTCTTCCTTCTTATATCTCGCTTTATACGTGCGTGTTCTAAGGCATCCCGATCTGGCTTCGAAAAAGTGGGTCGGCTGCGAGCGCCGTCTCTCTGCGACTACCCTGAACTACGGGAACCTCCGCTCCAATGGGAAGACTAGCGACGCGGCAGGCATCTAGTAAAGGAGGCATTGGTTTGGGCTTTATAAGTTGGTTCTTTATTCTGTGTTGCGGGAAGGTGTGGGTGTTGTCCATGTTGGCCGTACAGCAGGTGGCAGTTATGCAACCGAGGGATGATCCTGTTGAAGTTTCCGGCGGTATGCGGTTTTCAGCGGTCACGCCTGTTGCAGGAGTGTCACTCGACGAGGTTACGAGCTCGAAGCTTTGGTCAGATTCCTCGTTGGCGTTCCGTAATTCTCTTCGCACGGGCGCGGTATGTTGCAAAACCCGCTTTCGCGATCTATCGTCGCGATGATAGATGGGTTTTTTTTGTTATTATAAGTACTGATCCAGCTGTAGGGCACATGTAACCGACAAACGGAAGTCTCAGGAGAGCACCTGAGATTATAATAAAGCAGGCGGCGCAGGAACTCCAGGGCACCCAAGGGACAGTGGGGGGATCAAAGCTCGAAGCAGAACGGTATGTAGGTTGGGGCCGCAGAGGCAGGTGTGTGCCAGGGAGTGTTCGCACCAACGCCTCCTTTATAAAGGAGGCGTTGGTTCGCACGGACAGCTCCCCTGGCACGCGCAGCAGTGCCTCGCAATGTTTAAAGGTACTTCAATACTTTAAAGGCACCTGCGCCCATGATCTTTCTTTTGCCTCGGTGCAGTGAGCACGATTAACGAGAGTAATGGAGGGCATCCGGTGCAGTCGCGGATGCGTCATGGCAAATGTAGCTCGCGTCGCCTGGCGTGTGTAGTAATATCAGAGTTGGTTGTATGAACTTAATGCATAATACGCTTTGTTACGGTACCTTAACGGAATGGGTCTAGAGGACGGTGTTGGTACATTTTTTTGTACCGCCCTAATCCCATACCCCCCCCCCCCCCTTTTTTTATTTATACATACAATTCCTTGCCATGACGGATCATAGCCTCCTTTATTCTTGAAAAATAGAGGAGGCTATGGACGAATTGACCAGTTCAAATTGTCAACGTGTCAGTGACTGTCATAGAAATCACTCAAACACAATTCCACGATCGGATTGTTTACTTTCATTTTTTGTTGTAACACCGAGGACTACATAGAACTTTATTTTGTATATGTGAGAGAAGTATGTGGATATCATGAGCTTAAGCCACTGTGCGATACACAGACAAAGCAGAAATACGCTCTGTAGCACTGCAAAGTATAACATGTATTGTATGTGTGCAATAAATGTTCAAAAAAAGCAATGCATCAATGTCCCATTTGCCTTCAAGTTTATTACCAAGTTCAAGTTTACTGAAGTTTATTATGAGCATATGTACAACAGGAATCTACTGACACACCCGCAGTCAAGGTGGCTGTTCGAGGTGTGCTGGCTGCTTCAGTGTAAGAAAAAGAAATTGGGTGAATGTCGACACCAGTGCCACTGCTTCTTGCCTCTGACCTGCACGTCCCTCCGTGGCATCTTTGTGCACAAGTGTGCTGGCTTGGCGAGGCATAGGAGTCATCCGAGAGAAAGAGTATCGTTTACATGGAGAAATGGCTGTTCACATTGCCTGTCGCTTTCCCTCAAATGTTTCCTTGGTGACTAGGGTGACACACCCGCAGTCAAGGTGGCTGTTCGAGGTGTGCTGGCTGCCTAAACGAAAGAAAAAGAAAGAAATTAGATGAATGTCGATACCAGCGCTATTGCTTCTTGCCTCTTATCTGCATTTGCCTCCACTGCCTCTTGGCTTGCGGGGTCTGTATGAGGGAGCTGCTGTGGCTAGGCGTAGGCATTGTCTAAGCAAAAAGAAAAGGCCATTCAAATGGGGAATTATGGAAATAAATGCAGTTGTTATGTCTGCTTCTTGCACTCTTCTTGCCTAAAAGTTTTCAAACATAGTGTCCAGTACACACCAGCACTTTGACTGCTTCTGCTTTTTACCTGCAGGTGTTGCTGCGAGATCCTTAGTATGGCTGCGTGCAGCATTGTAACACTTGGTGGAGGCATTTGAAGTGGTAGCCAAAAATATAAAGAATCATCCTGCTCTGCACGAATGCTTTCAATTTCTAAATGCAGTGGTAACTGTCACTATTAGTGCAAGGCCCCCACATCTATGCGGCAAGTGCCATAGCTCGAAACTGAATTTTTCCTTTAGTGTTTCACAAGGCGTCTGATATGTCCACATTAGATGTGATGTGTTTTTTTTTATCCCAGTGTGGAGAGAGCATCATTAAATTGTTTTTTTTTTATTTTTGCGTGTCTTGTTTTTTTGTTTATTTCTGAATTTATCAAGCAGCAGTCTCATGATGCTAAAGTGACTTATGTAATGACAATCAGCTCTTGTTTTGCAAAAAAACAACGCATTTCCTGACCCATTGTTTGACATCCCCTCACTCGCATAATTTTTCAGAGTATTCTACCTATATTGACTTGCTTGACCTCCACTAAAGAGTCCTGCATTTTCAAATACGACTCTTTCCTTAAAATCATTCGGAACTTCTCATAATTTCTGTACCTTGGGCTTCTGATACTCTGCATTCACCATTTTTGCTTGTTTCTGACTAGAAATGTCTTCTTTAATTTAGAGCTTAAATTTTACATTTGGAACACACGGAAGGGCTTGCCATTGCATATCTGCATAAAAGGGAAACATGTTTCATTAAACATTTGCAAAATCCAATTGAAGATTGATGAATGCAGCTTGCAGTGTGATATGACTGAATGAGCCATAAAAGTAACTCATCTCACTTGGTAAATTAAAGCACATATTAGTGTGATGTACAAGATATGTTACACTAACGTGGTGGGTTTTCTTGCTTATACAGCAAAATAATCGGTGCGCGAGAAAAAAATTATTTTTGCATACCTCTTGTACACACTGATTTAAGGAAAATGAGTTGGAGCTGTCCACATGATCTACTTATTTTACGTGCGAGTATGGTCAACAAAAATGTGTCCCAGCTGCTTAGTGGTATTTGAGGTTATGTCAGTATTGCATATGTGCCTGTTGTCTAAAATAATTGAATTTTGAAAATGCTCGCAGGGATCTGATGTGCATATCTGCAGTTTATGGATACATGTAAAAGATTCAGCATCAAGGGCAAGTGAACGGTCCCACAGGCCCGAAGCCGATCATGCAAATAGATTCGCTGCACAAATTTGTGACCAAGAAAGATATCCCACATGAGATGGCATGCAAGGAAGCGTTGAAAATATTGCACAGTTAATAAAACGCCTACGCTATTAATATGTGGGTTGATGCACTCGTTATGCAAAACGGAGGTGAGGCACGCGTCACCTATGTTTTGCATAATGAATCCTTACCAACTAGCTCAGCTTTCTGTCGTTCTAAGTATCGATGCACTCGATTTCGTCCACATTAGGCACTCGCCTCTTGATTACTTCGTGGCACAGAAATACTCGGCATCATGGCTGTTTTTCTGCTGTGGCCTTTGTAGAAGCATGATTGTTCAAAGTGCAACAATTAAACAGATTCTCTGAGTTGCTTGTGGCTTCGCCAGTACAATTCCGGTGCGCTGGTCCGCCTGCCCAGCAATTTCCTACTGAAGGGAAACCAGCAAATAAAAACACCACTCCGCGTGTAGAAAAATGCTCTACTTGCGTGATATTCTCAGCAAGGAGATACATTCGTTTACTTACATGTGAAGGTATATGCCAGACCACTTCGGGGCTTCGGTGGCACATAAGGCACGAGTGTGTCATAGCGTCCGATGTCGACGCGCGATCGCATGTCAAACCTAAACGAAACTACTACGCATCCAAAAAACAGATTCGAAACCGAAATTCGTGTCATCCTTTATTGCATGAATGCGTACACGGTCGTCCACTTCCAATTTGAACACGGCTCCGGGCGGCCGGCGAAGCCGGCGCTCCGCGGAGCGCCGCTCGTGGGCGCCGGGGTAACTAACGCGCCGGCGCACTGGCAGCCACAGGCCTGGCCTCAGCCGCCAGCACACACTAGTGCAGACGCGCTGTAGCAGACGACGCGGCTCCGGCCATGCTTGTGGCAGCCAGTGCGCCGGCGCGTTAGTTACCCCGGCGCCCACGAGCGGCGCTCCGCGGAGCGCCGGCCTCGCCGGCCGCCCGGAGCCGTGTTCAAATTGGAAGTGGACGACCGTGTACATCGTGATTTACATAAGCCACGGACTTAGTGATCGCTTTCTGTAAACTTCATATTAACGCAGCACCTTCATAAAGCCATCAGGTATGCGTATTTAGATGACGAACCATAAGGTGACCTGTACTTGTTTTCAGCTTTTTCAATAATAATTGCGCTGGCCACATTGACCAGTAGCAACAGGGCGGCGCCCTAGAACCCTAGAGGTTCCCACTTTTCCGGCCCAGCTTTTCCTCTAGAGTTACTAACTCTATGTTTAAATAGGCCATCGGTACACTGTACCATCGGAGAGGCTTCACTCTTTTTAAATTCGTGCTTGACAATGGCTCTCTGGATCCCCGGGTTTTTCAAAAGTATCGCCAAAAATCTCGGGGTCAATTTTTGTACTATTTCTTAGAAGCTACAATACTACAACAGAGTACTAATATAAGCGCTGAATTCGTGGGCTTATAAACCGAGTGCAAAAATTGAAATTAAATATCTACTAATTTCTACTGATTTTTGGCAAAAAAAAATCTACTACTATATTTTTATGTGTCATGGCAACACTGCCTCCCCGCCGCCAGTCGAAACCATAGAGTTTCCTACAAGAATTACTTTGTAGGAAACTCTATGGTCGAAACCACTGGTAGGACGAAACTCTATGGGTAGGACCGACGAGCAACTACAGAACACCAAGCGCCACAACCACGATATTATCAATGCATCTTCCTGCGTGCGTCACATGTTCGCGAGCGTTTTCCGGTTCGCGGTAAACAGAAGCAGCGGCTGACCGATCGCCGACGATGATGCGTGCAATGCAGGCAGCGCGATCGGCTTGTGCCTGACCGTGCCCAGCCGCGAGCTCAGCGCGAGCGGACGTTCCTGGGGCCAATTTTATTCCGCTCCCAACAGATAAGCGATTGTTCTCATCCTTTATCTGTGAGCCCCGCCGGTAAAGACGACATCGTCAATTTACGATTCCCACCGTTGTATCGTCCGCGACTAAATGCTCTAAAGCGTCACCGCTGCGAGGCACGTTCACCAGAGCGACTCGGCGTGAGACGCAGGATTCACCTCATTACAGAGCCTAGCTGAGCCGAGCCCCGGGGAGCTGGATCAAACGCGGTCGCGACGCGCCCGAAGTCCCGTCCTTTCGGTTTCGGGTTGAGTGGTTGGACACAAGCCGCATAATGCATATCCCCGTGTGACCCGAAGGTGCCTTTCTTCGCCCCCCCCCCCCCCCCCCCGAAGTGTGCACATCTCTTCGTCGAGGACGCGCATCGAGTGAATAATGTTCACGAAGTTAAAGAAGAAGATTGAAGAGGAGAACCAGACCGAGCTCGTCATTGGCATTCCGCCACCGCCGCCCCAGCTGCCGGCACCGACTCCGACCCACAGCCGCAGAGGTAGTTCGTTACTAGCCATCTGCCACTTTGAATTATATTGTTTATTGCGCAATGTTTTACTTCCCGTGTTGCTGTCCGGGGATGATGCCGTTGATATTTAAAACCCATGCAAAGCTTCTTCATTTGCACATGCTGGACGACTAGATAAAAAAAAAAAAAGTGCGTTTGTGTCTAATTTGCGATTAAACAAGGCGGGGCAGAGTAGTCTGCTACGGCGATCGCAGTCATCACTACCGTGCGTGACTAAAAAAAGGCCGTAATGCCGACGGCCATTGAAATAAGTCAACCTGCAAGAAACTTGCCTTGCGTTCGGCACCGAGGATAATATACAGCTCGGGTGCCACGTGTGCCGCGTTCACCGTCTATGTTCAAGCTCTTGCGCGCTTCATTGCCATAACGCCTTAAACAAAATGTTGTTGCTTAAATTGGCCTTAAGACATTAAATTAGCTACTTGCTAAGCATGCTCATATGTGGAAAAAGGAGCAGTGCCGAAATGGTATGGAGAAGTGAGAAAAAAAACAAAAAAAAACGCCGTGGTTGCTCAGTGGCTATAATGTTAGGCTGCTGAGCACGAGGTCGCGGGATCGAATCCCGGCCACGGCGGCCGCATTTCGATGGGGGCGAAATGCGCAAACAGATTCGACCCGTGTACTTAGATTTAGGTGCACGTTAAAGAACCCCAGGTGGTCACAATTTCCGGAGTCCTGCACTACAGCGTACCTCATAATCAGAAAGTGGTTTTGGCACGTAAAACCCCATAATTAAAGAAGGGAGAAATGCTATGAAAGGGGGACACTATGAAAGCGCCAGTACAGGATAGATTCTTTCTCCGAGTTTCTGCACTTTGGCTCTGTCCACTCAACCCGTAAAAAATCAACTGCTTATGCATATATTCAAACATATTGTGCAGTGATTCCAGCATTCATGGAACAATGCCTGATATGAAAAGCAAGAGTGAATTTTAACTAATGCAGGACGCCAAATTATGTCAGGCAAAAATAATCATCTATGTGTGCTGGAGCTGGGACTAATGGCAGAATAAGTTTGCTGCAATTCTTATTTTCATCCAAAAGAAGGAGCAGTGTTACCTCTTGTAAAAAAGTGAGTGACAAGGATACAAGCTGATGTCAAGTTGAGAAAGGTTGTTCATACCCCCCTGTCTTAGATCACTACAGTGACCCTCATAGCCTTGCTTTGCTTTGGGACACTTGGCTGTCAATCTTCATAGGTACCGAGCATGATGTTGTGCGTTGCTTTAGGCCGCTCCCAGAAAGTGGATGGGCGGATGACACTTTATTGGCAATTATTGTCGCATGGGCAATGCAAAAGATGTGGGTTCGGCTCCCACCTACAAGCAAGTTGTCTTTTTGTCCACTTTCATTCATATACCTTTGTTTTATTTCTATGTTTCAATTATCAATAACAGGTAATTTCGACTATGCTGGTTTCATTGTCTATTTCTTCGTATAGTTCTGACTAACAAGAAATTAAGGTCCTCTAAGATTCCCTGAAGAGGGGAATACCGTCAGTCTGCTAGAGCCAGGCACTCATGAGTGTACTGAACACACTTGCAAGAAATTCAAGCAGAAATATGGTTCCTTTTTTCACATTGCCTGTTCCTTGATTTATTGTTCAAAACATCTCCCTATTTAGGTCATGGCTCATCCTTTGGAAGTGAATTTCTGCGTTCATTCAGCCTTTGTTGCAGAATTCTCACTCTCAACTTAGTCCAAAGTTGCTCTATCATGTCAAGATCTCGAATTGCATTGGATCACTCTAACCATTTCTATTTTATTAATGCATTTATATTTTTCAGTCCTCGTGTAATTTTCCACATCTCATGTATGTTCTGGGAAGTCTGTGCTTTGTGAATACAGCTGTACCTGCTCTGAACCTAAGTTTTCAGTGTGCTAGACTCTATGTGATGTTCAAAGCTTGGTGAACCGTTTGATGATCCAAAAGGGGTATCCCGTAAGTGTCCACCTAATGGACATATCCATTTCACCCGCAGTTGAAGTTCTGATCGGCTGGTTTGGGTCATGAGCACGACCTACTGAACTACAGACCTGCACAGATCTGTAGTTCAGTAGGTCAACTACAGACCTGCACAGACCTGCACTCCACCTGGTCTAGTTCAACTGTTGACGCTTGGGATAGCACGTACAGGCAGAGTGGCGCTAGTTATAACCTGTTTGCTGTCGTCTGCTTCTGTGATCTGTTCCAATGCTTGTGCTGCCATTTCGCCAGGCACAAAGAGTATGTATTAGTGGTGAATGAATGAATTCACAAATATAAAAGGAAAACAGAATTTGTGAATGTTTTGAGTTTGAATAGTGACATTAGAGGAGGAGCAGTGGTGCAAGAAAGGTAAATAATGAGCATTGGTGGCAGCTGCAATGCTAGGTGGCATAACATTCCCTGTCCTAGCCTCCGTAAGAGTCTGAAAAAAAAAAGTTGCTTTAAAGGATTCATAGGACAAGCTAGCTTTCTTGAGTTCATTACAGATAGCTTAATGTCAGAGATGACATTAGAATTTACTGCTGTCTGCCGTGATGAAAGGCAGGATAAAGGTTTTCACAAGTAATTCCTGCGCCTGATGTACGTGTGCAAGAAATTTATCACGTCGGTTTTAAGGAAAGGTGAGATAGATTTTTGTTAATATTGCTTGATGTCTAGGCGAGTTGAAAGCTTGCAACAGGGGTCCCAGTGCTTTAATATGTGCTGCACTGCAGGCCTTGTGTCACGAAACTCCTAAATTGCAAAGATAGCTTTTCTGCTTGGTACGGTGGCAGCATAATGGTGGTGCGAAAGGTTTATATGCAGTGAATTCGAACACGTATGTGTAAATTCTCTTTTTGAACTCGGGACACTCTGCCTGGCAGCATTTAAGAGTTAAAATGAGTGGTTGCCATTCTGTCGTTGAGTTATGGTGGTTCCCAGTATCAAAAAAAAAAAAAAAAGCTAACTTTACGATGTATACAGTGAAACTGTTGTGAACTTTACAAACTCTACAAACAATGTGACTTAATGTGCAAGATAAGTTCAGTTTGCTACTGTGTGAAAAGGCGATGGGAGCGGCTATTTAATGCCATTTTAGAGAGCAGCGGACTGCATGCACGGACATTTTTCAGGTTAGGGTAGTTAACTTTGGAGCCAAGTGACCAATCAAAGCCTTGTGACATCGCTGTCGCTGTATTTGCAAAAATAATCAACTATGCAAGTACTCCGTCACAACACAACAGGCGCCGTTCTAATTACAATGCTGCCCCAGTGAACTGTATACTAGCAGACAAACAGGTCATAAAAGCGACACCAATGGTCAACGGTTGAATGAGAGCAGGCACAGGCGACTCCCATAGAAGTTGGTTATCTGTGCAAGTCTGGGGGGAGTTCCAGTAGGGCATGCGCATGAGGAGACAGGTGCTCTCAGCCATTCAGCAGTAGACGAAATGGACATGGCCACTAGGTGGACACTTACATTATACCCGCCCCCTGGAGTGTTGATTTACCAAAAGGAGAGGGGGGCCACATTTTTTTTTTTAAAATTTGTTTACTTACAGTAGTGTAGGTAAATGCACACAGTTGACTTGCACATTGACATAGACATTTCCATTGTCGCATGACAGCCCACACAGAGTCTTTAGCAGCTGACAAAATGTGCAAAACATTTGGAACTTTCAGTGTGGCACCGGCACTATTTTGTGTACCACATCTCTAGATGGACAGTCCTTACAGGTTGTTAGGAAAATGCTTTGGGCTCACAAAATTCTTTTTGATGGAGAGGGTGATGTTTTAGGAAAAGATCTAATCAGCTACAAGTAATAATGTTTGAAAGGGAATATAGGTGCCATCCACCCTACATTAGCACATAGCTAAACAGGAAATTTTAGTAGGTTTTTCAGAAAGAAACTTCGGTGTCAGAAGGTTTTCATAGGAGCTTCATGATACTGTCAGGTGTGTGACAATTTTCCTTTCATGAATACTCCTGCACCCTGTGGATTTCTGCAGAACTTATTTGCTGAGTATTACCGTGGGCACCAAATGATACACAAAATTGCAAATAATATTGAGGTTCTTGAAGTTCTCATGCAGTGCCATAGCACATTGAAATAACGCTCTGATTGACATGACGGGGGTTTAGGTTACATATTTGGCTCCGTACAGTTTAAAGTTGACATTACAGTAAAAAAAATGAGGTAATTATATTGTGTGTGTGTGCTTTTAGTCATTGCACTCTGCATGTAGCTTCAAGTCTATATTTGGTGGTGTAAAGCCAAAAGCAAGTAATCAAAATCAATTGCTATATTCTCTATAGAAACATACTGAACTGATGAGGTTTGCCCGTGTTATGCTTTCATAGCATGACAGACAGCTGCAGCTGTAACTTTTCATTGCACATTGGTTGTCCTATTTTTCAAGCTGAAAGAATTGTAAGCTTAGAAAAGTAATTATAAGTATAGTTGCTAGGCTATTCGTGCATTTACATCATTGTTTCCTCTTTTTATGTAAAGGGACAACTATTGCTGGTATTGACATTTTTATATCTGTGGGTCATCTGTCAAACATAGATCAAATGACCGTCGCATCAGTGGATCTTGTTACTACAATTGTACATCTTACCAATGAAAGCTCGCTTATTGTTTCACAGGCAGGTTACGTATTGTGTATAATATGACTTAAAGGGGCAGACAACCGCTCAGAACATGGATTGAGATAACCCTGCTGATGGAAAGATTGCCTATCTTAGTGGCTAAAATGAGCCATGGTGGTCTCACTAAATGTGCATTTATATTTTTAATGTTTCACTAAAAGTCGTGAAAAATTACCATTGGCGCCCCGTGAGGCAAAAACATGATGCATAAGAGGCATGACATGTGACCTTCTATTACTGTACATGGTTCCTAGTCTATTTGTTACTATTCAGATGCAGTACACTTTTTTTTGTTATAAGATTTTTCTAACTTACAATGTGCAGATAGGCATTTATTTATAGTGAGTAGAAAAGTGGCGTTGCCTTAGCCTTCGTTTTCGATGAGTTGGCTTGGCTCGTTAATTGACAGAACGTCGACGGGGGCCAGCCACCCATGACGTAGGCATGCACTTCGTGAAAAACATGGTACAAATATAAGAAATGTCTATACAAGAATGTGAACTGATTGTACCAGCCATGGGCGGAAGGTTTTTATTTTTCCGGGGAGGGGGGACCAGCTTTTCGAACCCCATATCTATATGTGTTTGTGTACGCATGTGTATTTCTTGCACTTGAAGAAACTTCGTGTGATCTCGAAGAATTGTTCACTGAAGTGACGGCCTTATATGAGTATATACAAGACCTCATAGGAGGAGACAGTTCAGTTTCGCAGCCCGAGTCCTCTCGCACCACCAAGAATCTGGCGTCTCTCGAAGGTGTAATCTTCCTTTGTGTAATTGTTGTGTACTTCACTACCACTAATACTGCTTTGCCTTTACGGAGAAACTGCAGGCTCTCTCTCTCTCTCTCACTAGTTTTTTTCTTGAGTACAAGCACTACTGCACATTACTGCTGTTGATTCTGATTTCGAGTGGATCTGGCTTGGCTTCATTTCGGTTACTGATAGAACCATAGATGGTGTCCCTACTATCACGCAACGAGACTTCAAATAAAAAGAGTAATTGCGTTACTCGAAGAAAACCTAGTGCATATTGTTTTCAGTAGAGGGGAGTAGCCACCAGTATTTATTTCATTACTAATATTTAATTACGTAAATGCAATTAATTATCTAAATCGAGAAGTAGTGTCCTGATTATCATAGTGTGAGGAGTGTGTAGGCACCCCCAAATGACATCTAGCTGGTGCTTTCAACGACGTACTAGTTGCATACAATTTTTTCTGTCTGGTAAAGAAACCCCACAAAATATGAAAAATACCACGTGACTGTGTTCCCACCTGCACCATAAAGCAACATCCTCAAATAAGTTTATTGAAAGCTACTGCTTTGCCTGTCACAAACCTGAAGAGACAGTGCATCACTTTGGTAATGGTACGGAAGGAGCACCAACAGCAGGTTTCGCGGCTTCGAAGCTATTCCTTCCTTTCATTTCTATGTCACACTTATTATCCGGCTCTCAAGGCCAACTGATCATAAAAGCCCCTTGATAACGCAGCCTAAGCGCTGCCCTGACCACGCACGAAATGTAAGAAGCAATGTTATAGGCATAGAATGTTTCAAAATCCCGGCTCTGGTCGCACCACATCTATGATATGGCTATATTTCGTGCCAGAAACTTGCTTCGGACCGCAGCGAAATTAAAGTGATGGTTTTATTTTTCATGAGAGTGTATACCTGCTGCAAAAACAGGTTCGTGGCGAAAAAATAAAACAGACATAAGCAGATCCAGAAGCGACCCACGTGTAGCGAAAAGGCAAAACCAATGTGTTCAAGAAAATAAATGTACGTACGTCTAAATTAGCCGAATTTGGCACTCGAGACGTCTGCTCGAAAAAAATAAACATAAGATTTCAGTGTGTCCTTATCCATGAATTCGTAAGCGCCGTTGAACTCCAGCTGCTGCCTAGAGGACGTGCTTGAATAGGTCTCCTTTTGCAGCCACGCAGTACTGAGTCCGCTTTATCACATGTTTAGCGGCTTTCTTGATGACCGACGTTTAAATTCTACGGCAGACATCCGCTAATCTTGCCTTGAGCACGTCTGACGTCATTGTCTCGATCATATAAACACGAACCCAAAGTGGCGAGAGGTCAGGTCATAGAGTTATTTCCTACAAGAATTACAATTTTTGTAGGAAACTCTATGGGTGCCGGGGCTTTCGCCGGTTGATTTGTGTACCTGCGCCCAGTTGAGTGCGCGTCAGTTGCGCGTTTCGCGGATCGTGAGTCATTATTAATGGCTTCTCCGGTGCAGATGTTTCCAGACGCCCTGACGCACTCAATGACTACTGGATGAGCAGGCCCGGGTCCGCTGTTGTGCAAACAGTGCGGCCGGTAAAGGCACGCTGAGTTCCTTTTACCGACACGGATGCCTTGGAGTTTGTTGTCGCTGATTTCTGCACTTGGAGCTCGCTTTTTGCATTCTTTTTAAACATTATTTATATATTTCGCCTACTTAAGAAGAAGTCTTCGAGTGCAGACTTCCGAAAACGTGCTCGACCGCGCCGGCTTTCTCAAACTGGGTACTCTTCTTTACATTGACATCTACAGACACAGATCGTTGTTAGCGTGAAATATTGTGCAAAACATCCATATTTGCGCATATGTGCCGCCTTTTTCCACCTTGAGACGAGTCAATATGAGCGGCCGAACCACTTCAACGGCAACTGTGATCCAGATAAAAAAATACAGGTGTTTATTTCTGATTCTCGCTTTTCCTTAACTCCATCATATGCGTGTGCCATAAAACATTATTAGATAAAGCTGTGCTCGCATAAAATAAGTACTCATCTTGAGGCCGTGTTCTTTCGCGAAAACGCGGATACCATCACTGACACCGTTGGTGTAACTGAGCGAGACGGTTGTTTATGCTGCTGTATACCGAATGCACCGTCTCTTAATTGTTTCCTGTTTGACACAGAGGTAAGCAGTACATCTCCGGTATTGAGAAATGTGTCAGCGTAACAACACGTACAGACCCACCCATCTACGTAGCGAATGCGACTGGCAGCCGGGTGCGGTGACGTAGTACGTACAGTACATGTTGGCACAGCGCTGTGTCGCCACTTATTGTGTACACGCCGTGCGAAGTGTAGTTTATTTCAAATAGCTAAGGACAGAACTGAACTATAAAAGCAGTTTCCTTCGTCCTAACTGCTTACATTTCAGTAATCTTCGCTGAACAGGCTCAACCTTGGCTCAAACTTCATGTACGCTACGCACGTTTTCGGCACCGCATCGACGTCGAGCTACGAGTGGAGTTTCAATGCGGGAGTGTCATGTACCGTGAGCAGCGAGCACGAGCATCGCCACAGAACACCTTTATAAAGTTCGCAGCGCGCGTCCGAGCGGTTTTTTTTTTGTTTTTTTTTTCGGGGGACATCCCGGCGTGCGGCGACGCGCGGGACCCATCCAAAACGTTTCGAGACTAATCCGCTAGGGCAGGGCGCATGCGCCGTGGCGCCATTATAAAAGGCGGAGTGCGCATGAAAAGTCGCATCCAGCCAGTTTCCTGTTCGGCTGCTGCTCTGTGCTGGTGCCCCATCTTGCTGATACCACAGAAGTGGAAGACATGACAGCGAGACTTTGCTGAGAAACTCATCCACCACTCCTTCAGTGATTTCGTCTACGTAACACATGTCCAGTCAGTGTGCGATTGAAGAAGATGGGATCGATTATAGCACCGGCGTAAATGCCGCACCACACATTGAACGGCCACTGGTAGTAGTGCCAATTGCACTTTACCCAGTGTGCATTGTAGTCACTCCAATAGTGCAAATTATGCCAATTTACCTGGGCATTTCTGCAAAAATTGGCCTCGTCTGTGCACGTGATGTTGCTCAAAAAGTCCGGTGACCCATGGGCTTATGTGAGGACCTAATTCGAGAAATCTAGATGGTACCACAGGCTTCCAAGCATCGGTGCTGGCTAAGGTGGTACGGGTGAAAGGCCAAGTCATTTAGAATCCTCCAAACTGATCACTTGGAAATTGGTACCTGGGTGGCCACGTCCCGCACGCTAGTATGAGGGTTTGAGGTCATAAATGCTAGAGCATTCGTGTGTAGCCTAGGACTCAAAGATGGAGTCCTCCGCCGCTGTTTCTGGAAGCTGCCAGTTTGTCTCAGGTCTTCATAATTTATGATGATAGTCAATGCGTTTTGTCTACTGCCACACTTCCATGACTGATATTTATTTGCGGCCTTCCTCTTGTTGCCATTTGCAGCTCCCAAGGCTAGAATCATTTTTTCCTTCAGCTCATTAGAAACATGGCGACTAGGATGAAACAAAACGCACCTTTAAACCTTTGCACTGACGTTGTTAATATGCTGTTGTAGTGATAGATTTTGTGGTGAAAAACAAAACAACAACAACAAAAAACATTCGTGCACTTTATCTACGCTGAGACAACAGCTATCACAGCTTGTTTCCAACTAACACAAAACGCATTGTGTTACTTCACCCGAGGCATGGCAGGTAAGGCACTAGCTCGATCTCAATGTTTTTTATTTATTCATTTCGTTCCGGCTAATTCAGAGGGAGCCCGTTCGAGGGCGCTGCTTTAGGATGTGCTTCGGAACACAGTCATATGCTATTTTTCATATTTCGCAGGGTGTATTTATCAGCTGGAAAAAATTAGTACCTAGGTGTCCCTTGGCTGTGCCTACAAGTGCCTCGTTGACACTTTGGTAATTAGGACAGTACGTCTCAAGTTACATAATTTATTACAATTACCCAATTGAATCTCACTAACAAAAAAATTACTGGCAGCTACTCCAATGTACTGGAAACAATATGCACTAGGTATTTTTTGAGTAATCCAATTGCTCTTGTTTAAAATCTTAGTGAATAATAGTTAATTGGGACATCCTGTGTATATTTATGAGTTCTGCATGCAAGTGAAGATGTTTCCATCCCTAATAAGTGTGTAAATTATTAGAAAACTTAATTTTTTCTATATTGAGTAGTTAGCATTGCTTACTGGAAAGAGAAGCACTACTGAGACACATATCATTCACGTGATTTTCACACGTCATTGATAAAACCTGCTCTGCCAAAAGGGTCACTGAAGTCTAAGTTTTTTTTTATTTTTTTTTTCAGAGTCAAAAAACCAATTTGAAGCAAGGTGAACATGCAGCAACATATTCATTCTCTAGACATAGGCTATCCAAGCCTTTAGAAATAATTGTTAATTGGCTACTTTCATCTCATTCAAATAGATAGTAAACTCTCTCCTGTGTATGTATTTAAATATAGTGTGTATGTACATGGTGTTTACAATGGAAATTTAGAACAATCTTGAAGTGAGAAAATACAGATGAGGCAGCCGCCGCTGATGCTTTTAATGCGCTTGTCCTCCTATTGTCAGGATTTGCAGAAATGAAGTGAAATGATGAATTAGAAGCCATGCATGTCTGCACCAACAGTGATGCAATGAGCTATTAGCCACAATAAAGTTTTAGGTGAAAATGTCGAGGCAAGTCAAAAGAAACCTCCCATCATTTGGGTGACTGAACTCTGGTAATGGCACTTTAGGTGTGCATGGGGGGGAAAGTAGCATTTGGCATCGCCGGAAGGGGGGGGGGGGGGCAGAAAACTCCAGAGTGGGCTCAAGCCCTGGAGCCCACCATAGTCTGCGCCTATGGTACCAGCTTTTTATTTTCAAATGTGGTTAATTAATTAGTATTTATGGCGCAAGGGCTACAACGGCCAAAGAGCGCCAGCAACTATGTTATTTGCATGCAAGTGAAGATGTTTCCATCCCTAATAAGTTTCAAATGTGGTTGAAAAGGTAAATATGTAGGTGGTTAATCACAGTTACACTCATTCCCGTGAAGGCACAACGATGGGCGGTTTTCGAAATTTGCAAGGCAGGCCATCAACATTGTTCTCACTTCTCAACGTTGCTGGAGGAGGAACTCTTACTTTTTTAGAGGTAGCTCAGATAAAAAAATGGCTGTGGCTTAGGTAAGGTTAAGCCCAGGATGCGAAGCATACTAGCCTTTATTTTAGTTGTTGAACCACTGTTTAGCTTGGTGAACTGCTGTTGCTTGGCTATATTTGGTTCGGCTAGACGAAGAAACAACTCATGCGTTACTCTGCTTCGCCTTGCCCCGCATTGGACGCGGTGAGCGTCGAGCAACGCAGCGTTCGGCGCGGCAACGAAATGTGCGCCTGAGCAAGCGACGCACGCCTGAGCCTTAGAAACAGCTCGTTTCTAAGGCAACACCGCATTCACTAGAGGCGCTTTTGTACCGCTTTGAAGCATCGTACTCGTGGCTCAGTGGTAGCGTCTCCGTCTCACACTCCGGAGACCCTGGTTCGATTCCCACCCAGCCCATCTTGCAAGAGTTGAGCCAAAGCCACGTCTCCTCTGTCGTGACGTCACGGTGTCACGTGGTATTCAAGGCGCCGCCTGAGGAGCCGCGGCGCCTGAGGAGCTGGGTTGAGCTCTCGTAATATGCTTCGCATAAAAATTCTGCTTACAATCTATCCACACGTTTTTGGAAGTAACCACTGCTGGTGTAAATACTACCCAGGGTGAACTTCGCATTGCACCATAGAAAACAAGGTCCCTAAATATCTATTGTCAGTACCTTCAAGGCAAAGCCAGAATAATGTGATGGTTACCTTCAAATTCTCTTTCTTTTCATACATCATCAGTGGCCAAAATGTAACTTTGCCTGCGCTATCCCTGGGATTTGCTGGTCAGAGTAGTGGATGACAAAAAAAAAAGAATAAAATCGAGCTAGAGGAATTGCTACATTATACCGGCACCTTTTTCCTAATTCGCAAGTGTGCTTCTCTGCACTGTACATTTCCCCAACTAATGGCGGCACTAGTCATGGTTCAAATGAAGACAAATTGCTAGCTACATACTCCGGGGCTTGTCATTTCATCATGAGAGTTGGGTCTATATTTTTCATGTCAGAATGCAAACAAACTGTGCTTGTACATGCTGTATAAAATTATGACTATGCCACCATTAGTTGGGCAAACTGCCTCGCAGGGAAGCTAGCTTTACAATTATGAAAAGGTTCTCGTGCATATTGCTCACACTATTTCATTTTGAGGTTCCTCTTTAGGAAATGCTTCCTATGCTTTGCTGCTAGAGCCTAAATTGAACACTTCAGAAATATCTGTGAAAGCTCTGCCACTCAGGTCACATTGCCAGATACAGGTATTCGACAGTCATTGAGTGATTGACATGTCATTGATTGGATAAAATAGTTTGGAATGAGACCTGTATTTATGGCCAAAAGTGCTAAGATGAAAAAAAAAGAGAAGGACGTAGGCCACCCATGTTATGGTGACACTGAAGCATTCAGTATGCATGAGTACCAAGAACTCTTATCAGATAAGCTCAGTGCGGTAAATTTCCCTGCCCAATATTTACGTTAATGCATATCAACTTACTGTAATAATGTAATGGGAGCAGTAAGCTGCCATATGATGGCATGTGCCTTCAATCAAACTCTGTTGTGCACATCTTCCTTGCTGGTTGCTGCCTTTAGGAATAATCACACAGCCAGTGACTGTGCTAAGTAGGTACAATGCCATGCACATCTTCACATGGCCTCTGAACACAGTCATAAGCTGGAAAAATTTTTACAAAAGCAATGCCAAGCTTGGTTTTTGCTTCAGTGCTACTCTGAACCTCTGAGTATCTGTAGTCACTTTGTGCTTCTGTTGGTGCTCAAGTTATTATTTTCAGTGTAAAAAAATTTTTGACAAATCAGTTTTCTGAAACCCCGCAAGGTGGAAGAAGGTTCATAAGAGGGAGAATTGTCTCCCATCCGTTTGTAGGACGAATTTTTTTGACTGCAAAGCTTTGTTGCTGCGAAATCTGTATCGGTTTCCTTTTTAGCTTCATATTACAAATTGTGGATGACAAAGAAAACACTTGTTAAAGCTTCATGAAAGTGCCAGCCAAATTCACTGCACTACCCTGCAAAAATTTTCACCATGGCATAAAAACATTTTTTTCTAGAAATGCACTGAACTAGAAAAAAACAAAAGCCTTCAATAATGTGGCCGTTTCATCCTCTGTTCTGCAGTTTCTATAGGTAGTCATAAGCTTATTCCAACAAAGCCCAATGTATCTTTTTTGATATGCTGAGTTTGTTGCCTCAAAATGCTGATCTAAGCATGGGACTAATGTAAAAGCCATAGTACCGTTTTTGACATACTGGAGTGAAGTTTCTGTTGTGTTCAGCTCAGCGAACCAATTACTTATTAATTACTGTATTTTTTATATGCTAATGCATTTTTTATTAATGTACTCTCCATGGCCAAGTGATCAAGTTGTTTCCTTTAATATGGAATTGTATTTGGACTTTCAGATTTACTGGCAGAGAGTGCAGGCTTGTTGCAATCTGTGCAAACTGATAATTTAAGTTACATAATGTTATGGCTGGTGCAATCTCGTAATCTTGCAGCTTAGCACTTTCACTTTCTTAGTCTTATCATGATTTGTTGTCCTCCATATTGTCAGGTGGTATAGTGACAGTAAAGAACACAGTAGCAATACTGTGAAGGACGAAACTAACTTTGTTGGGCAAACCTGTGCCCACAAAAACAGGCTATGCTCAAAGAATGGCAACAGCGGGGAACACAGTCGGCGATCGTCGAAATCTGATAAGCGAGTCAAGTGCGTTGGCTTTTATACATGAGCCGTCGAACGTTCCAGAGTAATTGCTAGTGCTGGGGTGTCTTCCATAAAGTTCTACACCATTCGCATCGCGCATATATGCAATTACCCGCCGTGGTTGCTCAGTGGCTATGGTGTTGGACTGCTGAGCACGAGGTCACGGGATCGAATCCCAGCCACGGCGGCCGTATTTCGGTGGGGGTGAAATGCGAAAACACCCGTGTACTTAGATTTAGGTGCACGTTAAAGAACCCCAGGTGGTCGAAATTTCTGGAGTCCTCCACTACGGCGTGCCTCATAATCGGAAAGTGGTTTTGGCACGTAAAACCCCATAATTTAATACATGCAATCAGATTACACAAGGTTCGGTGACAACAGACAGCGGATAGAACCATCGATAACTTTTGAGAAACTTCCTATACATGCCGGCGCGCCCTGCGCTGTGTAATAACATTTGTTAGGCGGTGAAATGTGGTCACCCGATAAAGATAAACAAGTACACGTTTCAATACGTCTCATGCTTGTTTATGTCATTAACAACTTGTACAAATGCTCTTGTCCATCTTCTGTGCGACACTTGTTAAAATAAACGTTTGCTGGCAGTAGGCACTTTGTCTACGTCTTTAACTGTCCCTGTGTATTTCTGTGCACTTAAAGGCTAAAATAGAACTTCTAGATCATAAAGCGCTTTGCTTGAAATTAAAGTACAAATAATTTCGCTGTGTAAGATACTTTAAAGGTGCCCAATTAATTCTTTTTCTAAGCCACTATATTTGACTATCCCTAAGACACACATATGCACTATAATACATATGTGCCTTACACACACGCATACTTTCTGCCAGGAAAGTTATCAGGCCAACAGCCTGAATGATTTGGCCTACGAAAACATATTGCCAAATGGGAAGAGCTGCACGTCGGAGTGTAAACATCTTAAACCACTACTTGCACAAGTAACTGGGGCCATTTAACTGCTGGAGAGTACAGTACAACCACATGTCTTTATGTCTAGTTTGCTTGAAAGTGGTTTTGCTTGGACACTTACACCAGATGACATGAGTACAAACACATACACATTGTTGTGGGGACGTCTCACTGTGGTATAACACTGCTCTATAGATGATGACGGGATCACTGATGGAGTTCCAATTGCTTTATGGTCTTCTGGCTTTATTGTGACAGCGCATCTTTTCTCTTTATTATTTTTTATTATTTACAGATACTGCTGTCTCAATACATGAGACATAGCAGGAGTGGATACACCAGACACTAGATCAAAACAACATACAATGAATTTGAAACGTAATTACAAAATGTGGTCAGACAATTTTTCAAAAACCCTTCTTCCCGCAAGGAACCAGCTAGGTTGTTCCAAATTTCAACAGTGCTTGGAAAAACGAATACTTAAAACAATTTACAAAAGACTGGAAAGCAACAATATTAAGTGGGTCTGAACGGCACGTGACACGCCCAGTGGGATGACTGAAGGAAATCGGGGCATGAATGCAACTTTGGCCATGTACAATCTTATGTAGCAAAAGGATACATTCAAGTGTGCGTCGATGAGCCAAGGGTTCTATTAATAATGCGCATGCGTGAGATGAGGGAGAAAAGTTGCGGTCATATCGGCGAAAAATGAACCGTATTGCTTTCTTTTGTATGGCTTCAAGCTTACTAATCCACTGCAGGGTATGGTGCCCATACCACTGAGGTGTACTCTAGTAATGTTCTGACGAGGGATTTATATGCTGTTAATTTGCAGTCCTTAGTAGAGCACTTGAGGGTTTGCTTCAAATATCCCAGTTTCCTAAGTGCCCTAGCGCAAATTGTTTCAATATGAAGGTGCCATTTTAAGTTTTGAGTGAAGGTAACTCCAAGGTATTGGAAGGTATTCATAGAATTTAGGTAGTGCCCATTGCAACTATAACTGAAACTTAACGGCTGCTTTTTATTAGTGAAAGTCATTTGTACAGTTTTTTTGTAATTAATACTCATTTGCCACGCGTTGCTCCAACCACAACAGGATGAAAATACATTGCTAAGAATCTCTTGATCTCGTCTGTTAGTTACTCTGGTATAGAGCACGCAGTCGTCAGCGTACAATCGCAGTTTCACTGGTGTGTCCCTGTGTGACATCATTAATATAAATAATGAACAGCAGGGGCCCAAGGACTGAGCCCTGCGGTACCCTGGAAGTAACTGTGGCCGAAGATGACTGCGCATGATTAAAAGTAACATACTGAGATCTTAAATGTAGCCAATCAGCTATCCAGCCGAGTATTTTGTCATTGTTAATAATTTTACTGATCCTAAGAAGAAGTTTTCTGTGGCACACCTTATCAAACACTTTGCTATAATCTATGAATATGGCACCAACCTGACCTCGATTATTTAGAGCCAAAGCGATGTCATGAGTGAATTCAATGAGTTGAGTAGTTGTAGAAAAACCAGAGCGGAAACCATGTTGATTCTGTGACAATATTTTATTAGTAGTGAAATACCGAAGAACATATTTGTGAATAATGTGGTCTAAGAGTTTGCAACAAGTACATGTTAATGAGATAGGCCTGTAGTTGGAAATTAGTTACTTATTACCCGATTTGAACACAGGAATTACATTGGCAATTTTCCAAATGGCCGGTACAGTACATGTCTCTAATGATTTACAAAAAGTTATGGTTAGGTAATGAGCATTCCATTCTGCATAGCGCTTCAGAAACATGTTTACTATCCAGGATCCAGGATGGATTATCGTGGATCATCCTGGATCATCCATTTCCTGGATCATACCATCCGGTCCGGCACCCTTAGTAATGGCGATGTTCAAGAGAAGGTTATAAATATTGGTATAGCTAATTTCAATTCTTGGAAACAGAGCCATTTCCTGGATAATACCTATGTCGGGGTAGGTACCATTGTCATCTTTAAACATAGATTTGAAATAGCCATTAAACGCCTCCGAGATTGTCGAAGGGTCCGAACAGGACACATCATTTATTACGAAGGATGACGGGCAGGAGGTTTATTCTCCAGATACTTGCTGGAGAATAAAATATGATTTGATTTGAGGTAGCAGGGTTGATGGTTTTCCAAAACTTAAGCGGATTATTTTTCATAAGAGAGGATAATGTGGTATTAAAATAGAACTTTCTAGCTTCACTCATTTTGGCTTTTAGTTCAGATTTAAGTAACTTATTTAGGGACTCCCAGTTGTTATTGTGTGCATTCCGTCGTTTTTGCAGTCGTTTAATGCGACGTTTGAGTTGTATAATTGGTCTGGTATACCATGGGTGTGTAGCATAGCGTTTTCTACTCTTTTGAGGAACAAATTGTGCTATACACTCATTAACTATACTATAAAATTGGTTAGTCAACGTATCCACACTGTAGTGTTCACTACAAGACACAAAATCATCAAAACATGACGCAAGTTTAGCAATAATAGAAGTGTCGTCAGCACACTCAAAATTCAGGACAGTTTTAAACGTTGGCCGTACTGGTACACAAGCAACATTTTGATGAACAATAACAGCCTTATGGTCGGAAATTTCATCAACAACACGGCACTGATATCCATTCTTTATGAAGTCATCATTGGCAAAAACAAGATCTAAGGCAGAATCTTCGCGCGTTGTATCAACAACCAGCTGCGATAGTTCGGAAGCTACTGACATGTCAATTAACGAATCACAAATTATCCTATCACAGCCAGTTGATGATAACGAATGCCAATCTATAGCGGGTGCATTAAAGTCACCGGTTAGTACCAGTTTAGAACAGTTAAGCTTTTGTCCGACACTATAATCACTGATAGCCGAAAAAATTTTAGGGGCAGAATTTGGGGGACGGTAGATAGCACCGATAACAATAGCGAGACCATCAAGTTTTAGTTTACACCATATTGATTCAACATTTGGAAGTTGAGCTAGTAAAGAGAATTCAATACCACTTTTTAATAAAAAGTGCTACTCTGCCACCATGGCCAGAAGGCCTGTCTTTTCTTAGAACTGTGTAACCAGGAGGCAAGAACTCATGATCAAGAATGGATTCGTTTAGCCAAGTCTCCCTCACACATATAATTGATGGAATATGACATTCATTTAGCCAGTTAAAGTTTTCAATTTTATTAATGAGGCTGCGTGCGTTTAAATTAAAAAGCGTGAAGCATTGCATTTGAAACTGTCAATCATTGTCTATAGCATTCAAGTGACGGCTTTCTCTAATGATAGCATTCTTGCTATCACCCCAAGAGTACCGAACGTTGTCCACCAACAGATGGTCATAGTGCAGCCAGGCTTTTTGCACATTTTTCTTTATCTCAGCTGAATTCTGCCACAGCTCCTTGCACACCTGCCTCATGCGAACAGAGAAGTCTTCATTTATAAATATTTTTGTGCTCTTCAACTTTCTTGCATTACTTAATATAGCGACCTTAGTTCTAAAATACAGCAACTTAATAATTTCAGGTCTTGGATTATTGCTCTTTCGCATTCCCACCCTATGACAGCGTTCAATATCGCTGCATTTAATTTCTAGTTTCGATGTAATCAGTTCAGTTACCGCTTCCAGCAACTCGTCTGAAGATTCGCGGGAGTTTTCAGCCAGACCGTATATGTAAGTTATTTCTGCAAGGCCTGTTTTCTAAATCGTCATTTTTGCGATACTATTTATTAACGATCTCTCAAAGGTCAGTTACAGCCTTCTCAAGCTCAGATACGCGCAATGCAACACCAGCAATTGGTGCAATAGACTGCTCTATACCAGTTAATCGCTCTTCGAAGGATGCAATCCTAGAGGAAAAACCCGCTAGCTCTTGGCTAATTTTTGTTTGTCCTGAGAGTAATTCGAGCAACATTTTTTCACCATTTGACATTTTGCACCTTCCTTATGTGACTACTTGTCCCCATTGTTTAGCACTAAGCAGGGCTGCCAGTGCTCTTCTTTTGGTGTCATAGTGTGTGTATCTGTTTGGGCATGCATATGCATGTCATGAAAGTCACACACACGTCATTATGTAGTATGTGTGCATTGTCATGTGGGCAACATTGTGGACACAAATAAGCTCCATTTGCATCCGGCCAAGAGTGGTACGAGCAGTTCCAAACTTTTTGTCACAGCAAGCCACAGCTGCTTGTGTTGCTCTGGCCTGATGTGACTCTATCCACATTTCTGCACAATACATACTATGTATACTCATATAAGAACTGCTATTTTTTTCCGAAATTTTCACATCGGGGTAGGTCATTGCTCTCCTAATTTTTCTGGCCTTCCGTAATACCCTTGATTTTCTTGTAAAAAAAGAGCCAACGCTGTTGTTTTCATAACACATATACTTGTTCACGCGAGCATGCCACGCAGCTGGTGCCCGTCTATAGTCCTCACTACTGTCGCTGTCACTGCTGCTCAGATTCAGTTTGGTAGCACACTCATGGGTACAGTTGTTGATATGAGTGATATATGATATATTGCATTACATATGACATTGACATCAAAGCTTTCACAATGATGTTCGAAGATCATGCAGGCCACATGCTCAGAATCCAAGAGCATGCACACAAGCGGTGACACTCTCTTGATTCTTCAAATTCTTTATTTAAAGTTTGTTTTTCTTCTAGTTTTGGGCTACCAAGTTGAGGGTGCAGCTCTTATGTGAGTGTGGCCCTTACTCAAGTATGTATGGTACATGTTTCTTTGAACCCGTGTGCTATGATACAAGACCATTCTACTTTTCAGCAGTGGACTCATTGATTTGTAGTTGATTTGGCAAAGTAATGCCGCTTGTCATCAAGGGATCAATTATGTCTGTTAATATTCTTCCCTGTGCACATTGTTTCATCATGAGGTTTTTTTATTCTTTCTTTCTCCCGCCTGGTGCAGCATCTGACTGCGGTGTCAGCACACCTGGCCGGAGCACCTGCAGTGAGGCCTCGGACAGTGATCGAGAGCAGAGACCAAAGGTGATGGGACCACTCTGGCCGACGGAGTACTTATTTTAATGCCTTGTCCTGCAAGCTGCTTCCTTCAGAGAAAGCTAGCTTAAATGCAAAACTGATAGGTAGGCGAATTGTGCAGGGTATTGTGTGTTGTGAGCTAGCTATAGCTTTATCCTAAGAGGACTACACTCGGTCACATTTTTTTTTCTGCAAACAGTAATGAGCTATAAATTTGGCTAATAGTTTTTGTGCATTCTTTCGATCACCGTGCTTTGGTTCAGGTGTAAAAGGACAACAACCTCCCATCTGGAATCAAACAACAATTATGTATTTTCAAGCTAAGCAATCCTACCATTATGTGGTGGCTGCTTTCCTCGAGTGAAAAATTGGGGTTGTAGTGGGCACTAGCAAATGCCAATGGTTTCCTGTCAAGCTCTTCTTGGCCATGCACAGTATCAATTGAGGTGCAGTGCCAGCGATATTGGTACATCTGCACTGCATTGTGCTGTTCCCTCACTTTGCCAGTGTTCACAGTGAGGTTTACTGTGAGGTTTGTGCTTTTGTGAAGCAAATGTTTAGAAAAAAAAAATGTGAGCAGGCAAACATGGTAACGGCCACAAAGATCTTGCTATTTTGGCATATCTTGCCATGTCCCATTTTATAATAGATGATGCTGTGGGCTGTGCACGCCTACTGCTGATTTCAAGCTGCATGATTCTTCATATTGTGGCGGAAACACCTAGCATTTTTCAGGTGTTCCCAGGGAGACAAAGACAAAGGAAGATTAAGTCTGGTGGTGATGACTCCCCATAAGTTCTTCCAGTGACACTGCAGTTCTCTCTAGTTTTTGAGGAATACTAGAGGGAATTTTCTTATGAGCATGTGGGAATTTCTAAATGTATTCAGAAGTCATGGGCTCATGATTGCTGTTTGCAGGAATTTAGTGAAGGGAAACAAAGGTTCACTGAAACCTGGTGGTATTGCTAAATACTCTTGCAGTGTGTAGTTACTTTAGTGTGCATGTGCCATGCTAACTCTCCATTTTGGTCAGATGCAAATCAATGTACAATTTTGTACGCTAATGCTTTTCTTGTCCAAGACTAACAGCACGGTAGTAAATAATGCCAATGGCTGCATTATCACAATATAAATAATGCACACCCTGTTATTAAGCACATGGAAAACTTGACAACCAGGACAGTGAGAGATAGCCACGGTACAGGCATCCGTGGTCATGACAGCTGAACTGCGTAATTGTCATTCATTGCAGCAGAGGCGACGTTTAATACTCTGTCTATAATTCAGCCCAGCTGTACAGAACTGCATTTAGAAGCAAAGCTGCTATGTCAAGTTGTGCTAAGCAGAAACAATGTAGCCACAGTAGAATGATTAATTGGTGCAGTCGGCAATGCTAAAGTTGCACTTAGGTGTGCCCTCTCATCATTCTGCCCATGAATTATGCACCTTGCACCATCTTCTTATTGCAGCAGTTGATACTGTTGTTGGTTTCCATTACAGAAACTGCCACATGGCAACTCAACTGAAAATGGTGAGTACTGTGCATTGCATGTTGCATGAGACAATGTTGCATGAGCTGTCTCATGCACACATTTATGTAAGTTATGTCTGAAATGTACTTACGACTTATGACATTGTAATTTATACTGTATGCCACTGCCTGCTTTTTTTTTCTTATCTCAGACAACAGTAAGCACAAAGGTAGCACACCGAAGAGGTCAGCGCCCACAGGTGTCCACTATGACGAGATGTACCATAAGCTGCAGCTCATCAAGAGGGCAAGTTGTTCTTTGTCATTTCTGTAACGGACACACTTTGCTGACATCTAGAGAGCACTTGCACAATTTTCTTGTGTAAGGTACATGCTGGGCCATTGTGTGCGAGACAGAACTTCATAATGGGGTGCGTGCGGTCACCTACAATCTCACATATTTGCAGTGGTTAAATCAGCATGGCATCATGGTGTGCTAGCTTACAGTATTAAGCTTTTCAAAACCGCACAATAATCAATTGCCGAATCTCATCACATTTCCCTGAGCTCTATTTGTTTGTGCCTGAGCATGGTATGTTATCTGGTTGCAATGTTGTTTCGTGATACAAAAAAACTTCTCAATGCAGAAGGCGGAGAGTTTGAGGTGGTTGCATTACTGTGGGAGCACATTGGGCTCCTGTGTGTGTAGAGAGGTAACAACCTCGGTATTTTACAATATTTGCATACTACAGGTGCTAAATGCCTGACAATGTTTATAACGGTAGTAAAAAATTATTGTGTCTGTAAGAGGCAAAATGTATCAGTTTTCAATGCAAATGTTAGTAATTACTTCGATGGGTCAGTATAGCTACAGTGTTGTGATGCTGACCGCAAAGTCACAGGTTCAACCTCTGGCTGCCAAGGTAGTGGTTTGGCGGGGCAGAAAGCAGATACACTTGTGTACATAGTTTTCAGTGCATGTATAAGAGCACCAAGTGGCCACAGTTTTGTCATTTTAATGTGACCAGAAGGCAAAAATGATCATGTGCTTACATTTAGGCATGCATCGAAGAACCACAGGTGGTTAAAATTAGTCTAGAGTCAATAACTGCAGCATCCTGCATATCCCACTGGTGCAGTTGAGGGACATAAGACTTCCTTCCATTGCAGTGGTTGACATTGATTCCATGTATTTCCAGTATTAAAGAAAATCCTTTTATGCAACAGATTTACTTATTTTGTTTAGTTTTCTGTGTAAGAGAGTAGCCTACAAAGCTATTTAAGGTATGCCAAAGTAAGTGTAAAATTAAAATAATATTTTCTGTATTTGAAGCCTGGCTGCAACTGGTGGTGTACGGCAGTAACACAGTGCAGCCTCAGTTATTAAAAATATTTCTTCCGGATTAGTTAGCATGACTTGCCTAACTAGGAAATACACACATTCTAATGATGTTTTAATGATATCATTATAATGGGAAATCAAAACAGTGCAGTCATTGACAAATCTATTGCATAATTAAGGGCACAACACTTTATAAATTTCTGAGACTATTAACATACACATTAATTAAATGTTGTCCTAGCACATGCTAAGTTATTTAGTGCACACATTTAGAGATAGAGATCACTTTTGGCTGTCAGTATGTGTGCTGCGAAGCCTGTCACTGAGGGTTGCTTCAGGTGTAAAATATCCTCCCACCCTAACAGGTGTCGGTGAACCTTTCGGTGTAGCCATTTGAGCTGAGTAATTGTGGTTGGTGCTTGGCAGAGTTGCCCACTAGAGGTGGGGTCACTGAAGCTTAGTGGCGGCATAATTCAGGGAGTTTCCTGCTAAAATTACTAGAGGGAACACTGGCATTAGTGTCTGTGGGAGCTGCGAGAATGGCAGTTCAGCCAGCATGGGACTGATGGGTAGTGCGATAAATTGCCTAAACTTCGTTCTTCTGATGTCTTTGTAACTTTATAAATTGATCATTTTCAACAAAATACTATGTCATAAAGACAATAATTCAAAATGAATGTGCATGTGTCCCGACACTTATTGCCTGGCTGTGTTTAGAAAACTATCGTTACCTCAAAATTTGAGAGAGATAACGCTTAATAAGGCCACAAGGCCATTCGAAGCCACAAACATGAAATCCTTGTACTGTGAAGCCTGTGTGCAATGAACACCTTTGTTGCACAAGATGTGCTCGCTATATCAGAAGCTCATTATAATTGCATTTTTTCCTTAAAATTGCAGATAAAGAACTGAACAAGGCATGCGGGAGATGCTGTATTACCAGAAATGATGCATACTGCACATGCTGGCAGAAATCATGGAGATAATTGCAAATTGTGTAAACCAGATAATCACACTCTAAAAGTTTCTCAAGCTGCTGACATGGTGTAGGTGAAGCCCCCAACCATTGGGGGCACAGTTGCAGGTTTGCTAGTTTATTGATCCTCGCCACTGGAGTTTGCTGAAGTTTTCACACCTCACTAGCAATTACTCTATTAGAGACACTTTCCGAGACATCTACACCATCATCAAAAGCAACAAGTCATTGCATGTTTGCCTGTAGATGGTATGGCTTGCACTGGCGGCCTATTTCCAGAAGGCTGGATTGATTTCCTGCAGTTAATCTTTATAGACATTCTCTTAGCAGAAAGAAGTGCCAGCTTAGTGAAAGTAGCATTTTTTTGTGAATATGCAGGTTTGACCTCTTTTCTCAAGGTCTTCTGGTGTGTAGAAGTGAGGTTCTTGGAACCTAGCCTTTACTGTCAGGTTCATCAATTCGTCTAGGTCATACAGTTTGGCAATCCATATTTTTTGCACAGATCACTATCTTTAGTGCCATTGGCGGGCTGTTGACAAATACCATGTTCATGATTGTATTTCGCTTAGTGTTATGCTGACGGATCTAATGGACGAACATAAACAAAATGCAGACGTACATGGCACTAACTACCAACTTTTTTAATACTGTTAAAGAATGCACTTATATACAAGGTGATAGGGGCCGAGGGGCGGGGGGTAGATAAAAAAAAGATGACAAGGGGACAACATGTGATGATGCAGTGGGCCGGAAAAACATAGTTCACTTGCACCTGTTTGCCCTGGCAAACTCGACCTCAGCTTCGATGAGCATGATGGACGAAGTGCTTACGCACTTCTCTTTTTCTTTTGCTATTGCCAGTGCTTCCCATATTTCTCGCTCATATCTTTTTTGGACAAATTGAAAAAATGCATGGTGTTGCCTTACATGCATGGACTGTCACATAGAATAAAAAAGACAGCCCAATGCCATGACATTCGAGTACTGTTCTTCGCTCTGCAAAAAACTAAAAGGCATGTGCAAGAGGGTGAACGCAGGATCCAAAGAAAAAAAAAGTGCTACATTCTGTAAGACTAACTAAGCACGTGAAAAAGTATGTGGAACGCACTAGTTCAGTGGTTTACCAAATCCCACTGGATTGCAGGAAAGAGTACATTGGACAAACTGGATGCTGTTCAAATGACAGGTTACGGGAGCACAAATACGCATGCCATCTCCTGACAGCACCTAGCAACTTGGCTGCACACTGCAAACAGTGCAATTTCTCTCTGCTACCAGAAAGCACCGCAGTCATTGGCACATCAAAAACAAAAACGGAGCAAGAAATATGGGAAGCACTGGCGATAGCAAAAGAAAAAGAGAAGTGTGTAAGCACTCCAGCCATCATGCTCATCGAAGCTGAGGTCGAGTTTGCCAGGGTGAACGGGTGCAAGTGAATTATGTTTTTCCGGCTCACCACATCATCACATGTCACATGTCATGTCATATCTTTCTATATCTTCGTCCCTCTACATCACCTTGTGTATAAGTGTGTTCTTTAACAGTATTAAACAAGTTGGTAGGTTGCGCCACGTACGTCCGTGTTTTGTTCCTTATGTTTGTCCATTAGTTCCGTCATCATCATCATCAGCCTGGTTATGCCCACTGCAGGGCAAAGGCCTCTCCCATATTTCTCCAACAACCCCGGTCATGTACTAATTGTGGCCATGCCGTCCCTGCATACTTCTTAATCTCATCTGCCCACCTAACTCTCTGCCGCCCCCTGCTACGCTTCCCTTCCCTTGGAGGGAAGGGAAGCGTAGCGGGTAGTTCCGTCAATGTAACTTTAAGCTCAATGCAATCATGAGCGTCCACCAACTAGCCCCGTTCATTTCTCTACCATGTTTAGTGCTGGTGTATTGCTTTTTAGTTCTTTTATGTTGAATATCCTGTGGACATTGCAACCCACGTCTGAGCGAAATAAAAAATTCAAGCACTGCACCAATTACAGTAATGGTAGCACAAAACACAGTTTGAGCTGTTCAGTAGTATCGACATCCCATCAGCAGTAAAACGATTTTAAAGAAAAGGTGATGCACCCTACAGTTGGGATTGCCTGTGCAATGCTGTGCAGCCATCTTCCCTGCCTCAGCTTGTCGAGACACTGCCACTGCACGGTTCATTCCATTCGTTGAAACTAAACCAAGCAGGCTAGCTGGTTGCTATAAGTAGATGGCTTCTCATAGGCTACTTACGAAACTCTTTGGGTGTTAAGAAACTGTTTGTGGTGTTCGAACATTAATTCTAAATGGGGTTGTTATAAGTGGGCTTGACTGCACTGCCCATCATGCTAATGGTTGCTAAATAGTCATAGTGCGCCAGGGTTCCCTCTAGTCATAGGCGCTGACTATGGGGATGCTTCGGG
Organism: Dermacentor albipictus; assembly: GCF_038994185.2. Taxonomy (NCBI): domain Eukaryota; kingdom Metazoa; phylum Arthropoda; class Arachnida; order Ixodida; family Ixodidae; genus Dermacentor; species Dermacentor albipictus. The sequence continues at coordinate 4,863,039 of NW_027225576.1, read as the reverse complement.
GCCCCCGAAGTTTTCCAGGGGGGCTGAGCCCCCCCCCCCTCAGGCGATGCCGAAACCCCCTCCCCCTCCCCCACCTCCCCCAGACACATACCCCTAAAGTATCATTACCAGAGCTTTGTCACCCACATCATTTGAGGTTTCTTTTGACTTTCCTCAACCTTTTCACTCAAAGTTTTACTGAGGCTGATACATAGCTTACTGAATCATTTTTGGCACGGACGTGCATGCCTTTTTAATTCGTCCACTGTTGATTGACTGAATGCTGAGCTGAACTTAATCCGAGCATGTTTCAAAAAGCTTTTTGGGGACACAATGTGCTCAGGACTATCATCTGTTGTTTGCAGAGAAAGAAAAATTTTTTTATTGACTTGTCTGTTTGAGAAGTGTGGAATAGGCCGATTGTGTGAATATACCTTTTCTAACTATCTCTTACGGTGCAGGGCTAGCCTAGTTATTGATTTCATGCAAACTATACGTGAACCATTTGTAATTAACAAATGTAAAATAATGTGCGTGTCCATATCTAATCCTAACCATCCTAACATTCCCTTAGATTTCGTCATGTCATTTAAATATCTTGCTGTACACATTACCAATAACTTAAAGTTGACCATGAATATAGAATGGGTCATTAAAAATGCCAATCATATGCACGGGTACTTACGGTGCAACTTATTCAAAACACCGTCTACGTTAAAACTACAGCTTTACAAGACTCTACTAATGTTCAAAACTTGAATATGCATCTGCAATATGGAATCCCAGTCGTGTTACTTGAAGTAGTAAAAAATAACTCTACTCATTTCATTCTAATTATAACCTTATTGCGAGTATAACCTCAATAAAACTAACCTAGCACTTATTTCACTAGCTAATCACCGTAAAGTCGTCCGTCTTTCGCTATTTCACAAAAATTTTAAACTACACCTTTTCAGGACTCTAATGCGCTCGAAACATGAATATGTATCTGCAATATGGGATCCCAGTGACATTAATCTTATTACTTCACTTGAACTAGTAAAATATAGCTCTACTTGTGTCACTCTAATTTGCGAGTATAACCTCAATGAAAACTAACCTAGCGCTTATTCCAGTAGCTAACTGCCATAAAGTCGCCCGTCTTTCGCTATTTCACAAAAATATTGAACTACAGGTTTACAAGACTCAAATATGCTTGAAACTTGAATATGCATCTGCAATATGGGATCTCAGTCACGTTAATCTTATTACTTCACTTGAACTAGTAAAAAATAACTTTACTCATTTCGTTCTAATTATAACCATATTGCGAGTATAACCTCAATGAAAACTAACCTAACGCTTATTCCAGTGGCTAACTGCCGCAAAATTACCCGTCTTTATTTCGCAAAAATTTTCCATCACAGTAAGGTACTAGTAATTGATTCATGTTATGCGAAGTCTTTCTTTCAATTTTTCATTTCTCGTACATCTCAGGAATGTAACCACCTTCCCTGAAGTATCGTAGCCGTCACTGATAACAAACTTTTTGTAAAGCTGTAGCTAACATTGTATAATCAGGATAAATATTATATTACCAGAACTCACTGCACTTGTTTGTTTGTTTGCTTTGCTCTATTTCTTTGTAACCACTCCCCTCTTTTGTGCCATATGGCCATGAGGGTATATTAAATAAAAATTAAAATGAGCAGTGACTGCCAGAGTTTGTCAACATGAGTAGCATTTCCTCAAAATTGCATTAGGTGCATTTGATAGTTTTAGAATTCTTCTCATTTTCATGTAACAAATTGTTGTGAGTGAGCGTGTGATACCTGGTGGGAATGCCCATCAAGCTGATTTGCAAAGAGCAGATGACAGAGTTTGTGCATTAGCAAGCTTGCTAATTGTTTCTGTTTTGGTTGCCATGGCTATAACGAATTGAAAAGAAACAAATTGGCACTTAACATGTTACTTCTCCTTTATCATAAAATGCCCTTAAACTCAAGCAAGCTTGCATGTAAAATTTTAGCATTCCCGCTCGGTACAATACAAAACTGTAGGAAACTGCTTTCCTGATAGGGCTCATACCCCTCTATCTGGTAAACTTGTGAACATTTCACGGTGAGGCACAGTTCAAGAGGACCTGTTGTCATTATGGTGACCATTGAGCTTCTTATGGCTTGGCGTGGGCAGCTTGCATACCAATAATCTCTCTTTTGTCCATCTTCCTGAAAAGAGAAATGATGTAGCCATGACAAACATGTAAGCAAAAAATTGTGAAGCAAAAGTTAGTCAAATAAATCAACAGATTATGGTTCTAGTTGCAATCTTCAGAAACATACCTTGTGAGGACTTTGGCTCCTTGACGTTACTTCCAGTAGTGACACATTCACTGCTTTCTAGTATGGAGGCTGTAGTCGAAAGAAAAAAAGAGCTTCAATTACTATGGTGTAAGTGTGAGTGAGTTTGTGATCCATATATGACTAAGAACAGTGGCACAAAACACTCCATGACAGAAAAGCGCGCACGTGCACACGCACACACACACACACACACACACACACACACACACACACACACACACACACACACACACACGCATGCACACACACGCACACACACACACACACATGCATGTGCATTTCTTTCAATGGTGTCTTTGTGTGGGCTGTGCGTAGTGACGCCTCAGTTAGATTAAAATTTTTGTCTGCCAAATACTAGGTAATAGACATTGCCATTTTATTATGTCTCAAGCACAATTAAACTGTATCACCGGAAGTACATTTGCCACTAATGTGCAGTGAATTTATCGTAGTGTATCCTTTGTGCACAAACAGGCAAAACTATTTACTATTTACGCTGTACTCCGTGATCTATTTTAGCAAAGTGGCAAAATAACAAGAGCCTCATTTGAAGTGCCTTTAAAGGGCAATAACTTTTTAATTATTATTTTCCACGTTTAAGAAATGACTACAGGAATCTGTTTATCCTCCTGGCACGCAAAGAAATTCAAAGTCGAGGATGTGAAGCAATGCTTTTTTACTCACCGGTGCACACGCCCAGAGGCTGCAAGGTTAATCTGCTTTCGTGGGTAGCCTCCAAACAGACTGTGCTCAGTTCCAGCGACGAATTTTAATGCTAGCTAGCTCATTTTCTTCAAGGAACACGCCATTATGTAGCTAGACCCGGCAGATCACTAACGATGGAAGCCGTGGAGCCGTTATGCCCCTGAAACACTGCAGCTGATAAAATTCAAATTCACCGTCTTTAAACACGTTCGCTTGGTGGTGACTATAGAATGTTCGACCCATAAACAGGCTGAGGTATTATTGTTATCTAATTAAAATGAACCTGCGTGATGCTGCTCAAAGGAAATGACCACACTGTTTGCAAATATTACCGCTGTACAATTCGAATCGATTAAACGGCAAGGACTGCAGTCAATACCATTGGGTTTGTGCTTATCACACTTCAGTGAGGTCTGAAAACCTATATTCAAGTAATAAAGCACAGACTTAATAATGTAAGTTCAATAAAACAATGGTCTGCTTATTTGTAAAACAATGACATGTTAACTATGTTTCTCAGTCATTAATATTGTAACCACTATTAACGCACTTCGTCGTTTTCATTTGTACATAGCCATCATCATCTTCCCTGTTCTTCGACTTCTTTGCGCGTGAGCTGGGGGCGTTGCCTTTTTTGGAATAAACAGCGCTGGACAACTTGATAGGTCTCGGTATTATAAAGTGGTGGAGGTACGTCAAGATCTCGACGTCCTCTCGTGTTCCCGTCCTCCCTGGAGCTCCGTTCCAATCGCCGCCTGCACCCAACTACCCCTACAACAATGGACACTTCCAACCCCGGCCCTTCCGGCGCCCCTAACCCTACCACACAAACGACCCCGCTTGCGGCGCCCTCTTGGACTGTGACGAGCCCACAGCACGATCCCTCTGTCTTTGCGGGACTCCGCGGTGATGACGTAGACGATTGGATCGACCACTACGACCGCGTGAGTTCTTGCAACAAGTGGAAAGACACCCAGAAATTGAGGCACGTCGCCTTCTACTTGACCGGTGTTGCAAAGACGTGGTATTTCAACCATGAATCCGACATCGCGGATTGGTCCACGTTTACCTCGAAGCTGCGGCAAATCTTCGCTTCCTCGTCTGGCCGTGCAGAAGTCGCCAAACAGAAACTGGGAACGCACCGCCAACTTCCCCAAGAGTCTTACACCTCATACATAGAGGATGTCTTGGCTCTGTGCTGCCGTGCGAATCCTAGCATGACGGAAGTTGAACGCGTTCGCCACATCTTAAAAGGCATTGGGCCTGTCGCGTTCAACGCCTTAATCGGGCAAAATCCGGCTTCTGTCCAAGACATCACTTCAACGTGTCAACGCCTCGACGAGCTGCAGTCTATTCGTCTTCCACATGACAGCAGCGATCCTTAGGTTCCCCATTCTCCAGATCTACGTGCTCTTATCCGCACCATCATCCGTGAAGAGCTTCAACTACAAGACCTAAGGCGTCCACCTGCTGCCTGCGCCCTAACCCCCACCCTCGACTTGCACGAGGTCGTAAAGCAGGAGTTGACAGCGATGACTACACCCACGACGCATCTTGCTCCGGTAGCGTGCTCCACACCTACCTACGCAGATGTTGTTTCGCTACCCACCCCTACCGTGACTTCTGTGCCTACTGGCGTTTCCTATGACCATTTGGCTTCGATGGGAACCAGAGCACTTGCTGCGCCATCGTACCCTCAGTGGCGTTCACCTCGTCTGGTTTGTTTTTACTGTGGTATACGTGGCCATATATCTCGCTTCTGCTGCCGTCGTCGCCAGCAGGATGAAAGGTGAGGCTATGCTGGGCACGAAAGAGACCGCACTCGCCGATCAGACGACTACTATCCCGGACCGTACTCGTTCCCTCAACAGCGTTCTCCGTCTCCACCAGCTGCTCCCAATCTGCCTCATAGTTCCCATTCGGCCAGACGTCGTTCTCCATCCCCTACCGGCGCTCTACATCACCGCTTCGCCCCACTTCCCATTTTGTCGACCAGCACTCCGAAAACTAACTGTTCCAGTTTTTGGAGGGGAAACTGCTTCTTATCGGTCTTCAAAAATTCCTCCTGTTCGCCCGGCCAACATACTTTCTGTGACTGTCGAAGGTGTTCCCGTGTCAGCTCTCATCGATACTGGTGCCGCTGTTTCTGTTCTTCGAAGTGATCTGTGTTCCCGGCTCCGTAAAGTAAAAACGTAAAGTATTAACACCACGCTATTTTGCGTGGTGTTAATAATGCATTCATTCACCCTGACAAACAGTGTACTGCTCGTGTTCTCTTCGACGGCATACGCCACCACATCGAGTTTATCATTCTTGCAACGTGTATCCATGAACTTATACTGGGTTGGGACTTCCTACATTCTGCTTCAGCCGTCATTTCATGTAGAGAGGAAGTTGTCCACATCACAGATACAGAGCTTGAACCTGTTGCGGACTCTTCACTTTCATGCGTGAACTTGGCCATCGCTGCAGACTACGTCCTGTGTCTTGGTCACGAAGACGTAGCCGTAACATCCAGTCAGATCGCCGACGGAGACGCCTTAGTCGTCCCTTCTTCCCGCTGTACTTCTCGCGGAATTCTCATTGCCACCTGTCTCGTCCGGTTTTCACGCGGCCGTGCCCTTCTGTCTGCTTGCAACACAACCCCAGATCCTGTGATGCTGCCCAAAGGGATGACTGTGGCAACCCTCGCCGACACTCAACCTATCCCTGTAGTCACGCTTTGCCCTTCTTCATCGCCAGTACCAACCTCAGGTTTGGATGACTGTTTCCCTCCTCCAGCCGTTCTTGGTTCTGACCTAACAGCCGCGCAGTCCGAAGCCTTAATGGTGGTCTTGGCAAAACACAAAGCCTGTTTCGATAGCTGTTCCCCTGTGTTGAGCCAAACTCCTGCGGCTACACACCGCATTGAAACCGATGGTTCCGCTATAATACGACGACGCCCCTATCGTGTATCGCTGTCCGAATGAAAGGTCATTGAAGAACAGGTTGCTGACATGCTTGCGCGGAAGATAATACGACCTTCATCTAGCCCATGGGCGTCCCCCGTGGTCCTGGTAAAGAAAAAAGATTGCTCAATTCACTTTTGCGTGGATTATCGAGCGCTCAATAAGATCACACGCAAGGACATATATCCAATACCTCGAATTGACGACACTTTGGACACACTACAAGGGGCGGAGTATTTCTCCAGCCTTGATCTTCGATCAGGATATTGGCAAATTCCGATGAACGAGACTGACAAAGAAAAGACCGCATTCGCTACACCGGATGGCCTTTATGAATTTAACTTGATGCCTTTTGGCCTTTTTAATGCTCCTGCCACATTTGAGCGCATGATAAGCAACGTACTTTGTGGTCTAAAATGGAAGACATGCCTCTGTTATTTGGACAATATTGTCATCTTTTCATCTGACTTCAGCCAACATCTTCATCGATTAGACGAAGTTCTCAAGTGCCTTGCGAATGCTGGTCTCCAGATCAACACAAAAAAAATGCAAATTTGCAAGCAAAACAATAAAAGTATTGGGTCACGACGTCTCAAAAGATGGTATCCAGCCTGACCCCGAAAAGATTAGTGCTGTTCTCCAGTTTCCTCGCCCCCAGCAACAGAAAGATCTACGTAGTTTCCTCGGCTTGGCGTCATATTTTCGTAGATTTATACACAACTTCGCAGCAATAGCAGCTCCTCTACACAAGCTACTGGTTACCGGTGCCTCTTTCACGTGGACTAGCGACTGCGAGTCGGCTTTTCAAGATCTTAAGCAGCATCTTACTTCCGGACCAGTGCTTCGCCACTTCGATAATCGTGCCCCCACCATACTCCATACTGACGCAAGCGCACAAGGTATTGGCGCAGTACTTCTGCAACATAATACAGCATCTAAAGAGCAAGTCATAGCACATGCCAGCCGAACACTTTCTCCAGCTGAGCGGAACTACACCATTACAGAGCAAGAGTGCCTGGCTATCGTTTGGTCGATTCAGAAATTTCGCCCATACCTTTACGGCCGCCACTTCACCGTCGTCACCGGCCATCATGCTCTGTGTTGGCTGTCATCAATGAAAAACATGTCAGGACGCTTAGGACGCTGGATACTCTGCTTGCAGGAATATGACTTCACTATAACGTACAAGTCTGGAAAATGTCATCATGGTGCAGGCGCATTGTCTCGCTGCCCACTCTCACTCTCTCCCGGTAATGCGCCGTCGTCTTCCCAACCACGTCGTTCCGATGCTACGCCTGCCTCACACCAACTCTCGTTAACGCCCCTGGACCAAGTTATGCTTTCATCACGCTCTGATTTCGTCTCGCTTTAGCGGGCCGACTCCTATTGTCGAGCTCTCATGGATCGCCTTAGTGGGTTCGCCGAACCACCCAACAGCCGCTTGCGACGCCAATTTCGTCAATTCCGCCTTCAAGGTGGCGTGCTACACCGCTACGTTTACCACCCAACAGGTCACCGGTGGGTCCCAGTTCTACCTCGCTGCCTTCGCTTGCGGATATTAGAGGCACTTCACGACGACGTATCGGCTGGCCACTTAGGCTTCCACAAAACTTACGACCGCATAAAGACCCGCTGCTTCTGGCCTGGCCTATCCACAACGGTGGCCAAATACATTGCCTCTTGTGCGTCATGTCAGCACCGCAAACGCTCGACATCCCCTCCTGCTGGTTTGCTACAACCTCTCCCTTGCCTGGACGCACCTTTTGAATTCGTTGGCATTGATTTATATGGTCCCTTGCCATTGACACCCTCCGGTCACCGTTGGATTGTCACTTCACTCGACCATTTAACAAGATATGTCGAGACTGCCCCTCTGCGATCCGGCACCGCTTCTGAGGTCGCCGATTTTTTCTTGCGCGCCATCGTCTTGCGCCACGGGGCTCCTCGCGTTCTTCTCAGTGACCGTGGCAAGGCGTTCATTTCACAAGTTCTCGAGGAAGTTCTTCAGGCCACTAATACCGTCCACAAATCTACTTCTACTTATCATCCGCAAACCAATGGCCTTACTGAGCGCTTCCACCGTACGCTGTCTGACATGATTTCCATGTACATCCGTCCTGACCACACTGACTGGGATAAAATTCTTCCTTTTGTGACATTCACATATAATACTGCTATTCAACGGACTACCGGCTACAGCCCTTTCTTCCTTGTGTATGGACGATCTCCTTCCACCATATTCGACAGAGAACTCTTTTTTGCACCTTCTTCACCTAACGCGTTGCTTCCAGAAGATTTTGCTGCCCGAGTTGCACATTGCCGTCAAATCGCCCGGTAAAGCACAGAAGCTACCCAAGCTGAGCGCAAGCATTACTGCGACAACAAATGCAGTGACCTACGTTTTCACCCTGGAGACCAAGTCTTGCTTTGGACTCCAGTCCGCACCCCACGCCTCTGTCAGAAGTTCCTTCCACGCTACATTGGCCCATACACCGTTGTGCAGCAAACATCTGCAGTGAACTATCTCGTCCGCCCAGTACACTCCGTCACTGACCAGCGCCGCCGGAATGCCGAAATTGTTCATGTCTCGTGGATGAAGCCCTTCACTCCCCGTTTAGATAATCTCTAATCTGCGGCCAGGCTGGCCGCTTCCATGACAGGGGGAAGTTAGTGTAAGCACTATTAACGTAATTCATCGTTTTCGTTTGTACATAGCCATCATCATCTTCCCTGTTCTTCGACTTCTTCGTGCGTGAGCTGGGGGCATTGCCTTTTTTGGAATAAACAGCGCTGGACAACTTGATTGGTCTCGGTATTATAATATGTAAATTTATAAACCAAATATACAACCGCATTAAGCGCCCCCTAGCAGAAAAATTGCAAATTAAAGTATACGACCAAATTACAGTAGCTCCACTTGCGCGCTTCATGCTGTAACGCGCCGTGGTTGATTTTTCGCCCTCTGTGGCGATTGCTGGAACTTGAGAGTGTGCGGGGCCTGGTTATAGCTTGAGGTCTTGTGAGCTTTTTATGTCGGGGAGGAAAGATTCTTTCCAAATAGAAATGTTTTGTGAATTCATTAAAGGTGAATAGAGTGCCCCGGAACTCTTTGACATTGGACTGTAACAAGGCTCCTCCTCCCGCTCGGAAAGTTAGAACGCGCGTCTGGGAGTGAGCAATGTCATTAAGATTGGTGAGTGAGTCCAGATTTAGGCCCAAGTGTGCTGGAAACGAAGTAATCGTATGTGGAGTGATTGCCCTGTTCCTAAGAATATGCGCTTCTTTTGCGATGGAGCCAGACGTGAACGCCCTGACTGCCAATCTAAAGTCTGTGTTTATTTGTGTTCTGTTGTCATCTGAAAGAGCCAACGCAACAGCAACCTGCTCTGCTTTAGAAGTGGTCCTAGCCACTAAGGCCCCCAAAAGAGCATAGCCTCTGTGATCTATTGCCACTATGGCAAAGTGAGATGAGCGGCCATATGGAGCCGCATCCACAAAGCAGACCGACTGGGTTTCATCCTGGATCTTCTTAAGGATGACAATCGCCCTGGCCTTACGCCTTCCCCCATTGTGCTGTGGGTGTTGGCGCAACGTAAATGCTTTCTCTTTGCTCGTCAGTGATTCGATGCCTTCTCTCTTCAGAAAGTACTGGGTTAAGACCCAGGATGGCCAGAATTTTTCTTCCCACCGAAGAGCAGGACAGCCAAGCCAGTTGGGCCGATTCCTGCACCTCGATAATCTCCAATTGTGTACTCCTAGTTGATAGAGGCGTTCGGTACTGGCAGTCATGGGGATGCCGAGTACCCTTTTGATGCTTTTCTAAATGAGGATGTTCAACTTCTTTTTCTCAGAAATGTGCCAATTGAGCATAGCTGCTACATAAATGACATGACTCATGAGGCAAGCGTGAAAAAGCCTGAGCAGATTGTCTTCTTTCAAGCCTCCCCTTTTAGAGACTCTGTTGATGAGCCTAATTACATTTTCCGTTTTCGTGGTGATTCTAGTCAACGTGAGATTGTTGTACCCATTTGATTGAGTAACCATACCTAGTACATGGATAAAGTCGACTCTGGGAATGAGGCTTCCATCACGTGTAACTAGATTGATAGCAATGTTCGAGAGCGGCTTCCAACACTTAGGCTTGGGGCCCCTTCTGCTTGGCCTGTAAAGGAGTAGCTCGGATTTACTAGGCGAGCGTCTTAGTCGTGTTTTCCAGATATGACTCAACCTCATCAAGTGCCGTCTGGAGGTCTGTTTCAACCTCCCCTTCGCTTCCTTTGGTGCACTAGATGGGTTGACCATCTGCATAAAGCGTGTGACTGACCCCACCAATGGCAGAGAGCTTTTCCAATAGACCCCTCATTGCTATGAGAAAGAAACAAAAAAACTATAGACTTCAGTGACCCCTTCGACAGAGTCATATCAATGGTGTGTGAAATGCACGTGAATGTTGTGTGTCTCGGTATCGCTTCTCTTTTCAGTAAGCAATGCTAATGACTCACAAAAAAAGCATTTCTAATAATTTGCACCATTTATTAAGGATGGAAACATCATCACTTGCATGCAAAGGTCATAAATATATACAGGGTGTCCCAATTAACTGTCATGCACCAATATTTCAAAGAAGAGCAATGCATTGCTTGAAGAAAACCTTTTACACTACAGTGAAGTAGCTGCCAGTACTTTTTTGTTGTTACTGAGATTTAATTATGTAATTGTAATTAATTATCTAACTCGAGACGTACTATCCTAATTATCAAAGTATTAATGAGGCATTTGAAGGCACAGTCTAGGGACATCTAACTGCAGTATATTTGGTGATCTACCAATTGCGTGCTAATTTTTTTCTGACTGATAAATAAACCCTGCGAAATATGTTGAATACCAAGAGATTGCGCTCCCACCCGGATTAACCTGAATCATAAAGCAGCGCCTTCGAACAGGCTCCCTATGAGTTATGCAGAACGAAATAAGGGAAACAAAGAAAAACATCGTGATCAAGCTAGTGCCTTATCTGCCGCGCCTCGGCTGAAGTAACAGATTGCGTTTGGTGTTAGTATGAAGCAAGCTATGATAGCTGTTGTCTTAGCATAGATAAAGTGCACAGATGTATTTTGTTTCTTTGTTTTTTGCAAAACCCTATCGTCACAAAAGCGAATTGACAACCTCAGAGCAAAGGTTTAAAGGTTCGTTTTGTTTCGTCCCAGTCGTCACGTCTTTCTCTTATTAGCAGAAGGTAAAGATGATCCTTGCCTTAGGATCTGCAAACGGCAACAAGAGGAAGGCTGTAAATGTAGATCTCAGTCATGGAAGTGTGGCGGTAGACCAAACGCATCGACTATCATCAGAAATAATGAGAACCTGAGACAAACTGGCAGCTTCCAAAAACAGCGGTGAAGGACTCCATCTTTGAGTCCTAGCCTATGCACAGATTTTCTAGCATTTATGGCCTCAAACCCTCATGGTAGCGGGCGGGATGTGGCCGCCCAGGCACCAATTTCCAAGTCATCAGTTTGGAGGATTCTAAATGACCGCCTTTCACCCGTACCACATTAACCAGCACCAATGCTTGGAAAATAGGGACCTGTACAATCGTCTAGATTTCTTGAATTGGATCCTAACAAAAGCTGATGAGTCACCGAACTTTTTGAGCAACGTCATGTGCACAGATAAAGCCAATTTTTGCAGAAACGGCCAGGTAAATTTACATAATGCACGCTGTTAAAGTGACTCCAATCCACGCCGGGTAAAGCGCACTGGGCACCAGTACCAGTGGTCGTTCAATGCATGGTGCAGAAATTACACTGGTGGTATAATCGGTCCCACTTTCTTCGATTGCACACTGACTGGCTAGGGTTACGTGGGCGAAATACTTGAAGGAGTGGTAGATGAGCTTCTCAGTGAAGTACCGCTGTCACATCTTTTACTTCTGTTGTATCAGCAGGATGGGGCGCCAACACGCAGCAGCTGCCGAGTAGGAAACTAACTGGATGCAACTTTTCATGTGCAATAGATTGGAAGAGACAGGCCTGTAAATTGGCCGGCTTGGTCACCTGAGCCCTCTCTTCTCGATTTGTTTCTGTGGGGTTTGTGAAAGATAGTGCCTATAAGATCGATACGGACGTCAGATTAGTTCAAGGCAAGGATAACGGATGTCTGCCGTAAAATTGTGGCCTTGGTTATCGAGAAAGCCACTAAAGATCTGATAAAGCAGACTGCGTAGCTGCAGAAGGAGACTTATTAGAACAAGTCCTCTAGGCTGGTGTTCAATGGAGCTTACGAATTCATAGATAATAAGGGCACACTGAAATCTGGTGGGTGCATGTGTTCGCATGCGTGCAGACATCCTGATTGCCAATTCGGCTTATTTAGAAGTGGTATATCGGTTTTGCCTTTTCTCTACATGTTGGTCGCTTCCCGGTCTGGTTATTTCGCTTTTATTTTTTGATACAAGCCTGTTTTTGCAGAACGTATACACTTTCATGAAAAATAAAATGCTCACTTTAATTTGGCTTTAGTCCGAAGCAAGTTTCTGGCGTGAAGTATAGTCGCGCGCGCAGTCTTTTGATCCAGTGCGAGCAAAGCTGGCATTTTGAAACATTTTATGCTTACTACATTGCTTTGCGCATTTCGTGCGTGGTCAGAGCGGTGCTTCGGCCGCATTATCAAGGAGCTTTTGTTATCAATGTGATCAGTCGGCCTTGAGAGACGGATAATAAGTGTGCCGTAGAAATCAGAGGAAGGAATAGCTGCGAAACCTGCCGTGTGTGCTCCTTCTGTACTATTATCAAGGTGGTGCACTGTGTCTTCGGGTTTATGACACGATAGGCAGTGCAGTTGCTTACAATCAGCTTATTTGAGGGCGCTGCTTTATGATGGTGGGAGCGCAGTCACGTGGTATTTTTCATACTTCATGAGGTTTCTTTGCCAGTTGGAAAACATTGTATGCAATTAGTACGTCGCTGAAAGCACTGCAGTTAGATGTCATTTTGGGGTGCCTACAAATGCCTCACTGACACTTTGAAAATTAGGACAGTACTTCTCGAGTTAGACACTTAATTGTGATTACCGAATGAAATGTCAGAAATGAAAGAATTAGTGTTGGCCACTCCATTGTACTGGAAACAATATGTACTAGGTTTTCTTCAAGTAATGCAACTGCTCTTTTTTAAAGTCTTGGTGCATTATAGTTGGGGAACACTGTACAATTCACTCAGTAACCGAAATGAGGCCAAGCTGGATTCACTCGAAATCAGAATGAATAGCAGTCATGTGCAGCACCAGCAGCGCCTATACTCAAACTCACAGAAAAAGAAAAAAGAAAGAGACGCTGTAGTTTTGCCAGAGAGGCAAAACAGCATTACTGATAGCCAAGCATGCGACAATTACACAAAGGAAGAGTATGCGACAATTACACATAGGAAGATTACACCACCGAGAGGACTCGGGCTGTGAAATTGAATTGTCTCCTACTATGAGGTCTTGTATATATTCATATTATGCCGTTACTTCAGCGCTCAATTCTTCGAGGTCAAATGAAGTTTCTTTGAGTGCAAGAAATATATATGTGTATGTATGTGTGCGTGCGTGTGTGCGTGCGTGTGCATACAAGATGAAGGGTTTCGTGCCAGACCCGAAGGTATAATATTAAAAAAAAGAAAGACAAACGTTATGGCATATATTTGTACAAAAGTTTTGGCTGGCGGACCAGCCTTTGTTGGAATGAATCACTCCGACAAAGGCTGGTCCGCCGGACATCAGTAAAGATATATGCCATTGCACTCGTCTTTTTTAAAAAAAATATTATATGGTATTCGGAAGTTTTTTTTTTAGTACAGTTAACAGCATACATGATTGTGCTTGATGTTGTCGATTGTACTTGCGCTTTATCTCATTTATTGGTTTGTCGATTTTGTTATTGTCTTGCACGTCTTCATTTCTGTAAAACATCAGCACACATGTGCCAGCATTGCTTTTCTGTTATGTAACTATTTCTGTATTTTCCCCCCCTTTCTTGTATTGGCCTCGAGCTCCACCACTGGAAAAGCTGGCGCCACCGTCGGCGTGACGTGCTAGGAGGGATCACGTGGACATAGCGGCCGCGTCGGCTGCTTCAGGAGCGCCGAAGCGAGCTGAAAACGATTTTAAATTCCCTCGTACGCTGCGGTCCTCATTTAGTGGCGAAATTTTCCCCCTCCGAGTGTCTCCTTTACAACGCTTGAATGCACTACAATAGGTAGTGGCTGCCTTTGAAGGCGCGCAACATGGTAGGCTACTGCTCGGTGCCGCAGGGCCGGACGCACGTAACGGAGGCCGGTGTCAGCCTTATTCACACGTAGCCACAGGACAAGAAGCTGTGTGAAGCTTGGCTCGCGAAACATAAAACCGGCAAACAGTCATCGGCTACAACTCGGGTATGCAGCAAGCACAGACGCGAGGAAGATTTCTGCTACGGCGCCCGGTCTGCGATGTTCTGAAAACGCGCACTGAGACGCTCGCCCCAGTCTACTGCTCGACTAATGTCATGATGGTTTGGTCTATGAACTTGTCGATGCTATAGATACTGGCAAGTTCAGTGGAGTGGAAAGGCAGCGGTAAGAAGCACATTTAAAAAAAGCATGGCATATGGTCATGTTTATGTTATGAATTAATGCACTGGATTACAAAAAAGGAGCAGCGGGAAATTCCACATTGAGAACACCGCTAAAATACAGTGCGACGCAACTCGAGAAATAATATTGAAAGTTCAACGAATTTAGAAGAAAAAAAATATTGAATCGTCGCAACGGCACATCGCAGTCCCTGTAGGCGTCGAAGTCTCTACAATGAAATTATTTTTGAACAGCTGTGATAGCGCCCACGAAGCAATGGTTGCTTGTATACTGTCAAATGCTCATATTCTGCGGCCTAAAGCTCATGGCATGGTGCAAAAACGCACACGTGGAGAAAGCGAAACAGTGCGCGGACAAGCATGCAGACGCGCAGTCGGTCGCTGCGAATCTGCGCGATCGCTGCATTGAGGCTTCGTTCTATTACGCTCCATTTAGTTATACAAACACTATAAGAACATATTTCACATAGTTTGCTCTCAGCGTTTACCTACCTTTCACGCAAGAAGCCGGTTCAGGAGACTCCATCGCGGCAACCGCGCGCAGTGGCGTTCACTGTACATATTCGGTAAAGAGATCGCGTCTGTAAACGATTCTGTGCTTTCAGTTTGCCCAAGATTATTATTTGGGCAGTAAAAACTTCTCTCGTTTCAAAAGTACGTACAGAAATCTCCGGGAGAGCTCGCGCTTGGTGTTTTCAGTGAGCGCTGACAGCAAAACCTATGAAGAGCGCGCCACGTGATCCCTCATACTACGCCAGCGAGGCG
Organism: Dermacentor albipictus; assembly: GCF_038994185.2. Lineage (NCBI taxonomy): Eukaryota > Metazoa > Arthropoda > Arachnida > Ixodida > Ixodidae > Dermacentor > Dermacentor albipictus. The sequence goes on along the minus strand of NW_027225576.1, from coordinate 4,847,689 downwards.
CTTCCAATAGATGACTACTCCGTAGCTCCTCGCCGCCAATTGTGCTGGCCTGTAACAAGAAACACTGTTGCCTAGCTGCTTCGCACTCTAACAAGAGCAACAGTATTGCGAGTAAATAAGCAAACCAGTAAATAATGTATGACAGGTTGGGTGGTTGATGCTCGCACAGTATAGCATTAAAATATAGGACAGCTGCAAGCCCCACCTAAGCAGCAGTACTAGTGGCTTTGGGTCCACTGCGAGGGAAGCCTTAGCCAAGCAGGGATCGAATGGTGATGGTGTGTTGCGGTGCATGTGCAGGAGAAGCAGGAGCTTGAGCGGCAACTTCGGGAGAGCGAGCAGCGGGTAGAGCTCCTGGCAGGCCGCTGTGAGAACCGCGAGGAGATCGAGAGCTTCCAGAACCAGGAAATGGCCAAGGTCAAGCACTTGGTAAGAGGGCCAATGCCTCATTATGTGGATGATGGAGTACCTTCTCTCTCTGCATACAGAAACGCACTTGCTGTGCATTGCCTTAATGCATTGGCATTTTTAGGGTACTTCACGCACCTTCCAGGGGCTATGTGTATATGCATATAGGTAAATATAAAACAATCTTCTGTATATACATATCTACACACCACCTTGTACTTTCATTCATTCATGCCAAAGACGTCATCAGAATGAAATCATCTCCCCACCTTCATCGCCAGCAATCCTTCATTCAAGATGTACATCTGTAATAATGTAACACAACTGTATCACTCCTCTCTGTAACACCACAATGACATTGAGAGTATTTCAAATAAATAAATAAATAAATATACAGTAATCCCTCATTGTAACAAAACTGCTTTACTCGAAATATCGCTTTATTAGAAATTTATTCCGCTCCCGACCCAAATGTATGCATTTTAATCCACATTACTCGAAGCGCACGAAGAGCTTGACCCGCATAGTGTGAAGTGGCAAGCAGAGGTATCGCTGCCGCCGCCGAGCGGTGGCGACCTTTTTGTGCATGTAGTGTCAAATCAATACTGCCGAAAAATTAGTCTCATGCAGGCACAAAACAGGTCACAAAAGTACAAACCCACGACTGAGTAGCGGGTACCAAGTGAGTGCCGAGTGCTCCAAGCTGTTTACTGCGGTGCGAACTGAAGCTGTCAAATTCCATGCTGCAGCGCGCCATTGAGCCGCCCAAACCGTTTAACGCCCAAACCGTTAACGCCCAAAGCGTTAAACTCGGATGCAATTGCATCATTGGTGTCCCCCGGGATAAAATCTACCCGAAAATAAAGTTTTCCTGATGCTTTACGATGCCAGAAAACCGTGGTCTCTTGGATGCCGAAAAGTGGCTGAAAGACCGCGTGCAGACTTGCGCCGTAGCATTAAATCGGGTGCGCTCGATGAGCAAAGTTTTACGGCTCTAAAGATCACTTCTGGCACTGAAACGGGCCGAAAAGCAAAAAAAAAAGTGTCCCTTCGATTATATAATAAGTGCCATGTTCGATGCGAGGCGCTACGCTAACAAATTGAAAAGACGACTTCGAGGAAGCCAGTCTAGAAATTTGCTCATTGCTCACCATAATCGGCCAGCATCGCAATAAAACGCCTCTCCTAGCTTCGTTGCACTTTTGACGGTGAAAATCGACCTATAACTTGCCGAAAACATGAAAAATCTAGGCTCTGCCAGCAGCGGATCAGGCTGTCAACATGATGGGTCAATGCAAGCTGTTGTTTCCCCAGCAATTTTCTCGAGCCGGTCATACTCAATTCGTGCCATCCAACTTTAGACAAACGGTCTAAATGTATAGTATAGTCATTGAATTTTGTTCCTAGACATTTGTCAATGGCGCAGACGCGAAGGTGTGCGAACACCATTACTCGAACCATAGAATTAGCACAGTGTCGTCGACAACAGTGTGCCAAAAAACTCGTTTTGCGAAATTCACGGCTGCACATGTTGGAAAAAATTGCCCAGTGATCACGCAAAGCCCCTACTGCAAAGCTGTTCAGTTTTCACAATCGCGCTGCATATCCACGATGAGTGGCTAATTGTTTTTTGAGCACAAACACATCCTGACTCGAGCCACGGCATTCATAGTGCTTCCCAGCGCGATACTGTCATTGTTTTCTGTGACATCCGCATCCCCCTCCTCCCTACTATAGTAGCGGCCACTGCCTTCCTTTCCTCATTCGCTCTCCTGTCTGCAAGCCGTTTGGACACCAGTCACTCCTCTCACTCGTCTTCATGTCAACTACTTGCCTCTTTGCTGCCAGTTCCAATATCTCTGCTCCTCCAAAGCTCCCCTCTTCCGGTCTGTCTTCCTGAGAACAATCCTCCACCAATTGGTGCCCTTCTGCGGATCCTGCTTCTTGGTCTCCACAACTCCTATCGCCATTCTTCTGATACGCGTGAAGCCGATGCCAAGCCTGCCATTGCAACCGTTGCCATCACCAGCACGCGCTGACGAGGAAAGCGAGATGCCCTGATGACATTTTGAAGCTTCTGCCTTCTGCGTCTACCGCAGCGTTCAGTCACTTTGGCACAGATTGTGCGTGCGCTTGGATTCGTGCTGCAGGCCGTGTGGTTGTGTGTTATTCAGAGTGTTCTGTTAGGCATGCCTCACATGTGCTTTTGAGGTCTGCAGTGATATATGGCTCCGTCAGTCTCCAGGCGTTTGCCTGAGCAGGAAGTTCTGCTCAGAAAAGAAGTGGAAAAAGATGGCTGGCAGAAAACTGACATCACAAAGGAATTTGGCATACCGCCATCTACTTTATCAACTGTATTGAAAAACAAGGAAGCTGTGCTGGATGGCTTTAAAAAGAGCTTCTTGGCGAAGAGAAAGAGGAATCTTGATTCAAAATACCCCGAAGTGGAAGGTGCACTTCTACAGTGGCTGAAGAATGCCAGGAGTGCAAATCTCCCGTACATAGACCTGCACTTCCTGTAGAAGCCGAAGCTCTTGCCCTCCAAATGGGCTATAAAGATTTCAAGTGCAGCATTGGCTGGCTTGAGAGGTTCAAGAAACAACATGGCGTGATCTCGAAGTCGATCATTGGCGAAAGTGCAGCTGTGAACGTGACACTGTAGACATATAGCGCCAACATTGGCTCCAAGCTCTACTTGAAAGGTATGAAGACAAAAACATCTACAACCTAGATGAGTCTGCATTTTTCTACAAGATGCTACTGAATCATATGTTCTCTACCACTGGCGGATCCTCATCCGAAGGGAAACAGAGTGAGGAGCCTGTCACAGTGCTGTTTGGTGCCAATGCAACCGGCTAGGACTAGCCTCCCTTGTAGATACTGGGGAAGGCGTAGAAGCCGCAGTGCTTCTAAAATGCAATTATTCCCAAGGAATGCATCTGCAGAAGTAACAAGCAAGTAGGGATGACTGCTGCTATTTTTGAAGACTATGCGCGCCTTCTGGATAGACGGTTCGACGCAAAGAATCAACAAGTGCTTTTCATAATTGACAATTGTCTGAGCCACAGGATTGACAACCTCTAGGCGATCGCTGTGAAATTTTTGCCAGCAAACACAACCACAGTACTGCAACCGATGGATCTGGGCATCATTGAGACCACGCAGAAGCTATACCGCTAGGCTCTTTCGCAGCGCATGCTCACAGCATATCGTGCCAGCAAGAGGTACAACATTGATTTGCTTGGTGCAGTCCATTTGCTGAGCTTTTCATGGAAAGAACTCGCTCCTACGAAGATCGCAAACTGCTTTGCGCACACCGGCTTTTCCCGCGCTGTCGTCAGCGACGCTGACGATAACCAGCCTGACGATGACCAGACTTGCAGCGGTCCGTATGACGCTGTTCATAAAATTGCTGGCCAAGAGGTAAAGGGTCTGTTCTAAAAGTAGTAGGACTCTTTTTTTTATTTTATTTTATTCCTGAGAATAGTACAAACGATTCGAATTTTTCAGAGTAGCACCCTTCAGCATCGACACACTGCTGCCAACGAGTTTTCCTGTTTTTGTACGCCTCCAGGAATGCCTGGACCGGAATGCTGTTTAGCTCCCTTGTCACGGCCTGTTGAACCACCTCTACCGATCCGTGATGCGTCCCCTTGAGCGTCGATTTTATTCTCGGGAATAGAAAAAAGTATGGCGGGGGCAAGTCAGGGCTGTAGGGGGGCTGAGGCAGCGTTGCCACCTTGTGCTGGGCAAGATACTCCACTAGGCGGAACGCTGTGTGGCTCGGCGCGTTGTCATGGTGAAGCCCCCAATTGTTGGTGATGGCTGGGTGGACATGAACAATGTGTTTTCGCAGTCTTTTGAGGACTTCCATATAAAAAACTGCATTAACTGTTTGTCCGGGTGGTAGGAATTCTTTGTGGATGACTCCATGTCGATCAAAAAAGCAAATGAGCATGGACTTTTGCTTGGATTTGCTCATTCATGCTTTCTTGGCGCGTGGGGAAGAAGGGGTGTGCCATTCTGAGCTCTGCCGCTTGCTCTCCGGGTCGTAATCAAACACCCACGTCTTGTCATTGGTCACTACATTGTCCAAAAAGTTGGGATCCTCATTCACATAGTGAAGAAGGTCCTGGCAGATCGCTTTCAGGTTGGCCTTTTGCTCCTATGAAAACACTCATGGCATGAACTTCGCGCACACTTTCCTCATGGCTAAGTTTTCTGTCACAATCTCAAAAACTTGGGTTTTAGGAATGCTCAAGTCATCAGCAATCATTCTGATACTCATCCTACGATCACTGTTCAGTAAATTTTTCACTCGTGACACATTTTCATTGGTCTTGCTGGTCAAAGGGCATCTGGAGCAGTCGTTGTCTTCCACTCTTTATCTACTTTCTCAGAACAGCTTGTGCCACTCAAAAGCACTTGATCTACCCATGGCAGTATCCCTGTAGGCCTCCTTAATCATGTTGTGAGTCTCTTTGCCTGTTTTACCTGGCTTTACACAAAGTTTGATGGCATATTGCTGATCTAGGTGTTTCGACAGGGGTTCACAGTACAAGCGATCTGCTCTCTTCAATGGCTGAGAGCCGACTGCCGATTTTTCCCTGCGTTCCCAATATCCCCCTTCACCGATCCTGCATGCGCAGACTGCCTCTTGTCCATCCGTTCGTCCTGGAAAAAACCACTCCTACTACTATCAGAACAGAACCTCCAGCAGGCAACTTCGAGACATTCGCATTGGCTGGTGCTGGTGGCCCCAACGAGTATAAAGAGCCGGCAAGTGAAGAGCCACGTGGAGTGCTAACTATGGTGCAGATGCGGGAGTACCTACACCTGCTGGGAAATAAGGTTGAATGGATGAGCGGCGACCATGGGGTCATGCAATGCTTGGTCAAATTAAAGCAGGGGTTGCTCACGCCCAGTAAGAACTTGATACAGCCAATGCTCACTAGCTTTTATGCACCTGAATAAAGTTTTGCTTCACCGAATGCATTGTATTTTGTCTTCCTCACAATTGTGGCGTAATTAAAGCTTGACTGCTTCAGCTTTTCTCAATCGGTCACTTATATCGAATTACCGCTTATAACGAATTTTTTCGCCGACCTGCTGACTTTGTTATAACGAGAGACTACTGTATCCATGTTTGTATTTATGTATATTTGTTTGTATCTAACCATTTTCCTGCCTGCCTGCATCACTGGGTAGTCAGTGGTCGAATGTGTAGCACATCAGGCTGCTGTGCTGAAGTAGCAGGGTTTGAAACAAACCATCAAACCAACTTGGGTCACTGAGTATGTGGCAATGAGTACACATGTGCCGCTCTTGATCAAGCCTCTTTCTCGGTGACATGGGTCACTCACTGTACATGTGGAACTGGGTAGGTACCACTGTTCGAAGAAACTTTGATGCCAACTTGGAGGACTGGGTATGTGCTACTCGGTCTATGCTGGGTCTCCAGTGAATCTCCTTGATGCCAACTTGGGTCACTGGGTAAGTGCCAGTAGGTGTGTGCCACGCATCAATGAACATTTTTAACGCTAACTTGGGTCACTAGGAAATGTGTTGATGCAGCGGAGTCTATGTGATGATAAGGAGTTGTACGAGTTCTGTGTCATTTTCAGCGGGCAGTAATGGTTTGGGCATCTAAAAGATAATTGTTTAATCTTTCAATAATACATCCACTCGTATTTCATACATTAAAGGTTGCATGAAGGCTTGTCTGTATCTGAACTATTTGAAACTGTACCTTTCTTGGGATCTAAAATTTTTGTTGCAGTTGGCCTTTTACTCATCTGGGAACAAAACCTAGCTTTGGCAAAGGCAGAGAACTATACCTCTGTAGAATGTTACCTGCAGATAAAAGTCATGCCCGCAAATATTCCACACAGCTGCTGTGCAGCCAGCAGGAGCTCCGGGCAGCTGATGAGCGGTTGCGTCAGCGATCACAAGAAGTGCTAGAAGCACGAAGCCGAGCAGCTGAGCTTGAGAAAGCGCTGTCCGAGGGTGGTGAGCAAGCTCGTGCTCGTGACCTGGAAAGGGACAAAACGGCTCTCGAAGCAGAAGTAGACTGTCTCAAGCAAGATGCATTGCAGGTCAGTTTGTAGCCACCTTTAATAGATGCTTGTTGAAATGAATTGTTGTGCCACTCGTAAGGAATGCATGTTAACAGACAATTCGTTAATACAGTATGCAGGCAGACAACACAAGATGCAGAGCCAACTTACGTAATCGACTGTAAAGACATAGTGTCATCTTGCAAGTTGCTGGTCACTGCCATATGTGTATCATCTCTGCCTGCACTTCTTGCATTAAGCACTTGCAAGCTCTGTCTTGGCATTTAGCAAAGGAATAGCTGGCAAAAATGAATCCTTGGCACAAAAAATGTTTTCAATTTTAATTTTTAGTCCGGAGAATACAGTGAAATTTTTGGGTCAGTCCTGTGCTGGAATGCTATAGCCAGAGTAGCTGTTGCTTGCCAGCAGGGCGAGTACTCTGCAAGTGTCCACTAAATGGACTGTCCATTTCAACATGCACTGAATGTATAGGGCTTAAGAGTTGGTGGTGATGATTGGTGCCAGCCCTAATGGCTTCGAGCTCTATCCATCAAGTGCACGCTGAATTGGACAGTCCAGGACACTTGCAGAATGCCCCCCCACTCCCCTGTAGTGGAGGCAACAATCCAGCTGTTCCTCTGTGCCTTTAGCACCTGATACTTCATGCCCTTCATGCAATTTGCAATACAATAATGTGTACCAGGTCTATAGCCCTAATTTTAGGCATTGTGCACATAGAGTTTCAGCATAGGCTCCTGCAGGGAGCCAGGTTTGCAGATCTGTTTTCGAGGTTCCGTTCGTGCTGCCATTCGTCAAGCATTGTCCGATTGATTTCAAAGTTTCAAATACAAAAAAGCCAGGTGAACAACTTCACTGCTCTTGCTGTGCTGGTTTCAGCTCTGCTGGGAGCACTAACACTTGTAGTACCATTTATTGAATTAGCTTGCAGCATTTTAGATACATAGAATCATTGCCAGTGTTGTCCAAAACTAGAACTGCACCAGTTCATTGCATTGCTTTGAGGTAACCAGGGTGTCGGAACGAAATGTTTTTTTGTTCTGGTTTTAGTTTCGTTTCCCTGAAAAAGTTCCATTTCGGTTCTGCTCCGGAACGAAAAATAAACTGATCCCTAACATTTCATAACAGTTTTGCTTCGCATGCAAACATCTTTTATGGAAAGTAACGATAAAAACAGTATTTATTTTTATCAGTGATTTGGGAATAATTTTCCCAATATTTATTTTTATCAATATCTTTCTCAAATATTTTTCTCTCAATTTATTTGTCTATGTGCACGGTCCTCGTTTTGCGCGTGGTTTGATACGGTAGCGTAAATGTGATGCAGCTGATGATGAGGGCTTGCATCTCTGTGTCTTTGTGTCTCGTCCTCGGTGAGGCCATCCTTGCTTCACACTATTTGGGCTATTATGAATTATGAATTCTGAGATCATGCTCAGTGCCTTGAGTCAAGGCACTGAGCATGATCTCAGAAGCAGCATGTCGTCGAATGTACTCGCTGAAGTACGAGACTAGTGTTCCGATAAAAAGAACTTAAACGAACGATAAAATTTCGGTAACAAAGCGTTGTACCCGTAGAAAACAAAACGATAAGCTCTTCAATGTGCAAGCCCTGGGTTTTGCTACGATACCGATCTGCTAGTTCACTGAGCGGCAGATATGATTAGTGGAGCGCCCAATTGGTTATTGCTCACAGTATCCCTGCCTGAGATATGTGCTAATTCTAACGTTGCCTGACGTCGGTTGTTTCAGACTGCCGACTATCCCCTTGAACTGAAAACTAATAAAAAATATTTACCTTTCACTTTACAACAAATTAATAAATAACACTTCGGATCTGCTTTCATTCCGGTCAGAAATAGTCTTCTTTTTCGTTTTTGTTTTCGTTCTGTTCTGACACACTGGAGGTAACGTATACCAGTGTTTCTCTATATTGTACTCTACCTCTTGGGCAGTGTAATTTAGTGCAGAAGTGGCCATTGCAATCATCGTTCCTCAAAATTATTTAACATTTAATTACAGTCTTTGCTTGTTCTGTTGAAAATAAATTATAGAACAGCAGCAAGGAAATATGACTTGCAAAAACTGGTGCAAAGGGCAGTCGAGTCATGTATTGGCAGGTAAAGACACCACTGCTGCAGAGACATGTTATGCAGTTCTTTATCATCAAACTTATATTCAAACACTTTTTTTCAAGGAGGTCAATTTGATGTGTGCAATCAGTGTTATGCAATCCTCACTATAATATCAGCGATGAGTAATAAAATGCTGAAGGTTGTTTCGTGACTTGTTAGCCTGGATCCTGTAAGCACGAGGAGTGGCTCTCCCTTACAAATAAGGATCGCAAGGTGGTGTACCTTCGCGTAACTCTGCTCCACATGGGAGCAAACAGTAAGTGCACAGAGCCGGTTGGGCCACCTGTTGACAGAGTGCATTCAATGTGGTGGTCGTGTCGATTAAGAATTGGTATATTCAGTAAGAGTATTGGTGCAGATATTTCCTATCAGAAAGACATACTTTGTGTGTAAATTTCCAGCGCATACTTGCTGCATCTGGATGCTGCAATGTCTTTCTTGTATGTTTACCTTTTTGTTTTTTGTATGTGTTGTGAGATGTATATGTAATTGGGCTTGTTTGGGCATTTTATTTTCGCTATGTCAAAACTACTGGGCAGGTAAACATAATAACAAGTACACATAACATGAGCAAACATGGACAAGATGAACCTGGACTACCAAGTAATTTTAATGATAGCTTCTTGCCAGAATGCCTTGTGTGCTCCGACTGAAGTTAAGAACAGATGTTGTTGCACTTACATATCAATATCCGACACACCAATCTGGGAAGGATATCTCCAAACTAAATGGTCGGGCCGAAGTTCTTACGTCAACAAAAGAGGGAGGGCATTTGTACTGCTTCCATTCTGCTTGTTGCACTATGTGAACAGATGGGGATTTTTAAAACGAAGCTTTCTTTGTGAACCCTCCCGAACTTTCCTGACTGTGGCTGCTGGGTGGGAATACCTGGCATGCAGGGCAGCACTACCATCTTTACTGCCCTTGCAGGTGTCCAGGCTGCTGGCCTAGTTTTCTACAGAATTACTCAGTCATAAAATGAATAATGTCAGCTTACGTCATCACAACAAATATACACCATCAAGAGCACACCTCCTTTAATGAAGCAAACGTTTCTATCCTTACTTTCCTTCAGTTAGGGGTTTGGCGCATCTACTTGATCAGTCTTTTGGCGAGTGAAGTATACCTGTTGCACTATCTCCAGGATCGGCCGGCTATAGTTGGCACGCCGACCCTGGATACATTGCATTAGCAAAGGGAGCCAATCCCGGCGACAGAATAATGTGCTGTCACGTGGTGGGGGTCTCCACGTCTTGCTGTCTTCACTGGCAGGCAGGTAATCGCTATGGTGCAAAATGCTGTGCAGAATATTATCGGTTGCATGGCATGTATTTAACTCTTTACAAAAGCTCCGCTTCTCAGATTAGAACATGTCGGTTGGGTTGGCCCCCCTTTTTTTATTGTCTCAATTTTTTTTTCTACTTTTCTACATGACTGTCCTTTATGGTTCTGAGGATATTAAAAACTCTGGTACTTCAACTTTGCTCCATGCTTTATAGAAACATTAACAGAGGTATTGTTTCATTTGCTTAAGTATATCAACAGCTCATTATTATTGTGGAGCCACAAGGCTAGGGACATGTACCTGGAAAATGTAGGAAGCACCATGTGAAAAATTGAGTTGGAAAATCTGTGCTTGTGCAGCTTGCTTCCAACACATTTACGGGCTCCTGAGAAGGTGACAGCACAGCTTAGCAACTGAGATGACAATGCAGGGGCATTTCTCACTGTTTAGAACTTTAAACTATGAGCAAGCTTGGAACTCTTGTTTATGTGTTACGGAGTCTATGTGTATATACTCATGGTTGGTTTCCACATTGACATGTGGCAATGTGTACTTGACATTAAAGGGGCATTAAAGAGAGGGCAAAGTTAAGCTGGATTGCTAAATTATACTTCTGCAATACCAAAAAAATCTGTCTTACTGTGAGCAGAGACTTTATGATAGGGAAAAAATGCTAAAACAGAAGATGCGTGGCGATGCCACCTTGCAGTTTTATTTACAAGCTCCTCATGACATTAAGGATTTTAAAATTTGTTGCCAAAACTAATTCATTGTTTGCAAATAAACAAGGACTATGTTTATTTCTAAAAGAACCGTTGGCTCAAACAAGCGAGTTTCAAGAATGTCTTCTGCACAAAATTCCTTAATAATATGAGCTCATGCAAAAATGCATGAATAATTTGAATTCTGTGATGTCACTCTTGCATGCCAATGAAGGAGTGTGACATGAAATTCAAAGAAAACTCTGACCTTCGTTTTCATGACCAGTGATGAAATATTTATTGCTAGATTAATAGAAACAAAGAATCTTGGAAGTATACTTTACCCATCTGAAGTTGATCTTCGTGTTGCTTTTGAGTTGAGTAACTCAAGCTTGAGTAATGGACTGTCTGGCCATAGCTTGTTGAAGTTGTGGAGCACTCAGCATACTAATTCTGAATTAAGTCTATTGTGCAGCACACTTGTTTTGTTTTGTACTCCATGTCCAGAATGCTACCCGCATCAGCCAGCTGGAGTGCGAGCTGGGAGGCCTGACTGACAAGCATGATGGCCTCAAGCACACATATGATGTCTACAGATCCAAGGTGTGTCATCCTTGAGGTGGCTTCTTGTCAGTAAAGGAAAAACTGTTACTTAGTAGCTGTTCTTGTGAAGCCTCTCTTAAGCGCAAGAGTTCTGAGCTGGGCTAGGTCCACATGGTCATGTCTGTTTCACTTATTTGGTCGTCTGCACTGTTTCGGCATAATCATCATCATCATCTTCATCAGCCTAGTTATGCCCACTGCAGGGCAAAGGCCTCTCCCATACTTCTCCAACTTACCCCGGTCATGTACTAATTGTGGCCATGTTGTCCCTGCAAACTTCTTAATGTCATCCGCCCACCTAACTTTCAAGATTCCGGTACACTCGAGGTCATGAGGCATTGCGTATACAGGGTGGCCAGTTTCTCTAGAACAATCTGTCCACCATCCTTCAACAAATCTGCTGTTACCTGGTCCTCCCCGGCTGCCTTCCCCCTTTGCATAGCTCCCAAGGCTTTCTTTACTTCTTCTGGCGTTACTTATGGGATTTCGAATTCCCCTAGACTATTCCCTCTTCCATTATCGTTGTAGGTGCCACTGGTACTGTATAAATCTCTGTAGAACTCCTCAGCCACTTGAACTATCTCATCCATATTAGTAATGATATTGCCGGCTTTGTCTCTTAACGCATACATCTGATTCTTGCCAATTCCTAGTTTCTTCTTCACTGCTTTTAGGCTTCCTCCATTCCTGAGAGCATGTTCAATTCTATCCATATTATACTTCCTTATGTCAGCTGCCTTACGCTTGTTGATTAACTTCCAAAGTTCTGCCAGTTCTCTTCTAGCTGTAAGGTTTGAGGCTTTCATACATTGGCATTTTTTGATCAGATCTTTCGGCTCCTGCGATAGCTTATTGGTATCCTGTCTAACGGAGTTACCACCGACTTCTATTACACACTCCTTAATGATGCTGACAACATTGTCGTTCATTGCTTCAACACTAAGGTCCTTTTCCTGAGTTAAAGCTGAATACCTGTTCTGTAGCTTGATCTGGAATTTCTCTAATTTTCCTCTACTGCTAACTCATTGATCGGCTTCTTACGTACCGGTTTCTTCCATTCCCTCCTCAGGTCTAGGCTAATTCGAGTTCTTACCATTCTATAGTCACTGCAGCGCACCTTGCCTAGCCTGTCCACATCTTGTATGATGCCAGGGTTAACGCAGAGTATGAAGTCTATTTCATTTCTAGTCTCGCTGTTTGGGCTGCTCCACATCTACTTTCGGCTATCCCGCTTGCGGAAGACTGTATTCATTATCCGCATATTATTCTGCTCCGCAAAGTCTACTAATAGCTCTTCCCTGCTATTCCTAGTGCCTATGCCATATTCCCCCACTGCCTTGTCTCCAGCCTGCTTCTTGCCTACCTTGGCATTGAAGTCGCCCATTGCCCAGTTCGGCATTATGAACTGTGTTAAACATGAATGCTGTTCTGGTCATTGGCTTATCAAGACCTTATAACCTTTTGCATGCCACTTTGTATGGATAAACCTCCAATATCTTCCTGTTCGTGTTTGTATGAAGCCAGCAGATATGATGCCAAGGAATGCATAGAGGAAACTAACTGCGTTTCTTGAGTGAAAGGTCAAAATAATAAGGAAAAGGGAAATTAAAGTGGAAGAAAAGGCAACATTACCAGTGCCGCTCATGGCTATGGTGGTGGATGTTTTACATCTGCAGCCATGGTGCTGGCTATAGTCCCAGAGCTATGTTCAGTGTACATACACCACAGATACCCTTGCAAAAGTTAGAGTATCCCCGAAAGTTGTCATCCAAGAATATGACCCCTGTTCCAGTGTAATGATCTTTCATGTCTACTTTCCATTTGACTTGTTGATGTTGTCAGGAAACCATCAAAACGGCTACTTTGCAGCACATTGTCACGTGGCCCCACTGAAACAAAGAAGCGTGTGCTGCACACACACTCTAGGAAATTATGTAGTTCCTTTGTAGCTCATGCAGACATTGAGAGAAGATGTGGCAATGATTTGACAGTAACCAGTGAACAAGCTGCTCAGAAGTAAAAAGCATGCACCCTGGAAACTTTGAAGCGCAATAAAGGAATGAATTGTCTGGATGTTGTTTCCAAAGAAACTCATTGTTTTTGAATGGCAAATTTATAAACATATGCCAATAGGATTTACTAGCAAAAATTCATGTTAATCTTTTGCCACATTGTTGTTACCCTTCATACCTCCTTTACCAAGTACACATTACATTTCGAACAGGAAAAATCTAATAAGTGCACCGCCCCGCATGGGCGTCTGCATCAGCAGGCGTTTGGTGTGTTGCGACACCACGTATCCGAACACACGAGGGTTGAACCCTCCTGCGTGTAGCCGTGCGCGGCTTAGCCATATCCGGGGAAAAGGGGATCCTGGGGGTTGAGCCGATGCCAGGTGTTCGGACCTTTAAGGCCCCCCGGCGGAGGCAACACACCTCTTTGGCCTCTGCTCGAATCCCGACCACGGCGGCCGCATTTCGATGGGGGCGAAATGCGAAAACACCCGTGTACTTAGATTTAAGTGCACGTTAAAGAACCCCAGGTGGTCGAAATTTCCGGAGTCCTCCACTACGGCGTGCCTCATAATCAGAAAGTGGTTTTGGCATGTAAAGCCCCATAATTTTTTTCTTTGGCCTCTGCTTCATGTAGACGGCACCCCCGGGCTGACCCACCCGGGGAAAATCGGCAGTCGCCTCTTCCTGTCTCTACCTCCTCAAAGCTTCGTGTTTATCTCTCACTTTTTGATCTTTCCTGTCTTCTTTTCTCTTCCTTTTACTTCCTTTCTCCACGGCGGGAAGGGTTAACCTTGTGTGGCTATGCTACCTTGAGTACACCATATTTGGTTATAGTGACTGCGTACGGCTGGCGTCGTGCAGGCTTGAACACAAGCTCTGCTGCGACCCCTCGTTGGGCTCTGTGGTTGGCGGTCGGCACTGTTGCCGAACATACACATTTTCTTATGGCAGCTCAAGCCTCTGTTGTTTATGATCAGTGTCTGAAAAGATACCGCACCAAAGTACGATTCCAGTTCTGTTTTCAAAGCAATGCTCCATCATTTCCCAAGTTCTATGTACTGCACAGCGAAAACAACGTACCAGTCAGAAAGCTCTCTCCATTCCTAGTGGCCAAGTGTCTAAAAGAAAAAATCGGACCTACATACAAAGCCTCAAAAATGTCTAGCAGGGACCTCCTCCTAGAACTAAATGACAAAGATCAAGCGCAAAAGCTCACAGAACTTACCAGTATTGGTAGCGCAACAGTGACAATTTCACTGCACAGAACACTAAATACAAGCAGGGGTGTGATATCAGAGGAAGACTTTATTGGTTTGAGCAACGAAGAACTGCTGGAAGGCTTCTAGGAACAAGATGTTACCAAAGTCCAAAGAATTGTCATCCATAAGAACGACCAAGAAATCGCCCACAAAACATGTTATACTTACCTTCGGAATAAGTGTAATGCCTACCTCGCTGGATGCAGGTTATGTAAAGGTAAATGTTAGACCATATATCCCGAACCCAAGACGATGTTTCAAATGCCAAAGGTTCGGACATGCTTCGCATGCATGTCGAGGGCGAACAACTTGTGTTAAATGCAGCTCCAATGACCATCACACTGACAATTGCACCTCTTCCCCACTTTGTGTTAACTGCAAGGGAGATCATCCAGCTTATTCGCAGTCCTGCCCTTGCCGGAAAAAAGAAAAAGAAGTAATTGCTTTAACTGTCAAAGAAAAAATCTCGTTTGTTGAAGCCAGAAAGCGACTGTCGTACCTTTCGCGAAGAAGTTACGCCGATGTGACGAAGGTGGGGGCATTGTCACAGAGGCCTGAGGAGTCCTGCGAGCCCACGCACAGTGGTCCCGTAGTGACGCCGCCCGCCCCCGTGGTGGAAGCAGCCAGTCCCTACAGACACCAGTCCCGCAGGGCCCTAAGATCAAGCGAACCCCAAGGCCCGAGACACGTGTCTCGGCGCCACTCTCAGTCCTCCAGCGCCTCGGAGAGAGCAGTGGAGGTGGAAACAAAAACCCCGGTGTCATCGACACCGAAGGACAAGCGCTCTCTTGAGTGCGGTAAGAGGGACAAAATCCCAATAACCACCCAAAATAAGAAGGCGATAACCTAAGGGTTATCGCTCTGTTGTATCTGCCTTCTTCAGATCCATGTCACCTAACATCTTTCTTATCTACCATTCACTCGTTAATATGATTTTTTACCTTTCAATTTTATAATGGCTTTTATGATTCATTGAAATTGTAGAGGTCTCTTACATAACTTAGGTGACATAAAAGACCTGTTATTTAACTGCTCTCCCCCGGCATTATGCTTACAGGAAACAAACCTAGGTGAAAAACACAAAAATATTTTAAAAGGTTCAGGGTGTCTACCGACCGGGAAAACCGGGAATAGTCTGGAAATACTCAGGGAAAACTCAGGGAACTTGTGCTTCTAGCTATCAGGGAAAATTACCTGTAACTTTAGTGAAAGGGAACGAAAGTCGTGTTAATGCTGGCTCCAGTAACAGAGGAGTCGCAAAGAATCGTCATTGACGAGGTGTTATCGGCACGATATATTGCCAGAGTAGTTAACGACCGATTTTCCAGACGCCCGTTTTTTCAGACATGCCCGATAATTCGCACGACTTTGCGGCGCCACCACGTACTCCATATAGCCAATGTATATTGCCCTGACTGCAGGTCTGAAATGGCATTAATCAAAGCCACCACCGACTCCATGTTGATTATCACGCCGCCTCGAACCGGCACTCTCGCACGCTGATCCGCTGGCAGCCGTAGCCCTACCGCGGCAACGCTAAGCCTAGCTGCTTCTACGTTCGCTATTAAGCTTCTTGCCGTGCGGTGCTGTGTTTTTCATTGAAAGAATTTAGCTGTCAGTAATGGCACCAACTCCGCCTTTGTAATCCTCGCGATTGGCTTCGAAGCTCGCAGAGCACAGCGCAGTGCGTAATGCCAGTCACCGAAAGTTAGTTTCGCCTCAGTACAGTAACGCAAGGCGGTGAAGCATAACAAGGGTGGGAAGGGGCAATTGTCACGGGACACAGTATGTATTCCTTAATTATACACGCGTGCACCCCCGTCTCATGTCAAAGTGCGAGCACCGATATGCCTAATAAGTGTACTGACATGCTTTAAGAGTTTTTTCGGACTTGCTTGTGGCAATTTTAGCCCTTAAGGGCCGTTAAAGACATGCATTCATTTTTTTTTTCGGACAGCCAGATTTTTCGGATGTTTTTGCGGCCCCTAGCGAGTCGGAAAAATGGGACGTTGACTGTACAACTGACCAAGAGGGTGCTTCAAATGATTCATGGGGTGAAAGGGTGGCAGAAGGAGGATGAGAACCGAAAGGACCGACACACTAAGGAATTAACGGGAAAGTAAAAGTGCCGCCGCCTTTTTGAAGGAGCTTGAGCTCAAAAAACAGTGTTAGCTGATGCCGAGATGCAAGTGTCCCTCATCGAAACCAGAATAAACTGTTTAAAGCAGTGAAACCCAACACTGAGATTTTGTGTACGGGCTGAGAGTATGTCTGGACAGTTGAGGTTGACTTCCCAGCTGGCGAGAGAGAATCTTAATTGTGACAAAGTTCAGGCCTCATACCGATGAGCTTGCTATCAGTTGATAAAAATATCTCATATTCAAAATATTTACTCATGTATGCATATCCTTTTCATTCGTATTTGAAAATGTTCGACTCAATTTGGAATGGGTTTTACCATTTTTTTCGCTGTGAATTTTACTAACACCTTCCTTCTGTTTTGTTTTTAAATAAAATAGATATTACTTCTTACTATTCAAAGTGGATTGACATTTTTTTTTTTGTTTCAACATGCTTACTAGAGAGTGACAGCATCGGGCAACATGGTGTCAGCCTGTGTTGACATAAAACAAAGTTCTGGCTCATTCAGGGAATTTTGCAAAAATGCTCAGGGAAAACCTGGAAAAATCAGGGAATTTGGAAATGTGAACTTGGTAGACATCCTGAAGGTTTCACTGTTGTATGGCGAGACCGTACACAGACGAATCGGCTTTCAGGTGGTGTAGCCATTGTTCTGCAGGGTGGTATTGCAGCTAGAGAAGTTCCTATTAACAGTCAGATAGAAGCTGTTGATGTCACCGTTTTAGCTCATAAAACTGTCACCATTTGTTCAGTATATATTCCACCGCGTTCACCTTTTACCGTAAGAGATCTAGAGTTGATTTTATACCAGCTACCTGAACCATTTTTAATAGGTGGTGATTTGAATTCACATAACACGTTATGGGGCAGTAGAACTACTGACACCAGGGGTCAAACGCTTGAAGATTTTATCCTAACAAATGACATATGCCTTTTAAACACTGGTGCGGCAACTTACTACTTCCCAAGCACAGGAGCTATGAGTTGCCTAGATCTTGCACTGTGCTCTGCATCTCTCTTTGGTGATTTTCAATGGAGTGTTATTGACAACCCCTATGGTAGTGACCATATGCCTGCTATTATTAAAAGAACATCTCCTTTTCCTACCATACCTTTAAGACCACCCCGTTGGAAACTCCGTCTAGCAGACTGGCCTCTCTTTACTGAGGAGGCCACTCTGGATAACATAACAGACAAGCTAACCATAGACGAAATGAATGATAAGATTACCACCTGCATACTCGCTGCAGCAGAGCAGACAATCCCACAATCCTCTGGCTTCTTAAGAAAAAACCTGAAACCCTGGTGGACGAAGGAATGTATGCAAACAAAAAAACTACAAAACAAAGCGTGAGGTATTTTTCGGCGATACCAGAGTCCTTCCATGTTTTTCTGGTCACGAAACTCCGCCGTCACGCTATGGAAGAGGTTCATATACTGCCCAAAGGTGCCGCGACGCGGCGCCACTGTGCCCCAGAGGGCATCGTTCGCGTACCGAAACGCGTGCGCATTGCGAGGCGAGCTGAGTGATCGGGTGCGTTCTGTGCATGTGCTGCGCAATTTTTCGAGCTCTGGGCTGTTTAGTTGAAGTAGCGGGGTGGGACAACGATGTTGAACATGTGTTGCAAGTAACAGCTGAAGAAGTAGAATGGTGGTATCTCTAACAAGCCATTTAAAAAAAGAAATGCTGTATTTGTGATGCGGCTACTTGTGTTCGTTTGAGAGTTGTTTTGCCATGTGTTATGAGATGCTTATGTTTTAGACTTTCTTGTTGATAGAAACAATCGATTATGCATTCTGTATTTATTGCCATTCGTTTGCTCGTGTTTGTTTCCTGCCCCCAAATGCGTATCTCTCACGTTTGATGTTATTTCTTTATGCTTATTATATCAGTGTCATGCTTTTAACAAACATGTATTGTGAATGGTGGACCATTCGTGACCGGACGCCTCTGTGCTGTCTATATTTCTGTCCGCTTACTTTAATGATAAATGAATGATCGTGCTTGTATGTTGTTCTTGCACCAACACGTTCTGTTTTTTTTCTTAATCGAATTATAAAGTTTTTAACATATTGTAAATAGTTGCGCATTAAGAACCAAAATACGTAGTCTCGCCGTTTCTGCGTCGAAACCACGAGCAGCGTGAATAAGTGCTGGGCTTACTGACGCTTCTAAACAACTGTTTGCTAAGGCAATTGCCTAATTACAATACAGCTAGTTTCAACTGCGCAGGTCCTAACACTTTACGTTCGCCTCAATCCGTTGCTAAAAGCCGCACCGAATACATTTATTAGCGAAGTTTGTCTTGCATTAATCCTACCTAAATCTCATTCAGAAATGGCATCGCTTTGCAGAGAAATCTTAAGCGCACGGAGCAGCTCAATTTCCTTTTCTTTGTCATCAAGTATTCTACGGTAGCAACCCTTTGCAATAACAATTTCATTCTTTTGATCTCCTTATAAAATACTGCCCACAGTCGGAGTCCTTCTCTGCCACAGGTAAACAGAAAGTGACCAGCTGTGCTCGGCGAACAATCTCGCGCTATGCGCAACGGGGAGTTGGCGCTTACTTACCGGTAAGCGGCGGTGCAACAGCCCATATGTTTGCATATGATGAAAAGTGGGACCACTGGCGCTTTGTTGCGAATGCGCGGAGTTCAATCTCAGGCATATATTAAAAAGCGGAGACCACCAAAGTGCTGAGGCGAACGGCGATGATGTAGAAATGTGAACCGAGTCCAGCCGGCCGTGTACTGCGGACGCATGTCGACGGGGGCGAAAGGCAAAACACCAGTTTATTTAAATTCAGGTGCATTTTAAGGACATTTAGTAGCGAAGTTTGTCTTGCATTACTCCTACCTAAATCTCATTCAGAAATGGCATCGCTTTGCAGACCTTTAGGTGCATTTAAAGACATTTAGTAGCGAAGTTTGTCTTGCATTAATCCTACCTAAACCTCATTCAGACGTTTATTTACGTTTATTTAAATTCAGGTGCACTTTAAAGGATCCCAGGTGGTCAAAATTAATCCTGAGTCCCCCACTACGGCATGCCTCATAATCGTATCGTGGTTTTGGCTCTTAAAATCCCAGATTTTTTTTTTTTTTTTGATCTGAGATCGCCGCAAGCTCCATGTTATGAGCGGCTTTTTTTTCCTCCCGGGCGCTCATATCATGGCAGAAGACGCGCTCAGGCAGTAATTTAAGCATATTCAACGTTAAAGATAGTTACGTGAAACTAAAGCGACGGTTGAGGAAGTTGAGAAAGCTAGAATACCGAGGCTGCCCCACACACAACCACAGCGGTAGCGGCGTTCGCATGCCCTCTCATGCACAGTTGCGCCTCTAGCGGCGGGTGCTGGCTCTATATGAAACTGAAGCGGCAGTTTCGTGACCAGAAAAAAAATGGAAGGACTCTGGCGATACCTTAAACAAGAAAATCTA
Organism: Dermacentor albipictus; assembly: GCF_038994185.2. NCBI lineage: Eukaryota > Metazoa > Arthropoda > Arachnida > Ixodida > Ixodidae > Dermacentor > Dermacentor albipictus. Next base: position 4,827,624 of record NW_027225576.1, on the reverse strand, counting down.
CTCTCTTTCAAGAAATCAAAAGCGAAAGCCAGGTAAGCAGATAAGCCAAAAGACAGTCCTGGAAAAATAATGTCTCGTCTATAAATAGCTCAATGACATCCAAACGAATGTGGGATCAGGTTCGTATGTTTAGAGGCGACTACACTTCTTAAACTATCCCCATACTATCACCTCCAGGCATGCAAACAAATATAGAAGAACAAGCAGACATATTAGGGCAACATTTCCATGATATATCAAGCTCAGAGAACTACTCTGCTGCATTTCTAAAACATAAGCAGTTAGCAGAAAAACTAAAGCTTCCGACCACAGGAAGTTCAGAAAGACTGTACAATTCCGCTTTAACACTTCCAGAAATCAACAGAGTACTTACTACTGGAAAAAAAACAGCACCTGGTCCGGACAGAGTACATTACGCAATGCTCGCTCATCTATCTCCTAATGCAGTTGAAACCTTGCTTCGTTTTTTTAATATAATCTGGGAAACGGGAAAAATGCCGAAAGATTGGAAGAAAGCCATCATCATCCCATTCTTGAAAGCTGGAAAACATCTCACAACAGCAACCAGTTATAGACCCATAGCACTCACAAGTTGTCCTGCAAAGTCCTGTGAAGCCATCATCAACATAAGATTGACGTACGTCCTTGAAACAGAGAACCTGCTAGATAACCACCAGTGTGGGTACAAGAAAGGTTGCTCTACAACAGATCACCTAGTTAGGCTAGAACACGAGATACGTGCGGCCTTTCTACACAAACAATATTGTCTCACTGTTTTCTTTGATTTAGAAAAGACGTACAACACAACATGGAGGTTTGGTATTTTAAAGGACTTAGCCGATTTAGGGATCCGCGGTAGAATGCTTAAATGTCTAGCCGATTTCATGTCCGACCAAACATTCCAAGTGCGTTTAGGAACGGTGCTGTCCCGCCTATTTATTCAGGAAAACGGTGTGCCACAAGGATGCTGTAGGGGTTGAGGGACGGACTTTGGGATGAAAACCAAACTTGGGAGGGTTTATTTTACATTATATACAAGGAGGTGAGAGTCAAGTACCAATCGTACAGTCATTACGGGCCGGCAGCAACTCGGACGCTGCGGCCCGCAGCAAGAAGTTCGAGAGAGGTGAATCAAGGAATCAGGGAATGCCCCAGAATCTCTGGAAGGCTTCTTATAAACCCTTCGAGCACTGGAAGTCACGTCATGTTTGACCAATGGGAGAGTCCGCTCCGATGACGCCACTTTCAGCCAATGGTAGGCGCCCGTGCGATGGTGTCATACCCGGCGAAGAGAGTCGGCGCCTGGTCCTCCTCTCTTGATCACTTGACCCCCCTGCGGTCTTGCCTCGCAGAGTGGCAATCCACTTCATCTAAGGTGGAGAAGGAGAGGGGGCGCTCATGCTCCATTGTACAAGGGTCCACCTGCTCCCGGTGGCTCGGCTCCGCAGGGGTGGCAAATGCCTTCTTCAAAGGCGAAGGGGGACGATTGAGCTCCATTGTCCGAGGCCCCCTTCTAATCCCGGCGGCGCACGACCTGGGGGCCGCAAACTTGTTTGCACTTGTCTGGTGCTCCTCTGGAATGCGCTTTCCTGCTTCTGCATTCCTCAATTAGCTGTGCTGCGATTCGAAGTGGTTTGGGGAAATCGAAGTAGCCTCAGGAAACAGCTCCATATCTAACAGCTCGTCCACGCCCCGGTTGTTCTGAATGGCCGGTGAACTCAATTCGCTGGCCATGAGGAATGCTGAAAGAAGCTGCAGGGTACTGGGGTCGAGCCTCGTTTGACAACCTTCGGGATCCTGGGCCCTGGAGAACATACGTCAAACAAACAAAACAACACAGCGCTGCACCACGCGTAAGCGCAGGCTCTTCACTCCTGACTCGCCAGACTGTTACTGAGTCAAAATGAACCCTGATCTTTTATTTCCCCAATTTTGACAAAACAGTTGTAACCACCCTTCCAAACAGCCATCCATTTCTCCTCGAATGCCGACAAGACCAGAGTACTATTGTTGTTGCAAAACAAAAGGGTCGTTGACGATGCAAACAACAAATGAAAACAGCCGAACATAACTTAAGTGGCCTAACTACACGAACAGCATGTTTCCAATCTATCGCAGTGGCGCACTTATCGCACGTAATGGTGCCACTGAACAATCTGGTCAACCTCACAAGTACGTAATCACAAGCGCGCTAGCCTTGTGGTCACTATACAAAACGCGTACTTGCATTGTAGGCAAACGTTTCATTTACGCTTACTCACGTTTCTTCCCTGAAAGTCCTATAGGACACGTGACATAAACGAACAATTAAACTTGCAGGACTTACACACTCCACAGAACCCTTAAAATAATGCGTCTTCTACTAACTCTTTCCACGCACGCTCACTAAAGAAGTCAGAATACGGCTGCCCTCCACACACACTAGCAACCCAGTCATAAAGTCTGCTTCCTTCCGTCCACACAGGACACGCGCTAATGGAACTAAGAACGCTTCTCCGTGCAAATCATGCACTCACTGAAAATCTACGCGCTTAACCTTAGAAAATTCAACACTTAAAAAGAAAGAAGGTTAAATACATAACACACGCGCTTTACCATAGGCCTTTCGACGATAACCTTGACCTTCAGGTTACTCACACACACAAAAAAACGCTTATCTACTTATTAATGAGCATCTCGCGAGACTACATGTTTACACAAACGCGTCTTTCAAATCTCGAGCTTCTCGAACGAAAACACAAACAAAGCACATACCTTTACATATTGAAAGAAATCCTAGTCTCAAATCGCGAAAACTGTCCGATGCTCAAAAATAAAACAAAATAACACTTTTTACTTCTACGGAAGCTCTCTTGGCCTCCCTTTCCAAACGCTTATGACTGACTCATACTTTGAGCCGTACTCGGGGTGGGCGTGGTCTGAAAGTTACTCTGGCTATCCAGGGACAACAAAAGGGCTGACTCATTATCAGCTCCCCCAAGACGTTACGGTCTCCTGCCAATTTGCGTCCTCGCGCCCCGCTTTCAACACAAACTCGATTGACCGCGTCGCTACTCCCCACCTGGTCTCGTCCTGCCACCTTGCATTTCTTCGAACTGCACGCTGAGCTGTGAAAAGAACTACGGAACGACGAGGAGTTTAACTGCCTCGTGCCCTTTGTCCACGTCCGTGCAGAACCTGCTTTGCGGTCCCCCTTTGACCTGTGGCTCGAACGTTTAGGATGCGTCAACATCGTCAGTGACGACCGCACCTTCTTCCTCGCGCCCTGCCCTTTTGGCTTTCTCGCCATCTTTGGCGGCGCTACATTAATTACCGACTTTCGGTCTTTACCGCGCTTCTTTTTACGGCGCTTTCTCTTTGCACTCGCCTTCATGTCGCCTTCCTGTGCCTCGTGCTGGCCGGTACACATTTCGTCGGCCCGGATCGGTCTCTTACCCGCACAGTCTGAGTGATTTACATTTAAATCTACTCTCACTTTGCCTCGACTGGCGGACAGCCCAACCGACTCTGGCACAATGCAGCAGGCTTTATTCGAGTAAGACAACTCGCACTCTTGCGAACTGCCCTCTACTACATTGCCCAGCTCACGCTGTGCAACGGCACACAGCCCGTCGGTATCGATCGCTGTCTCACGCGCACAGTCCGAATGATTAACAACTGAATCATCCGTATCTAGGCCACCTAGACTGGCGGAGAGCTGCACCGATCCCTGAACAATGCAGTTGTTCTCTCGTGGACTACGGAGCTCGCCATCCCGAGAACTACTCTCAACTACATCGCTCAGTTCGCACTTCACTTCTGCACGCACATCTGGCTCTACATGGGTGCTCGCGTCTGTCGGGTCAGCAGTACCCTTTTCTTCGCTAGCAACCTCGCTAACATTACCAGCGATGCACACGCTCGGTAACTGTGCCAATTTGTTCGCAGCTGGCCTAGCTGTCTCTACAGTCATCTGTTGGCACAGCACCTCGTCGCTCTCACTGCGGCGTTTAACGGCCTCTGTTGCCACTAAGGCATCGTTAGCAGCTAGCCTTTTCCCTTCACTTATGAATCTGCAGCCAATCTCACAGGCACTACTCTTTTCGTCGGCTTCTGGCGAAAATCTGCTAGATGCTTCCTCATTCTTTCGCTCTGTACTACCTACAGAATTCTCAGACAGCCGTTGTCTCTGTGCCATTAACTGATCACAATACTGTATCTCTTTGATCAGTGCTGCCTTCTCTCTCTCATACTTTTGCTCACGCTCAAGCTTACGTTTCTGATACTCACGTTCGCGTTGATTCTCACGTTCGTGACGCTCATACTTAAGAGTAAGTTCTTGAAGCTCATGCTTCCGTTCATTCTCGCGTTCTTCATGCTTACTCTTACTCTTAAGTTCACGACGCTCTCGCACACGTACACGACGCACACGCTCCCGTGGCTCCTGTATCACCTCCCAAGCAAGCTCAATGCTTTTCTCATCATTGCCACTATCGTTAATCGCCTTTATGATAGCTGGCGTTTCCATCCGTTTGTCCGCCTCAATTCCCAAATCGTCGCACACCAACAACAAGTCTAACCTCGTCAACCTTCTAAGATCCATGGCAGCTGCCCCGACAGGTGGTTAAAATTGTTTTCCTTAATTAATTTGTGCAAAAACACAATGCCTCAAACTCCCGATTCCCAGAACTATCAAAATGAATACACAACATTTCAGTCTGGCGAATCAAAAGGAAAAAAACCACGCGCTCACTTACGGTTGCAGCACCCTGCCATCCGGTTCATTTGTCCGCTGTTCCCGGTTCCTCCGGACTCCCTGGGTCGAAGGCTCACTCTTCTTCGGCACTCCCAGTTTCTTCGGACCTCTTTCGATGAAGGCTCTCTCTTCTTCGCTCTTCCCGGTTCCTTAGGATCTCTCTTGACGAAGGTTTATCTGTAGCGCTGCCACCAGCTGATGCATTCGGAGGCGATCTCACCGCTGCCAACCAGATGTAGGGGTTGAGGGACGGACTTCGGGATGAAAACCAAACTTGGGAGGGTTTATTTTACATTATATACAAGGAGGTGAGAGTCAAGTACCAGTCGTACAGTCATTACGGGCTGGCAGCAACTCGGACGCTGCGGCCCGCGGCAAGAAGTACGAGAGAGGTGAATCAGGGAATCAGGGAATGCCCCAGAATCTCTGGAAGGCTTCTTATAAACCCTTCAAGCACTGGAAGTCACGTCATGTTTGACCAATGGGAGAGTCTGCTCCGATGACGCCACTTTCAGCCAATGGTAGGCGCCCGTGCGATGGTGTCATACCCGGCGAAGAGAGTCGGCGCCTGGTCCTTCTCTCTTGATCACTTGACCCCCCTGCGGTCTTGCCTCGCAGAGTGGCAATCCACTTCATCTAAGGTGGAGAAGGAGAGGGGGCGCTCATGCTCCATTGTACAAGGGTCCACCTGCTCCCGGTGGCTCGGCTCCGCAGTGGTGGCAAATGCCTTCTTCAAAGGCGAAGGGGGACGATTGAGCTCCATTGTCCGAGGCCCCCTTCTAATCCCGGCGGCGCACGACCTGGGGGCCGCAAACTTGTTTGCACTTGTCTGGTGCTCCTCTGGAATGCGCTTTCCTGCTTCTGCATTCCTCAATTAGCTGTGCTGCGATTCGAAGTGGTTTGGGGAACTCGAAGTAGCCTCAGGAAACAGCTCCATATCTAACAATGCATGTTAAGCACAACCTTGTTTGTGGGGAAAATGAACTCGGTCAATAAGGTAATTCCATCCTCTGTAATGCATTCATTATATGTGGACGATCTACATATTGCGTGTCGTGCATCGAACCTGCGAACGGCAAATTCAAATTACGTTAAAAAAACTAATGCAGTGGGCGTCTGAAAACGGTTTTCGCTTTTCAACTGAAAAGACTATTAGTGTTGTCTTTTCACAAAAAAAGAGGCCTACAACCAGATCCCATGCTTAAGCTACAAGAATCCGCATTACCGGAAAAATAAGAAAGCAAGTTTCTGGGTGTTCTATTTGATAAAAAGTTAAACTTCCTGGCACACATAAAAAGCCTTAAATTTAAAGCTAACAATGCTCTAAACATCCTCTAAGTCCTGTCCCGGAAGCGCTGGGGCTCTGACCGTAAATGCCTGCTACGCATCTACCGCACTTTGGTGTGTAGCATATTAGACTACGGTAGCATCATATATGGCTCAGCCAGACTATCCTACGTCCGACGAGTTGACCCAGTTCATAACATTGGACTACGACTGGCAAGTGGTGCTTACAGAACATCGCCTGTCCAGAGCTTATATGTTGGCTGTAATGAACCTCCTTTATGGCAGTGCAGAGTACTACTAACTTTTTCTTACGTACTCAGAATTCAGTCCTCACCACAACACATATGCTTCAACATTGTCACACAGTGTAATGCACGCTTACGCTATACAAACAAACCGAACATGATTAAGCCGCTTGTCCTGCGACATGAGGACTATGTTCGGGATTATGACATTCCTCGCGAAATCCTCCAGGTTGCCAGAAAGCCACAGCGTTTGGCCCCGTGGTACGATTTTGAACTGTTATGTGACTGGACATCGACACATTTAAAGAAGAAAGACACCCCTCACGAACACATTATACAAGAATTTCACGCTCTTCAGGAGAAATACCAAAATTATGTGGAATTCTACACCGATGGCTCTAAAACAAAAAACAAAAAAATCACGGGGGTATGGGGGCCGTAACACAACATTGGGAAATAAGTATTCAATTACCACAACATGCCTCTGTCTACACAGCCAAAGTCTACGCAATATGGACTGTAGTTAAAAATAGCGTCGCTGAAAAACACGAAAACACAGTAATATACACTGATTCATTAAGCATACTGAAGGCTCTGCACGCGAAATCCGAATGTGAACCCCCCTAATGGGGGATATTTTTAACATGCTAACGTTAAACTGATACGGCCGGTCGATTAGGTTTTGCTGGGTACTAAGCCATGTTGGTATACCGGATAATGAAGCAGCGGATAGGTGGGCATCAACGGCAGCGTGCAAATACATAACAAACACGGCGCTTCCATATCGGGATAGTATCACAGCGATTATGAAAGCCTTGACGTCAAAATGGCAACAGGAATGGGACCATTGCTTAAGCAACAAGCTGCATCTTACTAAACCTGTAATTGGTGAGTGGAAGTCGTGCACTCAACAGCAACGGTTTTATGAGGTGATCCTGTGTCGACTTCGGATTGGACACACACATTTAACACACGACTTTCTCCTCCGAAAAGAAAACCCGCCGACTTGCGAAAAATGCAATCAACCTCTTACAGTAATACATATCCTTATAACATGTCCACACTTTGAAACACGGCGACGGAAGCTTTTACACAACCTATATAATTTAAATATACCTTTACACCCTGCCCTATTACTGGCAGATGACTTGCTAGTTCCATTTACTAACCTGTTCCACTATTTAGAGACAACTGGTTATTTACTGAACTATAATGCAATGCAGGTTTGCCTGCTCTAACCTTGCGTTACCTTTTGTCTTGTGACTGGCGCAGCATGGCCTTAGTTGCCTTTGTGCCACTAAACCCCAACTAACCAACCAACCTAATAAGTGCACCTGTTGCGTGTAGTTGGTCAAACGAGAGTAGGACGGGCAGTCACTTACTTGTAGCCAGTTTCCTAAGCATGGTGTAGACACCGAGCTATGCTATTGTACATTAACACGTTCACTGCAGCAGCAATTTTTGAAGTCTCAATTCCTGTGCAGGATGACCCACCATTGTATGATTGCCATATTCCTCTGGTGTGTCATGATCCACCTGGTGGTCACCAAGGAATTGTGCTCTTTTGAAACTTTCTCAAGCTTTGGAGGGATGGTGCCACGACTCGCCAAATCAGAAGCAACAAGAAGTTTTACTCTCCTTTGATTATAGCAAGGACTTCATTTGCACACTGCAGAAATACCCTGCACAGCTGCACAGGAGGAATAACTGCTGTGACCCACCAGTGACTCAGGTCACAGTGAACATGTTAATCAAGCTGGTGTTAGAAATGCAGGTTAAGCTGAAAGTGCAGCAATAGCATTTTAGTTGCTTTCAACTTTTGTGTTCACATTCGAATTTATGTTCACGGTACCACACCCCCTTGTACCTCTTGTACGACGTACCCTCTCCTGAGCACCACTGCCCTGGCCAGTGAAGGCAAAAGTAGAGACGGGGATTTCAAGGAAATTGAAAGCAAGAGAATCTGGCTGGCGACATATATACAAGTTTCTTTTGAGGTGTGCTTGCTGCTTGCTGTCTTTAGTTTGTGACTTACTTCAGTGACAAAGGCTTTCTCCTTTTTGTAGATTCGTGTAAGTAAATGCATTACTTTGTCAATGTGTCCTGTGCAGGCGACCACAATGATGGATGAGAAGGACCGCCACATCTCTGACCTGGAGGACAAGGTTCACATCTTAGAGAAGCGGCTCGAAGGCACCTCACTGACGGGCGATGAGCACATCCAGTCACTTGTGGAGGAGGTGGGGCATATATACCCTTTTAGCTGGCGTACATAATCTCACTTCCTGCTCATGAAAACAGTGAACTGCCATTGTCAACACTCTGTCATTGTTGTCTGTAGATTTGCTTAGTGAATGGAGCCGCGCAGCAGAAAAGTCGTCTCTATTGTCACGTGGTAGTGACGGTGAAGAAGGCAGAAAAATGGTGAATGATGAAACTAGTGTTTTATTAGGCAAACCTGGGGTGCCCTCAAAAGCAAGTTACACTCAGAGAACAACAATAGCGGCGAACACAGTCTGTGATTGTCGAAAATCTGATCTGCTGGTCCAGCACGTCGACATTTATACATGGGTCAAGGAAGGTTCCAGAGTAATCGCTGGTGCCCGCGTGTCTTCCATAAAGGACTGCACAATTCGTGTCGCACATATATGCAATCGATAACACAAGGTGCAGTGACAACAGACAGCAACTAGAACCTTTGATAGCATTCGAGAAACTTCCTATACATGCGGGTGCGTCCCGCACTGAGTGATAAAATTTGTTAGATGGTGAAAAGCCGTCACTCGAAAAAGATAAACAAGTAGACGTGTCAATGCCTCCTTCTCAGAAAGCATCGTCCTGATACTACAAACAACAGGAGAACGAAAAACAAGGACACTTATCAAATAAAAGTAACAAAATAACAAAGAAGCAAAGTCTAAAGTGACATATTCCAAAAAAAAAGTAAGTCCTAAGTTCAGCTATGCAAAGTCCCAAAGTTCATTAGCGCTGGTAGAACGGCTTAACCTACACAACATCGACTATTTCATGTTGTGAGTGGCGCCGCTGTGATAGCGAAATGCCGTCTGGCACGACCTCATAGTCGAATTCACCAATGCAGTGAATGATCTTATACGTTGTGAAATGGCGTCGCAATAGTTTCTCACTAATTGTCCTCATCGGCATATTGGGGTCCAAACCCAAACATGGTCGCTGGGCTGGTACTCGCGTAGGGTCGTCGAAGATTGTAATGTCGGCTGTCAGTGCTCTGCTGGTTCTTGATTCGTAGGTGGGAGAGCTGTCGGGCTTTTTCGGCGTGCTAGGGATACATAGCGACATTGACATTTTCTTCATCGGTGATGTGCAGCAGCGTGGCGTCGAGAGGCGGCGGCAGCTTCCTTCCATAAACCAGCTTGAATGGTGATCTGTGTTTCCGGCACTGCCGTCTTATAAGCGAAGGTTACGTATGGCAGGACGGCATCCCACGTCTTATGTTCGACGTTGACGTACAATGCTAGCTTGTTGGCGAAAGTCTTGTTCAGTTGTTCCGTACGACCATTCGTCTGCGGGTGGTAGGCAGTTGTCCTCCTATGGCTTGTCTGGCTGTATTGCAGAATGACTTGGGTGAGCTCTGCTGTAAGCGTCGTTCCTCTGTTGGTGATGAGGACTTCTGGGGTACCATGTCGCAGCAGGATGTTCTCGACGAAGAATTTTGTCACTTCTGCTGCGCTACCTTTCGGCAGAGCTTTCGTTTAAGCAAAAGCGAGTGAGGTAGTCCGTCCGTATGATGATCCACTTGTTTCCATATGTTGACATCAGAAAGGGTCCCAACAAATCCATCCCGATCTGCTGAAACGGTCGGCAAGGTGACTCGATCGGCTGTAGTAATCCCGCTGGCCTCGTTGGCAGTGTCTTGCATCGTTGACAGTCATGACAAGTCTTGACGTAATGGGCGACGTCGGCGCTCAGGCGCGGCCAGTAATATTTCTCTTGTATTCTTGCAAGTGTACAGGAAAACCTGAGGTGCCCGGCTGTCTAATTGTCGTGCAGGGTGTGCAGGACTTCTGGCTGGAGTGCTGCAGGCACGAGGTAGTTTGCACAGGCTGGGGAAAAGTTCTTCACCAGGATGTCATTTCACAAATAAGAACGAAGACAATCTGTGCCTAAATTTCTTCGGGACAAAGTTGATCTTGCCTTCCAAGTACTCGGCAAGGCTCTTTAGCTCAGGGTCCTATCACTGCTGCTTGGCGAAGTTGTCTGTCCTTATTGTTGCTAAAGAGGCATTGTTGTCCGGGTCATCTTTGGCCGGTGGGTCCACGGGAGCGCGAGACAGGCAATTGGCATCAGAGTGTTTTCGTCCAGACTTGTAAATTACAGTGATGTCATGTTCTTGCAGTTTGAGGCTCCACCGTGCCAGGCGGACTGAAGGGTCCTTTAAGGTCGGTAGCCAACACAAGGTGCGATGGTCGCTTATGAATTTGAACGGTCTGCTATATAGGTAAGGGTGAAATTTTGCTGTAGCCCATATGATGGCAAGGCATTCCTTTTCAGAAGCGTGGACTGTTGGGCCAGTTGGTGCATCGTGTAGTGTCATTGAGTGGAAATACGGGCTGCTAAAAACTCGGAATTGCTCATGCAGGGCTTAGCGAAAGGCTTTCCTGGAGCAAACTATGGCGTCTCTATTGACGTTGAGGAACTTTTCTACTCTGTGCCGCGCAACAAGTTGTTTTTAGCAGTCCGTGATGTGATTCACTTTCATGGGGTAGTGCCCTTTCAAAACGCCTCGTTAGTCAATGTGGGCAATTTTTTAGAGTTGTTGAAGTGTTATTTGTGCTCCACGATTGTATGCTATGACAACAATACCTATGTGCAAAAGAGAGGCATATGCATCGGCTCTTGTGTTCCGTCTGTGCTTTGCAAGATTTTTTTTGCCAAATTGGGTCGCCAGGTACAACCAGAACTGGTAGAAAGGTATGCTTTAAAAGTGTGCAGATATGTTGATGACTTTCTTGTTTCTTTAAGTGTTCCGAGTGACCAAACGCCCCTATCAGTAGCTAATAGTGCGTTAGATCTTTTTAATGATAGTTAATGTTCTTTGTCTTTTACCCTTGAACTTTCCGCCAATGGCGTGTCGCAGTTTTTAGACCTCGCTTTGTATTCTAAATGGGACGGCCATGTTTGTTGGGAATATTTACCACGCTCCAAGAAAAGCCTTCTACCTTATAACTCCTCACACACTAAGCTTGTCAAACGAGGGATTTCTTTGTCGTGCCTGAATTCAACTTTGAGAAAGTCCTGTATGCACAAAGTCGAGCACAGCTTCAGTTTGCAGGTGTCACGTCTTGAAAGCTAGGGTTTTCCCTCCAATCTTTTGGTGGCCTGGGGGGGGGGGGGGGTTTCACATTTAAAGAAGCTCAAAATGGCAACCGCTGCTACCACACAGGAAAAGCAGAAACCAAAAAAGGTTGTGGTGATGCCGTACATACATGCAGTTTCGCACAACCTGATGAAAGTAGGACGCAAGCATGAAGTGGATGTAGTTTTCACAGCCCCCTGTAAGCTTGTGAGTTCATGCTTTCTAATACGTAATTGAAGCTGAAAAAAAAGTGCAAAAAATGCATGTGAGAAGAGACATGTAAGCCCCTTTGTGACTTGCGTCACCGAGGTTGTTTACCAGATTCCGCTCCGCTGCGGTAAAGTTTACATTGGCCAAACGGGACAACTCAGGGAGCACTCAGCGTTTTGAAAGGCTATTGTGGGTGGTATGCACTTACCTGCACACATTGAAGATTGCGGTTGCACTCCGCTATTTAGAAATGCAACCATTTTAAACAAGCCACATGACAGACTGGTGAGAGAAATTATTGAGGGTGGCCAGATATACGCACAATCTGCCACGTGTGTGTGTCCCGTCAGTTGCCCTGACAGATAAAGAAATTAGCTATCTCCTTGGGCGGTAACATTTTTTTACATTTTTTGCGTGTGATTATGCATTAGCTTTGCATCAGCCTTTTGACTGTGCATGTGTGACCCTCCGCTCCCTGGAAAACCTTTCGTTAAACTTCAGTTGTGGGTGAGCATCTGTGCTGTCCACCCTGTTTCTTCCCGTCCATATTTCCGCTCAACAACACTACATTCCTTTTCGGTTGTAGAATAATTGGCTTTCGCTTTTGACAGCGACCGGCTAGCGCAAGCTATCACCCGTTCAAGTCCACCTTTCCTCTGGACTACGACGGCGCCGAGGCTTGGGCTACTGGCGTCAGTGTTGACTTCCATATCAGCGTCTTCGTCAAAGTGCGCAAGTACCAGCGGCAACTGCATGAGTCATTTGTGTTTTTTAAATGCGTCGGCCTGCGGCGTTTACTCCAACTTGAACTTGACATCACATTTAGTTAGATGTGTCAGCGGCTCAGTGATGCATGAAAAGTCCTTGACAAAGCGCCTGTAGTAGGCACACATGCCAAGGAATATACGCACTGCCTTCTTGTCAGTGGGCTGCTGGAACTTTGCGATGGCAGCTGTCTTCTGCAGGTCGAGGTAGACTCCGAATTTGCTGATAATGTGGCCCAGGAGGAGAAGCTCATCGTAACTGAAGCGGCACTTTTCCTGTTTCAAAGTGAGTCCGGAAGACTTGATTGTCTTTAGTACTGTTTCAAGGCATCTCGAGTGCTCGTGGAAACTTGCAGAAAAAACGATGATGTCATCCAAGTACACAAGGCAGGTCTGCCACTTCAGCCCTGCTAACACCTTGTCCATCACATGCTGGAACATTGCAGACGCTGAGCACAGTCCGAATGGCATGACCTTGAACTCACAGAGGCCGTCTGGTGTGATGAAGGCAGTCTTTTCGCGGTCCTGCTCGTCGACTTCTAATTGCCAGTAGCCAGTCTTGAGATCCATCAATGAGAAGTATTTAGTGTTGCAGAGCCGATCCAGTGCCTTTTCTATCCGTAGAAAGGGATGTATGTCTTCGTAATCTTGTTCAATCGACGATAATCGACGCAGAAATGTAGGGTTCTGTCCTGTTTCTTCACCAGGACAACAGGGGATGCCCACGGTCTTTTCGATGGCTGAATGATGTCGTCACGCAGCACTTCATCGACTTGTTGCTTTATAGCTTCACATTCTCACGTCAAAACTCAGTATGGGCTTTGTTGAAGTAGTCAAGCACACTCTTCGGTAATTATGCAATGCTTTGCAACTGGTGTGTGCCGAATCCTCGACATTGAAAAGCAGTTTTTGTGTCATCGGAGAAGACCTTTGAGCTGTTCCTGCTTACTGATGGCAGTGAGTACCCAAGAGCAAGCTGTTATTTACCACTGGACATTCCAACAGACAGTACATACACACCTTGGAGCATCCCACTTCTCACGCTCTAAGCAGAAGTGACAAATTCTCTGCTCGGAAACTTGCAATGCTTTTATCTTTGACCAAGCACTTTTGTGAGATGCTTGTATCGTAATTGGGAGTCGTAAAATGCCCTTCGAGTGTGTATCTACTGGTGTATAAGTCTAAGTGGAGTATAAAACTGAAACTTCTTTGGATGTGTCTCTCACAATGTGTCAGCAGTGTCAGAAGTATCAGTCGTAGCATAGTAAGTCATTGATCTTTTGTAGTAGTGATGGAAAGAAGGAAGTGAAGGAAAAATTCCTGGTGACTTCACTGTAACTGTCTAATGTTACAGCTGGAAGCTGAACAGTGGCTTGCAGAGGGTGGTGGCAGAATAGGAGTAAAGGACACGGAGAGAGGATAGGTGATGAATAGTAAGGAGGGTATACAAGATGTCCCAACTATCATGCACCCAGATTTAAGAATGTGCAAATGCCACATAGCTGGACAGAGCCAAGGTAATGTTGTTTGCCGTCGCTTGGAGATACTCAGAGTACTTTTTGCATTCTGCCTAATTACATAAGCAGTCTTTATTAATTAATCAACTTCTCAAATGGTGTAATTAGGTGAAAACTGTCAATGAGAAAATTGTAGAATGTTCAAGGCAAAGTGCCTCGAATGGCCAGTCGTGCAGCAATATTGTGTGTATTCACGGGATTCTTTCATGCTCGTAAAAACACTTTTGTGTAGCGCATGTTGAGCAACAGAAAGCTGTATCGGGAGTTTTTCATGTTGCTGTACAATTTGCTCATTGACACTTTTAATCTAATTATAATATTTTAGAAGTTAATTAATTGAGGCTAATTATGTAATTTGGTGGAATGCAAAAAATAATGAGTATTTCCAAATGGCAGCAAACAACATTATCTTGGTTCTATCCAGCTACGTGACATTTGCCTATATTTAAATCTTGGTGCGTGATAGTTGGGACACCCTGTATACACTTAAGTACAATTTGCAACTAAGTAAATAGTTCACCTCAGTTCACCTGTCACACGCATCACATTACATGCAGCATGACCCCACACGGTGTCATTGTGTACTTTGTTTGTAGAGCAGTCGGGGTGGGAGACTAGACTGCTCCAGAAAGTCGGAGTGACTTCCCGTGCCCTTGAAGGACTGCATAATCCCTAGAGTGTCTCAGAATTGTCGGCTAACAACCCATACCCATGATGGCGGCTGAAGAATTCTTCCTGCTATGCCGCCAACATGCTGCACCGCAGGATCAAGTGTGTCCCTACTGCACCATGGTTATTGCATGTGTTTGAGTTGGTGAGACGAGGATGTTGCATGCGTTGTTGTGTTCACTCGCACTGCACCATGGTTATTGCATGTGTCTCAGTTGGCGAGACCAGGGCGTTGCATGTGTCGTGTTCACTCACACCTAATGCGTAACCATTGCAAATGAGCATGTTACTTCTTCGTAGTGCTACTCACACTGATTTTGGTATGCTGTTTCCTGCATGCAATGCGGTGGTCGGGGTACTGTTACTGAAGGCATCGTTGGACAGTGGCCAGCAGCTGGCGGGCGCTTGCTGCCAATTCGTCAGCACTTTCGTTGCTGACCATGTTAAAATGGCTTGGGACCCTCTTCAGTTAGACCCTGGCTCACCTCTGCACGAGGGTGGCGACCTTGCCGCATCTGTCGCACACGAGAGGGGAGGCACGACTGTTCCCTTGGCTGAGGCTAAGTGCTACACGCGAGTCGAGCAGCTGCGCTCGTTTCTTCGGCGTTGGCGACACCGTCACAACAAACACAAGCATAGTACCACAATACTGAAGTGTGCCAGTCGTCGACGGCTGCCGGTGCGTCACTCATTGCTGTTCGCTGCATTGTAGAGCTGGAATAACAGCTGCCATGCTAAAGGGCTTGCCATCGTACATCATGGAGCCTTCGGTGTATACTTGCAGATGGTTGTTTGTTCTTTGTACATGATGGCCTGTATGAACTGTTCCAGCATGCATTGAGCCATTTGGAGTTTTGCACCGATGCCTGAGATACCCACGTGTGCTTGGACATGTTATTGTATTTACTTGTGTAAGGCACTCACTTTTCTTGCAGATACAGTTTAACCTTGCAATAATGAAATCAGCGGGGAACGAAGAATTTCGTTGTAGCGAAAAGAGACAGCACAGATAGGTAATGCATTGCAGAACAAAAACTTACTGTCAAAATTTCGTTAGCCTACTTTGGCAAGCTTTGCTCGAGGATATAGAACTGCATTGCCAACAGTACAAAGTGCGCCGCATGCGTCTACCAGCAGTGGCAGTACTGCCATGGCGCAGTATTCTCGGTCAACTGAATTCGGAGATGTGATCACTTTTGCGAGACTTTGCGTAACTCGGCACCGGACGCAGAGCAACGGCGCATGCAGCAGCATGTCTTCAACACACGCTGTTGCCCGTAGGTGCAGACGCGTCCAGTGCCGAGCGCAAAATTGATCGTATCTCGTGTACCTGAAGGCAAACGATCGAAATAATGGCTCTGTCGCGCAAATCTACGACCGGCGCCGAATCCGCACGTGGTGCCTGTCAGGTGGCACCAACACCAGCGTTCTTCAAGCAAGGGACACGTTTTCCCGGACAGTCGCTCAATCATGGTCGATGCGTGACACTTCATATGTTGCGACCACCATCTCAAGCGCCATAAACAATTCCATGTCGGTGGGACGTGGATTTCCTTGTTTTTGCTGCATTTTTCTCGCAGAGGCACACATTACGCAGTGCACTGCTGTGATCGGCTATTGTTGTTCGAAACGTGCGTTCAGTTTGTGTTCAGTTTCACCTCACGTGATTGGTGTAGGCCTTGCCGAATCGTCAGCCGTAGGGAACGCAAACTGAATGCGCGTTTTGAACAACGATCTACGATCTCGCTTAGTAGGCGTGCAAAAACCGCCGTCAAATGTCGGTAGCAACATGCGTGCCACTTCAAACGGGCGATCAACAAGATGGCGGCCATGACGTGTTTCGAGCGCACTGATTGCTTCCGGCACTTGGTTGTTTTTGTGAACAAAAATGTCAGCGCTCACACAAGTGTAATGCGGAGGTATTCTAAGCAATTTTAGTGCAACCTGCCGTGGTTGCTTAGTGGCTATAGTGTTGGGCTGCTAAGCACGAGGTCGCGGGATCAAATCCCGACCACGGCGGCCGCATTTCGATGGGGGCGAAATGCAAAAACACCCGTGTACTTAGATTTAGGTGCACGTTAAAAAACCCTAGGTGGTCAAAATTTCCGGAGTTCCCCACTACTGCGTGCCTCATAATCAAAAAGTGGTTTGGCACGTAAAACCCCATAATTTAAAAAAAGATTACTACAAAACAATCGCATTTGAGCACATTTTGGAGCCTGCTAGCCTTACACGAGTAGGTAATATGCAGAGTTATGTTCCGGCAAATTTCGTTGATGCGGGATTGCAGTACAGCGACATTTCATTGCCGGGAGGTGCGAAATGCATTGAATCCTATGGGCGTTTGCCGGGATACTAAAATGTTTCATTGTCGCGAGAATTTCATTATTGCGGGTTCTGGTTATCACTGGTTTCAACTGTATTTTACTGGCATGGGTCTCACATGAGGCAGGCTTACGGCTACTGAATGAATCCTCAAACTGCTATGCAAAGTAATGCAACTGCTTGCGGCTGACTATGAGCACATTTACAGTTGCTAACCAATTTTGGTCACAGACAGTGCTGTAAAAATGTCCAAACAAGCAGTCAGGTCTAAAAAAAAAAAGGATTATGATGGCAAAATCGATTTAGTTTTTCATCATAGTGCCAGCACAGACAACAATTTGTTTACACTTTTTGTCAGTGCTGTGCTCCAGGTGCTCCGTTGAAATAAACTTTACTTGAAATTTTGTGATGGCCGAAGTCGTGGATGCATTTTGCATTCGTCCATTGTGCAGCCTCAAGTGCGTCTTGGTTTGTCATGAAGTGCAGATACCACTCTGCGAACCTGTCAGTTTAGGCCTAGCTGCACAAAATCCATTTGGAGCTCTACTGGCTTTGTGCCTACACGTGAGCTTTCGCTGTGGTGTTCAGCAAGCACACAAACAAACTTGGTAGGCATTTGCAGTTGTTGCTGGCCAATCACCCGTAGACCCAAACTCCGTTTCACATATTCGCTCATCGGTCTAGTCTGTACACGTGATCTGATGCCTGATCGCCGGTGCAGTTTGCTGCTGCAGAGATTTTACAGGCAAACTTCTCGCTACTGCCTGCCGCCCACCACACCTGTCGACTACGCCTAACCAGCGCCGCTTTGTCAGATCCAGCAACCAAAGCTGCGATTTGGAGCCCAGGGAGCTGTTGATAATAATGCCATTGTAGGCATGACAACTACCATGTTTATTCGAATATGGGCTGACCTTTTTTTTTCCTGAAAATGTCCCCCACGATATGCTATCGACTGACATTCGTGCACAAAGAATCCCGACCTAACAAAGCTAGGAAAAGTATTGAGCTAACAGAGTTTCTTCATCACACCTGCCTTAAAGCTAGTCTGGAGATTATTCAGACCGGCTTTAAGAAATGATGCATATCCAATGAACTCGACGACCCACGGATGATGTATTTTGGGGTGCGGAGGACGAATCCTCTGGCAGTTCTAATGAGGATGCAGTTTGTGGCAACGACTAGCGAGATTTAGCAGCCGATTCAAAATGTTCTGTTTTTGTAAAAAGATATGGCTTGACCTGTATTCGATTTTTTTTTTTTTTGACAAGTTTAACATATAGAGGTCGACCTATTTTCGGGTAAATACAGTAGTTTCATCCAATAGTGGCTAAGAGAAATTTACTAATACGTGGGTATGCGGGTGACTCTTAATGCATGAAACCTTTTTTTTTCTAAATTTTTGCACCCTGCCCCAAAATGCGTGAGCAGGCCTAACACGAGAAAATGCAGTATTTGCAATGCTCGTAGGTGCTGTAAGGAGGGCATGTCATTGGTCAGTTTTAAATACTGCTGTAGTGCACTGCCCATGCTTCAGTAATGGTATTTGTGTGTGTTTTGGTGAGACGGGGGCCACTGTCCAGAGCTCTGTTCAGTCTGTCAATCTGTGACAGTGCATGCTGCATGGCCAGGAGCTCCCAGGCAGGTCCCGAGAGCCTTCCTGTGCTGCAGCACAAGGTGCTCCTGTTGTGGTTTGCAGACTGTAACAAGCTGCAGTGTGTACAGTGTCACTTCAACCACAGTGGCATTGCACAGGTACGGTGTCTAAGTCTTGCAAGCAGCCTTGCCTACACACCTGCAAACGGCTGGCATGGAATACACTGAATTTTGTCACTTTTTGGCTGCGGCATGGAAATTGCAACTGCTGTTGATGTCTAATTACATATACTAAACTGAGTGCCTCCACGGGAGGTCTGCAACAGGCAGTATTATAGTGGTGTTTGTGGTGCACTTCCAAGTGCCATGGACCATGGCAATGGACATTTTGGTGAATAAACTCAATAGAGTGCACGCAGTCCTGCGTCAACAATTTCAGGAGCTGCCTGCAGGCAAGTAATACTGTGCTGCTGCATTCATGCCAGTAAAAGATGTCGAACCTCTTTAAACCGCAGAGTGCTATATTAAACGAGAAGGGGGGTTAACCGAGGGGCCCGATTTTTATCAGTCATATCATATGAAGCCAACAAACACTGACACCAAGGACAATATAAGGGAAATTACTTTTGCTTAATAAATGAAATAAATGAAACGATACATTAATAGAAATGAAAGTAATGAAAATACAACTTGCCGCAGGTGGGGAATGATCCCACTACCTTCACATTTCTGAGCGCTATATTGGAAGATGTGAACTGTAGGGCTTGACACAAAATGGTTAAAGCATATGAGGCGACAGCAGGTGCTCAGTAGTTATTCAAATAACTGCTAATTCAATTGGCACACCCTACTAGCAGGTTGTTACGACAAGTTCTGTTGTGTGCGAGAATGGGGATAGACGATGGGTATATGCTTGTAAAGACGGTCACTTCAGCAGAGACACTTGCACTTCTGAAGTCAGCCATGTTAGTTGCGCTCCATGGCCGAAAACTTGTTTCAGAGGCTCTGCAGAATCAACATTTCTGGTGACTCTCGCAATTCAGCCATTAGGTCAACTTTTTGCTAGAACTAGATAAAGTACGTAAACACTGAGAGCGGGAAAGACAGTGTCCTCGAGGAAAGATATCAACAAGTTCAGCTGCATGACTTATTGTAACCGTCACACTGGGGTCGCTGATGGATGCAGTTAAACGCTAAACCCCATGAGCACGATTTTGTGCGCAACAAGCCACGGCTTCGAGCGACAGATCGAGTCGTCGCTTGAACAGATCGCTCGGTTCTGCAAATCTAGAATTCGTCGCTCATCGCTCGGAAGTGCTACGAGTGACTAGCCAATAGCGCGAAACCAGAACTGGATGTACATCTCTCAAGTACTACCGATTGTGGCACGGAATGAGCAAACAATTGAATTTTCATAGTGCAAGGATAAGAACCTACTGGAACACCTTTAGAAATATTTTATGGTGCTTTTTATAGTAAAACATGTCAACTTAAGTTAATAAAGCACGCATCACACTAGTTTCGGCGCCTATATTGCTGCCCTCATACCAGCAACACTGGGGAGACGTCACTCGAAGTCATCACTCGCATGGGGTACGACTTGTAGGTTACGAGCGAACGCGACAGCCATCTCCATCGTGTCGCTTGTCCCTGTCGCGCGCAAGATCACTTGCATGGGGTTTATACTTAACTTTTCAGTGAGCGGTAACCGTGGTCATGAATGACAAGCAAAATCTGATTTTGTTATGTGCCGTGGTTCAGTGCACATTTGGTACTTAGCCAAGCAGGGTACAACACTCTTCAAGGGTTAGAAATAATTTGTGGAACACATTGGGCATACTTTTGACTACTTTGTACTGCCTTAGCCAGCGCAAGGCTACGTGCACATGCTGATGCACAAGAAAGATAGACATATAGTTTAGTACAAACCGTCCTTGTTTGTCATTCAGAAGCATCAATGTCCTCACCTGCTCTTAAACAAGCAGCAAACTGAGCAAAATGTTAAATGCCTGCTTCTTTCTTTGCCACAGACTAGAAGTTTGAAGTTGTAATTTATGTAATACAATGTAAATTTGTGCTGTCTTAGACCCCATAGATTGCATATGCCACAGTTCGCTTACCACCACTAGCCTTGTAGTAAAGAAACTGAAGCAAAACAAAAATTAGCTAACCCTGCTGCTGTCAAAGTAATTATTATTGAAGCTTCGCAGACCTTACGCTTACACACAGATTCTCGCTAATTACCTCTGTACTTAATGTGTTCATGAACATTCCCCCGTATCTGTGTAGTTCGTTCATAAATTTCTGTCACCTTTTGATGAAACTTGCACAAGCACCTCGTGGACAAGTCAGAAGTTAGTACCATGTAGCATGTCGCCACGGGGCAGGATCAAATGGGCTGCGCCAAACTGCTTTGCGAACCATCATAAATTCTTATGTCTCCGAACTGGAACTGAACCATAACGAAGTCTGAATATGTTTAACTCGAACCAAAGTGGCATTTTTTCCGGTTCAATGCCTTGGTCCATTTTACTGTGATCTGCGCTTTTGATGGCCACATATCATTTTGTTCATCTCATGCTCAGCTGTCCTATGTACACTGCACTTGCTGCATGTTTCAGCAAGCAACCTTTGAACTTATGCCAAAGTTTAAGCTGTCTGTCATTGAGTCCACAGTACAAATTGGGGGTCCTGGCAGCAGGACACCACTTCAGCAAAAATTTTAAGAAAAAGAAATTAGTTCGATGCTACTACTTGATGTGGACAAACTTTTTCTCCTGTGCATCAGGGCAAGCCTTTCATAACTTTGTCTCACCATCGTTGTCAGCCTGTTTTTATGTCTACTACAGGATGAAGGCCTCTCTCCCAGCGATAACCACGTGTCACATCAGCTGATTCTATCCTACACCTGCAAATTTCCTAATCTCAGAACCCCAAATCCTCCGCTGCACTAGTCAGTGTTTCCCTTGACACCCATTCTGTTGCTCTGACAGAACACTGATAATCTGCTTTATGCATAGTATGACCTGTTCCAACTGCTCTCTTGTATGGTGGCAGCACCACTGAGAGGATGACAGAAGGAAGTAAAAAAAGGACATGATTCCTTCTGGCTTAATCTAAGTAGAACTGCCACGATGTAATGAATGTCCAACAACTTGCCCCAGCTTTCTGTTGTGATCTCAACTTCCCTTTAATCTCGTCTAAACCATCAGCTACCCCTGTTTGATCTCCAATCCATGTTGCCATCTTCTTTTCTTTTTGTATTATGCTCATAATTTTCCTGTTCCATATTTGTTTCCAGCTTCTATTCTGAGTTTGTCTAAAGGAGAGTAAAAGTTCATTAGTTGCCCTTGTGTGCAGTGCTGGTTGAATATTTTTTTTTTCTACCAAGGTGAGCCGTGCATAAAAATGAATGTATAATGATCATAATGATCATTCTTAGGAAAAATTCAGCTTGCCAAAATGCTGCCATGGTGTGCACTGGCACGGTCTCGTCTGCACATGTAGAGTTCTCCTAGTGCATGCATGATGTGCTAGTTTGTAAAGTGTTCCTTATGAAATGTTGTAAGTGTTCTTTCTGTGCCCCTCCCCTCTAATATGCTTTAAAGCCTTGAGGATGCAACAAACAAACAGAAATTGGGGGTTGGAGAGTCACGCATAGAGATATGCTAGGGCACTCTAATAATCACAAATATGTTTCTTTGGGCTAGTTATAGCAACATTGCAAGTACATACAGCGCAAGAAGACAAAGTGAGGAGCGAGATAGGACAGCTCTTCATCCTGTCTCACTCCTTGATGTGTGTTTGTCTTCTCATGCTGTGGTACATGTACTTGCAAGCACTCTAATGCTGGTATTTTGCAGTGGAAATATGCACAGCCACAATAGCATGCATGGCCACGTTTTAACATGCCAGTGGAATAAACATGGGTGTCCTTTATACGAACGTGTAACTTGCGCACCTTCTTTTTTATTCCTGGGAAAGCTGTAAGGAGGGTGTTTTATAAAATTGTGACAACTACGGGAAAATATGGTATTTTTTATTTATTTTTCACTTGCATGATAGTGAAGTATGGTATTTGACTTCAGCAGAGTATTTCACACAAGCTGAGAACAAATTGCTTTGTGTCTGAATCATTACAAATGTGTACTTGATCAGGTATTGTTCACAAAAATTGAAATATAAAAGTTGAAAAGCATTCTGTATAGGAGAAAAAAAAGTGAAACCTATATATCGCACTCTCCATACAGGCTATTTTTATCAAGAGCATTACGTGGCCTCATTGGCCACTTCTACCTCCTCGTGGCTGCCTGTAAAATGATCATAAGCAGCCTTGCATGTTTTCATTTTACTTATTGAGCATATTTTGTACTGGCATCTTCATTCATGGCCGACCAGGTCAATAAGGTTCACAGAAAACAGATGCTTCTTGGAAAGCCTCAAAGGCTATGCGTGTCTCATATGCAACGCTGTGTGTTGGTAAGGCTGATAATTGGACAATCTATTTTGGTAGGTGTGGGCATGGCAAATTGGGATGCCTAACCTCACCAAAACTATAAAAGCATGTTTCTGGGTATTTTCAGTGAGCAAATATAAGAGAAAAAGTAGCTTGGGCTTTTACTGTGTCTTTATTCTAGTGCAAGAAAAATTTATCGGTAAAAAGAGCCTCTATTTGTCCCTGTGGTGGCTGGATGAAAGACGAAAGAAATAACTAAACATATAGGGGAAGACGGAGATGTAAACAATGTATTTCACTGCTACGGAGCAGTGAAATATGGAGAAGTTGCTAGCCCTTTAGCAGATGACTGGGGTGCCTGGCACTTAGTGGATTTGACATAGACCCCAGAACATTGCCTCAAAGATATTCAGTTCACTGCGGGTGCCACTCAGTCTCTGAGGCCATGCCCAGGCACTGTGCTGGTTCTCAACGTTAATGAGTTCTGCTTCATTTCTGGTGAGCAGTACAGTGGCGTTTCTTTAGTTTTAGTGTCAAAGATGTCTAGTTTTGTGAGCTTATTGCATTGACTTGTATTTCAAGCAGGAATTTTGCATGGAAGCTGCTCGATATGTGCACTATCTGAAACCAGGCTTTTTATGCGGTGCAAGATCTCAATGCAGTTGGCATTTAAACCCCATAAGTTTGCCATTCATTCTTTCTTTTTTCATAAAGTAGTGAAGCATTGGAGAAAAGGGCTTGGCCTCTGTAGTTTATCATTCCCTCTGTCATTTGTCAGAGAAGATAACCATGCTCTTCCCCAGATGGTGCACTTCTTTCGTTACCTTTCTTGAGTGCAGATTCTGTTGTTCCAATCTGTGATGTTTGTGGTGCAGCGCAAGGAGCTAGAAAAGAAGCTGGACGAGTCTCGACAACACCTGTTTGAGGTGAAGACATCCTGGAGCGACAAAATCAACAATCTCGAAGCTCAGGTACAGCTTAGTATAGAATATTTTCCAGGGCTGTCTGAGTGGTAATGCTTTTCCAATAGCTGCCTTGCTCTCAAGACCAAAAGTTAAACCTTGGTATAACGAACTTCAGTATAATGAAATTCTCGATATAACGAAGTATTTAACTTTTTGCAAACTGTTCATAGAACACCATGTAATTATGACCTCAGTATAACGAAGTGTGTTTGTATGCAATTTCAATATAACAAAATTTCCCTTCCGCAGCAATGGAATGCGGAGACAATAAATGGAAACTTCTGCAGATGAAGATGGTCAAATGATTGAATTACAAGCGGTTCCTTGCAAACAGGACACCTCTCAAATCGTGCGCGGCGCGACAAGAGCAACCGCTGAAGCCGCATCATGTTCCGTATTAAGTCAAAGTGCGATAAGATCCTATCGCACCCCGCCCTCTGCACTTCGTGCTTTAGGTGTGAGGGAAAGTGTGCGATGGTGAGAAAGAAAAATGGGTTCACGCACGAGTGCCGGCTCGCGCACGAGCAAAGGGAAAGAGGGGAAGGGGATTGAGTTCACGGTAACGTAATCAAGCACTTGCGAGGAACGAGGTGGGCTGGAGGGGTAAGTTGGCGTGCGTTGCGATTTCTGGTGCGCGTTTCAGCCGTGGCTGCGAATGGCTGTAAGCGCGGCTGAACGCATACGCAGCTGTGTACCCTGCTGTAGAGGTAATCTGCCACCTGTGCAAAGGGTGGGCGTGGCACCATGTAAGCTGTCTTCCCGCACGTTTAGTATTGAAGGTTGTGTAATTTTTAGTTTCAGTGACCCGTTGGAGCGAAAACCAGAAGCATTCGCTCCCCTCTGCCAGCGCTTTTCATGATAGCGTCGTTGCATTGCTAGCGACGCTATCAGCCACGGAGGCGGAGTGCACGCGAAAGCGTGGCTGCTTTCGCTAAATTCGTACCACTTGTGTGAAGACATCGTCGACATGGCATGAAACCGCATCATTTGTCGCCGACTCCCAAATTCATCGAAACGAATTTTCTCATTAACCCTTTCAGGCGCCACTTGCAATTATGCATAGAAAAAAAGCTTTTTATATATAAACATTCTTTTTGGGACCTAAGAAACACAAAACCATCGAATTCTTGAAAGTTATCATGAAACTTTATTATTTGCAACATCGTACACAATTGTGTACACAGTGCCTCGGTGGTCACAAAATTCAATTGTGGAATGCGAGGAAGCAATTTCTCTCTTTCGTCAGGCACAGTGGCACGGCGCATTTCATGCAGAATATCCGGGCGCCTCGTGTGCACTTCTCGAGCTTGCACCTAATTCGCACCTTCTGGTCGCGGGATTCGGGCCAATGGTCAAAGGCGTCGCAGTGCCCGTCGGTGCAAGGAAGCGATATTCTTGCTTTTTTGCCCTATCTTTGGTTGTGGTGCTTGGATCTCTGCAAGAGAAGGCCTTCCACGCTTTTTCTCGGGTAGTACCGACTTAATTAATGCTTCCGCATGTAAGCGAAAATTAATCAAATATAGGAGTTTAGCTCTAGGCAGCGTTTGATTGTCGCGGTGGTAGTCCAGCAAATAATTGCAGGTACCCAGGTTCACAAAAGGAAAAAGCACTCTCAGTGTCCACTTCTTCAGCTTGCGTTTCCCCTGCAGCAGCATCTTCCTCTTCTGTGAGGTTGGTGAACGCAGCTGCAACGCAGGCGTCGGTGGCTTCACACGTGGCTTCTCCTTCGTCACTTTCCCCGACGTCTGAAACATTTATCAGCAATGAGCTCCAAAAGCCTTTCAGCTGTCTTTTGGGTTTTCTTATGCTTGTTTGCACTGTAGAAAGTAGAACGACGAATGGCCAAAAAACCTGGAAAGAAAATCAAAGCAACTCTCAGCGTTCTTCATTTCTGCAGCGACCACGGCGCTTTGTACACAATCGTGTACACATGCGCGTGCGAGCTTTAGCGTTCGGTCATCTCCTCAGAATGGATGAAATTATTACTCCTCGGTACTTCATATGATGCACAAGCGCGTCTAATTTTTTTTTGCTTGCCACAATAAAAAAAAGCGGCTCTAAAAAAATAAGAACTTGACTCACCGCTCTTTGCTGCTCCAGCGTCCACCATTTCTTGTTTTGATATGCACATCTTCACCGAAATGCGACAGATGGTGCCCAAAATGCACATGGTTGTCAGTTGAAAGTTTGGGAATGCGCTAAAGCCAACCTAATAAAAAATTGCGCGCCCTAAACGTGAAAAAAACACCAGAAATACAATGTACACAATTGTGTACAAGGCGCCTTAAAGGGTTAAAGTTTGCTTTTTTTCGATTGCCCAATAATTCCGAAAAATGGTGCGGCCCCTTTCCATGTAAGAAAAATTGATCGATGATAGCACTTATTTGCATAAAAGGTTCAATTTCAATACATTGAAATTTTGATATAACGAAGCAAATTGCCGATTTTACCTAATTCGTTATATCGAGGTGAAACTGTAAAGCTATCACTGACCAAATAGTTGTGGCCAAAAAATGTAAATAGGGCATGGGGAGAATATATAAATGCATATAGACAGGATAATGTTTTGAAAGGAAACTTGAAGGGGAGTGTGATCAGTCTGTGCTTTGGCGTGTCCTGCTTCGTTGCTGCACTTTCTTACCTGTGAAAGGGTTTGCTATGCCCACAGCAGCTGCCATTCTGCAGCATCAGCCATGCTTGACAATTGCTATGACGACAACCGCAATTCAAACAGTAACGATATGGTCCCGACACATGTGCACTAGGAGACAAGTTTTGTATTAACTGCTTACCTGCTAACTTTTTTAAGTTGCAAAGAATCCATGCAAAAATGAAATTGTGTTGCAATAGTACCTGTACTGCCCCCTTGCAGCAGCATGAGACACCACATGTCACAATAATAGCCTCCTATGCGTGTGTGTGTGTGTGTGTGTGTTTAGTACTGCAAACAAAACTCCTACCGAGTTTCACTGGTAGGTATATAGCCACACCTTTCAAGTTGTTCTGGTTGTAAAAGGACACTACAGGGGTACTTGCTTTCGAGTAAATTTATTCAACAAGTTCCTGAAGCAAGCAAAAGCAGCAACAGCACAGTCATTGAAGACGTCTCTGTGATCTAAAAGTAAAGTGTTGATGGATGTTTTGCTTGTCAGTCGCAACTAGTCTAAGGTTTCTGGCTGTACTATCCCCTCCTATTCTGCTGTTGTGTCTGCTGGAATTTTTTTGCAAATTTTAAATTTCAGTTTGGCAGTTATGTGACTGGAAACTGAAGTAGTGCGTGCTCATACATCACTGGTTTGTGACCCTATGCTATGAGCTGGGAGATTATGTGATAATCAGGTGTAAATTACTGCTGTGTGGTGCTCAAATCCATCCATCTTTTGTCACTTGTTCTGAAGAAGAGTCAGGACAGGTCTCAATTAATGGCGTTGTCATTAATTATTCGTCACAGCGGGCATTTTTAGTTTCATTTCATCAGTATTGGGCACAAAGTGAATAATCGAAGCATTATAAATCCAGAAGCAAAAAGTTGGTATTTATTGGTATTTATTTATTGGTATTTATTTAAGCTGGGCCGTCAGTGCATGAACCACTGCCTTGTAGGTTTAATCCAGAGTTTGCTATTTTCCTTTGTGTAGATCTTCAATCTGAATGAAAAGATGGCTGAGGACTCCCAGGAGTACAGTCGCATGGAGAAGCTGCTGGCAGAGGCCCAGCAGCTCCTGAAGGATCAGCAGCAGCAGCGTGCCAAGCTCGAAGAGCAGCTGCTGGCCAGGGACACTGAGATGGCAAAAATGGTAAGGCTGCACTCAATTGACCTCCAAGGGCCTCTGACCTCTATGGGCCTCTTTGCACTAGCACAGAAATTATGGTGTACTAAATAGGAAAATTAAGACCAAAGCGCCTTTTAATGTAAAGCACTAGGGTTAAGGATTGGGTGAGTTGGTATTGCATTTTAAAACTGGTGCAGCGCAACGTAGAAAGGAATAAACAAGCCGAGCCAGCCACATGAAATAACAGAGTGCTGACTTCCAACTGGTTTATTGACAAGTTGCACGAAATGTTTAGCTACAAGAAAGCATCAAGAAATCTCATCACAACACTTCACAATACGTCACACCGATGGAAGGCTACACCATCGTGAGTCACAGAACGCTCAGTTTTGTCATGCATGGTTAAACTGATCAAGAAATCTTGCTTACTGTGAACAGAGGCACAAAGATGATGCGCTAACACGCATGCTACCAGCCCTTGCTATGAGATCAGCATCAGTAATCTCCCGTGTAAGTTGTGATTCGTGTCTTTTTAGCACTTCACACCGATAAAAATTCGGCTTACATCCACAGTCACTACAGTTAATTCGTTAGTGTCCCTGTACAGCTCGGTGCACATGGTAGTCATGTTCTTTTAGCCTTTCATTAATTCTTTCTGTACCGCACCTATTGGGCACCGTTAGCCCGCTAACGATGGTTTAGAATGCCGGTTTCGACACTTTCTGCGCCGCCCACGAAGACACTGCGCTATCGGATGTGAAGGAGGACAACTATTTATTTGTTTTCTAAGCACTTCGATTTTTCCCCCAACGTGGTGATTTTTTAATGCATTCCGAAGTTTTCAGTATCATAAAAGTAGCATGCAAAATTGGCCGCCCACTATTGATGGTTTGAAACGCTGCTTTCGAGACCTTCCGCGCTGCTCATGGACACTCTGCGCCATGGGACATGAAAGAGGAGAACTATATTTTTGTTTTCTAAGCCGTTCGCTTTTTTCCGGCAAAGTGTTAATTTTTTAACGCACTCCAAAGATGCTCGACCGTCAGAGTAGAAATCAGAAATGGCCGCCTCGGGGAGTGGCATGTGTCCTTCGAAAGATCTCATATCTCGTGACTTTGCTGTGTTTCTGGCTAAATTAGATAAATGTTAGATAAATGTTAGATAAATAAATCTAACAGCTTTTTTCTGAATGGATTCTAATTTGGAAATATCCTGTATGCGATAAGGTGACCACACTCCAGAAGCATACTCTAAAACAGGTCTAATGAGTGATTTATAGGCCGTAAGCTTGCACTATTTAGTGCCGTGTTTTAAAGTTCGTTTTAGGCACCCTAGTTTTCGCATCGCTTTAGAGCAGACTATATTGATGTGATTATGCCAACTAAGGTTAGTTGTGATAGTAAGTCCAAGGTATTTGAACTCGTTAACTTCGTTAATACTGTATCCTTGTGTGCTATATGTAAATTTTAGGGGCTGTTTCTTGTTAGTAAAAGACATTGCCACAGTCTTGCTGAAGTTAATGCTCATCTGCCATGTCTTACTCCAGTCTGAAAAGGATGAAAATATGTTATTAAGCACTTCTTGATCGCGAAGAGTATGAATGTTAGAATAGATCACGCATTCATCTGCATAAAGACGTATTTTCACTTCTGTGTTTCTGGCTACTTCAATAATGTCGTTAACATATATGATGAATAGGAATGGCCCTAGACCTGAGCCCTGCGGCACCCCTGACGTAACCTGGGCTATAGAAGAGGTTTTGTAATTAAAAGTGACAGATTGGAATCGGAGGTGCAGGTAATCGGATATCCAGTCAATTAGTTTATTACAAGGAAAGATTGCAGCAAGTTTTAGAAGCAATTTTTTATGGCTTACCATGTCAAATGCTTTTGAGTAGTCGATAAAGATCGCATCAAGCTGACCGGGGTTATTTAGTGATGTGGCTATGTCTTGTGTGAATTCTAATAACTGCGTTGTTGTAGAAAAACCTGCTGGAAAGCCATGCTGCTGTGGAGACAGGAAGTTATTTGCCGTTAAATATTGAATGATGTGCTTATGGATGATGTGCTCGAGTAGTTTGCAACACGTGGGCAGCAACGATATAGGCCTGTAGTTAGTGATTAGCTGTTTGCTGCCAGATTTGAAGACAGGAATAATGTTAGCTTGTTTCCAAACACAGGAACTGTCGACATCTCAAGAGATTTGTTAAATATAATTGTCAGGTACCGGGTGTTCCATTCAGAGTATCGCTGTAAAAATTTGTTTGGCACTCCGTCAGCTCCAGAACTTTTTGTAGTATCAATTGTTAGTAATAAGTTGAGAACACCAGTGTAAGTTATAACGAGAGTAGAAAGCTCCGGTAAAGTGTTGTTGACGCAAAAAGGGGGATCGACGCCGTCATCCTGACAAAATACAGATTGAAAGCAAGTGTTGAAAGTTTCGGGAATAATCACCGGATCAGAGCAAGGGCGATCGTTTATGGTGGATGATGAAGTGTCGTGAGCAGCCGGAAGCACCGTTTTCCAAAACTTTGATGGGTTTTCTTTCAAGAATGTTGATAACGTGGTGTCGAAATAAAAGTGTCTGGCTTCGTGCATCTTGGTTTTTAATTCGGACTGAAGCAGGTGCAGTTTTGAGCATTGGTTGCTCCGACTCACGTTTTCACGTTTGCGGAGCCTTTTGATGTGCCTGATAAGATGAATAATGTCCCTATTATACCAAGGGTGCCTCGGGTTGCGTTTCACACACTTTTTGGGAACAAACAGCGAGATGCATTTCTTAACAATGTCGCAAAACATATCAAACAACTCGCCCACACTGCAAATGCTGCTACATTGAAAAAAACCGTCATAGGAGGATGCTAGAATATCAGCAGTGGAATTGTCATCAGCATGGGAAAAATCATTAACAATCCGAAAATCAGGTCTGTTGCGCTCACAAGTGACATCAACTTTCAGCAGAACTCCTTTGTGATCTGACAGGCCTTCTATGATTTGGCAGTCATATCCGTTTTGTAGTAACTTCTGGTTAAGCAGTTGTGGAAGGGCAGTATTAAATATGCAGCGACTGTGTAGAGACTGTGTCAGGGGTTATGGTTAAACAAAGTTAGTACCATCACAAAGTATTTTATTTGGCGCTAAACATTGCCTACATACAGTACACACACAAAAAAATTGCATGTACATACCTGCGAGATTGCAGGTGCAAGATATTTTGCGTGACTTTAGACACGGAATTGTGTCGAAAGTTCTGTTATTGAATGGACACCAAATATACTTTGTCCCTTCCATGGAATAGTACTGAAAACACATAATGGACAAGCAAGAAGAGACAATCGCACGCACATGTGTTCATCTTGTCTTTCCTGTCTACTGTGTGCACGTGTGCGCGTGCGTGCCATTACACACAAGCTGTGAGCAACCAACTTGTCCAACAGTGTTTTTCAGGTATCCTGTATTTTCAGTCTTGTGGATCAGGTGCATGTACTTGTTTTGTTATGTGGTGCGCAGCATTCACTGCTTACGAGAATAATTGGTGACACTTATGACTGTTTCCCTCCTTGTGCATTTTATCTGTTCATTGCTAACGTTTGTGTAATTTATAAGAATGGACGATAGGGCTAATTAGTTAATGGTCAGAAGCTTGCAGCACACAACAGCGGGAAAACAAAAGAGACACATGTACGATCAGCATAAATGCAAACAAACAATTTTGAAACTACTGCGACGCATTGCTCCATTTCCAGGTTCCCCTGCATTTGTAATAGTGGCCTAATTAAGATTCCAAAACGTACACTTGGAGCTACTCCATGCTTACAAACTACAGTGATTACACTGTAGTTTGTAGTTTACACAGTGTTGCCCTTCCAATTAATTATGCATAAAAGGCATTCTTTATCAGTTATTTCTTGTTGGCATTTCAATTTATGCTTATGGTATTTACACATGCATACGCATGCAGTGTTGTATAAAAGGCCAATGTTCTAATAAAGGTGCAGTTGAATATCAGTGCTGTATGTATATGTGTGTCTCTTGTTTTGTTGTTGTGCACTGCAAGCTTTTGCGCCTGTAAAACGTGGTCCAGTGAGAGAGTCTTCTGCATTATTAGCTTCTCTTGTGCTCAACAGCTGGTGCAACTTTTCAGAAACCCTGTGCGACTTCTGGTGCAGTGCCCTCTTTTCTTTCCTGCCTTTTCAATACCGACACATGTACTTGTTCATCTTTATCGGGTGACCGCGTTTCACCATCTAACAAATGATATCGCACACTGCAGTACGTGCCCGCATGCATCGGAAGTTTCTCTAATGTTATCAACGGTTCTAGTTGTTGTCTGTTGTCACCGCACCTTGTGTTATCGATTGCATATATGTGCGACACGAATTGTGCAGTCCTTTATAGAAGACACGCGGGCACCAGTGATTACTCTGGAACCTTCAGTGACTCATGTATAAAAGCCAACGTGCTTGATCCGCTGATCAGATTTTTGACGATCACCAACTGTGTTCGCAGCGATCATTATTTTTTTAGTGTGACTTGCTTTTGAGGGCACTGGTTTGCCCAATAAAACGCTAGTTTTGTCATTCACAGTTTTGCTGCCTTCTTCACTGTCATTACTATGTAACAATATGTCTAGCGGCGCAGCCATGAAGAAGAGCTCCAGCGGCAGCGTGCACTCCAGGACTCGCAGCTGGATGAGTTACGGATGCAGGCTGCTGACCTACGTGCGCAGCTGACCCAGGCCCAACGGGACCGCGACCGGGAGACCAGCCAAGCACAGGCACGAATTGTGAGTGGACCACATGTGCAGTCGCTGTGCGCTCTGTTTGTGGACTGTTTCGAAAACCGTAGCGAAAACTGTAATGTAGCTGCTCTGCATGACTTGCTCTTGTCTGCAGGCAAGAGCAAGTGTGTTGTGTCTCAAAGTTGAACATCTCCAAGTGGCAAAATGCACAAGCAGAAAAAGTAGGGTCTTGTTACCATAAAACCCACTTACAGTTAATTATGAGACATGCACATAAATGTTTTCTTTATATATTCAGTATCTTGATGTAGTCATGCTTGTGATTAGGAAATTTTTGTAATCATCCAATTAGGTTCATCCCTACACAAAAAAACTAAGCAAGAGCCATCTTTTGCAGCTGTTGAGGACTGCAAACAAACTATAAACCATGTGAACTTGAGTGTTTGAACCCAGGGCTCTCGGACAGCTTAACCGGGGCCCAAGTGTATCCCCTCTCATTTTGAAAAATGAATGTGTCAGTGGTACCTGTAAACTAAGCTTTTTCATTTTGTGGAGCTGAGCTTTGCAGAACAGCTGACTCACCTAATTTCGGGATTAGTCCCTCTGGCTGTCATTCACACCTTATTTAAAACCAGCCCCGCTTAGAAGTTCTGGCAACAGTTGCACCTGAAAAGAGCTTTGCTGCTGGCTTTCTCCTGCGTGGTTCAGCCCAGTGCTGCAACAACTGCACGGGTGTTGCTATTCTTTAAATATCAAGGGTAAAGGTTGGAGTGCTGATTATAGGCATGAAAATATATTGACAATGCTGTGCTCTTGCGTATGGTGGCACACTCCTGTAAAGCATCAGTACATTGTGCCATCTTAATGCAAAAGCATGTATTGAGGTCATACGTAATGCATAAAATACACATAGTGATGTACTAATAAGAAGCATGTAATGAGGCCAACAAAGCATTCTTTGATGGCAGTCATCTTGGAAAGATCCACTTTTGTCAGAGTTTTCACATTAAGCCATTCGTTAATTGCATTGCAGAATGGCTGTTTCTTTAGCACCTTCTGTATTGTCTAACGTGGAACTGAGATTCAGCATGCAGCATTTGTCATTGTTGTTCGCCAAATCGGTAGTCTTGCATTCAAGTAATTTGATTGGAATCTGCAAGGTCAACCTGCCTGGATTGTTTTCCAACAGGTTTCTTATTAGTGCATTTAACCAGCTAAAATTGGAGTGTGATCGACTTGCCAAACTTGTACTATAGGGAACTGTGTTTCATAGTTATAAAAGGGAGTTGACCAAGTCTCGAAAGACGACATTCGAGGTTGTCCCCAGAATGATGTGAGTATTTACAGTGCCGCACGGTTAGCGGTGCTACCTTCGAGCATTGTCATGGGGCAATTTCGACTTCATGGTGCAATTTACCAAGCGCATGCCACCCCACATAGATACACGCTGTTTCAGCAACATGGGGTCTGGCATTTACTTTGTAGTTCACTGTGTGTGAAACAGTGTGTAAATGCTTTTCTGGTGTCCTTGTAAGAAATGTGTGGGTGTAAGAAATGAGTGGCTAGAGTTCTAGGCAAACAACTCGATTGCTTTGTCTACAGGAGGCTTTGCCTTTCCTTTTGTGGAAGGAAATTCGCTTGTGTAGTGTAGAAGTTGCTGTGTTAAGGAGCAACATCACTTGTGCTGTGTGTAGTGTGGGCACGCTTGCCTTGTGACGTGACAGGATCTTGAGGGTTCATTAGGATGTTTGCGAATTCCAGGCAAACAAGGGACAGTTCCTCCCATGTACCCTTTCCAGTAACCTAGAGCTAACATTTCATGTGGCTGTGCCTGTGTTTTTGAACAGAAGAGCATGCTGAAGTAACCAGCGAGAGTAAGTGCAAAATTGTAGTGTTCATATCTTGCTGCAAATGTCACGCATTTGTGCTAACATTGCCTTTTCCCGTAGGGGCGTCTGTGTCAGCAGGCGTTTGGCGTGTTGTGACACCACGTACCCGAGTACATGAGGGTTGGCCCCTCCCGCGTGTAGCCGTGCGCGGCTTAGCCGTGTCCGGGGAAAGGGGGATCCTGCGGGTTGAGCCGATGCCGGGTGTTCAGACCTTTAAGGCCCCCCAGCGGAAGCAACACACCTCTTTGGCCTCTGCTTCACGTAGACGGCACCCCCGGACTGACCCACCTGGGGGAAATCGGTAGTTGCCTTTTCCTGTCTCTCTCTCCCTACTACCTTCGTCTTTCCCTTGCTTTCCACCTTTCCTGTCTTCTCTTGGCTTCTCTTTACTTCCAATTTTTCCAGGCAGCAAGGGTTAACCTTGTTATTTCATATTTGGTTATAGTGATGGCGTACAGCTGGCGTTTACAGGACCTGTTCTTACAGTCCCTGTAGCGTCCCCTTGTAGGACTCCACGGTGGGTGGCTGGCATTATTGCCGAAAATTCAATTCCTTTATGGCAACGTCCTTCCCTCCGCTTCCTGATCGCCCTCAGAAAAGAGGGCGCACCGATGAAGTATTCCAGTTTTTTAGTCGGCAAAAAGAATCTTTCCCTTGTTTTCACATGATCCACTCTGAAAAAACCAGCTAAACCAGTGCGAACAATCTCCCCATTCCTTGTTTCTAAGACATTGACTGAAGTCTTTAGTCCAGGTTATAAGGCGTCGAGGATGGCAAGCGGTGATCTCCTCTTGGAGCTCCGCGATCAGAAACATTATGAGAAATTGACAAAACTTGTGTCATTTGGGGAAACCCAAGTAATTGTAACCTCGCACCGTACGATGAACTCAAGCCGCAGTGTTGTCTTGGACAATGACTTGCTGGAGCTCACTGAGGATGAACTCTTGGAGGGCTTCAGTGACCAGAATGTCATAAATGTTAAAAGACTTAAGATGAGGCGTGACAGCAAAGAAATCAAAACCAAGCACCTGATACTCACATTCAGCTCAAGTATTCTGCCCGAGTCTGTAGAGGCCAGGTACATCAAACTTCGTGTTGGGCCATATGTGCCAAATCCCCTCAGATGTTTCAAATGCGAACGTTTCGGACACAGTTCGCAGAGCTTCCGAGGCCATCAAACCTGTGCAAAGTGCAGTGCCCATTAACACACATCTGAAGCTTGCGAGAACAGTCTCCATTGTGTAAACTGTGAAGGGGAGCACGCCGCATACTTGCAGTCGTGCCAGTCTTGGAAAAAAGAAAAGGAAATTGTCACGATCAAAGTGAAAGAAAATATATCATTCAAGGAGGCGTGCAAGCGAGTATCCTACCTGCCCAAGAACAGATTTGCCGAAGTGGCGTGTCAGGGGGCCGCACCACAACGGTCTCCGGCGGCTGTCCAACCCACACCCAGTGAGACGGCAGTGATGCCATCCCCCCCCCCCCCCCCGGCGGCTGCAGCTAGCGCTGCAACGCCAGCCCGGCAGAAGGGGCCATCTACCTCCGACCTCATAGGCCTCGTCCAACGTGCCGAGGCCTTCACGTCAAACAAAGCCGCGTGTCCAGCGCCTCACAAGAGGCGATGGACACAACGACGAGCCAGACGGCGCCACCAGCACCTTAAGGAGCGGTGAGGCACTCTCAATCGCTCCAAAAGAGACAAAACTCCCGTCACGGCGCCCGCAAAAGGCCCGTGAGCTAATCCTCGTCTCTTAAACATGCAGCACCCAACACATATAACATAATGGATAAACAAATACTGCAATGGAATGTTAGAGGACTTCTCCATAACCTTGACGACATTAGAGAACTAATACACAAACACAATCCCAAGTAGTTGTGTGTTCAAGAGACACATCTGAAACCCACACAGACAAACTTTTTACGTCAGCACATAATCTATCGTAAAGACCGCAACGAGGCTAACGCCTCCGGCGATGTTGCAATAGTAGCGAATAAATCTGTAGCTTGTCAACAGCTCGCCCTCTAGGCACCCCTTGAGGCCGTGTCGGTTCGGGCAATGCTTTTTAACAAACTGGTGACTGTGTGTTCTTTATACATACCGCCTAACTATCACCTGAAAAAAAAAAAAAACAGATTCCATAACCTAATTAATCAGCTTCCTGACCCCTACATACTTGTAGGTGAGTTTAATACCCACGATATGATGTGGGGAGATTGGCGATGTGACGCGAGAGGTCGATTAGTTGAAAATTTTCTTTTGACCTCTAGTGCCTGCCTGTTTAACAAGAAGGAGCCGACGTATTACAGTGTCCAACACAACACATATTCAGCAATAGACCTAGCAATCAGTTCTTCTTCTCTTCTGCCCCATCTAGAATGGTCCGTGATCAATAAATTGTATGGAAGTGACCACTTCGCTGTACTAATCTTAAACCTGAAAACTCTGCATGAGAACCCTCCGCATATTCCTCGATGGAAATTAGCATCGGCGGGTTGGGAGCATTTTAAAGAATTGTCTTAATCGTCTTATTTACCACCAGATTTGATAAATAATTTTACTATAGATGATGCCGTTGCATATTTTACTGCTTTTATTATTGATTCAGCCGAAAAGTTTATCCCGCAGACGAATGGTGGTTCACCAAGAAGACGTGTTCCCTGGTGGAATGAAGACTGTAGAGAGGCGCGAAAGAGACAGAACAAGGCATGGGGCATATTGCGCAGATCGCCTAATGCCGCAAATCTAATTCACTTTAAACAAATTATGTCACTGGGAAGGCGGACACAACGTCAGGCAAAGAGAGAAAGCTGGGTGAGGTTCCTCTCTGGCATTAATTCGTACACGCAGGAGGCGAAAGTGTGGAATGGCTTGAGAAAGCTACAAGGGCAACAAATCCATCCGTTGCCTCTGGTGAACGACCAGAGGCAACGGATGGTTCCCCAAGAGGTTCTCCCGGATGGTTCCCCAAGAGAGTCTGCCTTGCAAGACCAGGCAGACTCTCTTGGGGAACACTTTGAGCGTGTGTCGAGTTCAATACACTATTCCGAATCTTTCCTTAAATACAAAGAAATAGAAGAACTGACGCCATTCGTACGTAAATGCAGACACAACGAAGCATATAACCAGCCATTCAGTATTGCCGAGTTGAGAGGTGCTTTGATCTCATGCAAGAGCATTGCACCGGGACCTGACCGAGTCATGTATGACATGATCAAAAACTTGCACACTGACACACAAGTTACACTACTCGCACTATTCAATGCTGTTTGGGCAGCCGGATACCTTCCACACACATGGAAAGAAGCAATTGTGGTCCCTATTTTGAAGCAGGGGAAAGGCCCATCCCTGGCGGCAAGCTATCGCCCGATAGCTCTTACAAGCTGCCTGTGTAAGCTTTTTGAAAAAACAATTAATCGCAGACTCATACATTTCCTTGAACTCAACAATATACTTTATCCCTATCAGTGTGGCTTCAGAGAAGGCCAGTCGACAACAGATCACCTTGTACGCATTGAAGGATATATTCGGGACGCATTTTTACATAAACACTTTTTCTTATCAATATTCCTTGACGTGGAGAAGGCGTATGACACAACATGGCGTTACGGGATCTTGCGAGACTTGTCGGGAATGGGCATCTGTGGAAATATGCTGAAAATAATTGAAAGCTATTTGTTGAGTCGAATCTTCTGCGTGAAAATCGGCAACGTATTGTCACGACCTTTCACACAAGAAACTGGTGTACCCTAGGGAGGCGTGCTTAGCTGCACGCTCTTCATCGTATGAACACGCTTCGTGCTTAGCTACCACCGACCATTCTTTATTCTGTCTACGTGGACGACATTCAAATAGGCTTCAATTCCTGTAACCTCGCAGTATGCGAGAGACAGGTGCAGCAGGGCTTGAACAAGGTTTCCAAGTGGGCAGACAAAAACGGATTTAAAATCAACTCCCACAAAAGTTCTTGTGTTCTTTTTACTAGAAATAGAGGCCTGGTTCCAGATCCTTATGTTCAACTGTGTGGACATCAAATACCTATCAACAAAGAACACAAATTTCTAGGAATCGTACTTGACTCCAAGCTTATAGAGCACATACAGCACATTAAATATCTTAAAGAAAAATGCCTAAGGACAACGAACTTACTTAAAATTCTATCCCACTCAACATGGGGTAGCGACAGGAAGTGTCTGATGAATGTTTATAAGAGCCTAATTCGATCACGATTGGACTATGGTGCCATTGTATATAACTCTGCCGCTCCGAGCGCACTAAAGATCCTAGATCCTGTCCACCATCTAGGTATCCGTGTAGCCACTGGCATTTTCAGGACAAGCCCTATTGAGAGCTTATACGCGGAATCAAATGAATGGTCACTCCATCTACAGAGAACTTACATCAGCCTTACATATTTCCTGGAAATACATTCCAATCATCAACATCCACATTTTAACACTGTTAACGATATGACATGTACTACACTTTTCCATAACCGTCCCTCTGTAAGACAGCCTTTCTCGCTTCATGTGAGGGAGCTTAGTAATAAAATGCGTGTCCCACTCCTCAAGGTTCGCTTAATGCATCCAACTAAGTTGTTACCACCTTGGGAGTGGCAGGTCATAGAATGTGACGTATCCTTTTTAGAAGTAACAAAACACGCACCAGAGATCGAAATCCGAACACATTTCCTAGAACTCCAGCACAAGCACTCCTGTGCAGAGTTCTACACAGACGCTTCGAAGTCTAATGCCGGGGTTTCCTGTGCTGCCGTCGGCCCATCCTTCTCAGAATCCGATGTACTACATCCACAAACAAGTAAGTATCTTTACGGTCGAGGCCTACGCATTACTGTCTGCTGTGAAGCATATAAGAAAATCAAAACTTCAAAAGTCAGCGATATATACAGACTCCCTAAGTGTCGTGAAGGCCCTGATGTCACTCTATACACACAAAAATCCAGTACTTAACGAACTATATTCCGTTTTGTGTAAAGCGTACATATCTAATCAGCATATCATTATATGCTGGGTGCCTGGCCATAGGAGCATCGAGGGTAGCATGCTGGCGGACGAGATGGCCACGTCAATCGCATCGCAAGCTGTTAACCCTACCGCTGAGGTGCCTGTCACAGATCTGAGGCCTTTCTTGCGAAGGAGGCTGCGAGACCACTGGCAACGCATGTGGGATGCGGAAACGGATAATAAGCTCCACCTGATAAAGCCACAGTTGATAAAGCCACAGATAAAGCCACAGATGTCCTATTCTGTTGTTTCAGAATAGGACACACATTTGGCACCCATAATTTTCTACTCACCGGAAGTGAGCCTCCATTGTGTGGTAGATGCGGGGAAAGGCTGACTGTGCTCCACGTCCTCCTAGAGTGTCGGGAAGCTGAATCTGAGAGAAAGAAACATTTTTTCTTAGCATACCAGCAGCACATTCCCCTTCATCCTGCAGTGTCTCTCGGTCCAGAACCGCTTTTTAATACAGACACAGTTCTAGGTTTTTTCAGAGATGTGGTCTTACATGTTATTAGTCCCATGCATTCGTAGCACCTCCTTTCTTTAGAGGATGCCGCTGGGATAGTTGTACTGTATAGCACATGCCTCCAGGCTCTTGTGTTTCAAGGGCTCTGGTGAGGCAGTTGTGGTGTAGCTAATTTTTGCATCTTACATGTTCTGCATATCATATCATTCTTCCGCAATGCGTTGTAAGGCTCATAGTACTGATCGTTAGTCATCGCCATAATCTTATTGCAGGTAGAATTTACGCACTTTATAGCAACTATTTTTAGTCCCCTCTACAGCCACGTCACATCAACTTCACAGAACTCATCATTCCACCGCGAAATCAATAACACTGTCTTGGCGGTCTTTGGCCATAGCTTGCCCTTGCGCCACTAAACAATACACATTCATTCAACATTACCTTTTGTCTTGAAACATGCACTGTTGCTGCTAATCTCTTCTTCACTGACTCGATTGCTTTTGAATGGCCACATTGTAACTGAAAAAAGCGCAGCCTTCTCATTTCCTATTTAAGTTTATGCCAAAAGTTTTGCTTGCTACTCGAATGGGCAATGTATCTTGTTTCACTGTTGTAGTCCAGAGAGGGCAAATGCAAGCGTACATGTACCCTCCCAAACCAACATCTGAGTTATGGTCATGCACGAGGTTTATACAGTTCAACCTCAATGTAATGAACACAGATACACTGAAGGTACTTTTCTGTTGGATGTGACTCTACAATTAGGTTTGGCTGTATGTGTCTACTTTAGAAAATGTGCAATATTGGAATAGTGTTTAGCATGCAGCTATCTATCACTACAATGACTGCCTGTACCAGGTCATGCACATGCTAGCAATGCCATGCTGCATACATGCAGGTGCTACCAAGTAGGGTGTTATCCCTATGCAATACCTTGTGGCGATGTAGGTGAAGTGTAAATAAAGAACAGAGGATAACAGTAAGCTAAAACATTCTAGTAAAAAGCATTCTCTTACTTATTGAAAGCCTACACTCATGAGCAAGTTAGAGAGTTTGGATATTGCACATAGGTGGGCTAAATGTTTCCAGTAAGACAGAGCCCCTGTAGGGAGGATGTATTGCATGTTGTGCAGCAACATGGTCTCCTTTTCAGAATTTGAATAAGTTTATTTCAGTTCATAAGTATAGTTTACAGACATAATGTAGAAAAGGTTGTTATAAGCAACTTGGACCTCCCAATAGCTTCTTATCATTTTCTTGTGCATGCTTAGAAACTTTGAGAGTGGTCAAATTGTAGTTGTGCATAAGGATGCAAAATTTTTTCAGGAATTTTTGAGTAAAATTGAATCTTTAGTAAAAACAGCTTATGTTTATTACTCCAGCAATAAAAAAAATAATTATCCTTAACTATGTACAATTCTATGAAAGATTGCTAATCTGATAACTGAGAAAAAGGTCAGTCAGTGTTTGAGCCATCCTCGATGGCCCCACTTCCTTTAGAATCAGTTGCGGCTGCTTCCACATCAAAATTTTATTGTACGTAGTTGAGTTTTTGAACACGTCTACTTGCGAGTGTGTTGCGAAGCTCATTATGACCATTTCCAAACAAAGACCAGATTCATTCACAACTGGCAGATAGCGAAGGTATCTACAGCATACTAAAAGCTATAGGTGTCAGCAGCTGATTAGTGCAAAGGCCCAGCCACCAGGTTGATGGTCCTGCATGCTTCGTGGAGTCCCAGGCGCCAGTCCTGGACTTTTAGGGCATGCTGTGTTCTGCTACATTTGAAAGCTGTGCAGCGTTTTCAAAACGAAACTGAAAGTGTGCAGTGAAGACACTTGAAAACAACTGTGCTGCCATTTTCTTGTTGTCGTCATTGTTCCTGGAATCATATGCTGCACAGCAGAGAATGTCAAGTTTTACTGTATGTGGATATTGTAATGGTGGAAAAAGATGACAAGGTCATCGACGGTGAAGATGACGAAGTGGCAACAGCCTCTCAGTATTCTCGGCTGCTGTTTATATACGCCCTGTAAATATGCCGTGTACATAGCTTTATACCTGTGACATTTTGGTGGATGCAGTTTTCATCCTGACAGTCCTCCCCTTCTCCTTGTCGTTCCTCAGCACCTCCACTCAGCCGTGCTTCAGGAGCTTCATGACACCCCTACCGCCGGACAACTTGGGTTTGCTCGAACTTATGACCGCAGGCGCCGCCGCTTCTACTGGCCCGGCCTTGCTCGCTCCGTATGGCGCTATGTAGCTGCTTGCAAGCCCTGTCAACATCGCAAATAGCCAGCAACGCTTCCTGCCGGGTACTTACAGCCGATCGACATTCCACCTGAGCCTTTCTTTCGCATGGGTTTGGATCTCCTTGGCCCTTTCCCCCGAATCTAGCTCTGGCAACAGGTGGATCGTTGTTGCTACTGATTACATGATGCCCCATGCTCATTACTCAAGCACTTCCCACGAGCTGCGCAACCGACGTTGCAGATTTCCTCCTCCGCGATATCATTTTAGTACATGGCGCCCCACAACAGCTCCTTACTGACTGCAGCTGCACTTTCTTTTCCCAAGTCATCGCCAATATACAACGCTCATGTTCTACCAAGCACAAACTGGCTATCTCCTATCATCCCCAGACCAACAGCCTTACTGAGCAACTTAATCAGACCATTACTGAAATGCTCTCGAAACACGTTATACGTTTCACCCGACCGCAAGGACTGGGATGTGGCTCTCCCTTATGTCACGTTCGCCTATAATTCATCACACCAGGATACTGCTGGGTATTCCCCCTTTTACATACACTTCGGTCGTGACCCTGTCTTACCATTGGACACTTCACTCCCCTTGATACAGGATTCGAGGACCGAGTATGCCCGTGACGCCATCACCCACACTGACCATGCGCGACAGCTTGCCCGTACTCATCTGCTCGCATCGCAGGAATCTCAACAGCATGCTTACAATCGCCACCATCATGACACATATTTCTCACTAGGCTCTCTCGTTCTACTTTGGTCCCCTTCCCGCTGAATGGGGCTCTCCGAGAAACTTCTTCTATGCTACAAAGGCCCTTACCATGTTCTACGTCAAGTGACCGATGTCACTTACGAGTAATCCCCGTGACCTCCAACATGCCACCCAGTTCCACATTACCTGACGTCATACACGTCTCTCGGCCTAAACCTTACCGACGGCCCCATCTGAAGCACCGGGATGGTGCTTTTTCTGCCGGGGGTCGTGTTACGGTGGAAAAAGAGGACAAGGTTGTCGACGGTGAAGACGACGAAGTGGCAACAGCCTCTCGGTATTCTCGGCTGCTGTTTATACACACCCTGTAAATACACCGTGTATATAGCTTTATACCTGTGACAGTATTTTAACGGGGTAGCATTAAGGGCCCCGTGTCGCAGAAGGGCCCCGGTGTCGGTGTTGTTGGTGGGGGAGTTGTCCGTGAGCAAAAATTTCCATAGATATTGCCTTGAAAAAGACAAGTCCACTTGTCAAAACGTTGGCTCCCGCTTTCACCTTCTCGTTTTGCACATTGTCTTGAATTTCCATCTCCCACCTTCCCCCTCTTTTCCATATATATTTAGGCATATGTGTATGCCATGCCTTGCTATATGACATGCGGTATATTTGGGTTATACTGCTGCACCATTCTATAACCTAAATTTGCTCATACCTGCCTACAAGCAAATGTCATGAAACAAAACACCAACAGTGTATGATTTTTATGTTAAAGCTTCTTAGATTGAAATATTCAAAGTGTGAAACAATAACAGAAACCTGAAAATGATGTAATTTTTTTGGTGCAGCTGGTGGCACAACCTCTGGGATCGGCCCACGCAAAAGGCCGCATTTCTACCAGGAAACTCGCCTTCGTGCATAGCGTTTGCTGCCTAAGTTTCTCACTAAACATTACGGTTGCATAAGCTGCAGTTGCCGGAAAGTGTGAGAAGCAGTCAGGGATCTTTGAATGCTATCGTGTTCCACTCTTAAAGGGCCCCTGAAACGGTTCGGACAAATTTTGTAGGAGCGTAGGGTACAGCTTAAGTAGAACATTCGCACCACAATTTAAGTGAAGCGTTACGTTTTAATGGAGTAGCAAGCGATTAGAAGTTACCCTCCTCCCTAGCTATGCTTTTCCTCCTCAACTCGCTCGCCGAGCGAGCGGCGCTAAGCTCCGCCTTCACTGGTTCAGCGTCACGATGCGACGTCACATCGCTCACTTCCGGTTGTTTAGGAGCACGCCCCCTCCCGCGCGAGACCTCTCCGCTAGCC
This sequence comes from Dermacentor albipictus, assembly GCF_038994185.2. Lineage (NCBI taxonomy): Eukaryota > Metazoa > Arthropoda > Arachnida > Ixodida > Ixodidae > Dermacentor > Dermacentor albipictus. The sequence goes on along the minus strand of NW_027225576.1, from coordinate 4,783,336 downwards.
GCTTGGCCGTCGACCGAGAGCTATCGAAGCAGCGTGCGTTGCGAGCATTCTGTTGTAGCGCCGAACGTGTCCGGTACTCCGCTAAAAACAGGCAAGCTGGTCATTTCGGCAAATGACTGGAGGCATAAACTCAAGCTGATGAAGGAACTATAGCGTAGACGTACGTGAGCAGCCTGATCGGTCTGCACGGTCCAGACACTTGCTGGCGCAGCGCTTAACCAGTCAAACAAAGCGCTAATATTGCTCTAACCAAGTGTAAAGGATTTTAAACATTTATAAATCAACGTGTTGATGATTACACTCCTGCGAAAAATACACACCAGCAGCAAAGAATACACTTCGTTGCTGCTACTGTGTATGGTTAAGCTCTGTGCCACCAGGTGGCTGCACCGTGCAGACCGTTCACATTTACCTTTCTGCTCATCTCATGGCTCATCCCGGCACAGTCAAGCGGCCAGACCCTGTCCCCTTGCGCTTGTGTTTGCCTTAATACCGGGCTTGCGAAACGCTAGTGCGTTAGTAGTCTTCCGGTGTAAAGTGACAGCCACAAACGTGCAAATCCTGACGCCGATCGGATAGCGGCAGTTCGATGCGCAGCAGCCAGTTCGCTCGTACGCTGCCCTGCAGAGGGACACGATGTCACAGCTTGACATATTGCCAGTCGCTACGTTTGCAGTCCACAAGGCAACAAAGTCGAATCATAGTGCTCGCGAAAAGACTGAGACCGACTCTGACCGCGGAGCTCTCGTCAATATGGAGTACGTTGTAACACAAGCAGACGACACTTGCTGTGTGCCGGAAGTGCTGAAGTGTACTAAAAAACTATTCTTGTGTATTCTCTTTAAGTTATTTTCTTTTTACAAAAACAAAGTAACTAACATTCCAACTATTACGAGCATCATTTGTTCACCATAAAGTTGGAAAAATTATCGACCACGCGCCCTGGTCAGCCAATCAGATAGCTCGCCCATGTGACGTAATATGGGTTATTTGCATCATATGGGTAGGGGCGGCTTAAAATTCCGCCGAGCAGTGCGCTGCGATCGGCAGCGATGTGTATATTTAAAACCTTATAATAAATTACACGCTTTACGCAGAGCACTTAGATGCATCAATTAATGATCAGGAGAACCTACTCTAACGACTCAGTACGTTTGTAGAAAATCGCCAAAATCGTTTCAGGGTCCCTTTAAAGGTGAAGCTTAAGTGTCCTTCAAGTTTTTAATGTTTTTTTTCCCACGTCCTCTGTACTGAAAAACAACAAAAAGAACAGTTTTTTCCCCCAATCTTTCTTGGTTTCTTCCAGGGCCTTTACATATATAGTTGTACATTCCGATTGAAAGGCTGGTTGCTGAGGCTGGAAGTTTAGTTCTGTAGAGAGAAGGCTTCTACAGGATGATGCGACACTCTTGTTATGTAGTGTGTGAGGTGTTTTAATTAAGAGGCTGTTAGCCAGCTTTAGGGAAGTAATCCATTAATAAGTGATTGTGACATAGATGCTGATGTCCACTGCTGTAAATAATAGTACAGTGACAAAACAGCATAAGTTGTAGCACCAAATTTATGCAGACAGTACTATTGCATTCACTATGAGCTGCAATATACAAATCATGACCGGGGTGTATTATCACTCCACGATGGAAGCAGATGATGGAAAGCACTGGGGGTATGCACATTGCTGGAATGGTAAAACCCTCTCCACTTTTTTCTCAAGAGAGTTACAAGTTAGCCCCACCAGCTTCACTAGGAGAGCTGTCCGGCCACGAATCGCACGTTGCAGCTCATACTAAATGCGATAGTACATTCCATGCATTCATTTAACATTTCATACATTTATACCGGGTGTCCCAGCTAACTTGAACCAAGGGTTTAAAAATGAAATAATGGGGTCAGGAGAGTGAAACTACCTGCATATTGGTGACAGGCATTTGGCGCACCACAGGAAATTTTTTGTATTGCAATTACTTAACTAGTAATTAAAATAATTTTTTTAAAATTTTTAATATTGACTTTAGACACTAAGTGTGATTCGCAAAGTTGGAGAGCACTTTCAGAAACCCCCATTCCATTATTCGCCATAAAGAAAACCTTACGTGTACCTCTTTTTTCGAGCTCGAAAGAAAGCCCGCGAAATACAAAAAAAACCACGTGACGAGCGCATTCGCGCGCCGCGATCGTGCTGCTCTCAACCGTGCTTTCAGTGAACGAAATCAGCTCCGGCCTTTATTCGACGGCCCCGTTGCAGCGGCAGGCCGATATCTTGGCGGGGGTTTTTCGTCCGCGTCAGCTAGTTGGCACCCGGCGACGACGACTTAGTCCCAATCTGATAAGATACTGAGATGGCGAGTCTGCTTTGTCACTCAGAAGCAAAAGAGAAATACAGGGAATAATGTTTCGCCGCGAGGTGTTGGCGGCTGTGTGTTGCAGTTTCCTAATGAGGATTTTGAAAGCTGGAAGCAGCGGTGAAGCACAGTTTGTCGTGTGCTCTTCTTATGCCACTCTCATGCGAGACTGAATCTTTGGTGTAGTGATTACTAGCACTGCAGACATGCCGTTTACAAATGAAGAGAAAGCAGACATGGTTCTGGCTCTAGGTGCATGTCATGGGAACAGAAGGCGCGCTGCAGACCTTATGCAACAATGGCACCCAGGCAGGCGGCCAAGTTCAGTAACGATCCTGCGTGCCTTCGAGACGCTGCGACGGATGGGCAGTTTTACGTCCACACGACACAGAGCACCTGTTTTTGACGAGGACTTCGAGACGCATATTTTATCGCTGTTCGCTCTGGAACCCCAAGCAAGCGTGCGCAGCGTGAGCGAGGATACCGGAGTCTCCAGGTCATCAGTTTGGCGAATACTGCGCAAACACCGCCTGCATCCGTACCACGTACAGCTTCATCAAAATCTGTTGCCACGGGACTTCCAAAACAGGACCGATTTTGCTAATTGGATTCTGATAAAGATGCAGGACGACCCGGATTTTTTGAACAAAGTGATATGGAGTGACGAAGCTAGTTTTTCGCGCAATTCACAGGTGAACCTGCACAATGCTCATTACTGGAGCGATTCAAATCCCTACTGGGTTTTACAGACGCAGCACCAGTACCAGTGGTCATTTAGTGTTTGGTGTGGACTTTTCGACGGTAGTTTGATCGGGCCTGTGTTTTTCGACCAGACGCTGACAGCAGATCGCTACACCAATGATATCCTCAGAGGACCCGTTGACGACTTCCTTTCGGATCTACCGCTCGCCAGGGCCACAAATGTGTGGTTTCAACACGATGGCGCCCCCGCGCACAGCAGCGCCAAGGCTCGGACCTGGCTCGACGCAGCGTTCCCGCAGAAATGGATAGGACGACTAGGTCCCGTGAACTGGCCAGCCAGGTCTCCTGATATGACACCTCTGGACTACTTTTTGTGGGGTCATATCAAGGACAAGGTGTACAGCACACCAACTTCCACACCGCAAGACCTTAAAGACAAAATAACGGAAGTCTGTTTAAACATGCCTGAGGCTGTCATACGAAATGCAACGGCTGATTTGGTTACAAGATGCCAGAGCTGTATCGTCGCACAAGGTGACCTATTCGAGCACTTTTTATAATTGGTAAGAAACCGAAATGAAATGGAGTCAGGACAACCGCATGCCACGGCTGTCATCGCCGCACAGCCAAGCCATAAACCGCCACTTTTATTTTCTTTGCAACTGGCAAATAAAACTCCTCTCATTTGAAAACTTCGAGCTTGGCAGTCTTTATCGCGACTGCAAAGCGCAGCGCACTCGCTGCAATTTACACCGTCACGCGCGAACTGGCTGACACGGCCGAAGAAACCACCACCAAGATATCGGCCTGCCTCTGAAACGGGGCCGCCGAATGAATACCGGAGCTGATTTCGTTCACTGAAAGCATGGTTGAGAGCAGCACGATCGCGGCGCGCGAATGCGCTCGTCACGTGGTTTTTTTTGTATTTCGCAGGCTTTCTTTCGAGCTCGAAAAAAGAGGTACACGTAAGGTTTTCTTTATGGCGAATAATGGAATGGGGGTTTCTGAAAGTGCTCTCCAACTTTGCGAATCACACTTAGTGTCTAAAGTCAATATTAAAAATTTTAAAAAAATTATTTTAATTACTAGTTAAGTAATTGCAATACAAAAAATTTCCTGTGGTGCGCCAAATGCCTGTCACCAATATGCAGGTAGTTTCACTCTCCTGACCCCAATATTTCATTTTTAAACCCTTGGTTCAAGTTAGCTGGGACACCCGGTATAATTTCATTCACACAGGGTCATGGGGTAATCGATACTAATGCCGTGGTCACTTTACCACATGCACTCTTGTCGTTTTAGTAATCACCTCATGACATTGATTTAGCACATCCTATTATGTTGTTTATATATTGCGGCTTGGAACAGCAGTTCCCTTGTGTCAGAAATGCCTTTTGTCAGAAAAGCCAAATTGACATTCCTGCTGTTATATTCAGTTGCAATGTGGCAGCAAGTCTTACACTGTGTGCAAGGGGGGAAAAGCAGTTCTGTGGAAGCTTGTAACATGGAGGAAGATTCGTGAAAGAGCAAGTTGTAATTCAACCCCCTGTAGCACAAAGCTACGAAGGAAACAGGCTTTCTTTGCAGCTCTGTGCTACTGGCAAGTGGATGACAACTCTCCCTTTCATGTGTGTGAATGCACTGTCAGACACGGACTGTGAGTGAAGCACATAAGAAATGCAACCGAAGCTTATGGCATTTTGTGCGTCATATAATATATATGTATGTGATCACCTAGTTGCTTAACACCTACTGCCTCTTAGATCGTACCTATGTGGACCTATCATACCTGTATGCAACTGAAAAACTTCAGGGCCCCTGAAACATTTTGCACAAATTTTGTAGACGCATAGGGTACAGCTGCAGTTAATCATTCGAACCACAATTTGTGTCACGCGTCTCATATTGAGAGAGCTACGGTCAATTACAAGTTACCCTCCTCCACAGCCATGCATTTTCTCAACTCGTTGCCGAGTGATCAGGGCTGAGCTCCGGCTTCACTGGCTCTGCGTCATGTTGGCAGGTCGTGTCGTCTGATTCCAGTTCTCTAGGAGCGAGCGCGACAGCCTCTCCGCCAGCCACTTGGCAGTCGACCCCAAGCGAGAGCTATCGAAGCAGCATGCGTTGCGAGCATTCTGTCGCAGCGCCGAGCGTGTCCCGTATTCTGGGCGTTTCACTGGATGGGTGGAGACATAAACTCAAGCTGATAAAGGAGCTTTAGCGTAGACGTACGTGAGCAGCCTGATTGGTCTGCACGGTCCAGCCACCTGGTGGCGCAGAGCTTAACCAACCAAACAAAAGAGCTAATATTGCTATAGCCAAGTGTAAAACATTTTAAACATTTACAAAAACAACCTGTTCAAGATTACACTCCTGAAGAAAATTTGTACCAGCAGCAAAGAGAAATACACTTCATTACTGCTACTGTGTTTGGTTGAGCTCTGTGCCACCAGGTACAGAGCTGCACAGAGCTTTGCACTGTGCAGACCGTTCACGTTTGTGCCTCTGCTCATCCCGTGAAACGGCACGGTCAAACGGCCAGGCCCAGTCCGCTTGCGCTTGTGTTTACCCAAATACTGGACTCTCGAAACGCTATTGCGGTAGTAAACCTCAGGCATAAAGTGACGGCTGTAAACATGCAAATCCTGATGCCAATCGGATAGTGACAGTCAGATCTGCAGCCACTCTGCTCGTCTGCTGCCTTGCAGAGGGATGTGATGTCGCAGCTTGACATATTGCCAGTTGCTACGTTTATGGCCGACAACGTAACAAGGGCAAACCATGGTGCTTGTAAAAATAAAGATTGAGATCAACGCTGACCGCAGAGCTCTCGTGAACACGAAACATGTTGTAACACAAGCGGATGACACTTGCTTTGTGCCGGAAGCGCTTAAGTGTAGTGAGAATTTGTCCTTGTGCATTCTCTTTCTGTTACTTGCTTTCTATAGAAACAAATTAACTAACATTCCAACTATTATGAACGACATTTGTTTGCCATAAAGTTGGAAAAATTATCTATGATGCACCCTGGGCAGCCAATCAGATAGCTCACCTTACTAGCGTCATTAGGGCAACTTGTGTCAAATGGTCAGAAGTGGCTGAAAATTCAGCCGAGTGAAATGCTGTGATCGGTAGTGATGTACAGTTTTAAAACCTTATAATAAATTACAGACTTTACACGTAGCACTTGGATACGTCAAATAATGATCAGAAGGACCTACCCTAACCACTGAGTATGTTTGTACTATATTGTCAAAATCATTTCAGGGCCCCTTTAGTTGTGCTTCCATATGTGTCTTTATGCTTGCCTCACTCAGAGTCATTTCTTCCAGTGTATTCATGCACAGTGTGACTTAGAAACTTGCCCAAGCAGCAGCACTCTTACAAAGTCTTACACATAGGTGATGTAATGCCCAATTTGTGCAAGCATTTGTTTTTCTTTTCTCTTTTTCTTTTTTTCTTTTCTTGTCTTTCTTTTCTCCCATTTGTTTTTTCATTAAGATTTCTCTGTCTCTTATGGTACAACATTAGGCTGATTTCAAAGCCATGAGCTTTAACTGAATTGGTCTTTGTAACTATTTGCTTGAACACCTATGACACTCCTACCTCCATACGCTCGCCTACAGTCAGCTGCATTTGTGCACTGTTTTCTTTGGCTTTCGAATGGCCTACAGATATGCTTCTGTTGGTTTGCACTACTGCATTCTTTCTTTTCTCATGGTTGCTAGAGTTGCATGGCTAGGCGTGGCTTTGTTGCTTTTAGGGGTAGTCGTAGTGTGGGGTAGGCTTGACACTGCACTGTGCTTGCTGCTCACATATCTCTCTCTCCCTTGCTTTTTGATACCCTCTCCCCCTCCTCCTGTCTCTCCCCTCTTCCTCCTCCCGTGCTGTCCTTGTTTGCCAATTCTGGGTGGTATGTGTGTCCATCCATCAATTCGCAGAGTGCTCTAGAGACCTCTCAGACGGAATTTGTCGAGAGGGAAATTGAGGCCGAGAAGCAGGTGACTGCTCTCGAAAACACGGGCAGGCGACTCAAGGTGAGTGAGTGCAATCGTCTACCTCCCCCACACAGACACACCTCATCCCCTTAGCTCATGCTCATTCTTTCCCAACTCTCGGCTCCACATCCAGGCCGGTTGATACATGTGCAGCAGATGAAAGAAAAAAAAAAAATAGTGTGGGAAGCACCCAGACCTGTCTCTGTATTCCATGTGTGTGGCCTCTAAAGTGAGGACCATCTTCGCAACCCCTTTGTTTGGGGCAGGGATGTGCTTTGATGTGTGGCTTTGTGCTTTAGTGCAGAGACGCTTGCTACTGCCTGCTTTGTTAGTGTTGCCAGCATAGCCAGTGTTGTTGCTTCACTGGAAACAACCACGTGCATGCCATGTTAACAGTTTGTCCGTTTCCATGCAGATGGCATGAAATAAAAATGTGCTGTCTTTCTTTCAAGTTCTAGAGCCAACCTGCTTGCTAGGTTGTTGTGCAGAATCCTGTGTGGCGATTCTGTGGTTTTTTCCAGTGATTTCACTGTAAATGGGAACTGGATGGACGGAGCTACTCTATTCACAGCCAAGAATTAGGACAAAAGCAGCCCAAACACATGTAATGTGAAGTGCAAGTGTTGAATGCTTTGATGCTCTTTAATAAATTCGGGAAAATGGTGCGTGTGATCTAGAGCTAGTAACAAAAAAACAGTGAGTGCCACTGAGCGTTAGCTTAGAGATATGACACCTAGCTGTAGTAGCAACGTTATTGTAAATGGATCATAATACAAAAAAAGGGGAAAAATATAACAAATAAGATGCCACAATTTCAGCGCACGTTGGAAAAGACCCAGATGACCCAAATTAGGCCCTTCCTCTCCACTCAAGTATTCTTTGTTACCGTATGAAGTGGCACAGGGCTTGACTCTGCTAGCTAGTGTACTGCTCGTATATAGCTGCGAAGTTTGCTGCACTGCTTTCTTCCTCATTTTATGAGAATAAACTTGACTGCAAGCATGCAGTGTGCAGACATGCTCCTGGAGAAAATGCATCATGAAACGTCTCGGATCTCGACTCAAGTTACAAGAATGAGGATGTTGTTGCCAGACAGGAGTAGAGTAAAACCTCCTTATAACGAAGTTGAAGGGGGGGGGGCATAATTACTTCATTATAATCATTAGTTCATTATTGCCACTATCCATTTCTATCCACAATTAGCAAGCAAGAGAGGATGTACTCACCACCAAATCTCACAGCAGCCCGCCACGCGAAAAAATGGCCATCGCACAAAAAAAAAAAAACAGTTAGGAATTGCTACTTTATTCACCTCAAATGGCTCATCACTGATCGTTCAACAGCACAGCAGCTAGCGGCTCATTTCGCAGAAAAAAAGTGCTTCATAGATATTTGCCGCATCTTTTTCAGGTGAATGATGGCTTTTTCAGCTGCAGCCACTGTTTCGAGGCCATCCTCGCTGTCATCGTGAGCGCCAAAGAAGCGGCGTAGCAGGTATGCCGCATCCAGCGGTTGTGCGGGCGTCGGTACGTCGGGTTCGCCATTAGGCTCCGGGCTGTCGTCAACAAGTTCGTCAGTGTCATTAGGCACCCCCGTCACCGCGTGCACAATTTCTGCCTTCGTTAGCTCATCGGTCGTCACCGCGTCAGCATCGGCACCAACGTATGTGCAGAAGGTGTTGCAGTCGGTTTGGCACAACGCCGGCATCAAGGAGAGCGTCCCACGATGCTAGGGCTTGGTTGCCCGTGGCACCCTCATTGGCGGCAGCACCGATGTCTTCGCTATAACCGCCGCTGCTGATGCCAAGTGAGGTATGACGGAAGCAATTGGCGATTGTGCTTGCCGGTACAGCCATCCAAGCAGCCTGTAGCATCTCGATCGCCATGTACAAGTCGATCGTGGACTCACACTTCATGCTCATATTGAGCAGAATCTGGTCGATCACACGCTTGCGCCCGACTTCACACGCCCGACTTAAAGTTTATGATAACTCCTTGGTCGAGGGGTTGCACAACTGCAGTGCAGTTTGGCGGCAAGAAGCACGTCTTTGAGCACAGCGGCAGTGTGGTGGGCCGTGCATTTGTCCAGTACGAGGCATATCTTCTGGTTCAGCTTGCCCAGCGGCGCATCCCGCCCCTGCAGCCATTGTGCGAAAATTTCTCTCATCCAAGTTTTACGGTTGGACACATCACTCACTTGGAGCTTTTGTTTGCCTTTGAAGCGTCGTGGTAACATACTTTTGCCGACCACGAGGCCGGCACCTTTTCCGACCCAACCATCTTGGCACAAAGCAACACGGTTAAGTGGACCTTGCTCTGCTTACTGCCCTGGCAGTGTTCACCTTTGAGGGCCAAGGTTTTTTGCGTCAACATCTGGTAGAACGGGGCTGTCTCATCCACATTGAACAAATCATTGGCACTGTATTTTTCTGGCAGCTGTCCAAAATTTGTCTCCACCCACACCACTGCAGCTTCGCGGTCAACAGACTGTGCTCCCCTTGAAACGCTACAGCCAGCCGACACTCGCCACAAAATCGTCGTGCCCCATGGTGCGCGCAGTCTCCCTCGCATTGCACTACAACAGCACCCCGCTCACCGGAGTGCCGCTTGCTCTTGCGTGTGGTCGTCAGATGGGAAGAGGAGTTGGCACCTGGAGGTGTCGCGTCCTAGAGCTTTCATGTACTCATCAGCCCAGCATCATTCGGTACATTGACCCGGGCACTCACCCTCTACCCGGGCTGACTGGGTGGGGCGCTTTGGTACGGGCCAACGGTCCTTCCCGGACAAGGGTGCTGCTGTGGTGCAGCACAACTGAATTACTGCAATCAACACACAAACAGCCATGTCGGTCTTACAGGACGCAAGCCTGACTGACCCTCGGACTGCTTTGACACAAAAGAGGTCAAGGTATACAACCGTGGAGAACACCAAAGTCATCCGCGGTGCAGCGCGACCACGTGAGGGTCCGCCACGACCGGTTCCGGCTCTGGATTCCACTGAGCCAAACAAAACCCCGTAGATCAACTGGCACACACGTCCAAGTCGTGCAACCTTAGGAGCATGCATCATAACTTAATGGATAGCTTTCCATCTGACTCATCAACAATCACGGCAGGATGAGCCCACACTTCGAGAAACTTCTTGTCGCCCAAGTGATGGCGCTCCCGGGTGAGATTACAGATGCCTGACTGCATCTGTAAAATTATTTTTTAAGGTGACAAATACCTACAGTCATCAAATAAAATATGCGAATGTGAGCACAACTTCCAAAAAAAAGGGAAGGAGAAGACCACGACCAGAAGCTTGCAGTCCTGCCAGAAGCAGTGCCAGCTGAGAGCCATCTAGCCATAAATTAGAGGGCTGCAGAGGCCAACTAAGGATGTGCTGCTCAGTTTGACATAAGACCCCAGCAGCTTTTACAGCTTCTACGCCCGAGATGCATTGTTGAATTTTGTGACCACAACTGTGTACTGTTGCGACGCCTGTTTCTCAAAGCCCGACAGGTGTTACTATTGGGTAGCGTGGCGTTGTCAGCAGGCTGCAGGCGTCCGGTAGACCATGGCGACCAGGCAAGGACAAGACAATTTCTTGTGCGAAATTTGCACTGTTTATTCATGGTTGGTGAAGGATAAGATGAAGAGAATGAATGAAGTGAAAAGTACATTGTGGGGCCCCTTAAATAGGCCAACTAGATGAGATCTTGCTCATGTCAATGTCACGTGACAGGCACTGAGTCTGGTTGTGGATGGGCTGCTGATCCCTGTCCCAGGTGACGTTTGCACGTGCTTCCCTCCGCTGGCGGCGACACGTGGGTCGGGGATCGTAGGCGGTTGAGCTCTTCTCCCAGGCGACATTCGCACATGCTTCCCTCCGCTGGCGGCGACACGCGAGTCAGGGATCATAGGTGGCTTATCTTTTCTTCTAGACGACGTTGGTTTGCAGAAAGCGTTCTCCCCTACAGTTGGACAGTTCATGGAAAGGGTTCTCCCCTTGGTCGCACACACAAAGGGGCCTGTCATCACTGCAGAGTGCCTGCCAGACTGGCATCCACATGAGATAACCATAGCAAATTAGGAATCCATCCTCCGTATCGGTTGAGCATCTTTTTTGCCCAGGGTGGTAAACGCCAACCGTAACAGCATTTTCGGCGGGGGAAGAAGATCCCAACACGTAGGGGCCAGCAGCCACTGGGCGAGGGATCGGTGTTTCGGCAGCAGAAATTAGCACTGCTAACTCTCTCAAGCCTTTCCTCGATATGAGGTATTCGGTAGGTCTGGTCCTTCGTGATTAAGTTGAGCCGGTGGAAGTCTATACACGGTCCCGGCTCCTTTCCTGGGACCTCAACCAAAATAAGAGGCGAGGTATAATCACTCTCTCCTGGCTCGATTACACCTAGCTCTAACATCCTGTTTACTTCAGCGGCCACGACTTGACATCGACGAGGTGAAATGCGATAAACTTTCAAATGAACTGGGTCTGATGAGGTTAAATCAATATCGTGAACGATCACAGTGGTCCTGCCAGGTGTGTCTGAAAAATACTTCTTTAAATTCAAACACAAGTTCCCTCAGTTCGGCCCTTTGATTGGGGTTCAACTCCACCTGCTCTACTAGCTTGTCAATGGTCTCGTGAATGTATTTTGCCCCCGTTATTGATGTTAACTCTGAAAAGTCGACAGGCATCTCCTCAGGTTGGTTAAGGGACATGTTCACAATGGCCTTCTTCTGCCGGTAGGGTTTAAGTAGATTGCTGTGGTACACTTGTAGTGTCTTTCGTTTTCCCGGTACCGGGATTACGTAGTTTGTTTCAGATAATTTCTGAATTATGTCAACCAGTTCTTCCCATTGAACCTTTAGTTTGTTTTTCAATGAGGGTTTCAAGATCATTACCTTTTCCCCAACTTCAAAGTGTTGCGTTCGAGCCATCCTGTCATAGTAATGCTTAGCATTGCTTTGTGCCTTACGCATTTCCTGCCCTGCTAATTCTTGAGATGTGTGCAGTCGGTCTAACAGCTCTAGTACGTATGCCACAACTGAAGGGTCGTCTGCCTGGCCTTCCCAGGCTTCTCAAACAATGCGAAGAGGGGACTGAAGGCAGCGACCATAAATGAGCTCTGACACTGAAAACCCTGTTGACTCGCGCTGTTCATTTCGAAGCGCAAACATTGCTGCAGGCAAGCAAACCTCCCGATCAGCTTTCTGCTCATAACAAAGGGCTCACAAAAGCCGTTTCATGACCGAGTGGACTTTCTCCACCGCGTTTGACTGCGGGTGGTACACTGAGCCCTGAATGATTTTAATACCGCACATTTCCAGAAACGTCGAGGTCAGTGCACTCGTAAAGACGGATCCTTGATCTGACTGGATTTCTGCAGGAAACCCTACTCGCACGAAGATAGACAAAAGTGCATTGACGATCTCTACCGAGCTTAGTTCTTTGAGGCGCACCGCCTCTGGGAATTTCGTTACGGGGCATAGTACAGTGAGAATATGCCGATAGCCAGACTGCGTTGCAGGAAGTGGTCCCACAGTGTTTATTATGAGCCTGCGAAATGGCTCCGTGATAATGGGAACAAGTTTCATTGGCGCTTTAGCCTTATTTCCGGGCTTGCTTATGCGTTGAAATGTGTCGCAGCTTCTTACGAATGCTTCCGCTTCTTGAAAGCAGCTGGGCCAGTAAAATTCCTGCAGTAAGTGGTCCATTGTTTTCCGAATGCCCTGATTCCCTGTCCAAAAGCCTCCGTGAACTGAGTGCAGGAGCTGCTCACGATAGGGATGCGGCACCACGAGTTGGTCGAATTGCACTCCTTTTCGATTGGTGTACTTTTTATAGAGGATGCCTGCCCTATTGAGGAACTTCAAGTTTTGTTTGGCCACACCTTCTTTCGCGTCTGGCCTTAGGTTACACAGGGTGGAATTGTTTTCCTGTTCAGCAATCAATGTGGCAGGGCTTACGTTCAATAACTTTCTTCTGCATTCTGCCTCGCGAGATATTTCAGGCTCCGGTGCTTTCCTGACCTCTTCATTAGCTAGTGTACCTTTCGCAATATCCCCTGTAGGGCTTTCCTGTTTGGTGCTGGTTGACGAATCGTCCGTCAAACCTGTTTCCTCTACCACTAAACATTCGTACATTGCCTTGGCCGCGAGCTTCCTTGCCTTGGAACGAGATAGGGCTTGTATTGTTCCCTCACTAAACTCGATACCCCTGCGTCACAGCAAATCCTCAGATTTGTTGGAAAACAAATATGGATACATACTGTAGCGGGAGATGTGTCAAGATGGCGGCTTCAGTGTCTAGTACTCCAAAAGGGCCTTCGATACAAATGTTCACCACAGGGAGACAAACACTGGAGGCCTCTATGACTTGCCTTATCCAAGCACATTCTCCCGTGAACTGGCCATTCTCCATGTACGACGGGTGCACCACGTCCATTGTGGCAGCCCAACATAGTTTGCCGTTTACCACGAGGTCTCGAATGTACTGTTCTAGCAATTTCAGATTTTTCTCGTTACTAGTTAGTGACATCAACACTAGTTTGGGATTTTTGCTCCCTATGGAGATATGCCCCGTTTGCTGGCAGTTGTAGCAAACTATTGTTTTTTTTTTTGCCTTAAAAGCTTTTTTCTTTTGTCTTTCTGCCCTCTGTTCGGGTGACTCCTCCTTTCCCTTGCTGTTCTTGTCACTAATTTTCACCGAATCAGACCTTTCCTTGGATTTATACTGACTCGACTTTGACCACCTTCTCTTGCTTGCCGGGTCTGTATTTATTTATCTCCTTTTTAGGAGCTTCATTGCCTTCGAACGCACAGCGAGTTACGTACTCCTCAGCGAGATCAGCCGCTCTCGTGATAGTGTCCACGCCTGGCCTATCCTGAACCCAACACTTGATGTTTTCTGACAGCTGGTGGTAGAACTGTTCTAAAGCAAAGCACTGCATTGTCTTTTCGGCGTCGCTGAGTGCACCCTCTTCTCTGAGCCATTCTTTCATGTTTACCTCCAAGGTGTATGTGAAATCTGAGTATGATTCCCTGAATTTTCGCCGGAATGCTTCTGCTGATAATCTATACTTTTTAAGCAGATTCACTTTGACTCTGTCGAAGCCCTCTGCTTCTTCTTTCCCCATGCGGGCAATGATATCAGCTACCCCACATGGCAGCAACGTAAGCAAGCGTTGCGGCGACATGTTTCTCGCGAATTTTGCCTTCTCACACGTGCGCTCAAACTGTACCAGAAAAAGACCTGTGTCCCCTCCTACTGCGTAGGGTGCCATTAAGTCTGTTATTCTGCGCTCGCTTTCTCGTGCCTTTGTGCTAGGTCTTTCAGTATTTTGAGCTTTCAGAAACTCAATCTCTAGGCACCTCGTTTCAAGTGCGTCGCGTGCAACACGCTTTTCTTTTTCTTCTAGGCACTTATGCTCTACTTTTTCTTCTATGTGCTTATGCTCTTCCTTTTCTTCTAAGCGATTACATTCTTCCTTTTCTTCTAGGCGCTTATGCTCCTCCTCCTTCTCCGCAATGCTCTCTAGGCATTCCATCAGTTCGTCGTCGTCTGCCCTGATCGCCACAATGATCTCCAGCTTTCTCTTTGATTCGCCAATTTAGAGGCCCAACTCTGGCCAAGCTAAACAATTCCAGCTTCTTTAGTGCCTTCAAGTTCATGGCTGCCCTTAGTGCTGCTAACTCTTCACTCAATATGACAACCTTGATGTACTCAAAACTTCTGTCTGCGGTTAAAGAAAAATCACTGCTCTGTACTTCCCCAAAAATATGTAAAGCCAAGTGATATCTTAGTGAAGAAAAGCCGTGCACTCAGCATATGCAGTCGTGAATCCTGACACCTTCCTTCCGAATGTTGTCACCAGGATGAAGAGAAGACGATCTCTTGGATGTCGCCCAAGTTGGGGTCTCCAGGGTAGCGTATCCCACCACTGCCAACCAGTTGCTGCGACGGTGTTTCTCGAAGCCCGACCAGCATTACTGTTGGGTAGTGTGGCGTTATCGGCAGGCTGCAGGCGTCCGGTATGCCATGGCAACCAAGCAAAGACAAGGCGATTTCTAGTGCGAAGCTTGCACTGTTTATTCAATGGTTGGTGAATGATTAGTTGAAGAGAATGATTGAAAAGTACATTTGTGGGGCCCCTTAAATAGGCGCACTAAAATCGTAGGTGGAATCTTGCTCACTTCGTCACGTGACAGGCACTGAGTCTGGTTGTGGATAGGCTGCTGATCCCTGTCACAGGTGACGTTCGCACGTACTTCCCTCCACTGGTGGCAACACGTAGGTCGGAGATCGTAGGCAGCTGAGCCCTTCTCCCAGGTGACGGTTCGCTGAAAGCATTCTCCCCTAGAGTTAGGCAGTTCGTGGAAAGGGTTCTGCCCTTGGTCGCACACACAAAGGGCCCTGTCATCACTGCGGGGCACCTGTCAGACTGGCATCCACACAAGATCACCATAGAAAATTAGGAATTCATCCTCCGTTTTGGTTGAGCAGGGTCTCTCGAGCATCCTTTTTGCCCGGGGTGGTACACGCCAACCGTAACAGTACGTACCTGTAAAAAATAATTGTAGCTTATTGTTTGCCACTGACCTATATAGTTTCACTGACGTGGCTTATTCTGAAAAAAATTTTCTTTGCAAATGGTGAACGGTATGTGCAAGGGTTAAAAGCCAAAGTTGTACCTTATTTAGCCTTAAATATTGTTACTACTTTCTTTCACACGTTTTGAGCACCCATGGCATTTGTGTAACTACTCAGAAGAATGAAACCATTCTCCACTGATGCCAATGTTAAAGAAAGAACATGTTACCATGTATCATGCAATGACATAATGAAATGCAATTTTACCACTGACCACGAGACATGCAAGCTGCAGCTATGTTTACACAACAATTACCAATTTGTCATCAAATCCATCTGTGGTTGAAGTCACTGTAGGGCCACTTGTGCATCATCACATGCCTAAGGTGCTTTCTTTGTTAAGTGAGGCCCCACTCTGCAAGCAAGCACTCTCTGCACTAAGGAACAAGGTGACATGTCAAAACACCTGAGGTCTCTTTCGTATGCAGGTCTGTTGTCTAGCAATGGCAGTGGGACTTTACTGCCTACAGGAAATTTAGACAACCATGCATGGGCTTGAGCATGTCATTGGGCTACACACCATGTTGAATGAGTCTGCACTAACAGAGCACCTAAACTCTCCCTATTTTTTTTTTCTTTTTTACTGCTTAACTCTGTGATGGTACAGCTCAGTTATGTGTGTGATAGGAAAAACTAGTCATAGGGCTTCAGATGAATGGTGAAATTTGTGTTCTTGAAACAAGGGTAGAATTCAGAGGCTCTGTACAAAACTACAGGTTTCAGCTACTCAAATTAAGGTGTGCAACTGTTATTACTCTGCCAAACTTCCCTTTTTCTTTTTTTTTCTTAAATACCTCAAAAAGGTGTCATTTTTATATTATCTGACTCTGTCTAGGATGAAGGGCACCTCACTATGTATCTGTCTTATGAGAACATCCTAACAGTCTTTGAATCCTTGCTGAACTGAATAGTAGTTCCTCTGCTGTTCGGCTTATTTTGACAAGCTTTGTCTTAGAGGGTGTCTACTGTGTTGATGTTATGCAGTCTGAAGCTTTAATTGTACTACAATGACTTATTTGGTGCTGTTAGGAAAAACTAACAAGGTGTATTAATTGCTAGTGAATTGCAGATCGCTACAGCAATGAAGTTGAGCAAGAATTGTGGCATCGTGCACTGTGGCATTCCAAAAAGAAATTATTTCACTGTTCTCTTTCGTTTCTTGCATCCTTTAGTAATTTGCGGCAGGATAAGGAGTGCTGCATGACTATCATGTTAGTATTAATGCTGTCAATGGAGTGCATGTTTTTTCACTCTGTCCACAACTCCCATGCTTGCTGTGACTGACACAGTGCACATTGATCAATGTGTCTGAATAATATGATTCTTGCTTTTTTGAGAAATAAGTTGATGTTGCAGCTGCCTACAAAGTCACCAGTATGTGCCCTGTTGTCTGGATTGTTTGACCATAGAATTCATTCCTTATATACAGCATGTGAGAAACCACTATAGTAATAAATACCACAATGTATACAGCAAGTTTTTTAATACTTTCATTGCAGCACCATAAACCATCATGCACTATTTGGTTGCCATTTTCCCTGAAACACAAAACGTGTCAAAAGCCAATTTCTAGTGTAAATGGTAGTGTCCAAAGCTGTATTAAAATATTTGTGCTCTTGTTGCTGTTAATACGTGCAAGCTTGAAAGGGTGCAAACGAATCTTGCAATGGCTTGCTTGGGTGGAACTTGTTTTAAATTTAAACGTATGGTCACTGGTTGGCCCCCTATAACTGTTTATTTTAGTATTGAAGCTTTAGGAACCTGCAGCATTATCTTTATTCTCCATGCAAGAATTCATTACCACCTAGTTTTGGCTGCCTTGTTCACTGCCATTTGCACATGCATCACATTGCTATTTCAACTGCTTGAGGTGGCAATGTTTGAAAGACTGCTGGCATCTCGTCACAATCACTGTACCTGTATGTTATATCTGTTGCTATGTATTACATAGAGAAATGAATAGGGATACGAAGAACTTTATTAAAAGGATCCTGAGATGCGCTGCCCCTTAAGGCGACAGTGCAGGCCACTCCCACATGGGGACAGTTAGGGCTAACCTAACCGCTGCTTTGCAGGCTCTCCGGACAGCCCAAAGCTCTTGAGGGCCGAGTTCCACTTCTGTTCAGTGATATCCTTATCCTTTCGTAACGAGGGACACCGCCAGAGCCTGTGATCTAAATTGCATGTTCCCCGCAGCTAGGACACTGAGCTAAAAACATCAGAGAGTTACCGTATTTACTTGCATAATGATCGCGCTCACGTAATGATCGCACCCCGAACTTGCTACAACTACATGTCGTGTGCCAGGTCTAGCTACCATATGCCAGATCGCGCTTGCCATCTGTCAAATGCAGTCGAATGCTACGCGAACGACTCTCAAGACATACCAGGCGGTCTGCATGCATCAAACATTCTTAAAGGAAAGCTGAAGAGTTTTCCAGAAGAAATGAGTGAAGAGGTGTACGTAATGGTGTTCAACCCTCTGGATTCGAATATTGCATCAAAATTGAGTGAAAGAAAGGGCAAACAGATTTTATTTCGACGAAAAGTGCAGCAGCAGACTCGGGGCAGCTCGCGCGCCTCGTTTCCGCCTGTGATTGGTCGGGCGCCTCGTGACGTCAACAATGGTGTTCGTCCAGACCGACCACTGCCACCATACATGAAGCACGGTGCAACTTGAACAAAAAAACCAGTCAAAAACACAAAGGACAAGAGGAGAGGTTCACGCCACAACGACTGGACTATCAACTGAGGTTTATTAGAATCGGTGTAGTCCCAGCAAGGCCAGCAGAGCATGCGCAACTGCATCATCGCTAATCACATAGCATGAAAAGACTAGAAACGTTTCTATCGGGACCGACTTAGAAATACAAATTCTTTTTCATGTAAGCGCACCGAGGTTGTACTAACGCAGTCATCACCTAATAAACTGATGTAGTACGCTTCCAAGATTTCTCGCTTTTCTTTGCCCTTGCCCCTACCAAGAATCGTCACATTGCTAAACAATGGATAACAACCACACTCATTGCAATGGCGAGGCAAGTTTGCACCGTTATCTGACCCCAGGGAGGAGTGGTGCTCACGCAGGCGGTCATTAATACATCGACCGGTTTGGCCTATGTAAAATCTTTCGCACGTGAGAGGGAACTTATAAACAACCCCTGCAGCACATGCCGTTTCACGGCATGTGCTGCAGGGATTGTGTATAAGTTCAGTTGACATTGAAGTTGACATTGAAGTTGACATTGAAGACCTCTTCTACAGCATTCCCCATGATGAACTCTTTGTAGCTGTGCGTGAACTTATTGATCACTGCAGTGCTGTAAACTTCCAGAATGCATGTGGTATGTCGCTGGATGCCTTTCTAGAGCTCCTATCCTTTTATCTGTCATCCACTGTTGTTGAATTCAAAGGTTCCTTGTTCCTTCAGAAAAAAGGAATATGTATTGGCTCTAGTGTTGCCCGAGTGCTTTCCCAGATATTTTTAGCAAAATTTGACAGGAAACTTCAAGGCTTCCTTCTAAACAAGCGTGTGTGCGAAGTTTTTAGTATGTGGACGATTTTTTAGTACTTTTAGAGCTTTTACCGAATGACACTCTGCCCGCAGCAGTAGACGATGTATTGACTGCTTTTAAAGCTTCTTCACGCACTCTTAATTTCACTCATGAACTTCCTAGCAATCATTCCATTAGGTTCCTAGAACTGCAACTAACATTCTTTGACGACGGGCATTTGTGCTGGATGTTTTCACCTAGGGGCAAGAAAGCTCTTTTACCATTTGGATCTGCACATTCAAAGATTGTAAAAAGAGGGATTGCAATGAATTGTTTCCGCAATGCACTTGACAGAAGCTATCACCACGCCATTAAAAGTAGCTTTGACACACAATCCCAACGTTTAGAAGCCGCAGGGTTCCCTCCGCCTCTTTTGAAAGCGGTGGCTGAATCGCTGCTTCAGAGGCTAAAGAAGGAATGTACGAAGCTGGTAGATGGTGGTGCTATTGAACGTAGAAAACTTGAAGTTATGCCGTATGTGCATAAAGTGAGCCACAGTATCAAGAAAGTTGCCGCCAAGCAGGGAGTAAGTGTTGTGTTTTCTGCCCCTTGTAAGCTTTCGGGTCTGTGTTCGCGCATTTCTCAAGGCAGGGCAAGGAACCATGTTTGCACAACGCAGCATGAAAACCTTTTCAAAGTTGTTTACAAGTTCCCTCTCACGTGCGAAAGATTTTACATAGGCCAAACCGGTCGATGTATTAATGACCGCCTGGCGTGCGCCGGCTTTCAAACACATGCAAACTTTTCGCTTGCACTGCGTTCTGGTAGCTGCGTGTAAGCGGTTTCACAACACACGTGCGAATAGCAAATTAGCGGCGGTTTGCGACAAACCCTGTGTCAAGGGTGGAAGATAAACATGTACCTTCCATTCAGCTTGCTAACACGAAGGAGCTAGCAATAAATCAAAATCCAGGTTTGGACGAGTTCGTGTATTCATAAGGTCTTCCAAGACCAGTTACCATCCGTCCGCCCGCACCCGTCCCGCCTTTGTGCATTCGTTTCCCAGACCTTTTCACACTGTGTTTAGAAAGCCTGCTAGCAGCAAGTCGTACACTCACTCATTCACGCATTATTGATAAACTCTGGTAGTAATCGTTGTCATGGAAGTGGTTAAGGCACAGCGCTTGAAATTCTTTCGATTTACAGCAGCTTCCCACTTAGTGGCAAGCTTCTTGTCTTGCGGGAAGCAATGGAACATCGTCGCGGCTACTGATATTCGTGCAACGGTAGGCTGCACAGAACGCCGGCATGATCGGCCCATCACTTCAGTTGATGCTGTGCACGTCAACTACCACTTTACATACACACAAACAAAGGAATGCAGGCTCGAGCAAGGCAGATTATGACGGCACAGACGCAGAAACAAGCGCGGTCAGGCACAGTTGCAGAGACTGCGAAGGAGCGGAACACCAGTGCTGACGTCACTATGCGGCGGTTTCCGGTCTCCGCTCGCATTGTCAGCAGCAGTGTGCGGCGCTCAACAGGGAGCAGAGCGACAGTGCAATTTTAACCGGCGATTACGTCGCTCCTAAGTGAAAAATCCCGCCCAAAATTTTACCTACATGGTTTATAAGGTTCCCGCATCCGTACATGAACGTCTTATTGAATTCGACAGACTCTTCAGCTTCCCTTTAAACCCATGCCCCATTTAATTCATCACTTTCCGCACTTCTATGAAAAAGAAGCTACAACCAAACTTACCTTGGCTTTATTATTTGTAGGCTTTATAATGGTTGTGGTCAACAAAAAAAATAAAGGCGCCTTTCGATTTCTCTCGTCTGCACTCGTAGGCACGCAACCTATCATACGCCAACGCTTGTAATGCAGCTAAGATATTCGCCCATCCATAGTGGAAATGTGCCGTATTAGGATAGTAGTGAAGACAAATGCCGCAGTTTCCGCAGTGTGCCCGACATGGGTTTCTATGTCACTGGCAGCTAAGCGCGCCCATCTCCGTTTCTGTCCCCTCAAAATGGTAATCGCTCTGTTGTTGCTGCAAACTTGCTGACAGTAACAATGTTATTCATTATTGATACAGAAGACACTGTTTCAATGCGCGCAATGTACTCACAAGAAAAAATTTTAAAAATCGCATTTGGCGCATTTCGCTTGCTCTGCCGGCTGCCGTTTTTGTTTTGGTGTCCCGCACTGTTACAGCAGCAGCCGCCTATTTGTTGACCTGTTGTCATCCCACAGCAAATGCGCGATGAAAAAAAAAAGTTTTCTTTTCACAGGAAATTTGACCGGCGTAATGATCACATCCCTGAATTTGCGTCTTTTATTTATTTATTTTTTTTAACGAAGAAGTGCGATGATTATGCGAGTAAATATGGTAACAGTGCATGAAGGCCAGACTAGGATAAGAGCTAGTCTGAAGCATCCTAAGGGTTATAGCTTGAGGCCTTGTGAGCTTTTTATATGGTGGAGGAAAGATTATTCCCTCCAGATAGAAATTAATATGAGCACTGCATCCAGTTTTAAGACCTACATTACATAATATACTCACAATGGTTTCATTCTGCTTCATGACTCAGAAGTGCTACATTTCCTAACAACATTTTGTTTTACGGCCCCTGCTAGTTGCAAATCACTGAAACGCTGGTTTGGTATTTTCTAAATTTCAATTACAGAATGAGGATCTCTTTCCCTCTGTATGGTCAAACCTCTATATAATGAACTGCGATGTAATGAAATTCGCAATGTAACAAACTATTTTCATTTCCCGATCTCAGTTGCATTCGGTTGCAGTTGCATTCAGTTGCAGTGGGCACGGCAGCACTACTAGCATGCGTTGCACTAATCCTCTCATCTTCGTTGTGCAGCTCGCCCTTGGTCTGTGTTTTCATGGCACCAAGAGCAGCATCGACCATCCCGGGGTAACCTTTGTCACCCCACCGGTGAATGAAGCACTCGTCCACGTGTGGGATATGCTGACGTCATCAGACCATCATCGGCCAAGTCACCTTGAGACGGCAACATGCGCAGACTGTTCGGCGCATTAGCCGCTGCGAGTGCCACCACAAGAGTGGACCATATATATCCCGCACAGGCACTACATCGGCAGTGGGCACGGCGGCACTACTAGCATGCAATGCACTAATCCTCTCATCTTCGTTGTGCAGCTCGCCCTTGGTCTGTGTTTTCATGGCACCAAGAGCAGCATCGACCATCCCAGGATAACCTTTGTCACCCCACCGGTGAATGAAGCACCCGTCCACGTGTGGGATAGGCTGACGTCATCAGACCATCATCGGCCAAGTCACCTTGAGACGGCAACATGCGCAGACTGTTAGGCGCATAAGCCGCTGCGAGCGCCACCACAAGAGTGGACCATATATATCCCGCACGGGCACTACACCGGCAGTGGGCACGGCGGCACTACTAGCGTGAGGTGCACTAATCCTCTCATCTTCGTTGTGCAGCTCGCCCTTGGTCTGTGTTTTCATGGCACCAAGAGCAGCATCGACCATCCCGGGGTAACCTTTGTCACCCCACCGGTGAATGAAGCACTCGTCCACGTGTTGGATACGCTGACGTCATCAGACCATCATCGGCCAAGTCACCTTGAGACGGCAACATGCGCAGACTGTTAGGCGCATAAGCCGCTGCGAGCACCACCACAAGAGTGGACCATATATATCCCGCACGGGCACTACACCGGCAGTGGGCACGGCGGCACTACTAGCGTGAGGTGCACTAATCCTCTCATCTTCGTTGTGCAGGTGAGAAGGCCTTTTGAAGATGCTTCCACTCTAGCGACCGTTTTTTTCGTTTTTTGGTGGTGCTGCCGTGCCCGCAGCTATGTCACGGGGTGTTTGATATGGCTGTATTTCTGTGGAAGTTGCTACTGTCATCAGGAGACGTCGAAACAAACCCCGGCCCAGAACTAAAGGACATCGTTAAGCAACTGAAGGAAATTGCTGCTGATATCAAAGAAATAAAGGAAGAACGTCTTGCAGATATAGAGACCAAGTTAGATGCCATAGCACTTCTAGAAAGCAAAGTACTATCTTGTCAGACCAAGATTTTCCGCATGAGTCGCGTAATAGAAACAATGGAACAAAAAATCGATGACCTTGAGAACAGAAGCAGGAGAGCTAACTTAATAGTTTATGGCATACCGGAATCCGAAGAAGAAACGAGCGACAGTCTTGAGCAGATAGTTAGCAGAGATATCATTCAAGGTATCCTAGAGCTGAACCCAGTTACGATAGAACGCATACACCGGTTAGGCAGACCGCAAGCGAAAAAGACTAGGCGGGTAAATTTTAAACTTCTATATTTCCGCGACAAATCGGCAATATTGAAAAAAGGTTTTAAACTTAAAGGCTCAAAATTTGCCATTGGGGAAGATTTTTCTCTTAAAATACGGGACATTAGAAAGAAACTGTGGAACAGTGCCAAAGAAAATCGCGACAAACACGACAAAGTCTCCCTTGCCTTCGACAAACTGTACATTAACAGTCGCGCCTTTGTTTGGGACAACGAAACCAATGACAAAGTAGCCCTTAAAAAAACGGAAGCGGAATCAAGCAAAACAAACGGCCCGCCAATAACGCGGAGAAGAGCTCAATAAGACAACTAACAATCGTAAATGTGAATGCAAGAAGCTTACTAAACAAAATAGAATCTTTCTAAAACCTGTTAACTGATTGCGAACCTAATATAGTCGCCGTCACAGAAACGTGGCTTTTACCGGATGTTTCCAACCATGAAATCATTCCACCGAATTATTCAGTCATTCGAAAAGATCGGGGTTCCCGTGGGGGTGGCGTGGCTCTTGTGATAAAGAAAACCTTCCATTTGTTTTACTACCAGATGTATCAGGTGCTGAAAGCGTGTTTTGCAGGATTCTTTGTAACAATACTATTATTTGTGTGGGTTTCTTCTATAGAAGCCCCTTTTCGGGTGATGAGAGCATTTCTGCCATTCATGAGTTTCTACACCAATATGCTAACAACTCTAGAATTATCCTTATGGGAGACTTTAACCTTCCAGACGTAGACTGGGTAACTATGCATCACACGTCATCTTCTTCAGAAATTCTGTTTGACCTAATGTTATCATTTAACCTTCACCAAATAATCCTAGATCCGGCGCGTAAGCAAGGCGCAGCAAACACTATCCTTGACCTTATACTAATCAGTGATCATTTTTCAGGGCACCAATCACAGACAGAAATTATTGAAGGCATTTCAGATCACAACATACCGCTATGCTTGTTGCCTCTGGACTGCTCGACAAGAGCGCGTTATAGTACGTCTATAGTACCCAACTTCGAGAAGGCGGATGATGCCAGCATACTAACCCACCTTGCGCATGAATTTCAAGCCCTTACTGAAATAAACTCCAACCCGTCAGTCGATGTGAATACAGCCTGGCTTCATTTTAAGAATATGGTTTGCTACTTTGTAACTAACTATGTTCCGTTAAAAAACAAGTGACCACAAAGAACAAGCCCATGGATAACTCGGGAAGTCATCCACACGAAACGTCATGTAAAAAGGATATGTAACTATTAAAAATCATGCAGCATGCCCGTCCAAAATTAGAAAACTAGCATGCACAGTAGCACATTTTCGACAGACAGCCAAAGAAGCTACGGAACATTATTTTCATGTAACGCTGCCTAACTTTCTGACAAACAGCCCTCAGCGATTCTGGAACCACTTCCGCCTTACTAAAGACACGTTATCGGACTTGTCTCCTGAGGAAAAACTAACAACGCTAATGCGTACAATAAGTATTTTCACTCGAACTTCACAAAAGATGACAGTAACCTGTCAGACTTGAGTAGCAGTTCAACATCGCGCATCGATCCTTTAATCATATCTGACGCGGGTATCCTTAACATGTTGCTCACCCTTGACCCTAAAAGATCATGTGGACCAGATGACATTCCAAACCATTTTCTAAAGAGATACACAGAGTGGTGCAGCCGATACTTGGGCCTCATATTTCGAAAATCCCTATCACAATCATCCTTACCCGACGACTGGAAAAATGCGAAAGTCATCCCAATACACAAAACAGGAGACACCTCATTGCCCTCTAATTATCGACCAATATCTCTTACTAGCACCGCTTGCAAGATGCTCGAGCATATCATACTTTAACATCAACAAACTTTCTTGACACACAGCTTATTAACGGCACACCAGCACGGAAGTTGTGCATGACCTCGCATTTAACATCAATAAGTGTAGCCAGACTGATATAATATTGTTAGACCTTTCCAAAGCATTTGATCGCGTATCCACAGTAAATTATTAACAAAATTGTGAGGTTTTATTGGGGGATGGGGAAATTTTAGACTGGGTAACAGATTTCTTAATAAACCAGACACAATTTGTACTATTTCAGCATGTGGAATCTGCGACAGTGCCTGTCACATCAGGCAACCCCCAAGGATCTGTGTTGGGGCCACTGTTAGTTTTAATTTTCATTAACGACATAACCAGAAATATTGACTGTAACATCAAACTGTTTGCTGATGACTGCATCCTCTACCAAACAATTAACACCTACGAAGATGATGTTTCACTTAGCAACTCACTAGACCAGCTAAATGAATGGTGCAAAAAATGGCAAATGACGATAAACACAACTAAATCAGTTTGCATGACGGTAACAACAAAAAACCACCTTACGACTTTCCGTACTTTATTAACGGCACAATGCTAACGAAAGTTCACCGGCATAAATACTTAAGCATCACTCTAACTTCTGACCTGAGATGGGACGCGCACATTGCCAACGTGACCTCGAAGGCATTACGCAAGCTATTTTATCTCCGAAGATGTCTCCGCCTCGCACCAACGTCGACTAAGCTTCTCACGTATACTACTTTCGTTAGACCGGTTTTGGAGTATGCTAACACAGTTTGGTTTCCCCACTCATTAACTAACATAACGAGACTGGAAAAAGTACAGCGAAAAGCGCTGCGGTTTATTCACAACAAGTATAAGTGCACAGATTCACCCACTAACCTTGCGGCTATATCGGGTTTAGCGATGCTCTCATCAAGGGCGAAGCAAGCACAACTCAAATTTTTATTTAACTTGATTCACAACTATTATAAAATTGACCTAACAAAATACATATGTCTTTCGCAGTCACGATTATCGAGACATAAACATGCACACGCTTTAACAGAATATTCATGCCATAATGACACATTCATGTACTCTTATTTCCCCCTCGTGATAAGGGAATGGAATCGCCTCGATCCGTCAGTCATTTCTGCAGACTCATTATCTCAGTTCGCATCATGGTTAGAATCCACATCTAGTAATCAGTAACGCAGTCTTATTCACATAATATGCTTTGCAACTCTTGTAAGCCATACTGATTATCGTGAAGGTGCTTACTGTTATTTTTGTTCCCGTTTGCTGTCCTTTTCATGATGTATTCTCTGTATTGCTGCACATGTCTCCTAGAAATGTGATATCTATATTTGTTTTTTATGTATTATTACCTTGTTTCTTTACATTCCTTGTTTTGCTTGTTGACACGCAATTTGTATCTGCACGTTTATTACCATGTCTTTAATTTCTGTATGTCCACCTGCTATGGTCCCTGATGGGACTGGCAGTATTGAAAATGAATTAAATTCAAAATGTGTATTTCTTCTCGCAATTTAACAAAGTAATTGCATGACACGGTTTCAATTTGACGAAGCTTTCAGCTATTTCACGCATGTGCCTGGAGCCTGTATGGCGGGTAAATATAGAAAAAAGAAACAAACTATAAAAATGTTTGCCGAGGCAAACATTATTTCAAGCCTACTTCTGCATGTAATTTGAGCAGCAAAACCAGCGTCAAAGAGCACGTGCCGAGATGTGGTAGGAAGGAAACACTGCTTTGTCATTTTTCGTGTTGGTAAGCAACTTGCTGAGGCCATGGGGCATGCTGCAGCTCACAGCTTGCGGAGAAACACGAGAGCTGACGATTCCTTTTGCGCGAAGGGATGTGGAGAGGGAGTGAACGTGCAATAACGTGATCATGCACACACGTGTGGGGGGGGAGTTGAGTCCTCATGCACGTGCCTATTCGCATTCTCCTCCTTGCACGCGTTCGTGCCCTGGCCACGCATCGTATTTTGGAGGTGATTTCTCTGCGGCAGTGCAAAGCCCGAGCCAAAATCATTGGTACATTCCCTCGCTTTGTGTGGTTAATGTTTGCCTGAGCATGCATGACACCAATAAAACTATGAACATTACTTTATGCACTTTATCCCTTTGCTATTGCCATCAGTGCTCTGCCCTTCTGGTAAAACTGTTACTTTTTTGTGTTTTCCTTTTTCGTCTTTTTTTTTTGCTTGGGACAAATATCTGCATCTTTTTACACTGTTTTTAATCTGTGGGTTATCTATGCATGGTTAGCTGTGGTGTCCAATATTTACAGTGTCGCGTGATGCAACACACATAAATCTTGGACACTGCAAGCCATGTTGATGTATTGCTCTTGATGCGATCAGCATCGGAGGCGCTGGTGCTCATAACCATGCTGTTATGGCCTGATGTTCTTCCAATTTGTTTATTATTGCTTACTAACAAGATGCTATCCATCAGGAATTCTCTGGGAAGTTGTGAAGTTGTTTTTAGTGTTGAAACTTTAAAACCTCGAATTAACGACATTCACGATTTAGCAAAGTTTTTTGCTGCAAGTACAACTTTGTTATATTGAGGTTTGATTGTATATTATTTTTCAATATTTGCTAGAAAGCAGCTGTAGATGCTGCGGTACCAACTCAGCGGCCACATTCTTGTCAAAAATCAGTGGTGCGTGTTGCATATTTTTCCTCACTTTCTGCCATTGGTTTACATAAGGATCACTAGAGCCGCCACAGCTGTTCTTCCACTGCCACCTGAAGTAGTCTGTACAAGAGTGCACAAATGTGCAAAAAACATGTGTTAGTGCAAACGTAAGTTGTACCCATCGAGCCACGTGCACACGAAAGACTGTTTTCTGAACCCACTGCACGCGTAAAGCCGTGGGTGTGTATCCACCTTCTGTTTGCCTCTATTGACAGCATGGCCTGTCAGTCTGTCTGTCTGCCTGCCTGCCTGCCTGCCTGCCTGCCTGCCTCTCATGTTTGGTTCCATAAGTTTTCACTGTGACCTGAATGCGCCGCAATGTCTGATGCAACAGGCAACCGTGTAACACTGTACTGGGCCTGCGTCCACCATCTTGCCTCAGGTGGAATTGAACAAGAAGGAGGCTGAATGCAGGAAGAGCCAGGAGCAGATCCAGGGACTCGAGGCCAACCATAAGACATCATTGGAAAAGGTGTAGTGCAAACTGTTTGTAACACTAAACTAAGCGATGCGAAAGGAGATAGGCAGATCCAAAATGTAAAAGCATGACTTTGCACAATGACTGCTGGTACTGTAAGTATTGCGAAGCAAAGAAACATGACCCACCATGGTTGCTCAGTGGCTATGGTGTTAGGCTGCTGTCACGCTGATCACAAGGTCGCAGGATCGAATCCCGGCTACGGCGGCCGCATTTCGATGGGGGTGAAATGCGAAAACACCCGTGTACTTAGATTTAGGTGCACGTTAAAGAACCCCAGGTGGTTGAAATTTCCGGAGTTCTCCACTACGGCGTGCCTCATAATCAGAAAGTGGTTTTGGCACGTAAAACCCAATAATTAAATTAATTGAAAGAAACATGCATTGCCAGGACAAGTGCCAAACTACCAACTGATATTGTTCCTGGAAAGAGGCGAGCACTTATAGCCACAATCGCTATCAATGCTACATGCGACATGAACAACAGCAGCAAAACAGTGTATATTTTGTTTTGCTGTTAGTGTCAATTGCAGTGCTGCCCACTCAGACCATTGTGCGAAGCATGGTGCCACCTAAAGCAAACTGTGTCATCCTAGGTAACCATATGATGCATGCTTGTTCATCAGTGAGAGCTCAAGCTAGTGGAAGCTGCTAACGATGTTAGGTAAACAGTATCTAATGTGAGCCTGTGTAGACACAGGATCTGTACTTAAAGAAATAGTAGTAATAAGTGTGAGTGTACTCATTAGATGGCCATTTCATTTGGAAGCAGATAATTTATCATTAGAAGGGTTAATGACATTAAAGGGCTATAGCCTTACATTACTTAACACCATAATTTAGGAGCCTCTGCCATCATCATCAGCCTGGTTACGCCCACAGCAGTGCAAAGGCATCTCCCATACTTTTCCAACTACCTCAGTCATGTACTAATTGTGGCCATGTACTAATTGTGGCCCTGCAAACTTCTTAATCTCATCCGCCCACCTAACCTTCTGCCGCCCCCTGCTACCCTTCCCTTTCCTTGGACTCCAGTCATCATCATCATCAGCCTGGTTACGCCCACGGTAGGGCAAAGGCCACTCCCATACTTCTCCAACTACCCCGGTCGTGTACTAATTGTGGCCATGTACTAATTGTGGCCCTGCAAACTTCTTAATCTCAATCGCTCACCTCACTTTCTGCCGTCCCCTGCTACGCTTCCCTTCCCTTGGAATCCAGTTCGTAACCCTTAATGACCATCGGTTATCTTCCCTCCTCATTACATGTCCTTCCCATGCCCATTTCTTTTTCTTGATTTCAACTAGGATAACATTAGCTCGCATTTGTTCCCTCACCCAATCTGCTCTTTTCTTATCTCTTAACGTTACAGCTGTCATTCTGCTTCCCATAGCTCGTTGCGTCGTCCTCAATTTAAGTAGAACCCTTTTCGTAAGCCTCCAGGTTTCTGCCCCGTAGGTGAGTACTGGTAAGACACAGCTGTTATACACTTTTTTCTTGAGGGATAATGGCAACCTTCTGTTCATGATCGGAGAATGCCTGCCAAATGCACCCCAGCCCATTCTTATTCTTCTGATTATTTCAGTCTCATGATCCGGATCCGCGGTCACTACCTGTCCTAAGTAGATGTATTCCCTTACCACTTCCAGTGCCTCGCTACCTAACGTAAACTGCTGTTCTCTTCCTCTGCCTCTGCCATACACCAGGTTTAAGTCTATTAAGAACATTGTTATCAACATGGGCTGCCATAGGTGGAGAGCTTTCATCTTTTTCGGAGGGGGCTGGGGCCTGACCAGCTTTCCGAACCCCATGGAAATATATATATATAATTTCTTGCACTTAAACTTCGTGGGGCCTCGAAGAATTGAGCTCTGAAGTGACGGCATGATACGAGTATATACAATATATCATACTAGGAGACAATTCAGTTTTACAGCCTTAGTCCTTTCCGTGGTGTAATCTTCCTTCGTGTAATTTTCAGATACTTGGCTAACACTAATACTGCTTTTCCAGCGAAACTGCAGCCCCCCCCCCCCTCTCTCTTTTTCTGCAAGTCCGAGTATAAGCGCTGCTTCGCATGACTGCTGTTGATTTTGATTTCGGGTGAATCTAGCTTGGCCTCATTTCAGTTACTGAGTGCTCCCCAACTATCATACAACAAGACTTTAAAAAAGGGCACTTGCGCTACTAAAAAAATACCTTGTGCATATTGTTTCCAGTACAGTGGAACAGCTGCCAGTAATTCCTTCGTTACTGAGATTTACTTCGGTAATTACATACAATTAAGTATCTAACTCGAGAAGTGCTGTCCTAATTTTAAAAGTGTTAATGACGCATTTGCAGGCACCCCAATATGACATCTAATTGCGATGTTTTAAGCGACGTACTAATTGCGCACCATTTTTTCCAACTGCCGGCAAAAATAAATCCTCACGAAGTATGAAAAATACCATGTGAGTACGCTCCTACCTGCATCATAAAGCAGTGCCCTCAAATAAGCTGATTGAAAGCACTGCACTGCCTGTCGCAAACCCGAAGAGACAGCGCATCACCTTGATAACGGTACGGAACAAGCATCCATAGCAGCTATTCCTTCTTCTTATTTTACGTCACACTTATTATCCGTCTGTCCAGGCTGATTGATCACATTGATAACAAAAGCACCTTGATAACGTGGCCGAACTGCCGATCTGATCATCCACAACATGCAAAAAGCAATGTAATGCTTCATTCATTATACATGTTACACTATATGCGCTTGTTAAATGAGTCTACTGGCAACAAACCCTTTTGTTATGACATGTTCAACCATTTTACGCTTGTGTAATATGCATATTAAATGTATGCCCTCCCTGCTAAAATCCCCGTTTGGATTGGCAGTATGTATGAAATAAATAATAGGCTCAAAATGTTTTGGAATCCTGGCTTTGCTCGCACCGCATCGAAAGAGTGCGCGCGAAGCTATATTTTTTGCCCGAAACTTGCTTCGGACCAAAGCCAAATCAAGGTGACTGTGACCCTGTCAACCTTCAATTGCTGAACTCTATCGAGTGAGGCAAGCTTAGGAGGATTCCTTCAGGAACTGTCAGACATGGTTTGAGATATCATCGGCCTTAGTGAGATTAGAAGAACTGGTGAGGCTTATACATTGCTGAATAACGGCCATGACCTCTGCTATAGAGGTCTCCCAGATAAGAAGCAATACAGGGTAGGATTCCTAATCCATAAGAACATAGGGGCAACATTGACGAATTCTACAGCATCAAGGAGAGGGTAGCAGTAGTCGTAATCAAACTTAATAAGAGGTATAGATAAAAAGTAGTACAAGCCTGCACTCCAACATCCAGTCACGATTATGATGAGGTAGATCAGTCTTATGAAGATGTTGAATAAGTGATGAGAAAAGTGCAAACTCAGTATACTGTAGTAATGGGCAACTTCAATGCAAAAGTGGGGAAAAAGCAGGCTGGTGAACAAGCAGCTGGCAACTACGGCGTCAATTCTAGGAACGTTAGAGGAGAGATGCTGGTAGAATTCGCAGAAAGGAATAAGCTTCAAGAACACCTTTTTCAGGAAGCGTAGCAACAGAAAGTGCACCTGCAAAAGCCCTAATGGTGAAACAAGAAATTAAATTGATTTCATACTTTCTGCCGATCCCAGCATAGTGCAGGATGTAGAAGTGATAGGCAGGGTAAAGTGCAGTGATCATGGGTTAGTGAGGGCTAGAATTCACCTCAATTTGAAGAGAGAAAGAGTAAAACTGGTCAAGAAGAAACAGGTTAACCTAGTGACAGTAAAGGTAAAAGCAGACAAATTCAGGCTAGTACTTGCAAACAAATATGCAGCCTTAGAACAGAGAGATGAAGGTGACATAGAGATAATGAATGAGAACAAAAATAGGCTGGTTTCAAAAGCAGCAATTTAAGTGGGAGGCAAGGCACCAATGCAACCAGTAGGCAAGCTCCACCAAGAAACAAATGACCTAATAAAGAAACGACAAAGAATGAAAGTCTCCAACTCAGGAGATAAGATAGAATCCGCAGAACTCTCAAAACTCATCAATAAGGTGAAAATGAGGGATATTCAAAATTATAACGTGAGGAGGACCGAAGAAGCAGCAAAAAAATGGACGCAGCCTGAAATCAGTGAAAAAATAACTTGGCATAGGACAACCAAGATGTATGCACTGAAAAGGAAGCAGGGTAATATAATGAGCAATCTCGAAGATATAGCAAAAGCAGCGGAAGAATTATATACTGACCTGTACAGTACCCAGAGGAGTCGGGATACCTCCATTAAAAAAAACTGGAAAACTGGCGGCTCTTTATACGAAATGTCTATCGACTGCAAGGGTTCCAGAAAACTGGAAGAATGCAAACATTATACTAATCGACAAAAAGGGACATGTTAAAGAATTGAAAAATTATACACCCATTGCCTTACTCCCAGTATTGCGTAAAATATTTACCAAAATAATTTCCTATAGAATAAGGTCAACACTGTAATTTAGTCAACCAAGGGAACAGGCTGGCTTCAGGAAGGGATACTCTACAATGGACCACATCCATGTCATTAATCAGGTCATGGAGAAATCCACTGAGTACAATAAGCCTCTCTACATGGCTTTCATAGATTACAAAAAGCCATTTGATTCAGTAGAGATACCAGCATTCATAGAGGCATTACGTCATCAAGGAGTACAGAACAATTACGTAAATACCTTGGAAAATATCTGCAGAGGTTCCACAGCTACCTTAATTCTACACAAGAAAAGCGGGAATATACCTATTAGATACCTGCAATGCTATTCACTGCGTGCTTGGAAGAAGTATTCAAGCTATTAAACTGGGAAGGGTTAAGAGTAAGGATCGACGGCGAATATCTCGGCAACCTGGGGTTTGCTGATGACGTTCTATTCATCAACAATGCAGATGAGTTACAACAAATGATTGAGGACCTTAACAGGGAGAATGTAAGAGTGGGGTTTAAGATTAATATGCAGAAGACAAAGATAATCATGAATAGCTGGGTAAGGGAACAAGAGTGCAGAATCGCCAGTCAGCCTCTAGAGTCGGTGAAGGAGTATGTTTATCAAGGTCAACTAATCACAGGGAACCCTGATCATGAGAAGGAAATTCATAGAAGAATAAAAATTAGTTGGATCGCATACGGCAGACAGTGTCAGCTCCTGACTGGAAGCTTACCATTATCTTTGAAAAGGAAGGTGTACAACCAGTGCATTTTACCAGTGCTGACATATGGGCAGAGACTTGGAGACTGACAATGAAGCTTAAGAACAAGTTAAGGACCGCGCAAATAGCGAGGAATTAAGTGCTAGGCATAACATTAAGAGACAGAACGAGAGCAGTTTGGATCAGAGAGCAAATGGGTATAGACGATATTCTAATTGACATCAAGAGAAAAAAAATGTAGCTGGGCAGGTCATGTGATGGGCCGGTTTGATAACCATTGGGCCACTAGGGTTACAGAATGGGTACCAAGAGAAGGGAAACGCAGTCGAGGACGGCAGAAGGACTTGGTGGAGTGAAGAAATTTGGAAATTCGGGGGCACTAGTTGGAATCAGTTGGCGCAGGACAGGGGTAATTGGAGATTGCAGAGAGAGGCCTTCGTCCTGCAGTGGACATAAAACAGGATGATGGTAACGATGATGTGTTATTTTTCATGAAAGTGTATAGGTTCTGCAAAAACAGGCTCGTGTGAAAAAATAAAAATGAAATAAACAGACCAGGAAGCAACCAGCATACAGAGAAAAGGCAAAATCGATGTGTTCAAGAAAGTAAATATACCACTTCTAAGTAAGCCAAATTGGCAATCAGGATGTCTGAAAAAAAAAAAGAAGAAAACAGATTTCAGTGTGCCCTTATTACCTATAAATTCGTGAGCTCCGTTGAACACCAGCCTGGCACTTTGGCAGTAGCGGCAGCATCTGACGCATGACCGCTGAAACACGTTTTTGAAATATTACAGCCTCACTGCCAATACTGCGAGCCCACACCACCGCACGGATTTCCCTGCCATAGATCTGCTATCAATGCACCTTTCGGAGCGCCCCCTGGACCAGTGGCTATATCAAGTCCTGACAACCGTTGTCTTGCGCACTTTGGCAGTAGTGGCAGCATCTGATGCATGACCGCTGAAACACGTTTTTGAAATATTACAGGTACGGTGGCTTCTGCCTCGTCTACAAGCTCTACCCGTGGAATCGTCGGGCGCTCGTCGCAAGACTGTGGTGCCCATACCCCATCTTTGGCCTACCCCGGTTTCAAGCATTCAACTTTACTCCCGATCTCTTCTGCCACTTGCAGCCTCATTGCCGATACTGCGAGCCCACACCACCGCACGGATTTCCCTGCCATAGATCTGCTATCAATGCACCTTTCGGAGCGCCCCCTGGACCAGTGGCTATATCAAGTCCTGACATCCGTTGTCTTGCGCACTTTGGCAGTAGCGGCAGCATCTGACGCATGACCGCTGAAACACGTTTTTGAAATATTACAGGTTGGTGCTTTCTATCAGTTACCTTTCGTATGTGCCAGCCACTGCTGCCAACGCTGCTTGAGATTTACGAGTGTTACTAGTACCTGCTGAAATGTCGCGTTGTTGTGTGTGCCACTCCGCGGTCCCTGACAATGGCTTGTATACATGACTTGCTGTGAGTGCAAATTCAAATTTCAATTTGGTTCGTGCTCCGGTATAACGGAAGAAGCTTTTACTGGAAAGCGCGATATGTCTAAGAAGGCATGGAAATGTGAGACACGTCGGGGTGTGGGACAAGGGGCGGATGCTGAAATTGAGCGGCAAATGCCGCAGAGAGATATAGCAGTTTGACTTCTAGCAATCGAAACCAAGCTAGATACCCTTTTGGTTCTGCCAATCAAACTGGTGGAACTGGAATCATCTGTGCAACATATTTCTGATAAATTCAATGAATTTCAGACGACGCTGCAGGCTCAGGAAAAAGTTGCCACGTAACTATCAAACAGAGTTGATCAACTTGAACAGGCAGATTCGAGCAGTGAATTGTCCCAAATCAAACGGGATCTGGATAATCTTGAATGCCGTAGCCGCAGGTTAAATATTGAAATACACGGTATTACTGAAAGCGAGACCGAAGACCTAATGATGAAGGTAAACGAAGTAGCGATGCAAATTAAGCTTCCACTATTGAACAAGAGTGATGTTATGGCTATACACAGACTTCCCGCTAAACCAGGCAAAACACGGACGATCATTATCCGTTTTGTTCACCAGGAACTTCGCGATTCCTGGCTTGCAAACAAGAAGCTTCTAAAGGACCATAGTCACGTCTTTTTCTGTGAAAATACGACACGCCAATCACGTGCTATTTTATCAAACACGAAGGAACGGGCCCAGACCTCAGGATACGCATACGTCTGGCACTCAAACGGTAAAGTTTTGGTACGAAAAAGGAGCGGCGACCGAGCTGTTGTCATACGCGACGAGGAAGATCTGGCCAGTTTTACAGCCTCGAAGTGATGGCGGCATATGTGATAGCAATAAATACGTTATGTTTACTAAACCGCAATGGCGACCCTGGAATTCCAATTTTCTCGGGATGTCGTGTCGTTAAATAACCAGTGTCCACTTTCAATATTTCATTTTAATGTGCGAAGTTTGAGAAATAAGTTTGACGAAGTCAGTTTGTATCTGTCTGAGCTGCAACACTGCTTCGACTTGCTTTGTTTTAGTGAAACGTGGTTTACATCAGACGATGAATGCGCTTCTATTTCTGGATATGACTATCTCTGTTTATCGAACAAAAAAACGAGAAGGAGGAATTGCTGTTTATGTCCGTTCTGGTTTGTCGTACAGTATAATGCCCGAGCTCAAGATTGTTAACGAATGCTATGAATGTATTGGTCTTCAGTGCATGAACACCTTGATTTCGCTAGTGTACCGCCCGCCATCTGGATCCATGTGTAAGTTTTTAGAATTTACTGAAAAATTATTAGAACTCAGCATCGAACTTAAACTCGAAACAATATTAATGGGCGATTTTAATATAGATGCTTGCCCGGATAACCTAGAATATACGCGTTTTCAGGAAACTTTTGAATCATACGGGTGTTCAAATGTCATCAACGTGCCTACTCGCATCACACCTACAAGCCAAACACTTGACCTCCGTGTGACTAGTTTTTCTGCTAAATATGTGAGAGCAGGAGTCCTGATGTGCGATCTTAGTGATCACTTCCCCATATACTGTCTGCTATCTCATAGACAGCCATCCAATATATGCCCTGAAAGCTTAAAAAGAATTTATTTAGAACAAAGCGTTAAGAAATTTGTTGAACTAATCTCTGGTTATCGGTGGGATGAAGTGACTGCAAAAACTGATGTAAACAATGCTTACGATCTTTTTATATCTACCTTCGCGTTCCTATAGAACAGATGTTTTCCACTTAAGAAGTTTAAAAAACACAACAAAGCCAGAAAGCCTTGGATAACTCGTGACCTCTATAACAGGATAAAATGTCGTAACAAGCTCTTCCAAAATTTTCTGAGTAGCAGAAGTGAAGATGACTTTCGGTCTTTCAAATCTGAGCGTAACAAATTAAATTCTGATATTAAACGCTCTAAACGAGAATATTACGCGAACAAGTTTTTTGCTGTCATGGGAAATTCAAATCTCATGTGGAAAGCGATCAATGAAGTAATTAAAAAGGTGCTATCGCAAAAAAAGTTGAATTTCAGCATAGTGAATTGTCAGATATTGAGGTTTCAAATACTTTCAATTCTCATTTTATTGATGCTGGTGCGTCCTCACAAAATGATAGGCCGGTCTCTTGCACGGAATATATATTAAATCTATGTTCTTCTACGGTGTTCTTGGTGCCTACTGAGCAGCACGAGATACCGACCATAATCTTATCGTTGAAAGACAGTTGTGCTTCAGGTGAAGATGACATAAAAGTGAAGCCGTTGAAAGCCGTCAACGAAATTGTAAGCACGCCTCTTGCACATATCTGTAACTTAATTCTTTCTAACGGTGTGTTTCCAGATAAGATGAAGCTAGCCCGGGTGGCTGTCATTCATAAAAGTGGCCCAGTTAACGACATGAATAACTACAGGCCAATATCCGTTCTTTCTGTCTTCGCGTAAATTGCTGAGCATGTAATTAATAGAAGACCTTGTGAGTTTCTAAACACGTATAAAATAATAGCTCAGGAGCAATATGGTTTCTGTAAGACTAAATCTTCAGAAACCGCTTTACTTGAAATAAAAGAACAAATCCTTGACCACATAGAAAACCGAATGTTAACTTTAGGCATCTTTCTAGATTTTAGGAAGGCTTTTGATTGCGTGCAACATGACGTCCTTTTCAAAAAGCTACCTCTTTACGGAATTCGTGGTGCTGCATTATCCTTAATAAAAAGCTATCTCACCTCTAGAACACAGTACACAACAATAAATGGAGTTAGTTCCGAAATTCAGCACATTAAGTACGGCGTGCCGCAAGGATCCGTCTTGGGGCCTGTTTTATTTTTACTCTATATTAATGATATTGTCAATATTCAAGGCTGTTCCAATATTATATTATACGCTGATGATAGTAACGTGTTCTTCTCTGGAAGGGAAATAGCAAATCTTTTTGAGCAAGCTGGTTACAGCAACTAAGCTTGTGGCTAAATGCGAATAAACTCCAAATAAACATAACTAAAACTAAGTATCTAGTGTTTTAATCAAAAGGAACAATAATCCACCCTCAACTAACACTCCAATTTCAGAAGGTCAACCTCGAACAGGCACCAACAGCCAGATTTTTAGGAATTATATTCCATGAAAATATGTCCTGGTCACCGCACGTAGATGTTCTTAGAAAAAATATTGCTCGTGCTGTCGATATGCTAAACAGGTTGCAATATTTGCTACCAATAAATGTGAAGCGCAATATTTACAACGCGCTTATACATTCTCGATTAACTTATTGTTTTCTAGTTTGGTCAACCACTACACAAACTAACTTAAGATCAATTCAAACACTCCAAAACCACGCACTGCGTGCGATAAGTAACTTAAAACGTACTGATAGCACTAAACCATTCTATAACAAATATAAAGTATTAACAGCATCAAAACTTCACACTTACAAATTACTCCTCGAAATTTCGCGGCAATTTCGCGCCACTACACCTAGAATGGTTCGTCTCAAATGCATTTGCTTATTGACCCCTTTTATGTAATTAATTGATAGTGATGCGTTCTCACGCATAATATGTTTTTAATAGTATTTATGTACTATATATTTTGTTGTATATTATGGTTTCTTTACAGTGATTTTGATGATACTACTGCTTGCTCGGTTCCCTCCTGAGCGTTGTTTCCTTTTCTATTCTTCGTCTGTCTTTTCTTCCTCTTTTCCCTCTTTAGCGTGACGAGTTCCTCATACTTTGTTTGCCCCCGCCTTATGTAATGCCTCCGGGCCTTTAAGGCTTCAATAAATGAAATGAAATGAAAGACAAATGTTCCTTCCAAAGTAAATACCATGGCAGAATGACAAGCTATAACCTCAGAAAAACTCTTGATAGGTAAACCACGTTGCAGAACTAAATACGGAGATCAAAAACTAGCAGTTCAACTTCCTAACTTTCTAAATGACTACCCCTTGGTATTGGACCTGCTAAATTCTGGAATTTCAAAGCAAAGCTTTAAGAAAACGGTAAAAGAATTGTTACTATCCGAAAACTAATAGAAATGTTCACCTACAGGTATAGAAAATTTCGCACATGTTT
This sequence comes from Dermacentor albipictus, assembly GCF_038994185.2. Classification (NCBI taxonomy): domain Eukaryota; kingdom Metazoa; phylum Arthropoda; class Arachnida; order Ixodida; family Ixodidae; genus Dermacentor; species Dermacentor albipictus. The sequence continues at coordinate 4,744,032 of NW_027225576.1, read as the reverse complement.
TTTTTTCTTGTTGTTGTTTTCGAAAACTGTGTAAACTTTAACCTTCAGCTACAGGTATGGAAAATTTCGTACGTTTTTTTTTTTTTTTCCTGTTGTTGTTATGCTTCAAATGATTAGAAAACTGTATAAACTTTAACCTTTTTTCTTTCTTCTTACGCGAATTGTGTACTCAAGCGATGGAAAATGTGTACTACTTTAATTTCATGTGTGCTCTCCTGAAATCCTGCCACTGCCATTTTGCTGCCAATGTACGGGTGGCACGGCCTAGTCAGGCAAATGTTTGCCTTTAGCCGTGTCCCCTAAGACAATCTGTTCATTGTCTTAAATAAATCAATAAAGAAAGAAAGAAAAAAAAGGACATGTATGAATAGGTCTCCTTTTGCAGCTACGCTGTATTGTGTCCGTTTTAACAAATCTTCAATAGCTTTCCTGATGACCGACGCCGAAATTCTACGGCTGACATCCGTTATCCTTGCCTTGAACTAATCTGACCTCTGTCTGGATCATCTATTCACAATCTTTCACGTAACCCTAAAGAAAGAAATCGAGTGGTGGGCCCGTACTTTCCAATTTATTGTGCATGAAAAGTCGCATCCAGCTAGTTTCATGCTCCGCTGCTGCTGTGTGCCGTTACCCCATCTTGCTGATAACACAGTAATGGAAGACGTGACAGTGGGACTTCGCTGAGAAACTCATTCACCTCTCCTTCAAGGATTTCGTACACGTAACGCTGTACAGTCAGTGTGTGGTCGAAAAAGATGGGACCAATTATTGCACTGGCATAAATTCCGAACCACACATTAAGCGACCACTTGTACTGGTGTCGATTGCACTTTACCCAGTACATGATTGGGGTCCTCCAATAGTGTGTATTATGCAAATTTACCTAGGCGTTTCTGTTAAAGTTGGCTTCATCTGTGCACATGATGTTGCTCAGAAAGTCTGCTGACTCATTGGCTTTTGTTAATATCCAATTCGACAAGTCTAGGCGATTCTACAGGTCCCTGTCTTCTAAGCATGCATGATCGTTAAGGTGGTATGGGTGAAAGGCTGTCATTTAGAATCCTCCAAACTAATGACATGGAAATTGGTGCCTGGGCGGCCACGTCGCGCACGCTAGCATGAGTTTGAGGCCATTAATGCTAGAACATTCATGTGTAGGTTAGGACTCAAAGATGGAGTCCTCCGCCGCTGTTTCTATAAGCTGCCGGTTTTTCTCAGGTTTCCATAATTTCAGATGATAGTCGATACATTTGTTTTACAGCTGCATTTCTATGACCGATATATATATTGGTGGCCTTCCTCTTGTTGCCATTTGCATATCCCAAGGCAAAGATTGTGTTTACTTTCTGCTCATTAGAGAAAGACATGGCGACTAGGACGAAACAAAACGCACCTTTAAACCTTTGCACTGACGCACTAACGTTGTGAATTCGCATTTGTAGTAATAAGCTTTGTGGCAAAAAAAAAAAAAAAATCCATGCACTTTATCTATGCTAAGACAACCAACAGCTACCAAAGCTTGTTTCCAACTAACACTAAACGCAATGCGTTTCTTCGGTCGGGGCGCCAAAGATAAGACATTAGCTCGATCACGATGTTTTTCTTTCTTTCCATGATTTCGTTCTGGCAAAGTAAAAGGGAGCCTGTTTGAGGAGGCTGCTTTATAATCCAGGTTAATCCAGGTGGGAGCGCAGTGACATGGTATATTTTCCATATCCTGTGGGGTTTATTTATCAGTCACAAAAAAATTAGTGCGCAGTTAGTACGTCGCTGAAAATACCGCAGTTAGATGTCCCTTGGCTGTGCCTTCAAATGCCTCATTCATACTGATAATTAGGATAATATGTCTCGAGTTAGATAATTACAATTATCTAATTAAATCTCAGTAACAAAAAAAAAACTGGCACCTACTCCACTGCTCTGTTAACTATATGCACTATGTTATCTTGGCGCATGGTAGTTAATTGGGACGCCTTGTATATATTTATGCACTTTGCATGCAACTGACGATGTTTCCATCCCTAATAAATGTTGTAAATTATTAGAAATGTTTTTTTTTTCATGAGTCGTTAGCATTGCTTACTGGAAAAAGGAGCAATACTGAGATACACAACATTCATGTGCATTTCACACGCCATTGATAAAAGACTGCCAAAGGGATCACTGAAGTTTATAGGTTTTTTTTTTCATGGTCAAAAAAGCATGCAAAGCAATTTGAGGCATGGTGAACATACAGTAACAAATTCATTCTCTAGGCATAGGCTATCCATACCTTTAGAAATAATTTTTAGTTGGCTACCTCCATCTTTTTCAAAAATATAATAAACTTTGTCCTGTGTGTATATTTATATATATGTGTATGTGCATGGTGTTTATAATGGAAGTTTAAAACGTTATCGAAGTGAGAAACTACGTACGTGGCAGCCGCCGCTAGTGCTTCTAATGCGCGCGCCCTCCTATTGTCAGGATTTGCAGAAATAAAGCAAAGCATGAATTAAAATCTGTGCACATCCACGGCAACAATGATGCAGTAAGCTATTAGCCACATGAAAATATTAAGTGAAAAGGTCGAGCAAAGTCAGAAGAAACCTCAAATAATGTGGGTGACAAAGCTCTGGTAATGGCACTTTATGTGTGTGGGGGGAGAGATAGTGGGCTTCAGCATTGCCTGGGGGTGGCTCACCCCTCCCCCCCCCCAGCCTCCCCCGCCCCCCGGAAAACTCTGGAGGGGCTCCGACCCTGGAGCCCCCCCGTAGTCGGCGCCTATGTTGGCTGCAATTTCAAAGCTAATCAGAACTAACTTGTAAAACTAAAATTGCACAATAGCATGAATTGGCAACACTCTTTTAAGTAAGTTTGATGTAATGTTTCAGACATTTTTATTTAAACGACATATTTTACATTTTAAATGGATGTCATTTAACAAATTCGCCAACTGGAGCCACATTACATGCCACAGTATGGAAAATAGCACATTTTCTTTCCAGATGTGAAAGTTAGCATTTGTGCGCATGAAACAATTTTCGCCTGAACCTGAAATTTAAATGCTGCTTTGCTTGTGTGTTTTTGCGTGTTTATGGGAGTAGAATATAAAATGGACCGTGTACCTAGATTGGACATTGAAATGGACATTAAAGAACCGTAAGTGAGCACAATTAACTCTGGCCTCTCCACGTGGCATCTCTCGTTGGCCGCTGTGCATCCTTGGGAGGCAGCCCCCCCCCACCCCCCTCCTTCCCCCAAATGCTTTCATGCTACTTCTTTCAGTCTTTATTTGCTGTATGTTCAACACTATGTCAGCCTAATCTGAAGTTCCTTAGGTCAACATTGCCATTAAATCTTTCTTTGTGCCATGTGTATCAAATTTGTTTTTATTCTTCAGTCTGATGTACAAAATTTTACAAATTTTACCTGACAGCACTATAGTAAACAAAGGTGAGAGTTGGTAGTTGCATATTGGCGACTCTTTTGTCTCAACTTGACCAAAATGAGTCCTGGTGTTGAAAGTATCATCAAACAGAGGACTGCATCTTTTTATTACTGTGCAAAGTGGTCATTAACCAGTTACACCTTCTGTACCGTAGTTGTAGCTTGTCACCTTTCAAGTTGCACCACTAACATGGGGCAATTGAAGATTTGTGGTTCTTAACAACACAGCTTGCCAGCTAACCCCTCTGTCAGGGTAGTACTCTGTGACACTCTTACTCTCTTATAAAAAAAAAAAAGCATCTTTGTGTGGCCACTGAGTGCATGTCATAGCAATGTTTATTTTACAGCAAAGCTGTATACCTCTACCGTCCAAGGAAATTTCGTGTCGTCGTTGGCGTGGTAAGCAAAAACTCCCCATTACGTGGGCCGATCCCGAAGATAGTGCAATGCCAGGCCGACCCGCGGCGGAGGTGAAGCAGGCGTTGAGCACTCCCCATACGTGGGCCTATACCCAAGATAGTGCAATGCCGGGAAGACCCGTGGCGGAGGTGAAGCAGGCGTTAAGCACTCCCCATATGTGGGCCGATCCCGAAGATAGTGCAATGCCAGGCCGACCCGCGCCGGAGGTGAAGCAGGCGTTGAGCACTCACCCATACGTGGGCCTATACCCAAGATAGTGCAATGCCGGGAAGACCCGTGGCGGAGGTGAAGCAGGCGTTAAGCACTCCCCATATGTGGGCCGATCCCGAAGATAGTGCAATGCCAGGCCGACCCGCGGCGGAGGTGAAGCAGGCGTTGAGCACTCCCCATATGTGGGCCGATCCCGAAGATAGTGCAATGCCGGGAAGACCCGCGGCGGAGGCGAAGCAGGCGTTAAGCACTCACCCATACGTGGGCCTATACCCAAGATAGTGCAATGCCGGGAAGACCCGCGGCGGAGGTGAAGCAGGCGTTAAGCACTCCCCATATGTGGGCCGATCCCGAAGATAGTGCAATGCCGGGAAGACCCGCGGCGGAGGTGAAGCAGGCGTTAAGCACTCCCCATACGTGGGCCGATCCCGAAGATAGTGCAATGCCAGGCCGACCCGCGCCGGAGGTGAAGCAGGCGTTGAGCACTCCCCATACGTGGGCCTATACCCAAGATAGTGCAATGCCGGGAAGACCCGCGGCGGAGGTGAAGCAGGCGTTAAGCACTTCCCATATGTGGGCCGATCCCAAAGATAGTGCAATGCCAGGCCGACCCGCGCCGGAGGTGAAGCAGGCGTTGAGCACTCACCCATACGTGGGCCTATACCCAAGATAGTGCAATGCCGGGAAGACCCGCGGCGGAGGTGAAGCAGGCATTAAGCACTCCCCATATGTGGGCCGATCCCGAAGATCGTGCAATGCCAGGCCGACCCGCGGCGGAGGTGAAGCAGGCATTAAGCACTCCCCATACGTGAGCTGACCCGCAGCGGAGGTGCAGTTCGCCATTAGGGGCCGACATACACAGCTTCGCTGGTCATCCTTCTTCACAGAGTGGAAGGGCACCAAACTCTTTATTATTTTTTTTGTCTTACAAATTTGCTACATCTAACCGTATTTGGGGGTAATGAACTATTGGTCTATTTGCTGCCGTTTGTGGACATAGCTTTCACTGGAAGGTCAAAAGACTGGCAGTTGGCTACTTGTTAATTCTCATTCATGCAGCTAATGCCCTGTTTGGCTTCAAAGCTCGCACTAATACCCCCAAATGTTTTTCTTCCAAATGTGCGACCAGAGTAATTTCATAGTATCGTGTGTGCGTGTGTGCATGTGTGTGTGCATGCACGTGAGTGGGCACGTCTTTACGTGAGCAGTAGTATGAGCATGAAAGTGAAAATGGTCATTCACCCAAAAACTTGCACAGAGTTACGAATGAATCATTTATGGGTTACTCAGAGAGAAAGCTTCACAGTTCACAGGTCACAGGTCAAACCTGGGATTACTGCCTTTCCAAGACAGTTGCCCTATCAATTCAGCTGACTGGAAGTTAGCTGTACGCTACATATCAGTGGATCAGTATTTTCCCTAGCAAAAAACATCCTACACTGCCTTTTTCTTTTTGCTTATTCAGTAGTATGTGTCATAACCTGAACATGCTCTCCCTTGCAGGTCTCCAAACTGGAGAGGCAGCTGAGTCTTGTGTTGCACTCCGAGACTATCCTCAAGCACAGCCTCAAGAAGAGCGAGGCTGAACTGAAAACCATGAAGGAAGGTGAGGTGCCTCTACATGGGCTGACACCACAAGGCAGCCATTCACTGTCCCGCCTATCGCAGTCCTACAGGACAGACCTGTGGTAACCTACCAGCACCCACACTGCCAACGATGCTGGCGGGATAGTGAAATGCCCAATCTGCCATGAGGTCCAGGTTCAGAAAAATTCATGGATAAATCTTGCACTTATATATGTGTCTATACGAATTCCACACAGCCAAGAACAATAGCCCCTTGAGGTGCTGCGTGCACAATTATGCACATTAACTTAATGAATTAAAGGCAAGAGCACTGACAAAAATATTGATATTTGAAATGTATTGCATATATCTTGAAAGACTTCTGATTGGACCTGGGCTGCAAGTGTAAATATGTGTAGAACAAGTTGGAATGTAGACGGCTGAGTGTTTGCCCTCAGTGTCAATATGTTTTCATATAGTGGGTTGACTACTTTTGTTTCTTGCAATGTTTTACATCCAGCATGTTTTTCAAATAACTGGGTAGGTGCTTTCATAATATGCTAGACATGAAATAGTGGATGTTTTCATATCTGGCATTCCTGTAGAGAGTTCTCTCATCTACTTTAACTTGACAAAAGCTCACTCAAGTGAAAATTCCTAATTTGTTCTGCAGCTGTACACTTTTCATGATCCTGGAGATGCAAGAATATGTGGGGAAACAGAATTTTAAAGGGATGGAAATAATTGGCACCTGAAAGGAATAGCATGAAGTAAAGGGACTCGTAGACACAACTTCAGAATATTTATCTCCACTGCAAGAGAAGGGCATGGCATTTCGTGGTGCTTTCCACATTTCTTTAGAGTTGCTTTCGTTCCCAGTAAATTTGCAATTAAACTACATTATACCTAAATTCACACTGTCCCTGCAGGGTCGTCTGCGTCAGCAGGCGTTTGGTGCGTTGCGACACCATGTACCCGAGCACACAAGGGGTACATGGTGTCGCAGCGCACCAAACGCCTGCTGATGCAGACGATTCTGCAGGGACAGGGTGAATTTAGATATAATGTAGTTTAATTGCAAATTTAATGGGAACGTACTCCCGCGTGTAGCTGTGCGTGGCTTACGTGTCCGGGGAAAAGGGGATGCTGGGGGTTCCGATCCCGGCTGTTCGGACCATTGAGGCCCCCTGGCTGAGGCAACACACCTTTTTGGCCTCTGCTTCACGTAGACAGCACCTCCAGCCTGACCCACCTGGACAAAATCAGCAGTCTTTTCCTGCCCCCTCTTCAGTGTTTTTCTTTCCTGCATACTTTCTCAGCTGTCCTCCCTTCTCTTCTGTTACTTCTACATTTTCGTAGGTGGCTTGTGTTAACCTTGTGTATATGTCCTCTCTTGGGTATGCTATATTGGGTTATAGCAGCAATGCACAGCTGGTGTCTGCAGCCTTGCACGTTATGTGCTACAGCGTCTCCTAGTTGGGCTCCGTGGTGGGTGGCCGCCATTGCTGCCGAAAATGACCGAAGTATTATGGGAACACCTGCCTTTCCACGTCTACTTGATCGTCACCCCTAAAAGAGGGGACACACCAATGAAATTCTAAGCCTCTTCAAACCGAAATAAATTTTCCCCCGATTTCAAGTTGTACACAGCAAAAAAAAAAAAAAAAAAAACGAAAAACCAGCTAGAACCGTATCCCCATTTCTTGTTGCAAAAGGCTTGACTGATGCCCTTGGCCCAGGTTATAAGGTCACGGAAATGGCGAGTGGCAACCTCCTGCTTGAGATCTGTGATAAAGAACAGCACATTAAACTAAACAAACTTGTGGCATTTGGAGACATTCCTGTAACCTTTCCACCTCATCGGTCTATGAATACAGCAAGTGGAGCCTGGTGGAGAAATGTGGAGTCCGGTGCAGGTCTGATCAACTTGGCCGAGACAGAACTATTGGAGGGTTGGAAAGAGCAAAATGTAACCAACATACAGCGCGTCATTATCAGCCGAGAAAATAAGGAAATTTCTACAGAGCACCTAATCCTGACCTTTGCCACTTGCATATGCCACAAACCATAGAAACTGAATACACAAAGATAGCTGTCAGACCATACATCCCTAATCCAAGAAGATGCTTCCAATGTCAAAGATTTGGCTACGGGTCGCAGAGCTGCCATGGTAGACTCGCATGTGCGAAATGTGGAGTCCAAGGCAATGCCTCAGACAAGTGTGAAGCTACACCTCACTGTGTAAACTGTGATGGTGAACATCCAGCATACTGCCAATCTTGTCCCAGCTGGAAAAAAGGAAAGGAAATTATCACTCTAAAAGTACACGAGAACATCTCTTTCAAGGAAGCACGTAAAAGGTTCTTGCCATTCCAAACAACAACGTATGCTGATGTGTGACGCGTCAGGGGCAGTGCCGGTCTGCACCACCTGCCCGGCCTGTGCACAGCGAGTCGTTGGCTTTGGCACACCCTGCCCCCGAGGTGGCAGCAGTCAAATCTGCTCCATCCACCAAGATGCAGAGGCCATACGTCGGGCCTCAAGACCACGCCTCACCAGGCGAGGTCTGACAAACGAACCAGCAGCCCGCATGTGCAGGCATCCACTGTCTCACAGGAGGCAGTGGAAACATGGGCACATTTGGTGCTGAAAAACCGGCGTGGCTCTCTCGAGCTGCCATAATGGGGCCAGAAGACAGTCCTGTTCCCTAAAATACACAACTACACATTTTAACCAGTGATGTGAACGCCCATAATGCACTGTGGGGCACTCTCACTGCGATGCAAGAGGGCGTACTGTAGAAGACTTTATTTTATGTACCAGTGCGATTCTGCTGAATAAAAAAAGAACCCACCTTTCATAGCACCACACATAAGTCTTATTCTTCAATAGACTTAACCATAGCCTCTCCATCTCTAATGCCGTACCTTGATTGAAATGACCTAAAAAACCCTTACGGAAGTGACCACTTCCCTATTCTCTTAAATTTAACAAAACAAGCTGATTGCTCTCCACAGATTCCCTGATGGAAAAACGACTCGTTGAATTGGGAACTGTTTCAGAGGATTACATATTTACAGTGCGATGATTCGGTTTCTTTAAACATAGATGATGCTGTGGCATATTTGACATGTTTTATTATTGACACCGCTGAAAAATGCATAAAGCAAACTAACGGACTTGCTAATAAAAGTAGTTTGCCTTGGTGGAACAACGAATGCAAAGAGGCACGAAAAAACAATATAAAGCTTGGGGCCTGCTTCGTGACTCTCCAACTGCGGATAACTTCATCAATTTCAAGGAGGCAAAATCACAGAGCAGCAGAACTTGTCGACGTGCTAAGCGAGAAAGTTGGGAAAGGTACATCTGTAGTATTAATTCGTACAAGGATGAGGGTAAGGTGTGGAACAGGGTGAACAAAATAAAGGGAAGGGAAACACAACCGCTTCCTTTAATAAATGCTCAAGGCGACACCATGAAAGATCGGGCAGATTTCTTGGGCAAACATTTTCAAAATATTTCTAGTGCATCACACTACGCGCCAACATTCCTAAAGTTGAAGGAACGCATAGAGTGAGAGCGCCTTGAATGAAAGTGCGCAGATAATGAACCTTACAACCGTCCGTTTAGTCTCACTGAACTGAAGGTTTCTGTCAGTTCCTGCAGCAATTCAGCACCAGGTGGGGACCGCATAATGTATACAATGATCAAGAATATGCACTCAGAAACATTGAACACACTTTTGTCTCATTACAACACCACGTGGGTATCTGGGCACATTCCATCCTTGTGGAAAGAAGGGATTGTCATCCCAATTAATAAGTAAGGCAAAGACCCCGCATTAGCCAGAAGTTATAGGCCAATAGCACTAACAAGCTGTATGTATATGTTATATGAGAAAATGGTAAATTGGCATCTAATCTATTTCCTGGAAAGCAACCGTCTGCTTGACCCCCTTCAATATGGTTTCATGGAAGGTAGGTAAACGATAAACCACCTTGTTTGCATTGAGGCCATTAGAGATGCCTACATACACAAACAATTCTTTCTGTCTGGATTTCTCGACTTGGAGAAAGCCTATGACACAACATGGCAATTCGAAATCCTCCAAGACCTATCTGCCATGGGCGTACGTCAGCAATGTGTTAAACATAATAGAAAACTACTTGTCTAACCGCACATTCTGTGTTAGAGTGGGCAATGCCCTGGCCAAGCGTTTCACTCAAGAGACTGGTGTGCCGCAAGGGTTGGGCTTAATTGCACCCTATTCATTGTGAAAATGAATTCCCTTCACAAAGCCATTCCATCCTCAATGTTTTATTCAATATATGTGGATGATGTGCAACTAGGATTTAAGTCTTGTAACCTTGCAGTCTGCGAGTGCCAAGTCCAACTTGGACTGAACAAAGTCTCAAAATGGGCAAATGAAAATGGCTTCAAGCTAAACCCCCTCGAAAGCTCCTGTGTACTTTTTTCTAGGAAGAGAGGCTTTATACAAGATCCTGATATAATGCTGCATGGACAACACATACCACTCAACACTAAATATAAATTTTTAGGCATAATACTTGGCTCAAAACTAACCTTCATTCCTCATGTCAAGTATCTGAAAGCTAAATGCCTGAAAACAATGAAAATCCTGAAAATACTGTCACACACAACATGGGGAAGTGACAGGAAATGCCTCATGAACTTCTACAGGAGCCTTGTGTGATCACGGCTAACTATGGTGCTGTAGTGTATCACTCTGCTACACCCAGTGCTCTCAAGCTGCTGGACCCTGTGCATCACCTTGGTATCCACCTCGCTACCAGTGCCTTTAGGACGAGTTCTAAAGGGAATCTTTTAAGGAATCAAATGAATGGTCCCTTGATCTGCAGCGGTCATATTATACTTTTAATTATTTTCTGAAAATACAAACAAAAACCATCCTTGTTATCCCCACCATAAAGGATATGACCTCTGCAACGCTTTTTCATAACAAACCTACAGCCAGAGGGCCATTCTCGATCCGTGTGAGAAAGCTGAGCGAGGATATGGATGTTCCTATTCATGAAAAGTGTCTATTGGCTTCTGCCAAGCTGTTTCCGCCGTGGTTGTGGCAAATCATTGACTGCAACACGCCATTTGTAGAGGTAACAAAGCATGCTCCAGAGGCCCACATTCATATGCATTTTCTAGAATTGCAATTTAAATACTCGTGTCCAGATCACAGATGCACCTAAATCGCCTGCTGGCGTGTCGTATGCAGCCGTCGGCCCATCCTTTTCTGAGTTCGATCTTCTGCACCCTCACACAAGCATCTTTACAGCAGAGGTGTATGCACTATGGTCGGCTGCAAAACACATCAAACAGGTAAAAATACATAAGGCGGTCATATACACAGACTCATTAGGTGTTGTAAAAACATTAATGTCATGCTGCAACCACAGAAGTCCAGTAATTGCAAATCTTTTTTCTCTCCTCTATAATATTTATGCCTCTGGCCAACATGTAATGGTATGCTGGGTGCCTGGACACAGAGGTATTGAAGGTAACATGCTGGCAGACCTAATTGCTACTGCCTTAGACATGAAAGTTTGCAACATGTCTGTAGCCGTTCCGGTCTTAGACCTAAAACCATCCTTACGGAAAAAACTGAGAACGTACTGGCAGCATAAGTGGGACGCTGAAATCCTTAACTCTATGTAGTTGAGCCACATTTAGGATACTGGCCATCACTGACCAAGTTCAGACGAAGTGATGTCCTATTCTGTCGTCTCAGAATAGGGCACACTTATGGTACACATAGTTTTTTGTTGACTGGTGGTGAATGTCGAATTAGTGGGGAGACACTCACTGTTCAGCATGTCTTCCTAGAATGTCACGAAACACAAGTCAAGAGCAAAAGACACTTCCCCTTAGCATATAGTCAGTGTATACTGCTTCACCTGGCACTGCAAAGGCAAGTGGGACACAGCCTTTGAAAACTGAAAAATCACGAAAAAGTCGATTTTTGGAAAACCACATATTCAAGCAGTATGTCTTATAAACTACCATTTCATTTTATTAATGTCTAATTCATCACGAAACGGGCCCTCGAGCGGCAAGCGAGCACTCAAAATACCCCTACTTGGCACGAACGCCATTTCTCCACCGCTCCCCCAAGCGCCGCCATTTTGGTGTTGTTTTGTTCGTGCATTTTTGTGCTTTTTTTTTCCCCCGCCACCCACGGCGTTGGCAGCAGCGCAGGAGAGGTGTAAATCGCTCATGATTGGAGGGCTCACCAGAGCTTTCAAGTTTCCCGCAGCTGAGACGTGAAGCTGAGATTGGGCGGAGCACAGCGCTCCACAAGGACATGGGGAAGCTCGCGACTCCCATTGGCTGCTGCGTACGATGACGTAGTGGTCTCCTGCATAATGCATCCGGCCATCATCTGCTTCGGCTCCGCCATTGCCGGCACCCTTTGTGTGTTCCGCTTGCCATTATCTATCTTTGCAGCCATTCACATATTGTCCAAGTTTTTACCATCTTTACGGGACGATTTTCAACCGTCTTTATGAGACCGTTGTTGCGTTTAGCCTGCTGATTGTTGTGCGGTCGGCCACGATGCACCCAAAGAAACTCAAGATGCTACACGCGTTCAGTGCAAGGAAGTGTTCTATAAAGTTTGCCACTCGCCAGCGCGCCGACGATGATCACACTGATTGTTCCTGTGGGGCAGCTTCTGCTTCATCTACGCAAGAGCGTGTTTGCGTCGACGCTTCTTGCAACGTGACTCCTGCTCCACTGGTGCAATAATTTGTTGTGACGAGTTTGCCTGGTGTCTCCTGCTCATTGACAGCGGCTTCCACATCCTCTCTTTCATCTGCCTCGCACCGTGCGATCGCGTTGTCCACTATGCACTTGAAAACAAGTTTCCTGGCATGTGAGGAGAAAGAGGCGGCAGATAAAAAATGTGCTGCTGTGAAATGAAGACTTGGCGCTATGTCAGCAACGGAGCGAAAATTTCAAGCAATGAAGCGTGATCCTGAAGCCGCCACCGCTACAAGTGAAGGCAAAAAGATTTCTCCTTGTGCAGATGGATTCCCTAGGCGACCTGCTATCCGGGGCCCCGTGCCAGCAGTGCTTCGCAGCTGGGATGAAGGTTCAAGGAGGCACCCAACTTGGACTTGCAACAAAACTTGAGCTGCCATGTTTACATTGTGGAGTATAGTTGCAAGCTCGTGGAGTTTTGCTCGTCAGGATGACTCAGTGGCCTTTGACGGGAATATAACAGCCATTGTGGCAACAAAACAGATAGGGAAGGGACAAACAGCCCTCAATGACTTTTGGGCAGCGGTGAATGTTTCCCATCGTGGCCTGCATCATAAGACTTTTCAGAAGCACTTGAAAAAATTCAGGGAACCACAGACACAGTGCATAGACAAGCACCTCTCACAGGCTTCTCTTCTGCAACGCTGCCTGGGAGCAAAGACGCAAAGTGCATCAGAATCATTTCACTCCGTGCTGTGGTCTCTGATGCCCAAAGAGCAGCATGCGCCGCTGATTGCTGTGGAGACAGCACTGCATGAGGCAGTTTTAAAATATAATGCTGGCTGCCACAGGGCCACCCAAGAGCTATGTTCATCAGTGGGGCTAACACCTGGCCATTCAATGGACAGCTGAGAGAGATTCTCTGCGCTTGAATAAAGCCAAGAAGCCATCGCAAGAGAAGGTGGAAAGGCGGCAAAAGAAGAGAGTGCCTAAGGACATCTCCAGTCATGCCGCAGGGTCATTATAGCCCAATATATGTGCTCTAAACTTTCAAAGCGCATTTTCTCAAAGTGACTTTTTTGGCTGGTGAGGCTGCTTGTTCCAGCCATATCTCTGTAACCGCTCATCATATTTCCAGAAGTTTTATTTTATTGTGTGTCTGAATAAATATTTGAGGGCAAGACAAGCCCATTTTTTTATATATTGTCTGTGATTTGTGATATTTAATCAAAATTTGATTGATAAAATCTTAATTACCAGCACTAAATTCAGTGGTCTGCTAAAATTTTTCAGCAAGGAAATTTTAAAAAGGGGCTCTCTCTTGCCCTGAGATATCCGTCTGGGAATCAGCATAGTGAATTTCACAGTTGCAGCACCTGTTGAAAATTCTCACAGCCTGGAATGAGAAAACCATGTGCACCATTCTGACGCATTGCTGTAACTTGAGAACCAGGAAACATAACTGCGTGAAATTTTGTAGTTCTACTAATGCTTTTTCTACGAGTCTATCCTGAAAATTTCGTTAAGATATCTCGATAAATAGAAAAGATGGTATCCCAGGGTAGCCTCCCCCCTCAAAAAGATACTAAAGTCAATGTGGACTGTTGAAATTATTTCAACAGTCCACTTTGACTTTAGTGTCCCTTTAAGGGACACTAAAGGTCCATCTCCAGAAACCTCAAAATGCTTGTTTCATGGGAAGAAGACACTTAATTTAAGAGAAAATGCTTTCTGAAACGACCACGTACCTCTGCCGCTGTGCAAATCAGCTGCCCTCTGATCGAGGAGTGGTGACGTCATGGTCTCATAATGACATTGCGCTGTCAGTGAGTAAAACGGCACCCGCAAATGGCGCTATGGCTTTTCTGCGCAAAACACAAAGGCGCGGCCAGAAACAGAGCCAAGACAGCCGACAGCAGCGCGAAATCGGAACTATGGTGGCTAGCGGAAGGAAAAGCGTGCAACGATAAGCTGGTTCTTTATTTTATGATGCCAACTTTGACGCTCATTGCAATGGACGACCCGGATAACGACACATTGGCTCGCGATGCTGGGCTCGACTTCAGCGATTTAAGCACTGATGAACGTGACCGGCTGCTGAGGGCTCGCACTGCCGGCGTCGTTGCGTACTACTACGACGGCAGCTGTATGTCATGGCTGTACATATTCGCACATTTGTAGCTTTTCCTTCGTGAAAACCAAATGCCGCACACACCGCCCCGTCTTCGACCTGCAGTTGTTCTTGCGCTTCGGAGAATGCAGGCAAGACCGACGGAACAGCACTAGGGAAAGCATTACTTTGAAAGGCACTCCACATGACTTCAATAAGTCGGTGTTGAACTTGTAATCCTCTGGATGAAAGTGTAGCAAGCACACTATGTGATTTTTCAGCTATTTGCCAATGTGCTGTGGCAGAGGTAGGTATGGCACTTAACCACTTCGAACGGAGAGGTTCACTTGTTTGCGCACAGTGATAAAAAACGGATTCGCTGCTGCAACTGCCCTTGGCCAAGTTCCGCGGACCTTTCGCGCATCCCACGACATCACATGGACATGGCATTCTCGCTGCTTGTTCCAAATGCAAGTTTCGTGAGCCAGCAGGACCAGGGCAGCACGACATGATAATGAAACAACTGAAACTCCAAAGCGCGCGCGGCGCAGAGTCGAGTGAAAACAAAATCATTCGACCACCCATACTACTGAAGGGTAACGTCATAATGTTATTTTTTCTTAGAATCGAACAGAAGTAGACGAGTAGCATTTTCTTCCGTCCTGTAACCTAATGGAATTATTTTTTTAATATGAGTAGTTGAGTATTAGTGACATAAATTATGATGAGTGCTTTCGTCATCAGGCTAGTACTGGAATGTCACTGGGGGGTCTCAAATCGTGTCATGCATTTACCTCAATTTCTCGGTTACTAAAGCTCTGTTCGCGATTATATTGACGCCTTAGACGTTCTAGAGCATTGCTTTATCACTTTAACTTGACTTCATAGTAACCTTTAGTGTCCCTTTAAACGACGTTGACACGCTCCACGTTTTCTGTCCAAGAAATTCGTAACGTGGCCTCTTGCGAGAGGCCACGTTACCACACACACACACACACACACACACACACACACACACACACATATATATATATATATATATATATATATATATATATATATATATATATATATATATTGTAACCAACAGTTACGCCAGCCGTTACTAAGAATCACTTATTTATTCTGGGCGAGCCTGTGCCCGTCAACTCAAGAGACTCGACACTCAACAAAAAACAATATGGCCCTCGAGCATCGATTCTTCAAACATCGCCCTCTTCTTTGTCGCCTCCTGTCACGTGCCATCCATCCAACCAGTTCTCGAGCACGAGCCGCCTCGTGCTCGAGAAATCGGCACGTGCTCACCACGTGCTGAGTGCTGGTGCTGGTGAGTGCGTGGTGTGCTCAGCACATTGTGTGGGCACATGCAGTGCAACGTTACATTGCTATGCCTTGCTTGACGCTTCTGGTGTGGCAGTTCTTTAGAACACAGCTAGGATGCAGCAGGCATCTTTTCTTTCTCATTATGCTGTTGGAAGTAGGTAAAGGCAAGGCGCAGAAGACCAGGACTTAGGAAGAAGAACACAAACGACAAGACGGGCGTTAAAGCGTGCAATTGCTACTAATTCTCTGCAAGCGGCTTTAACTAAGTCTTGCATCCATTTGGTGTCAAGTAGCTTTAGCGCTCAAGTGCAACGACTACAACAGGCAGGCTTCCCGCCATGTCTGATTTCAGCTGTCTGCGAAACGATGCTCCAAAAACTAAAGCACCCGCCTCTTATCAGGGAGCCAGTTTCACGCAGTTCTGTTGCGGTAATTCCGTACCTTCATAAGGTATCGCACAACATTAAGAAAGTGGCAAGTAGGCATAACGTTCAGGTTGTTTTCTCGGCGCCTTGCAAGCTGTCTAAGCTTTGTGCCATGAACGGAGAGAAATGCCCAGCTTGTTCAATCCAGCATCAGAAGAAGTTCACTGAATGCAGGACACGTGTAGTACCCCTAAGCTGTGGTCGCAGCTATATCGGACAAACAGGTCGATATTTCAATGAACGTGCAATGGAACATTGTTGTAATCTGCGCAACAAGGAAGGGAGTTTCCTTGCAGAGCATTGCAGAGACTGCTCTAATTGCCGCCCTCAGTTTGACAAAATTAAATTTTTGAAGTATGGAAAAGACAGGTATGAGCGGGAAACTGTGGAAGCCTTTTTCATCAAAAAAGAGGGGAACGCATGCATCAGCAGGCCGTCCATTATGCTTAGTGACAAGGAGACGACTTTTTTAGAAGGTTTCATTTAGGCCTCTTGTTAGAGTGATTTTATTTGTTTTACCGTCTGTCTTCCTTTTATTTAACAAGTTTTTATTTTGCTGACGATTTTCTAGTGGCTCTTAGGCTTTTGTTGTTTTTTTGACGCAGACGCTGTTCTTAGACCTTTATCGTTCATCACTTCTGTCCATTTCATTGTTTGTCGCGTGGTCTTTTTTTTCGCGCGGTTACATGTTTTATCAATTTTTAGGTGAGTGACTATTAGAGATTTTAGTTTTGACGCAGACACTGTACATAGACGCATTTTTCATGTTATTTCCGTGTTATTCGTTGGTCATTATTCCCATCGTCGTGCGGGTTTTATCACTGACTGCGCCTTAGGTGTTTGAAGTGTGTTATGTTGTGGTTAGATTGGTTGGTAGTGAAGTGTAGACGGTACTTTTTATGTATGGTTTTTTGTCCCCGTTGGCTTGGAAAAAGGCTGTACTAGATCAGTTGGCTCCTGTGCTGATCCACGTGTGGTTCTTGTTTGCTCTTTCGATAGCTGTACAGATAACATTCCTGAATGGTCGATAGATTGCTGTTTTTTACTTCTAAAGTTTTGTGCGTGACTCGGTGTGAATTGACCTACATAAGGCAGGCTTGTTGCGAAAATAAACTTAGTTGTGAGTGGCGCCCGTCTTGTCGTTTGTGTTCTTCTTCCTAAGTCCTGGTCTTCTGCGCCTTGCCTTTACCTGCTTCAAGCATGAACCAACTAGCCCAAGCAAGAGTTTTACTTGAGCATGCTGTTCGCATTAGTCCCCCACTGAAGAAGCATTGTCCCGATGCGTAGAAAAGGCTGTTAGGTACGGGACCTTTTCCTGAGCCTGCTTCGAGTTCACCAGACCACTTCGAATCGCGTGACACCTAATTAAGGAGCGCAGAAGCACATCTACCCATTCCTGAGGCGCGGCACGTGCAAACGAGTTGGCGTTCCCCACCTCGTGCGCCACAGGTGGAGCAATTCACTGCTTGACTCTTCCCGAAAGTGTAGCGAGAGCCTGGCACTGTTCCAGGTAACGTGAGTCCCGGGGCAAGACGTCTGTAATGCACCGTGAAGCCCTGGCAGCAATCCCCCCATCCGCCTTTGTGAAGGCAGTTGCAGACCGGGAAGGGAATACCACAGACAAATAATCCCTCGGACAATTGGAGCCTAAGAAGTGACCCTCTGAGCCGAATGTGACGTACACTCGCACGGATGCCTGCCATTGGCCGAAAATGACGACACCTGAGCAGGCTCGCCGATTGGCTGAACGTGACGTGACTTCGAGGCACCGAAAAGGTTAAAAGCCAGAGACCGGGAGCAGCAAGGGAGCATTCTTTCATTCATCTCTTTCAAGCTTCTTGCCACGGGCCGCAGCGTCCGAGTTGCTGCCGGCCCTTAATGACTTTATGACTGTTGATTTCTTTGTACTCTCACTGTAAATAATGTAAATAAACCTCCAGTTTTCATCTCAAAGTCCTCCTCAACCTCAGCCAACTCCTGTACCCAACAGCAAGGTCCAAAATCTGGGGGACAGCAATTGGGATTGTCCTCCAGATCCAACAAGGCGTAGTCAGGCCAACAGCTTTAAAAAGACATAGCTCAGAGTACAGCGGGTGCTATTCTTGGGCACATGTATCAATTCTGCTTTCAATGCCTTTCGTAGTAAGGTGTCATTTGTACTTCATGTAAAATTTCTGGGCGAGTCCTGTGTCGTGTGGAGCACACTTGACCTTCAGGAATTACCTTGTAGTTTAAGGGACTTAGCCGGCGGAGTACTCTATATGGACCAAAATAACAGTGCAATATCTTTTCCAAAAGGCCTGGTATGCGTATAGGTGTCCATGCCCACACTTTGCCACCAGGATTGTACTGGACCTCTCTTTGCCTTAGGTTATACCGGTTTGCACCGACGTATTGCTGTTGTACGATCCGGTGCCTTGCCAACTCCCATGCTTCTCTGCCCTTTCTATGTATTCATTAACGTCAGGGTTGTCTTCGCTGTTGTTCACAGGTAACATCACATCCAGTGTCGTTACGGTCCGACTGTAAACAAGTTCAAATGGCATGAAATGTGTCATCTCTTGCACTGCAGTATTATACGCAAAGGTAACGTATGGTAGAATACTGTCCTACATTCGATGCTCTGTGTTCACGTATATTGAGATCATGTCGGCAAGCGTTCTATTGAGCCATTCAGTCAGGCTGTTTGACTGTGGGTGGTATGCTGTGGTTTTTTTATGATCAGTATGTGTTAGTTTCATTACAGACTGCATCAAACGGGCCATAAAAGCTTTTCCTTTGTCTGATATGACAACCTTAGGTGCACCATGTTTCCCAGCAGCAGATCGCCGACAAGGTAGTGCGGAGAGGCCTAGGTTTATCGCACGTGTTCTTCGTCGTAATCCTAGCCACCAGCGTTCAGCTGAGGTTTTGAGTTGTGTGGAGCAACGTGACGCATGATGTCCCGAAAGTGGACAGTTCTGTTGGGCGATAAGCTGAATATTATCGAGGAAGTGGAAAAGCAGCATGAAGCCCCGAAAGCCAGCATTGCCCGGGCCCTTAAGATACCCGAATCTTCGCTTAAGATGATCCTGGCAAACAAATTGGTGATATTGCAGAATACCAACAAGTTCGGGCTCAAGCGGAAAGCAGCAAAAGAAGGACAGCATGAGAAGTTAGAAAAAGTTCTCGTCAAGTGGCTGCATCAAGCACGGAGCTCTGAGATCCACGTTGACGGTTCCATTCTAAAACAAAAGGCGGACCTTGTGGTATTGCGTCTGGGCATTTACGACTTTCAGGCATAGAATGGGTAACTAGATTGCTTTAAAAAACGAAACAGGATTGTGTACAGCCGCTCCTGCAGAGAAAGCACTTCCATGGGCGTTTCGACGGTGAACGAGTGGATGGAGTCGCTGCCCGAGATAATCGCTGCATACAAGCCCTGCTACGTTTTCAACGCCGATGAGAGCGGTATTTTTTACCATATGCAGCCCGAGCGAACCCTTGCATTTAAGGGTGACAGCTGTCATAGTAGCAAGCGTAGTAAAGAGTGTGTGATGGCACTATTCTGTGCTAACAAGGACGGTTCCGAGAGGCTGCCCATGCTCGTCGTTGGAAAGTTTGCAAAACCACAGTGCTTTAAGAAATTGAAGACACTGCCGTGCAGCTACAACTTCAACAAAAAGGCATGGATGACGTCTTCACTCTTCAGCAATTTTTTGCAGCAGCTGGATAACAAAATGGGTGCTAATGCAAGGAAAATATTGCTTTTCGTGGACAACGCATCATGCCACCCACCTGATACGTCCAGCCTGAGGAACATAAAGGTTGTTTTTTTTTCTGCCCAAGTGCACAAGCCGGCTGCAGCCACTGGATGCCGGCATCATTAAGTGCGTCAAGCAAGGGTACCGGAAGCGGTTAGTGCAGCGTCGGCTGGCGGCTATGGAGCGCATCGAGTCGGAAAGAAAGATCACTGTGCTTCACGCCATGCATTTTATTGCCAGTTCTTGAAACGCAGTGTCACGAAGCACAATCACTAACTCGTTCAAGCACTGTGGCTTTAAGCAATAGACTGCCTCCTCTGCTGGGGACGCAACAACCTCGATGCCGTTCGAGGCCAATACAGGCTTCGCCAATGATGTTTTCAAGGGTTTAAACCTCACCACGACCTTCACTGAGTACGTGGAGGCCGGCGACAATGTTGCGAGCTGCGGGAGGTGTCTCTGGATGACGCCATTGAGGAGGCTTTGCCTAGTGCCGACACCGCTGCGACATCGGACAAGGACAACGACGATGCCAGAGATGCTGTGCCTGTGCCTACCACGTTTGCCGAAGTGCTACGGCACATAGACGGCATCCAGAACTTCATCTGTTCACGCAATGCCCCAAAGGACCTCCTTTTGGATGTTGCCCGACTCGAGCGAAAGCTCTTCGTTCATGGATCAAACAAGGTTCGAAAGAAACTTACCGACTTTTTTTTAACGTTCGCGCCAGCTGGTGGGAATTGCGGCAGTGGGCAGTGGAGTGCCGTAAAGGTTAGTTTGAATAAAGCGTGATTGGTACCTGTACTGCAGCATTAGTTCTTATCGCACTTACTTTTTTGGTAATTTGGGTTTCCAAGCCCTGCCGAGTATGTTAGTAGTTTACATTGAAGTTGCTCGTAAATCCGTCGCATGATATAAGTAGTATATTTATAGGCATAATTTATGTTCGGATTTTACGATGCCCGCATTTTGCGATGCTTTTTCGCGGTCCCGAGAAAGTCGTATAATCGGGGTTCCACTGTATGTGGTTGTTCCACATCATAAATGGCAACAGCATTTTCCTTAGAAAACAACATGTGGAATTCTTGCAAGTTGATGATTGCGGCATTTGCTTGTAAAAAGACCATGCCCAGGATCAGATCACGGCAACACTCGGGGAGAACAATAATGTTGCTAATGTACATAAAGCCTCTAATTCCAATTCTTGCTGTGCACATTCCTACCGACTTGACTCAGTGTCCCCTGGCTGTACGTATCAGAGATTTGGCCCAATGGGTCAATACCTTTTTCAAATTTCTGGTGAGCACAATGCTAATAACTGAATAGTTCGCACCAGTGTCTATCAATGCAGTCACTTCGAAGTCATCGATAATGACACTCAACTCAGAAGTAACGTCGCCATCACTGCATTTGTTCATCACTGCGTCCTTGCCGTCATTTCATAGGGTTAGCAATGGAGGGCCTTCAGTTTTCCGGGCGACAGCGGCCTTGCCTCTACAGGTCGCTGGCTCTAGTTTTCCCATCGCGGACTTTGGGAGCAACTCCTCGGTGAAATGGAGGATGGACGCGGACTCGGCAACCAATAATGCATAGGCGCTGTCGGTCGAGGTTCATGTTGCTAGGGGTTCGGAATATTTTGACACGTAAATAGAAATGCTTCTACTGTATAACAATGCTCACCATTTCGAGGGCAAGGCGCATTTACAGAGAAGCCACGCAGCCCCACTCGGCGATAGTGACATTCCCGTGTGGTGTTCTCACTCATGCTTTTGATACAAAGGAACAACAACACGGTAGTGCAAACAATCACAAGGGCATTTATTGCACCTTCCATAGACTAATGTCTGCTAGACGAGTTGCTATCCACAAAACATGCTGTTGGACGCGGGACAAATCGCGGAAGTCCGACTCACCGCAACCGGATAGTGAGTGAATACGTTTGCCCCATGCTGGACGCTAACGCCTGGTCGTTCATGCTTACAGTCATGTGAATGGTGCCGTGTTCAAACGATCGTGTTTGTCCATTCCGGTGTCTCGTTCCTAGGCCAAGCAAGATGGTCTCGCAGAAGCATGGGTCGGCGCACGCGCGGAATGTCCCTGCCGCTTGCCAACCCCCACCAAAGAGGAAGAGCCTACTCCCTTCGCACCCGACTAACCCTGCCCTTAGGAGGCACTAGCAGAGCCACACTCGCGCCATCTCTCGTAATATGCTGCAACCAGACCGACCGCCTCCGGCACTAAGCTACGCGGAGAAGCCACTTTACAGAAGACGCGAGACATGCGGGGAAAACAACACACAAGGGGATGTGTGAGAGTCGCGCATCCCCCCCCCCCCCCCGACCATAAATCACTACATATTCCGGTGAAACATGTCACACAATCTAACATCAACTTGTGCTTCCTGAACAAGAGGTAGTACATGCAGCAGTGGCCGTGCCGAGGAAAAGGTCTACACGCTGTCTATAACATGCTAGCAGACATTGTCCTTGGGGTACATTGCTGGCATCTGCTGGTCACAGCAGCAGCTCTGCAGACTCAACGGCATGATTCCAAGCCAGGACTCTGGAAATGGCAATGCAGTAGTCGGCACGAGCAAGTGTCACTCGCGCCAACCCTCCCTGCTGGCGAGAGCCGCAGTGGCCGTTGGTGATTGCCGGCTCTTTTCTCTGCCGCCAAGAGTTGCAAGCCGAACGCAGATGGCCAACGAAGTCTATGCAGCGAACTGGCCACAGCATTTCCATTGCCCGGGATGGCTCGATCGCAGTCTGAAGCAGCAGCGCAGATTATGTGCAGGTGACAGCAAACCAGGGGTGACACCACTTACGCTGCATACACTCAACGCACTCAGAAACACTAAAGTAGCGCAAGGGAGAGGAATTCTGCATGCACATCACCCACATGGTACGATGTTCAATTCGGCTAGCAAAAACAGATCAGGTGGCTACTCAGATGCTAAGTTCATGTGAACAGAGCTCGCTTTAAGAGTCAAACCAGTAATTTCAATTCGTGCGAGGCTAAATATAGTGAGGGAAGCAAAGTGCAACACCTCAGTGCCACAGTCTACCAGATTGTGTCCTTCCACAGGCGACAGGCAGCTTCATAAAGCCTTAGGCCTAAAGCATCGCTACCCTTACAACAACCGGCATCCAAAAAACAATACCCAAAATGGGCACAAAACAGGCAGCCGCAAGGATACGTCAGCTCTATGAGGTGGTCCTACCCCGCTCGGTGCACATACCATCTGAGTAGACGGCACCCACTGTCCCAGATGGTGTCAGAGCGCCCGGTGCCAGGCCGCAATACCAGTCAGCCCGTAGCGGCACCCGTGGCCTGCAGCCATCCAGATCTCAGAGCCACGACTTTATCAAACTTAAACAGATAGAAGAAGCTATTTACATAAGAAATTTTGACTACCCACGAGGCTTCAGGCTTGCCAATGCTCCACGGGCGCTAAGCCTCACTCTCCCAGGATGTAGACCATGCGGCTCTCGTACAAATGAATGTAATTTAAAAAAAAAACACTTGCGAAAAGGCTTAGCATGTTGAAAAGTTCACATTACAACAACTGTCACCTCGCTCAAGAAAGCACACCTCTGACGCTAGCAATCAAAATCCATGCTAGGCCTACACTTCAATTTTCTCGAACGAAGCAAAACTGTCATCGTCCGATGCCCCAAGAGGCCCCATGTTGGGCGCCAGATGTGGGGTTCTCACCTGTGCTTTTTGGACAAAGGAACGACCACACAATAGTGGAAGCAATCATAAGGGCATTTATTGCACTTTTCGTTAACTAATGCCTGCTAGCCGAGTTGCTATTCGCAAAAGATGGGCACGTGACAAATTGCGGAAGTCCGACTCACCACAGCTGGATTGCGAGCGAATTTCTTGCGCCACGACACAGTTGGATATTCCCTACTTTTCCTTCTGTTCGGCCGAGAACCAACACTGCCCCTCAGCATAACCCTTCCTGTTTATGCGGCACTGACCAGTGAATATGCACTTGACGCCATTGCCCGCTGTGCTCACACACGGAAAATTGCCCGTAACCGCCTTCTGAAATCCCAAGAGAGTCAAAGGCGTTTGTACAACCGGCGACACCGAGACGTGCACATCCCGCCTGGTTCTTTGGTGCTTCTATGGTCTTCATCGCGTCAGGTCGGCCTGTCAGAAAAACTGCTGTCTCGTTACATAGGCCCATACCGAGTGCTTCGTGCCATGACTCTCGTCGCCTACGAGATCGCCCCCGACGCCCCATCTGCTTCCCAGTCCAGTGATATTGTGCACATTACACGACTGAAGCAGTATCACCCTCCCAGTGATGACATTTAGACACTCTGGGACGTCGCTTCTGCCGCCGGGGGATTATGCTACACGCATGTGATATTTGATTGTTTGAACAATGCGCATGGGTGCCATCACTGGGAAGAGGAGGAAGAGGAGAGAAGGAAGAACGAACTGGGCTCATGCTGTGAATCTAACCAGTCAGCGCTGCAACCGCTGTTGTAAATATAACCTGTAAATAGTTGCTCGTCTCACTGACTCATCCTTCGCGTAACAATATGTTTGCCTCATGCTGGACACCAATGCCTGGCCGTTCATGCGTACAGTCATGCGAACGGTGGCGCATTCAAACGATCGTATTTGTACATTCAGGATTCCCGTTCCTAGGCCACGCGAGACTGTCTCGCAGAAGCATGGATCAGCGCACGCACAGAATGTCCGCACTGCTTGCCGACTCCCAGCCAAAGTGGAAGAGCCTACTCCCTGTCGCACCCGACTAACCCTGCAATTAGGAGGCGCTAGCAGCACCCCACTTGTGTCATCTCTTGTAATGCGCTACCATACCTGATACAGGTGACCAGCCTCTCCACAGTGGTAGCAGAGGGGCCACCGATCTGCAGTATGCCATACATCGCTTTTACATGGTCTTCCTTCCAGCACGGGCGGCATACTGCGAGGAAGCATCTGATGCATGGCGGTAGTTCATGCAGAGTCAGTGTGTGCAAGGTACTGCCGTAAAACTTGGTTGTATTAGATCCGTGGCTGATGCTCCGGTTGTGCTAGGGGCTGTATCTGTGACTCTGGTTCATAAATTACTTGCTGCATTTCTTGGCATACGAGATCTGCAAGTTAAAACACTGTAGGAGGGCTTTGAACCAGCTGCAATTTCTGGAGCTCTTCCCTTACGACAGACCTCACTAGTTCACGTAGGACTTCGATGTTGTTGGGGAGGGCTCTTTACCCAATGTCAAATGATGCGATGCTTGCATCTCTGTTGTACTGCCTTGCATGCTGCTTTAGAATCTTCTCCATTGTCGTCGCTTCTCGTCAGAATTCGGCCACAGTGCGGGGCGTATTACGAACCAGGCTGGCAATGTGTTCCTCTTTCACACCGCGCATTAGGTACCGCAATTTCTTGACCTCGGCCATGTTTGAATCAGCTCGGCGAAAGAGGTGGGACATGACTTCAATGCACATGGTCACACTTTCATTGTTGCATTGGTTCCTCACCTGAAGAGCAGCTTCTGCCCTCTTTCTGTGGTCCTTGCTCGGGTATGTAGCAAGCAGCTCTCGTCGGAAGTCATCCCACAATGACAACGATGCTTCATGATTTTGAAACCACAGGCATGCAGATTCCTGCAGTGTGAAGTACACATAATGGAGTTTCTTCATTTTGTCCAACCATTACATCTGGCGACACACTCAAAGTTTTCGAGCCACTCCTTGGCATCCTCGAATATGTCTCCATTAACGGATTCTGGGATGCGGGGTGAGTCTACAACAATGTGAGGTGAAGTCACTTGAGTAGCCATTGCACTGGTGCCTAGGCTGACTGCCGCCGCCTCCCTTGGTGAATTGGCAAGAGGACCAAAATCGAGGGGGCTCGCCTTGTATGCAGCGACTTGTGTGTTGGTGGACAGGCATTAATTCTATTAGCTCCAACCTTCGGGGATCCAGGCTACTTTTCCTGACATGTGTGGGGCTTGAAATCATGCCCGGCACCTCCACCAGAAATGTAACAGTTACGCCAGCCATTTCTAAGAAAAAACTGATTTATTCTGGGCAAACCTGTGCCCATCAACTCGAGACTTCACTCTAAAAAACAAAAAACAAAATGGGCCTTGAGCTTTGATTCTTCAAACGTTGCCCTCTTCTTCATCACCTCCTGTCGCATGCCATCCATCCAATTCTCAAGCATGAGCCGCCACTCTGTCGGCATATGGTGTGTGGGCACATGCAGCGCAGCGTTGCCTTGCAGTGCCTTCCTTAACGCTTCTGGTGTGGCAGTTCTTGGGGACACAGCTAGGATGTGGCAGGCGTCTTTTCTTTCTCATTATGCTGGCAGCAATGCACACACACACACACGTGCACGCGCACACACACACACACACACACACACACACACACACACACACACACACACACACACACACACACACACACACAGCCCTCTTATTGTAGAAACCCACGAAAGAGCACACAGTAAGAGCAGTCTATGGACAGACATGGCATTTTAATGCAACAACAAATTGATGATGATGATGATGATGATGATAGCGGGCTGTGTGAGCAAGGAAGTAGTTTATACACCCTTACGGCCCAGACACGAAGGGTTATTTCCGTCTCCTTGGAGAACAGTCAGTCTGATTATACCACATAAAAAACAATCGTGAAGTTACAGTAGGTCAGTGAATGTGAAGGAAACCTTGCATGGCCGTTGTTGTTCACTGGTTCATGTAGATTCGCCTTATGATCAGAATCTACCACCATCTGTGCCCTGTCCTTGTCATCTTACTGAATGCACAGTTGTACTTTGTTTCATAATGCCAATTCAGGCGTGCATGTGTAGAGGTTGCTCAACATTGAATGTCAGAAGCTGACACTTAGTATTCTGTTGTCGTTGCTTGATATTTTTTTAAACAGTGTAAACGTTGTCATGTGATGTGCAGAGTCGGCAATGCACTTGGTGAAACTGAGACCTTGTTCTGTCTTTGCACTACGTTTATTTTACGCGGATGATGTCTGGTCTCTGATGTATTGTTGTCCTTGCCCTACTGGATAAATGTGCCAGTCATAGTCGTAATGGTCGGACGTTGGTTGTTTGTGCCACGTAGGATTCCTTAAGAGTTCAGCAGTCAGTTCTGACAGTGAGAGACATGGCTGTGGCTAGATAGATACTGTGCTACATTGATTCTGCATTGAAGATCGACAACCTGTCGTCGGCACTTGTACTGGCTGGCATTCATTTGGCTTTGGTTCATGCATGAGCCTTCATACTCATCAATACAATGATTTGCATACCTTCACGTGGACAGTACCGTGACTCCTTGGCAAAAATGAGGTCTTTGTGGGCTCCTGGACTGCTCATCTGAGGCATTGTCGATGCACGTGTTGCTATTTTCACCAGTTGCACGTCCTGCCCACTGTACAAATGCTATTTTGGTATTACTGTGGCTACAGGAGCTACTTCAAGTTCATCCTTCTTTCACCCTCGACGTGGCTCAAAAGTTCATGATGATGACATCAATTGGTAGCTATCTTCAGTTCATCATTGACGTCAATAACCATGTTACTGAAGGTTTTAGAGATGGGATTGTTTTTTTTTTTTTTTCAGTGGGTACTTCAATTTCTTTGAAGATTTCTGTTATTCTGTTCATTCTTGTACCTTGTTCAATGTGGCCCTAGCTTGAAGCTTTTCTCTTGCGATCTTTTACCGGCTGTGGTTTTTGCAGCGCTTCAAGGCACAGGAGTACTAAACTGCCCATTTCGCTTCCAGGGATCTGCATCATGTCTTTGCTGTTTGCACTCTGCCTCATCTCAATAGCAAGTCTGATTTTAGACTTTAGCATCACTATTTTATTCTTGTCTACCTGTAAGGTATATTCCTCATATATTTTATCATCAGAAGTCAGTACTTCTCGTCTCGCCTCAGTACTTCTCGCGTTCTCGTCTCAAAAACAAAGCCTCTCCTGAAGTGTTGTGACTTCACTAAATGCTGCATCGATATCATCAAAGATGAGGCTTGCCTTCATTCTGATAAAGCCTCTATGCGTGGTCAGCTCAGCCTCCTTGTAGCAGGTGAGTGGATGAGGTTGGCAAATCCATGTGTGGACTCATCATCAGTCAGCCCTGGGGACTGTTCGGTCATTGATTAATACAGCTCCCGGGTTTCACGACACCATTTTTTAGTAACCTGCTAAGGAGCACGCAGGAAGAGCGGTTGGACAGACATAGCATTTTACTGGAACAGCAAAGTGATTATGATAATGATGATGATAGCGGGTGAGCGAGAAAGAAGTTTGTACACTTGTTGCATCACAGAAAGACAGCCCATCCTGCACTGGCTTTCTGTTAGGCAGTAGTGCACTCTGATTGCTTTCTTAGGATTCGATTCTTAACAAAAGCTGCGCCAGTCAAATCACTGCAATGGAAGAGAAATCGGAGAAGATCTGTGTCCACTGTCAATGCCCTTACCCCTACTGTGAGTCGCAACATGCAGTGCAGCAAAATGGTTGACTGCTTGATGCATTGTTAAAGCTTTATCTTCAAAGGCCAATTTATTTGGCACCTGAAGGGACTATTTCAAAAAAGGAGAAAATAAAAAAAGCATGTTTCAGTGTTGTGTCGCCACACAACATTGAGGACGCTTGTATTGCACACTCTCACGCCATACAAGCAGTCTACCGCACTGTTGTTTTTCACTTGTGCATTGTTTCTGCTCAGCACACTAAAAGGAGGCTATGTAAAAGGTAGTGCAGTAAAAACAAACAAATTTCGTATATTTTTAATGGTTTAACATTTTATTATTCCATCATCATTATCATCAGCCTATTTTAGGTCCACTGCAGGACGAAGGCCTCTCCCTGCGATCCCCAGTTAGCCCTGTCCTGCGCCAACTGATTCCAACTAGCGCCTGCGAATTTCCTAATTTCATTGCCCCACCTAGTCTTCTGCTGTCCTCAACTGTGCTTCCCTTTTCTTGGCACCCATTCTGTAACCCTAATGGTCCACCAGTGATCTGACCTACGCATTACACGACCTGCCCAGCTCCATTTTTTTCTCTTAGTGTTAATTAGAATATCAGCTAACCCCTTTCACTCTCTGATCCACACCGCTCTCATTCTGTCTCTTAACATTATGCCTAGCAATCTTCGTTCCATCACTCTTTGCGCAGTCCTTAAATTGTTCTCATGCTTGTCAGTCTCCATGTTTCTGCCCCATATGTCAGCACTGGTAAAATGCACTGATTGTGTACCTTTCTTTTGTAAGGACCTACAATATGCAGACTATATTACCTTGCTAAGAAACTTGGAAGATAACTCAAAATAAATAATTGAAGGCCTGAGGACAGATCAGTAGCCTTGGAAAGATAGGTATGTAGTCAGTGTATCGTGCTGTTACTCATCTAGGGGGCCAAAACTTGGAGGCACTCAAATGTTTCTAATGAAACTTTAGACAGCATAACAAGCAAAAGAAAGGCAAGTGAGAAGTGTCACGCTTAGAACTTAAAAGAGAGCAGCATGTACTAGAGACGTCAGTTAGTGACATTCTAGTTGAAATAAATAGAAAGAATGTAACTTCGGAGGGACGTGCAGTGTGCAGACAGATAATGGAAGGCCTATTATAGTAATGGAGTGGACACCATAACGAGAGGAACACACTCGAGGGTCAGACGAAGTAGTGAGAGGGGGCAGCCTGTGGGTCTAGGGTTGGCACATTTGGCAAAGGGCAGGCGTAACCGAGCTCTCTCAGTGAGGCCTTTGTCTGACAGGGGACTTAGTTATAATGACGTATCTTTATGTGCATCTGTGCGTGATTCAATCCGTTAATTAGCACCTGATCTGTACCCCCCCCCCCCCCCCCCCCAAATGTGCACAATTGTTGATACTTGCTGCAGTCGGACACGGGGAAGGACGATGACTATATTAAGTTGCTGACAACATCACTTCAACTGCTTTCTTTTTTTTGCCCCCTTTCCTCGCTGCACATGAAACATGCAGATCTTGCAGTGCTGGAGCAGAAGCTGACCTCAGCTGAGACAGAGAACAAGCAACTGACAGAGGAGCTTGAGGCAAAGCAGCAGCAGGCAGATGAGCAACGTGCCAGGCTGGAAGGGGAGGTGGCACAGCTGCAGGAATCTCTGTGCAGCGTGAAAAAAAAGGTAGGGGCATGCCCTGTGCTGGCACTTCACATCCTAAGGTGGTCACCTGCAGGACGTCTCACTAAACTACTGGTACGCCTACTTGATTTTCATTTCCTGCAGTTCACAAATAGAATGGCAATCAAATGGAGTCTTGTAGTAGAATGAAGTGAAATGATGCTTGAGCTTTTTGTGAGCAGGAGGCCAGAAAGTGGTCAACAGATGACAAACCAGACTACTTGAAAAGTCCTATCTTTTTTTTTTTTAGTATCACTGTTCAAAGTAAGGGGGATTCCTTTTTCAGTGTGGGTCAGCGAGTAGTGCGTTGGCTTTTTGTTCTTGTTATCTTGGTTTCTGTGTGTGGAGGCTAGCCTCGCTTCAAAATTTTAGCAAGCCAGCTTCACAACTACGTTCTGCTGTGCTGCTGATGTTGAGCAATAGGTGACGAGATGGATTTGCCATTCAGCCCGCCACTTTGGCTTTGGGACACTTCACAAGAGGTGTTTATTCAGTACTGTTTCTGTTTTCACTCCACAGCTGCTAACAGATGTTTGTTGGAACAAGCTGAATTTTCTTTCATGCATTCAGTGAGGAAAGTTCTTTCAACATATCATTTAACCACCCTGCAGTCTTACTGATCCAATATCTATTGCATGAGGATGACAGAGTAGAACCTCGTTCATATGTACAAAAAAATGTACTAACCAAAAAAATGTGCAATCCGAAGGCACTAAAAAAATTGGCATACTTAACTGGATGTACATCTACGTAATGCAAAGCACTGTCTTTCTAACTGAAGGTGTTTAAAGCTGAACTTTTCTCCATTTTTCATTGTGTGCATCCCCTGACTTGCAGTATCTGCCCCAGTGGGGCAGAATGCTCCACCACTGTAGTGTGTTGCGACCACTACTGTGTAACTTAAGCACTTACAGATGGAAAGACTCGTTTTTGTGCTCATTGGCTTGAACCCTTCATCGTCGTGACTCAACGCAAACAACAGATTACGGGGTACACCCCTAACTGTTAAGGCTGCCGTGAAAGTGCTAGCATGCGACTTGCACTCCGTTAGGTCGGCACAATTCAGAAAAGGGACAAATCGTATGTGCTGGTTGAGAAGACCCCTATAAGAATAGCAACTCGCGTGGAGGTTGCAAGGCACCTGGCAGATATGATATGTGTGTCTCATTGGTGGTTTATTGTATGCAGGAATTAAAACCTGTAGTGCACTGGTTGGGAGTCTATGTTTACATGTGCAGTTTTCTGGAGAAAATGCAAATGATCAAATTTTCTTCTGTCAGACAGTGTGTTTATGCTGATAAGATGAACACTTTTGTCATACCTAAGGTGTATTTGCCTGCACAGGTAATGGTTGTAGTAATTTTTGATAAACCTCACATAAACATCTTCTAGTGATGGAAATAGGTGTTGTGGTGCACCTGGCACTGTGAAGGACAGCAGTGCAGCCTTGATCCTACCAGGGCAAAAGAAAGAAAGTGTCAAGTAGCCAGTTGGGCCGCTGTATTCACTGTCTGTGCATAATGTGGAAAAAATAGTGAGTGAATTGTGGCCTGCTGAAAGAGAGTTCTGCCTGCCTGGCTGGTTGCAGGTGGAGCAGCTGGAAAAGGAGGCTGCGACCAATGAGAGCAATAACACCAGCCTCTCTGACTTGGAGAGCAAGGTGGCTGGACTTGAGGACCAAGTCTCTGAAAAAAACAAGGCATGTGTCATTTTCCATCATCACCATATTAGTGTAATTACCTCTATC
Source organism: Dermacentor albipictus (assembly GCF_038994185.2). Lineage (NCBI taxonomy): Eukaryota > Metazoa > Arthropoda > Arachnida > Ixodida > Ixodidae > Dermacentor > Dermacentor albipictus. The sequence continues at coordinate 4,712,162 of NW_027225576.1, read as the reverse complement.
TGTGGCCAATCAAAACGAGTAACATTGTATTTGAATTTTCTGAAGGAGTTCCTTTCGTCAATTTGCAAGAAAAAATAAGGAGATCTGGGGGTATTGTTAAATATTACCGAATGAAGAAAACAGGCAGTTCTTTTATCAGTTTGAACTTTCTTTTTCTCTCCACAAACCATAATCACTCTTTTGAATTCAGAATCAATTTTTGTTAGTGGAAATGATGGTATTGTTAGCTGGTAAGCTTTTTATTTATTTATTTATTTATTTATTTATTTATTTATTTATTTATTTATTTATTTATTTATTTATTATACCCTCAGGGCCAATGGCATTACAGAGGGGAGTGGGGAATAAGTTCAACATAAGTTATGCACAACAGCACCAGCAAACAACAAAAATATACTAGAGAGAGCGAGAAAGCAAATGATAAAGGAAAGGTAGGGAGGTTAACCAGGACTGAGCCCGGTTGGCTACCTTACACTGGGGATAGGGAAAAGGGGACGAAAAGATTAAAAGAAGAAGAGAAAGTCCACTGGGGATACCGTTCGGTCACTCAGTCCGGATCACAGACGCTGACTCAGTTCAGTAGCCTTCAAATATCGCAGCAGAGCTTTTGTGGCCTTTTGTAGCTGCGATATGCGAGGCCATGGTCCCAAGATCTTCTTTAAGGTGAACGGTGTTCTATCTAGCCGATTGAGAGCTGTGCAGAGGTCATGTCTTTCGTTTTGAAAAGATGGGCAGTAGCACAGTAGATGTTCCTATAGTTTCCTCGGCACCGCAGGCATTACAGTCGGCGCTATCAGTCATTCCAATCAAAAACGTATATGCATTGGTGAATGCGACGCCCAAGCGTAAGCGGCACAGCATTGTTTCCTCATTTCGCAGAAGTCCTGGTAACAGCCGCAGTTGCATAGAGGGGTCGAGGGAATGCAATCGTTCTTGGGTGAATTCAGGTGTGTGCCACTTCTCTAATGTCATACGGTGTGCTACCTTGCTTAGGTGTTGGGCTGCGTCGGTCCGCGATAAAGGTACAGAAACAAGGGTTGCTCCTTCGTGTGCTTTCCTAGCAGCTTCGTCAGCGAGGTCATTGCCGAAGATACCGCAATGGCCAGGCAGCCACTGAAACACGACGTCGTGTCCTTTCGCTATCATACGATGGTGCATTTCTCGTATCTCCGACACTAGTTGTTCACACGACCCACGACAAAGAGATGACAGAAGACATTGCAAGGCCGCCTTCGAATCGCCGAATATTGCCCACCGATTGGCGGGTTGGTTGTTAATGTAATCAACGGCACCTCGGAGGGCAACAAGCTCTGATCTGGTCGATGTTGTCATGTGAGAAATTTTGTATTGGACGCTAATTGATCGTGATGGTATAACCACTGCGCCGGTGGAGCTGGTCTGAGTGGAAGAGCCATCTGTATATATGTGGACTCGTCAAAGTAGAAAGTATTCAAACAATCCAGAGCTGCTTGCTTCAGGGCCAAGGTAGGCAGGTCGGTCTTCTTTCTTATCTCTGGAACCGTGAAACACACTTGAGGTTGTTCTAAACACCACAAAGCTGAGGTTGAACGTGCTGAGGGTGTGAAGCCCGATGGTAGACTGGCACGATGGATGCTGACCTCGTTGGAGAAGGACGCCTGCGGTCGTCGTTCTGGCAGGCAGGCAAGAGAGCTTGATTGCATGCATGAAACATGACGAACATGGGCCCTAAGCGTGTCGATGCTAATGTAAGTCGTGATCGGATGGTCTCGAGCCATTATAATGGTTTCTGCTGTTGAGGCGCTCCGCGGAAGTCCTAGGCAAACACGTAGTGCCTGTGCTTGCACGCTCTGTAGTTCTCGAAGATTTGACTTGCATGTTTTAGCAAGCACGGGAGAACTATAACGTAGCAATCCGATAAAAAGTGCTCGATATAACTGTAGCATGGAGCCCACTGATGATCCCCATGTTTTCCCGGCGATAAACTTGAAGACATGAGCAATAGATGTGAGCTTCTTTTTCAGTTGGGCAACATGAGGGCTCCAAGAGAGGTCTGGTCCACAATGACACCCAAAAACCGATGATTTCTCTTGTAGGAGATAGGCTGGCCAGACGAGTGATCACTGATGACCAGATGCAGATGTCATCGGCGTAGATTGAGACACTCACTGTTTCCGGTAGGGATTCGGCCAGCCCAAAAAATATACTAGTATGACTATACAATACTAGCAGATGGCAAACCAAAGTAAATAAATACTATTTCTAATTATTCAAACTACATATTTCAACGTACATAGATTACATAAACCAGAGTGCATAAGGAAGGGACATTAATAAGCGGAGTGCACAATTCAATGTGAGAAGAGCATTCAAACCATATCTATAAACACAGGGAAAACAAGAACACTCAAAACGAAATGTCGCATGAGGTTTTTTTTTAAACGGTTAGCATCACTTCTGGAGGCAACAGTTGCAGGAAGGCGATTTCACTCATCAGCTGTCTGCGGGAGAAATGAATGTAAGAAGGAGGAGGATCTACAAGATGGAATACCAACTTTGTGATGTGTTAGGGATCAAGCCGATGTGATACGTAATGTAGTGCCGAAAGAAGCTCATTTCGTAGTACGAGATGATGATATACAGCATAGACCATTTATAACGTAACCGCCTATAGTGCGGGACCGCATATAATGCGGCTTTATGTGATCACCAGTGCGCCTCCCATAGAGTGTAATGTGTCAGCGTACCGCTTAGTGCGTGGTCGCGCACGACGGAAGACCGGGTATAGTGCGGTTTCTCCGAAGAGAAGGGAGGGCACCCCCCGGCACTACAATGCCCGCACCCTCTACAAAAAGGGAGAAGAAAGCCACGAAACCCATCGCAAGAGGGGAGAAAAATAGAGGAGAGAGACACAGTACAGCGTGCGAAGAAAGAAGCGCAACTAGCCGCCTTATCTTTTGCTTTTCTTTGTGCAGCGCCGCGAGGGCGGGGCTGAGCCAGACCGAGCACCCGCGCCGCCGTCGTAACCGGGGGGGTCCCACTCAGTGGGAGAGAAGGGGAAACGTTAGGGAAGTCCATTTGCTGGAAGTGGCCGGTTGACAGGCTGGCTTTGCACATGCGCCACTCCTTTTCTCCTGTGTGGGTGCGCGCAAGTCGTCGTCTTGTGATACCGAAGTGTGCTGCCAGCGTCGTAGGCCTAGCTACCGAAAAACGTGTTTCCTTCTCTTGCGTTTGTGTCGCGCTGGGCTAAGTTGCCATGGCGCCTGATCTTTCCAACTCAAGAAAACGGCAAGCTTTATCCCTGGAGACGAAGCAAAGTATTATAAAAGACGTAGAAAGTGGCCTAAAGAAGGTTTCCGTCGCGCAAAAGTACGGCATCACCGACACAACAGTGTCGGCAATTTGGAAGAACAGGGACAAGGTGCAACAGCAACTGCAAGAAAATTGTGGATCACTAGAAAGGAAGCGGATAAGTTCATCAAAGTATGAAGATGTCGACGCCGTTTTATTCAAGTGGTTCTGCGAGGTGCGAGTCCAGAATGTGCCCGTGAGTGGTCCGATTCTACAAGCAAAGGCCACATGATGGCCGGAAAGTCCAGTCTTATTTTAGGTTACAATAAGACAAGATTCGGATTTAAGTCTAGACTTTGAGGCTGGCGTTTGTGCAAGTGGGCCCAGGTCATTTGCAAACTTGTTGGGCCACGATAGTTTCAACCCATTAAATGGGTGGATTCAGCGATTTAAGGACCGGCACGGAATAAGCTGCCATGTTATCTCCGGGGAGAGCGCACAAGTTGATGATTCTACTGTTCAGGCCTGGCTCAGTATAAACATGGAGACCATGCTGGCGAAGTATGCGGAGCGGGACATTTACAATGCGAATGAGGCTGGCGTGTTTTACAATTTGCTCCCAAACCGCACACTCGTACTGTCCCACGAACGCTGCTCTGGTAGAAAGGCTTCAAAGGAGCGGTTTACCGTTCTCTTCTGTGCCAATATGGATGGCAGCGACAAGAGGCGCTTGTTTGAGATCGGAAGGTCGGCGCGGCCGCGCTGTTTCAAAAAAAGAGAGTGCCTGCTGATTACATATAAGGCCAACAGAAAGTCATCGATGACTCGGGAGCTATTTGCAACTTGGCTTAAAAAATTTGACGAGGACATGGTGTCGGAAAAGCGACAAGTTGTCCTATTTCTTGACAACTGCAGTGCCTTGACAACTGCAGTGCCCATCATGTAAGTTTAAAGCTCAGTGCAGTGAGCCTCAAGTTCTTGCCCGCAAATACCACAGCCAAGAGCCAGCCGATGGACCAAGGCGTAATCGCTGCAGTGAAAGCGCATTATAAAAGGCGCATCTGCGAAAGAGTGCTGATTAACCTTCAGTGAGACGAAGCAATGAAGGTAAACCTGCGGAGTGCTATCGACAAGATCACGGCATCTTGGTGGCAGATAAAAGCATCAACCATCGCCAAGTGTTTCGCAAAGGCGGGGTTTGTGCGCAACGCCGTGGTCAGCGATCCTGATGTGAGGAGCGACGATAGCCACCACAGCGACGATGTCGACGAAGTCCTCAACGCGGATGATGTGTGGTCGGATCTGGTGAAAAAGAACATTGTTGGACAGGACGACACATTCGAAGGTTTCGTGAACGAGGATTGCGATGACTTTGTCTGCGAAGAAGCAGACTCAGACGAAGCAATTGTAGCAGCAGTGCGTGAACGCGATGACAGTAGCCCCGTTTACATGAATGCGACAGTGTCGCATCGCATTTCCAAGCGCATTTGGGAAAGGCAATGCGACGCCATTTACATGTAGCGCCTTAACTCTCACGAGAACGTAGCGCCACATGGTGTCGTATAAGGGAAGTGCAACCGACTTCCGGTGTAATTGGTTTCCGGTAGTAGGCCGAGTGCACGTTGGTGGTTGAGTGCCGAGAAATAGAGAGTTTTAGTTTAACGTACGCAACTTGTAGCGTATGCTATAGTGTAGCGGATGCAAAGCCGTGCACATGTTTTGCAGCTTTAGTTGGCCAGCGAGATCTTCGGATCTCAGAGGCCATATGGCGTCGTTGTGGCTATTTTCTGACTGTAGCGATAGGTAGCGCTGACATCTCGAATGTTTCTTTCGTTAGGCTTCGACTCGTTCGAAACGAGAAGCGATCTCGAAAACACCACAAGGGTATCCATAATACTCTGTCGTCAAAGCGGCCTGAGACTAAGCGAAAGCCGTTTACACAATCATTTGCTGCGAACGAAGTGCATTTTAAAAAAGCAACGCCAAATTCAATTCGAAGCGGGCAGCCGGGACCGCCGCCATGTTGATGGCTAATTCCTTCCCATCATTCCTAATGCAACAATCCTGTGTTTACATGCTCCGCGAGAGTCGACTCGCGCCCGTAAATCTACCCTCGCCTGGCGCATCAATGCAATGCGCCTTCCTAGCGCATTACTGTTGTTTACATGAATGTGATGCGCTAGAAATGCAATGCGATGCGACACTGTCGCATTCATGTAAACGCGGCTAGTGTATCGGACAATGACGATGATGAAGGATACAGCACACCGGAACTTTCGCACAGAGATGCACTGGACTACATAAGCAAGCTCAGGGTGTACTGCGCGCAGAAGGGCTTGAGCGAGAAAGCTTCCCAGCGTCTGATAGCTGTTGAAGATGAGATGGTTGTCATAATATATGGTACGCGGGAGTGGAAACATAAACATGCGAAGACTGTGCGCCGTGCGGGGGCAAAGAGGACAGTGAATCTTGGCAAATACCCGCAAGATGGTCATCATCATCATCGACGCCGACTTGGGAGCGCCGGCAGTGGTGCCTCAAAAAGCGTGGCGCGAGAGTGTGGCCCGTGGCCCGTGGCGTGAGCAGTGCGCGAGGTTCGGCGGTCGACGGAAAACAGCTTCCTCGCTGGGCGTCTGGCCCATAGGAGCTATCGCCGACCGCGCCAATATGCCACACCTGAAGCTGTCGCCCGCTGTCGCCCGCTGGGAGGTTACCTCGCCCCACTCTTCCGCTGGGCACTGGTCCAGGAGGGCTGGCGGTCCGGAACCGGGGCGCTCGAGCGTTCGGGTGAGCGGCCACAAGGCTACCCCGCCAGCTGTGGACGCGACCCGGTGACTGCGGCCGGCTACCTGAGCCCCGCGAGGCGGTCCGACCCGGCCGTCCAACCCGGCCATCCAACCCGGCCGTCCAACCCAGCTGTCCAACCCAGCCGACCGACCCGGCCGTACAACCCGGCTGTCCGACCCAGCCGACCGTCCCGGCCGTCCTACACGGCTGTCCGACCCGCCGGCCGACACTGTTGTCCGACCCCGCTGGCCGGCATCGGTTCAACGAGGTCTCAGACACGGCGACACACGCTTCCGCCGGAACTGTAGGCCAATCATAATCCACCGATCCATAGATATAGTGCATGTCGCCTATGAGGCATTTTGGGACATTGTCACGTGTGTGTGCCGTTATCTGTGTCGTGTACGTCAATACAAGTCTGATGTGTGTTTTTGCTTTCGCGTGCTGCTTCTCCCTTTTTCTGGAGTGATCCGGCCCCAATAACATCACAAACTGGCGAGCCTGCCAGGATTCACTCGTAAATACAGTGAAAGGGGGCAGTTTCGCTTGAGCGCAGACACACATTAGTAGACGGCACCATGGATTTAGAGAAAATCACGGCTATAGGTCTCCAAATAGGATTGTCAGGCGCAGAACTTCGCAGATGGATTGAGGCCGAACAGGCAAAACAAAGGGACGAGAGAGCTGCGGAGCGAGAGGCAATCAAGGAAGCTGACGAAAGGCAGCGCGAGATCCTCCAGCTAAAGCTGCAGCTTCAGGAAGGAGCTCGTAATATGCCGGCAGCGGCTTCTGAAATTTTGACTGCGCCCAGCACCTCCTCGTCATCCCTCAACCCACAGAAGTTACTTCCTTTGTTCGACGAGAAACGTGATGACTTACACGCGTATATACAGCGATTTGAGCGCGTAGCAACAGGGCAGGACTGGCCACAAGAAAAATGGGCTCTTGCTTTGAGCATGTGTCTGACTGGGGAAGCGTTAACTGTGATCGGTCGGATGACTGCCACTGATTCATTAGATTACCCAAAGGTAAAGAAAGCTTTGCTACAAAGGTTTCAATTCACGGCTCAAGGCTACCAAGAGAAGTTTCGTAAAGCACGAGCAGTAGAGGGCGAAACTGGAAGACAGTTAACAGCAAGAATTTCAGCCTATTTTGACCATTGGATTGAGATGGCTAATGTGCCTAAAACATATGAAGGTCTACGAGATCACATGATCTCTGAACAGTTTCTGCGTTGTTGTGAGCCAAAGCTAGTCATTTTCTTGAAGGAGCGAGAGTGCAAATCCCTTGACGAACTCGCTAGCTTGACGGATCGCTTTCTTGAAGCGCAGAACTGGACAAACCTAGGAAAGGGTCCCGATAACACAAAGGATTCTGGTGGAAAAAACATTGAAGCTCCCAGGAAACCGCAACTTATGTGCACCCTTTGTCATCGGTTTGGACATTTGGCTCCTGACTGCCGTGTCCCACCTAATCGTATGCTGAAGTGTGAGTTGTGTGACAGAACGGGACATACAGCTGAAAATTGCCGACCTGGGTACGGGGACAACAAACCAAGTTCAGCGTGTGCACTCGCCAAATCTCAACCAGTCCCAACTCGTCCAGTGAATGGATCAAAGCGTCCAGGAAAGAAGACTCGCCGATCAAGCGACAGCGATGACAAGAACCCTGGGACTGCTGTAACTTTCCTCATCGACCGGATGCCAGTGGTTGAAGGCCGGCTGCTGGGAAGAAGTGTTCGTGTATTACGAGACACCGGTTGTAATACTGCAATTGTCAGACAGGAACTCGTTCCAGAGGTGTATATGACGGGAAGAACGAGCAACGTTGTTCTTCTGGACGGCTCAACAAGCCACCTACCTGAAGCTGTCGTACAACTGAACACGCCGTACTTTACAGGAGAATTAACCATGGCATGTATGGACGAGCCCCTCTACGACGTAATTCTGGGAAATCTTCCAGGCGTCAGAGGACCATACAATCCGGACTATGACTGGAAGCACCCCGCTGCTCCCAACGCTGAGTCGTCGCCGATAGAAATGAAGCCGAATAAAGCGCCTAGGAAGCCTCAGCATGTATCGAGCGTGACGGTAGCCAGAACTGAAGAACAAGGCAAGAATCATCCCTTTTGCGTTCCGACAATCGTCTTACGTGACGTGACAAAAGGACAACTCATTGAAGAACAGCGGAAAGACCCGACGCTGAAACATATTTTTGCGAAAGTAAGCAAGTCGTTTAACTCGGGAAAGGGCCACAGCTACGAGTTCGTGGAGGAAAAAGGATTGTTGTATCGCCTTTACCACCGGGCCACTGGCAGAAACTTTAAGCAGGTGGTCATACCAAAAGCATTTAGACATGGCGTATTAGAAGTGGCTCATGAAAACATCATGGAAGGACATAAAGGTATTAGGAGAACAACCGATCGTGTCCTACAAGAATTTTATTGGCCAGATGTGCACAGAGACGTAAAACGCTTCGTGAAGTCGTGCGACAAGTGCCAAAAGACAACCGCTAAAGGGAAAGTACAGGCCGCTCCACTTCCTCGTCAGTGTGTGCTTGTGTGTGCGTGCAAGAATACAAGTTCGTTCGGTCCTGAAGTCTTAGAAGCGCCGACACAAGACCCTCCGAAGTCGAGAAAGCGCCGAGGACCAGGCCAGCGGAAACAAGCCCACAGAGGAGCGCGCCAGGCACGTCAACAGAGTGTGGCGTTGGAGTCTCCTTTTGCAGGAGTATTCTTTTACTGTTAACTACATAAAAGATTGTGACAATGTCGGAGCTGACTACTTGAGTCGAGTCGCGCGTAATCACCTGTTTATATATCAAAATGTGATTAGACATTGCGACAACTCAAGTGCTTAGTATTTAGTTGAAAGCGAACAGACTTGTGCGTTCGTTCTTTGACTGGGTGCAATGCCCTGTGAGCAAGATGTGTCGTGTACTCATATGAACAATCGGACAGACGTACATGACAATTTTCCTTTTTTTCTGTTTCTCATCCCGCGTCCTTGTGTTAGAATAGTTGCGAACAACTTTCTCGAAAAGGGGGGTATTGTCATAATATATGGTACGCGGGAGTGGAAACATAAACATGCGAAGACTGTGCGCCGTGCGGGGGCAAAGAGGACAGTGAATCTTGGCAAATACCCGCAAGATGGTCATCATCATCATCGACGCCGACTTGGGAGCGCCGGCAGTGGTGCCTCAAAAAGCGTGGCGCGAGAGTGTGGCCCGTGGCCCGTGGCGTGAGCAGTGCGCGAGGTTCGGCGGTCGACGGAAAACAGCTTCCTCGCTGGGCGTCTGGCCCATAGGAGCTATCGCCGACCGCGCCAATACGCCACACCTGAAGCTGTCGCCCGCTGTCGCCCGCTGGGAGGTTACCTCGCCCCACTCTTCCGCTGGGCACTGGTCCAGGAGGGCTGGCGGTCCGGAACCGGGGCGCTCGAGCGTTCGGGTGAGCGGCCACAAGGCTACCCCGCCAGCTGTGGACGCGACCCGGTGACTGCGGCCGGCTACCTGAGCCCCGCGAGGCGGTCCGACCCGGCCGTCTAACCCGGCCGTCTAACCCGGCCGTCCAACCCGGCCGTCCAACCCGGCCGTCCAACCCGGCCGTCCAACCCGGCCGTCCAACCCGGCTGTCCAACCCAGCCGACCGACCCGGCCGTACAACCCGGCTGTCCGACCCAGCCGACCGTCCCGGCCGTCCTACACGGCTGTCCGACCCGCCGGCCGACACTGTTGTCCGACCCCGCTGGCCGGCATCGGTTCAACGAGGTCTCAGACACGGCGACACACGCTTCCGCCGGAACTGTAGGCCAATCATAATCCACCGATCCATAGATATAGTGCATGTCGCCTATGAGGCATTTTGGGACATTGTCACGTGTGTGTGCCGTTATCTGTGTCGTGTACGTCAATACAAGTCTGATGTGTGTTTTTGCTTTCGCGTGCTGCTTCTCCCTTTTTCTGGAGTGATCCGGCCCCAATAACATCACAAACTGGCCGCAGTCACCGGGTCGCGTCCACAGCTGGCGGGGTAGCCTTGTGGCCGCTCACCCGAACGCTCGAGCGCCCCGGTTCCGGACCGCCAGCCCTCCTGGACCAGTGCCCAGCGGAAGAGTGGGGCGAGGTAACCTCCCAGCGGGCGACAGCGGGCGACAGCTTCAGGTGTGGCGTATTGGCGCGGTCGGCGATAGCTCCTATGGGCCAGACGCCCAGCGAGGAAGCTGTTTTCCGTCGACCGCCGAACCTCGCGCACTGCTCACGCCACGGGCCACGGGCCACACTCTCGCGCCACGCTTTTTGAGGCACCACTGCCGGCGCTCCCAAGTCGGCGTCGATGATGATGATGACCATCTTGCGGGTATTTGCCAAGATTCACTGTCCTCTTTGCCCCCGCACGGCGCACAGTCTTCGCATGTTTATGTTTCCACTCCCGCGTACCATATATTATGACAATGGTGCATAATGCGGTGAAGGCTCAGCGCCAGACGAAAATAACGGCATTTTTTCATTGATGAAGAAAAATAAAACGTTTTGTTTAGTGTCCAATTCTGGTGCTTTACTGCACGTTAAGTTGTAAAATATGTAATAAAAGATGGGTTGACCATATTTGCATGTGAATAAGAGTCTAAAAATGGTGCATTTGATATAGTGCAGTACCGCTTATAATGCAGATTTTCCCAACTCCCGCGACCTACGTTATAAGCGGTCCATGCTGTATATATATCTTATGAAAGAGAGAGAGCCGCACATGTTTACGCTGCAATGCTAAGGGTGCTAACTGTAGGTTAGACTTAATTGTGGTGATGCTTGCTGTCCTGTTATGGTTGGAGAATATGTACCGTGTGGAATTGCCCTGCACCATTTCAACTGAATAAATTTAATTATTTTGATTAGGATCCCAAACTGAGGCAGCGTATTCGAGTTTAGGCTGGATAAGTGTTTTATAGAGCATCAGTTTGAGACTTTGTGGCGCATGTGAAAAATTGCGTTGGAGGTAACCTACTGTAATGATCAATTGCCGTTGCTTATTACGTGTGCGATGTGTGTCTTCCAGGTAAGGTCAGATGAGACGTGAACACCAAGGTATTTATAGGATGAAATGCAATCGAGTGGAATGTTGTCGATGTAATAAGCTGGTGGAGTGTTACTACATCTGGATACTCGCATTGACTTACATTTGCTTATGTTTAATTCCATGCACCATGTTTTGCACCATGCACTGATAGCATCTCGATCAGATTGAAGAGTGGTTGTATCATGGTTAGCAGTTACCTCTCGAAATATTATGCAGTCATCAGCAAAGAGATGAATATGAGATGTTATAAAAGAAGGTAAGTCATTAATACAAATTAGAAATGAGTAATGCTATGTACACTACGGAGTGCGCCTCCAACGGACTTGGCTATGTGCACTACGGACCTTGTGGCGCCATCTAGGAATAGCCTAGGGAAACACGTTTGTCACGTGGCCACATTTTGGTTTCGGAACCCGCGCTGGTGGTCGAAAGCACGCATCTGCTGTCACCTACCACGTGTGCAAAAAATATTGCTTTTTAGCGCGACTTGGCTATGTACACTTACGGACCTTGTGGCCACATTTTGGTTGCCGCGCTGGTGGTCGAAAGCACGCATCTGCTGTCACCTACCGTGTGCGAAAATATTGCTTTAGCGCGCTGCTTCCCTTACGGTTTCATACCGCGGTTGCCGCGCTGGTGGTCGAAAGCACGTATCTGCTGTCACCTACCGTGTGCGAAAATATTGCTTTAGCGCGCTGGTGGTCGAAATTATTTCGCTTCCACCTTCCCTTACGGTTTCATACCGCGGTTGCCGCGCTGGTGGTCGAAAGCACGCATCTGCTGTCACCTACCGTGTGCGAAAATATTGCTTTAGCGCGCTGGTGGTCGAAATTATTTCGCTTCCACCTTCCCTTACGGCGTGATCGGGTGTCCAACGAAATATGGCCTCAGGTATCGTACCAGAGTGGATGGTAGCAGAAAAGGCTTTTTTTTTTCTTTTTACATGTGATATCGACAGCAGTTGCTACGCTATTGATAGCAAGGGAAGAATGGACAAATATGTGGGCCAGGCTTAAAAGCAGCATTTACATGAGCCTTCCGTGCTATACGCGAATGATGAATATACGCGTATTTACAGCTACTTCATGGCAGTCTCATGTTGGCTGTCTATGCACGGCTGTAAATCACTACAAAGTGTGATTGCTGCGATTCAGTGTGAGCAATAATTTCTGGATTTCTAATATTTTCTGCATTCCGTTCATGAAGTTGTTTCATGCTCATCACATTCTGCAAGGATTTCACATTTTTCTGAGGTCATTATGGGCAGCATGACCCAATTTGCATGAATTGCAACAAAAGATTCAGGGATACAACATATTTATTGGTTTCCATCAGAGTGAGCACTTAATAACAGCCTTTGCACTGTGTACAGAACCACTGTTTCTGCAAATCGGCGCTGGTTACTGCAGCACAGCACCTGGAAAATACATATATGCAAGCGCAAGTGAAGAAAAGGAGAGAAACTAATGCACTATTGTAGTGGTGACCAGACTCTCATAATTGCTCAGATAGTTATGTGAACATGCGAGCTGAAATGCATGTTTTTTCATTTCACTGCAAGTGCCAGGCAATATTACATGACAAAATTTTGGCTGTACATTGTACTTGACTCTTATTGTGAAATTTTTAGGAAAAAAATAAACTACCATCCCTCACTGAGAAAAAGACTTCAAAAAAAAAAGCGTAGCTTTCCTGTGTTAGTACTTCTCAGGCAGCAGAAAACAATGACATTCATAACTGTAGTCTAACATGTCTTACCAGTGAAACCACTCCAAACAACGGTCACAGCACACCATTTTCAGCACACCATCATCCTTTTCCTTGCACAGGCCACAGATCCAGAGCGCATTTTTCTTTTTTACAGCAACTGTCATAAAAAATTCAAAGCTCATGTTAAACACAGAAATATGACGAGTAAATACTTGTTGTAGTGCATACCTGAGGCCATGAGCAGGGACCAAGCATCAGGAGTGCAGTACTTCTTTAGCTTTGGCAGGGAAACCCTGCAGTCCAGCAGTGCACTGGGTAAGGCCTCTGGCCTAACTTCAATGTCAGCCTCGTCGAGCAGGCACGTTCTATTCAGCACACGATCACAAAGGGCTTTGTCAGAGAATCCAGCCAGTAGCACTGGAAAGACAAAATGTAAAAACAAGTTAGGGGATGTCAAATCGTAATGAGTACTTTGTATTTACATTTTGCTTTGGCCTTTTCAGACAGAGACTTGAAAGCCACAGGCCCTTCTTCATCAGCTTCTCTTGCCCGCCTGTATCGGTTTTGGAGGACTCGCTTGCATGGGCGCCCTCGACTTTTTACCTCAGGGAGCTTCAGGTCACAAGCGCTGCTAGATGAACACGGTTGGCTCCCAACATCACTGGTGCAACTATCAGTTTGTCTGCCACAAGGTTGTTCGGTTTCTTTTTGGGATACAGGCGATGCGCTAGGCAGTTGTCCGACTTCTTGGGGTACACTTGATGTGGTAGGCAAGATGTCCAGCACAGAGGCACTATCTGCCTGCACAATTTCATCCTCATTATGAGGATGTTTGAAACTGGCATCTCTCTTCAGCCAAGAGGCATTTAGCTATTCTAAGAACGCAAGGCGCTCTGCAAAAACATCCGGCTGACAGTCGGCCATGTTGTCGACAAGAGCTTTAAGCGTTCTCAATGCGTAGTTGTAGCGCTGATTTCTATTCATCTTCTTGAAGGAGGGCCCAGGCATAGAGAATGTCTCTGGTGCTTCGTGATTGGCAGCTTCAGAGTTGGTTTCAGCAGCCCCACCCATGAATTTGAGTTGGTAAGATTTAAACCAACGCTTATGAACAGCCTTTGTCAGGTCGGGTTTAACGCTAAATTTCACACAGACATATAAAAAATGTCGGCAAAGCAGCTTCGTTTTCGAGTACATAGTGCAACTGCACGCATGATTATCAAGAGAGACCTCGTGCCATGCATCAGTGCAACTCGATGCCACTGCATAAGTTTGCTCAGATACGATTCTGACCTCTGGAGGGTCATCCTGCATCTTTGCCAGTTCCTGCTTTATTATTTTGCAGGCATAAGGTGTTAGCACCTTGGCACATTCCTTCTCTACACCCTCAGATTCTTGATGAGAATAGAACTCGCATGTTTTCAGCAGTATAGTTTTGTGGCATGACTCTTGCTGAATGCTGCTTGACATTTTTAAAATGTTGCGCATTGTTTCATGCAGTTTTGATGATGATGCTAGGACATTCTTTAGTTTTGCATGATGTGACTCAACACGGTTGGTTGTATTATTTCCACCTCTAAACTTGCGGTCACATAAGTGTCGGACCCACATTTCAGGAATGTTGCCCCAGTTCTTTGCGAAATAGCTCACAGCTTCTTTACTTGCATACCTTTCAAATTCAGCTTTCGCATTATTGTATCTGGCAGGTGTGGGGGAAAGCAGCATTTCATTGAAACTACTCAATAAACGTTCTCGCTTATCTGATGATTTGGCAAGCTGCCCAGCTGCACTCTTGAAGGCCTTGGTGACATGGAATTGGCACAACTGAACAGCTGGTGAACTTGGAAACGTCGTTCTAATGGCATTGATTTCCGTGAAATCTTTGTCCACAACAACCACTTGTGTATCAGCAGCAGCAGGATTCTCTTGAACAAAAGTCTCCAAAAGCTGATTGACAACGTGCTGTTGCTCGGATGCAACGAAGGCATATGCGATTACTTGGGTACTTCCGGACCCATCCTGGACAGCCATCACATACAGGGGCATGCGTAGTTTGTTGGTGCGGTAGGTTGCGTCAAGGAGCACGACCTCTGGAAAAGACTTAAATGCTTGCTGCATGTGTGGCGTTTTAATAAAGAGAATTTGCAGCTCCTTATTCTCGTCAGTGATCGACAGCGCTCTAGCACCATAAGTGGCTTGGCAGTGCTTTAGTTGTGCCACTAGTAGGCTTGCTTCATCCTCTGTGCGAGTTGCACGCTTCAGATTGTGCAGATCTTTGGCAATCACTGTTTTTCCTGCACATACAAAAAATTAAAACCAAGGCATGTGTAATAATGCAATCAATACCTTCACAAACTAAGAATAAACTCTCGACTACTTACCACTTTGTTCTTTCAGTTTCTGGACGATCATGCTTGGGGGCACATTTAGCTTCATTAAAGGCTGCACGAAGCTGAGCGAGTCGCCGACATTGGCGAGCCGCCGGCATTCAGGATATGCCTTGTAGATTTCACTGCTGACTTCATGATTGTGCTGCAAATTAAGTGCAGTGATTTCCAGTTGTTGAGTCGCACGCCTCACCGCTAATACCAGTTTTTACGGGCAGTCCTTCTTCGTAGTCTTAGAGAAAGAACAAAAGTGCCTTTTAAACTTTTTCGCTGTGCCGAGCCATCTCCGCTGACATGCTACTCTGTGTAGGGGAGGGAATAAGAGCCCCGCGCAACATGTAGCCAGGTAAAATGGTGCTGCCGAAGGGTTACGCTAGCGTGGATGCTAATAAGAGCCCCGCACAACACGTGGCCAGCGTGGATGCTAGGGAGAATGCAGAAACGCGGAACATAGCTCGTCGCTATACGTACCGTTGGTTAGGACGAACTCCGGTGGCATTAGTCCTGTGTCGTCCCCCGTCCTTGCAGGTGAAAGTGGCATTTGAAAATCGAAGCTTGCTGTTCAGTTTTACTGCCTCGCGTGACAAGTGAGCGTTCACAACATCTATCGACTTGGAAATGCACTTGGAAATGCCGCAGAGCAGTGTCAAATGCATCATACGAATCGAACCTCGCACCTGTAGCAATTTCCATGACTAACGCGCTCAAGAACGTCTGGGCAGCGCTGGTCCGCTCGTCAGCGCTCTACGCGCAAAATTGGCAAGGTGCGGTCACGTGACAAACGTGTTTCCCTAGGCTCTTCCTAGATGGCGCCACAGGGTCCGTAGTGCACATAGCCAAGTCCGTTGGAGGCGCACTCCGTAGTGTACATAGCATTACTCATTAGAAATAGCAGTGGTCCAAGGACAGAGCCTTGCAGCACGCCCGAGGAAACCAGACTAGAAGGAGAGTCAATGCTGTTAGCGCAAAGTAACTGAGAACGACTCGACATGAAACACTGAAGGCAAATAAGTAATTGGGAATCAAAGTTATGCATATGCAATTTATACATTAGTAGATTGTGACATACTTTATCAAACGCTTTCGAAAAATCTGGAAATATACAATCCACAAGAGAACAATCAAGAATGGCATGCAGCTTATGTGTAAACGATATTAGCTGTGTTTCGCATAAATAAGTTTTGCGAAAGCCATGTTGTGAGTGCATGAAAAAAGAATTAGATTCCAGAAAGTTAGCAAGATTAGAAAATCATCATCATCATCATCATCAGCCTAGTTACGCCCACTGCAGGGCAAAGGCCTCTCCCATACTTCTCCAACTACCCCGGTCATGTACTGATTGTGGCCATGTTGTCCCTGCAAACGTCTTAATGTCATCCGCCCACCTAACTTTCTGCCGCCCCCTGCTACGCTTCCCTTCCCTTGGAATCCAGTTCATAACCCTTAGTGACCATCGGTTATCTTCCCTCCTCATTACATGTCCGGCCCATGCCCATTTCTTTTTCTTGATTTCAACTAAGATGTCGTTTACCCGTGTTTGTTGCCTCACCCAATCTGCTCTTTTCTTATCCCTTAACGTTACACCCATCATTCTTCTTTCTATAGCTTGTTGCGTCGTCCTCAATTTCAGCAGAACCCTTTTCGTAAGCCTCCAGGTTTCTGCCGCATATGTGAGTACTGGTAGCACACAGCTGTTATACACTTTCCTTTTGAGGGATAGTGGCAACCTGCTGTTCATGATTTGAGAATGCCTGCCAAACGCACCCCAACCCATTCTTATTCTTCTGGCTATTTTAGTCTCATGATCCGGATCCGTGGTCACTACCTGCCCTAAGTAGATGTATTCCCTTACTACTTCCAGTGCTTCGCTACCTATCGTAAACTGCTGTTCTCTTCCGAGACTGTTAAACAATACTTTAGTTTTCTGCAGATTAATTTTCAGACCCACCCTTCTGCTTTGCCTCTCCAGGTCAGTGAGCATGCATTGCAATTGATCTCCTGAGTTACTAAGCAAGGCAATATCATCAGCGAATCGCAAGTTGCTAAGGTATTCTCCATCAACTTTTATGCCCAATTCTTCCCACTCCAGGCCTCTGAATACCTCCTGTAAACATGCTTTGAATAGCATTGGAGATATCGTATCTCCCTGTCTGACGCCTTTCTTTATAGGGATTTTGTTGCTTTCTTTGTGGAGGACTACGGTGGCTGTGGAGCCGCTATAGATATCTTCCAGTATTTTTACATATGGCTCATCTACACCCTGATTCCGTAATGCCTCCCTGACTGCTGAGGTTTCGACTGAATCAAACGCTTTCTCGTAATCAATGAAAGCTATATATAAGGGTTGGTTATATTCTGCACATTTCTCTATCACTTGATTGATAGTGTGAATATGGTCTATTGTTGAGTAGCCTTTACGGAATCCAGCCTGGTCCTTTGGTTGACAGAAGTCTAAGGTGTTCCTAATTCTATTTGCGATTACCTTAGTAAATACTTTATAGTCAACGGACAGTAAGTTGATCGGTCTATAATTTTTCAAGTCTTTGGCGTCCCCTTTCTTATGGATTAGGATTATGTTAGCGTTCTTCCAAGATTCCGGTACGCTCGAGGTTATGAGGCATTGCGTATACAGGGTGGCCAGTTTCTCTAGAACAATCTGACCACCATCCTTCAACAAATCTGCTGTTACCTGATCCTCCCCAGCTGCCTTCCCCCTTTGCATAGCTCCTAAGGCTTTCTTTACTTCTTCTGGCATTACCTGTGGGATTTCGAATTCCTCTAGGCTATTCTCTCTTCCACTATCGTCGTGGGTGCCACTGGTACCGTATAAATCTCTATAGAACTCCTCAGCCACTTGAACTATCTCATCCATATTAGTAACGATATTGCCGGCTTTGTCTCTTAGCGCACACATCTGATTCTTGCCTATTCCTAGTTTCTTCTTCACTGTTTTTAGGCTTCCTCCGTTCCTGAGAGCCTGTTCAATTCTATCCATATTATAGTTCCTGATGTCCGCTGTCTTACGCTTGTTGATTAACTTAGAAAGTTCTGCCAGTTCTATTCTAGGTGTAGGGTTAGAGGCTTTCATGCCTTGGCGTTTCTTGATCAGATCTTTCGTCTCCTGCGATAGCTTACTGGTTTCCTGTCTAACGGCGTTACCACCGACTTCTATTGCGCACTCCTTAATGATGCCCATGAGATTGTCGTTCATTGCTTCAAAACTAAGGTCTTCTTCCTGAGTTAAAGCTGAATACCTGTTCTGTAGCTTGATCCGGAATTCCTCTAGTTTCCCTCTTACCGCTAACTCATTGATTGGCTTCTTGTGTACCAGTTTCTTCCGTTCCCTCCTCAAGTCTAGGCTAATTCGAGTTCTTACCATCCTATGGTCACTGCAGCGTACCTTGCCGAGCACGTCTACATCTTGTATGATGCCAGGGTTCGCGCAGAGTATGAAGTCGATTTCATTTCTTGTCTCACCATTCGGGCACCTCCACGTCCACTTTCGGCTAACCCGCTTGCAGAAAAAGGTATTCATTATCCGCATATTATTCTGTTCTGCAAACTCTACTAATAATTCTCCTCTGCTATTCCTAGAGCCTATGCCATATTCCCCCACTGACTTGTCTCCCGCCTGCTTCTTGCCTACCCTGGCATTGAAGTCGCCCATCAGTATAGTGTATTTTGTTTTGACTTTACCCATCGCCGATTCTACGTCTTCATAAAAGCTTTCGACTTCCTGGTCATCATGACTGCATGTAGGGGCATAGACTTGTACCACCTTCAATTTGTACCTCTTATTAAGTTTCACAACAAGACCTGCCACCCTCTCGTTAATGCTATAGAATTCCTGTATGTTACCAGCTATTTCCTTATTAATCAGGAATCCGACTCCTAGTTCTCGTCTCTCCGCTAAGCCCCGGTAACACAGTACATGCCCGCTTTTTAGCACTGTACATGCTTCTTTTGTCCTCCTAACCTCACTGAGCCCTATTATATCCCATTTACTACCCTCTAATTCCTCCAATAACACTGCTAGACTCGCCTCACTAGATAGCGTTCTAACGTTGAACGTTGCCAGGTTCAGATTCCAATGGCGGCCTGTCCGGAGCCAGGTATTCTTAGCACCCTCTGCAGCGTCACAGATCTGACCGCCGCCGTGGTCAGTTGCTTCGCGGCTGCTGGGGACTGAGGGCCGGGGTTTGATTGTTGTATTCATATAGGAGGTTGTGGCCAAGTACTGCACCAGGGTGGCCAATCCTGCTCTGGTGAGAGAGTGCGTTACCGGTTCTGTTCACCGGGATCAGGCCGCACTCCAGGCCTGTTTGTGCAATTTTCTCAACACACGGTTTTTTTTTTGTATTTTCCGGTGGAGAATTGCGCGGCACCGGGATTTGAATCATGGTCCTCTTGCACTGGAGACGGATACTCTACCGTCCCCGCAGGAGTTATATTAAAAATTAAAAATGGGGTTTTACGTGACAAAACCACTTTCTGATTGATTAGAAAATAAGATAAGCTTAAAAAGTTTGCATGGGATACTAGTGAGTGAAATGGGATGATAGTTAAGTGGAGAGTGCCTACTACCTGTTTTATGGAGTGGTATCAACTCTCCTATCTTCCATTCCGCCGGGATAGAACCCGTGTCAACTGACTGTTCAAAAATTTTGGTTCGTATAATGGAACTATACTCGCTCATGCTTTTCAAAAACTTCGGACTGATCGCGTTGCAACCAGGCGAAGAAGAAAGCTTAAATTTATTAATTAGATGTTCTACACCACTTGGGTCTACTGTAATTGGACACATTGAAGTAGAATATTGGCAATGTAAAAGTGGTGACAAAACACTTGTCACTGATGAAAAGTAACATTGTTAAGAATAGATGCACACTGTTCAGAAGGTATACGGTCTCCCGCGTTATCCACAAAGCTTATAGCGTTATCACCTCATGGATTAATTACACGCCAGAACCTTTTAGTGTCAGTAGCGAGCATGGATTGGCGAGTGCTTTCCAGAAAGGGCTGTTTTGCGTAACGGAGTGCTCATACATATTCATTAGAAGCGAGTTTATGTGCATTCCAATGATAGTCACAAGGACAACGTTTCGCTGATCTGAAGACACGCTTCTTTTTATTTGATCGACATTTGATGCGGCTTTTGTACCATGGCGCCAATTTGTTTGAAGTTATCAAGCAAATGGGTACATATTTCTCAAGTAAGGCTGTAACTTCGCTCATAAATAAATCCCAGTTGTTTTGAACGCTACGGCTGTCACATTCAGTCAGAAAAGTATCCATGAACGTACACAATTCTCTGTTGATTGCGTCAAAGTTTGCATGTTTGAAATCACAAATAGTTTTGCTTTTATTTTTGTACTTAGGCAGCGATAACTTTATTTCAAATGTTAAGATGGAATGAGCACTGAAACCCGGCAGTAAAGCTATATCAGAAGCAAAATCGGAACGAGTGGTGAGTATTAAATCGAGTGTATTGCCGGTAGAAATTGTTGTCCTGGTGGGTTTTTTTGACAATTTGTGAAAAGGAAAGAACATTACAGAAGTCAAGAAACTGTTTTGCAAGCATCGACGAAGGATTCATGATGGGCAGATTGCAGTCCCGTGTGAAATTAGGGATATTATCACCAACCAGGAATGAAGGTATTGTGGGGTATCGTGACAAAACCGTGTTACTTACATCATGTAATTCATTTACAAAGCTGGAGGAAAATGTAGGTGGGCGATAAGCTCCAATAATTATTTTTTGTTTTCTTAACTTCAACAAGAGTCCAAATTATCTCAAGTTCACTACAAACTTGAATCCACTGAGACGGAAGCGTCGTCAATATTCCTATGAGAACACCATCTCCTTTCTGTGTGCCACCGTAACAATAAAAAAGAGGGAAGTTTTCCAAGAATAATTCACTGTCGTTTATTGGTGGGTACAGCCATGTTTCAGTGAATGTTTCAGCATTAGAGGTATCAATAGCTAAATTCAGAAAGTCATGTTTGTTATTAATGCTCTGCATATTACAAAAGAAGACATGGAGCAGACAAAAATCGCGCCTACCGCCCCTTTCAATTTCCTATTCATTTGTGCGTGGCGTGTTACTCGCATGACGGTTATGTGATGCCTCATTCTATGCATGCTCTACTACGGTGCCAGCAGTAGCACCGCACACGTACTCTTTTTTGTTAATCAGAAGTTTCTTGTAATGGAGCTGAAAAGGCGGCGCACCAGGTTGCTTTTTAACAAATTCAATTAATTTGCTCCTAATAATACGCGTGGCAGGCAAGAAATCCTTACTGACGATGATGCCTTTGTCTTTAAACTTACTACACCTGAAAAGCACCAATTCTTTTATTTTTTCATTTGAAAATTTACCCATGATAGGACAAGTTTTGTTAGGTTCAATGTGCCCAAAGCGATGAGCACATTGGACCACATTATCTAATGGGCTTTCGCGCACGCCAACAAAGGCATCAATTACACGTGCGTCGGACTCTGCCCATGTTTCGTGCAAATCAGGCAAGCATAGAAAAACTAGGTTTTGGCATCGTGATCTATTCTCTAATTCATCGAGCCGAAGATTTAATGAGTTGTTCTGAGTGGTTAAGCTGCTCATCAAGTCCGTTGCCTTGCTTTGAACATTAACCAGTAATATAGCTTTGTCTTCGAGGGCATCCAACCTTTTTTCAATGGAAACTCTTTATTTCAATATTTATTGGCTAGACTTGATGGCTTTAACATCAGCAAAAAGTTCAGTTTGGCCCTTTTTTTACTGCATTGTGGCATCCTGTGACTGCATTGTGGCAAATCCTTGTGGCATCCAAGGCTCAAGCAAGCGTTGTGAACTTGCTGACGCGTCCAGCGGGAGTTGGACGCCGAATAGGGCAAGCATCACGTAAACCTGCGAAAGGCAAAGGCGAGGCCGATGAGCCACGTTGTCGCCGTTGCCCACGTGCCCACTGAAAGTGGCTGGTTGCCGCAGCCAGTTTATACAGCTTTGAAGAATTGATGACGTTAACGATCCAGTTTGATGACTGAAGCCTTGACGCACCGAGGGCGGTAAATCCAAGAAAGTGCCGTCATCGTTGTTCTGTCGAAATCCTTGTGGCATCCAAGGCTCAAGCAAGCGTTGTGAACTTGCTGGCGCGTCCAGCGGGAGTTGGACGCCGAACAGGGCAAGCATCACGTAAACCTGCGAAAAGCAAAGGCGAGGCCGATGAGCCACGTTGTCGCTGTTGCTCACGTGCCCACTTTCTGTAAATACAGGATGTCTTTTTTTTTTTCAGACTGTAAAGAATTTTTTTTAATTGCCTGTGGTAGATAGCACAAGTATAATTCTTGAACTGCATTTTTTCAAAGAGGCAGACATTACCTTCACGAGAAATTGGTGTGGCGGTCATTTTTGTGCTTCAGTACATAAAACAGCATTTTGGTAATAAAGTAAGGGGCACAACAGTAATAAAGTAAGGGGCACAGCAGCCCACATTGTCACAAGTCACACGCCCACGTTGTCACAACAGCCCTCTTGACACAAGTTCGACAGCAGTTATCGCGAAACTAGTTCCAGTTCTAAGTGAAACCAGTTCTAAGTGGATATGCCTTGCAGTCTTACCAGCTATAATTCGTAAACTGTAATAGTGCCATAAAGTAGTTCGAAACGTAAACATTGCATTTTCTTATTGTTTAAATATGCATTTTGATTTTTTGTGCAAATAATGTCTACCCTTGTTCTCGCATTCGCTGACTACATCCTAGAGAGGGCAGATTTCCTAGCCCCGTCACGTCACCCAGTCCTCTTTCATCTTCAGCTGCATTTCCTATCCCTTGGCAGCCATTATATTAATTTGAAAAGGCCACTGCTTATTAGCTATACACATCGCATGACCTAGCCAACTCTAAATCTATTGATTATGTTGTAGGAGAGCTGTGATTGCTGTGCAGAGGTACCAGTTCCAGACTGATGAGCACATGGAGCAGCTAACTTCTGCACAATAATTTCCACTTGTTCAATGAGCGTGCGCTGGCTTAGGAATTTGTCCCATTTTAAGTTAACGAATTTTTTGTTTTGCCACTCATACCATATTTGCGTGGCTTCAAAATGATGTGAAGGGGTGTAGTATATTCTTCAATGATGTGTGGTGCCGTAGCAGCTTCTTCAACAAACACAACACTGTACAGGCATCTTGCCACGTGCTGTTAATTTGTTTCTTTACCATTATCGTCATGGTGCACCAGATATACCCACCCTTCAGGCATTTATCGTTTACAAGCTGCTCAGTTGGCTGGAAGTCCAGTTGTGAGCAGCATTATACATGTATGATGTAATGTAAATAGCCTTCTCTTTCACCAAATGAACTCCACTCTACTATTGTTTTACTTCATTTAGAAATGAGAAAATATTCAGTGTTTCATTCAGTATGTGAGTTGCTTTTTATTCTTCTCACATATCTGTACTACTTTATTAGGAAATTTCATTACTTGAAGACAGCTGTAGGGAGTATCAGTCCAGGCATGACTGTAAAGGCTGTAGGGCTGCATTCCTGCACTGTCTCATTCCTTGATGCAGAATAGGATGTTTGCTGTTGCCTGTGGCAATATTCATTCTAGTGGCGAGTTGCTCACAATAAACCTCGACAGTAGGCGGTACCCTGTGGGACAGTGCAGCAGTGCATTTTATTTACCACTGACACGATATTCATCAATTCCACTGTGTTACATTGCATATTTTGGTGATTCAAGTGCATCCGTTATTAGTACATACTGACAACATAAAATTCAGAAACATTCAGCCTCATAATACGCAACCAACGAGCTGTGGATGCAGAAGGCGATCAAGATGAGTACACCTGTTCTTACATGCTGAGATGCTTTCTATGTTGTTGCATATTTTTTTTATATCACTTTGAAATATCTTGGCAGGCTTTCAGTTGGCCCATTTATTTTGCACGGCTTCATATTACAGAATGCATTTGGGCCTGAGAGGAAAGCCATCAAGGCAATAGGTTGTCATTTATATGCACTGTAATTGGAGTTTCCAATTCTGAAGCTCAAGAACTGGCCATTAAATTGCCAATAACTAGTTACTCTAAGCCACGGATCACACAAACTACCCAAGAAAGTTGCCAAATGGTGCCTAAACAGTTACAGCAGAAAGCGTTACTCTGTGTCACTCAATGCAACATTGGTGCAAAGTAGGCAAATCTGGCCACCCTGTAAGTCTCATGCTTTAGCCACCAGGTCTTGGTGATTGGGTCAGCTGGAGCTCTTTCCATTCGCAGATGCTGAAGTTGCAACAGCAGAGGATTAGCGACATGAAGAAAGCCCTACAGAAGGAGCTCAAGAGCCACCAGGGGGCTGCCACTGCAGCTGCTGTGCTTAGTATTGAGGGAGCACCCAGTGCGACCAGCGATGTACCACCACCATCTGTCGACCATAGTAGTGGCCTCGGCTCTGCTGGCGACAGTGTGGCAAGAGCTGGAACCAAAGACGCAAGGTTGGCAACACAGCCAAGGGGCCCCGACAGCAAGCTGGAGGATGACATCAACTTCAAATACCTCAAGCATGTTGTCTTCAAGTTTATGACGAGCAAAGAGTATGAGGTAAGGCCAGAGACCAGCACGTAGTAGCATATGGTTTGAAGGGCAGCACACAGAGAGTGGCAAGAAGTTAAGCATGAATACCAGCAAAAGTCTTTGGTGCACAATATTCAGTACTTCACAAGGAACACACACAAATCATCACTTCTGGTCCCACTTATTGTGTGTTGCTATTTCCTTGATTTTGATTCCAGCATTCATTTGACCAGTGTTGTCAAATTGGTGGCATGTTCCTGTTTTGGATGGACGTGGGCAAACGCTTTCAGAGTTCAGTGCAGTACACTTTCGTTAATTCTTCTCTGGTTAAGCCAATCCCAACTGAATGTCCTGGCTGGTGCCCATATGCAGTAATCCCTCGTTATAACGAAGTCAGCGGGACGGCGAAAATTTTTTTTATATAAGCGGCAATTCGATATAAGCGACAACTTGAGAAAAGCTAAAGCAGTCAAGTTTTAATTGCACCACAACTGCTAGGAAGTCAAAATACAATGTATTCAGTGAAGGAAAACTTTATTCAGATGCAAAAAGGGCAGTGAGGTTTGGCTGTTTTAAGTTCTTATCAGGTGCAAGCAACCCCTGCTCTAATTTGACCAAGCATTGCATGAGGCCCTGGTCACTGCCCATGCATTCAACCTTATTTCCCAGTAGGCGTAGGTGCTCCCACGTCTGCACCATAGTTGGCACTTCACGTGGCTCTTCATCCGCTCGCTCTTCATCCTCGTCAGGGTCACTAACAGTGTCAATTAGTATCTCCGCATCCGTGGCTGGGGCGACCATGGGAGCAGCATCAGCAAGGCGAATGTCTCGAAGTCACCTTCTACCTCTTGGCCAGCGGTTTTATGAAGAGCCTCGTACAGATCACTGCAAGTCCATTCATCGTCGGGCTGGTCATCCTCAGGGTCACTGACGACGGCGTGGGAAAAGCCGGCGTGTGCAAAGCAGTTGGCGACCTTCGAAGGTGCGTGTTATTTCCATGAAAAGCTCAGCACGTGGATCACAGTAAGCAAGTCAATGTTGTAGCTCATGCTGGCACCATATGCTGTGAGCACGCGCTGCAAAAGAGCCTTGCAATACAGCTTCCGGGTGGTCTCAATGATGCCCTGATCAGGAGCATAGCCCGGTGGTGTTTTTACAATTGCTAGTAGGTACAGCGGGGCATGGAGCTTTTTACAGCACTCAATGTTTCTGTGCAGGCGCGGGTAAGAGCACGTGCAAGAGAGAAAATCTGGGGGCCTTTGCTCCTTGAATATGTGACTCTGCCTCGGCACAATGGAAGAGAAGTTTCTTTGTGCATGTAGCGTGCGTTTGTACCTAGGCGTGCCGGCATGGCAGAGGGGGTTCGAGTTTGTTTACGCTCCTGACTGCCTGCGCGGTGAGGCAGTGGGCATGGACACCCCATTTGATGATCACTGTCTCTGAAAGGGCAAGGTTCTGACTAGTGTTGTATAATTCGCGGGTCACTTTGTTAGTCGCGATGATAGATTGCATGTTTTACAAGCACTGCTCCAGGAGGGCACATGTAAACGGCAAACCGAGGCCTCAGGAGAGCACCTGAGGTTATATTAAAGCAGGCGGCGCAGGATCTCCGAGGCACCCAAGTGGTAGTGGGGGGATCAAAGCTGGAAGCAGGGCGGCCCGTGGGTTGAGGCCGCGGAGGCTGAAGCGTGCAGGAGGTGTTCGCATAAAAATTGGCTGTCCGCTATTCCCCTGGCACGCGCAAGCGCAAGCCAGCCAGAGCGCACGCATTTTTTTCGTGTTGCCCCGACCACTATGCGGCGCCCTTCGGTGCACATTCATTTTTGCCTGGCACAGTTTTGGATGCTTTCTAGCTAGCAAACGAGAGAAAGAAACAATGGTCGCTCGCCACCATCAATGTGGGTACTTGATGGATTACAATGCGTTCGCTTGAGCACAACCTCTCTGGAAAGTCTTGTTTCGCCAGTGTAGGATACCAAGCAGTATGCATATGGTTCTCTGTGGACAAAGCATCTCACATTTTCTTCGATATTCCTTCAGCAGCCACATTAGGTGCCCAATGTAGGCATTCGATTGTGGCCAACTTGCTTTCCTTTGCATTTTTCTTTTTTTCGGCACCCCCGACCCACAAAAAACAAAAAATAAAAACATTGTTGCAGTGCAGCGAATCGTCGCATGGTGAAAGTTCTATTGTGTGACTGTACTTCTTATTTTGCAGAAAGTAATGGGCCACGGGACGCTTCAGTTGCTGGACACTCTCATTATATTATTGCGATAGCAATTGTATGGGCACTTCAGGCGCATTCCTGCCATTGCCGTCCCCCTCATGTTTCGCATAAAGCCCAAGGGTGATAACACAATGACCACACGCTGCATGCTGTATGTGCGAGTGAAAGCGTAAGAGAAGGGGGGTGGCATGGGTGGTGCTCAGTGCGACGATGGTGGCTCAGTCTTGTGTGCGCAAGGGAGCAAAGCGAAGACAAAGTGCTGCCTTGCGTCGCGCGCGATACATCGAGAGGGAGTGGAGGGGAGGGGGGAGGGGCGTTAGGATTTTGTAATTTGTTAATCTGCATTGCCTGACATATTTGTTTGCCTTGTTGGACACATTATACACAGTGACTTTTTCTTAGATATGTAGATTTAAAGGAGACATACACATATTTAAACATCTTGTTGTGAGGTTTTGTTTATGCGTGCATAGAACTTTGTTTCCTGTGAAACTGTTTTGCCGTTTATCAAGCTGTATCATCTCATTTGTACATTCCATCGTATCTTCGCATTTCTAATGTACGAGGGCGAGTCAAGCAAAAGTGAGCCAACCCACCCTGTGCAAAAATGGTTCGGTTTATTATCTGCAAGGCATGCGCGTAGCACACAGGCATCTCCCTCTCACTTAAAAAAGTGACGCGCAGGTGTGAGGATAAATGTTCTTTATTGCTCTTATACACTTGGTTGGACATGGTTGCGTGACGTAATGTACGCTCCAAAAGTTGAACAGCGTGGTGTCGTGAAGTTTTTGACAGCTGGAGGCATTTCCCAAAATGAAATTAGTCGCCGTATGGCTGCCGTGTACATTGAACATTGCATTTCATTGGCCACTGTGAAGCGTTGGAGCAAACTGTTCAAAGAAGGACGTGAAAGTTGCAAAGACGATTCAAGACAGGGCCAAAGCCGCCATGCAATCACCCCGAACACAATTACAAAGGTTGATGAGCTGATCATACAAGAATGGAGGATACGCATCGATAAATTGGCAGGGCGTGTGAACATCAGTCACGGTTCGGGTCACACGATAATTCATGAACCATCTCGGTTATCGACTCTTGTGTGCACAATGGATGCCCAAGATTTTTAACCACCGATAGAAGACGGAGAGGTTCGGCACTGCCTTCACTCATCTGATCCAGTATCACAATGAGGGGGACGACTTCTTTTCTGCAGTTGTCACCGGGAACGAATCATAGTGCCACTGTTACGAGCCTAAAACACGATGGCACTGCTTACAGTGGAAATATTCGAATTCACCTCCTGCAAAGAAAGGAAAGACCCTCATTTCCACCGGAAAGGTGTTGTTGACTTTTTTTTTTTTCAATCGTCAGGGGCCATTACTGATCGCATTTGCTAAACCTGGAGAGACTGTCAATCGTTTCCAATATTGTGAAATGCCGGATCAGCTACGTGTCGCAATCAAGAACAAATGATGTGGAAAATTGACGAATGGGATCACCTTGCCCAACGACAATGCCCATCTCCACATCGTTGATGTGGTTACTACAAAACTGGCAAAGTTCAAGTGGGAAACGCTGCAACATCTGCCATACAGCCCAAACCTGTTGCCTTGCGACTTCCATATTTTGGGGCAGCTGAAAAAACAGCTCAGGGAACCAGACTCGTGTTGGACAATGACGTGAAAGAGTTGGTTACAGAATTTTTGAAGCAGTAATTGAAGGATCTTTATGAGATGGGAATCACGTGACTCATTAGTCAGCGGGACAAACGTCTAAATGCTCATGGAGACTGCTTTTAAATAAAGTACACCGTTTGTCATATATAATTCGCATTGGCTCACTTTCATTTGACTCACCTTCATATATTTTGCAGAACTCCCGCTTTTTATATGTGCTCTTGCGCAATACATTGGAACAAAGGACAGCGTCATTGAGATTTTTTCTTGGCCGTTGCATATGTACAAAAAGGTAAACAGAGTTCTTGAATGGAAAAGTTTCATTAAAATATTTGTCCTCAACTTGTTTATTTCACCCCTTTTACAGTTTTCATATCAGCAGCATGCATTGCTTTTTGATTTCAAACTGATATAGTTCTAAAGTTCGTGTGATATTTCTTTACTTATTAAATTGACAAAGAACATAGAAGCATTCATATTGACATGTGTACTTATCTTTATCGGGCGACCACGTTTCGCCGCCTAACAAATGTAATCGCACAGCGCGGGACGCGCCTGCATGTATCCGAAGTCTCTGGAAAGTTATCGATGCTTCTACCCGGCTGTCTGTTGTCGCCGAACCTTGTGTTATCTGATTTCATCGCGTGACGCGAATGGTGTATAACTTTGTGGAAGGCGCGCGGGTCCGAACGATTAGTCGGAACATTCGACGACTGCTGTATAAAAGCCGACGCGCTTGACCCGCTAATCAGATTTTCGACGATCGCCGACCGTGTTCGCCGCTATCATTGTGCTATAAGTGTAGCCTGTTTTTGTGGGCACAGGTTCGCCCAATAAAAGTTAGTTTTGTCCTTCACAGTATTGCTACTGTGTTCTTCAACGGCACCACCACGTGACATCTTGTGGAGTTGCTTTTTGTTCATGTACCGGACGCCCCCGACAAGCCGTGATCAAAGCCCGGACCGCAAAGAAAACACCAACGTAGTCCCGGACCATCGAGCAAGCCGCCGTCTTCAACAGCTGCCCCCGGAGCACGGACTTCTACCGGAGAAGACCAAGAAGATAGTGACCAAGGCAACACTAATGGCAGCCCCAGCGTCCCCCATCATGCTGCAGCAGCCCAGGGAACCACCGACGTTCCGCGGTTTCACATTTGAGGACCCGGAAAGCTGGCTGGAAACGTATGAGAGGGTCGCTGCGTTTAACAGCTGGGCAAGCGACGACAAGCTGCGATATGTCTATTTCGCATTGGAGGACGCCGCCAGGACGTGGTTTGAGAATAGAGAAGCCACCTTGACGATGTGGGACCTGTTCCGAAGCGGCTTCCTGCAAACATTTACAAGCGTCGTGCGAAAAGAGCGAGCCCAAGCTCTACTGGAGACGAGAGCGCAGCTGCCGAATGAGACGATCGCAATCTTCACTGAGGAAATGTCCCGTCTAGGCCACGCCGACCCGGAAATTTCAGAGGCGAAGAAAGTCCGCCTACTGATGCGTGGTGTAAAGGAGGAACTTTTTGCCGGAATGGTAAGAAGCCCACCGAAGACCGTCGACGTGTTTCTTCGTGAGCCGACGAACATCAAGAAGACACTGGAATTGCGGAACCGGCAATTTGACCGATGCACCAAGCCAACAAGCTACGTCGGCGTTCAATCACTGGCCTCCGACGACCTGCGCGAGGCTATCAGGGAAGTCGTACGAGAGGAGCTTCAGAAGATCTTCCCTTCATCGCAACCTCAAGTGGCCTCAGTCGCCGAAGTTGTCAAAGAAGTCCAGCGATCGTTCGGAGTTCCCGAGGTACAATCACAATCATCGCAGCCCCAGCCAGAAGCGATGACCTACGCCGCCATCGCGCGCCGTCAAGGTCCCCCTCCATGACCGCACCAGGGCCCTGTAACGCCCTATTCTGTTGACCACTGCTGCCGCCGCCAGCATGTCCACCCGTCGCCCAGCGCAGCTACCCGAGGAAGACAGACGTTTGGCGCGCTCCTGACCACCGCCCGCTCTGCTACCACTGTGGGGAAGCTGGCCATGTGTACCGCCGATGCCCATACCGCGACATGGGATTGTGAGGATTCGCCGTCAACGCACCGCGCCCTCAGGTAGGTGAACGCCCTCGTGACATCGCCGACTACCTCGTCGCTACTCAGCGGATTCCTCAACGGCCATCCCGGTTGCCATCGCCGCAGCGCCATCCATACACTGGTTCAGCACGGGGCCGCTCTGCGAGCCCCATATCCGGAAAACTAAAAGCAACAGCCGATGGAGGTGCGGTTGCTGTTCGTCGAACTGACGAAGATCCTCCGCCGCCTACAAAGACTATGAAGAGACTACCTCGACGACATAACGACACGCCGCAATCCCGACAAAGTCCGGAAGGCAAGACAACACCGACGAACGACGACTTGACGACGCGACGTTCGAACTTCAGTTCAACACGTTGCAGCCGTGATTTGACGCCAAGACCTAACTGCAACGCCAGACAAAGAACCACCGACCTCGACGTGCCTCTCGACAGCCACGCAGTTACCGCCTTAGTGGACACAGGGGCTGATTACTCCGTAATGAGTGGACGCATCGCCGCCCAGTTGAAGAAAGTTAAAACCGCATGGGAAGGCCCTCCAATTCGGAGCGCTGGAGGACACCTCATCACGCTGACTGGAATCTGCACGGCAAGAATAACCATTCATGACCGGACTTACCCTGCCACCTTCGTTATCCTCCAACAGTGTTCACGAGACGTCATTCTCGGCATGGACTTCCTGAACCAACACAGCGCAATCATCGACCTGAAGTCGAAGTCAATAGCGCTGTTGGAAGATAAAGCGATACCGCCGGAGAGCCCTCGTAGTCACCACGCCTTGAGTGTGCTCAAAGATCAAGTGAGCATCCCGCCTCGCTCCAGCATAGTTATTTCGGTCGGCACGAAAACACCCGCTGATGTAGAAGGTGTCATCGAAGGCGACCAGTGTCTACTGCTAGACCGTGAAATTTGCGTCGCAAGAGGGATCGCTCGACTGCATGGAGGGAAAACTGAAGTGTTGCTGACAAACTTCAGCCAGGAGTTCAAGCACATCAACAAGGGCACGACAATTGCGTACATCGAGGAAATTCTGAAAACCAGTAATGCGTTTGTCCTCTCTGATTCCACCGCATCTGCGCCGACGACCGTGGTTCCCAAACCAGACTACGACATTAATCCAAGTCTCCCCGTGATTAAGCAACAGCAGCTCAGAAGTCTGCTCCGGCGATACAAAGGCTGTTTTTCGACGTCATCGAGGATTCGACAAACACCAGTCGCCAAGCATCGCATAATCACCGAGGAGTGCGCTTGACCACTCCGCCAGA
Source organism: Dermacentor albipictus (assembly GCF_038994185.2). Classification (NCBI taxonomy): domain Eukaryota; kingdom Metazoa; phylum Arthropoda; class Arachnida; order Ixodida; family Ixodidae; genus Dermacentor; species Dermacentor albipictus. Next base: position 4,680,109 of record NW_027225576.1, on the reverse strand, counting down.
GCCCTTACCGAGTTTCGCCGCGAGAACGCGAAGCTATAAGAGAACAAGTCGACGAAATGCTGCGCGACGACATCACCCAGCCGTCGAAAAGCCCGTGGGCATCCCCTGTTGTCCTGGTAAAGAAAAAGGACGGAACCCTACGTTTCTGCGTCGATTATCGTCGACTGAACAAGATCGCGAAGAAGGACGTATACCTCCTCCCACGGATACATGACGCATTGGATCGGCTCTGCAACGCTAAATACTTCTCTTCGATGGACCTCAAGTCTGGCTATTGGCAAATAGAAGTCGACAAAAGAGATCGCGAAAAGACCGCCTTCATCACCCCAGATGGCCTCTACGAGTTCAAGGTTATGCCATTTGGACTGTGCTCGGCGCCTGCAACGTTCCAGCACATGATGGACACGGTTTTAGCAGGATTGAAGTGGCAGACCTGTCTCGTTTACTTGGATGACGTCGTTGTCTTCGCCGGAAATTTCGACGATCACCTTAGGTGGCTTGCAACAGTACTCGAGGCCATTAAGTCATCAGGGCTCACTCTGAAGCCAGAAGAGTGCCGCTTCGCTTACGATGAGCTTCTGTTCTTAGGCCACGTCATCAGCAAGTCTGGAGATCGCCGCGACCCGCAGAAGACAGCTGCCATCGCAAAGTTCCCGCAGCCCATCGACAAGAAGGCAGTGCGTAGATTTCTTGGCATGTGTGCCTACTACAGGCGGTTTGTCAAGGACTTCTCACGCATCGCTGAGCCGCTGACACAGCTAACTAAATGTGACGTCGAGTTCAAGTGGGAATCCCCGCAGGCCGACGCATTTCAAGAACTCAAACGACGCATGTAGTCGCCGCCCGTACTTGCGCACTTCGACGAGCACGCCGATACCGAAATCCACACTGACGCCAGTAGCCTAGGCCTCGGTGCCGTCCTAGTCCAGAGAAAAGATGGACATGAACACGTGATAGCTTACGCTAGCTGGTTGTTGTCAAAAGCGGAAGGCAATTATTCTACAACGGAAAAGGAATGCCTCGCCATCGTTTGGGCTACAGTGAAATTTCGCCCTTACCTATATGGCAGGCCATTCAAAGTGGTCAGCGACCGTCACGCGTTGTGTTGGCTAGCTAACTTAAAGGACCCTTCAGGATGGCTGGCACGGTGGAGCCTCAGACTACAAGAATACGACATCACTGTAACATACAAGTCCGGACGAAAACACTCAGATACCGATTGCCTATCACGCGCCCCCATTGACCCACCGCCGCAAGATGACGAGGATGACGACGCCTTCCTTGGAATAATAAGTGCAGAAGACTTCGCCGAACAACAACGAGAGGACCTGGAGCTAAAAGTCCTAGTCGAGTATTTGGAAGGGCACACCGACATTGTCCCTAGGGCATTTAAGCGTGGATTGTCTTCGTTCACGCTTCAAAAGCACCTACTCGTGAAGAAGAACTTCTCACCAGTTTGCGCCAACTACCTTCTTGTTCCGTCGGCACTGCGTCCAGAAGTACTGCACGCCCTACTCGACGATCCAACCGCTGGGCACCTCGGATTCTCCTGGACGCTGTCGAGAATACAGGAAAGGTATTACTGGCCGCGTCTGACCGCCGACGTCGCCCGTTACGTCAAGACGTGCCGAGACTGTCAACGACGCAAGACACCACCGACAAGGCCAACAGGATTACTACAACCGATCGAACCTCCTCGCCGACCATTCCAGCAGATTGGGAAGGATTTGTTGGGGCCGTTTCTGATGTCAACATCCGGGGATAAGTGGATCGTCGTGGCGACAGACTATCTCACCCGCTTTGCTGAAACTAAAGCTCTACCAAAAGGCAGCGCAGCCGAAGTGGCGAAATTTTTCGTCGAGAACATCCTGCTGCAACATGGTGCCCCAGAAGTCCTCATCACTGACAGAGGAACGGCTTTTACGGCAGAGCTCACCCGAGCCATTCTGCAGTACAGCCAGACAAGCCACAGGAGGACAACTGCCTACCATCCGCAGACGAATAGTCTCATGGAGCGCCTGAACAAGACCCTCGCCGACACGCTAGCAATGTACGTCGACATCGAGCACAAGATGTGGGACGTGGTCCTGCCGTATGTAACCTTCGCTTACAACACGGTGGAGCAAGGAACAACACAGATCACGCCGTTTAAGCTGGTTTATGGCAGAAACCCGACGACGACGCTCGACAACATGCTGCGCCACGTTACTGACGAAGAGAATGTTGACGTCGCTAGCTATCTCCAGCGCGCCGAAGAAGCCCGACAGCTCGCCCGCCTACGGATCAAGAACCAACAGAGGACCGACAGCCGACACTGCAACCTCTGACGATGCTTCGTCGAGTACCAGCCCGGCGACCGCGTTTGGGTTTGGACACCGATACGCCGACGAGGACTGAGTGAGAAACTATTGCGCCGCCCGCTATTTCGGACCCTACAAGGTCATTTGACGTATTGACACACTGGACTGTGAGGTCGTGCCAGACGGAATTTTGCATTCACAGCGGCGCCACGCATGATCTGAAGTGGTCCATGTGGTGCATCTGAAACCCTTTTACGGACGCTGACGAACTTCCTTATTTTGTTGTTTTCTTTGCTACGGGTGTTTTTCTTTATTACTTTAGTTTGTATGTAGCATTGGGTCGATGCTTTTTAAGAGGGGGGTATTGACACGTGTACTTATCTTTATCGGGCGACCGCGTTTCGCCGCCTAACAAATGTAATCGCACAGCGCGGGACGCGCCTGCATGTATCCGAAGTTTCTGGAAAGTTATCGATGCTTCTACCCGGCTGTCTGTTGTCGCTGAACCTTGTGTTATCTGATTTCATCGTGTGACGCGAATGGTGTAGAACTTTGTGGAAGGCACGCAGGTCCGAACGATCAGTCTGGAACATTCGACGACTGCTGTATAAAAGCTGACGTGCTTTACCCGCTGATCAGATGTTCGACGATCGCCGACCGTGTTCGCCGCTATCGTTGTGCTATAAGTGTAGCCTGTCTCGTGGGCACAGGTTCGCCCAATAAAAGTTAGTTTTGTCGTTCACAGTATTGCTACTGTGTTCTTTTACATCACCACCACGTGACAATATCAGTTATTTCGGGCACAATTTTCAGGACATACGAGTGTATTCTTTCATGAAAATATACATATTTTACTTGTCTCAACAACATCTTTATTAATGGTAATGCAGTTATTATCCATGTGTTTGATCCCTTGACAAATTCCATGAGAAGGAGGCCGAGCTGCAACGTGAGACCCCCCCCCCCCCTCCCCCCGCGAACGAAATTTCTGGCTATGCCACTAGCCTTGATCCATCGGTTGCAGTATTGCATTTTCGTTTGCAGGCAAAAATTTGACGGTGATCGCCTTGAGGTTGTCTATCTTTGCGTTGAACTGTACCCAGAAGGCCCACGTAGTCTTCAAAAATAGTAGTGGAGATCCCTCCTGGCGTGTTACTTCTGTAGATGCATTCCTTTGGAATAGTTGCATTTCGGAAGCACCATGGCTTCTCCGCCTCCCCTAATATCAACAAGGGTAGATTGTCCTCGTTTGTCGCATTGGCCCTAAACTGCACTGTGATGGGCCCCTTGCTCTGTTTTCCTCCAGATTAGGACCTGCCAGCAATAATGAACATACGATTCTGTAGCATCTTGTAGAAAAATGCAGCCTCATCTAGGTTGTAGATGTCTTTGTCTTCATACTTTTCAAGTAGAGCTTGGAGTCAATGTTGGCGCCATATGTCTGCAGTGTCACGGTTCACAGCTGCACTTTCGCCAACGATTGGCTTCGAGGTCACGCCATGTTGTTTCTTGAACCTCACAAGCCAGCCATTGCTGCACTTGAAATCTTTATGGCCCATTTGGTGGGCAAGAGCTTTAGCTTTTGCAGCAAGTGCAGGTCCATGTATGGGGAGATTTGCACTCCTGGCATTCTTCAGCCACTGTAGAAGTGCACCTTCTACTTCGGGGGTATTTTGAATTGAGATTCCTCTTTCTCTTTGGTGAGAAGCTTTTTCAAAGCCATCCAGCGCAGCTTCCTTGTTTTTATATACAGTTGATAAAGTACACCGTGGTATGCCGAATTCCTTTGCAACGTCACTTTTCTGCCAGCTGCCTTTTTCCACTTCTTTTTGAGCAGAACTTTCTGCTCCAAAGACAGACACGTTTGCTTGGAGACTGATGGAGCCATTTATCACTGCAGACCACAAAAGCACATGCGAGCCATGCCTAACGAAACACTCTGAATAACACACAACCACACAACCTGCAGCACGAATCCAAGCGCATGCACCATCTGTGCCAAAGTGACTGAACGCTGCGGTAGATGCAGAAGACAGAAGCTTCAAAATGTCATCAGGGCATCTTGCTTTCCTCGTCAGCACGTACTGGTGATGGCGACAGTTGCAATGGCGGGCTTGGCATTGGCTTCGTGCGTAGCAGAAGAAAGGTGATAGGAGTTGTGGAGACCAAGAAGCAGGATCCGCGGAAGGGCACCCGTTGGTGGAGGATTGTTCTCAGGAAGGCAGGCCGGAAGAGGGGAGCTTTGGAGGAGCAGGGACATTGGAACTGGCAGCGAGGAGGCGAGCAGTTGACATGAAGACGAGTGAGAGGTGTGACTGGTGTCCAAACGGCTTGCAGACTGGAGAGCAAATGAGGAGGGGAAGGCAGTGGGGCCACAATTATAGGGGGAGGGTGGAGGTCACGGAAAACTATGAGAGTATTGCACCGGAAAGCGCCGTAAATGCCGTGGCTTGAGTCAGGTTGTGTTTGTTGTGCTCAAAGAACGATTAGCCACTCATTCTGGGTATGTAGTGCGATCACGAAAACTGAATGGCTTTGCAGTAGGGGCTTTGTGTGATCACTGGGCAATTTTTTCCAACATGTGCAGCCATGAATTTTGCAAAACTAGTTTTTCGGCGCACCGTTTGTCTAAAGTCAGATGGTGCGAATCGCACATGAGTGGCTCAAGAAAATCGCTGAAGAAACACCAGCTTGCATTGACCCATCATGTTGACAGCCTGACTTGCCGCTGACAACGCTCAGATTTTTCATGTTTTCGGCAAGTTATCGGTCGATTCACACCGTCAAAAGTGCAACGAAGCTAGGAGAGATGTTTTATTGCGATGCAGCCCGATTATGGTGAGCGGCGAGCAAATTTCTAGACCAGCTACCCCAAAGTCGGCTTCCTGATTCGTTAAAGTAGCTCCTCGTGTCAAACATGGCACTTATAATTGGAGGGACACTTCTTTTGTGCCTTTCGGCACGTTTCAGCACCACAAGTACTCTTTAGAGCAGGAAAACTTTGCTCATCGGGCTTGCCTTATAGAATGCTACGGCACAAGTCTGCCTGTGGTCTTTTGGCCTCTTTTCGGCATCCAAAAGACTGCGGTTTTCTGGCATAACAAAGTGTCAGGAAAACTTCGTCTTCGTCTGAAATTCTATCACGGGTAACACCAACGATGCGATTGCGACCGGGTTTAATGGTTCGGGCACACTGCACCATGGAATTTGACAGCTTCTGTTCGCTCTGCGGTAAACAGCTGGGAGCACTTGGCACTCCCTTGGTAGCCGTTACTAGGCGGTCATTGGTCGTGGGTTTGGTACTTTTATGGCCTGTTCTGTGCCTGCATGAGACTAATTCGTTGGCGGTAATAATTTGACACTGCATGCGCAAAATAGTCGCCGCCGCCCTTCGCTCGCCAATTCGCTTAAGCAGGTCAAGCTTCTTGTGTGCTTCGAGTAACGCGGCTTAAAATGCATATGTTTGCGGCTTAAAATGCATATGGTGGGGACTGGAAGAAATTTCGAATAAAGCAATATTTCGAGTAAAGCAATTTAGTTATAGCAAGGGATTACTGTTCTTCTATGGGCCCAACCTTTTGTTATCTCGATCCTAAACTTGGCTTTCACAGGATAAATCAAACTTGATTAGACAGCACACATGTGCCTTACCCAATTGTGAACCCAATTGGGACGCCTTTAGTGGTAGTATTTGTCTTAGCTGAGCTTAGGGCACAGCAAATGCATCCAACATACGTCAACTTTCACTGAAAATGCCTACTTTCTGGCGGCCTTAGAAAGAGTTTTAAGCTGAAGTGTAGCTCACAGTGAATTATTGCAGTATTTACTTGATTCTAAGCATGTCTTTCTCATTTTTTTTTTTTCTGAGAAGAATTTGTCGAAAAATGGCCTGTGTGTGCAATCCAATATGAAACCAAAACCAGGTGATAGTCACTGGACCCTACCTTTAGAGCCAGCCTAGCCAGCGCAATCGCCATTGCCATCACGAGATGGTGATAGTAGTAGTTTTCCTGTAGCATGGTGACAATGTGACGCTTTTCGTCATTCAAAAGACAAGTTACTGTACTTGCTAACCTAGCGGCAACAAGTTGCGTCGCATGTTTTTGGCGGTGCAGGACGAACTAGCCAAGTGGTTAGTCTGGACGTGGACCATCATCCCATTTGCAATTGTTCTAGAGTTCTTTGATAAATCTAGAATATCAAACATGCAATGTATGGAGGACATGTTGTGGTTCATAGAGAACGATAATTTGTAATCAGAGACTGATGATGGTAGACATTAGGTGTAAATAAATTTCTATTCTGTGAAGGTAGAGTTTGCTAGTTTTATTCTTTTCTTATTACCTGAATTGAGAGCATGCTACATTTTTCTTTCTGAAAAATCAAGTGCACATTAGATTTCTACTTTCTTTGGGTGTTTTAATGTCATTGCAACATTAGTTTTCTACTTTGAACACTTAGGAAGTAGACGCATGTTAGGTTCTGGGGCATGTTAGAATTGGGCAAATACACAGCCAAATGAACCGGCTTGTGTTTCGTCATTCTTTCTGCCTCTTGTTTAATTCAACCTGCTATATAATGAGATCAATTTCATTGGCTCTGTCAGGGTCAAATTAACGGAAGTCGACTGTATTCCCTTTCCAAACATGTACAGAATATCGAAGTTCTGTTTTATTTGTTTCTATCTGATAGTAATGAATGAGAAGAAGGGGAACCGCAGGGCCCGATTGTGTTAGTCACAACCATATGAAGCCAACAGATAAGAAGTTTATTGACTGGAAAAGGCAGAGAAGTAGGCCAGGAAGTAGAGTATTTGGCCTGCTACTCTGCACAAGGGAAGGGGAAGAGCAGAAGAAAGAGAGTCACAATTGGGGATGATGATGGGAAAAATGACATAAAAGAACACATCGCATAAGTGCTACCATCACAAGTGTAAGTCCAGGCCCGTGTTGCCTGAGAAACGTGAAAAAGCACGCATTGCCTCCATTGTCTGCCAACTCTCCAGCCATGCACCTAGCAGGAGGTCCTCCTATAGTGGTCTGCTGTCTAAATGCCTCAAGGTAGCTGCCAGTGTCAGTCCTTCGTGCACACGCACAGAGCACACCACAAGCACATTGTCTATAGTCTCAACAACGCCACATGCTGAACAGTCCAGGGAGTCCGCCAGTCCAGTGATCTGCAAGTACCTGCACCTGAAACCGAAGCCTAAACGTAGTCTGTGTATCAGGCAGGCATGAGGGCTTGGAATTCCACACAGAACAGAAAAATACATAACGGGATCCAGCCTTTTAAAGGGACACTAAAGTGAAAAATGATTTCTTCTGCATCACTAAATTACCGTTCTACAACACCAAAAACACCACTCTTACAGCGATAAGACGTTTGGTAAGCCAGAAAAGGCGCAAGAACGAAATACGGGTGGCGACGCCTACTTAAGTTCCCGCACCTGGGGGCTGTGACGTCTTGGATTTTGATGGCATCTTCTAGGGCTTACTAATTATATATAGCGGTGCAGATTGACTACACTGTGTTCTAAAGGTACCATATATTAAACATGGCAAGTTTCGGGAACCTTTATTAAGCCAACGCGGCCCAAATGGGAAAACATACTTTGGCATCCCTGACATCACGCTGACGTACCGGCGCTGGGGTTTCGGCGCGAAATTCAAATACTGATACTTGGACCTTCATTTTCTCATCTAAAAACCAAACTATGTTTTTGAAATGACTGCCTGCAGGGTTCTCAAACGATGCTTCATTAGTCTAAACCGATTTATCGTTTCCCTTTAGTGTCCCTTTAAGGTGGACATGGCGAGCGTCTGGCTGGGCCCACTATCTTCTTATCGCACTCCTCATTAATTCTGACAGGACCAACAGATAATGAAGCCAAGAAAAGCATAGGAGAAATTATTTTTTTTTTAATTGAAGTGTAGAAATGACAAGGCAAAGGTGAATGAAAGTGGACGAAAAGCAAGCAAGCAAGCTTCTGTTTTCATCACTGACATCTCAACTTTTCGGCTTAAAAAGCTGCTGGATCAGGTTGCTTTACGTGACTCTTCTCTGTGCCTTCTGTTGCATTCAACATAAACACCTACTCTGGATAACTTATTAGCACAACCTCAGGCTTGTCAATTCTGCTCATTTCATGTTAATTTTACTTCCTCATGTGCTCATAATGTACTTGAACATTTGCATTCAGTCACAGGTTATGCATTCAATCCCAGATATACATGTATCGAACTCGAAGGGGATCGTGAACTAGTTTGACATTTCAGTAATTCTAAATACGAAATGTGCCTGTCTGAATACTGCATCTGAAAACTCTGCACGTCCGACCAGGTTTCTGAGATTGTGAAAACCATGAATTTACTGATTTTACACAAATGTTTACTTATTCTTTTGTACATAAATGCTGCAAATTATTCATGCTGCGGAATGGTCTTCGATATTACTGATTGCCATGCTAACCCAGCCATGAGACTACAGTGCACTTCACACGCCTTCAGGATGTATTAACGAACCACAAAAGCAATCCAGCCTCCCTGCATGTGTGCCGTGCCGCCACCAGTGCATGTCCATTATAATGTGCCGTTTAATTACGACCCATTGTCATACGTTGGTAGTGTGTACTATGTTGGCAACGAGTCGATCCAGGCAAACACTATTTAGATTCGAAAGTGGCTTTCAGCTTGCAGAACATCGTAGTCCATTCCCACTCATGTGTAACCCTACGAGCACGAATGAAACGCATACAATGTGGACCCCAAATTGCACAGGGATGAGCCTTGCACGCCACTGTTGTGGTGGTCTTTCTGCAGGGACTACCAAAATGTGGATTTGGCACACTCTGGTTTTGTTAAATCCAAGTTCTAATGTCCAAGTTAAGGTTGGGGTCGGATTCGTTGTAGCCACTCGCAGAACCCTAAAATGCCGTTCGTAAAAACCCCTGGTCTACAAGAAAACAAATCTGGCAGTCCTTTGTGTTCTTGAAGCAGCGTGGCTATCAGCACTCACCGATAAATTAAAAATGGCCGCTTGTAGTGAAACGCACCTTGCTCACTTTTCCGTGGCATGTACTGCCCTTCAGATTCACATGTCTTGTTTGAACACATCTGCCAAAACAGTGCCGTTACAGCGGCACTATTTCTGATACCAAAATGTAAGCGTGGCCTCGTTAGAAGCGTACTTTCAGGAGTGCAGCACAGCGCAGCATTCGATTTATTGAATGTGGCGGTGAATGGGAGTTTGATACATGCGTAATACAGTGCTATACTTCTACATGGGATTTTAAGGGGATGTTACAACTGTTTGATTTAGGCAATAGTTTGATTTATCTGGGAGCTGATATATCTGGGATTGACTTACATAATTTTTTAAGGACGCAGTCTGCAATTTTGCCTTCCTAATGGGCAAACAGATCATGATAATTGTGCACACCAGGAAAAGAGAAAGGTCCAGTAAAAGTTGCAGTTTCGCCCGTTTATGAATCTTGTACAGGGTGCAGTGTCTACTCACCTACTTACCACAAACTCACAAGCAGCAGAAAACGAAATCTAAGCAACATTGATGGCACCAGCCAAGTTAAAACGGGGCAAGTTTAGAAGACGCTGGCATGACTAGTAATTCTGTTTGGAACTTTCCAAATCCAATCAGAAAAGTTCAAAAATGCAAAAGACCCAAGTGCAGCACTTGAGGTTAATGTGTGCTGCAATAATCAGACACAGTTTGGTATGACTATACATTGAAGAATCAGCCAAGGAACACCTTGGCTTGTATAATTTTGTGATCACTGCAGTTTATATTAGAGGGGTGTGGAATAGAATAAAAGGTATTGGTGTTACAGGTAGACTTAGAGTAGGGTCGTTTCACTTTATTGGAATAGTCTGTATACCATCTGATAAGGAAGTTTCACTGCTCTTGCTGTAAAAGTTTGCAGTGACAATATTTGCAATATTTTAATGTTAAGAGCAAGAATAGGTCTTTTGTGCCAAGTGGCCACAGTGAGTTTGCACTCTTGCAAGGCATATAGAGATCCTGTTACGTGTCCCAACAAATTGCATAGAAAATATACTGGGTCCTTTTTTTTTAATATGACAATACTTTTCTTAAATTGCCTGTGGCAGTACCACAATTCCAATCCTTGAACTGGATTGCTACAAGGGGCAGACATTAATTACTCGAAAAATCAGAATGCACAATTGACTAAATAAAAATTCACTGATTAAGTTGTTAACTAATTACTTTATGACACATATTGCAATTTAATAGATTACGAGGCTTATCCACTTGGAATTAATTCTGCAGATGAGATAATTGCTGTCAAACTTGCAGTAAAGATGCGCTTTTCCACTTACATTTTTAACAAAATGCTGTTTTATCCATGGCAGCACAAGAATAGCTGAAACACCAATGTATTTTGTCGCACATTTTGTTGCACAGGAATGAATATATCGAAATTGGTGTCCTTCTCAAATTTGTTCCAAGTTGATACATACGCCTTGCAAACTCACCAGCTACATTTGAAATTGAGTAAGTTGAAACATGAGCCATAAAGTAATTAGTTAGAAACTTATTTAGTGAACTTTTGGTTATTAGTTGATTATCAGTGATGCTACCGTTGTGCCAAACTGCACTCAGAGGCAAACCCTGCTACATCTCGGCAAAATATGAGACATTTGTGCCTGCCGTGTGCCTAAGGGGTTGCTTTTGAAAATGGAAGTCCTCAAGAGGCATTTTCTACACCATCGAAAGTGGCATGGTGTGGACCAGTGGATATGGTAGCTCCACGGTGAACTGAGCCAAGCTTCTCCACTTAAGCCTGGATTGTACACAGCTGTTTCTTCTATGGGCTGTGTCTATTTTCAACACTCTCCACCCCGCCACATGGGGCTTGCTTAGGCTTGGTTTTCTGGCCGTGAGCGATTGCGATAGTGCCAAGCCACACCCCACACTTCTCTCCTATATGACCAATGTAAATCAGTGACCAGAGGTTCAATTGCTGTATGGTATTTCGCTCGATTGTTTTTGACATATTGTGCACAATGTTGCAGACATAGCCGCTGTGAACAGAGTTGCCACCATTTAATTGGTAGCCTATCCCCCACTTTCATTGGCGAGGCAATTTCACGGCTTTAAGAATGCCATACAGCCGCTACTAAGCTTTCGGTCAACTCAGCACCAAACAGCAACTTTCGCCGTGAGATACTGATGAAACGGTGCTGCTTAGGCCTAGGTGCATTGTACGGCCATGGTAAAAATTCACTGCCTGCAGGCTGTCGCGGCCAGGTGACCGTCAATATGTTTAGACCAGTAAACTGGCATGGTGATTGGGCGCGAGATCACAGGATAGACTGGCAAATGGAAGCCAAGATTGTGTCCGGTAACTACTGCGCACACTTCTTGTTTGTTTTTGCATTTAATGGATGGAATGGCAAGATCTCGCATGTAGGCAGAAATCTCCGAACTGAATTCGCACATCAAAGCCTAATCTGACAGCATTGCACGAAGGCCATATGCGCATACCTGCACTTTGCAATACACATCGAGCTGCGTGACAAGCAAAAGTGAAACGCTTTCGTGGTCTCGACCATAGTGGTACATTAAGTATATGGCATATCAGTGAAGCACAGCACTAGGGCATTAAGTAAATTTTTCATACCTCTGGCATTGGAAAAAACAATGGAATTATTCTCCTGCAATAAGCTACGTAAATTTGTGGTAGGAGGCTTGTATATAGACTGCCACCTTTGAATGCGAAATTATCTCACTTAGTGCTAAATTTGATGATGAATGTTTTGAAATGGAAGCACTCTTGAAGAATCAAACAAAATAAAGTCTTGGAATTGATCACTCAAGTTTTTAATTAAAACATATATACATACATCGCAAGAAGACATTTTTGTTTTCAAGCTCTACTTTTTCACAAATACTGTGTCTGCCAAAGCACACAAACGACCTATGCAAGCAAGCATTTGCGTAGCTGGCGTTACCTATATCAAAATTACTGGCACTTACACTTTAGAGACTTTATAATATGGAGACCTTGCAATTGCTTTCATAACCCTGCTCTTATGTAGTTAAATTTATTGTGCACATAATGTCCACCTCTTTGAGTAATCTAACATAAGGACTAGAATTGTGCTATATTTTAGGGGCAATAAAGTAACATGTGAGAGTCTAAAAGAAGCACCTAGTACAGTAGAGCCGTGTTGATGCGATCTTGTGTAATATGATTTCCCATTGCCAGTGTTCATGATCAAGAATGCAAGAAATTACCCAATACAGTTATGCTTCCTTTTTACTGGTTCATATGTTCCCGGAAAACAGTCTTTTGGCACCGACCTTCAGTATATCACCAAACTGCGATCGTATGATGTGTTTTTCAGACGCTAGATCCCATGTAAACAAGAAAAGGCGCAAGGCACATGCAGGCAGGCGAGTACTTCCTTGCAGTACTTGCCTGCCCGTTTCACGTGAAAATGCTGCCACGCACATGATTTCCTGTTCCAGTACCAGTAAATCTCCTTGCGAGTCGTCGCATGTCTCTATCCACCGCTATCGTCCCTGGCCGATTGTGATAAGTATCTTCACCTATCTGTTTCACAGTTCATGTGGTGCAGGAAGTGTACTGCACGCTTCTAATAGGTGCTAACCCAAACACAGAAGTGTTTACAGGAGGCATTCAGAGACCTGAATTGGGAAGAATTGGGGATAAGAGTTAATGGAGATTACCTTAGTAACTTGCGATTCGCTGATAATATTGCCTTGCTTAGTAACTCAGGGGACCAATTGTGATGCATGCTTACTGACCTGGAGAGGCAAAGCAGAAGGGTGGGTCTAAAAATTAATCTGCAGAAAACTAAACTAATGTTTAACAGTCTCGGAAGAGAACAGCAGTTTGCGATAGGTAGCGAAGCACTGGAAGTGGTAAGGGAATAAATACATCTACTTAGGGCAGGTAGTGACCGCGGATCCGGATCATGAGACTGAAATAATCAGAAGAATAAGAATGGGCTGGGGTGCGTTTGGCAGGCATTCTCAGATCATGAACAGCAGGTTGCCATTATCCCTCAAAAGAACAGTGTATAACAGCTGTGTCTTACCAGTACTCACCTACGGGGCAGAAACGTGGAGGCTTACGAAAAGGATTCTGCTTAAATTGAGGACGACGCAACGAGCTATGGGAAGCAGAATGACAGCTGTAATGTTAAGAGATAAGAAAAGAGCAGATTGGGTGAGGGAACAAACGTGAGTTAATGACATCTTAGTCGAAATCAAGAAAAAGAAATGGGCATGGGCAGGACATGTAATGAGGAGGGAAGATAGCCGATGGTCATTAAGGCTTACGGACTGGATTCCAAGGGAAGGGAAGCGCAGCAGGGGGCGGCAGAAAGTTAGGTTGGCGGATGAGATTAAGAAGTTTTCAGGGATGACATGGCCACAATTAGCACATGATAGGGGTAGTTGGAGAAGTATGGGAGAGGCCTTTGCCCTGCAGTGGTCGTAGCCAGGCTGATGATGATGATTAACCCAAACACCACCTTTCCTGCTGCAGGTGGCGCTAAGTGAGGGCCATATTTCACTCTGGTGGCATCCTATTCAGGCGTTGCTCACTAAGCTCAATTTCGTATCGGTTATTATTGCAGTCTCAAAACTGACAATGCGCATCCCGTGATGTGTATCAGCTTCTCATATTGCAACAACTCTCGCCAAGTGGGCACAGCAAAACTTCCCGCCAACATGATCCGTCCAAAGAAGCTGCTGATGCAAGCCGAATTCGAGGAGAGAATAGACGTTTATTGTTGGTCCCAAATATCTGGGCCTTGAGTCCTTACTCTCCTTTTTTAAAAATTTCCAGGATGGCCTCCTCCTAGGGTTTCCAGAAAAGCTGTGCCTTGTAACCCGATTTTGTAGTGAGGAGCATGAACACAAGTTTTCTGAAGCCACAAAAATGACAACACGCGTCTCAGGCCACTCGGGGCCCCACCAGATTGGCATGTGTAGGTGCCTTGTGCTGCAACGCTTCTGCCTTACATGAATGTCAACTACAATTGAGTGTGCCAAATTTTTAGTGTATGTTTTCTTCTTGCATTTTTTTTTTCAAAACATATTGACTCATATGCCATAGCATGCGAGTCATCCACTGCGCCACATACACACTTGAAGGGTTGTAAGAAAAAAATGTTTTCGTTGTCTATTTTCCGGTAAAGACATGGACACCCGACTGTCTCTGTTGTTCCGCTCATGACAATATGAACAGGGCTCTACTGCATGTAGTAGTGACCCTGGATGTAATATACTGGGTGCTTAATTTTAACAACAGATATTTTTTATATTTTTCTAGTGGCATTTAGCTTAATCTACTTATTGAGCTGGATTATTCAATGAGGTATACATTACTTAGACTGGAGATGAATATGCATAATTGAGTAATTAACAAAATTTCGCTAATTATCTTTTTAATTAATTCATTTAGCGCACTTATTACAGTACACGAATGAAGCCAGTGATTTCACAAGGCACATCCACTTGAAACGAATTTTGAAGCTAGCACCTTTTTTTAGATAAGTGCAGTCAAACTTACCATACAAATACACTGTTGTTCCACTAATTTTATTTAGCAAAACACCTTTGAAGCTGTTGCGACTGGGAGTTCGAAGATGTGGGATCCTCTTTCCTCGTGGAGGAGTGAGTGAACATGAGGCTGGGTCCGATATTCAGGATGTTTTACAAGCAGTTTTATATTTACATATATACAAGAAAATGCAAAGTAATACAGAAAACTTGAGGATGAAGTTGTAGTAGCCGATCACTCCCGCTGTCCGTTGCTCCTTTTATGCCTTGCATGATCATTGTTCAGTCACTTCCCCCAATCTGGTGTCAGGAGACGTCAGGTGCCACCAATCCGGAGGTCGGTTGCCCTTTCCCTAAACAAAGAACTTGGTCAGAGACGTATGCACATCACTCGGCACAAACTGGGAAAGGAGGGGAACGTACGCTGACTCTGATCGTATTCTGACAGGTGATGGCCGTATCATTGCACTGACCGCATCTCCGCCTTGGACATGCCAATTTGTGCTGCTGACAAGTGATGGCCCTATCATGCTAATTGCTCAAACCTCTCCTGAACAAGGTACTCCTGCGCTGGTCATAAATAATCCTCGTCAAGAACCATTTTGACGAGGCCAACGGCCTGTTCCCCATGATCGTGCGCGCTGTGACCGGAGGTCGTCGCGGGGCGAACGGCCGACCACAACAAAGCGCAGTTGTCATTGGAACACCAATACATTTAGTCGTAAACTTTGGGAATGCATGCTTGCAACTGATGTCATCCTCAGAATTCGTTCCAAGTGGATATGGCTTTAAAAGTCACCGACTACAATTCGTAAATTACAGTCTGGTGTAAAGTAATTAGTTTGAAAGCCAATTAGCAAGATTTTGTTAATTGGTCAAAATAGCCCCTTTCATTTTTTGTGCGAATAATGTCTTCCTCTGAGAGTAATCTAGCTTTAGCAGAATTGTGCTGCACGTCACTAGTAATTTCTTTTAAGTTCACGACAAAATAACTGCCCGTATAATCTTGGACCTGGTCATGTTCAGTACGGTGGATGTCATGTCTATGCAGTCCGATTGTTTTCTTTAATGTGAGTCTGGCTTGCGACTAATTACTAGATAAATCAGCAGCTTTCCACTATCCTTGAAAAGTGTACAGTCATTGGATTCTACCAGTACTGACAAATGGGGCAGAAACTGAGAATAACAAAGAAGCTTGAGAAGTAGTTAATGATTGCGCAAATGGCGATGGAACAAAAAATGTTAGGCGTATCTTTAAGAGAAAGGAAAGACAGCGGTGTGGATTAGAGAACAGAGAGAGGTAGCCGATTTTCTAGTTGAAATTGAGAGGAAAAAATGTATGAACGAAAAAACCAGTCAAAAACACAAAGGACAAGAGGAGAGGTTCACACCACAACGACTGGACTATCAACTGAGGTTTCTTGTCCTAACAACTGAGGTTTCTTGTCTTCTCCTCTTGTCCTTTGTGTTTTTGACTGGTTTTTTCGTTCAAGTATGTACCAACTGGCCCAGATTTCAACCCTTCTGAAAAAATGGAGCTGGGCAGTCCTTGTAACGTGTAGGGCAGATAGCCAGCGGTCTGTATTAGATTTACAGTGTGGGTGTCAAGGAAAGGTAAATGCAGTCGAGGATGTCGGAGAACTATATATGCATGAGGAAATGATATTTGCAGGCATGACTTGGAATCGGCTACTGCAAGCCAGGGGCAATTGGAGATCGCCGGGAGAGGCCTTCATATTGCAGTGGACATAAAAATTGGCCGATGATGATGACGAGATAAACCTCGTGTAAAGTCCAGAATTCCTACCACAGTGTCACTACAGTAATATTTGCTAACGGAACTCTGCATATGCCTTTTGTAACCACTTGTGTACTGTAGAAGCATTCGCTGTAATATATGGGCTGTGTTGCATGTTCCTTGCAGGCGCAGCACCTGATCCGTGCTGTCTCTGTGCTACTCCGTTTCACGGCTGATGAGGAACAGATGATTCGCGAACACCTTGACTGGAAGAACTCGTGGTTTGGGACACGGCCACAGCCGCACCACCACGGACACAATTCGCACGATCACCACCGCCGCTCCTCCGCAACATTCGCGAATCACCCCAAGGGCAACACCAAGACCACCTAGCACACAGTGGTGCACTCATTTTGTTTGTGTCATGACATTTCGAGATGTGATTATGTGGCTGTGCACCTGCAAGTGTGTAAACATCCTGTATAAAGGACCTACGTTGTCATATGTGTCATCATATGTATCAAGAGCATAGACCTCAAGCAGTGTCATTTACTGACATGACACTTATTTGTTGTAGCTCACATTCCTTGGATGTTACAGACACCAATTCCACCTTGAGAGGTTGACCATGGCTTTGGTGGGCACAATGGTGACATCTCAGATTGCAGGTTGTTGTCTTCAGCACAGCAACTAACCAAATACTGCATTACAAGAACTCTCCCGCACATGACAGCGTTACTTGGGACTACCAGTTGCACTAACACCGTGCTTAGATGTGCTGCACCGAGCCGCTGTGCCATCCAAAGAGATGATGGCACTATTGGTGGTGTTCTTCGTGACACTTTGTACCTTTTGAGCACAGCTGAGACCTCAGACAAGACAGAAGTAGAGAGCTGCATATTCATTTTTCCCAGGAGAGGCAGGGCTTCAAGGTTAACCGCTTTTGCACCCATTGAATTTAAAATTTTCTCTTTAAAATTATCTGTGTCGGTGAACCTGCACTTAGATGAAACTTTAATACAATGTTTTTTAACATAATGAGTTGTTTGTAAACCTTCTTTTTACATGAAAGCTTACACAAACTTTTACACATTTTCAATTTAAGTTTTGCCAGTGAGCTAGTTAGGTGCCAGTACGCTTTCTTCTTGTGTGTGTTGTAGGGACACATTAGCAGCTGCACATATTACACTCCATAAATGACACGAAACACAGTCGTTACTGCCTGCAGAAATTAGGTGTGCATTTAGCAGCTGTATGTGTTCATCATTGTCAAACCTCCATTTTTTTTTTATTATTTCTCTCCCATGTACAAGAGGACCACTAAGAATTGGCTAGCCTTCCCTCTCTGTATTGTTTGAGTGCAAGCACTGAAATTGACAAGTATTACTAAATTTGTATAAGACTGCATGGGATCCTTCGCTCCACCAGCGCTAATGTTCTGAAGTGAAGGTGCTAAAATGACGGAGGACAAAGAAGAAACAGACACACACACAGGGTGTGTGTGTGTTTCTTCTTTGTCCTCCGTCATTTTAGCGCCTTCACTTCAGATCATGCTTAACCAGCATGCCCAACTATCCATCCTAGTGCTAATGTATCAGGCAGAAACTTGAAATTTAACGACAAAGTTAGGGAAGTTAAGGAATGTGCAATGAATGATAGAATGAAAAAATGTTAGGCGTAACCTGAAGTGATAGGAAGGAAGTGGTGTAAATTGAGAGAGCAAACGGGGGTAGCCGATGTTCTAGTTGACAGTGAGAAAGAAATAATGGAGCTGTGCAGGCCATGTAATGTGTAGGGCAGGTAACCAGTGGTCTGTTGGGACACGTTGGCGGGCTAGTTGGTTAGAATCCATAATAGAGTGTATAAGCTCAACTGAATGAGGACATAGAAAGAAACATACACAGAGACAGCGCTTCACTTTCAACTACAGATTTTATTTTTGCACGCATTGATGTATATATACCATACGAGCGGAAACAAACGTGACAGAAAAAAAAAAAGACAACATTCAGTGGTGGAAAATGGAAAACGTGCTGGAAAATGGGCCAGATTTGCACCTTTTCTTGCCACATCGAGTGCTTTCGCCAAGTTTGTTTATAATTTCCCGATCATTTATGGCCCTGATTTTTTTATATGTGAAAGAGGGGGGATCAGTCTTGCTGAAAGTCGAAAAAATAAAATTGACTTTTTTAATGAAAATCACAGTTTTTCGACCCGCATTTCCCCTTAAACCTGCCTCAGGACATCTAAATTGCAGACTTGACTGTCGACACTTCAAGCTAGGCATTTCCAGCCATGAATGGAGGCTTGTAGTTTGAAACCATCTGCACTTTTTTTAAAGACTACAGTAAAAATAAAGTTCGCTTTTGCTGCTTAGAATAATGAAAATGTCACTGCTAATTGCAATGCACAATGTTAAATTTGTAAACCTGTGCCCATTCTGATAATCACACTCCTTCTGCTAAATACTTTGTTTCCACAGGCTGTGTACCAAATGGTTAAAAGTTGTAGCAGATGATGTTGATTTTGCTCTTTCAGAAATGGGAGACATCTTAATGGAAATTTCCTGTTTGCTTTGCCAGCCACAGAGCAGGCAGGCAGTTTTGCACATCACGACAGTCAGTTTTTCATGTCTCCTAACCTATATTGTGGTGTTGTGCTGCTCTTAGCTGCACTAGGCTTAATATGTTGAGAAACCAAAACTGTTTGTAAGGCAGTACTTTTAGTTTTACGCACCGACATATTCTGCCATGGAATTTATTGTCAGTGATTCTGTATGCAGCGTTTCATCACAGGAAGCAAAATGAAATTTTTGATGTTTATAATTCTGTTGCTTGGTACTGACTCAGTGTATTGCAGCACTGAACATTAAAAAAGTTATTGACCGCAGAGTTTATGGATGAGAAAAGGCGATGGATCCGCACTTTACGTTCAAACCTGATGCCGCTGTTCAAGACCACTCTCGTACTATATGCAATTACCCAGTCCTGCTACACTACTGGCTTCTCTGTGGGTTTCAACATAAAAAATTCCAGGAGGGTCACTTGCAATGCATTAGAGCTTGGTCATGTCTACTCAAATGCCACGGTGCCTTCGCGACCAATGTTTTCTTTCCTCTGTTTTACTTTGACAAGGCAGTTGTGCTTGTGACAAAATAAGGATCGAGTCCTTCAGGCTGGGGTCAGCACTCTGCCGCCCCCCCAACTTTTTTCTCGTTCATCTCAAATTCATATTCGCATGACAAAAATAGACATGATTTAGTTAAGCACTGCACTTGAGAAAGCATGGACATGAAAAAAATTACATACAGCTTCATTTTTTTTTTCCCTGTCTTTTCAAGTGCATGGCTCAATTAATTATTGGATTATCAACTAGCCAATCAGTTGCTGTTAATATGGACAGGAAGGGACAAGTGTCCATATGCAACGATTATTCAGATTTTCAAAAGGTTGATAGCACACTCTTTTTGCAGCTTCTGGTTGTCATGTTTAACATTTGCAATTTGCCATGCAGCTGCAATGCAGGAGTGCAGGGATGCCTAAAATGTGCAAAGGGTTGCACTGCTCTCAACTGCTAAAAGCCTCAGTGTTAAGGGAGGCCTCCCATTATGCTTTTTGAACACAGTAGATAGACACATTCAATCACTAGGTCAAGCAGTGATCATACTTTTCAGCCAAACATCACGCTTTTGTATATAGCAAAGAGAACCTACAAGTTGCACCTATGTTGCGTAGACTTGTATGCACTTCCCTAAGTCAGTAGTACCGACTGGATTATTGTGTCTTACTAACTGGAATGTTACGCAAAGTGCTGTGCTCAAGCAAATGACTAAATATTAACAGCAACAAAGGCAGAGCTGTGTAGAAAGAAATGAGCATGCCAGTTGTATAGTTGGCAAGACTGTGCAGCACGGTGGGTTCAGGCACGCAAGGAAAAGGAACAGAGGCATGAGGTGATGCTTTACTAAGTGCAGCATTATCTGCATTGAGGGGGTCCTAGGAGGACAATCTTGGGGGAGGCTCAAGGCAACTTTTTTTATCTTGATTACTCGTACGACATCCTTCTTAAAACTTTTGAGGGAAGAGTTTTCAGACTTTATAATGTGCCGACGTATGCAATGCACTTTGTTGTGAGGTGTTGTGTGGTATTCATTGCGTGCTGCTGCATGTAGAATGTGGCGTTTCTGCAGATTGCATTGTACAAGCCACCAGTTCACAATGAACTCACGAGACGAGTTCACACACGCACACACAAAACTCAAATTGAGTAACCAGATCTGCAGATGCAGAAGGCTCATAGGATGCTGACGTTCACAGAATACAAACTATTCGACAAGTGCAATAGCAGAACACAGTTAATATATTTCTTTGAACTGCACTTTCCACTAACCAGTCAGTGTGTCAGGATAAGTAATACAGTTTGGCTAGTGCAGTATGAAAACTTGTGGGAATCCTTGAGCCCCACGACCGTTGCACGGGCGGAAAAATGTGGGTCTGCGTCTGGTGGATGAAAAATGTGCAGTAATGAGAAAATGCTATGTATAGTGACTTGTGAAGAAAGTATGCCATGCACCCTTTCTGCTGCTTTTGTTCCGATTTTTTAGTATGTTCTTATGGTCATTCCTCCCTTTCTTACCTTTGAAATTTTTTGCAGGTCATTTCATAGCTCATGGTCGAAATGTGCATATTTGGTGGTGAGAATGCATTATGGACCATTATGTACATGCCCTCGAATGTTTATTAATTGCTTTGCAAGCCATGCAGGTGCTACCATGTCAGACTAGCAGTGTCTTGGAACAACTGATGTAAAAAAAGAATGCAGACATTCTTCTTAAAGAACATGTCAAGTGATCAATCCTGAGTACTGCACTCATATTTCACATTCTCCGAGCATTGTGTCGGTGAAGGTTTGGAGAAAGGCTATGCTGCTGTGCTTGTTCAAGTTTACGGATGTTATTTTTAATAAATTTCACCATTGCAGCTGTTGTTACATCAGGACTGCTGTTTTTTCCCCTCACCGCTTTTAGACAAAAAGTGCTTCCTATAATAAAGTGTGGCAGTTAAGTGAATTGGTACATCTTGACTTCGTACACATAGTGCGCAAAAAACGAGGACAAAAAGACAGACGCACAACTCTCCTTTTTCTGTACACTACACATGTGAAGTCTAGGTTCTTAACCTCGGGGAAGCTTCACTCAAGCTCATATGCATTGACAATGCTTTCAGCTTTCCTTTAAGATGGAAGCCACACTTCAAGTCAAGCATGAAGTTAGGCTAAATGGGTAGGCCATGCTTCCGCCAATTCCTTAGAATTTGTTGTTCACCTCCTCTATCTCGCTACTAAGTGCAGCACGGTTTACTCTTTAAGGGAACACTTAACTGATAGCATAGATGCATTATAATCAAGCTTTAACTCTCTCACAAAGAAATGGCTGCAAATATCCATGCATGGGAAAATAATCTAAAGGCCTTCATTGCATATTTCGGCTGCACTTGATGGCAAATTAGGCGCTTCTTTAAGGTGCAGGTCATGCTGTACATTGCGCCTTCCCATGCTGTTTTGTCTTCCTAACTGATCACCGCTGCCACTTAACACGTGGCAAAACAAATCTGATCATGAGCTACGTTGTTGAGGGGGAACTCCAGATTAATTTTGACTAGCTGTGGCTCATTAACGTGATCCTACATCTATGCACACGAGCGTTCTTGCATTTCGCCCCCATCGAAATGTAGCCGCCGTAATCAAACCCACATCCTCAAGCTCGGCAGTCACTAAGCTACCACGGTGGATGTCCTACCGGCAACTTTGATTTATGGCATATACACCCTTTTGCACGGACAGCCTCCTGTTACACTTATATGAATGAGCATCTGTTATCACAGTAATACCTGCCATGATTACAATGAACGTGAGAATGCAGGCTTATGCTTTGTTTTCACGAGTTCATGCTGCTGTGCATTGCTCATAATGCATTCCCAGAGACCACGTTAAGTACTGCCATTCTACTCCGTTTGCCATAGCAGTGTGTCCTCCACTATGATAGAAAAATTGCCACGTCAGTATGCATGGGAAGCGAGGGATTCTGCATGGCATTTTTCCAAGAGCCAGGATACCTTGCATACATGCATACAATGACTCGTGCTTTCCATTGCAATGGTTTCATTTGTACTAAAACAGCACGCAAGATGGAGCTTTTGCTATTTTATATAACCTGATAAGCACTCTCACTAGGGCACACAATTATAAATGTAAACTACCAGTGGTAGGTAAATGTTCAAAAAATTCTGCACTCGATATGCTCTGGTTTTCATTTTTCTTACCTTTCAAGTGAGCAAACATACAAACAAGATGTATTACAGGAGAATGAACACTTGTGAAGATTTGATTCCAAGGAACCTTTATTTCCACACACACGACCATGTTTTAAGCCATGCTAGGTTCAAGACGAGCCAAGCCTTTTTCACTAGTGTTGCAGCACCTTCTAAGGAAATCGTGTGGCACCAGATGTCCCTCTTGATAGTACTGCAAGAAGCCGAATTTTGCTCTCGTGTTCTGGCATGAGGCACGAGTGCCTGAATTCTATTATTGCTAAGCTTTCAATAGTGTGCTATGGCACCAGCGAGTTGTCTTCAGTAGATATTGTGCAAAAAGAGGCAGCGGAACAGGAACAAAGTTTAAAACTTAAGCTTCCTAAAGAGAAAGGAAGTGGATAACCAAACAAAAAAACTGCATATCCCCCACATTGTGGGAATCTATGGCCATATGTTATGCAAAGGAATTCCAGGTAGCTGGCTATCTAGTCTCGTTTGAAGTTGCATATAGTGTAACCAGATGGTGCAACATGTCCGCGTAAGGCGCGCAGTTGGGCGACAACATTGGTACGAGGACAGCAACATGGCAACAGCCAATCCTGAAGGGAGTGCAACATAAATTGAAGCTCACCAACCCTTGTGCAATAGATACCATGATGCAGGCACGTACCCAGGATTTTTTTTTCGGAGGGGGGGGGGGGCACTACCTCCATCATCATCATCATCATCATGTTTTATGTCCACTGCAGGACGAAGGCCTCTCCCTGCGATCTCCAATTACCCCTGTCCTGCGCCAACCGATTCCAACTAGCGCCCGCGAATTTCCTAATTTCATCGCTGCACCTAGTCTTATGTCACCCTCGATTGCGTTTCCCTTCTCTTGGTACCCACTCTGTAACCGTAATGGTCCAACGGTTCTCTAACCGGTGCATTACACGACCTGCCCAGCTACATTTTTTCCTCTTGATGTCAATTAGAATATCGTCTATACCCGTTCGCTCTCTGATCCAAACCACTCTCTCTCTTAACGTTATGCCTAGCAATCTTCGTTCGATCGCTCCTTGTGTGGTCCTTAACTTGCTCTCAAGTCTCTGCCCCATATGCACTGGCAAAATGCACTGGGAAATGCATTGGCACTGGACATATTGCACTGGCAAAATGCACCGATAACACACCTTACTTTTCAATAATAATGGTAAGCTTCCAGTCAGGAGCTGGCAATGTCTGCCGTATGCGATCCAATCTATTCTTATTCTGTGAATTTCCTTCTCATGATCAGGGTTCCCTCTGATTAATTGACCTAGGTAAACGTACTCCTTCACAGTCTCTAGTGGCCGACTGGCCATCCTGATCTCTTGTTCCTTTGCCCGGCTATTTATCATTATCTTCATCTTCTGCATAATAATATTCAACCCCACTCTTACACTCTCTCTGTTAAGGTCTCCAATCATTTGTTGTAACTCGTCTGCATTGTTGTTGAATAGAACAATGTCATCGGCAAACCGAAGATTGCTGAGATATTTGCCGTCGATCTTTACTCCTAAGCCTTCCCAGTTTAATAGCTTGAATTCTTCTAAGCACACAGAAAATAGCTTTGGAGAAATTGTGTCTCCCTGTCTGACCCCTTTCTCTATAGGTATTTCCATGCTTTTCTTGTGTAGAATTAAGGTAGCTGTAGAACCTCTGTAGATATTCTAACGCGAAAGACGAGTCAGTAAGACAAGAAACTATTTACAGATTATATTTACAACGGTTGCAGCGCTGACCGGTTAGATTCACAGCGCGAGCCCAGTTCGTTCTTCCTCCTCTTTTCTGAAGTGATGGCGCCTACGCGCCTCGTTCAAACAAACAAGTACCTCATGCATGTAGCAATATTTTCCAAGCTTTTTACGTAAGCGTTCTGTACTCCTTGATTACGTAGTCCCTCTACGATTGCTGGTATCTCTACTGAATCAAATGCCTTTTTGTAATCTATATAAGCCACATAGACAGGCTTATTGTACTCTGCAGATTTCGCGATAACCTGATTGATGACATCCATTGTAAAATATCTCTTCCTGAAGCCAGCCTGTTCCCTTGGTTGACAAAATCCAGTGTTAACCTTATTCTATTGGAGATTATTTTGGTAAATATTTTATATAACACCAGGAGCAAGCTAATGGTCCCATAATTGTTCAATTCTTTAACGTCTCCTTTTTTGTGTGGATTAGTATAATTTCTGCATTCTTCCAGTTTTCTGGGACCCTTGCAGTCGACAGACACTTCGTATATAGAGCCGCCAGTTTTCCAAGCATTATGTCTCCTCCATCTTTGATTAAATCGACTGTTATTCCACCTTATCCTCCCGCTCTTCATCGTTTCATGTCTTGCAGGGCCCTTCTGACCTCATCGCTAGTTATAGGAGAGTTTCTGTATCCTGTTCATTACTGTTTCTAAGTGAACTATCGTGACTCCTCTGGGTACTGTATACAGGTCAGCTTAGAATTTTTCCGCTGCTTTTACTATATCTTCGAGATTGCTGATGATATTATCCTTCTCATCTTTTAGTGCATACATCATGGTCTGTCCTTTTTTGCTGATTTCAGGCTGCGTTCATTTCGCAGGGTTTTTTCAGTCTTTCTCATGTTATAGTTTCGAATATCAGTTATTTTCGCCTTGTTGATCAGTTTTGACAGTTCCGCGAATTGCGTAACGCTGTGCGGCCGCCAGTCCCATACAACCACGTAAAGCGCAGGACTCTGCGATTCTAGACGTACTGCGCTCACCGCGAAAGGTTAGAAAAACACCCACATAAGCACAGCAGAGAAGTGGCTACGTGAGGCGGTTCGACCGATAACTGTAGAAGCGTCATTCAAAACAAGTAATTGTTCTCCACTTCCGGCGGCGTTTTCTCTACTTCCTTTTTCAATAAAAAGATGTTGATCCATAAATAGTCTCATAAACAACGGTTAACTTTTTTATTATTCGCTTTTGCTTGCAGTTTCGTTGTTGCCTTGGCTCTCTCCCTTAGTAGATCGCTTAATTTTTCAACTCCTTGCGATTTTTGTTTCCAGTTGCCAATTTTGCACGAAAAGTGCTATACAGTTAGGGAAAAACAGACGAGGTAACAGGCGACAGTCAAATTGCTTATGGGTTTAAGGGTTATTGCAGGGTTTCATGATGGACGCTCTTTCACGTTATTTTATTTCCCACCTTATCTAACGTTAGAAAAACACCCACATAAGCACAGCAGAGAAGTGGCTACGTGAGGCGGTTCGACCGATAACTGTAGAAGCGTCATTCAAAACAAGTAATTGTTCTCCACTTCCGGCGGCGTTTTCTCTACTTCCTTTTTCAATAAAAAGATGTTGATCCATAAATAGTCTCATAAACAACGGTTAACTTTTTTATTATTCGCTTTTGCTTGCAGTTTCGTTGTTGCCTTGGCTCTCTCCCTTAGTAGATCGCTTAATTTTTCAACTCCTTGCGATTTTTGTTTCCAGTTGCCAATTTTGCACGAAAAGTGCTATACAGTTAGGGAAAAACAGACGAGGTAACAGGCGACAGTCAAATTGCTTATGGGTTTAAGGGTTATTGCAGGGTTTCATGATGGACGCTCTTTCACGTTATTTTATTTCCCACCTTATCTAACCCATATCACGTGTATATGGTTCCGGGCATCTGCCAACGTCGCGGCGAGCCGTAACTCAAGGAAACAATGAAGCAAATGGATAAGTTAAATGCAATTGGCGTTTTCTCCGGCCGCAACTCGTTCCATGAGAGTACAGACCAGCTGAGTAACAGCCGCATCACTCTCCTTTTCCCAGGATCAGCCTAAACAAAGAAGGTTGAACTAACAAAAGCAACAGCTATGCGCATGACGGTTGAATAGATGGTGACAACTGAACGCATCTCGAGTTAATCGCTTGGGTGCAGAATCTACGAGAAAACTGTCCTTCACATTACAATAGATGCCGATAACTACCGCCATGTAAAAGGAGTGAAAAAGGCAGCATAATGCTGACCGACTAACAGCTGCGAAGTCTCAACATTGATCTGGCGGCGCTTTAGGAATGTGGGAGGAGTGGTGGGAGAGTGGTGGGAGGAGGGGGGGGGCCGGGGGGGGGCCCGGGCCCCCCCCCCCCGGCCCCCCCCCCCCCCCCCTGGGTACGTGCCTGCTATGATGTCGCTTGGAGAGGCAAAGAATGCTTTGCATTAAGAGCAGTAATCATCAAACGGGAACAGAAACGGGTGTTGATTACCCAAGGGCAGTACACATAACTTATGCTGTAACAGCCAAGTCTATTTGCAGCACTCATTGCATTTGTAGTCTGGCCTTGCATGTCATAAGGACCTCACAGGGACCACATGAAGGTTTACGAGGCCCAGTTCAAGTTGACTGGTTAGCATTGTCGACACCCCAGCAGGCTCCAGTGGAATGAAGGCCCTGTGGCTTTTAGCAACAGGGCATCATGGCGGGGCAAGAACCGTCCGCTGCAGTCGTCCTCAGACTCTCTTGCGGTCGGTCATGACGCGCACTATGGATCCAATGCCGCCAGCTGCGTAAGCCTGTAAATGCAATTAAAAATTAAATTATGGGGTTTTACATACCAAAGCAACGATCCGATTATGAAGCATGCCATAGCGGGGGACTCCGGAATAATTTGAACCACCTGAGATTCTCTAACGTGCACCTAAATCTAAGTACACTGGTGTTTTCGCATTTCGTCCCTAGTGAAATGCAGCTGCCATGGCCATGGTTCGATCCCGCGACCTCGTGCTTTGCAAATGCAATTGATGCAATTAAATGCTTCTCGCAAATATTCCGATTGTTTAGTACTACTGCATGTTAAATGTGAGATTCTTGTCAGGTTGTGTTTTCATCACCCAAATAATGTGCAAGCCCCTTGGAAATTATACCAGTAATTAATGCACTTAGTACCCTTAAGTTTTAACTTTCGGTTTCAAGTTTTCACTTTTGGTTTCAAGAGCAAGAACATTTGTATAGGGGAATTTCTAGAAGCAACTATTTCCAGTTTTTAAAAAAGGACCTCTATTTCAATGCGCTATTATGGTCACGGTCACATTCCATAAAAAATAAAGTGCTTCATAGCAAGTTTTGACTGCACCTTTCTGTCCTCTACACTCTGAAATTTTCAACCCCAAGCTTCATTTTCAGCCTAACACAATAGCCACAACAGGGAACATGTTGCCGCACTAATTCTGTGGCTCATGCTCCTTTCCATAGTAGGATGTCTAGGCTCTGGTTCTGCAGCAACACGCAGAAGACAAAAATAACAGCACTTGGCAAGATGCAGTCATCTGAACGAAAATTCCATGCACACGCAATCACTAACACTGCTATTCATGGGCATACAGATCCACTGCATACTTTTTCTTCAGGTTGCTAGTTTTTACAAAATGACACTACACAGCACTTCCATGTGAATAGAAATTAAATTCTGGGGTTTTATCTTCCAAAACCGTGATCTGATTATGAGGCACTCTGTAGAGGGGGACTCGGGGTTAATTTTGGCCACCTATGGTTCTTTAGCGAGCACTCAATGGACGGTACACAGATGTTTCTGCATTTCACCCCCATCGAAATGCAGCCGCCATGGCCAGGATTTAATCCCACACCCTCAGGCTTAGTAGCACAATGCCATAGCCACTACGGCGGGTTCCAGGTGACAGTGGCAAACAACACCACTGACTATATTCCTTCTTGCTAAAGCACTGCTGACGACATCAAATGCAATAGTCGCTATTTGGTATTATAGATGATGCGGCTCCGCAGACTCAAGACACAGTCCATGGGGTACATCTGCTGTGTGGTGTCCAATTTGGGCAATGCTGAATACAGTCATGTGCCTTGCCTTTACAACAGAGTTCTTGAGACATCAAATACAAGTCACTTTTTGTAAATATTGCACACTGTACCTTTGCAATACAGTAGGCTAAGAATTCTCAGCAAAGAAAATTTTTACTTTGCCTGAATTAAAGATATTTATCGAAAGAAGTCGCCGATTTTATTTCCACACTTCATCTGACAGAATGTGCGACTGCAACTGACATTAAAGCATGGAGATTCACGACATGCTCTGCGGCAAAACCCGAGTGATGCAAGGCTCAGTTGCAGAGTGTGAATTGCCGCTACTGTCTCCTGCAAACCTTTGCCTCTCTCACGTCCTTGTTTTCAAAGGTACCGTCAGTTCCACATGTATCATCAAGTCAGTTGGATGGGGAGAGGGGAGGATACCACAGCTACCGTCTGCATAGTCTGTTCTGGTGACAACTGGCTCTCCCTATGTTCACCTCAGCTCAATGGCAGTGCAGCTACGTTTCAGACATCAGGCATGCCCAAATTCGTTCGTTGTACAGGCAAATTCATTGTAGTTGTCTTTGCTCTAGAGATGTTTGCAATACATATGAAAGAAATGATACGGCCACAACATATAGTATCCTTCGTAATGCAGGTCATTTTGCTGTAGAGGCATTCACCTGTATACGTGACTGGCGAATATAGCACAGCTTGCTGCATCAGTAAACACTGCTGCCACAAAGCCCACTTGCAGGGGCATGTGCTGTGTTGTTTTACATACTGAATATGTCGTAAAGTGGAAGTTTCATGTTAACAAAGCAATGTTCCAGTACATCAGCATAATATACAGGAACGAAATGCATGCACCAGGCGATATGAAAAGAAACAAAAGCACAACATGTTAATCAACCGTTTAGGTACAACATCTTGGCATCACGTAAAATGACATTGTGCTTATGCTTGCATTCTTTCTGTATGGTATGTTTCAATGGCTAGCTGTGCACGTCTATTCGTATTTGCAGTACAAAACTTAAGTATTTTCAAGCACAGGCCTGCACCCACATGAGCCATGGCTAACAGCCAGGAAATGCAAAGGGGGGTTTGTGCCCAAAGACCTTTCACAGTTACTTAAAGAGCCCCTGAATCACGTATTATCAAAATTGAGAAATGCATTTGAAGTTCAAATAGACTATCTCAGAAATACTTCGTTGCAAAAAGTATGTCAATGCATTCAGCAGAAGCAGAGTTAGTGGCAACCAAACTGGACTGACAGCTATAGATGGGCCAGCCATGTTGCTTCACAACTGCACTCCCTTTCAGGCGTCAGGTGCAATGCAACGCTGCGGAAGCTAAGCAAGAAGTTCGGTGACAAAAGATTATCACTCCGTGCACAGCATCCATGCTTCGGTGTGTGCCAATGGTATTTGCTCGCGCGGGCATGCATATGAGGCTGCCGCAACAGGCTGCAAATAAAAAATCCCCGAAAAGAAAACCAGCCAAAACCAAAGTGATCTAATGCAACGCATTAGCAGCTGCATACCACAGTTTGCTTGTTTCTAAGGACGAAAACTTTTTTCATTCGATACTGAATCTATATAAAGAACAGTTTCACACATTTGTAGCCGAAAAACATCAAAGTATTTCTAAGTGCGAATGCATCCACTGAAAAAAGTATCCCTAGCCTCCACAGTGTTGCACCTGTATGAAATGGAGTATAATTTAAAAAATGCTGCACTGACTGCACTCAACCCGCAAAAACAAAGAGCTGATAGTGAAAAGACTCGGCTGTGAGAGTGAATCATCTTCAGCTTGTTTTTAATCATCTTGTGTGCCGTTTTGACATGGCAGTTATATAGTTGTTGAAAAAGCCAGAACCACTAATAGCCACTTGCTCATAATTTTAGTATGTGTATGCAATGCATACCTTGGAAATTTCCAAATAAATACTAAATATCAGACAAAGATAAATGCCACATGGTGTAAATCTGATAAAACATATTTAATAATCCTATACGCATTGTGGCTGTGAGGGGGGATGCACGAAGACCTGGAACCAACCTGCGGCATCAATAAATTTTCGCATCTTATGGCCACAAAAGCTGATGACTGCT
Source organism: Dermacentor albipictus (assembly GCF_038994185.2). Classification (NCBI taxonomy): domain Eukaryota; kingdom Metazoa; phylum Arthropoda; class Arachnida; order Ixodida; family Ixodidae; genus Dermacentor; species Dermacentor albipictus. Next base: position 4,649,276 of record NW_027225576.1, on the reverse strand, counting down.
CTTAAGATGCACAACCAGACAAAAGTGTTCTCGTATAGGGTGCATGATTCGCAATGCGTTACTGCCACAGCACGTAATGACCCACTCAAGAATTTTATCTTTCAGCTACCTATAGGAGCTTTAAATGCCCAGTGTGTTTGCCTACAATCAATCTGCCATGTATTTTTGAGACACCCTCGTAGTACAAAGTCATGTACAGAGATCTCACTAACCAGGGTGTCTACCAAGTTGACATTTCCAAATTCCCTGAGTTTTCCAGGTTTTCCCTGAGCACCTTTGCGAAATTCCCTGAATGAGCCAGAACATTGTTTTATGTCAAGACAGGCTGACACCACGTTGCCCGATGCTGTCACTCTCTAGTAAGCATGCTGAAACAAAAAAAAATGACTTAATCCAGTTTGAATAGTAAGGAGTGATATCTATTTTTTTTAAAAAGAAAACAGAAGGAAGGTGATAGTAAAATGCACAGCGAAAGAAATGGTAAAGCCCATTCCAAATTGAGTCGAACATTTTCAAATACGAATGAAAAGGAGATGCATACATTAGTAAATATTTTTTAATATAAGCTATTTCTATCAACTGATAGCAAGCTCATCTGTATGAGGTCCTGAACTTTGTCACAACTAAGGTTCTCTCTCAGCAGCTGGGAAGTCAACCTCAACTGTCCTGACATACTCTCAGCTCGTACACATCTCCGTGTTGGGTTTCACTGCTTAAACAATTTTGGTTTGGATGAGGGACACCTGTGTCTCAGCGTCAGTCAACACTTAGTTTTTTTAGCTCAAGCTCCTTCAAAAAGGCGGCGGCACCCTTCCTTTCCCGTTAATTCCTTAGTGCGTCGGTCCTTTCTGTTCTCATCCTCCTTCTACCACGCTTTCACCACATGGATCATCTGAAGCATCCTCTTGGTCAATTGTAGAGTCAACATTTGATTTTTCGGAATTCCGAGGGGCCGCAAAAAAAATTGAAAAAAAACGGGCAGTCTGAAATGAAAAAAATTAATGCATGTCTTTAACTGCCTTTAATGGCTAAAATTACCACAGGCACGACTGAAAAAGCTCTGAAGGCCTGCCAGTACGCTTATTAGGCATATCAGGGCTTGTACTGTGACAGGAGACGGGGTGCACGCATGTGTAATTAAGGAATACATACTGTGTCCCGTGACAATTGCCCCCTTCCCACGCTTATTATGCTTCACCGCCTAACACTAATGTACTGAGGCGAAGCTAAATTTCGGAGACTGGCATTACGCAACGCGCTGTGCTCTGCGAGCTTCAAAGCCAATTGCGAGGATTAGAAAGGTGGAGTCGGTGCCATTGGTGATAGCGGCGAATTCTTTCAATGAAAAACAAGGCACCGCACGGCAAGAAGCTTAATAGCGAACATAGAAGCAGCTAGGCCTAACGTTGCCGCGGTGGTGGTTACGGCTGCCAGCGGATCTGCCTGCGAGAGTGCCGGTTCGAGGCGGCGAGATAATCAAAATAGCGGCGGTGGCGGCTTTGATTAATGCCATTTCAGACCTGCAGTCAGGGCAATATACATTGACTATATGGAGTACGTGGTGGTGCCGCAAAACCATGCAAATTATCGGGCATGTCCGAAAATCGGGCGTCTAGAAAATCGGTCGTTAACTACTCTGGCAATACATCGTGCCGATGACACGGCGTCAATGACGATTCGTTGCGATTCTTCTGTTACTGGAGCCTGCATTGACACGACTTTCGTTCCCTTTCAATAAAGTTACAGCTAATTTTCCCTGATAGAAGCACAAATTCCCTGAGTTTTCCCTGAGTTTTTCCAGACTGTTCAAATTCCCTGAGAATTCCCGGTTTTCCCGGTTGGTAGACACCCTGACTAACATATACCATACAGGGAGTATGCAACAGTGCTACGACAACAACACGCCATCCATCCTATGGTTGCCTGCCCTCCTGGTGCACAATAAAAGGCTATACAAACAGGTCCCGTAGTTCAAGACTTCTCTAGTTACCTCGATATATTTGCACTTACACTGAATTTCTGTTGTTCCGCTGGCTTCACTGCATAGAACACTTAATCTGTGGCAAAATGTACCCCATGCTGCACACTCATCACAGCCTGCTAGTGACAAAAAATTGCACTTAAAAGCACCCTTTTTTACCTTTTCATGCCAAGCCAGCAGATGGCCTGAGCTACCCTCCGAGGGGCTCTCAAAGCCGCGGTAGATGTACTTCATCAGCACATCCACTGACTCCCGGTCCAGACTGCCGACCGCCTGCTCCATCTCGCTCGCCTTCACTGCCAGCAGAACACGCATGGCCAGGGCGCTGGCTGCATCCTGAAATAAACAAGAAAATGCCATTTAAACTTTCACAGGTGAACAGACATCTCTTAGTGAAGAAAAGCTCTTGGCTAACAAGCAGTGGCGAGTATGGACCCAGAGGCACACAAGCTGCTTGCAGTGCAGTAGACAAGGACACAAACATGTACACTGTACTTCCAACCCAGTTTATTAGCAAAGATGCTAATTAACCCGGTTTCAATTCTTCCTAAGAAAATATATGTTAAGAATGAACCAACTCGTCCAGATCAAGTTTCTTCTAGACCGAGTGGGATTAGCATCTTGTGCTTTTGTACTACACAAAAGACCCAATGCAGCTAAGGTGCTGACACAATCAGTCAGGAAATTCAAGTGGTAAAAATTCTTGAAGGTTGCTCCTTATGGCAGAAGATTTTCATGCAGGTCTGTGCATGTATGCATGGAGCATATCTTCGTTTTTCAATTGCTGAGCTATATTCCAGCATACACAACAGAGCACAGTGCTGTCTGCCTCACCCAGCATGGGCCTCTACTTCCCTTTATGTGGCAAATTTGCATCAATCCTGATGCCAAGAAATCAGTATTATACTCACGGACATCTCTCTGTGGCAATGAAGGGGAAGCTAGGGGGCGGAGCCTCTGCACATAACTTCCGCATAACTTGACAGCTTTTTTTTTTTTGTTTCTTGGAACAGCGTAGCTTGCACGAGTATGATGATTTTGCATTTATCAATTTTCTATGTTTCGTTTTGGTATGCTGTGCCCTCTTTACCCGGTGACCCACTTCGAAAGATACAGCATAATCAACATCAGCACTAAGTGCCTGGTAAACGGCCTACGTGTTGTGCCCTACCACAGAGGTACGAGGGCAAATCAGTCTTTGGCCCTATTTTTTATTAGCCAAAATAAGGTACATACAGGTATATACAAATATACAAACTATTCTGTGTAGCTTACACTATTTTTCCACATAGTCCCTGCACCAGTTCAGACATTTGTCTCGTTACAGCACTAAATTTGAAATGCCCCCGAGGTAGAATTCGTCCAGCTGACTGTGGAACCACTGTTGGACTGCTGTCTTGGCTTCATCATTGCATATGAACCACTGTCCTGCCAGGAACTTCTTCAGTAGACTGAAAATGTGGAAATCACTAGGGCTGAGGTCCGGACGGTGTGTTGGATGGTCTAGACTCTCCCAGTGAAATGACCGGAGCTTGTCGGCGGTTCCGACTGCCACATGTGGCCTCGCATTGTCATGGAGGATAACGGCTATCTTCAACTGACAGCAGCACTGTGCCATGGAGCTGCCAGCAGATAATGCTGGGCCAGTGCAAGAAAGGTCCACCGCTGGTAATGGATATGTTGACTTTGCATTTACAGCCGTAATCAGGCTTAAAAAAATAGGGGCAAGGACCTTCCGATTTGTGCTAGTAGAACAAAAACACTGGACACCAATTAGACAATGAAAGACAGTCCCTTTAGCCTGCACTGTTTTCATTCTAAGTGACCAAGCACTAACTAGCACAAGCAAACTCTAATTATACAATTCAACATTATTCATCAATTATACATGCAAGACCTATTAAAAGCCTAAATTTGGATGACTAACTGCAGAGAAACCAAGTAGTGCTCCTTCTGTGTGTGACAGGGCTAGCCTTACGAGATCAAATCAGAGATACCATGCTTAAATGCGTGGCTCTCTTAAAAACTGTCCATAAAGATGCATGTCTCACTTTCACACGGGTAGATATGCTTGGGCTAGTCAGTACTGCACTGCCAAGAGTATGCACAGCTCTCAGTTTCTTTGCACAGAGTGTAAACCACACCATGGGTAATGAAGGTGAGAACAACACAGTATAAAGCAATCCAAAATTAGCAGTTCCGCAACAGCTATTGCTGCTGCCACATTTGCAACTCACCTTTACACTTTGGCATTTGGAGCCTATGGGAGCTGTCTTTAGGATTATCTTCAGCGCATCCACTGTTTTTCCCGTGATGTATGTTAAGGACCATCGTAAAATGGAATTTTTTAGTTATATTAATGTTCCAACTTGCCCTATGTTCAGTGGCAGCAAGCAAACTCCCAAATTAAATCTAGTTTTATTGACGACTAGCTAGTACAGAGCATGCTAGAAAGACCTGTTGTAAAAACTGGACCTACCCATTTGCACTCTAATCTTCCTTTGCTAATAATATATGAAATCGTTCTCCGTTGTCACAACTAAGCTCTTTTTAAAGGGCCCCTCATCAGTCCCCATAGCAAATTTTGGTTATACGCTGGAAGTTGTTACGTGTCCTCCAGATGACGTTCTGCCGCAAAAGTTTTCAAATCGGCTCATTAAGAACCGAGATAGAAATATTTCAGTGCCGTGAACCCATGATTTCAGCAGGCGGCCTCCACTGCCAAGCAAGACGCTCTCTCCACTCGCCCCGTCTAGTATAGTGTACTAGATTCGGACTAATCTGGTACACTATATCGTCTAGCCTTCGCAAGCGAAATTCCTTCCCTGCGTTCTCCCATACCAGACCATGAGGATCGCACGAAGCATATGTCACAGGCCCCGCCTTCTTTGTTTTTTTTTTCAGCACTACGCATTTCCGCTGAAGGCGTCGCGCATTGTGCACAAGGAAACATCACTAGCGGTATAATTCAATGCTACACGAATACTGGGGCAGAACAAGTGGATTGCAGAGCATGATCACGCGCTGAAGCAAGGTAGAAAATGGCATAGTTTCGGTACCTACGCACATGACCGCACGACCGTGGGAACAAGCAGACGAAACGGAAGTACGTCTCTCTTGCTTCGGTGCGAAGTAAAGCAAGAAACACGCAGACATTCTGTTTGTGTGTTTTATTATTTCTCTAAACTTCAATTCGTCCATTCAAGCAACAGATCGCACAGATGACAGATGTTGTCTTTAATAATTCTCGAAGTCGCGTATCACCACGAGCGACGTCACACTGCGGACTCGAGTACGCAGGCGCAGGGACGCAAGTACGTCATCTTTCGGCTTGGAGCGCGGCGGCCGCAAGGAGAAGGAAAAGCGGCGTTCGGTTTGAAATTTCAGATCTTTCCGCGGTGCGTAGCGATGTAATTCTTTGCAGACACGATCGTTATCGCGCAATGTATGCTCTGCGCTTGTCAGCTCAAAACAGCCAGACCTGGTGAGGGGCCCTTGAAAGGGCCCCAAACCACCTCCGATATTTTTAAGCATTTCAAGTAAACATGCGCATCAAGTTTAGAATGCTGTCACGATCAACGATTCCAAACGCGGCTGCGCTAGGCGCCGCGGGCGTGCCGCAAAATAATATTTAAAAAAAAAACGCACAATCCCATGCTTTTTTCGGAGTCTTTCCGGTATCCCCAGCGCACGTCATGACGTCAGTAGGGTGCATCTGGTGATGTCACTACACTCTATGCAAACACTCTTTGGATTGCCGCTTCTGCCACACAATGATAATCGTCATCCGCCTTGATGCGTTTCCTTCCTCGAAAACGCCGCGCCCGCTACTTTTCTGTGAGGAATGCTATCATGCTGATAACGCGCATGCCGTTCGTTACTGGAAAGTACAGGGCTCGCAGCGTTAAAGAAAGGATATGCATCAAGGCAGATGACGATTATCGTTGTGTGGCAGAAGGGGCACTCCAAATGGTGTAACTTTGCCTAAGAGTGTACGAGCAGCGCTATCGAGTCGAACCTACGACTCCGGGTTAGTCTGCTAGCAGGCACGCGCGCTCCCTGCTCTTTCTCGTCGTGTTGCTCGCTCGCGTGCACTTGCGAAACCACGGCCCGTAACACAAGTGCCAAATCACTCGCGTTCTAACACAATCGTGTTTTTCGGGCTTATCAGCTGCACAAACAGAGCCCGACAGTGCGGTGCTTGGCTGCAAAAGCACCGACTGGCGAGACTTTCCCGATGTGCGCGCAACACAGGGTCCATAGCGGCAAGCTTCGCAGGAGCACGGGCCGGCACGGCTGCAACAGCGGGTAGCCGAGACGCGGGGTAACCGGAAGTGGAGTGTTTTGAAAAGCGTGTTGGCGATGACGTGTGTCACGTGACAGTTGGAAGATCACTCGCCTAGGATGAAAGAGCAGCCGACGAACGGAGCTCAGCTAAGAAAAGTGAGAAACGAACGAGGGCCGCTTTCGATGGTAACACTTAGCTTGATCATCAACCGCTATTACGGCACCATTTCGAAAAAATTCTCGTGGCTACGTGTTTGTTACAGACTCGCGCACAACTGCAGCACCACAACTAAATTTCGACTTCTGGGTGACTTGGGGCCTTTTAACCCAGACAAATATGTGTCAATCTGTAAATATTGTGATCGGAGGTCAGAGCTTACAGACCTCGGAACTATTAGTTGCAACATGAGAGTGCAATTTTATTTATAGCTGTGTGCTCTACAGAATGTTTTGCGTTTATACAGGGACACTTCTAACAAAGACCCACTGAATTGCAGTCAGTTGAAGGAAGTCACATACAGTGCTCAAAACTGCTATAGCACATAGTATATTGTTATCAGCAGTCGTAAGGTCCGTGCAGCAGTAGGAAAAGAAATTTCTGGCAAGCAATTTTACGCTTAATTATAGTGGAAAGCTTTCAAAGGATATACGTGAAGTGATATAACATCATCAAACCATGCAACTCATTTTTAAGTGAAAGCCTGGCACTTTAGTGGCGTTTCATGACATGTAGGGCCATGAGTTGCAACATCGCCCCTCTACAGTTTCCATTTCTGCTAACGTGTCTCCCAGATGATCGTGAAAAATTCTGGTTTTACGTGCCAAAATTACAATCTAATTAATGGCGTTTTTCACTCGTCGATTCGGAGCAGGTTTTCTTGCTCTGTCGCAACGAATCCGAATTTCACTGGTTGATCTGAAGCGGGTTCGCGCTTTCCACTGGTCGTTTCGGATCAACTCGCTCCACGCCGGATCGGTCTCAGTTGCTCCGCCACCGAGCGCGGATTCGGGCAAAAATAGCTCCCGTCACTTCCGTCTTCAAGCAAAATCAGTAACCCGTCGGCACGCACAACATTGTGTTGCTTCGCAAAATGGCTGCATTCGGTGCTGTACGAAGCCTTCTATGCACGTTGTCCATGCACAGTCCCTGCGGGTGCGATTTGGAAATGACGGACTCTGCGACTGCAGCAGTAAAATTACGTAAGGGGGACGGCGACTTTGGTTGCCATGGAAATGTACAAAGCGGAAGTCGGGTATGGCTTCCGGAACTGGTTTGTGTCACGTGTACGCAGACTTCCTGTGTGATCCTCCGCAAAGCGTTTTTGCGCTCCGCTGGCCGATTCGGATTTGTGAAACCCGAGCGCTCGCTCGAGGATTTTGGCGGCCGCTCCAGATCGACCAGTGAAAAACGCCATAAGTAGCACGGCCTAGTGGCAAGACTCCGGATTAATTCTGACCAATTGAGCTCTGTAACAAGCACTGAAACCTAAGTACATGAGCGTTTTGTGCATTCCGCCCCCATGCAAATGAGGTCGCCATGGCCGGCATCAAAACCCATGTATTGTAACGCACGATTTCAAGTTCCGTTGCTTCTACCACGCGACGCGCCGCGAGTCATGTCCGAGCCGATGATGAAAGGCGAAAAAATAAGGAAAATATATATAGTCGGCTGGTAAAGGTGTCCCAAAGAACCAGTTCGCGGTTTTGTCACGCTCGCTACTTAAGTGCTGGCAGTGCGTTCCTAGCTGTTGTGTGCATCGTGCAAGGTCCTGGTAGCACACGACATGGCGCTGCGCTCTACCAACTCATATACACTTGCGTAAACGGCCGGCACCACATCTTTATACTTTAGAGCTTGTCGTACAATATTTAATTTATATTTTATATTTAATTACCAAGGAGAAACAATCTGCAGTTCCTCGATTAGCTCGTCATATGATGACGTGCACTTCAGAGGCGGCACTCTCACATCTATTGGTCACGTCCTCCCCTTCTTCCACTACCGGCTTGGGAGAGGCACATTTTAATGAAGCGGCGAAGCGAACGGTTCGGTGAATGGATTTATGCGTATTGCGGTCCCTTAGAAATGGGCTCGTGGCGTTGCATCTGTGGAAAGGCAACTGCGAAGTTGGCGCTCCATTAACGCTCGCTGCTAAAAAACAGGCGAGCAGCACGACAGGGCACAACGAAACACCAGGCGCATGACGTCGTTACTTGGGCAAATTCTAGTTCGTATCACGTTATCTTTCTTGAACTGCGCTACTAGACATGCTAGAGTGCTCAATGATTTCCGCGCCTTGCAAAACGGCGCAGGCAACTAGATAAACTTCACACTGCACCTCTTTGCCAGTGCAAAAGTTGACATGCCACACCGCTACTTCGTAACCGTTCGTTCATGCAGTGCAGTTGCACTGCGCTGCACGACACACCCAGAATCCACTTCCGACTGCGCGCGCCGCAACACTTTCGCCAGAACTGCTCGTGCAGTTGGCCAGCGCCTCCTAACTGGGCCTTCGGCCAGTGAAGTGCTCACGTGAGATCGCGCGCGAACAAAAATAGCCAAATACGAACAGTCATTTGCGCTTAGAGGTGTGCACCGAGACGTCGGTGTGCCGCTGCCGAGTGTTCTCGATGCGCCGCCGATCGTTTAACGCGATAGCGTTATGTCGCAGAAAATCCAGCATCTGGTGTCCACCGTCGCTTCAGCAAAAGGATTTTCGAACCACCCATACCCAGGCCATCCATGTGAATTTCTCAAGCTAAAATACGTGTAAAGATAGAAAAATACGACATACGCACAATCCACAGACAGGATAGCTCTCGCGTTGTAATTTGACTACACGAGAAAACATGATTAGGTTACGTGAAAACTCACAGAAACCCCTTTTCCAGCGTTTCCACAATTCACAGACCGACCGCGGCATCCGCCATTTGCGCGCGTGGGTGCGTCGGGGACCAGCTGGCGCTCGCCTCCGCCACATCGCAGCCTACGCAGGAGGCCGCGTCTCTACCACGATTGCTATCGCGTTTAGCTCGGGTGCTTCTATCTGAATACATGTGAATAGAGAATTTGTTTTTCCCGGCAACCACTGCACCACATTTGGCGAGGTTTGTTGCATTTAAAAGACGAGTTTAAAATCTAGTGGCTGTTGGTTTCGAATTTATTATTTAAATCAATAGAGCGTTTTAGAATAGGGGCCCCAAACGTTTTGGGGCCCCAAAGAAATAGCGTCGAAGCCACTGCGCATGCGCGAGACGCAAACTGCGTTTGGGTTTTGCGTTGGGAACGCTATTTCACCGATTTAGCGGGAGCTCAGATAGCGTTCCCAAAAGCTTTGCGTCAACAAATATGGCGGCACCCATCGAAGCGACGGCTCTAACCTAGCACCAAACTGGGTTCGATTCGCAGTAACGCGTGAAGTTCGCAAGCTAGGAGAAGTTACTGCAGTTATCGCTTTCTCTCAACTAGCATGCGTTATGAAGATTGATTAATTAGACGCCGCTGATTCCGAATTAGGGTGTGGATTTCATGGCTCGTAGACCTAACACAGCTAAGCTTGGCTGGTGAAAGCACGTAAAGTTGGTTTTGTTGCTCAAAACTAAGCACAACTAATTGTTTGCTGCTTGAAGAATAACCTCTAAATTGTACATAAACACGAATACACGTAAGTCAAAATTACTATTCGTATCATAAAATGGTATATTTTATTTAATTATTTTTAAGCGTTTTTCTTAGACGCCGTAATGGCGCTGTCAGCGCAAGACGCTATCCGCAAACGCAAAGCCCTATTCTAAAACTCTTCACTCCTGCGTGCCCCAACGCTAACACCCGCAAAGCTCTTTGGGGCTCCAAAATATTGGGGCCTCTATTCTAAAACTCTCTAATTTTAGTAAAAATGTGAAAAATCGTCAATTTTCAGAAAACCAAATTATCAAGTTTACATCTCTGTAACTGGCAATGAAAAAAGATATCACAAGTCTGTAAATTGCACTGAATACTACATCTAAAGCAGACAAAATTGATATATTACACATGAATCTAACATGGAAATACAGCTTTTGAAGAAACCTTGTACACAACGTAACAAATTCACGTAAAATATAAGCTTGCATATAGAATTTGTCCGCTTTGAATGATCTAACGGACGCCGTTTACAGAACTGCGATATCTGTTCTTGAAAAGCTATTTGAGAGTATTAGTTTAGGGGACGCAAGCGGCTTGCGCACGCAAGAACTAGGGCGACGGCACTGAACATGCACAGATCCCTACGTCTGGGTCTGCGCATGAGCAGCACCGTCGCCCTAGTTCTTGCGTACGCAAGCCGCTTGCGTCCCCTAAATTAAAACTCTCTATTAATTTATAAACTTCGTGCGTCTATTTTTCTCGAACTTCCGAATTCTTAACAAAATTCAAGCGCTAAATCGGAATTCCGCTTCCAACAGTCATTAAAATTTAACTTTCTCAAATGCAACAAATTTCATTAAAATCGGTTCAGGGGTTATCTCAAGCGAGCGTTTTACACGTATTTGAATAGGCCGCATTGGAGTTTGGCCCGGCCGGGCTTCCTCTTAAAGGCAAAGCGTCCTCCAAATTTTCTAGTCGGCAAGTTCGGCGCGCCATTTAATTAGGAAATAAATATTTACAGATTTTTACATGTCTACTGCATGGTGCTGTTTCTTTGTAGCATTCATATAACAAATTGAATGCAACTGACACCGATAGCTGCACTGAACTATACCAAGTTTCTACGTGCAGGTTAAAACACGAACGTTTTTTTTTATATATATAATTGTGAATCCGAGCAATGCCTGCATTTCTACTAATCGACACTTCGTTCACTGAACTTGGGGATGACGAGTTAAATTTGTGTTCTACCGCATTATAACATATTTAGGCTGAAAAAAATTTTTCACTTGCTGCAGAACAAAATATATTGATTCACATAAGCAAAGGGTGATTAATATTCAGCACAACTGATTTCACTTATTGCCCAGTCGGGAATGTGCGTTATAAAATCTGCTGATAGCAAAAGTTCGCCATAGAAGAGGTACGTAAAGCATATGTGTAAACACAATCATTCAAAACAAGTGAAAGCAAGGTTAACATATTTAAAGAATGTCACGTGCTTCGGTGCTGACTTAGCAATTCTAGACGAATTCACTGCCTATTTGCTTAATGTCAAAATTTCATAAACCAAGCCATAGAAAACACACACACACACAAGTGCGACTACGACGAAAAAAAAAACGTAAGGCTCTGCGTATTCGTGGAGGAAGGAATGTACAAACACACTCAGCTTGGGCGCTTTCAGATATGTGCCCTTTTCTTTTGTCGGCTGAAAAGCAGGACCTATTTACGCTCCAGCACTTGAGCTTAAGCAATGCGCGAAAGCCCCGTGCGCCGCGCACTCATGCATGAGACGCCGCGGCGGTGCCGTAAGCGGTAAAACTGCTGAGTCGCGACAGTGGGCTGCGGCTGACCGGCTTTCAGACGACAATGCTGACGGCAATCTTTCGACCGAGGACAACACACACTTCAAGCTAGCAGCCCAACATGAAACTATTCGTATAATACTGAAACACCAGTTAATCTAAGAAAGGATATTGATTGAGCAGATGATTCACTTCTTGCTCGTCGGGCCCGGCCGGCGGTGACTGTGCGTCCAAGCCTTCCTCCTCCTTGTAGTTGTCCTCGTTGTACTGGTCAATGTCGATTTTGCGGAAAGCCGAGCTCTCCGTGTTCTTAGACATAGTGAGCAGAGAACAGGACAGCCACAACAATACGCAATGTGGATGAGTACAAGTAAGCTAAGCGTACAAAAAGCTTGCGCCGATCTTCGCTCTGCATCCACATACACGCCACACAAACCCACACTCGGCCGGGTAATCTTTCTGGCCTTTCCGGTGCGAACAAGAGCGGACACGCCCATAGAGCCTAGCGGCCGAATTGACCGTAGCGCACCAAGCGGATGGGATTAACATTTTCCGCATAGAGTTTCACATTAGTCATAGAGTTTCTCACCGCATTAACTAGACGGAAATCTGGCGCTCCTGCGCTGTGGTATGCATGGGAATGCATAGAGTTTCCTACAAGATTGTAGGAAACTGTATGTGGGAATGCCCAATGTTACTAGATTAGGTTCAGTTGTCAAACTCTCCGTAGGCGCCGTACATCGCGGGTGGCCCCTTGTCTTGGTTTGCCGCCAGAGGGCGGGAGCACCGCAAGTAGCTCTACCAGGGCGCAGCTCTGCGTTGGCGAAGGGGCTTGAGCTATGGCTTGAGTCCTCAGACTTCGCAACTTACGTACTCAGCAAGTGTTTTCACCGATGCGTCTTTAAATGTTTGTATAGTCTCGCGTGTAGGAGATTGATTAAAAAACTTTACGTAGCTGTGAAAATGCTGCTGCGCTGCCCCAGAGTGCGCTGTGGAGTCCTTAGTCCAAGGCCGCAGCAGCCCCGGCCGTCCACTGCGCTCTATATTAATCAGCTGTTGCTGATGAGTAGCTGATTAGTAGTTGTAATCAGCTGTTGCTACTTAGTAGTAATTAAATATTAATGCGAACACGTGAGGCGATGTTAGCGCGACCACACAATGGTCCAAGAAGGTCACGGAAGTCCAAGCGAACCAATCGAGGCAGTTCACGAGGCCAGTCAAGGCACAGTGAATTAGGCGAAGTTAATTAAGGTACAGTTAATTAAAATAGAGTTAAGGCCTGGACCTTTGGTAGTGGCAACGAATTACATAAATAGATGAACTAATTTATTAATTAGTGAATTAAGAAGTACACTAACAATTATTGGATAACTTTTAATAATAATGAATTAACCACGCATTACCTAACTGGGCGGATTTATAATAATTTGAATATCTCAAAGCTACGGCAAACATTACCTTGGTTGTGCCCAGCTACGCGGCATTCGCATATTTTAAAACTCTGGCTGAAGTTAGCTGGGACACACGGTATATATACACACTCTCAGCACTTCATTTCGGGATAAAAAAATGAAGCTAGCACTATTTCTTTCATCAGAGCACCGCATTCACAAATGCAATGTTGAAACCTACGTGAGCTTTGCTCCCTTGCGAGCAGACTTGCACATTCAAAGTTATCGCTGCAGGAACGGAGCATATATATGCATTCGCGTCACTAAATAAAATTGGATGATACGGCCCGTAAACTCTTCAAAACGCACGCGGCATTTAAAACGCATAAGATTGTCGCAAAAATGCACCGAGACTGCAGCAAAACACGCATATATACAACGCGCCAAAACACATACACAACGGACAGTGCTTCGTCGCCCTGTCCGCGCCGTGCTGACCGAGCAAAGTGCGACAGCAGCGCCATGAGATGCGAGGATCGGTGGTGGGTCCACGCAGTCACGGGAGTTTGAAACACGACCTACTGGAACTCCAGACCTGCACAGATATCCGGCTTCTATGGGAGCAGCTTGCGCCCACTTTCGTTCAACCGACTGCCGTAGGTGGCGCTTTTATAACCTGTTCGTCTGCTACGAGGTGGGCTGTTGTGCGGCGTTGTAAGTAGTACGGCAGCTGTTGTGTTGCGACGAACTGCTTCTCTAGTTGACGATTTTTGCTAACACAGTGACAGAGATGTCACAAGGCTTTGATCGGTCACTTGGCTCCAAAAGTTGACTCACCGAACCTAAAAAATGTCGGAGCGTGTAGTCCGCTGCTCTCTAAAATAGCGTCAAATAGCCGCTCCCACTGCCTTTTTCAAGGAGATTATTATAAATCGCATTGAGTATAGAGTTCGCAACGTACCCAACAGTTTTATTGTACACGTTGTAAAATTCGCGTCTGCGCTCTTTAGAAACTTGAAGCCACCGTAATGTTCGACGACAGAACGATTACCACTCATTTTAACTCTTAAAAGTTGTCCGTGAATGCGTCACGAGTTCAAAAAGTGAATTACGCACACAGCTTCACTGCGTACGTATCTTCAGCACCACCGTTATGCTGCCGCCGTACTACGCGGAAAAGCTAGCTTTACCGTTTGAAAAGAGTTCCGTGACACGATTTTTAAGGCCTGCACTGCAGCACGTTTTAAAGCACTGGGATCGCTTAATTTTTTGCAAGCTTTCTACTGAGCTACACATCCAACGATATTAAAAACAAGGTATGCTCACCTTCCCTTAAAACAGAATCGATCAGACTATTGCACATATCGGGTGGAGGACTTACTAGTGAATACTTTTACTATACTTTTACCAGATCATCTTCCTTTCACTACGGCACACAGTAGTAAATCCTAATGTCATCTACGACATTAGGCTGTCTGTAATCAACTAAAGAAAGCTAGATTATCCTATGAATCTTTTTAAACAATTTTTCCAGTCTCTTAAGGAGGCTAGGAAAGCGAAATTTATGCCGTTGATCTAGCATTGCAGCGGCCACCTATGCTCGTTGTTTACATTTCTTGCACCGCTCATCCTCTTCTAGTTTCACTATTCAAACGCAAAGCATTCGCAAATATGTCTTCCTTTGTAAATTTGTGAATTTATTCATTTACCGCCAAAACAAGCGCTTTGTGCCTGCCGAAATGGAAAGACAAGCGCTGAACAGATCGCAGAAGCAGACGACAGCGAACAAGTTATGACTAGCGCCACTCTGCTCGTACGTTCTTTCCCTAGCGGCAAAAGGGGCGAACTAGACCAGGCGTGCTGGAGGAGGGAGATCTGTGCAGGTTTGTAGTTCAGTAGGTCGTGATTTGAAAACTGAACCTAGTCTAGTAACGTTGACTGTAGCCGTGGATGAACACACCGACAACCTAAAACAATAAAGGTAAAAAAAATACAGTAAATAATTGTGGAATTGAAATAACTTAAAAATAAGCAATAATAATAAGCAAAAATTACTATTCTTTATTTAAAGGCTTATTTTAAATATTTATTTTAATAATTAGTATGCGTAAAAAGAGCGGAAGAATTGCTTTTGGGTGCGGGGCAGCACCACCTTTTCTCTTTTCATTTCGGATCGTGCTGCAAACGCCCGCAAAGCAATGGTGAGTGTGTGCCTAATCTGTAATCATCCTAGTTTTTCAACACTTTTATTCATAGTAATTGATTCTGTGCTTTACATTGATGTCCCATTTAGGCTCTGAAAGTGACATTGATTATAAGTGTGACCCGAGTATCCTCATCGAGTCTGATGTTCGGCGTCCGTGCACCGCAAGATATCACATGCATGAAAATTGTCTGCCCCGTTTGTGATTGTTTAATGCGACGAGGGGCATAGCCCTTCCATAGTACAGTACGGCAGTTATTTTTTCATATATCTCGCTGGGAAGAGCTTAAACTAGCGCTTCAAGTTTTTATTTTGCAAGTCTAATGCTGAGGCTGATCAGCGTTCGCCAGGCCGCATGGTCGGTATGGGATTGAATGATCGGAATAACAATTCCTTACCGCAGGCCAAGGTTAAGGCTCGAGAGTTGCGGGGTAAGAAGAAGGAAGAGCTGGTGAAGCAGCTCGAGGACCTCAAGCAAGAACTGGCCGCGCTGCGGGTCGCCAAAGTGACCGGCGGAGCTGCGTCCAAACTGTCCAAGATGTAAGCGAACTGCACTTCCCATTACCGTTCCGCAATTCGCTTCGCCGGAGCGCTGCTGCTTACGAATAAGTCAATAAAAAAAAAAAGCTAGCAAAGCCTTAGTCGAGATTAGTTGGGGTGTACTTAGAACGTGACGCACACATTGATCAACGAACCCTTTCTTGGCGGCCTCTTGCTTGCCAGTGCCGTTTCAGGCGAGAAATGTACGATAAATTGTTTCACGTTGTGTGTTACCAAATAGCCCAGCTTGTTTTTTGCAGTCTGACCGCAGAAGTACACGGTGGCAGAAACGCCATGTCGTTAGTCGCCGTAACGTAGCTTGTGTCTGACAGAGCACGTTATGACGATGACGACAACGTTATATGGGTGTTTTGGTAACGTTACGTTGTCTTCTGTCACATGCCGACATCGTAGCGACCAATTTCGTTCGCATGCTACTTTCTCTCTTCTTTCGTTGCAATTACGGTCGTCTTACTCTGCTTCGCAAGCAGTGCGATTAATAGCAAAATTTCACGGCATATAAAGTTAGATGTTGCAGCACCTGTATTGAGGAAATATGGTTACTAACTTGCGATGTGCAGGTAGCAGTATGTAGGCCTTCTCACTATGCACTAGGTGCAAGTACCTTCAGGATTATTCTGTAAATAAATACCAGGGCTGGTAGAATGTAAGGATGCCTTTTGCTTGATTCTAGTCCTTATCGCCCACTGGCAAGGCATGGAAAGGAATAGCATTGGAGTGGCATCGTTACATTATCCTGGCCCTGTATTTCATTCTTGTTCATGCAATGATGATAGCTGTGGCTTATACCTTTCTTGCACGAAATTTAAGGGTTGGATGAAATCCAGATCTGGCAAATACATTGTGAAATGAAAAGAATTGTCTGAAACAATTTTTTGTTCTACTTGACAGGCTTCCCCCGACAGATCTGGGGGAAGGGCACACAGGCCGGTGCTATCCTGCACTCTGCTTGCTTTTGGCATCACCGGCTCCATCCTTTATTGCTGTTGCACTCTATTGCCGAACGTTGTTGTTGTTTCGAGCCTGTTCCCAAATGCACTCCAAATTTCCTGTCATTACTGTCTCATAAACTTCAGTTCGTCTCTTGATCAGCATTACTGTAGTTGATTTCCACTGATTTTACCATATTTAAACATCCCAACAGGTGACCATACATTGTAAACACCTTGTCCACACCAATGGATAGACTTGCACAGTACATTTATGTTACCACTGCCCACATCCTTTTAAGAAGGTTTAAGGGGAAAGGATGTGATAGTCGTGGAAGGAAACGTGTAGAGATGCCATGGCTGAATATTGTTTAAAAATAAGAGTTTATTTCTTGAAAAACATACAAAATGACTTAAAAGCTTCTGGATGTATAGCCAATATGGCTAGTTGAGTATACACCACAGTTTACAGTAATCTGTTGCATTGTAGATCTAGGTACTTATACACTGCAGCATTTGACTCTTAGTACTCCCGGGTATTGGAAGTTGGAGGTATGGCACCAAGGCAACCAGTAGGGAAGCTCTCCCAAGGAACAAAAGACCTAATAAACGAAAAAATATGAAAGTGCCCAACTCGAGAGATCAGACGGAATTCGCTGAACTGTCAAAACTGATAAGTAAGGGATATTCAAAATTATAACATGGGAAATATTGAGGAAGCAGTAAAAGTTGCCCACATCATGAAGTCAAAGAAGAAAACTTTGCATAGGACAAGGCAAGATGTACGCACTGGAAGCGGTGAAATGGCAGCAATTTCGATGATGTATTAAAAGCAGCAGAAAAATGTTATACTTACCTGTACAGCACCCTGAGCAGCCATGCTACTACCCCTATTTGAAGTAGCGATGAACATGATACAGAGGTTCCTTCTGTAACTAGCGATGAAGTTAGAAGGGCCTTGCAAAACATGACCTGGGGGAAAGCGGCAGGAGATGGAATAACCGTTCATTTAATCAAAAATGGAGGAGGTATGCTGGAAAACCTTGTGGCCCTTTGTGTGCTCTGCCTCATGACCAAGTGTTCCAGAGAGATGGAAGAATACCAACATTATACTAATCCTTAAGGGAGACAATTCACGAATTGAATTATAAACCCATTAGCTTGCTTTCAGTATTGTATAAACTGTTCACCAAGCTAACTTCCAATAGAATCGGGCAGTCAATCAAGGGACCAGCTTGGCTTGAAGTGACATTTTACAATGGATCGCGTCATCAATTGGGCCATTGAGAAATCTGCAGAGTGCAGTCAGGCTCTATATGGCTCGCATAGATAATGAAAAACCATTTGATTCAGTAGAAATACCAGCAGTCGTAGAGGCATTGTGTAATCAAGGAGTGCAGGAAGTATACATGAATATCTTGGAAAATGTCTACAAAGATTCCAGAGCTACCTTGATTCTTCACAAGAAACAAAGAAAGATACCTATAAAGAAGGGTCAGGCAAGGAGACACGAACTCTCCAGTGTTATTAACTGCATGCTTGGAAGTATTCAAACTATTAAACTGGGAAGGCTTGGGAATGAGGACCAGCGGCGAATATCTGAGCGAGTTCAGTTTGCAGATGACATTGTCCTGTTCAGCAACACTGTGGCCAAATTGCAACAAATGATTGAGGACCTTAACAGAGTAAGTGTGAGAGTGGGGATGAAGATTAATGTGCAGAAGGCGAAAGATAATGCTCAGTAGCCTGGCAAGGGAGCAAGAGTTCAAGATTGCCAGTCAGCCTCTGGAGCCTGTGAATGAGTATGTTGACTTAGGTCCGTTACTTATGAGAAATAAATTTACAGTAGAAATGCATTGGAGTGCATACAGCAGGAATTATCAAATCCTTACTGGGAGCTTACTACTGTTGTGAATAAGTGTACTATCATTAATTTTACCTGTGCTAACATATTTTTGCCACTAATTGAGACACAAAAAAAAGGAAGAAACATAGCTGACAGCACTTCCATCTGGTTTATTTTGCGCTCGCCCAGCAATATACAGACATACATGCATGTGCAGGCTATTCACAAACCTATGATATCCAGCGGTCTTCGAAAATGAGAGCTGGAGTGGCACATTTGGCAGCGCATTGCAAGGGCAGCATGTGCTAACCACGTTTTCATGAGATTGGAATTCTTTGCAAAAGTAAGGGTCAGACAGCATGTGAGCTAATGGAAGCTTGTTATATAAAAAAAAGAATAGTTCAAGCTGTATTAGTGACACGTCTGTTAGGCTTGACCAATCAAAGGCGAGCTTGTTCGACCGCTGGATGTCATAAATTTGCGAAAACCCTGCCCATGCATGTATGTCTATATATTATATACATAGCACCCAAAATAAATCGGTTGGAAGTGCTGCCCATGCCATCGTCTATATGTTTATTCCTTTTGTTGTTCCTGAATTTGTGACAAAAAGATGCCCTTCAGCAAACACCAACTAGGCCATCAAACAGTTCTGTTGCTAACATAGGGGCCAGAAACTAGGGAGTTTTAACCAAGAAACTTAAGAACAAGTTAAGGACAGCATAAAAAGCTATAGAAAAAAAATTTTAGAGGTAACGGAAAGAGCGGGGTGTAAATCAGAGAGCAAACAAGGATAGCCGATATTCTAGTTGACATGAGAAAGAAATGGAGCTGGGCAGGTCATGTATTGCCCAGTGTAGTTAACAGGGGGACCATTAGAGTTACAGAATGGGTGCCAAGGGAAGTGCAATCTAGGATGGCAGGAAACTAGGTGGGGTGATGAGATTAGGAAATTTCGCAGGTGTAAGTTGTACCCCTGTGAAGCGGGCAAGTGCACATCGGGTGACATATTAGGCTACATGGTGCTAAACGGGAAAACAGCTCAGAGTTTAAAAAAAAAAAATGGCAACAGCCTAAGTGCACATTTTTTCAAGGTGCAGATTAAAATGAAAAACTTCTAAAAAGTGATTGTTTTACGTTGTAATATATTACCATATAAAAACCATAATGTATGTTTTCTCAACAAAAAGAAAGAATTTTAATATTAGTGTTGCAAGTCAAGGCCAACCAAGACGAATGTCTAGCCAATCCAGAACAGCACGGTGGTGGCCAACGATACTGCATTTGATCCTGCTAAAATAGAATATGAGCGACTTCTGATTATATTGTGAAAAGCTGTTCACGAACTAAAATGAACTTGTGTCCTTTTTTTTTATGCATTACATTTTATACCATTCAAATCACTGGTGGCGAGGCTATGCATTTGGCCAGAAAGCGTGTCCCATGAACGCACTCCGACCCGTGTGCACTCTTCGCCAAGTACACTCCACTTGCGATGTTTAAATTTGGCAAAGTACACTTAAACAGAGTTACATTTTCCGTAAGTGCACTTAACTTGCCCGCTTGACAGGGGCATTGAAATCGGCTAGCACAACACAAGGGCAATTGAAGATGACAGGGAGAGGCATTTGCCCTGGAGAATAGTGATGATGATGACTGGAAATTTTTGTTGGAAAGTCAAAGGGAGTAAGCAATTTGGTATGACAGTGCTGTGCACTCGTACATGGAAGTTAACAGGGGTACAGACTTACTATGACATATACCCATTTGAAATATTCGTATTCAGAATAGCCACAGTCAATTTCATCACAGTTATCATTGAATGCACACATTATTTCATTGCATTCCACTTCCAACATTTGCTGGGAGTGCCCTATTTCTAATGTAAAAGTACCGTATAATGCGGAATATAGGTCGACCCCCTTACATTGAAGCAAAGAAGTCGACATAAAAATTATAAGGCACAAAACTGTTTTATTTAGTGGTGCCGCCAGAGTCGTCACCTGCTCATTCGTCTGAGCTGTCTGAACTCTCGTCCGAAGACGACTGCTTTTCGCTGGCTGCGTCCCACAACATGTCATCCTTGGTGCCGTCCAAGGAGTTGCTAATGCAACACTTCTTGAATGCCCGCACCACCATATCGTCGGGCAGCGAGTGCCAAGATGTGACACCCATGTGGCCACAGTGGCGAGAGGTGGCCGGCCGGTTGGAGTCTTCGGGTTGTCGCCGGCCATCCACTCATTATATTCTTCACGGACACGGTCTTTAAAGGGCTTGTTGAGCACGACGTCCAGTGGCTGAAGGGTTAGGGTCATGCCTCCTGGTGACGGCGAGTTCCGTCCTCCCGTCGCAGAGTGCCTGCTTCACACCTGCTGTCAAGTGCCTGCGAAAGGCATCCAAGACGAGCATGCTCGGACATCGCAGGAGTGCGCCGGGTCGCCAATTCCAGACGGTCTTAATCCAATTGAGCGTGAGGGCCTCGTCCATATAGCCCTTTTCATTCACGCGAGCGACAACATCCCGTGGGAAAACCTCTTTCGGCAGCGTCTTCCTCTTGAATATTATGTACGGAGGCAGCTTTCTGCCGTCTGCAGTACACGGGAGCATCACCGTGAAGCGCGAATGCTCGTCTCCTGTAGAAAGAAGCTTGACTTCTTTTGCGCCGCGTTCGTACGCTGTGGTGGGTCGACAGCATGTCGAACCACACCGGCGTTTCATCAGCGTTGCCGATCTGTCCCAACATGTAGCCATGCTGCTGCCGGAGACGGATAACATAGCGCTGGAATTCGACCAGCTTGTCCTCGTATGCCTCTGGCAGCTTCTGGCAGATTGATGTGCGCTGTCGAAGTGCAAATCCCTTGCGTCGCATGAAGCGACGAACCCAATAAATGGAGCCCTTGAATTGTTCCTTGGGCAGTCCGGATTCTCGGGCGATCTCAATAGCTTTGATGCGGATGAGTTCCGCTGTCACTGGCAATGATCTGGCACGATGCTCGCGGACGAAATCCGCCACCTTGTCTTCGCGCTCCGGGTGTACCACGCGGCGCCCGCGAAAGGACGTCTTCCGCGCATTGCAGGCAGACAGCTTGACTTTCTGCGTTGCGCCAGTACCGGACGCTTTTTTCCGACACGCCGAATTGCCGCTGGGCAGACATGTTCCCATGCATTTCAGCATATTTGATTACTTTCTTCTTGAACGCCGCGGTGAACTGACGTCACGTACTCGTACTCATTTCGCGGGTTGTCGGGAAATTTAGCTACGCCAGGAACGATTGCTGCACAAAAGGGAAGATGGCGTCGGTCCAACTGCATAGGCCGCGTCGGTCGTCAAGGAGGCGATAACGATGCGGATGCCGAAAGGTCTGCACTCCTACATGTTGCCAGATGACTATTCATGTTGTGCCAAGGGCCGGTATATAAGTCGAGGGGTGACCTTTTAGTAATATTTTTTGGAAAAAACCTCGACCTATATTCCACACTATACGATAATGTTTTTAGAAGATGGGACTCGCAAAAAACTTGCCCTCTGCAACGTGATATAGCTACATCTTAGATTAATATTGCGAGATATGCTTTTTATTTGCATATTGTAGTACAATACTGGCCAAGATGCACTGCCTTTAGGGAAGAGTTTGCTGTCCATTTTTTGTGTTGCATGTTCTGGTGAGCAAAAATTATCATTGGTGATGTCATATTTCCTAGGCGATGTATCCCTTGTGTAGGCTTAAAGGGGCCATGAAGTACTTTTTATCAAAATTGTGAAATGCATATAAAGTTAAAATAAGCAATTTCAGAAATACTTTGCCGCAAAATCTAATTCAGTACGTTCAGAAGGCTCGGTGCTTTGGTTCCTACTTCAATGCGTTGCAATGCAGAGGCTACGGCAGAGCGGGGGCATGACCACAACGCTCCGCCTACTAAATGTCACCGTGGTGAGCAGTTAAGTTTGATTTTGGATGTTCACATAGACGCCACTACTACAGCTCTTGATGAATAGATGGATGTTATGAGCATCCCCTTTGGTGGGTTGCGCCACCAAGCTCTTGCTACCATACTGCCTAATAATATCCTACCTAGGTTAAACAATGAAAAAAGAAGAAAAAAAAAACGCCACGGACTACCACGCGCAAATTTTCGGATCCCCTATTGCGAACTGTGCTTTTGTACGTCTCCTTTTTTTATCGTTTCTCTACTTCCACCAATCCTCCAGTCACCTCTTACTAATGTCTATTTGGAACATGTTTGCTTTACCACTGCTCCCGCTGAACCCAAGGGCTTCAAGGAGGCCAGTGGTGCCTAAATCGACCGCTGGCTAGACGTCTTCACATTCTAATAAAACCGTTTCCCTAGCTTTACCGCAGCAAGCACATGCTTCTTCTTCCTTCTTATATCTCGCTTTATAGGTGTGTGTTCTAAGGCATCCCGATCTCGCTTTGAAAAGTAATGAGCTTCCCTTTGAGTTGTCATAAATGGTTTCTTTCCTGATTTCGTTTTTTCTTCTTAAGTAGTTACTCATGGCACGTTTCTTTTCCATTGCCGCCACCCATGAGATTAATTCAGCTTCTCTGGCTTTCCGCTTGAGCTTTGTTGTTGTGTTGTCCACCCTACAGGCCGCATACTTTCTGGTAAGCTTCCTAGTTCTTTTCCTCCACTGTGAATCAATGTTTTTCCTGTATAGATACCTGAACACTCTCCCAGCCCATATACTTTCTTCCATATTCCTCAGCCGTTCTTCATACTCAATTTTACTGCGAGCTTCCCTCACTTCAAAACTAGTCCAGCCCATATCACCCTGCACAGCTTCATTTGTAGTCTTCCCGTGAGCGCCCAATGCGAGGCGACCCACTGACCTTTGGTTCCCATCGAGTCGTGATTGTACCCCTGATTTAAAGCAAACTGCATTTCCAAAAGTAAGTCCTGGAACCATTGCACCTTTCCACACATACCTCGGAGGACCTCGTACCTATTGTATCCCCATTGCGCTCTGTGCTTCATTATGGCTGCATTTCTCTTCCCCTTTACTGTTATGGTTTTTCCCTGTGTTTCCATATATCCATTGCCTTCGTTTATCCATATACCAAGGTATCTATATTCTGTTACCCGAGGTATTTGGCCCTGTACCTCCACTGTCTGTTCACTGTTTTCACTGAATACCATAACACCTGATTTTCTAACACTAAATTTAAAACCTAAATTGTTACCTTCCTGTCCACAGATATTAGCCAGACGTTGCAAATCACTTTGCTTGTTAGCTAGCAACACAATGTCGTCCGCATAAAATAAACCTGGGAGTTGCTGCTCTATTACTGTACCCGCCTGTTTGTATGAGAGATTAAACCCGATATTACTTGCTTCTAGCGCGCTCTCTATCCTCACCATGTACATCACAAACAGCAGCGGGGATTAAGGGCACCCCTGCCTCAGTCTCTTGTTGATATGAACTTTCTCCTTGCTCCTCATCCCTTCCCATTCAACGCAAACGGCATTTTCTAGGTAAATCTCTCTCAAAAGCTGTAGACAATCGTTACCTAAGCCTTCCCCTTCCAGAATATCCCACAAAATGTTGCGGTCTACGTTGTCGTAGGCTCCTGTAATGTCTAAAAAGGCCACATACAACGGTCTGCTTTCTGCTTTTGATATTTCAATACACCGAGTAAGAACAAACAAGTTATCATCCAAACGCCTACCTATTCTGGAGCCATTCTGAAGCTTTAATTTGACTGCCTGCATTGCTAGCCTGTATATTACGAATGTAATGGTCAACGGTCTACACGAGTGAATTCCGTCTTTCTCCCCCTTACCTTTATAAATTAAATTCATTCTACTTAGTTGCCAACTGTCTGGTATTCGTCTATCTTTTAAAGTTTTTTCCACTATTTTAACCAGAGCTTCCTTACTCTTTGGTCATCATCATCATCAGCCTGGTTACGCCCACTGCAGGGCAAAGGCCTCTCCCATACTTCTCCAACAACCCCGGTCATGTACTAATTGTGGCCATGTCGTCCCTGCAAACTTCTTAATCTCATCCGCCCACCTAACTTTCTGCCGCCCCCTGCTACGCTTCCCTTCCCTTGGGATCCAGTCCGTAACCCTTAATGACCATTGGTTATCTTCCCTCCTCATTACATGTCCTGCCCATGCCCATTTCTTTTTCTTGATTTCAACTAAGATGTCATTAACTCGCGTTTGTTCCCTCACCCAATCTGCTCTTTTCTTATCCCTTAACGTTACATCTATCATTCTTCTTTCCATAGCTCGTTGCGTCGTCCTCAATTTGAGAACCCTTTTCGTAAGCCTCCAGGTTTCTGCCCCGTAGGTGAGTACTGGTAAGACGCAGCTATTATACACTTTCCTCTTGAGGGATAATGGCAACCTGCTGTTCATGATCTGAGAATGCCTGCCAAACGCACTCCAGCCCATTCTTATTCTTCTGATTATTTCCGCCTCATGATCCGGATCCGCCGTCGCTACCTGCCCTAAGTAGATGTATTCCCTTACGGCTTCCAGTGCCTCGCTGCCTATTGTAAATTGCTGCTCTCTTCCGAGACTGTTAACCATTACTTTAGTTTTCTGCAGATTAATTTTTAGACCCACTCTTCTGCTTTGCCTCTCCAGGTCAGTGAGCATGCATTGCAGTTGGTCCCCTGAGTTACTAAGCAAGGCGATATCATCAGTAAATCGCAAGTTACTAAGGTATTCACCATTAACTTTTATCCCCAATTCTTCCCAATCCAGGTCTCTGAATACCTCCTGTAAACACGCTGTGAATAGCATTGGAGAGATCGTATCTACCTGCCTGACGCCTTTCTTTATTGGGATTTTGTTGCTTACTTTATGGAGGACTACGGTGGCTGTGGAGCCGCTATAGATATCTTTCAGTATTTTTACATACAACTCGTCTACACCCTGATTCCGTAATGCCTCCATGACTGCTGAGGTTTCGACAGAATCAAACGCTTTCTCGTAATCAACGAAAGCTATATATAAGGGTTGGTTATATTCTGCAGATTTCTCTATCACCTGATTGATAGTGTGAATATGATCTATTGTTGAGTAGCCTTTACGGAATCCTGCCTGGTCCTTTGGTTGACAGAAGTCTAAGGTGTTCCTAATTCTATTTGCGATTACCTTAGTAAATACTTTATAGGCAACGGACAGTAAGCTGATCGGTCTATAATTTTTCAAGTCTTTGGTGTCCCCTTTCTTATGGATTAGGATTATGTTAGCATTCTTCCAAGATTCCGGTACGCTCGAGGTCATGAGGCATTGCGTATACAGGGTGGCCAGTTTCTCTAGAACAATCTGTCCACCATCCTTCAACAAATCTACTGTTACCTGATCCTCCCCAGCTGCCTTTCCCCTTTGCATATCTCCCAAGGCTTTCTTTACTTCTTCCGGCGTTACCTTAGGGATTTCGAATTCCTCTCGACTTTATTACTCTTTGGTCCTAGTTCATTAATCAGCCTAACGGGAACCTAGTCTAGTCCCGTGGCTGTGCGCTTAGGAATTTTCTCTTCCGCTTTCTTCCAGTTTAAATTTGTCAGCACCAACTCCTTTTCCACTTGGGTCTCTTTCATGCTCTTTTTTTTCTTCAAATACAACCTCGTCATTGCCTTGGAAAGATTCGGCTGTTACTTTTTGGATGTAATTTATTGCTGCTTCTCCTTCCAGTCTGTTTTCATCTTCGTCTAGGATATGCTGTCGTCTTGTTGTTGACTTCCTGCCTAATAATTTTATGTGGTTCCAAAATATTCTAGGTGCGGTCTTTTTTCTCTCATTTATTTCTGACAACCAACGATCACTTTCACCTTTTAATTTTCTTGCACCAGTATTTGAACCATAGACTTTTTCTCCCGATATATTTCCCATTTACTGGTTACTTCATCCTGCGGCAACTGCGCCTTCTTTGCCTGCCTGTGCTCTCGAGATGCTTTGTCGTTCGGCGACAGAAAACATCCTCGGCAAGCCGCAGTGCCCTCTGCCTGTGGACTTGTCGTGGCACCCCGTGGCGGCCACAGTGTCTACGCTACATAGCAGGCCGCTTTTACATGCAAATGTAGTGTGCGTGTGCAGCATTTGTTTTGTACACGACAGAGCTTGAGTGCACGGTCGCACTCATATGCTCTAGTCTGGCTGTGCTACGTGGTGCAAGCCGACATTGTCCTGCAGGAGCTTGACTGATGGATAGTAGTTGCATCCAAATTGCGCATTTTGAAGCGCTATCAATAGCTCAGTACGTAATGGAGTCTGCTGAGGTGTCTTACCAGGAGGGAGCGC
The DNA here is from genome assembly GCF_038994185.2 of Dermacentor albipictus. Taxonomy (NCBI): domain Eukaryota; kingdom Metazoa; phylum Arthropoda; class Arachnida; order Ixodida; family Ixodidae; genus Dermacentor; species Dermacentor albipictus. The sequence goes on along the minus strand of NW_027225576.1, from coordinate 4,622,368 downwards.
ACTCCTGCCAGTTTGCGTGTGGTCTGACCTCAAGTTTTGCCTGGTTCGAGGCTAGTTGAGTGTTCAAAACTAGTCGAAATTGGCAAGATCTAATGGTTACGACAACGATAAGCAATGTGGCCAAAGTTTAATTCCTGAGGCGTGAGCAGACAATATTCTGCTTCTTCCAGAAGTATGTAATTCTTATTGAAATGCAAAAGCAGATGTTTTGTTGCACAGGGATGGAGGCGCTGCTCCGTCTTGTGCCAAAACACTCATAAATTGCCAAGCTTAGCAGGATGTGCGTGTTAGTGGCAGCCGCTCAGCCATAGATGTGCATTGGCTAGTGCTTTGCCCTGCAATCCGCTACAGCGTTGGCCTCTTTCGAGGTGTGTTTGTGGCATATTGTAACTAGGCCACAAGAAAATGAAAACCGTTTTGGGCTATACAATGCATTACAAATGTTTTATAAAAGTGTTACACGTTTGCGCATATGCAGACCAGTTAAATATGATTTGAACTGGTGTTCATTTCATGGGGCAGTCGGAAAGGAAATCCACGCTGAATGAATAAGGTTGTACAGTCTGCTCAGAATGTAGCATATCAGTTTCATTATACATGTTAGTACTAGATTTTGTGCCCTATTAGTACATCCACATCAATTAATAGGCAAACGTCGTGTGTGTGATGTTCTATATTTTGCACCTGCACCACATCCTGTCACCGGGATGATAGTGCACCACACTGACACAACCTGCTTGCTTTCATGAAACTTCTTGGTCACAAATATCCTGTGAGAACTGCAATTGTCATGCACATTTGCACTCGGGGTACATTATTTTCAGCCCGGCCACATCACAGAAAATCGCTCTTGCTTCTGCAAAAAGCAAGCAAGGATGTAAATTTTTGTATTTGGTCAAGCTTGAAAGCCAAATCATGGTCATAGTTAAAAATTTAGTGAAACCACAAATCTTAAATTGCACTCGCGCCAACAATGTTCACAGTGTGACTTGCACAGGTAGTCCAAAAATTTTAATAACCCATTGTTCGGTGCATGAAATATCCATTGCCATTTTACACTGGCTTTATGGCACCTGTGGCGGAACCACGAATAAGCCTGAATAACAGAGCTAATTCAAAATATTGGTCGCAGACCTGACAGCCAGTGAACATTTTTATCCCTTTGTTTTCAAAAATAGCTTGGAGTTTTTCTCGACAAGCACTGGCAAACGTGCAATGACCAGTATGTCACTTCATTTATTCTGCGGTATTCTGCTATCTTAACTGAAGGTTTCCAAGAATTAAAGATTACCAGAGGGCATACACGAACAGTGTTCGCTACCTTGATGGGTGTTCATGGGGGCCACCGTGAATATTTGTCATTCGTTGTGCATGAATAATTTAACTAAATTTATAAATTCACCTAATTGATGAAAAGTTTGTGGATGACTAGAAATGACCGATGACAGCATGATGCATGAACTTTGTTTAACGAGAAAAAAGTCCAGTGAAATAAATAACAAAACATGCTGTGTCCATGACGCTTCTGTGCACCGAAGATTGCGTGAATCTTTGCGTGAACCTTGTCAAATAGGCGCACTGGGAACGAGCGGCCACGCTTTTTTCTCGCCACATCAGCAGTTTTTGGCATGCATCTTCGGTCCCCATCAATCGCGAAGTTGCACAATCTTGTAACAGTTGGAACTGTTGCAGGACCGTGGCTGAGGTTTGCCATGTTTGTAATATACACAATGCATCTGGAACCACTAATATTAATGGTGCAGGGACGCATTGTAACATAGATTAAAAAAAATTGCAGGCTTTTCTGTTTTTCTTTTTGTCCAAAAAAAGGACTACACAAGACGTAGGTCGCTGTATACACTGTAATCAGTCATTTCTCGACGTATTCCACAACCTTTGCATTGACACCTTTTTGAACAAGTATGGTAATAAATGTTAGTGCATTAAAATTAAATTAGTTGCTTGTTCACAATAATAATAAAAAAACTTAAATAGCATTACACAAGCCTATCACAGAGTGGCCACTGTTCATGGAAAAACTTCGGTTCTCCTTTTATTAGCCACATTTGGTCAGCACATTTAGTTTGTAATTTAATGATGGTTCCTGATAAACCTGTATGGGTCCCCTTTGTATCTCATTGTACAGTTTGGTAGATGAGTTTCCCCCGTCATGAATTTTGCTCGCTTGATGGGCTTCCGCAGAGCTGATCTGTCATAAAGTAAGTGTTCTGCAATGTCAAATAAGGAATACCTTTTGTTCATATGCCTGTATTTCGCTCATATTGACCTGTACTAAGATGCTTCAAAACACATATTTACCGATCCAAAACAGAAATTCATGCTCCAAACCTACTTTAATGTGCCAAATTTGCTATTCCAAGAGCTGCTGCAATACTTCTTTGGTTGCTTCCATCCCTGCTGACATAAGCCTCTTTATTAAACACTGTCTATAAATATACACAGTAACTGTAGGAAAAAGCACACTGATAACACCCTTGACAGATGTCAACTGTTGGAATATAGCAGCTGCATATGGTAATATGCTATATTACGAAATAAAGCAGCCCGAATAGAGTGAGTGAGTTTCAGTTAAAAAGAGTGTTTGATAAAATGTGACTCCTCTTGAGCTCCAAGTGTCGCATATGACTGCTAACTTCGGCTGAAATGTTCACAGCAGCGTATGCTAGCTACGGAGTTTGTTTTTTCACCAAGCTTGAGGTGCGGTTCAGGAACCCTTTAAGGATTCTCACAATCTAGATCAGAGTCTCTGCCAACCGGGAAAACTAGGAATTCTCAAGGATTTTGAGTAGTCTGGAAAAACTCTGGGAATTTGTGCTTCTATTGGGGAAAATTAGCTGTAATTCTATTGAAAGGGAACGAAAGTCACGTTAATGCTGGCCTGAATATCAGATTTATCGTAACGAATGGTCTTTGACGCTGCATCGTCGGCTGGAGGAGTTGCCAGAGTACAGTCAAGGAGCGACTTTCCAGGTGCCAGATAATTCGGACGGCTTTTTGGCACCACTATGTACCCCATAGGGTCAATGTATAAGAACTTCTGAAATTTTGGACGCAAGAACCCTTCGCCATCCGATTTTCCGGACTTTTTGCCATGATCGCAGGTCTGAAACGGCATTAAAGGGAAGCTGAAGAGTCTGTCAAATTCAATAAGACGCTCATATACGGATGCGGGAACCTTATAAACCATGTAGGTAAAATTTAGGGTTTTTTTTTTTCAATTAGGAGCGACGTAATCGTCGGTTGAAATTGCGCTGTAGCTCCGCCCCCCGTCGAGTGAGCGAGCGGAGTGGAGACTGGAAACCGCGGTGTTGTGACGTGAACTCTAGTGTTTCGTTCCTTCGCAGCGTCCGCGACCGTGCCTGACCGCGCTTGTTTCTGCGTGCGTGCCATCATAATCTGCTTCGATCGACCCTGCATTCCTTTGTTGGTGCGTCTGCGTGTATGTAGAGTGGTAGTCAACGTGCGTAGTAGTCAACGTGCGTAGTAGTCAACGTGAGTGGTAATCAACAGATGGTCACTACACGTACTGCATGAACCGGGAAGCTTTTCACGCATTTAAACCGTCTTTGTAGATTGCCGACAGCTTTGGACAGCGCACAAATGCCGACGATCGCATCCCCGCTTACGTTCCACGAGGAGGCATGCAGGAACACAACACTACAGTTGTTTGACCGGAAACGAGCTCACTAGATCGGCAAAAGATCGGCAAGATCACTAGATCGCTTTGCAAAAAACATACTCACCAAAGAGCATTTCCAACACGAGGAGATCCCAAGACTTTGCTTTCGTTCGCGTCGAAAGCACTGCTCGCACCAGCATCGTTTGCTTCTTCGAAAGGCCGGCTCTTCGCAATCGGTTCGTACATGTAGGGAGTAACGCCGAACTCCTCAGAAAAACGCAGTCTCTCTAAATTTTCCATTACCGTCTCAGAAAAACAGCACCAAACTACCTGGCACCGCGCTTCATGTGTAGCGGCAGCGGTCGGTTACTGGAGTTGACGTCACGAGGCGCACCGACCAATCACAGGTGGAAACGAGATGCGCGAGCTGGGCGTGTCCGCTGCTGCACTTTTCGTCGAAATAAAATATATTTGCGCTTTCTTTCGCTCAATTTCGATACGATATTCGAATTCGGAGGGTTGAAAACCATTATGTGCAGATGTTGACTCATTTTTTCTGGAAAACCTTTCAGCTTCGCTTTAATAGAGGCCACAACCACCGCCATTTTGATAACTTCGCTGCCTCGAACCGGCACACTCGCACGCAGATCCGCTGGCAGCCGGAGCCACCATAGTGACAATGCTAGGCCTAGCTGCTTCAAGGTTCAGTATTAAGCTTCTTGCCGTTCTGTGCCGTGTTTTTCATTGAAAGAATTCGCCACTGTCGGCAATAGCACTGACACCGCCTTTGCGGTCATCTCGATTGGCTTCAAAGCTGGGAAAGCACGGCGCATTGCATAATGCCAGTTCCTGAAAGTCAGCTTCACCTCATTAAAGAAATGTTACGCTGTGGAGCATAACAAGTGTGGGAAGAGGCAACTGTCATGGGACACAGTATGTATTCCTTCTGTTGAATTCCAATGGCGGAGTCGGAGCAGCCGACGGACTCCGCGAGCGAGCACTCGACTCTGGCACAGAGCAACGCCTCCAGATCCGCGAGTGGAACACAACCTGCGCCGCCGGAGCAAGGCAGAAGCGGAAGTTCTATCACTGAGTTACCCAGAATACCTTGCGTGTTGTCATTTCCTTCCGCTGTTTGTTCCCAGCACCGCCGCACTGGTCACTTGTCTCTTAAGCGCCGTTCAACTGTTGTTTTTTTTAAAGTGCGGAATGGATGTCTTGTCAAACGTGCAGCAGCTTTTGCTTCCTCGCGAGTCGTGACCGGTGGCACCTCCCAGCAGACAAACGTGGTAAAGGAAATACGTCGCGCAGAGTTCCGGTCCACTCCGCCGATTTTGGCGAAGCATCTTTTTCTGCTCCATGGAGTGGCTCCCGCTCTGAATCCCCTCCGACTCTCTCATTGGAACACCTTACTCCCGCCCTCACTCTGCCATTGGAACAAACTTGCTCCGAAGCGAGTAGAAAAACTTGCTCCGACTCTGCCATTGGAATTCATGCGTTATACACCGCTGCACCTGCCATCTTCTGTCACAGTACGAGCACCGATATGCCTAATAAGTGTACTGGCAGGCCTTCAGAGCTTTCTTGGACGTTCCTGTGGCGATCTGAGCCCTTAAGGGCTGTAAAAGACATGCATTCATTTTTTCAGATGTTTTCGCAGCCCCTAGGGAGTCCAAAAAATTGGATGCTGACTGTACAACTATCCAAGAGGTTGCTTCAAATAGTCAGTGTGGACTATTGGAAACAGCCAAAGGAGAACAAGACGACAAGGGACCTACGCATTGAGAAATGAACGAGAAAGGAAGCATGCCGCCACTTTTTTGAAGGAGCTTGCACTCTAAGAGCAAAGTGTTGGCCGACACCGGGATGCAGGTGTCCCTCATCCAAGCAACAAACTCTTTAAAACAGTGAAACGCTACACTGAGGTGTTGAGCATGGGCTGAGAGTATGTCAGGACAGTTGAGGTTGACTGAACAGTTGTTGCGAGAGAATCTTACTTGTGATAAAGTTTGGGCCTCATACCAATTAGCTTGCTATCAGTTGATAGAAATAGCTCATATTCGAAAATATTCTGTGTACATCTTTTTTATTTGTACTTTAATGGGTTTTACTATTTCTTTTCAAGCTATTTTATTCGCTGTACATTTTACTAACTACTATTCAAACTGGATTAAGTTTTTTTTTTAATTTTTAACATGCTTGCTAGAGAGTGACACCATTAAGCGACATGATGTAGAGAGCCCGTCTTGACATAAAACGAAAGTTCTGTGTCGCTCACGGAATATTGCAAAGGCACTCGGGGAAAACCTGGAAAACTCGGGAAAATTTGGAAATGTCAACTTGGTAGACACCCTGTAGATGAATAAAACTAGACGTTTCATTGCTGAAACTTGTTTGAGGAGAGATAAGTAAAATCTGCCTTACAATTTGTTACTGTAAGTCTAAATTCAGACTGCCAGTTTGTGGCTAAGAAAACGGGACAGATACTGCCATGTTCCCAGAAACTCTCCCTCTTGGGACCCAAACAGCTTAAAGTTCTGCATTATTGTCAAGGTGAATCCTTATTTAGAGAAATAAGAATAACACATAAGCAAAGTAAATGTGAACTTCTGTGCTTGTCTTTTTAGTGCTAATTCACCTCAGTTAGACCTTCTTTAAGGCAAACTTTCTTTTTGTTCATGGGTCAGGGCAAACACAAGATGTGCCTTGCATTTTGCAATTTCATTTGTTCCTTGGGTCCCCATTAAATCCATGCCTCCTATAGCTATGTGTGCATTATGTGCAGCAGTGATGGTACACTAAAATACCAGTGCCAGAACTAGTCTACTTTCTAATGTTGTGACTGTAGCTTGAGGATAGCACACTGAACTCAAGCTTCTCCTCTTTGCTTTTGTGGCACCTGTATTTCCTGGAAGCGCAGAGGGATTAAGAGCAGGCACGTCACATGTTCTTGTGCATTCTTGTCTCCATGATTAATACTAGTTATAAACAGGGATACTGTTGAACTCGAAAACTTAGTTTTGAGAACTTTTTCTGCACAAAGACAGCCCAAATATGCAGAAGTACTTCAGAATCCATGCCGCCCTTCTGGTGCTGCAGTTCGGGCTCAAAATTGATAAGGGGGCAAATTTACTGCATCTCCATTGGTGTCCATGTTAGGGATTTCAGTATAGCTCAGTTTGTTGCAAGGAGGTACCATATGGATTGGCACCTCCAGGCACTGCATTAGTGAAACCTCGTTAAACCGTAGTTGGCTGGAGCTCAGAAAAAGTATATACTAAACGGTAGTACTGCTTAACCGAAATAGCATGAGATCGCCCACTTACCTGTCAGAAATGGAACTCGGAGAAAGTACGATGAAAGGGCAAAAACGTGCACTATTTATTCACTTTGCGCGACAAGTTATTTTCGTTTGATGCCGCCGCGGCCTAGCAGCGACGACAGCGGCCTCTTACTTATTAAAGCTGCGAGCCAGCTTTTCAGCCAGCCCCCTCTTGGCAAACACTCGCATGGCAGATTCCTCGTTGGCATTGCATATTCTCAGTGCACGCGTTTGGTAGCACTGCAGAACTTGCTGGCCGCCTTTTTAATGCAGGGTGCTGTCCTTGTCACGACGATTGCATTCATGAGGCTGATGTAATGCACAGCTTCTGCCACTGTTGGGCCGAAATCGCCTCTGCTGTCGCTTTCCGTGTCCTCATCACTGTCGTTAGGCGACACTTTGGCAGCAACAGAGGCAACAATGGCGAAAAGACGACCCTCGTAGCCGACATCTCTTCGCGGTTGCAGCATCACTGCCGAGCAACTTCTTCGCATTCCAAATACCACACACCGTAGTCAATGGTAGATCCTCGTCGCATGCCAGCACCGACTTCGTGTTACGTTGCAGAGCCCGAACAATGTCAAATTTTTCTTCTATGCTGAGAGCACCCGGCGCTTTTTATCCAAGCTTTGGCATGATGTGAGTCCTAGCTTGCACAACATCACAGCGCTCTTTGGCAAGGCACCACAGCACCGAAATGATGTTGATGCTGATGTGGCTTCACACGCAAATGCACTGGGTGCTTAGAGGCCGTTCTGATCTCTGAGGCTTGTTGTTCTGCCAGGCCGCCCGATTGGGACAACGTACCGTTGTGATTCCGCGACGAAGAGTGGAAACACTACATGTTAACAGATAAGAAATAGGCTGGTACGGTTTATGCAGGTACAAAACACATTATGTTCAATGGCCACTGTGTCGGGGATTTGACTTCATTTACTACTTTTAAAACGAAACTGCTGTTTAAGCGGGTACGGTTTAATGAGGTTTTACTGTAGTCACATTGCAAGTCTTATTCTTACTGAGCCATTGAAACGCAAACTTTGTTGTTCTTGTAATAGGGCACAGAACGGAGTTTGGCTGCAAAGTGACTCACTGCTGTCTCGATCATTTGCAGCCGGGTGGTGCGCAAGTCTATCGCACGAGTGCTGACAGTCATGCACCAGACACAGAAGGAGAATCTGCGAAAGTTCTACCGGGGCAAGAAGTACAAGCCCAGGGACCTGCGGCCAAAGCTGACTCGCGCCAAGCGCCGTGAGCTCACTCCCCATGAGAAGAGCTTGCGTACACGAAAGCAGGCCCGCAAGATGGCTGCCTACCCTCCTCGCAAGTTTGCCCTGAAGCTGTGAGCGCCACCTTGTGTACAGTGACAACAGTAAAAATGGTGGGATCTGCCCACCCCTTCCAGACTGTCTCTGTGTGTGTGTGCTTAGTTGATAGCTTGCCCTGGCATTGCCTATTTCCACTTTGCTTGTGCTCATGGATTTCCAGAGAAATTCCATGGCATTGAATGCAGGCTCTTGGTGTGTGCAACACTACTTTGATGGGAATTTAATGTATTTTGTAATCATCCATTTCATTTCCCATCCAATTTGCCCTTCATCATTGGTCGAGATGTCCGGGTTATTTCTGGGATTGACTCAGCACTGTGGATGGTAAAAGAATGGAAAGTGGAATGTTACAAAATGCAGGGTCACATGCAAGGACATGCTAAAGAACGTTGATTTTTGTGTTAGTGGTTTAGTGCACCTAATGGTGGAAATGGGAACCATAAGGTCTCTGAATGGTGAGGTGGTCACTTTGGTGGGAAGCAGAAGAAAAAAATTATGCAGATCCCACGCATTGTGGGAATCGATCTAAGCAAAGCTTTCCGTGCTGGATGCTTTGACTATAATTAGCGGTGTTGTTGATCGCTAAAGCTTAACTTCTTCAACGTTCGGCCTTACCACGAGAGTGGTGAGTTGATGTTAAACGTTACCTTGCGTGCACCACTGCTGTTTGCGTAGTACACAGAACACAGAGTGGTGTTTGCTTGAGGCATAGTTGTGCGCCATATTTCGTTAACTCTGAGAGGGTTGAGCATAGTTGTTGCCTCACATGGCATATAGCATTGGATTATGGGGCTGTACGTGCCAAAACCACAATCGGATTATGAGGCATGCCATAGTGGCGGACTACGGATTAATTTTGGCATCGTGATGTTCTTTAACGTGTCCCAAAATCTTGAGTGCACATGCGTTTTCTATTTCGCTCCCTTCGAAATGTGGCTGCCGGGATCTGGATGAAATTCACAACCTCTAGCAATGCCATAGCTGCAAAGCTACCGCAGCGGGCACAAAATTGTTGGTTTGACAGTCGACCACTCCCGTAGTGTCGCCTGTACCCTGTGGTACGCTTTAATTAATGCGGCTCTGCTTCTGCACACCCTGCATAGTTTGTGCACTTGATATGTTTGCATGGTGTTTATTGTTCAGAAATGGCAGCACCGTACTATACCGTACCTTGAACTTAAGCTTATCCAGTTTCTCCTCAACCGCTGTCGTATAGTAGTAGGGTTTCTTTGCCTTCTCACAGCACCTACTCCCCCCCCCCCCCTTGTATGGGAACTGCCTCTTCTCCCTCCTTCCTTTCCTACAGTTCTATCTACGTCCCCTCTGGACTCGCTTCTGCAATGCTTCTGAGGGGAGTCGCGGATAATTACAGCTGTCAAGAGGCTAATGTGGCAACAGCCAGGGAGCTCCAGAAGGCATTGTGCACGTTCGACGCGGTGGGGTGAAAACGAGTTTCTAGCTGTCATGTGTGCACACGCTCTGCCCCCCCACAGCAGCTGCAGTGGGAAAGTTGAAGGAAGAGGCAAAAAAAGCTTTTCATTGAAAAAAGTTGTTTGAACAAGGTCATTGCTCGTAGTTCCAAAGTGATGTATGGTGTAGTCCGGTTTTGCACATTTACGGTAGTGTGTTCCCCTGAGAGCCGCTGATAAAGTGACTGCTTGTGCTGTTATGCCAGCTAGGTTGAGTTGAGTAGGAGCTTCTGTTTTGAATTCAACCCACTCTGGTGGCTATGGCATTGCACTGCTAAGCACAATGTCGCGGGTTGATTTTTGTCATTGGGGGCTACATTTTGATGCGGACGAAATACACTTGTTTACTTAGGATTAGGTGCATGCTAAATCGCAGCAGGGTGTCTACCAACCGGGAATTCTCTGATTTTTAATATTCTGGAAATACTCAGAGAAAACTCGGGGCTTTATGGCTTCTATCAGGAAAAATTAGCGGTCATTTTATTGAAAGGGAACAAAAGTCGTGCAAATGCGGGCCTGAGTAACAGAGGAATCGTAACGAATTGTCTTTGACGCCATGTTATCGGCTGGAGGAGTTGTCGGTGTACAGTCGACTGATTTTACGGACACCTGATTTTTGGGACATGCCCAATAATTTGAATGGCTTCGAGGTACCTCTGCATGCTCTATAGAGTCGATGCATAAGAACGTATGAAATTTCGGGCGTAAGAACCCTCCGCTCTCCGACTTTCCTGACATTTTGCCATGACCGCAGGTCTGAAACGGCATTAGTCAAAGCCACCGCCGCCATTTTAATCATCTCGCTGCCTCGAACCGGCGCTCTCGCACGCAGATCCACTGGCAGCCGTAGCGACCACTGCAGCAACGCTAGGCCTAGCTACTTCGATATTCGCTACTGTTAGCAATGATGCCAACTCGTGTTTTGTAATCCTCGCCAATGGCTTCGAAGCTTGGAAAAGAAAAGTACAACATGAATTATACGAGTTTCCGAAAGTAAGCTTCACCTCGATACAACAGTGTTATGCGGTGAAGTATTGCAATGAAGCGTAAAGGCCAACATGTCTGCAAACTCTTACGGTTGAAATGCAGCTCAATTCGTCACAAAAATGTTTTTCATGCCGAAATTGAAGAATATGACGCCATTATCACTCGGCGAAAGTGATGTACAGTGAAGAATAATAAAGGGAAAAATCGGACATCCACCCGTTCGTAGCCATTGCTACAAAGGAAACCCATATGGGTTCCTCGAAAGAAAAGCCTCAGAGTTGAAGAAAAATTCGTGCTGGTCCAGGACTCGAACCCGGGACCACTGCCTTTCCGGGGCAGCCGCTCTACCATCTGAGCTAACCAGGTGGCTAGCAGATAGCAGGGCGAAGTCGAATTTGTTGACAACACACGAAGCAAAGGCAAGTGTTTGATGTAGTAGTTCTGCGGAAACCCGCAAGGTGGAGAGAAGTAACTAATAAAGGCTTTCCTTTCGAGCAACCTCTATGGGTTTTCTTTGTAGCAATTGCTACGAACGGGTGAATGTCTGATTAAAAAAAGAAAGTGTTGACTTACCAGCTGTTGCAAGAGAATCTCAGTTGTGAGAAAGTTCGGACCTCATACCAATGAGCTTGCTATGAACTGATAGATCATTTTCGAAAATATTGTTACAGAAGGATAAAAGAACAGAAAGGAAGATCGCGAGACGCTGGCTGCTGCGTGTTGTTGCTGGTCAGCCATCTTCACTGCACTGACTCCGCTTGTGCATATATTGTAAATTCACCGACATCCCCGTAACATATTGATGAGAGGTGCGGGGTACCATGGCTGGAAACAGCTCCGCAGTGGACGTCGCATCAGCATCTCCACCGTGAATGACTGTGAGCACGTGGGATGAATGTCGTTTCCGCCTCCAACCTCACTGCTGCCAGCTATGTCGCTGTCCCCCTCGGTTGTGGTTGTGCAACCACAGGATTGTGGAACATTCTACGAGACTGATGGCGCTGACGTTGAAGAATGGGTGGCTATGTACGAACACGCGAGTAGAATCAACAGATGGGACCCTGCGCTTATGCTAGCTAACCTGTTGTTCTACCTAAGAGGCATGGCAAAGGTGTGGTATGAAAACTATGAAGAGGAGCTAACCAGCTGGGACCTATGCAAAGTAAAGTTGACTAATTTGTTTGGCAAACCAGCCAGCCATAAAATTGCCGCAGAGCAGAAACTGACCTCCCGTGCCCAATCTCTCGTGGAGTCCTATGTCTCGTACATCCAGGATGTGCTGGCACTTTGTCATAAAGCTGATCACGACATGACGGACAGAAGCCGAGAAGGTCGGGCACGTGCTGAAGGGCATAGCTGACGATGCCTTTAATCTGCTCATGTGCAAAAGCTGCTCTACAGTTCATGCTATCGCCAAAGAGTGCCGACAATTAGAGCAGGCCAAAAGCCGACGCGTCTTGCAACCATTTGCCAGACTTCCCAATACTGCTGCTACGTCGACGTGTGTAAATCAACCTGCACAACAGCATGCATTGCCATCAGAGGATGTGGTGCAAATTGTTCGACGTGAACTGGATGCAATGGCGCCCGCAGCTTTCTGTTCGCGTAGCCCTTTTTCAGTTCCCCTCATACAAGCCATCGTTCTCCAGGAACTCGAAAATATTGGTCTACATTCTGTCTGTGCCAACCCAGAGCCACCAAACGCCCTTATACTATTTTCACTACACCCCGACATTTCTCTCTGCGTTATCACAACCCGACTGAGTGGAGAACTGCGGGCGACCAGCTGACATGTTTCACCTGTCACCGCATTAGTCATGTCGCCCGATGCTATTGCAACACGTGGCCCTCAGCGCTTCGCATGCTGACCAACCTGAGTCGTTTCATCCTCCGCCGAGTCTAACAGCGCCGACAACTCTGCTAGGAACACGTGGTACAGTCGCTCACCACCGCCACACGGACATCAGTCTGCTTCACCACAAACACGTCGCCTATCTTCCCGCTAACCGCAGTCAAGTTGCCTATCATCCCCTGTGGCCTTTGGCCATACCTTTTCGGAAAACTAAAATGCAGCCCTCGGAGGTGGTGCTGCATTGCCTGTACTGCAACAAATCCTCTGTCCGTGCCCTCAAAGAGAAGTGTAATTGACGTTAAAATAGACGGCGTACCTGTCCAAGCACTTGTCAACACTGGAGCCCACATATCTGTGATGAGTGCTAGCCTTCATAGACATTTAAAGGTCCTCACCCCAGCAGCTGCCAGAGTGCTTCACGTGGCCGACGGTGGTGTGCTGGTTCTTGGAATGTGTACTGCGCGATTAGTATAGCCGGCCGCCATACTTCTGTTCCCTTTGGTGTGATCGACAACTGCCCTCACGATGTTGTCCTTGGATTGAACTTTTTATCCAATCATTCTGCTCTCATCGACTGTGCAATCGGTGTTCTTCAGTTGGAACTGCCTCAATTTGCCGATGCTCCAAGCACTGCCTCACCGCACTTGTGCTCGCTTCACGATGTGCGCCTGTCACCCGAGGCAGTCACTTATGTCACTGTGACGCCCAGCCACAGGTTCCTGACGATAAATATATGCTTCGCCCCATCGTCGACGTGCTTTTGAACCGGAACGTTGCTGTTCCATATATGCTGGTTACTGTTACTAATAATCACGTTCTACCAGTTCTGAATTTCATCCTGTGCCCTCAAGTGCTTCCGGCCGGCATTTGCTTGGCCAGCGTTTCTAGTTCCAAATTTGACCTTGAGAGTCAGAATGCAGAGAGTGGTTTATTAGTGCCAAATGCAGCTCACAGCTCTGTTTCCTTAACGGATGACTTCGCGAAAATGATTGCACCTGACCTCACCTCTGCACAGGCTGCGGACATACGCCTCCTGCTTGAATCGTACAGTGACATCTTTGATTTCAGCGACAGGCTTTTAGCCAAACATCTGTTCACCACCATATCAACACTGGAGATGCGAATCCTATTCGCCAGCGTCCCTATCATATCTCGCATGCTAAATGTAACGTCATCCAATCGGAAGTGGACAAAATGCTACGCAAAGGGGTCATCGAACCATCAGTCAGTCCTTGGGCTTTGCCTGTCGTCCTCGTGAAAAAAAAAAAAAGATGCTACCTGGGGTTTTTGCGTCGATTATCGCCACTTGAACAAAATCGCGCGAAAAAAACGTCTACCCACTACCATGCATCGATGACGCCTTGGACTGCTTGCGCGAAGCTAAATACTTCTTGTCCATCAATCTTCGATCCGGCTACTGGCAGATTTCAGTTGATGAAATGGACTGCGAGACAACGGCTTTCATCATGCTGGATAGTTTATATTTGTTCCAAGTCATGCCCTTTGGCCTACGCAATGCTCCTGCGACATTCGAACATATGATGAACTCTCTTCTGCGAGGCAACAAATGGACCACCTGTCTTTGTTACCTTGACGACGTTATTGTTTCTTCTTCCACGTTCGGCAGCCACCTTACCCAACTCGCTGCCATTCTTGCAGTCTTCCGAAAAGCCGGCCTCCAACTGAACTCCACAAAATGTCAATTCGGGCGCCGTCAGGTTACACTGTCGGGACACCTCGTTGACAAAAGCATCCGGTGTACAGCCAGATCCGGAAAAAGTTCGCACTGTTTGCAGTTTCCCTGTGCGACGTTCTGCTTCTGATGTGCGCTGCTTCGTCGACCTGTGTTCGTACTTTCGCCGTTTCGTCAAAAACTTCGCCAACATTGCTTGGCCATTGACAGATCTTCTAACGAAGAACACTGCATTTTCATGGGGCCCGGAGCAGGCTCACGTTCACCGCTCTCATCGGATTTCTGACCACACTCCCATAATTGCCCACTTTGATCCATCTGCACCGACCGAAGTCCACACTGACACAAGCGGCCACGGCATCGGCGCTGTCCTCGCCCAACAACAGAATGGTACTGAGTGCATGATAGTTTAGGCCTTGACCTGCTTGGCCCTTTTCCGACGACGACTAGAGTGAATAAGTGGATCGCCATCGCTACTGATTATGTGATAACAAAGGTGTTGCGCAACTGACGTCGCCGATTTTCTCCTCCATGACGTCATTCTGCACCATGGTGCACCTCGACAGTTACTTACCGACCGCGGCCGCTCATTCTTGTCTCGAGTTGTCGACGACCTTCTCCGCTCTTGTGCTTTGTGAGCACAACCTGTCCGCCACCTACCATCCACAAACGAACGGTCTTGTGGAGCGTCTCAAGTGAACACTTGCAGTGATGCTGTCAATGTACATATCCAACGATCACCGCAACTGGGACACCACGCTGGCCTCCGTGGCATTCACGTATAACTTGTCCCGACATGAAACCGCAGGATATTCACCCTTTTATCTTTTGTATGGTCGCAACCACACATTGCCGTTCGACACCATCCTCCCTTCTGTGCCACGTGTTGCAACTGAGTACGCTCGTGAAGTCATCGATCACGCTCACATGGCGCGTCAAATCGCCCGTCATGTTTATTAGCCTCGCAACATATACGGAAAGAGCGTTATGATTGGTGCCATCGCGATAAGTTTGCCCCAGGCGTTTTGGTGCTCCTTTTTTACCATGGCGTCGTTGAATTTTTAGAGAGTGAGACTCTCAGAGATTAGAGAGTGACAGCATCGGGCAACATAGTGTCAGCCCGTCTTGACATAAAACAAAGTTCTCTCTCACCCAGGGAATTTCGCAAAGGCACTCGGGGAAACCTGGAAAACTCAGGAGAATTTGGAAATGCCAACTTTGTAGACACCCTGCCCAGATGGTCAAATGTGGAGTTAACCCCACTACATCATCATCATCATCAGCCCATTCTATGTCTACTGCAGGACGAAGGCCTCTCCCTGAGATCTCTAATTACCCCTGTCCTGTGCCAACCGATTCCAACTAGCACCCATGAATTTCGTCGCCCTACCTGGTCTTCTGCCGTCCTCGACTGCCCTTCCCTTCTCTTCATACCAATTCTATAACCCTAACGGTCCAACGGTTATCTAACCTGTGCATTACATAACCTGCCCGGCTCCATTTTTTTCTCATAATGTCAATTAGAACATTGGCCATACCCATTTGCTCTCTGATCCAAACCACTCTCTTTCTATCTCTTAACGTTATACTTGGCATTTTTCGTTTAGCACGGAAATATGCCGATTATAGCGCAGGGGCACACATTCAAAAATTCATATCTTGCTTAAATGGAAAATCAAAATGAGAGCGACTCAAATCTAAAATGACAATAAGCAGTTGTACCTAATGCTCTCGTATTTTTACGAGAAGTAACTTATAGCAAAAATCGTGGACGAAATAGGTTTGGGAAAATTCCTACAGTACATTGGAAATTATATAATTTAAGTGTAATATAATGCTTTGAGAATTCAGTAAAATAATTAAAATAAACAAATCAATGGTAGTTCTGCCAGAAAAAGAAATGGTCAATTTCGTAACATTTTTTTTTTTTAGAGAGAGAGAGAATAACTTTATTGAATTGGGGAAATGGGGATAGGGGATTAGGAGCTTGATGGGTTTTAGAACTCGGGATTCTTAAAGTATACCTTTGCTGGCTGAAGCTGCAAATACGCACATGTAAACTTTGAAGGAGAATTAGTTGGTGAAGTTCTAAAGCTTTAGGGACGAAAATAATTTATGTATGTTTCCAGAACCGTGTTTAGCGTATACTTGAGCGAATTTAGAATACTCGTATGCGACGATACTTCTTTTAGCTACAATGTCTTAGGAACTCACCATGAGCAACGCAGTATAAGTAGCCATGACGACCAGAATCACCTGACTCATGTCGTCGCCATTAGCCTCAGCGCAATCGCAATCCTGTATTCACGTACTGTCAAGTATAGGCTGTCCATCCGTCATGTATTGACGATAACGTCAAAATCTCGCGGCGGTTGTGCAATTATAGTCTGAACGAGCAGAGTAAAACTCCCTCGACGGATCCTGTGCGACACGGTAAACTCACACACGCATGCCTCGCACCGGACTCTGCCAAGGTGGCGAATTCAGGCGATCTGCTGCGCTGCACACAGCCCGCTCTACCGTCTAACCGCGGCCTCATTTTATAACGACCCATTTAAAGGGCCCCTCACCAGGTCTGGCCATTTTCAGGTGAGAAGCGCAGAGCATACATTGCGCGATAACGATAGTGTCTGCAAAGTATTACGTCGCTACGCGCTGCGGAAAGACCTGAAATTTCAAACCTAACGCCGTTTTCCTTCTCCTCGCGGCCCCCGCGCTCCAAGCCGGAGGATGACGTACACGTGCTAGAGCGCCTACGTACACGTGCTTGCACTGTGACGTCGATCATGGTGACACGTGACTTCGAGAATTAAGGCAACATCTGGTATTTGTGTAATATGTTGCTTGAATAGACGAATTAAAGCTTACAGAAATAATAAAACACACAAACCGAATGTCTGCATGTTTTTGTTTTACTTCGCACCGCAGCAAAAGAGATGTACTTCCGTTTCGTCTGCTTGTTCCCACGTCGTGCAGTCGCCCGCGCAGACACCGAAACTATGTAATTTTCTACCGTGATCTAGCGCGGGCTCATGCTCTGTGATCCGCTTGTGTCTGCTTCAGTATTCGTGTAGCATTGACTTATACTGCTAGTCAGGTGTCCTCGTGCACAGTGCGCAAAATCGTAAGCTACGCCAAGCGAGACGATCACAACAGCTCGCGCGCGACGCCGTCAGCGGAAGTGATGGGCGCCGCAAAAAAAAAAGAAAAACAAGGAGAAAAAAAAGTGAAGGTGGGACCCGTGACGTATGCGTCGCGCGACCCTCGAGGTCCGGTATGGAAGAACGCAGGGAAGGAATTTCGCTTGCGGAGGATAGACGGGGCAAGTGGAGAGAGGGTGTCGCTTGGCAGCGGATCTCGCCTCATGAAATCATGGGTTCGCGGCACTGAAATATTTCCGTCTCGGTTATAAATGAGCCTATTTGATGTTTTTTTTCGGCAGAACGCTCCCTAGAGGACACGTAACCACTTCCAGCGTATAAACAATATTAGCTATGTGGCCTGGTGAAGGGCCCTTTAAGGGGACACTAATAGAACATATCAAGCCCGGTTAGATCGATTGATTTTTCCGTCTAAAAGTCTAGCATCGTTTTCTTTGCGCAAATACATCATTTTGTCGCGTAGAAAAAGCATCGTGCTACATTTGGGTGGATGCCATTTTTTTTCCTTCCACGTACAGTTGTATTGGTCTCCAGCTCGGCCTTCTTGATCGTATGGCACGTCGTAGCGGAATCTCTGGATTTCAAGTCTGTCTTTAAAATGCAACCAACCTCGCCAAAATCGGTCCCGTGGATAGTGTAGTATATTCTAGACACAATGAGCAGGGGAGTCAACGCCGGGCAGAACGGTTTCTCTGTTCCGCATGTACACATATAGGAGCTTCGCAGTCTCTCTGAAGATCCCCTATAAAACGAGTTCTCGCATATCGGAAGCAACCGATAAAAAAATTGCCTGTTTGGGGACACAGGAATAAAACGACTGTGCCATGACCAAATTGTTCTTTTTGTTTCTCATTAGCAGTTTCCTTGTCACTAAAGTTGACTATCTGGAGTGCATGTAAGCTGCATGCATAACTTGAACAACTACGGACGCTTTGAGAAATATCGTAACAGTAGCATTCCCCTCGCGGTTGTTTACCAGCAAATCATTGTGCGCGTACAAGTGATCAATCATTTTCTTCTGGCTTCAAGCAACAGCAGCATTCCCAACATTCATTCGGTCTCATCAGAACGTCGCATAAATCGCTGTCATGGTGGTTATACCGCACTTGTACAGTCATGCATAATTTACGCCTAATACATCTGTGCAAGACAGAGTGGGATGCTGGAAACAGCGTACAGAACGGTGCGACAGGTGCGTTGTTGGGCGAAACGCTTGATGTGCTGGAGGGCAGCCCAGACAGGATTTGGGGCGAGGGCTTACGGAGTCGTCATCTGTCGGTAGCGCCTCGCTTGCGTAGTATAACGGGTATAACGCGGCGCGCTCCTCATAGGTTTGGCTGTCGGCGCTCAATAAAAACAACACGCGGGCGCCCTCCTGGACATTTATGTAAGTACTCTCGAAACGAGGGAAGTTTTTTTACTGTCAAAACAATAATCTTAGGCAGACAGAAAGCACAGAATGGTTAACAGACGCTATCTCTTTACCGAATACGTACAGCGAACGAGCACTGCGCGCGGTCGCCGCGATGGAGTCTCCCGAACCGGCTCCGCAGACTGCCTGAAGATCTCCCTGGAAAGATATATCTCACATATCTGCAGCAGCCGATGACAAACCGACGTTTATAAGGCACGCGACTAAAGTGTCGGCGCGCTGAACAAAATGTTCCTATTGGTTTTCACTGGAATTTTTCTTGCCACTAAAGTTGACTATCTGGGCCGCATGTAAGGTGTTTCTTTAGCTTGAGCAACTACGGATGCTCCGAGAGATGTCCCAGCGGTAGCCTTTCGCGGGTGGTCGTTCACCTAGAAGAAGAAAAAAGGAAGAAAAAGAAAAAAAAAGAAGGAAAAAAAAACGTAGCGCGCACAGCACTTACGTCGCAGTGTCAACGCTACTAAATCTCGTCCGCGACATTCTAGCTCGTTGAAAATCTATCACAGTGTGTTTTTGGAGAGCCTGCATTACCTTCGAAACTCTCCTTCGCTCATGTCGAACGCGTCGCGCCGTTGCCTCTCGTCACGTCGTTGTCTTTGGCCAGCGCTCGCCAGAAACACTATCAAAGAAGCCGCTATCGGAGTCTCTCGCGTCGCGCTTGCCAGCGCGAGACTAGCAGACACCCACGGTTGTCGTAGCAACTCTCGAAATCATGTTCGCGACCCTCGAGCGAACCACTATTCCGCGGTTCCTCTCATAGCAGACGACAGGTTCGCTTCCAAATGATTGACAACCTGTGTGACGACCACACAAATTTTAGTCCCGCCCACCAGGGATGACGACAATGAAGCACCGACCAATGGTGTTCGTGACAGCGAACTGTTACAGAATACGGCCCCAGAACACCGATCAGTGGCGGCGAAGACACACATAGCAGTTCGTGGTAACTTGTGGCAAATTCGACAAATCGCACCGGCGCGCACCGGGCCGCCCTGGGGCTACGATGATTGGATGAAACGGCGCATTGGGGCGCCCCGTCATGCACGGGTGCGGTTCGTCGAATTCGTCATTATATAGTAGCACCGACTTCCATTAGAGCTTACTGCATTTGGTCGGCCATATTCTGCCTGTTGGCGTTAACGCTGCGGCAGCGACACAGTCACTAACATGTAGTGGCTCCTTTTGTTTTCCACCATCTACGAGATCACTCGAGCAACGCAAAAGCATACCTTTGTAGGCGTTGTGGTTAAAGTAAGAGTCACGAGATGTCGCTTCCATGCTCTGCTGCTGCCGTCTAGATCTCCGATACAGCAGTATGCCGAGAAAGGTCAGCCTGATCCGGTCACACTAAACTTTTCCAATGCCCCTAGAAACAATGTCGCAGCCATTCACCTCGGGACGACTCCATGCAAAATACTTACCAAGGAGGAAACAAAACTCGCAGTCATTAATTTGCACGCGAACGACATAGAGACAGTGGGCAGATGTCCCCAAGAATCCTTCCTCGTTTATCCTGATAATGGTGAGACGGTGAGAGATAATGGTTGCTCACATGTACAGGGCTCTTCAGAGAGTGCGAATGATCACTGTACAACCTGTAAAGTATAGCTACCTAAGTGACGTAGAATTCGCGGAAAGAAGTAAGCTGCGAATAATGAACACCTTCTTCAGGAAGCGTAGCAACAGAAAGTGGACCTGATGTTGCGTCTCAACCACCAAGGGTGTTACTTGAACGTTTGCCACCTGTCAAACCACCGCACTTCCCAACTAGACGTGAGCGCGGCGTGGACAACGACTAAAAGCGCTCACTCCACCATTACCTGGAGACCGGAGAAAAGGATGAACGGGAGGGAACCACGACAACGAACGGATAGTCGCAGTTAATTAGACGAGTCAAATCACCATCCATGCCTCGGCACTTATCCAACCGTCAAGGCAGCGTGTAGAACGGCTGTTGCAGGGGTTTCACGGAAGGATCTCAGCGGCCCTTCACCTGGCAGACTGAGCAAAAAAGAAAGACGGCGTGTAAACAGGCTGTTGCAGGGTTCCACGAAAGACCTCAGCCCGCCCTTCACCTGGCAGACTGAGCGAAAAACGGGTTTGGCAACGACGAACGAACCAGGTGTCGCCGGATGATTTTTTTCCACAGATTCCAAACCAGTTTCTTCGAGGCGAAATTACTGCGGGTTATGGATAGCATGGGCATGGTATCGCTACGAAGTCGACGATGGTGATTTGCTGCTGGACAGTTTTCAGATTGCCTAGTCGACTCACCTAGGGAAGACGACGGCATTAAAAGCAGAGACTTTTCGAGAGTGAGGAGAGGGTCCTGATGTGAACATAGACGTATATAACTTGCTCCCGCTTGGAGGGGGCTACCGTCCTCCCGGGAGAGACAGTTACGGCACTGCGCTTATCTCTTCCATTCTCTTTAAAAGTAACTTCACACACACACCGTAATAGAGCCGTGTAACTAAGCTAAATAAACCATTTTCCCTTCATTTTCTACAACCTGACATCGTAGTCGATGTGCTTTGTGGATTCCATGCCCGAACGCCACCCTAGCCGCAAGACTGGAAAAACCCTAATCGTGAAACAAGAAATGAAATAGATTTCATACTTTCTGCTGAACCCAGCATAGTGAAGGATGTTGAAGTGCTAGGTAAAGTGCAGTGATCATAAGCTGGTGAGGTCTAGGATTCACCTCAATTTAAAGAGAGAGAGTAAAATTGGTCAGGAAGAAACAGGCCAACTTGGACACAGTAAGGATAAAAGCAGACCAATTCAGGCTGCTACTTGCAAACAAATATGCAGCCTTAGAACAGAGAGATGAAGATAACATAGAGAAGGTTATGAATGAAACCCTAACTAGGCTGGCTTCAGAGGCAGCAGTTGAATTGGGAGGTAAGGTACCAAACCAACCAGTAGGCAAGCTCTCTCAAGTAACGAAGGACCTAATAAAGAAACGACAAAAAATGAATGTGTCCAACTCGCGGAATTGTGGAAACTGGTCAACAAGGAGAAAATAAGGGATATTCGAAATTCTAACGTGAGAAAGACTTTGGCAGTCGTAAAAAATGGACGCAGTATGAAATCAGTGAGAAGGAAACTTGGCATAGGACCAACCAAGATGTATGCATTTAAAGATAAGCAGGGTAATACCATCAGCAATCTCGAAGGTATAGTAAATGCAGCGGAAGAATTCTATACTGACCTCTACAGTACCCAGAGGAGCCACAATACCTTCACTCGAAGCAGTAATGAAGAGGTTGTAGAGACTCCTTCTATAACTAGTGATGAGGTTAGAAGGCCCTTTCAAGACATGAAACGTGGAAAAGCGGCAGGTGAAGATGGAATAACAGTCGATTTAATCAATGACGGAGGAGACATAATGCTTGAAAAACTGGCGGCTCTCTATAGGAAGTGGAAATCGACTTCAAGGGTCCCAGCTGAACTGGAAGAATGCAAACATTATATTAATCCACTAAAAGGGAGACGTTAAAGAATGGAAAAACTTATAGGCCCATTAGCTTACTTCCAGTATTGTACAACATATTCACCAAGATAGTTTCCAATACAATAAGGGCAAAACTTGACTTAAGTCAGCCAAACTGGGAAGGCTTAGGAGTAAGGATAAACGGCGAATATCTCGGCAACCTTCGGTTTCCAGCTGACATTGTCCTGTTCGGCAACCACAGAGACGAGGTAAATGATTGAGGATCTTAACAGTGAGAGTGTAAGAGTGGGGTTGAAGATTAATATGCAGAAGACAGATGATGATGAGTAGCCGGGCACGGGAACAAGAGTTCAGGATCACCAGTCAGCTTATAGAGTCTGTGAATGAGTACGTTTACCTATAG
The DNA here is from genome assembly GCF_038994185.2 of Dermacentor albipictus. NCBI lineage: Eukaryota > Metazoa > Arthropoda > Arachnida > Ixodida > Ixodidae > Dermacentor > Dermacentor albipictus. The sequence goes on along the minus strand of NW_027225576.1, from coordinate 4,599,624 downwards.
GTCAATTACTCATAGGAAACCCTGATCATCAGAAGGAAATTTACAGAATAAAAATGGGTTGCAGCGCAAATGGCAGACATTGTCAGCTCCTGACTGGAAGCTTACCATTATCATTGAAAAGGAAGGTGTACAATCAGTGCATTTAACTGGTGCTGACATATGGCGCAGAAACCTGGAGACTGACAAGGAAGCTTGAGAACAAGTTAAGAATAAAGGGAAAATCAGACATCCACCCGTTCGTAGCAATTGCTACAAAGGAAACCCAACAAGTTAAGGACTGCGCAAAGAGCGATGGAACGAAAAATGCTAGGCATCACGTTAAGAGACAGAAAGAGGGCGGTTTGGATCAGACAGCAAATGGGTATAGCCGATATTCTAATTGACATTAGGAGAAAAAAAATGGATCTGGGCAGGTCACGTAATGCGTAGGTTAGACAACCGGTGCACTATTAGGGTTTCGGAATGGGTGGAAAGAGAAGGAAAGCGCACTAGAGGACGGCAGAAGACTAAGTGGGGCGATTCGATTCGAGTTTTGAATATTGGCACACCCCTACCATTTTGTCAATAAACTGTCTGTTGATTTGCCTGCGTTTGCTGCATTAATTCTGCAATATTTGCTCATGGATTCGTTTCTCAGTGTTACAGTAGCGTTACTCGCATCACTTTGTAATCGCTTACGAACTAAGACCAATAGTAAGGGCCGCGGTGGCAGAATCTGAGAGTTGCGTGAACTGACCTCCAAGTGAGAGAGAAGACTCGCTCATGTTGCGTGATTTCTGCCACCGACGGTGGGGCCAATTGTAGGGGTCCCGCCAGCTTAGCGTATGTGCATTAGGAAAGCACGCCCTAGTATAATAATATAACGCGTTGAGAAGCTTATTTACGTGTATTTTCTTTTTTCTTTTCCGAGGGCCGGTTATGAACTGTTCATGCTGACAAAAACGTTGCGGTGAATGTAGGCGCGCATAAGTGCCCATAAAAAAGAAAAGAAAAACAGCAATCCGGGAGGCTGCCCCACTCGGCGTTGTGTAATACGTTAAATCACCCCCGATGTAGTAACGGCGACCGCGAAATGACGCTATAGAAACACAAATTTGAAGCAGCCCAACGCCTATGCTATGGTTTTAGTCACATGACAGCGCCGGGGATTTGCAGAAAGACGCACATTAGTGTAACACGCAGGTGGGCCATACGTACGCCGTCTCTGATATGATTTGGTGCTGGTGCAAGACAAAGCGAATGACTCTCTGTGCAGTTATTTATGCGGAGGCATCGTTTATTTAGGAAATAATTGTAGCAGCCAAATCCATGGCATTCTAACTTTTTTGCGTTGTTGTTAAAGCGTTTATTAAAAGAACCATGAAAAGTTTCCTTCCCCAGGAAGTGGAGTCATCAGGGCGGGGGGAGGGACGAAGGAGGAGGTGAGTTCAGACATTATCGACCATTTTTGAGTCTTGTAGAAATCGAAGTAATGACTGGAATATGAGGCGCGGGCTCTCGGGGGGACCAGTGGGAAGGCGCCAGGCGTCCGAATCCTGAGGCCTAAGAGTAGGCGGGAGGGTGGCTATCCCTCTTCTACGGTGCTCGGCGAGAGCCGGGCAGCCCCAGAGTATATGCTGCTGATCCAGCAGCTGGTTCCCTGGACAAGAACGGCAAGTGGCTGATTGCCAGCTCTATAGGCTCATCCTGGAGCGGCGCGCTTCTGCCACTGCTGTCTCCGTGACGATGCGTCGCAGGCGGGTGGCTTCAGCACGGGTAAACTTCCCTGGCAAAGGCGTAGGATTTTCTAGGAGTAGGATTTCTAGGCGTACGATGTTCCGGAGCGTGGCACATCGAGCAGCCTTCGCCTCTGCCATGAGTGTGTCGGGTTGGGGTATGAGTCGTCAGACACTTGTGGCCGAGTCTCTGAGGGGCAGGAAAGCAGCTCCCTGCCAGAGTCGGTCATTCGGTTGCCAGGGGCCCCAGCGTGACCTGGTATCCGTGCGAGGCCATTCGGTTGCCAGTGACCCTAGCCTGACCCGGTATCCATGCGAGGCGGACAGTGTGGCCAGCCTCGTCGGCGACTCGCATCGCCCGATGTGTCGAGTGAACATCACCATTGCGCGAGTCCAGCTGGACGCGTGCCTTTATGGAGGCCTGCGATTCTGTGTAAACAGTGTGATGCGGAAGACTGCAAAAGGAGACTTAAGGACGGCGTCACATGCAGCAGGTATCGTAGCTGGTTCCGCATTTAATGGGTGGTTGCAGGCAAGGCGGCAGGAGGAGTAGGCCGTGGCGGTACGTGGCAATAGTACGCTATGGCTGAAGCTTCGTCACTGAGGGCGGCGTCGGTGTAGACAGCGTGGTGATGGGGAGGAGAGTCGCGAACTTCTGCTTCATGCCGCCTTGCGTAAGACATCTGCCTCTCTGCGGGATCGGCATTCACGTTTTAGGGAATCGGTGCAAAGTCCCCGGTCAGGGGACAATCCCACGGAGCAGGAAAAGAGGGTAAATGCGTTAAGGGGACTGGCAGATGAAAAATCGAGAGGATGCTGCCACCGGATACCTTGGATCTTAGACGGATTTGATCCAAGCATTCGCTTGGCAGCCTCGGCTATTGCCTCGACCGGATTCATCTGGGCCATTTGGGCAAGGCGGTTTAAGGGGGTGAAACGCGACAGGCCAGTGAAAACCATGGTTGAGCGATTCGATTTTTTGTAGTTTTTTCATTTCGGTGCCCCCGCGCCCCACAAAAAAAAAAAGAAAGACATTGTTGCGGCGCAGCGAACTGCCACATGATGAAAGTTCGATTTCGTTACTTCTTTTGCTGAAAGTAAAGGTTCACGGGACGCTTCAGTTGCCGGATACTCTTAAACTATTGCGATAGCAATTATATGGACACTCCAGGCGCATTCCAGCCGTCGCCGTCGCCCTCATGTTCCGTATGTAGTTCAAGGGCGATAACATCATGACCGTGTGCCGCATGCTGCATGCGCGAGTGAAAGCGTAGGGGGAGGGGGTGCAGGGGTGAGCCGACGATGGTGGCTCAATCTTGAGTGTGCAAGGGAGAAAAGCGGGGAGGAAGCGCGCCGCCTTCCACTGCGCGCGATACATCGGGGAGACTGGATGGAGGGGCGGCGGGCCTCAGGATTCTGTGATCTGTGAATCTGTGATTGGCCCAAGATAGTTATTTGCTTTGTTTGGCGCATTATATACAGTGACTTTTTCTTGGCTACGTGGATTTTTTGGAGACTTATACGTATATTTAAATATCTTGTTGCGAGGTTTTGTGTATACGTGCAGTGAACTTTGTTTCCAGTGACGCTTTTTTGCCCTTTATCAAGCTGTATCTTCGCATTTGTATATTACATTGTATCTTCGCATTTATAATGTACGAGGGCGAGTCAAATGAAAGTGAGCCAACCAACCCCGCGCACTAATAGTTCGGTTCATTACCTGCGAGGAGTGCGCGTAGCGCCCAGGCGCCTCTCATTTAAAAAAGTGACACGCAGGTGTGAGGATAAATGTTCTTTAATGCTCTCATACACTGGGTTGAATATGGCTGCGTTACATAATGGACGCTGCAAAAGTTGAACAGCGTGGTGTCGTGGGGTTTTTGACAGCTGAAGGTGTTTCCCGAAAAGAAATTAGTCGCCGTATGGCTGCCGTGTACGTTGAACATTGCATTTCATTGGCCACTGTGAAGCGTTGGAGCAAGTGGTTCAAAGGACGTGAAAGTTGCAAAGACGATCCAAGACAGGGCCAAAGCCACCGTGTAATCACCCCCAACGCAATTGCAAAGGTTGATGAGCTGATTAGACAAAAAACGGGGGATAAGCATCGATGAACTGGCAGAGCGTGTGAATATCAGTCACGATTCGGTTCACACCATAATTCATGAACATCTCGGTCATCGGCTCTTGTGTGCGCAATAGTTGCGCAAGATTTTGCGCCACCGCCAGAAGACGGAGACAATGATGGTGGCGACTTTTGGCTGCAGTTGTCATCGGGGATGAATCATGGTGCCACCATTACAAGCCTGAAACACGACGGCAATGCTTAGAGTGGAAACATTCGAATTCACGACTCCCAAAAAAAACGAAGGCCGTCATTTCCGCCTGAAAGGTGCTGTTGACTTATTTTTTCGATCGTAAGGGGCCATTACTGATCGAATTTGTTAAACCTAGAGAGACTATCAATCATGTCCAATATTGTGAAACGCCGGATCGGCTGCGTGTCGCAATCAAGAACAAACGACGTGGAAAATTGACGAATGTGGTGATCTTACTCTACGACAATGCCCGTCCCCACGTCGTTGATGTGGTTAACACAAAGCTGGCAAAGTTCAAGTCGGAAACGCTGCAATATCCGCCATACCACCCAGACCTGTCACCTGGCGACTTCCACAATATGGGGCAATTGAAAAAAAAAACACGGCTGATGGGAACCAGATTCATGACGGATGATGAAAAAAGGAGTAAATTACAGACTTTTTGACGCAGCAACCTAAGGAGTTTTATGAAACGGGAATCACGCGACTCGTTAGTCAGAGGTAGAAATGTCTAAATGCTGTTGCGTTTGGAGGGCGATCCCCCCGCTAGCAACCAGTTTGTTGCGTTTGTAGGCGATCCCACCGCTAGCAACCAGTTTGTTGCGTACTCCAGGGTAGCGTACCGTACTGCTGCCGAGAAGTAGCGATGCCTGCCTATCGAAGCTCGACTGACATTACTTATTGGGTAGCGTAGCGTTGTCGGCGGGCTGCAGGCATCCGGTAGACCATGGCCACCGAGCAAGGGCGAGACGATTTGCTAGTGCGAAACTTGCACTGTTTATTCAAAGGTAGTTGAAAGAAAATAAGAAGAGCATGAAGTATGAAGTAAATCAAAGTACATTTCGGAGCCCCTTAAATAGGCTCTCTACAAGTGTGGGCGGGATCTTGCTTCTGTCGATGCCACGTGACAGGCACAGAGAGAGGGCCCCTCCTCCTGCATTACCGAGCAAGGAAAGGAGAAGTCAACCCTCTTTCCGACGAATCCGGGTAGAAGGCCCTTTGTGCGCAAGCTAACTGACGTTGGCCCTCAAAGGAGATGTCAGCCCTCTTTTCGACGAATTGTGGGAGAAGGTCGGGTGAACGACCTGTCGCCCGTGGTGTCCGGCCATATAGAAGGTAGGGGGGTGACGTATCACCCGTGGTGTCCGGCCATACCTAACAATGCTCATGGAGACTACTTTTAAATAAAGTGCCCCGTTTGTCATATATTCGCATTTGGTTCACTTTCATTTGACTCGCCGTCGTATATTTTGCATAACTTCTGATTTTTATATGTGCTATCTGTTGCGACTATAATTTCGGTGCAATTACTCACAATACACGACCGGTGACAGCTCCTCCTGCGCAACACATTGGAACGAAGTACAGCGTCTTTGAGATTTTTCCCTAGCCGTTGCATATATACAAAAATGTAAACAATTAAGGTTCTTGAATAACAAGTTTCATTAAAATATTTGTCCTGAACTTCTTCATTCACGGCCTTTACATTATTCATATCAGCGGAATGCACTGCTTTGCTGGTTTCGAACTGATATAGTTCTAAAGTTCGTGTTATATTTTCTTTACTTATTAAATAGACAAAATACGTGGATGCATTGATATCAGTTAATTAGGACCCAATTTTTGGGACACACGAGTATATTATTTTATGCAAAAATACATATTTTACTTGTCTTGACAGTGCGTAGCGTTCAAATATTCGTTTGCAGCATATTTGGCAATTGCAATGCAGTTATTATTCATGTATTTGTTCTCTCCACAAATACTATAAGGAGGAGGTCGAGCTGGAACGTGAGCCCCCCCGAACGAAATTTCTGGCTACGCCACTGGTGTTGCACACAAATGTGACGAACGGAAGGACAACGTCCCAATCGTGATCATCAGAAACGTACATGGAAAGCATGTCGGTCAGTGCACGGTTGAGGCGTTCGGTGAGTCCATTGATTTGAGGGTGATATGAGGTGGCGAAGTTGTAATGAGTAGCACATGATCGAAGTAGATCATCAACCACACGAGACAGGAAGTAGCTACCGCGAACTGTGAGTAGGTGACGTGGAGCACCATGTTGGAGGATGACGTCGTACAGTAGGAAGTCGGCTACGTCCGTGGCGCCGCTGGTTGGCAACGCTCGAGTTAGTGCATATTGTGTAGTACAATCTGTATCGACTGCAATCAATTTATTGCCTTTAGTGGAAATTGGAAAGGGACAGAGCAGGTCCAGGTTCACTCGATAAAACAGCTCGGTTGGAACGTCAATTGGCTGAAGGAGACGAGCAGGTTGAGTCGCAGGTTTCTCGCGGCGCTGACACAGGTCATAAGGTGATACGTAGCGGAGAACGGAACGATAAAAGCCCTTCCAGAAGAAACGTCGTCGAATAGAACACCGAGGAAATTGCGTCTTGAAGTAGGGGTCAATAGAGGTTTTTCGGTCCTTGTCATTTATGCAGCCTCACCTCCCGGAGCTGCACTGGCTAGTTTCCCGGGTGGTGGCCAGAGCAAGCGGAGGAGGCAGAGCGACGGCGTTGAGGGGAGCGCGACCGGCGACTCTGAGGTGACGGCGATCGGCTAGACCAGTGTCCTGGAGCGGCAATATCGGCGTACGTCGGGGCAGCGCGCGAAGATAGACGGCGAGGTTCACTGGCCGGAAGGTGGTCGTCGAGAAGAAATGTGCTAGAAGACGGGCTATGATCTTGGCGGCGGTCACCATTGAAACTTGGTCGGTAATACCGACGACTGCTGCAGTGGCGTGAAATGCGGCCGACGCAAGAGCAAGAAAAACGATTGGTCGATCGTCTGGCGTCCTCCACTCAGATGGTACTCTGTAGCGGGGTGTGAACCGGAGTGTGGAAGCGGCAGCAGCAACAATTGGGGCGGTGTAGTGTTCAGTGTGAGGACAGGTGCGAGGTGGCTTGTTGAGTGCCTATGTTCGCAACCTCTTGACGGACGACGGCTTGAATGAGGGATATTGTCGCCAAATGGTCGTGAGCAGGTGCCTCATAAGCGGCTGGAGCTATGGTTTCGAGCTCCTGGTGAACAATCCTGGTTAGGTTGTTAGGCGTCGAGTGCGGAGGGGTTTCACGGGATCTTCGCATGAGGATGTCGCAGCCATATTCAGGAGTCTGGTAAAGCGATGAGTAATGCGCCTGCTTTTCGCTTGTTCAAACCAACGGCGTTCTGTTATGATGTAGTCAACCGTGCTGCAGTGCTTACACATGAGCATGCTGAAGGCATCGTCGGCTATGCCTTTCAACATGTGACCAACCTTGTCCGCTTCTGGCATGTCTCTGTCAATGGTGTGGCACAAGGCTAGCACGTCTTGGATATATGCGACGTACGATTCCGTCGACGTCTGAGCTCTGGCCGCGAGCTCGTGTCGGGCTGTCATTTGCCGAACTATCGATCGGCCAAACAATTCGCGCATCTTCTCCTTGTATACGTCCCAACTTGTCAGTTCTTCGTGCGTGTTGAACCACACACGAACTGTGCCCGTAGGTAGAAAATGATGTTGACGAGTATTAGTGTCTCATCCCACCTGTGGTGCTTGCTGATGCGCTCGTACAATAGGAGCCAATCGTCGACGTCATCGTTGTTCGTACCACAAAATGTGCCGCGGTCGAGGGGATGCGAAAGAACCACGGTTGCCGGAGCCGCGGGCTGCGATGACGGCGTACTGTCTTCGGCCTTGGAGGCGGGAGAAACGTGGAGTCCGCTCCGAAGATCCAGGGCCGGGGGGTATAGTATAGTAGTAAGAAGTTACGGGGCGTATTCACGTATTCAAGTATCGCAACTGCAACCGCTCGAGGTGACCTGCAAGTGCTAGACGCGCTCAGCCCAGTCCTAGCAGCCCTCGACTAGAATCATGGCTGACAATCACCAATCGTTCCGCAAAGAGGTCAGAGAAGCATCGAGTATCCTGCGGAGTGTCAGAGGTCTTAGATGTCAGATGCCTGATTTTCGTCAGTATGTATACTCGAACCGTTTCCAAATCATCGTAATTTGTGAAGCGAAATTACCATACTCAATGTGGCTATCCGGCTACGAATCAATCATGTCCTCAACCTACAGCTAAATCAGCAAGGTCGTGTTTATTCGTCGGAAGCTTACCTACGTCGTTCAGCATGTGCCGCCTCGTGATGAAAACCAGCATGCTTGCCTGACTGTTAAGAATAAAAAGCTAACCTTCACGTTATTGGGTACCTACTTATCCCCCTCAACGCGGTTTGATGGCAAGAGACTAGAAGACATCTTGACAGCAACCCCTGGTCCACCGATTACCACATGAGACTTTAACGCCCGCCACCCTATTTGGGTAAGCTCCATATTTAATGCAACAGGCGGGCCACTGGCTTCACTTGTATCTGATCATGAACTGTACCTACTTATTGATGGAAGCCTTACCTTTCTACGAGGCTCATCGTACAGCAGCTGCTTAGACTTGGCGCTTGTGTCACGTCGGCTCGCTACTCGCGTGGAGTGGTTTTTAGACATTGAGACGCATGGGAATGATCATATCCCCAGTTACCATGAGATCAAAGGTTTGGCCATCTGTCATTCTCCAAACACAATCCGGCACATTGATTGGTCTACATTCGAAACCAACATGGAAGAAAAGAGAGAGATAAAAGAGATGAGAAAGGCCGGAAGCTTAACCGGAAGACAGATATCCAAAGCTTGTCGCAAAGGCCTCCCTTCTGGCCTTCAACAAGCGATCAAGGAAGCAACGCAGAATGCGATGCGCACGCTGACATGTTCTCCAATGCTCTTAGAATCCGACGTGGAGTTGCAGCGACTCCGTGCGATACTTTGGCGTGCGGAGCGAAGATACCCACGCGCAAAGTCCGTACATGATCTAAGAATAGTCAGACGCACGCTGTTACGAACGGCCTTGAGCTATTGCGATAGCTCAAGGTTACTCAATCACAACTCATATGATATTGGAACTGCTCATAGCATGCATCAAGCACGTTGCCCGCGCCCCTTACCACCACCTCGCCGCGCTGCCGAAAGACTGTCTCAGTGTCTCCTTTTGCCAAAAGATGTCGGCATGCCGTGACTGCCTCGCTAGAGATTATACACCTGCCGAGAGACTCCTGGGGTGCGATTTTGTAGAAATTACTTTTTTCATGCCAATGCCTTTTCGCGTGACGTCATCGATTTTGGAAATTGTGGTTACGTAAGCACGACGTTTCTTGGATCGTCCAATCAGAAGCTCCCTTCATTGGCCGGATCTTTCTTTCGTGTTCTCTTTTTCCGGGGCTGTATATCAAATTTGTTTTGCATAACGGCACTTAATAAAAGCGGACTTCCATGCTGCGTAAAGCAAATTCATTTTGTTACCTTACAACGCAAAAGCTGCCGCAGTCCAAAGAAATGCAAACGCAAGTGCTCTATTTTTGAAGCCGTAGCCACATAATAATCGGATGTGCATTTAATCCATGCCGTTGAGCGCACGCAAAATGGCAGCCTCTGTTTACCTCACGGAGGAAGGAAACTAAGGAGAGGCCCTGACGTCACTCTTTGTGAAGCAAAAGTGAAGCCGGAAGTTGGCGTTGCTCATGGCGATGCTCCGCCTTTTGTGCCACCCTCCTCTCTTGTTTACATCTTTCGCGAAACCACGCCGCGCTGCGCGCTGTTTCGCGCACGCTCGCGCAACATCTGGCAGAGCACGGTGCAGGTAACACAGCGCAACAAGACACGGTGACTAACGCAAACCCGCCCACACAGCGCCTTTGCCACGGCACGAAACCTACCAGAGCAACACGTGTGAGCGCTCAAAATCAGAACAACGCCGCCATTGTGGCCCAAAAGGCGTGGCCATACAAAAAATAAAATAAAAAAAGCAGCAAAAAAATGAGAACCTAAAACGTCATTTCCGCCACACTTTTCTCCTAGCGCGCGGAGGGGGTAGGGCCTCTCCTTAGTTTCCTTCCTCCGTGGTTTACCTCAACAGCTGACAGCCCCTTGCGTGTCCGTAATTGCTCCCCTCCCCTTCAGATACAGGACTGAGGTGAGTAACTATTGCTCGTGTAGTGCTTGCATGGTCGTGTGGTTTTCGCTGCATGTCTGACGTGGGATAATTTCTTCTTTAGGAAGGGCCAAGAAGAATTATCCGTAGCCCCCGAGGTCAAACTTTGCAACATAGTGGACCGAGAACTGTCAAAGCATTTTCCATAGGGCACCGCCATGACAGAACGATAGCTTCGTCAAAGTTATCGCTGCATCGGTAATACTTCCTGCACTGATACGCTCCGAGAAAGAAGCTGCTACAACGTTAAATGTGAGTAGTGACTTCACCTTTCTTTACATTAGTGGTATAAAAAGGCAGAAATAAGTCGTAGTGAGCACTTTATGCAGGCGCTTAGCTTAGACAGAATGTTTGCCTCTAAATTTCTTACTGTGCTGCGGGCCGGCTGAAATTCCCAAGTTGACAAAGAGAAAATGGCAGCAAAAGGGCCGCGCCGCGGGTGTCGAAAGAGCAGGCGGCTATTCTCGTGCAGTTCATCGAACAGCACCCATACTTGGCGAGAGCTTCTACAGAGTTCTCACCACGTATGACTGCTGCTCGAAAAAACGAACTGTGGGAGGAGGTGGCGGCGGTGCTTAACGCACAGGGGCCAGCCGTGAAGGCCACCAGCCTTTGGCGCAACCATTGGGCCAAGATGGCCCATAAAGCGAAAAAAGAAGCGGCCAGGGCCGCGAGCGAGAAGAGGTGAGCTTCTAATGATGCTGACAGTAACGTCGTTTCACGTTGTCGTTGTTGTTGCCGTGTTTGCAGGGCTACTGGAGGTGGCAAAGTGGGTGGCGTCGACGGGCGCGTCCTCGATGTCCTTATGAGGACAGGAGGGGTCCTTGTTTCCCCCCCCCCCCTCAGTTCTTCGCCGATAGCGAGGTGCGTACATTGGATTTAAAAAAGTGTTGTTTGTGTGACTTGCTGTGGCCTCACAAATTTTCAGCATTACATTGTCACACAATATTGCGAAATGTTTTAAGCCCTTTTTATGTGCAAGTGACAATATAGGTTATGTACTCTGAGCAGCAACTTGTGTACATGATGCGCATTGCACACACTGCTCGCAATGTCTGAACACTACTCTGGCTGCAGGACACAAGTTCAGAGGAAGCTGCAGGGCCCAGCGGTTCCCGCAGACATCCACCAGCGACAACTGCCTTCGTGGTGTCGGGCCCTGCAGCTGTTGCTGGGCCAAGTGGCCTTACACGTAAGGCAGTGACCTAGCTTTTGTAGCAGCATTGTTGTTTGCAGTTGCTGTATGATCTTGCTATGAAGTAAAGTACGTCACTGTGCTGTTATTACCTTTGTGTCCAGCATCCAGCTCTTATTCATGGAGGAGAAATGCAAGACTACAAATGACATGATGTCGTAATAGAGAGTCCTTGTGCTTCTCATAGGTTACTGCTACCAGCAACTTTCTGTGGCATCTTTTGCTCTAACTACCTGTTTTGTGCATCATTATTGTAGCTATGCAGCTATAATGACATTTCAAAGTGACTGGTTAGGATAATCAATCTGTGTAGGTCGGATAACAGTGAATGAGCAGTCTTTGCTTTTGCCTTGCATGAAGAGCCACCGGCTAACCCCCAGGTGCTGCGGCGTACCCCCCAGGTACCTCAGCCTACACCCCAGGTGCCGCGGCCTACCACCCAGGTGCCGCAGCCAACCCGGCAGGTGCCGCAGCCAACCCGCAGGTGGCGCAGCCTAGCCCCCCCCCCCCCCCCCCAGGTGCCCCAGCCTACCCCTCGAGAGCCACGGGCACCTCGTAGACAGCCCAGGCAGCAGGAACTCGATGGTGCCGTGGTGACGGCTACTGCCGAATACGTTCGCCAGAGCCAGTTGGCGGAAGCCAGAGTTCAAGAGGACGCCCGCTACCACCAACAACTGCTGGAGCAAAAGCGGCAGGTATGTGTAACGCCACAGATGTATATTTTTCTGCGTATGAAATTGATGAGCATATGACCTCTCTAAAAATTATATTAATCAGTGAACAAGCATAAAGTATACGTGTAGTCCTGTGGTGATATCTTGTACACATTCACGTGATATAAGATGCGTAAATATCTACGCAGTTATGTGGCAAAAAGAAAAAAAGTGGCGTTAAGTTCAAGGAAACAAGTATAGCAATGTAACACATCTTAATGGAATGCGACGGCACAAGTTTGATGGGCCAGAAAGATATTTCCAGTGTTTGAATATACAATGACACGACAATAGCCTGCAAATGCGGATGAATGCAACACACGAAGGCCTTGTTACTGAGCTTCTGTAATTAAACTAACTACACATCTTTGCTAACAGCACCACGAGGCCCACATGCAGAGCCTGCGGCAGCACCACGAGGCCCACATGGAGAGCCTGCGGCACCTCGGGGAGGAGGTGGCCGGGAATGCAGGAAGTGCAGTCGCAGCGCCTCGAAGTGCAGAGGCAGCGCCTCAAAGTGGCGCGTCGGTCGCACGAGACCAACGAGCGCCTGCTTCAGCTGCTGCTGGCTGCACTGGGGCATGGTGGCAGCCAAGCCCCTCCCCCCTCTCAGGCCCCACATAATTAAAGGAAGCAAAGGTAGCATAGGCAAAGCATTTGTAAGTTATCTTAAAATTTGCTGGTGTATGAATGATATGAAGGGCAAATATAGCTAGTTTGCAAATAAATAATTGCTGAAGTCACCCTTTAATGCAACCATAAGTAGCATAGCCATTGCAGCATGATTTTTTTCTTCAAGGTTTACTTCAGCAATAAGAGCGTGTACACCATCAGGCTCACCTACAAAAGTGCCAGTAGGCCTGGTGTGTGCGGGCATTCCGACTGTGGCACTGCTATTTTGAGGTGCCTAGCAGTGGCGTAGCCAGAAATTTTGTTCAGGGGGGGCTACGCCACTGGCCCCATGTATATATATATATATGTTCTGTTCTGTTGGAGGACGACGACGAAGTGTTTTTGACAAAGAGCTGTTCTTCCTTGCTCCAGTTTATTTCTGTGAAATTCTAAGTTCATCTGCTGGTCCTCGCTCCCTGCTCGGTCGTGATGGAAGTGGACGACCATGCACGTCTGCCGGCGACGGCGGCGTCAGCGGCGGCCGCCTCCAGGAAGCGGAACGGTCAGCAGAGCGACAGCGACAGCGAGGACACCCATGCCTACTCTCTCAGCAGTGAGGACACTTCCGATGACGACTTCCAGCTGGTGCAGAGCCGCAGAGCGAAGAGAAGAAACACCAGGACGTCCTCATCGTCAAGCACGCAAACAGTAAGACACACGCAGAGGCCGGACGCCAATACCATCATATTTGTGCCCTTGCTTCCCACCGTCAACATGAAGCTACTCAACAGGCAATCTGTGTCGATGTCACTGGAAGCCCTGGTGCCAAATGAAATATTGGACATTCGAGTCAACACTCGGAAAAATCTACTGGCGGTTGATGTCCAACATGCGGCTGCTCTGAACACTCTACGCAGCGTAACGGACATCGATGGCATTCAGGTGCGCTCTTACATCCCTCTGGGATCTGACGTAGTCAGTGGCGTTATCTACGACGTAGACGTCGCCATCCTTAATAACGACTTGCCGATTCTTATCAAGCCAGCCAATGATGAGGTCATTGTTGATATTAAGCGGCTAGGCAGTTCACGCTGCGTGAAGATTGCATTCAAGGGTAAATATATACCCTCGCATGTTAAGGTGGGACACTTCAGACATGCAGTGCGGCCTTTCATTCAGAAACCTCTTCAGTGCCGCAAATGCATGAGACTGGGACATGTGAGCAGCGTCTGCGAAAATCAGGCAGCATGCCCCCGTTGCGCCGAGCCCCACGCTGCAGATAAATGTGGCGCGACTGTGATGAAGTGTTCAAACTGCGGACGGTCACACGAAGCTTCCTCGAGGAAATGCCCGCTTATTAGGAAGGAAATGGCTATCTTGAAAGAGATGGCGAGAGATCATTCATCTCATCGCGAAGCCGCCGAAAAAATCAGGAAGCGACGTTCCCGTCGCCGGCGCCCCTCAAGGAAGGCTGTTATCTCTGCGACGTGCATGCCACTTCCTACAACACCTCCTCCTCCTCTGCCGCCCGGGCCAGACACTGTCGAAAGGACCGCGCAGAACAAGGCAACTGAGAAGACCACACCTGTAGAATCTTGGCCGGCTCTACCGAAACGACAGCATCCACCGACAGAATCACAGCAAAATTTTGCTGGACAACCCCCGAAGTCTACTGTCCGTGATTTGTGCGACCAAGACAAGCAGGTGGCTGATATGCTGCAATCGCTAATTAATACAATGCGCATCTTACTGAACAAGCTGCAAACCCCAGCAGCTAGAAGTGCTCTGCAAATACTGGATGCACTAAATCCAGTGCTTGCTAGCATCGTTTAAGTATCATGGCTCGACCAATAGTCCCCTTCCGCACTGAAGTTAAAGGTGCGTCGATCTTTCAGTGGAATGCTAGGGGTCTAAGGACCCGCATAGCAGACTTTCGCCAATTCATTTTTACACATCGCTTTCCCATACTGGTCATTTGCGAGCTAAATACGTCAACACCACTCAGACTGTCCGGTTACGAATCTTTCGTCTCGTCCACATGCGGTGCGAGTGCGAAAGTAATCATCTACATCCGCACGGACTTTACATATGTCGCTAACGCGGTAGAGCCTCACGACGACAACCAATATGTCTGCCTGAATATCCAAAAGAAAGATATGTCATTCACACTAATTGGAGCCTATATATCCCCAGCGGGTCACTTTGACGGCGAACGACTCAAGAAAATATTAGTGATGAACAATGGCCCCTGGGGTATCACAGGTGACTTCAACGCGCATCACCAGCTATGGGGAAGCACTAAAATTGATTCCAAAGGCAGGAGTCTCGCCTCCTTTGCTGCCGACCATGATTTGTGCTGTGTGAATGACGGCAGCCCTACGTTTTTGCGAGGCACCACCTATAGTAGCTGCTTGGACTTAACTTTGGTGTCACGGCGCTTTGCCTCGAGCGTCGACTGGTTCACGGACATTGAAACACATGGAAGTGACCATATTCCAACCTACATAAAGATTAGAGGAGTTGAGCAACGCTCCTCTACTGTCTTGCGTACAGTTGATTGGACAAAGTTTAAGAAGGATATGGATGACGCATGTCGAGAAGGCCTTTCACACACCATCGAAGATGCAATCGCAGAGACATTGAAAACATCCATCTGCTCGCTCACAAAGTCAGCAAGGCGAACAGACTTAGATATGGAACTGGAGAGGCTTCGTGCGGAACGCCGACGGGCGGAGAGGAGGTATCGGCGCACGAAGTCCGTCTTAGATCTGAGGGCTTCACGACGCATACAGAAGAAAGTACAGCGTCGTATAGATAAACTGGATGACAAGCGATGGAAAACTTTCTGTCAGTCGCTTGATCCCAGAAAATCGCTCTCGCACATATGGAGAACTGTTAGGGGACTTCGCTCATCTCCGCATCAAAGGAAGCCCTTTGCTGCTCTGGCCCTATACCAACTCCGCTCAGAACTTCAAGTGGCTGAAGAGTTCTGTGCACGGGTTGCTGGGTCCGCGGCCACCATTACTGACGCAGCATTGAATGACATCCCTGAGGCACGTGTACCAGAAATGAACGTGCTCTTTTCACTCGAAGAGCTCGATGCTGCGTTGGCGACCTGCAGGCGTTCGTCGTCACCAGAACCTGATGGCATCACGTATGCTGCCCTATGCCACCTTGGACATGACGCACGTGACGAGCTGCTCAGCTACTACAATGAGTCTTGGCAGAATGGCGCCGTTCCTAGACAATGGAAATCGAGCCGCTTGATCCCCATTCTGAAACCTGGAAAGTCTCCGCTTGAGCTCTCATCATACCGTCCGATTGCGCTTTCGAGCTGCGTCGGTAAACTGATGGAAAGAATGATTCTTGCTCGCTTGGAATGGTACCTAGAGCGATTCAACATCTATCCGGACGCCATGACGGGCTTTCGTCGAGGTCGCTCGTCCACCGACAACGTCATTGACCTCGTAACCTGGGTCCAAAATCAAAAAAGCCTCAAGCGCCTATCAGTGGCACTTTTTCTAGATATTAAAGGAGCATATGACAACGTCGCCCATGAGGCCATACTGAAACCGCTTGAGGCTGTTGGAGTTGGTGGCCGGATGTATCAATGGATTCGGGACTATTTAACTGAGAGGTGCTTTTTCTTACAGACTGAAGACGGCCCAACTTCGGAACATTACATCAGGCATGGTGTGCCGCAGGGTGGAGTGTTGAGCCCCATTCTGTTCAACCTCGTCTTGGTAGGACTAGCGGAGTACCTACCGCGGTCAGTTCACGTCTCAATATACGCCGACGACATTTGCATCTGGGCTTCTGCGGTGACACGACCTCAGGTACGAGCCAGGCTCCAGCGGGCGGCAACCATGACGGCATCTTATCTACGAGAACAAGGCCTCAGCCTGTCTACTGAAAAGTGCGCATTGGTTGGCTTTACGCGCAAACAAATGTCATCGTATCCTGTTTCAATTAATGGTCAAGCGGTATCCTATTCTAAGACACATCGCTTTCTGGGTGTAATCATTGACCGCAACCTCTCGTGGAGCCCTCACTGCGTCTATCTAAAGAAGAAATTGGTTGCCATTGCTCACATCTTTAAATTTCTCTGCGGCAAAAACTGGGGTACACCAGTCCGTTCTATGATGCAGCTCTACAGGGTACTGTTTCTCGGACTCCTACGTTACAGTCTACCAGTGTTGTCAAATGCATGCAAGACGAACTTTCGCGCCTTGGAGAGCATACAAGGTCAAGCCCTACGCACGTGTTTAGGGCTGCCTCGGTGCACGTCAACGGCAGCAACAATTGCCATCGCTGGGGACCATATGATCCAGACACACGTAGTTGTCGACTCTCTCAGAGCGCACATTCGCCATCTGTCAAGGATCCCCGACCATCATTTGACCTCTCTACCAGCCGAAAGACCTCGAGCGACCTTTTCAAGAGTGATTAGCGCTCATCAAGAGTGCATACCGTCATCTTTTACACCGGCGACAAAGCCCTCATCTCCCCTGTGGTGCCTACGACAGCCTCAAGTGAATTTTGATATTCCTGGAATTACAAAAAAGTCCAATCATCCATCGCTGGCTCTGAAGCAACTTACGCTCCTATTACTACACCAGAAGTATCATGACCGCATACATATATATACCGATGGTTCGACCTCACGTGCCAGGTCAACTGCCGCATTCGTTGTTCCAGCCAAGAAGGTTACAGTTAAATTCAAATTGTCGCACACGACTACATCGACATCGGCAGAACTTGCAGCTCTCCATGCCGCTATGATGTACGTCACCGAAGAGCCCACGGAGAAATGGGTCGTATTTTGTGACTCTAAGGCAGCGCTTCACAGCATCAAGTCTGCATTACGTCACAGAGTATACGAGCAGATGATATCTGACATCAGGGAAGTACACCACCATGCTCTGGAAAGAGGGCACACCATTACATTTCAATGGATTCCTGCTCACTGTGGCATTGTCGGCAACAACCTAGCAGACAAGGCTGCCCGGTCTGCCCACGAAGATACCCAGACGCGTTCCATACCTTTGGCGAGGTCTGACGCTGCCAGGGAACTTCGCCTACATGCACGCAAAAAGTCGCAAGATCTCTGGAGTTCAGGTGCCTTCAACTGCCGATTATATAAACTGGACCCCACGCTACGGCTACAAGTGCCATCTAGCCTTTCCCGCGGTGAAGCAACCTTGCTGTACCGCTTGTGGCTGGGAGTAGCATTCACAAACTCATATTCCTTTCGTTTGGGAATGACCGAGAGCCCGATGTGCGATTACTGTGGGTGCGAGGAGACCATCGAGCACCTATTGTGTACTTGCCCCCACTACGATGTGCAACGCCTCTCTCTGCAGGAAACTTTACACCAACTAGACTTACGACCTTTCACCGAGTCGAAGATACTCGGACCGTGGCCACACCCGTCACTGGCACGAAAAGCGAATCGTGCATTACTGCAATACTTGAGGTACACCGGTTTAAGAGACCGTTTATAGTGTCCCTGTGCATAGTGTCCCTCCCACACGTACTCTGTGCTTACTCTCTCCCTTTCTTCTTCTTTCTATTCCCCTTTCCCCCACCCCCAGTGTAGGGTAGCAAACCGGATACTCTTCTGGTTGACCTCCCTACCTTTCCTGTCCTTGCTTTCTCTCTCTGTGTTCGAGGAAGCTTTAGCTCGGGTGCTCCTATTTAAATACATGTAGAAGGAGAATTCGTTTTTGAGGAGGTTTGTTGCATTTAAAAGAAAAAGTTTAATTCTAGTGACTACTGGTTTCGAATTTTTCATTTAGGTGGTCAATTATTTTTTTAAAATTGGCCAAATCGAAAATTTTCAGACAACGAAACTATCAAGTTTAAAACTCCGTTACTCAACAATGAAAAATGATATCACAATTCTGTGAATTGCATCTAATAGTACTTCTACAGCGGAAAAAATGGGTATGTTACACATGAATCTCAAAAAAATTTTGTATTGTGGAAATACGGCTTGTGCAGAACCCTTGTACACAACGTAACCAATTCACGTAAGATACAAATTGACATAGCAAACTTGTCCGCTTTGACTGTTATAGTAGATGCCGTTTACAGAACCACAATGTCGGTTCTTCATGCATAGCTATTAGTTTGTAAACGTCGTGCTTCTATTTTTTCAAACTTTCGAATTTTTCAGAATATTTTAAACAAAATTCAGGCCCTAAATCGAAGTTGTGTTTCAACAGAACTAGGATTTAACTTTCTCTCTCAAATGCAGCAAATTTCAATAAAAGCGATTAGCAGGATTATCTAAGAAAAGCGTTTCTGCGTGTTACAAGTATTTGAATAGGCCGCGTCGGATTGAGATCGAGCTAAAGCTTACTCTTAAACAATTTTTCAAGGGATCAAATCCATGAATAATAACTGCATTGTCATTGCCAAAGATGCTGGAAACGAATTCTTGAACGCTACGCACAGTGAAAACAATAAAATATGTATTTTTTCATAAAAGAATATACTCGTATGTGCCAAAAATTTTGCCCAAAATAACAGATATCAATTCTTTTATATTTTTGTCTATTTAAGTAAAGAAAATATCACACAAACTTTAGAACTATATCAGTGCGAAACCAGGAAAGCAGTGGATGCCACTGATATGAAAAATTAAAAGGCAATGAACTGAACAAGTAGAGGACAAATATGTTAATGAAACTTTGTAGAACCGTGCTTACATTCTTGTATATATGCAATGGCAAGTGAAAAATCTCAATGACGCTGTAACTTGTTTTAATGTATTACGCAGAAGCAGCTGTCGCCGGTCGTGTATCGTGAGTTATTGCACCGAAATCATAGTCGCAACAGAGGGCACGTATAAAAAGCAGGAATTCTGCAAGATATACGAGGGCAAGTCAAATGAATGTGAGCCAACAACGGGGTACTTTATTTAAAAGTAGTCTTCATGAGAATTTAGACATTTGTCCCATTGACTAACGAGTCGCGTGATTCCCGTCTTATAAAACTCCTTGGGTTGCTGCTTCAAAAAGTCTGTATCTGGTTCCGTTGAGCTGTTTTTTCGGTTGCCCCAAAATTTAGAAGTCGCAAGGAGACAGGTCTGAGCTGTATGGCGGATGCTGCAGCGTTTCCCACTTGAACTTTGCCAGTTTTCTATTAACCACATAAGCGACGTGGGGACAGGCATTGTCGTGGAACAAGATGACCCCATTCGTCAATTTTCCACGTTGCTCGTTCTTGATTGCGAGACACTGCCGTTCTGGCGTTTCACAGTATCGGAAACAATTGATAGCCTCTCAAGATTTAGCAAATTCTATCAGTAATGGACCCTGACGACCGAAAGAAAAGTCAACAACACGTTTCCTGCGGAAATGATGGCCTTTGCGTTCTTTGGGCGTGGTAAATTCCAATGTTTCCACTGTACGCTTTGCCGTCGTGTTTCAGGCTCGTAGTAGTGACACCAAGGTTCGTCCCCGATCACAATTGCAAACAAGAAGTCGTCATCCTCATTGTGATACCCGATCAGATGAGTCAAGGCAGCGCGAAACTTCTCCGTCTTCTCGCGATGGATCAAAATCTTGGGGATCCATTGCGCATCAAAGAGCCTATAACCGAGAAGCTCATGAATTATGGCGTGAACCGAACCGTGACTGATGTTCAGACGGTCTGCCAGTTCATCGATGCTTATCCTCCGTTCTTGTTTCATCAGCTCATGAACCTTTGAAATTGTGTGGGGGGTGATTGCACGATGGTTTTGGCCCGGTCTTGGAATGTCTTTACAACGTCCTGTAAACGGTTTGCTCCAACGCTTCACAGTGGTCAATGAAACACCGTGTTCAACGTAAACGGCAGCCATACTGCGAATAATTTCTGTTTTGGAAACACCTTTAGCTGTCAATAACTTCGCGACACCGAGCTGTTCAACTTTTGAAGTGTCCAATATGTGACGCAACCATATTCAACCCAGTGTATGAGAGCATCAAAGAATATTTATCTTCACACCTGCGTGTCACTTTTGTAAGTGAGACATGCCGTTCTCCTACGCGCATGCCTCGCAGATAATGAACCGAACCATTACTGCGCGGTTAGGGTAGGCGCACTTTCATTTGACTCGCCCTCGTACATTAGAAATGCAAAGATACAATGGGATATACAAATGCGAAAATACCGCTTGATAAAGGACAAAAAAGTGTCACTGGAAACAAAGTTCACTGCAAGTATACACAAAACCTCGCAACAAGATATTTAAGTATACATATAAGTCTCCAATGAGTCTATGAAAAAGTAACTGTATGTAATGCGTTAAACAAGGCAAATAAACATGTTGCACAATCATAGATTCACAGAATCCTAGATTCCGCCCCCATTCCATCCACTCCCCCCGATGTATTGCGCGCGACGGAAGGCGGCGCGCTTGCTCCCCGCTTTTCTCCTTTGCGCACACAAGACTGAGCCACCATCGTCGGCTCACCCATTCCACCTCCCCTCCTACGCTTTCACTCGCACATACAGCATGCAGCGCGTGGTCACGATTTTATAACCCTTGGACTTTATACGAAACATGAGGGCGATGGCAGGAATGCGCCTGGAGTGTCCATATAATTGCTCTCGCAATAATATAATAAACATATCCGGAAACTGAAGCGTCCCGTCGCCCATTACTTTCCGCAAAAGAAGTATCAAAATCAAAGTTTCACCATGCGACAATTCGCTGCGCCGCAACAATGTATTTTTTTTCTGTGGGACGGAGGCACCGAAATGAAAAAAAAACGCATAGGAAAGTATGTTGGCCAGAATTGAATGCCTACATCGGGCACCTAATGGGGCTACGGAATTAATACCGAAGAAAACATGAGACGATTGGCCCACTGAGAACCATACGCAAACTGCTCAGTATCCTACACCGGCGAAACAAGACTTTCCGGAAAGGTTCCGCTCAAGGAACGCGGTGCAATCCTTCGAGTCCCCACACTGATGGCGGCGAGCGACCGTTGTTTTTTTTTTTTCTCGTCTGCTAGCCAGAAAGCTTCCGAAACTCTGTCAGGTGAAAATCCACTCGGCCAGAGCAAACCGAACGCCCACCGAAGTGCACCTCGTGGTGGTCGGGGCCATACGAGAAAAACATATGCGCTCTGGCTCGCTCTGGCAGCCCGCGGGTAGGGTAGCGAGAACAAAAAAAAAAATTGAATAGGCTCAATGTGTCCTCGGCAAATAAAAGTCAAAGTTGAAAAAATAAATAAGAACGTAGTTACTTTGGCTGGCTTTAGTGTCTTGACATGGATGTTCTGGCGTAGGTTAAAAAAGTGTTGATATTCTTTTATGTGACATGATGGCACAAATGAACTACCGCAACTCATCGTCTCATTGGACCTCGCTGCGTGCTTTGTCAACTCGTCTGCTAGTGTGTTGATTTGGCTTGTCTCGTTGTATGTTCCGATGTAAGACTTTAGAAAATCAATGGACCTTTGGCGTCAAATGTTTGTACAACATTAAACCCACAAAGTTCCGCAATTGAAAATTTAAAGCACAACTTTGGGAATGTCAATGCACGTTTCACATCAAGAGCTTATGAGATTTATACCCATAAAGTTTCGCAATTGGTATCCAAGCGCTTCATAGATTCCTTGGCCTCAGTGAGATGCCGCGGCGAGCCCGCTCACCATCAAAGCGCCCTTGAAACTTTGTGCTCGGATGGGACTGCTTGGCGTTATGTGACTGCCGGTGTATGGGCGTTGCCACGAAATCCAGCCCGAGTTCGCAATCTTCGGGGTCAAATGTCTTTTCGAGCGTCAAAAAGACATTCTAGACAAAATCCAGAGTGATTTCCGTCGCCGGAGGTCGCTTTGGTCGGTGGTGCATGGACAGCACGAAAGAATTTCGGGGGGGGCTGAAGCCCCATAAGCCCCCCCCCCCCTGGCTACGCCCCTGGTGCCTAGTTATTGTCATGTCAATTTAAGCACGACGCCACACTGCAGGTGTTCTACAATTTAATCCTTGTCATCGAATGGTGAAAGTTTCGGGCCTTAATATAATGTCGAAAGCAACCTGTCAATATACACAGCAAAAAAGAAAAAAAAGGTATGAAAATTTCTTGCCTATGCTCCTTCTGTTCATTTGTAATGTTTATTTTTTGTTGCATATTTGTTTGTGTCACTACGTACTGAGCTGGAATGTCTCTTGCACATCTGTCTCATTATCAAACATTTTGTTGTCATTCAGTAATCTTTCAGGTTGTGATACATTGTATGTTTAGCCCTTGTGGTGCAATTTCTGTACAATATTTATGCAGTTTGTCTTACTGAATATCAAAGTATGATGTTATGGCTCTTTCAGTTTCAGAGCGCCACAACAGCATGTTCCTTTCACATGTAGTGATGTACCTATACATTTCGCTGTGATAAATATTCGGTTGGCGTGCGATTTAAGCACCTGCTCATTTCTGTTTCTGGTGCAGTTTAAGCCAGTTGTTCTTACTGTGTACTTGTGCAGCGTACAACAATTTTCTTAAACGATGCATGCCGTTACCTGTGATATATTATGATGCAAGAACAATGTAATCCAATATTTATTTCAACGTGTCTGTGATATGTTGCGTAATGCCTCTACTACAGAGTATTCATGATTCTCACAGTTCTTCAATGTAGAGACTGTCGCATGTGATGTGTACATAAACAAGTGTATGTTGAAGGCTGAAATACAGAAAGGTGCAGTTTTCCTCTAGTGCTTTTATTTACACATCGCAACCACATTTCTAGTGCTAGCTTGCACTGTACAAATATTACTGTACAACATTACCGAGTTCTGCTATATACAAGTGAGGTCACATTGTTGAAATCTATCAACTGCTCGTGCGTGCATACACTTCGCGGGAGCCACAGCGTTTGACATGTCGGATGACCAGTTGGACGGCATTTTCGTCACTCGAAAGGAACTTTGCCGTTGTTGCGAGACAAAATGGTGGAGGACCTAGAAGCTGCGTGTGCAACAGCACGTTCCATGGAGCGGAAGGTGTGACGTGCACTGTACATGTTGGCTTTTGTGAGCTTCTCTGTGCTAGTAGAAAGTGAGGAGACAGGTGCTTATGTCCATCAATGCGTAAGGGGATACGAGTAAGAATAAAAATTCTGCAGGCTACATGCATCTAGATGACGTACGACAGCAGCAACAAGCAAATTGTGGAAGACACTTTGAAAATGCACTTTTTAGCTTGCTTTCAATCTCATATGTCACCACTAAAGATACTGTTTCACGTACTATAAATACAGGCTTTACATAACCCTTCACTACAACTTTTATGTACCCGCCGTGGTTGCTCAGTGGCTATGGTGTTAGGCTGCTGAGCACGAGGTCACGGGATCGAATACCGGCCACGGCGGCCGCATTTCGATAGGGGCGAAAACACCCGTGTACTTAGATTTAGGTGCACGTCGAAGAACCCCAGGTGGTCGAAATTTCCGGAGCCCTCCACTACGGCGTGCCTCATAATCAGAAGGTGGTTTTGGCACGTAAAACCCCATAATTTAATTTTTTTAACTACTTTTACATTTCTCAACAAATCATGAATGCTTTGCATTACGCAGACATCAACTACAACTCAGCATGGGAAATGTATCTGCAATTTCACAGCATCAAATGCACAATGCAATTATTTAAGACTGTGTGCATGCACCTAGCGATGCTGCCGCTGCTGTTGACGTCGCAGCTGCCACCGCGCATACCTCAGATAACGCATGTGCTGCGCACGGGTTGTGCCAAACATGCCAATCACATTGTCGCTAACAGCCCACCCTCTCAAGTAGTGCATTCTAGATCCCGTGTTTCGGGGCAGACTGTGTGGCATGGGGTCGCCGTTATTGTCAAGCTCACTACTACTGCCGCTGCTGCTGTCGTCATCGCTGTCATCGCCTGATTCTGTGGCCTTCAGAAAGGCGAAGGTTGTGCAACATAGCACATGCCGCGACAATGTTGGCTGCACGTTCCGGCTCGTAGAGGAGGGTGCGATATCGCTGAAGACAGTGGAAACGGCTCTTTAAGAGCCCAATGCACCTCTCCACTACGGAACGCATGGCGGCATGTGCTGTGTTGTACTGCCCCTCGGCTGTGTGCACTGGAGGATGGCCAGGAACCGGGGTCAGGAGCCACGGCTCCAAGGGGTAGCCACTGTCACCTGCACAAAGATGGAAATAGTACATTGAGTACTCCGCTGACGAGAGGCAAGTTGTCAACTGAGGAAAGCTACAGCATCATTCAACAAAGGTAGACTTCAGGGTTGCAAGTCACAAGTAAAAGCACGAGTTGAGCATGTCCATACCCGACACAACCTCTTAACCAATTTACAAATGCACTACTCGGTGCCTGCCACAAACAAGAAATCAACACTTGTTGGTGCTATCAATGACAGAAGTAGCAGTAGCACTAATGTGTGTTCATTTCTTCTGCTTCTGGCAGGCACTGGGTGCAGTCAGCACTA
Source organism: Dermacentor albipictus (assembly GCF_038994185.2). NCBI lineage: Eukaryota > Metazoa > Arthropoda > Arachnida > Ixodida > Ixodidae > Dermacentor > Dermacentor albipictus. Next base: position 4,574,586 of record NW_027225576.1, on the reverse strand, counting down.
ACACGTGTTGCTTTCGTGAGCTCCTCGCAAGACACATAATGTGCTTGTAACTTAACACTTCGAACATTGCCAATGGTGGCAGTCAATGTCTTCATTTTCTTTTTTTACTCCGGACTTACTCATGTTCTTGTGGTTTGGTTGAAAGTTTGGGTTGGAGCGAACACGGCGTTCTGCGCTGCTGAAGCGTGACTGCGCCAAAAGAAAATGTTTTTTCTCACCGAGGAGGTATTCCCCGGGATTCACGATGCGCCCCGCTTGGAACCGGCGGCGCAACCACGTTGTCCGCCAGACGAAAGCGTCGTGGTCCGACCCCGGTCGCAGAGGATCCAAGGCCAAGATTTTGATGTCCGCGTCGCAGACCTGAGGTAAAACGTAAACCAGAGAAAGTGCCCGTTGACGAGAGCAACGTAACTTTCAAAAAGGATAGCAGAAAACGTGAGTTTTACTTATGAACATGCAGTTGAGGGCGTAGTATCCCTTGCGGGCCATGAACACAGCCTTGCTCTCACCCTTGGGTGCGATAATGGCTATGAGGCTGCCGTCTACGCATCCGATGACGCCCGGGATAACGCCGCTTAAGGAAACCCTCCTTCACGGCTGTCTAGCATGCCTTTTCCTCGGCTATCTTTGGAAAATGGACCCACTTGTTGCGGGCCCCTGCGTTCACGACAGCCTCTGTCACACGTCGCACGCACTCGCTCACCGTCGACTGCGACACACGGATCGTCTCCTCGCTCCCAACGGACGCTTGGAAGCTCCCGGTAGCAAAGAAGCGCAGCGCACACAACACTTTCCGCTCCACCGACAGTCCCGTCGCTCGCTCAGCTTCTATTTCCCCCGCCAGTTCCTCGCACAACAACCGCACCGTTCCCTTCGAGAGGCAAAAACGCCGTCTAAAATGGTCATCCGGCATGTCAAACGCGTCGTCTGGCGCCCCGTGTTCACGTCGGCGACGGCGAAGAGCCACGGCCATAGCGATCAGAGGGGCGGCCATTTTTTTATGCCTTCGGAAACGACCCTGCCTCTGGCCGTACCAAAAATCCGTGCCTTATGCTCCGCATAGTGAGTGCGTCAACGTCACTATGACGATTACAGTTTTTGCGGATTCCTGACGTCGCGTGATTGACAGACAAAATGGGTGCGGCCCGGTCATTTTCGACCAATGGCTGCGCAGTGATGGCGGCAAAAGGCATAGAGAAAGTAATAGAATTCCTACAAAATCGCACCCCTGGCACCTCTTTGGTGTTTGGCTCGCCCACATGTTCAACTCTCGGTTCCGGGAATTCGAACGAATGCAGGACTCTCATCGCCAGCTCTCAAGCAGCTATCCTTACTGATGCTGCGGGAGACATACAAGGACCGTCTTCACATTTACACTGATGGCTCGACAACTGTTGACGAACCTACAGGAGCTGTCATCTTTCCAGAAAAAGCCGTGACCATTCAGTTGAAGACCTCTCACCCGACAACGTCGACTGCTTCCGAGCTTCCTGGACTTCGCAGCGCACTTAGCACGATTCATGAAGAACTACCACGAAGATGGAGCCTCTTCACCGATTCGAAGGCAACCCTGCATTGTTTGCTATCCGCTCTACGTCCTGGACTACAAAACCAAGTTTTGCTGGAAATAAGGCAGCTATATCGCCAGCTAGCAGAGAAGGGACATGACATCACTTTTCAGTGGCTTCCAGGTCACTGCGGCATCATGGGAAACGAAAACGCCGATGAAGCTGCGAGGAGGGCTCATGAAGATGGTGTGAAGGAATTCGTCTCGCTATCAAGAACTGACGCAGCAACAAAGTTTCACATACTAGCGCGTGATGCCATATACGATCCATCTGGAACACGCCAGGTTTCCGACATATTTGACTGCACCACGTGGACCCATCCCTCCAACTACGCATTCCATCTGGACTGTCCCGAATCGAGACAACTTTTCCCTGCCGACTATGGCTTGGAGTGTCTTTCACGAATGCATTTGCTCGCCGCATCGGAATGGCTGATAGTGCTGCCTGTGAGAGTCGCGGCAGCGAGGAAACAATCGACAATATCCTCGGTTATTGTCCTCGCTTACAGCTCCCAGAGACATTCGCTTGTGACGGCGTTGGTACACCTCAATGACCGCCCTCTTTCTGAGCAGACAGTCTTGGAGTACCAGCTGATGCTATCTTCACATCAGAAGGCGATGATGACGCTGCTGAGATTCCTCCGGTCGAGCGACCTGCTTGAACGACTGTGACACTCTCGTATTCTTTTGTGTGTGTGTGTGTGTGTTTACAGCGAAGTTGTATATGGCTAGGTTCTGGAAAAAATTGTGCGCGTCTATCCAGCCGTGTAGATAGAGAATTTCTCCCCATACGTGGGCCGATCCCGAAGATAGTGCAATACCGGACCGACTCGTGGCGGAGATGAAGCAGCCTTTAAGCACTCCGCCAACTTGCTAAAATAAGTTTAACATCTTAAGTCCAAATACAACCCGTATTAGATATTAAGCTGATAAGGACAGATACTGCACTTTGACCCGCGTCGACAATGTCTTCGACTATGCGTCGACTATGACTATCTCTCTTTGTCGGCGTTCCAAGCGCTTGCGTATCTCCTTTCTTTCCGCTCTCCCGTGGTACCGGTCCCATAAGCGTGCTGCCCGCTAGGACCGTGAGGCAGAAAGAAATGAGAACCGTCCATGTGGATATCTATCTTCCGGTTAACCTCCCTGCCTTTGTCATCTCTTTCATCTCTCTTAGCTGCGCCATTGCTGCCCAATTTCTCAATAAATTTTATGTTGATCATTTGATCCATCTGTTCATCGATCCCCATGTCGATAAAGACTCAAAACCATGGAGTGCAGAAAAAGTCCACGCATAAGATTCTGCCTCGTCAATAAGCATTACGGCTCGCACTAGAGGTCAACCGGACTCATCTTGAGTGGAAAAAGCGAGATGGCGGTGCCACAACACCCTCCACCTCTTTTCTGCCGATTCACTCATGAACTTTTGGAACAAACTACGTATGGATCTACTAAACTTTTCTCCCTCACTGTATCAATTTTTTTCTTCAATATCTGGGCTATTGTTGTCGCCGAGACGATGTCACATTTTCAGCGCGCCTGTCTAATTGCGTTGGACAATGTAGTAGTTGTTATCAAAGGCGTTCTGGTCAGCGCCATTGTGCTATCGTTGGTCAGCGCCTCTGTGTGCTATCAATATCTTCTTTAGTCAATATCTTCTTTTATCTTCTTTAGTAGCGTAGCATAACTGGCAATATCCAAGTCATTTCAGCTTCTGCGGACACACGTGGGGATGGCGCTATCGATATAGCTCTGCACAACAATATGCGATTTGAAGCTGTATCGGTTGATGACCGTGAACACGTACCTCTCAATACAGGCAACGCACTCTGGCGAGTGCTGGCGCACTTTGGGCAACCAGGACTCAAATTTTGCGCGCCGACAGCAGCGCCGTAACACGAAGCTTAGTGAGCGGTGGACACAGTTCACAGTAACACACTCATCGATTTTGCATCAGCACATTGACCGCTAATTTTGAAGCACGTGCGTCCAGCTTCTGATCTGTCTGGCCACCGAGGTGGTAGAGCGTATAGCAGCGCATGCGCTCCTCGCAACCCGCATGGCCATGGACAGAACTTCGCTGGGCGCATCGGGCTCAGCAAACATTGATAAAGGCGTGTTATTGAAACAGTGATAAGGTGTTATTGTTAAATATGTCATGCGATTTTCGTGGCTTCCCTACCGAACGGTGTCAGCATACTTTACTTACACGTTTAAACTGCCGTAGCACCTCCTGGTCAGCGCCGGTTCCCTATATATAGTGCTATATTTTGTAGGTTTACCGGACGCAACCCCGTAATCGCGCTCGCGCGTCGTTTGCTACCGTCACTGCCGCCCACCCGGCTTCTGGAAATGACGACACATGTGGTCTCATGCGCCGTGACTACTTGTCCGTCATGAAACCGTGCGACGCGTGTGTGATCAGCGAGTGCATCCGTTAAAGTTACGCGCTGCTATAGAATGCGCCGACCCTCCCCAGAGTGCTCTGCCGAATACCGAGCGGCGCGCATGAGCTGCTGTGAACACGGTCGCAAGGCTTGTGACTGTATACGTGGCATCATAGCTGTCAGGAGTATTGAACGCATTCCGCACTAAGACATACAGTCGTTCACTGCCCGCTAACAAGGCGTACCCCTGTCTGCTCTACGGCCAAGAGCGACGCGTTGTAGTAGACCGCCACCATGATCGTGCGCCTTCCCGCCAACAGCAAGTCATGGTACCTTCGTAAGCTACTGGTACACATCGGCGCGGCGACAGAAGTGCAACAGCTAGACGTCACGAACTGCATAGTGGCTGATGTGAACGTGCTGCTTAAGTACATAGGGTCCTTTTCAAGATTGCGGTCCCTGCGCTGCCTCGGCTGCGCGATACCGGCGACTACCCTGCTGTCGCTGCTACAGGAACGGCTTGTGCAGCTCGAGGAGCTGGAGTTCTCGGTCGCGATCCCGGGTTGCGAGGTTGATAACGAAATCAAGACAGTATCTGAATCCTACCGGCGGCGGCCACTAACCCTGGTGCGCAGCCTGCGTCGCGTATACGCTGAAGTGGGCAGCGAAAGGCACGCTGAGCTCCTCGGGTGGCTGCTGCACTTCTGCCCTACTGTGACGGAGCTTCACGTGCACGTAGCCAGCGGAAGCTTCTGTACTTGTGTTGTGCAGGTGAGTAAAGTCCTGGCCTCGAGTTACCAGCTAGAGAAATTCACGTTCTCCTCCGACATTCCGCCGACAGTTGAGCTAGCGTCACTCAACATGACGCACTTCAGCACACGTGCACTCGCCTGCGCCAATGTCAGTTACTGGGATTTCTTGGATTCCTGCAGCTGCGTTTGGCTACGCGACCTTGTGCTCGAGACAACGCGTCAGGAGCTTTCGTCACAGCTTTCCGTGGTCTTCAGTTGCGATGCGGATCTCCTATTGGACAGAATAAGCGCCGCCGTTCAAAGACACGTCTGGACCAGCGTGCGCTGTCTCTTTCTCGTCCTCCTTACGGAGCAACCGTTCTCCGCCGAGCATCTCCCAATGGCTCACAATGTGTATCTCAGTAGTCTCTGCGAGCTCTTCCTCGTCCTCAAACACCTCGTCGAGCTGAACGTGAGCTCGTTTCACTTCGGATGGGACTTCGACCTGACGCAACTGCTCGGATACGCAGAACTCCGGTTCCTGCAGGCGCTCTCGACGGCGCCATGCGGGTTGCACCACCCCAAGGCGGTGCATACACTGGCCCGCGCCTGCCGGGAGCTCGTACAGCTGGACGTGCGCGTGGAACGGCGGGAAGACAAGTTCGCCGTATGCGCCGTGTGCCAGCTCGAGTGCCGGCTTGACCCCATTGATGTGGCCGAGCTGCACCACGGCTTTCCAAAGTATCGTCGCAGGCTTCGCCGACTGACGCTGAGCGGTTTGTCCAACTTGGTGTCTCTGCGCTTCCTCGAGCACTGCAAGGTAGCGTTTTCTTTGTTTGCTCTTACTACCATTTTGAGCCCATTGCTGTCTGGCCCAAGCCCAAGTAAACTTGCAAATCGCAAGGTCCGTTACGGACCTTACGCTCTACTCCCCTGCGCTGATCGTGGCACGCGAGAGTATTGCTGTCGGGGTTCGCAATTTGTAACGTTTGATTTCGTTATCAATTTTTCCTAACACGTTCTGCCCTGAATTACCGATCCCATCAATAATGGCTGGGTGCGAGTCATGTCCAACTTGTAGTGACGAAGCGTGAAAAGAATGGAAAATGAAATGGAACATTAGAAAATACCGCTCCTGGCGGCATTCTAAACAGCGGCAGCGCTGCGAGGAGAGGTTGCGGACATTTCACGCCTCTGAGCGACAACGCGCTGGCAAGGGAGAGCAGGGGGCGGTAAGGGATGTCGCAGACGGTCAGCGCGAGCGCGTGATGGCGCTGAATGCGGCAATAACACTTTCAGTTCGTTCGCACACAAATCACCGCCTGGAGAACAGGACGTAAATAGCAGGGCTCTTAACACTCTTCAATGGTTTGCATGCACAATCGTCAACAGACTTGCCTAGAGCGCTCGAACACCGTGCTTTGGGTTGCACAGGCACCGTCTATACCGATGACTTCTAGTTCGAGACAGCTTACATCTGAGCATGCGCAGCCACTGTGATATGGCACTGCATTATTCCTTTTCGCCTTACCGGTTAGTGAGGCTTCAACAGCTTGAACAGCCTGCGATCGCTGGTAAAGGCTCTGCAGGATCGAGGAGTAAAAGCGAAGATAACCCGTAGCTAAACCCTCAGGGGAGCGCGCTCCGATACGCGCTATCTGTATGTACTTTGCTCAGCGGCCCTGCATATAAGAAATACATTCAATCAGAGCGGGCATTCCCATAGAGCCCATTATCATCATAAAAGAAATTATTGGTCTCTGCAGGATCTTTTGTTGTAGTCCGTCAGGGTCTCCTTGGACGCTCTTGACTGGGTTTAGCATTGGTGGGGCACTTTGTTCAGGGCTCCAACAGCCTCAGCTGCCCTGCGTGCTTGCTGCACGAGATCAATTTGGTGCTCGCAGCGGTCACTGGCTAGCAGTGTCTCCCACTGCTCCTCAATTGGATTTATGGTTTGGGGACTGCTGTTATAAGTTCGCATTCGCATGTGGTGTGATACAAGGTGGGCTTTTGATCGCACCCCGGCCATTTAGCTGCGTATATGGTGGGATACATTTTACTCAGTAGGTTTAAGCTGGGGAAAGTTGCTGTCAGGAGCTGTCTCCAGTCAGTGGCCTCCGCCCTCGTGAGTATTTATGTGAGGGAGGATGTCGTATCCTGGCTCCCCTGTAGTGTGCCAATAAAGCCGAGTTATTCATTTGGAACAGACGATATACTTTGGAGTGTGGATTCTTCGGGTGGTCGGATTGCAAACCGTCGAGCTACACTGTCCGCCTCTCCATTGCCAGCTATTCCTACATGCCCAATTCTAACTGATTCTCAAGACGCCTGCCGGCATTTCCTGAACTGTAGAATAGGCCACCGCGTGCTCCTCGAGACGACAGGCGGTGTAACACACAACACAACCACAGCCGATACTATAGAGTCCAGCAACTCAACTGACTGGAGCGCACCAAGCGGCTGATGTGAAAACATGAACCACATTTTCGGTTTCGGGCGCACACGTTTTGAACGCTAGCTGGTACGCGTTACGCCGGCTGCGCTGATCGGCGCGACGTTTGTTTACTACTTCTACTGGACAACCGCGCATTGTCTTGGTGCGGAATCATTTTTCTAATGGCGACAGCAATTATGCAGACACTCCAGCGTCATTTCTGCCATCAGCGTGATGTTCCGTATAAAGTCCAAGGACGATAACACCGTCGCCGCGCGCCGAATCCTGCATGTGCGAGTGAAATTGTGAGAGGGTGAGCCGACGTTCGCGGCTCAATCTCGCGTGCGATAGGGAGGAAAGCGGGGAGGAAGCACGTCGTCTTCCGTCGCGCACAAGGAACCGGGGCGACTGGGGGTGGTTGTACTTCGGCAGCCGCGCGCGTCACGCGGCCTTTATCTTGAAATAGATCTGCTTTGTGGGGCACAGTCTAGGGGGGCCGACGGCTCCCCTTTCGAGCGACGCTGCGAGTTTTTTTTAGTACATCAATCATGACTGCGAGCCATCTTTAAAGGAACCCATCGAATTTGTGCAACGTGAAATTTCATAAAGTAGACGGAACACGTCTTGTGAAACGAGGAAATGTTTATTTTGCTCTACATAAGTGCTCGTTCCGGGCTTATTGTACGTTCATACAATGTTGTGGTACCAGGTAAGCAGCAGTAGTGCACGTGCGAAGCTCCACCAGACGGCATCAACCGAAAAAAGTGAATGACAAGCATGTCATTTTGGTATTTAGACGTTATAGCTGAACTGCGTGTAGAGGCGTAATGTGCAAAATTGGTGAATGGGCGACATTACGAACAAAGGCAATTCGCGTTTACAAACATCGTGTAGAAAATGCCCGACTCATCCTATGCCTAAAATTTGATGAAAACAACCCATTTTGAAGTATTCCCCATTACCAGGCCTTATTTCCTACTCGGGACAACAAATACAAGGGCGACTGCACGTTTTCGACACAACTTGGCCTCGGCCGACACAATGGCATGCCGCGTACACAGAGGTGGGCACAACGCATGCTTCCAGCCATACCATGCTAGACGCTCGCAGAATGCCTTCTACTCGTACTCAAGACAAATGCGTGGGTGCAAAGCCTGTTTTCAGTGGTTCACAAGATGGAATTTCGCAGCGAAGCTGTCTATGGGTACCCTCCAAAAAAATCGTGTCGGCGAAAAGAAAACGGCTTGCGTCAAAACCAACTTTCTCGCGAACGCTCTGTAGTTCTCAGTCTAGTGTAGGTTTCTTGAAAAATAAAAATAGTACTGAAATTTGCCGCTAAGACGACTCTCATTACGCCGAATTTCTTTTACTTGTCATAACTAGTTCGCTCACAGTGAAGTTGTAAATGTTACAGAATTCCCGTCTGCTGTGAATATGTGGGCATCTACGGAGGGAGTATGGTTACAGAAACGGCTGCAACTCTTGTTTTTATCGAACCTATCGCGAAACAAATTACATGACATTTAGCCGCGAAGACGACTATAACGTTACGCGGAGTTTCATTTACTTTTCACAATTATGTAGTGCAGAGTGAAGTTGTAAATATTGTAGAATTCCCGTCTGCTATCAATACATCGGCTTCTACGGGAGGGAGACGGACAGCGCATGTTTGTGCACTAGAATAAAACTAGTCCTTCGATGTTTCATGCAGCCAATTAACTGGGAAGTATGCTCGATCGCAAATTACAAACGTCTTTTGTTTTGTACTCCTTTGCACTGCGCCCCGGTCAACGCATGTCGTCGCTCGCGTCGAGGCTCTGTTCAACGGCCGCCTGCGCCTAAACCAACGTTACTAGATTACTTTCAGTTGTCAAACTCCGCCGCGGCACCTGGCCCCTTTCTGTCGCGCCCGCGGGGTGGCGCGCGCGACACTGTCGGCCTAGGGTGCCTCGATGCCTGCCCGCCGCGCCGCCGTTCAGGGTGGTGACAGCCCCGCGGCGCCGCCATATTGGTTTGAAGAAGCGCCTCGCGCGCCCGCCGAGCTATCGTTGCAGAGGGCAGGATTCTCACCAATCGCATCGGAAGCTGAAAATTTCTGGCATGTGTGGAATTATGCTTTCGGGCTGAAATACAGAGCTCATATTCTGTTGTAAAAAAGCACAGTAGTCATGTTGGCAGAGCGCTGCGGTGTTACAAGGAGAGGCGATTGGCGAGTCGGAATGTTAATTGAGTTTTCACTGTCGCAATATTATTTCGTTTGGACGGTGGAAAATTTTTTGACAAAACCGTTTGAGAAATTACACAACGCTTATCTGTTCACGTGTTGGTAGGCTCCCTCGAAACTTTGAAGCACATGTTTCGTTTGCTGCGTTTAACAGCAGTTCACGGCCTTATATCACAGAGTCCCAGCCGTAACACAGACGCAACACTAATTTTAAAGATGTTCTTGTGCACGCCAAACTACAGAAAAAGAAGTTGGGAACCAATCCCTGTGGTCGCCCCAGGTGCTCTACATGCAAACACATTCAATCCACTACTACAGTAAAAAGTACAGCGTCGAATTACACACACAAGGTAACTTCGGCTTTCACCTGCACATCAAGCAATGTAGTCTACTGTCTAGAATGCGCCGCTTGTAGCAAACAATACATAGGTGAGACCGGACAACAAATCAATACAAGACTCAATGGTCACCGCGCGGACACAAAACACAATTTACACAAAGCAGTAGCCAGCCACTTTAATGAACATGGACATATGTTTGACAAAGCAAGGCTCTATATACTACAAACAAATTTCCGTTCCCCTCGCGAAAGGAAGTACACGGAATCATACCTCATACACAAGTTTAATTGCCTACACCCGACAGGAATTAATTTGGCACGCGGCAACTTAGAATCTTTAAAAGCTGTAACTTAAATCTGAAACTCTCATATCATCAACCAATACACAAAACACATTAGGCCACCAGCCAACTTTAATTCTTAACCTCACCTACTCTTTCATTTCGGAGGAAAAAAGGGGAGGGAGGAGGGAAAAGAAAAAAAAAGAAAAAAAAATTTCCTGCCTACTACTCAATTTAATGTACTCTTTCAGGATTTTACGTCTATACCAAGTGTACGATCCCCTCCTTCCATGTACACGTGCCCGTGCCCGCCTCTGCACGCGTCACCCTCCTGTTTGCTATACCGATTTCGCCCCCCCCTTCCCCCTGCCCCCCTTTTTTAGTCCTTTTTTTTTGAAACCCCCTCGACAACACATTCCGAAGTCAATATGCCTTTTTCGGCGCCTCAACCCAGAGTATCGCCTTCTGGATGCCGCCGTAACGACACCTACGTTAAGCGCGTGGGGCAGTGCCCCTTGAAAGACCATGCCGCTGCCTTTCAATCACCCCACACATTGCACCGCAGACTCCCCGTCGCCACCTTAACTATTTCAAAATTACTCGACCTATTGCTTGACCGGCCGTTCTAATGCCTCAAAAACATGCCGCCAACGACTCCCCCGGATTACCTCCTAACCTTCCGCATCCCCAACACGCTCCCAAGCCCCCGTATTGCTTAAAGATTTCATTTTTCTCTTTCTTTTTCTTTCACCCCCCCCCCCTTTGTTGTGTCTTGGTACGGCCCTGGCTCCCCGCTCCTTTTTTTCCTTTTCCCCCTTTTTTCTGCTTCTCTTTCTTTTCTTTCCTCTCCGCGTGCCCACTCTCACGCTCTTGTCCCTTCGTCTTGAGAATGAGGCTCACAGACGTCGGACGACAGCGCCTGTTCCCTCTTGTAATCTCTCTCTTTAAAACCAGCCGCCAGCGACAACACCCGCACGTGACGTCACTGCACTAACCCTTTAAAACTAACACGCCGAGGATGACGAGGCCGCCTTTGACGAAGATAGGTCCACCTATCGAAACGTTGGCCAGCCTGTCTGAGGTACTTCAACCCTGTTTAAAAAATTTTATACCACAGTGTGCCATTCCATCTGCCAGCCCCTTTCTTGTTTTTGGACGATAAGAATACTGTTACACTGCAAGAGCGTGTGCGAAAATGTTTTCAATGTCGGTTGCTCACGAGAGCACGAAAATGCCGCCTCACCAACTCGTCGACCGCACGGGAGACACGAGCAGCGGGCAGCAACGTCGAACCAATATGGCGGCGCGTCTGCCGAACGGCGGCGCGGAGCAGTACAAAGGCTGTCACCACCCTGAACGGCGGCGCGGCGGGCAGGCATCGAGGCACCCTATGTCGGCCCGAAGGCGGGTGGTGCGAACAACGTTTGTGCGGGTGGACAGAGACGCCGATGCGTGCAGAAGCGTGCCACGTTTTGCTCGTGTTTCTTATTTGTGTGCCAGGAAAATGCCTCTCGCCTTGTGAGCAAACATACCTGCAATGGAACAATGAAACGGCAATGAAACAAGAAAAAACACGAGAAAGAGACAAAGTGATAGCTAGGGAGGGTTCAGCGCTCTTCCTATCACTTTGTCTGTTCTCACTCCTGTTTTTTTTTTGTGTTAATAAATATTTGCGAGCATTCTACGTCAAAATAGTGTACCAGACCACCGCCTTTGAACTTCGCGCGCATTTCCTAAGGGATATAAAATTGTTACACTAATCATGTCAGGTCATCAAAGATTTTTTGGAACTGCTGAACTTGACAGAACAGAATGCAATTCAAAAGAACCTGAAGCTTTTTGCATCACAACAAACGACAAAGTCGCTGCGAGTAACTCTGATGTCGACTTTAGACATTGTCGATGATCTGCCGCGTCCAGGTGCGCTCTATGTTTCGACAGCCAAGTTACATGAAGATCCACTGGAGGTAAGGCGCACTGTTCACATTTGTTGTGACTACATTCACATTGCACTGTTTGCTAGGAAATTCCCTCTCATGTTTTTTTCAGCAATACATCAGACTAGTGCATTCCTTCGGTTGAGATGAGTCCCATCCTACTATAACCAACTTCACGCAGATATTCCGCCTTCTAAGCCTGTATACACCTGTTAAAACAGCGCTACGTGGTAGTGTGGACGGTGTGCCAGGACCTGTGCTCGTCGGCATCAACGACACATTCAAGCAGACGAGAGAAGCCTGCAAGTAAAAAGAGTAGTCTTCGCAATGCCATTGAGGCGACATTGATAAGTTGCCTGGAGGGAAACAGCTCACCAGAATGTGCTTGCAATGAGCATAGCAATGAGCAATGAACATAGGGGACAATGTTGTTTATTATCTGTGTGGATATGTTGTTCGTAAAGTCACAAAGGGTGCCCCATGTGATCTATGCATAACGGACATAAGCTTTGAAATCCCAGCAGTTGGCTGCGACAGTTACTTGAGTGCAGAAGTCTCAAGCAAGGTTCCTTAAAGCACCCGATGCCAAAGATGCTGGGCTTTATGAAGACTGCTAACAAAAGTGTGTCGGCTTCCCTGGATGAGGCAGGCCTTTGCGGAGAGATATTTTGGAAGGTTTTAGATTATCTAGAGGGGTGCATGCTTCCCTCTTCTTGGTTGTGCAGCGCATATGTTCGCGTTCACGTGCGAAGTACTGAATTTCTTCATTGTTATGCGGATGCAGTTTTACTCCAGGGATACAAACTGTCAACTAGAATTAAAGCAGTCCCAAGGTAGCTGTAGCAACCAAGAAAGCGCGTCTTTTGTGAATATCGATGCAAAGCGCTTAGATTCATCAATCCGGCGTTGTACTGGTCCTATTCTTTTTTTCATGTGTACATAAAACGTGCCACTAACGAAAAGCCTCACTGTCCTCTTCATTCGCCTATCAGCTGCTTTTTACAGAGTGCACAATGTAAGAAGGCTATTCTTTGAATATTTAGCGCCACGAATTGCAGCAAACAAAAAAAAATTGTGGCATTGAGTCGGCGGCGCGCTGCTGCTTTGGGAAGCTTCCGCAGCCAACCGGGCCAACCATGGCGGCAGCGCCACGTCGCGAGAGGAGACGGCAGAGGGTCACCTTCTCGCGCCGCTCCTAGGCGGAGTTTTACAACTGAAAAGTATCTATAATGCGCCTAAACGGCGTTCCGTCGCAGATGCGTCGACATCTGCGTCTTGAGAGCGGCGTCGTAAAAGCTCTTCCGAAGTAGCTCTGTGTATCCATGACGTAGTGTGCGACGTAGTGTGCGTATGGTATTTCTTTGTATTTCGCATACGTAATTATATGTATAGTTACATACCAACATAATTTATATCACAGTAACAGATTCACTGGTGGGGCTGCTGAGCACGAGTTCGCGTGATCGAGTCCCGGCCACGGCTGCCGCATTTCTATGGGGGCGAAATGCGAAAACACCCGCGTACTTAGATTTAGGTGCACGTTAAAGAACCCCGGGTGGTCGAAATTTCCGGAGTCCTCCACTACGGCGCGCCTCATAATCAGAAAGTGGTTTTGGCACGTAAAACCCCATAATTTAATTTTTTGTAACAGCTTCACTGGTCAACCCTTTTCGCGGGGTGGAATGGACTCCTTAAATTTTTGAATTACAAGCTCCTCGGCGTTATCTTTTGCGCGTTCTGCAGGAGCATGCAACCTTGGCAATCGCTCGTCGCGTTTTCTGCGCGCGCGAGTACCGAAAGAGGGTATACATGTTGTTGTTGGGGGAGGGGGCGCGTTTAAAGAGTCAAACATGTCCTAGTAAAATTCAGTACGTGCCGAACTGCGCCACAACGGCCGAGCTGTATTTTGCTAGCTGCGTCACAACACCCGCTGCGGTCAGCGTGCCCAAAGAAGTACCCCGAAAAGCGGCGAAATAAGTTACAGTAACGTTGTAGCCCATAGAAAGCGTCGCAAACATGTCGCAGCACTATGCAGTACGCGCCAAACTAACTTTCCACAGCGGCCGGGCTGTTTTCCGCTGACTGCATCACAACGACCGGGGCCACGCCCTAAGTCTAAACTGCTTGAAATGCAGCGCAGACTGTCAAACAGAATTTCTCGCCTTGCCAGAGTCCAATATAGCAGGACCGATGTGTCGAAGTGCAGCAGGAACGCAAAAATATGCCGGGAGCCCAAGAGACCAGAGCTGCATAAAAAAAAACAAAAAAACGTGACGCCGAACCTTCACATGCATGCGCAGCCGGCCTCGCTCGCTTCGGTGGCGTATCTGGCGCATGGCGCAGGTATCTACGTCTTATTGGCTTGTCGCTAGATAACGCAAGAAAAATAATTGGCCAAGTGTAGGTTCCTTTATACGCGAAACTGTGTTTTAACCGGAAAGGACAAGAACTGAAACAATCAGTTCATTTCACATACTTTTTTTTCCGATGCTCACGTCTGATACTAACGGCTGATGTGAATACTAGCGTGACTTATTTCCTGTAGCCTCTTTTCGTCGAGTGTCCGCTCCTGCTGAATTTCTTTTTCTGTGAGCCCTGCGTCGCCTTCGCAGGCGATCGCAGAATCCCAGCTGTTTAAGCCTTTAATTCGCAAGACGAAAAATATTAGGGCAGTTTCATCAGTGTGACGGCGCATGTTCAGATGCAAGCTGTCTAGAACCAAGCGTCGGTAGACGGCGCCAGTGCAGCCCAAGGTGGGAAGTCAACAACACAACAACATATCCTAGACGAAGATGGAAACAAACTGGAAAGGGAAGTACGTGTCATTAAATTACATCCGAAAAATAACAGCCGAATCTTTCCAAGGCAGTGACGAGGTTGTATTTGAAGAAAAAAAAGAGCATGAAAGAGAACCAAATGAAAAAGGAACTGGTGCTGACAAAATTCAACTGGAAGAAAGCCGAAGAGAAAATTCCTAAGCGCAGAGCCACAGGGCTAGACGAGGTTGCCGTTAGGCTGATTAATGAACTAGGACCAAAAGGTTGGTGTTAGGCTGCTGATCACGAGGTCGCGGGATCGAATCCCGGCCACGGCGGCCGCATTTCGATGGGGGCTGTAGGGGTTGAGGGACGGACTTCGGGATGAAAACCAAACTTGGGAGTATTTATTTTACATTATATACAGGGAGGTGAGAGACAAGTAACAGTTGTACAGTCATTACGGGCCGGCAGCAACTCGGACGCTGCGGCCCGCGGCAAGAAGTTCGAGAGAGGTGAATCAAGGGAGTCAGGGAATGCTCTGGTCTCTCTCGGAAGGCTTCTTATAAACCCTTCGAGCACTGGAAGTCACGTCATGTTTGACCAATGGGAGAGTCCGCTCCGATGACGCCACTTTCAGCCAATGGTAGGCGCCCGTGCGATGGTGTCATACCCGGCGAAGAGAGTCGGCGCCTGGTCCTCCTCTCTTGATCACTTGATCCCGCTGCTGCGGCCCCTCAGCGGTAGCAATTGTCTTCTTCAAAGGCGATGAAGAGGCACGCTTGGGCCTTCCCGGCACGTCTGGCAGTCACGGCGCATTACGGCCGTCTTGGTTTGGCACCCACTTCACTTCCAACAATGCCGTGCTATCCCCTCGCTTTCTGGAAGAGTCAAGCAGAGAATAGCTGCCGCGGCTTACAAACTTGTTGGCTCGTCCGCTCCTCTGGAATGTGCTGCGATTCGATGTGGTCCGGGGGAACTCGAAGTAGCCTCAGGAAACGGCGCCATATCTAACAGCTCGTCCTCGCCCCGGTTGTTCTGAATGGCCGGTGAACTCAATTCGCTGGCCATGAGGAACGCTGAAAGAAGCTGCAGGGTACTGGGGTCGAGCCTCGTTTCACAACCTTCGGGATCCTGGGCCCTGGAGAACATACGTCAAACAAACCAAACAACACAGCGCTGCACCACGTGTAAGCGCAGGCTCTTCACCCCTGACTCGCCAGGCTATTACTGCGTCAAAATGAACCCTGATCTTTTATTTCTCCAATTTTTACAAAACAGTTCCAACCACCCTTCCAAACAGCTATCCATTTCTCCTCGATTGCCGACAAGACCAGAGTACTATTGTTGTTGCGAAACAAAAGGGTCGTCGACGATGCAAACAACAAATGAAAACAGCCGAACATAACTTAAGTGGCCTAACTACCCGAACAGCATGTTTCCAATCTATCGCAGTGGCGTACTTATCGCACTTATTGGTGCCACTGAACAATCTGGTCAACCTCACAAGCACGTAATCACAAGCGCGCTAGCATTGTGGTCACTAAACAAAACGCGTACTTGCGTTGTAGGCAAACTTTTCATTTACGCTTACTCACGTTTTCTTCCCTGAAAGTCCTACAGGACACGTGACTCAAATGAACAATTCAACTTGCGGGATTTACACACACCGCAGGACCCTTAAAATAATGCGTCTTCTAATAACTAGTTCCAGGCACGCTCACTAAAGAAGTCAGAATACGGCTGCCCTCAACACACACGAGCAACCCAGTCATAAATCTGCTTCCTTCCGTCCACACAGGACACGCGCTAATGGAACTAAGAACGCCTCTCAGTGCAACTCATGCACTCACTGAAAACTACGCGGTTAACCTTAAAAAATTCAAAAACACTTAAAGAAGGTTAAATAACACACACGCGCGTTACGATAGGCCTTTCAACAATAACCTTGACCCTCAGGTTACTCACACACACAAAAAAAGCCTATCTACTTATTAATGAGCATCTCGCGAGACTACATGTTTACTTAAAACGCATCTTTCAAATCTCGAGCTTCTCAAACGAAAACACAAACAAAGCTCATACCTTTACATATTGAAAGAAAACCTAGTCTCAAATCGCGAAATTTTCCGATGCTCAAAAATAAAAACAACACACTTCATTTCTACGGAAGGGCTCTTGGCCTCCCGTTTCAAACGTTTTTGACTGACTCATACTTTGAGCCGTACTCGGTGTGGGCGCGGTCTCAAAGCTACTCTGGCAGCCGATAGACAACAAAAGGGCTAATTCACTATCAGCTCCCCCAAGACGTTACGGTCTCCTGCCAATTTGCGTCCTAGCGCCCCGCTTTCCTCACAAACTCGACTGACTGCGTCGCTACTCCCCACCTGGTCTCGTCTTGCCACCTTGCGTTTCTGCGAACTGCACGCTGAGCTATGAAAAGAACTACGGAACGACGAGGAGTTTAACAGCCTCGTGCCCTTTGTCCGCGTCCGTGCAGAACATGCTTCGCGGTCCCCCTTGGACCTGTGGCTCGAACGTTTAGGATGCGTCAACATCGTCAGTGACGACCGCACCTTTCTTTTCCTCGCGCCCTGCCCATTTGGGTTTCTCGCCATCTTTGGCGGCGCTACATAAGTTACCGTCTTTCGGTCTTTACCGCGCTTCTTTTTACTGCGCTTTCTCTTTGCACTCACTTTCATGTCGCCTTCTCGTGCCTCGTGCTGGCCGGTACACGTTTCGTCGGCCCGGATCGGTCTCTTACCCGCACAGTCTAATTGATTTTCATTTAAATCAACATTCTCTCTGCCTCGACTGGCGGACAGCTCAACCGACTCTGGCACAATGCAGCAGGCTTTACTCGAGTTAGACAACTCGCACTCTTGCGAACTGCCCTCTACTACATTGCCCAGCTCACGCTGTGCATCGGCACACAGCCCGTCGGTATCGATCGCTGTCTCACGCGCACAGTCCGAATGATTAATAACTGAACCATCCCTATCTAGGCTATCTAGACTGGCGGAGAGCCGCACCGATCCCTGAACAATGCAGTTGTATTCTCTTGAGCTACGCAGCTCGCAATCCTGAGAATTACCCTCAACTGCATCGCTCAGCTCGCACTTCACTTCTGCACGCACATCTGGCTCTACATGGGTGCTCGCGTCTGTCGCGTCAACAGTACCCTTTTCTTCGCTAGCAACCTCGTTAACATTACCAGCGACGCACACACGCGGTAACTGTGCCAATTTGTTCGCAGCTGGCCTAGCTGTCTCCACAGTCATCTGTTGGCACAGCACCTCGTCGCTCTCCTTGCGGCCTTTAACGGCCTCTGTTGCCACTAAGGCATCGTTAGCAGCTAGCCTTTTCCCTTCACTTATGAATCGGCAGCCAATCTCACAGGCACTACTCTTCTCGTCGGCTTTTGGCGAAAGTCCGCTAGACACTTCCTCATTCTTTCGCTCTGTACTACCTACAGAATTCTCAGACAGCCGTTGTCTCTGTGCCAATAACTGATCACAATACTGTATCTCTTTGATCAGTGCTGCCTTCTCTCTCTCATACTTTTGCTCACGCTCAAGCTTACGTTCCTGATACTCCCGTTCGTGTTCATTCTCACGTTCGTGACGCTCACACCTAAGAGTAAGTTCTTGAAGCTCCTGCTTCCGTTGATTCTCGCATTTTTCACGCTTACGCTCACTCCTAAGTTCACGACGCTCCCGCAAACGTACACGACGCTCACGCTCCCGTGGCTCCTGTATCACCTCCCAAGCAAGCTCAATGCTTTTGCCATCATTGCCACTATCGTTAATCGCCTTTATGATAGCTGGCGTTTTCATCCGTTCGTCCGCTTCAACTCCCAAA
This sequence comes from Dermacentor albipictus, assembly GCF_038994185.2. Lineage (NCBI taxonomy): Eukaryota > Metazoa > Arthropoda > Arachnida > Ixodida > Ixodidae > Dermacentor > Dermacentor albipictus. The sequence goes on along the minus strand of NW_027225576.1, from coordinate 4,556,068 downwards.
TCGTCGCACACGAACAAGTCTAACCTCGTCAACCTTCTAAGATCCATGGCAGCTGCCCCGACAGGTGGTTAAAACTGTTTTCCTTAATTAATTTGTGCAAACACACAATGCATCGAACTCCCGATTCCCAGAACTATCAAAATGAACACACAACATTTGAGTCTGGCGAATCATGAGGAAAAAAAACCACGCGCTCACTTACGGTTGCAGCACCCTGCCATCCGGTTCATTCGTCCGCTGTTCCCGGTTCCTCAGGACTCCCTGGGTCGAATTCTCGCTCCTTCTTCGCTACTCCCAGTTTCTTCGGACCTCTTTCGACGAAGGCTCTCTCTTCTTCGCTCTTCCCGGTTCCTTAGGATCTCTCTCGACGAAGGTTGATCTGTAGCGCTGCCACCAGCTGATGCATTCGGAGACGATCCTACCGCTGCCAACCAGATGTAGGGGTTGAGGGAGGGACTTCGGGATGAAAACGAAACTTGGGAGTATTTATTTTACATTATATACAGGGAAGTGAGAGACAAGTAACAGTTGTACAGTCATTACGGGCCGGCAGCAACTCGGACGCTGCGGCCCGCGGCAAGAAGTTCGAGAGAGGTGAATCAGGGAATCAGGGAATGTCCCAGCATGCTCAGGTCTCTCTGGAAGGCTTCTTATAAACCCTTCGAGCACTGGAAGTCACGTCATGTTCGACCAATAGGAGAGTCCGCTCCGATGACGCCACTTTCCGCCAATGGCAGGCGCCCGTGCGATGGCGTCATACCCGGCGAAGAGAGTCAGCGCCTGGTCCTCCTCTCTTGATCACTTGATCCCGGTGCTGCGGCCCCTCAGCGGTAGCAATTGTCTTCTTCAAAGGCGATGAAGAGATACGCTTGGGCCTTCCGGGCACGTCTGGCAGTCACGGCGCATTACCGCCGTCTTGGTTTGGCACCCACTTCACTTCCAACAATGCCGTGCTATCCCCTCGCTTTCTGGAAGAGTCAAGCAGAGAATAGCTGCCGCGGCTTACAAACTTGTTGGCTCGTCCGTTCCTCTGGAATGTGCTGCGATTCGATGTGGTCCGGGGGAACTCGAAGTAGCCTCAGGAAACGGCGCCATATCTAACAGGGCAAAATGCGAAAACACCCGTGTACTTAGATTTAGGTACAGTCGCCCAAATCTTTAGCTGGTGTGCGGGAGCGGCGACTTTTCCGGGCGTCAGCGCCGTATGACGCGGCGAGGCTGGAAACAGCCTAGTAGACGATGGGCCCAGCTGAGCGCGCTTTGTCCGCATGCGCTTAGCCTCAGACTGTTTCCAGCCTCGCCCCGTCAAACGGCGCTGACGCAAGGAAAAGTCGTCGCTCCCGCACACCAGCTAAAGATTTGGGCGACTGTACACGTTAAAGAACCCCAGTTGGTCAAAATTTCCGTAGTCCCCCACTACGGCGTGCCTCATAATCAGAAAGTGGTTTTGGCACGTAAAACCCCATAATTTTTTTTTAAAGGCAACATTAGTTTCCCGCAACCGTCGCGCAGACGAACGCGCGAGCGTTGCGTACACCGTGGCTACGCCGGCGAACTGTGGACGCACTGCAGTCCATCGTCGTATAGGACCAGCGGCGTTCGGCGTGCTTTGACATGACCTATATGTCCCACGCCGGAACCGCTCGAGCAGGATTCGCTGCGCGCTAGCTTACTACCTCAGTAGTGTGATCCGTCATGAAGGTGGTTATGTGCGAGCAATATCTGTCAATAGGATATTGTTTCCAGTGTCATTAAAAATGTCTGTTGTTTTTACTGCCTCTTGGGCAATCGTCCGTTCTTCTGACCATGCAAGAGACCGGTGGTTCCTAGAGATGCACAAAGAGCGACAACAGTCGAAGCTTTATCTAAATCAAGGTCTGCCGACTCAGTTACGCTAGCCATTATATACGAATATTAGCTTGTCGGTCACCGAACTATAGTCATTCGGATAAAAAATCGATGGAAGTAATCAAAATTGTGTGCCCGAAGTGCGTTGGTGTCATCATCGTCAGCCTGGTTACGCCCACTGCAAGGCAAAGGCCTCTCCCATACTTGTCCAACAACCCCGGTCATGTACTAATTGCGGCCATGTCGTCTCTGCAAACTTCTTAATCTCATCCGCCCACCTAACTTTCTGCCGCCCCCTGCTACGCTTCGCTTCCCTTGGAATCCAGTCCATAACCCTTAATGACCATCGGTTATCTTCCCTCCTCATTACGTGTCCTGTGCGTTGGTGTATTGCGCATCAACTAAACTGCAGTCGGTTAAGGATACTCAGCTGCGCTGCAGGAGCTCGGAACGAAATTTGCAGTAAACAAGTTTTTGATTCTGTATTTGCCGCAACATAGGAATTGTTGACACGGGATATGTTCTCGGTTTATTATCAAAACTCCATGCGCAGCGCACTGCGATTGCGCCTACATACAAGCCATGAGTAGTCGCGTCCTTCTATTAATAAAAATGCACATTACCAGACGCAAAATCTTAGACAGTAAGATAGACGGCAACATCAAAGGTGAACGAAAGGGCATCTCAATCGTTCCTAGCTTACTCAGGCTCGTAACTATTCATATTGGATTCGTATCGGGACTAAACATCTTTTTCAAAACTGAGTAGCTTAATCTGTAAAAAAAAACGAAGAAAAACCTATTTTATGACAGCACACTGTTTATTTGCTGAAGGTGCCGTATACGCACAACATGTGAACTGGCGTTTCCCCTCGTTGTTGCTGCAGGGTACGCTGATAGCTTTTACTTTTCAAGGTGTACCAGTCCACTTTTTTTTCATATGTGCTATATGTTATCCTATACAGTCAGTAGAGTTAACGCAAGCCCACTTTCCTTTTGCGGCGATAAGTCATTTATGGCCGTTCTCTGGCGTCGTGCAGCGTTAAAGCCGGCAGCGCCATCTCTTCTGTGCTGGTGTCGGCGGCCTGACGTATCGCTATGGTGTTGACCACATAGCGTGGTTCCGTAAATGCAAACTTGGTTATCCGCAACAGGATGAGCGAAATGCTTGGCATGCTACGCGCGCGCCTGGACCCACGAACGGGTCGCTAACTGCTACAAAGCGAAAGTGTAGACGGGGTGAGGCTTTAATGCAGGAGCTACTTCTTCGCCAAGTCTTAAGTCATTCAATATTTCATCAGAGCAAACTACACGAAAAAGAGGGACCAAGAAGCGCGGCATGCTGCGCTATCTTGTGTACTGGTGTACTTACGTGCTGGTGCACTTGCGTACTGGTATACTTATGTACTTGTGTGTACGAGTGCGAAAAACTGACAACTAGCCACTTGTGCTCTGTACACATTCCTTTAAATATTGTGTTACTGGTGAACCAAAGCAGCCATACTTAACTGTTACATTTGGTATGGAATAGGGACAAACGATCAGCACGGCCACGAAGCGGTTGAGTTCACAGGTGAAGTCGGTGCAATTAACGCTGCGTTGAATATTGTGCACTTAACATGTACACACCTTACGGCTGGAACTTCTCACGTAGTCGCACTGCTTGCATAGTGGCACGCAAAAGTACGGCTACATGTATGGCTACACATGGCTACATGTATGGGGGAAACGGCAGGGAACACACAGCAGGCACTGGGGTATTCCGACCGGCTCTCCAGAACCTGGCCGTCTCTATACTTCCCAATGGCGGCCGAAAACGAGCGTCACCTGACGGCAACGCAGGGTTGTCGGCTTTGTGCAAGTTCCCTATGAGCGACCCGATGACACTCGATCGCCAGTTTGTGCTTCATTCTTGCGCTTGTCAATTCGCTTTTTTTACCTTTATTTCGATTCGTTATTTCGTTCATAAACTAATTCCAGTGAACACGCAGGTTGATGAACTACATCTGGACAACTGCCGCGGTCTGTCGCACGAGGACTTCGCAGACATTGGAGACTTGCTGCTCTTCAACGCGTATCTGCGTTGCCTTGTGCTCCGGCACAAGACACTGCCTTTTGGCACCAGACTGGTAGTGAGTTGCTTTATCGTTGTTGCTTGCATACTGGCGGCGAGGTCTTGCTGTTGTAGTGTTCTTATCATGATGAACTTTAGGGAAGGTACCTGATTAATTACTTCCACTTGAACCTAATATTCCAGTCCTTGGGAGGGCACAAAGCAGAAAATTTCTGCTCCAGCTTAAAATCACCTCGTGCAAAAAGAAAACAAAAGTGCATTCAGCAAACTACATATTGCGGTTGGCGAGGAGCTCGCTATTATACAGTGATGTTTTTCACAATCCTGTGTCTAGGTAATTGAACTTGAGTAAAGTTGCACTATAGCAATGTACTCTCCGCTTATTGGCTCCTCCACAACTGTCTGGTGTTCTCCAGAGGTAACTTCTAAGCGCGTTTCCAGCTAAGCTTATGGGATACAACGTAAAATGAGCCGCATATTAAATTATTACAAAAAAAAAGACGCGAATGGGGCAATACCAGAGACGCTGCCGCAGTGGGTTTCGTGAAACATCTTCTACGTGCTGCAGAGGGTGTAAAGGCACCATAGTGTACAGGTATGATATAACCAAATACACATGTTATATTTATCCACGCATTACAAAGCTTACGTGCTTAACTTATGCCACAGCTAGTTGGGATCTTACGGTCTAATTTGTAATTGTGCTCGCTACCTATTCCTAGTCGACCGGTTTGTTTTGCAGAGAGCATTTGGTCCCTAGGATACAAAAATGATCCCCCCCCCCCCCTCCCTTTCTGGTGGCGCCCGAGACTGCCCTGCGCCGCGCGAGCCCGCCGCATTCGTATACATGGTCGGGGCTCCTGCGCTTGCCTCAACCTCGTGCGCTTCCGCTCCCTATGGAGGCGGGCACGTTGCTCAAAGGCGTTGGGCATCCCTCTGTCTTGCTGCCCGAGTCTCTCCCCGCCATTTCTGAGCCTTACGTGTTGAACGAGGAGGCGCCATAGCCGGGCAATTGTTAAATTTCAGCAACAATTTGCGCACTTTAAACCCTTATACTGCCGATGAGCAGCGGTTTGAACTCGATAGACTATACCTACTACGACAGTGAGCTCTCTCAAACCCGACCACGTACTTCCGCTCCGATCGATAAACGTACTGCCGAGCTATGCTTCTCTGAACGCCGAGCGAGAGGCTATACTTAGCTCCAATCGCCCCATGCGTGCCGCGACAACGGCGCCATTTGTTCACGCGACACATGCATGATCTAGCGATGGCTTCGTTCCTCTACACAACGACACCAAAGTAAGGTACGTGGGTAGTGCGGTTGCAAATATATAAGCGATATAAGAACGTAGGGACATGTTTTCTTTACATGCGCTTTTGACAAGCGACCCCCCCCCCCCCCCCCTTGTGCTGACCGATCTGAAGTGTTTCCTGTTTGCTTCCCAGGCGCGTCGCGCAACCAAACCGATGTGGCGCGCCATATTTCGTTCCAGAATAACCTGACCCACGTCCCATGGCTCCAGTACTTGTGCCTGCAAACGGAAGCTCCTGTATACGATGACATCGCGATGGACCTCGTGGAACAACTGGCCGTGAGAATGCCGAAGCTGAAGTACCTGCACGTCCACTACCGGGATAGGTTGAACGACACCGAGAAACGGTTCTCATGGATACGTCGCGCGGGGGAGATAAGGCGCGGCCACCTGATTCCAAACGGACCCTGCATACTGTGCTCCACGGCCACTTTCATAGGACTCGCCAAGCCGCGAAACCGGGGTTGTTTGTTCTGACGTCTCGCGCTGAACCGCCTGTGAATACGCATTTTTGTTTCAGGAACGTAAAGTACGGGAGTCACTCGCGCGTAGTCGCTATCCTTTCCGTCATGCGACTACTTAAGCCAATGGGGCAGCTTACAAGAAGGCATTTTAAAGTACATCGGCTGTACCTGAAGGTTTTAATGCTGAGGCATGGGCAGAGGTGTTGGTGGCGTGATATTGTGTTTTAACCGGTGCACACAAAACTATTATTCCAATGTCTGCCTATATTCTAATTACCTACCGGCGTAGGCACTCGCGGCAATAGTCACTAACACACGGTGGCCTTTCTTTTTTCTCCGACGCGATCACGAGGCTGCGCAAAAAGTTTCTGACGTCGTCGTTCAACGAAACAAGGAGAATGTCGCCACCAGCGCTGCTGTTGCCGTCTACTTCTCCAATGTCCGGTTATTCCTCGAACGGCCATTCGTGTCCATGACCCTCGTAATTAACGAGGAGGAACGACAAGACTGCAGGGAGCATAACATCGCCACTCAGCGGACCTAAACGGAGGTGCGATGTCCGCAAGGATAATTGTCTTTTGTTTTAAACATGATAATGTACCGGATGACACAGAAGCAGAACATAAACCTGTGGTAAAAGTAACGGGTGCATCCGGAAAGACGCCGTGCCGCACGGCTGAAGGATAGACGTATTGGCAAAGTCATACTACTATTGGGCACACTACACTAAATTCGACGGGATTTATCGACATGACGTATTGGAGTTTACATTAGGCTGCCTGGTTGTCGCATCCGCGGTTTCCGTATAGTCTCGGTTCAGCCAAATTTTACTGCAGATTGTGGTGTCCCTCTCGGGAAAGCCTCACGTGACGGCAGCCTCTTCGCTGTTAAAGGGCGATTTTAAGGAGGGGGGGGATCGCACGCGCATCCCGATATCTACGGAGCGGCCACACAGTTGTCAAGCGTTGATCACGTGCTCGCTCCCGGAGGGTAGCGGGGAGAGGGCATCTTTGGCCGCTCTCGCTGCTCTTCGCGCCTGGCCCCTTTCTTGGAACCGGGGAGACTTTAGGGAGATTCCTTCTTCGCCGCTCGGAAAGAAGCGCTGTTCCCCCGATGCGTTGGATGCGTCGGCTTGCCACTGGACATTTCAGCCACCTGAGACCGCCGCACGCCGTCCCCTTGCAGCGCTCGGCCTTCGTGAGCGACTGACCGCCCCAGGTCCCGAACGCGGATCCACACTTGAGCTGAATACTTAGCAGCTTTTGTGTGGTTTCCACATGGTGCCGTTTTTCGCCTCAGACCTGCGGAGCGCTCCGCCGCTGTGGTTTTGTATGTTGTGTTTGGTTGCTGTTGTTGCCTTTGGTGGTATATGTAATTATAAGGTAAATAAACACCTTAAGTCAGAGTCACCATGCCCCTTACCCACCTGGCCTGAACCCGCCGTGATCGCAACTCACTGCGAACCGAGGGTTAGGGGTCACAGCTCTGACTGTTAGGGCTGCTGCGAAAGTGCTAGCAAGCGACTGCCGCTCCGTCGGCGCGATGCGACCCAGATAAGGGTCTGGTGCGCACACGCAAACTTGAGTGTACACCTGTATAGTCCATATTGTGTCTTTTACATTTGTATAGTTTTACATTTGTGACGCATGCACAACAGGAGTTGACTGATGATGGCTCGCCTCCCCTTTCTTACTTTCACCAATAAGTTCGCGGTAGGAGAGTGTGAGGAAGCCGGTCTATAATATAGACAAGTCTAGTGCAATGAAGCGCTCCAAGGAAATGTACCCTTCCGCGTTTTTTTTTTACCGTTAGAGCTCACAAGATGGGCAACCCTTTCCGAGTCATTGCCTCTGAAGTGGGCACTTGGCAGAAGTGCCTCGGGTCGTACTTCCTGCAAGGTCTGACGCTGCTGCCCATCAAAGAACCGTTCTTAGTGCGCATGCAACTCCACAGATGTAGTTCAGTTCCTGAAGGAGTCAAGCATCAAAAGAGCACAAGCTTTCTCGGTGGACATCAAGGACTTATTTTAGTACCTACCTCAAGATGACCTCTCCGCCGTTGTGCAAGAAGGCATTGAATGATAGGCGAGGTCCGGTTCCAGAACGCAGTTGGCACCCACGTCACCAATTTCCTAGATATGCTGCAGATCTACCTTAGATACACAGTGGCCTTACATAGTGAAGAGTTCTACGTACAGAAAAATGGGACATGTATTGGTTCTCGTATTGCGCCCATAATGAATGATTTATTGTTGGCCCACTACGATAATCTCCTAGATCACCTCAGCTCAGTGTCCTGTGAAGTTTTGTTACGTTGACGATTTTGTGCGATTCATTCTGCCCACCAGAATGAAGCAACTTCTCTGTTTCACCTTGTTTTTGAAAAATTCTTGAGCGTTTTTTGAGGATTGACGTTCACAAGGGAATCCCCTGAATAAGGCCAAGTCCGTTTCCTTGACCTTGCACTGCACCTCCAGGAGGAGCGCACGTGTTGGATGTATTCCCCACTTTCCAAGAAACACCTCCCCTACACTTACAATCTTTCAAAAGTGGTGAAGTGTTCTATAGCCCTGTTGGCTCTCAGAAGTGCTGTCGTTCGCTCTTGCCCCCCTTGATGTCCAGCAGCTTTGTTAACAAAGTCCACCGGCTTAAGGCAAGTGGCTATCCAGTAAAGCTGCTGTCATCCTTCACGGTAGTCTTACTGCAACAAGGTCGTTCCCCCATGAAACCGCGCGAAGTGGTAAAGTAGATAACCAAGACTGTTGCAATCTTGTATGTACATTGTGTGTCCCACCGCATCAAGAAAGCCGCAGGCCAGGACGGTTAAGGTGGAGTTTACCGCTCCTAACAAGTTGGGAAGGTTGTGCAAAGAAGTCAACGATAGCCGGCAAACTCCCGGACTGTGTAGTAAGCGACGTTGCAACTGGGCCTCCTCCTCATAGAATTTGTCGAGCGATCAACTGCATGAATAATATCTGCGATGCCGTTGCCAAAGATGCTGCAAACGAATTTTTTAATGCTACGCACTGTCAAGACACGTAAAATATGTATTTTTTCTTAAAAGAACATACTCGTATGTGCCAAAAATTATTGTGCCCGAAATAACTGACATCAATGCTTCCATGTCTTTTGTCTATTTAATAGGTAAAGAAAATATCACACGAACTTCAGAACTACATCAGTTCTAAACCGGCAAAACAGTGCATGGCGCTGATATGAAAAGTGTAGAGGCCGTGAAATAAAGAAGTTTAGGACAAATATTTTAATGAGTTTTTTTCATTCCAGAACCTTGTATACATTTTTGTACATATGCAACGGCCAGGGAAAAATCTCCATAACTCTGCCCTTCGTGCCTATGTCGCCGAGCTGTCACCGGTCGTGTATTGTGAGCAATTGTGCTGAAATTATATTCGCAACAGAGAGCACATATAAAAAGCAGGAGTTCTGCAAAATATACGAGGGCGAGTCAAATGAATGTGAGCCAATGCGAATATATGACAAACGGGGTACCTTCTTTTAAAGTAGTCTCCATGACCATTGAGACATTTGTCCCACTGACTAACGTGTCACGTGATTCCCGTCTGATAAAACTCCTTGGGTTGCTGCTGCAAAAAGTCTCTTTCACGTCATCGTCCGACGCGAATTTGGTTCCCTTGAGCTGTTTTACCAATTACCCCAAATTGTGGAAGTCGCAAGGCGACAGATCTGGGCTGTATGGCGGATGTAGCTGCGTTTCCCACCTCATAAAACTCCTTGGGTTGCTGCTGCAAAAAAGTCTAATAACTCTTTCACGTCATCGTCCGACGCGAATTTGGTTCCCTTGAGCTGTTTTTCCAATTGCCCCAAATTGTGGAAGTCGCAAGGCGACAGATCTGGGCTGTATGGCGGATGTAGCAGCGTTTCCCACTTGAACTTTTCCAGTTTTGTGTTAAGCACATCAATGACGTGGGTATGGGCATTGTGGTGGAGAAAAATGACCCCATTCGTCAATTTTCCACGTCGTTCTTGATTGCGACACCCAGCCGATCCGGCGTTTCAGAATATCGGAAACGATTGATAGTCTCTTCTGGTTTGGCGAATTCGATCAATAATAGCCCTTGACGGTCGGAAATGGCCCCTGACGATCGGAAAAAAAGTCAATACCTTTCCGGCACAAATGACGGCCTTTGCCTTCTTTGGGGATGGTGAATTCGATTGTTTCCAATGTAAGCATTGCCGTCGTGTTTCTCTTAATAGTGCCACCATGATTCGTCCCCGGTGACAATTGCAGACAAGAAGTCGTCACTCTCATTGTGATACCGGATCATACGAGCCAAGGTAGCGCCGAACCTCTCCGTCTTCTGGCGATCGATGGTTCAAAATCTTGGGCATCCATTGCACACACAAGAGCCGATAACCAAGATGTTAATGAATAATGGTGTGAACCGAACCGAGACTGACGTTCACACACTCTGCGAGTTCATCGATGCTTATCCTCCGTTCTCGTCTAATCAGCTCATCAACCTTTGCAACTGTGTTGGTAGTGACTGCACGGTGGCTTGGCCCGGTCTTGGACCGTCTTTGCAACTTTCACGTCTTTCTTTGAACCGTTTGCTCCAACGCTTTACAGTTGCCAATGAAATGCAATGTTCAACGTACATGGCAGCCTTACGGTGACTAATTTATTTTTGGGAAATACCTTCAGATGTCAAAAACCTCGACACCACGCTGTTCAACTTTCGGAGCGCCAATTATGTCACGCAACCATGTTCAAACCAGTGTATAAGAGCATTACAGAACATTTATACTCGCACCTGCGTGTCACTTTTCTAAATGAGATCGGGATGCCTGTGCTACGCGCATGCCTTGCAACAAACAAAGTTCACTGCACGTATGCAGAAAACCTCGCAACAAGATATTTAAATATACGTATGTCTCCACTAAATCTACATATATAAGATTATCAGTGTATATAATGCGTCAAACATCGCAAATAAATATGTAGGACAATCACAGATCATAGAATGATAAGGCCAGCCCACCCCCTCCCTCCACTCCCCCGGTGCGCGACGGAAGCTGGAGCGCTTTCTGCCCGCTTTTCCCCCTTGCGCACACTAAACCGAGCCACCATCGTCGGCTCACCCATGCCACCTACCTCCCCCAACGTTTTCACTCGCACATACACCATGCGGCGCGCGTTCAGTGTTATCGCCCTTGGACTTCAGACGGAACGTGAGGGCGACGGCGACGGCTGGAATGCGCCTGGGGTGACCATATAATTGCTATCGCAATAATAGAATACGAGCATCCGGCAACTGAAGCGTCCCGTGGCCCTTTACTTTCCGCCAAAGAAGTAACGAAATCGAACTTCCACCATGCGATAATTCGCTGCGCCGGAACAATGTCTCTCTTTTTTTTTTTTTCTGTAGCGCGGGGGCGCCGAAATGAAAAAAAAAAGATCGCAAAGGAAATCATGTGTGCCACAATCGAATGCCTACTTTGGGCACCTAATGTGGCTACCGAAGGAATATCGAAGAAAACGTGAGACGCTTGGCCCACAGAGAACCATACGCATACTGCTCGGTATCCTACACCAGCGAGACAAGACTTTCCGGAGAAGTTGCGCCCAAGCGAACACCTTGCAATCCGTCGAGTCTCCACAGTAATGGCGGCGAGCGACCATTGTTTCTTCTACTCGTCTGCTAGCCAGAAAGCGTTCAAAAGTCTGTCAAGCGAAAATCCACTGGGCCAGACGAAAACGAACGCGCACCGAAGTACGCCGTGCGGCGGTCGGGGCAATACGAGAAAAACGTATGCTCTCTGGCTGGATCTGGCAGCCCTCGGGTAGCGAGAACGAGAAAATTAGAGGCTAAATGTGTCCTCGCGAACAAAAGTCAAAGTAGAAAAATAAATAAGAACGTAGTTACCTTTGGTGGCTTTGGTGTCTTGACATGGATGCTTTGGCGCAGGTGAAAAAAATGCTGATATTATTTTCTGTGACATCACGGCACAAATCAACCACCACAACGCTTCATCTCATCGGACCTCGCTGCGTGCTTTGTCAACTTGTCTGATAGTGTGCTGATTGTCATTGTCATTCTATGGTCCCATGTACGAATGTAGAAAAGTTAATGCACCTTTAACGTCAAACGTTCATAACAACATTAAACCCACAAAGTTCCGGAATTGAAAATCTAAAGCACGACTTTGGAAATGTCAATGCACTTTTCGCGTCAAAAGTTTGAGAACTTCAAACCCATAACGTTTCGGAATTAAAATCCAAGCGTTCCGTAGATTACGCGGCCTCCGCGAAATGAATCAACGAGCTCGCTCGCCATAAAAAGGCCCTTGAAACTTTGTGCTCGGATGGGGCTCCTTGCTTTATGCTACTCCCGGTGCGTGGGCGTTGCCGCGAAATCCAGCCCGAGTTCGCAATGTTCACACTGGAACGTCTTTTCGAACGTGAAAAAGACATTCAAGACAAAGACCAGAGTGATTTCCGGAGGCGGGCGTTGTTTTGGTCTGCGGTGCATGACCACGCAAACAAATTTCGGGAGGAGGGGGCTGAAGCTTATAAGCATCCCCTCCCCCCTACCCCCCCCCCCCACCCCCCGGCTATATACGCTCCTGGCCACCATACCCAAGGCGAAAGAGCAGCCTAGCTTTGTGGTAGTAGTGAATTTTTATGACCGTATTTGTCCGCGCCTATGTAAATATTACAGCAAACAAAAATAAACTCAATTCGTATTTATTACGTTTCTGCTGCAATGCAGTGGTTATCTAAAGGGCTGCGCGATTAGCGATTCTAACGCGACAGCGTTAAAGAGCCCGTGCAGCAGAAAATCTGCCGTCCGGCGTCGGAAGTCGCCTAGCAAAAATAATTTCGAACCAAATTTCAGACCACGCATACCCAACCGCTTCTGTACGACTAAAGTTGCTTATACTTTGTCTTTCATTCTTTAAAAAGTTATTCCTCGGAATTTTGAGAACCACAGCCATCAAATAGGTGTAATGAAGAAAAAAAAAAGCACCGACAGCGCATGCCTTTTATATTAGCTTTTCTCAGAATGAAATTTTATTTGCGATACTTCCAGTCTCAGTGAGACCAAAGCAGGTGGGCATTGTATTAGACAGTTTTACAAAAAGAAACAAACGGGTTATGTTACATGGTACAGTAAAGGAAAAAAGAAAAGAGAAAAAGCTTCCTTAACTACTGCAGAAATCACCAATGACGATGTGAAATACAATACGCTTGGCTGGTATAACAATATCGCTCAGTAACAAATATTGTATTGCTAGCATTTATATTAAGATAGCGAATAAATGACCCATGTAAGAGAAGTTTACAGCTACCAGATAACAGCGCAGAAGTGACCAACTTGCTACTTGAAATGCAGAAATTCCACGCGCAGAAATAAAGTTATATAAAGACATACAGTTATATAAAGAAATAAAGAAATACAGTTAAGATATGTGGATGTGTTAAGTGGGGTCTTTTGTGTTTGATGTCTCTAGTAGGCCGATGAACGATGAAAGTGACGGAGAGGAAATTATGTGTGAGTGGAGGAGATTCCGTTGTTTGATCGCACGTTGGATAAGTGAAAACTTCAACGGGTCATTGGGAACACTGTACTGGTTTAGTGTAAATAGGTGCTTTTTTCGCGATAGACGTGACGTAAACAAAGTAACGTACTTAGCTCGGTCTATCTTATAACTGCCGTGCATTAGTTGGTAGATGAATTTTAAGCTGTGCTTGTCTGGCCCTAACAGATAGTGTTTTAAGTCCTACATCAGCTAAGAGGTTTATAGGGTAGTCATAGGGCCTGTATTTGTTAAAGATGAACCTCACAGCTTTTCTTTGCACCTTTTCTAGTTTTGATATGTTAGTTGATGTGTGCGGAAACCAGATGATGTTAGCGTATTCTAAGACGAGGCGAACAAAAGTTGTACAGGCATATAGTCTGGTGTGCTTCGGTGCAAGGAGTGAACATCGTCTAAAAAAAAAAGTTTGCCTAATGCGACTGAGGTAATATTATCAATATGTAAGTTCCATGAAAGGTCAGAAGTGATCGAATGTCAAACTTAGGTATTTGTGGTTATTTACTTAATTTCGGTGGCACTCAGGCAAGTGCCACCGACAGGGTAAGAAAATTCCGAGGGCTTCTTTTTTGTTGCAAAGGACATGTATACAGATTTAGTGGTGCTAATTGACATTTGCCATTCCTTACACCGATTGGGCACCAAGTCGAGTGCTCTGTTTAATAATAAGCAGTCTGCGTAACTGATAATTTCTTTATAAATAATACAATCATCCGCGAAGAGCTTAATGTCACATTCAATATTAGAAGTAATGTCGTTAATAAAGATAAAAAATAGCAATGGGCCCAATACTGATCCTGTTAGATATGGAGCTGTTTCCTGCGATTACTTCGAGTTCCCCAGACCACATCGGATTGCAGCACAGCTAATTGAGGAATGCAGAAGCTGGAAAGCGCATTCCAGAGGAGACACGTGCAAACAAGTTTGCGGCCCCCAGGTCGTGTGCCGCCGGGATTAGAAGGGGCCCTGGGACAATGGAGCTCAATCGTCCCCCTTCGCCTTTGAAGAAGGCATTTGCCACCGCTGCGGAGCCGAGTCACCGGGAGCAGGTGGGCCCTTGTACAATGGAGCATGAGCGCCCCCCCTCCTTCTCGACCTTAGAAGCGGACTGGGAACAAGTGATCAAGAGTGGAGGACCAGGCGCTGACTCTCTTCGCCGGGTATGACGCCATCGCACGGGCGCCTGCCATTGGCGGAAAGTGGCGTCATCGGAGCGGACTCTCCTATTGGTCGAACATGACGTGACTTCCAGTGCTCGAAGGGTTTATAAGAAGCCTTCCAGAGAGACCTGAGCATGCTGGGACATTCCCTGATTCCCTGATTCACCTCTCTCGAACTTCTTGCCGCGGGCCGCAGCGTCCGAGTTGCTGCCGGCCCGTAATGACTGTACAACTGTTACTTGTCTCTCACTTCCCTGTATATAATGTAAAATAAATACTCCCAAGTTTGGCTTTCATCCCGGAGTCCGTCCTTCAACCCCTACATCTGGTTGGCAGCGGTAGGATCGCCTCCGAATGCATCAGCTGGTGGCAGCGCTACGGATAAACCTTCGTCAAGAGAGACCCTAAGGAACCGGGAAGAGCGAAGAAGACAGAGCCTTCGTCGAAAGAGGTCCGAAGAAACTGGGAGTAGCGAAGAAGGAGCGAGCCTTCGACCCAGGGAGTCCGGAGGAACCGGGAACAGCGGACAAGTGAACCGGATGGCAGGGTGCTGCAACCGTAAGTGAGCGCGTGGTTTTTTTCCTTATGATTCGCCAGACTCAAATGTTGTGTGTTCATTTTGATAGTTCTGGGAATCGGGAGTTTGTTGCATTGTGTGTTTGCACAGATTAATTAAGGAAAACAGTTCTAACCACCTGTCGGGGCAGCGGCCATGGATCTTAGAAGGTTGACGAGGTTAGACTTGTTGTTGGTGTGCGACGATTTGGGAGTTGAGGCGGACGAACGGATGAAAACGCCAGCTATCATAAAGGCGATTGAAGATAGTGGCAATGATGAGAAAAGCATTAAGCTTGCTTGGGAGGTGATACAGGAGCCACGGGAGCGCGAGCGTCGTCTACGTGTGCGAGAGCGTCGTGAACTTAAGAGTGTGAGTAAGCGTGAAGAACGCGAGAATGAACGGAAGCATGAGCTTCAAGAACTTACTCTTAGGTGTGAGCTTCACGAACGTGAGAATCAACGTAAGCTTGAGCGTGAGCAAAAGTATGAGAGAGAGAAGGCAGCACTGATCAAAGAGATACAGTATTGTGATCAGTTATTGGCACAGAGACAACGGCTGTCTGAGAATTCTGTAGGAAGTACAGAGCGAAACAATGAGGAAGTGTCTAGCAGATTTTCGCCAAAAGCCGACGAGAAGAGTAGTGCCTGTGAGATTGGCTGCAGATTCATAGGAAAAGGGAAAAGGCTAGCTGCTAACGATGCCTTAGTGGCAACAGAGGCCGTTAAAGGCCGCAAGGAGAGCGACGAGGTGCTGTGCCAACAGATGACTGTAGAGACAGCTAGGCCAGCTGCGAACAAATTGGCACAGTTACCGCGTGTGTGCGTCGCTGGTAATGTTAGCGAGGTTGCTAGCGAAGAAAAGGGTACTTCTGACCCGACAGAAGCGAGCACCCATGTAGAGCCAGATGTGCGTGCAGAAGTGAAGTGCGAGCTGAGCGATGCAGTTGAGGGTAATTCTCAGGATTGCGAGCTGTGTAGCTCAAGAGAATACAACTGCATTGTTCAGGGATCGGTGCGGCTCTCCGCCAGTCTAGATGGCCTAGATAGGGATGATTCAGTTAATCATTCGGACTGTGCGCGTGAGACAGCGATCGATACCGACGGGCTGTGTGCCGATGCACAGCGTGAGCTGGGCAATGTAGTAGAGGGCAGTTCGCAAGAGTGCGAGTTGTCTAACTCGAGTAAAGCCTGCTGCATTGTGCCAGAGTCGGTTGGGCTGTCCGCCAGTCGAGGCAAAGTGAGAGTAGATTTAAATGTAAATCACTCCGACTGTGCGGGTAAGAGACCGATCCGGGCCGACGAAACGTGTACCGGCCAGCACGAGGCACGAGAAGGCGACATGAAAGCGAGTGCAAAGAGAAAGCGCCGTAAAAAGAAGCGCGGTAGAGACCGAAAGACGGTAACAAATGTAGCACCGCCAAAGATGGCGAGAAACCCAAAAGGGCAAGGCGCGAGGAAAAAGGTGCGGTCGTCAAGGACGATGTTGACGCATCCAGAACGTTCGAGCCACCGGTCGAAAGGGGACCGCGAAGCATGTTCTGCATGGACGCGGACAAAGGGCACGATGCAGTTAAACTCCTCGTCGTTCCGTAGTGCTTTTCACAGCTCAGCGTGCAGTTCGAAGAAACGCAAGCTGGCAAGACGAGACCAGGTGGGGAGTAGCGACGCGGTCAATCGAGCTTGTGTTGAAAGCTGGGCGCGGGGACGCAAATTGGCAGGAGACCGTAACGTCTTGGGGGAGCTGATAGTGAATCAGCCCTTTTGTTGTCTCTCGGCAGCCAGAGTAGCTTTGAGACCACGCCCACCTCGAGTCAGGCTGAAAGTATGAGTCAGTCGTAAGCAATCGGGAACGGGAAGCCAAGAGAGCTTCCGTAGAAGTGAAATGTTGTTTTTTTTTATTTTTGAGCATCGGAAAGTTTTCGCGAATTGAGACTGAGATTTCTTTCAGTGTGTAAGGTTTGAGCTTTGTGTTTTCGTTTGAGAAGCTCCGAGATGTGAAAGATAAGGTTTAAGTAAACCTGTAGTCTCGCGAGATGCTCATTAATAAGTAAATAGGCTTTCTTTTTTTGTGTGTGTGTGAGTAACCTGGAGGTCAAGGTTATCGTTGAGAGGCCTATCGTAACGCGCGTGTGTGTTATTTAACCTTCTTTCTTTTTAAGTGTTTCTGAATTTTTTAAGGTTAAGCGCGTAGGTTTTCAGTAAGTGCGTGATTTGCACGGAGGAGCGTTTTTAGTTCCATTAGCGCGTGTCCTGTGTGGACGGAAGGAAGCAGACTTTCTGACTGGGTTGCTAGTGTGTGTGGAAGGCAGCCGTATTCTGACTTCTTTAGTGAGCGTGCGTGGAAAGAGTTAGTAGAAGACGCATCATTTTAAGGGTTCTGCGGAGTGTGTAAGTCCCGCAAATTTAATTGTTCGTTTAAGTCACGTGTCCTGTAGGACTTTCAGGGAAGAAACGTGAGTAAGCGTAAATGAAAAGTTTGCCTTCAACACAAGTACACGTTCTGTTTAGTGACCACAAGGCTAGTGCGCTTGTGATTACGCGCTTGTGAGGTTGACCAGATTGTTCAGTGGCACCATTACGTGCGATAAGTACGCCACTGCGATAGATTGGAAACATGCTGTTCGTGTAGTTAGGCCACTTAAGTTATGTACGGCTGTTTTCATTTGTTGTTTGCATCATCAACGACCCTTTTGTTTTGCAACAACAATAGTACTCTGGTCTTGTCGGCAATCGAGGAGAAATGGATAGCTGTTTGGAAGGGTGGTTGGAACTGTTTTGTCAAAATTGGGGAACTAAAAGATCAGGGTTGATTTTGACTCAGTAATAGCCTGGCCAGTCAGGGGTGAAGAGCCTGCGCTTACGCGTGGTGCAGCGCTGTGTTGTTTGGTTTGTTTGACGTATGTTCTCCAGGGCCCAGGATCCCGAGGGTTGTCAAACGAGGCTCGACCCCAGTACCCTGCAGCTTCTTTCAGCGTTCCTCATGGCCAGCGAATTGAGTTCACCGGCCATTCAGAACAACCGGGGCGAGGACGAGCTGTTAGATATGGAGCTGTTTCCTGCGATTACTTCGAGTTCCCCAGACCACATCGGATTGCAGCACAGCTAATTGAGGAATGCAGAAGCAGGAAAGCGCATTCCAGAGGAGACACGTGCAAACAAGTTTGCGGCCCCCAGGTCGTGTGCCGCCGGGATTAGAAGGGGCCCTGGGACAATGGAGCTCAATCGTCCCCCTTCGCCTTTGAAGAAGGCATTTGCCACCGCTGCGGAGCCGAGTCACCGGGAGCAGGTGAGCCCTTGTACAATGGAGCATGAGCGCCCCCCCTCCTTCTCGACCTTAGAAGTGGATTGCAATTCTGCGAGGCAAGAGCGCAGTACCGGGAACAAGTGATCAAGAGTGGAGGACCAGGCGCTGACTCTCTTCGCCGGGTATGACGCCATCGCACGGGCGCCTACCATTGGCTGAAAGTGGCGTCATCGGAGCGGACTCTCCTATTGGTCGAACATGACGTGACTTCCAGTGCTCGAAGGGTTTATAAGAAGCCTTCCAGAGAGACCTGAGCATGCTGGGATATTCTATGATTCCCTGATTCACCTCTCTCGAACTTCTTGCCGCGGGCCGCAGCGTCCGAGTTGCTGCCGGACCGTAATGTCTGTACTACTGTTACTGGACGCTCACCTCCCTGTACATAATGTAGAATAAATCCTCCCAAGTTTGGCTTTCATCCCGTAGTCCGTCCTTCAACCCCTACAATCCTTGGGGAACACCGGAGGTGACAGCTATAGACCTGGAAGGGGTGCTATCTACAATAACATACTGTGTTCAATGCGATAAGAAGTTTTTTATCCATGCACTAATATGACCATCCCCGATCATAGCATCTAGCTTCGCAACTAATTTTACTTGGCTTACACAATCAAATGCTTTGCTGAAGTCGAGGAGGATCATGTCTGGCTTCGGTTTAGGTTGAGGGCAAGGTCATGACTTTTTTGGGCTTGTAGCGCAGCTCAGAACGAACAAGAAAAGAAAGTGTAAGGGGTAATGAAAAGGAACGGAGAACAAGGTGAGCGCTAACTTCCAACTGATAGTTTATTTCGTGACTCAGAAGGCTACTTATACACTCAGCGAACCATGTGACATGACGAGATAACAACACAAAACCAAACAACAAAAGCAAAAGTAACCGTGTGAAAAAACATATTCAGACAGCCTGTGGCGGCAGTCCGAGATACGCCAATTCATTCCTTGATAACGATAATGAAGGTGGGCTTACACATGCATGGCCGAGACGTACGATAGCTTTTGCTTCAATGATTTCTCTTGTAAGCTGATTATGACTACGACCTAGAATGTCGCATTCTAAAATAGGTTCGCCACCACGTTTTGCAGTATACTGCGCAAGAAAGCTCTGTAATACAATTCTTAGCATTGTAACAATGTTCGCGCAGCCTATCAATCAGACATCGGCCAGTCTGACCAACGTAACGTTTTCCGCTCTTGAGTGGAAAACAATAAACGACACAAAGTGTGCAATTAACAAACTTCTTTTTATGATTCTTATCACAGCTAGGAGGAGCCTCCTTATTCGGATTAGTGAGCTTACAAATCATCATAAGCTTGTTAGGGAGTGCTCAACAGGAGTATCATTGATGTTGGCATTGGTGCTGATGCCAAATTAGGCGAAGATGTCATATTCGTTGCCGATGCTATAATCCAGAGCGCGGCGGTCCGAAAGATATGTTTGTTGCATTGGTTTTCATCTCCACTTCTCTACTTCATGCGCCGCCTGAGCGCCGGCATCTTCAAG
The DNA here is from genome assembly GCF_038994185.2 of Dermacentor albipictus. Classification (NCBI taxonomy): domain Eukaryota; kingdom Metazoa; phylum Arthropoda; class Arachnida; order Ixodida; family Ixodidae; genus Dermacentor; species Dermacentor albipictus. The sequence continues at coordinate 4,536,267 of NW_027225576.1, read as the reverse complement.
AACCGCACGCACTACAGCGACACCACCTCAAGGCCTTACGTGCGTAATGATTGCGAGTGGGCCGCCGACTGGCTGGCCGTGTGCGACACAGCGCGGAGGAACTCGGGACTTGTGGCTCGAGGAGCTCAATTCCTGAAGCACGCACGGTGCGACCGGTAAGTACAGATCCTCCTCCATAATCAGCCTGGTGAAACAAATGTAGGTCTAGACATCATCGCTTATCACTAGTCTTGCGTAATCCGAGTCTGTACGAGATGTTTCGGCTAATTAGCGTTGGGCTTTAAAAATCTGGGTACCCGCTGCAGAAATGCAAGCGACTATTGTTGCGTGTGCTCTCGTGCAACTCAAGGTATTTTATTACGAGTCGAAGTCATTAATTACAGTAGAAGAATCAGCCAACTTCTAACGTAATGAGCGCAAGAAATTCAACGTATTTTTTAGCATAGAGAGGGGGAGGCAATAAAAAAAGGTTATTCTGTCCAAAAAGATAGCCGTTGTGGTTTCAGTTCTTTCCGAGCCCCAAAGAAGGCGCGCGAAATCTGAAAACATGCCGTGACTATATAGGTGCTTACCCGCAGTGACATTAGTTCCCTCAAGGTTGCTAAAAACCAATGACATCATTTTTCGTCGGGTTATGCGCCGCAGGTTTGACCGAGTCTCCCGCCATCCAGCCCTCGTGGCAGAGCTCACCGAAGTGTTGCCCTTCGACAAGGTCCTGGCATCCGACATGATACGACAAAAGTTCCGGTGCATCGAGGGTCTGCACGACTTGATGCGACTGATCGGGGTCGTCAAGGGACAGGTCACGTGTCTCCCACGCTAAGACGGCCACACGCAACTGAACGGCCTTAGCCAAGGCTGCTGGGCCCACGTGACCTGTTCCTTGAGGACCCCGGACATTGACAAAGGCATGAGTTCAAGTTAACTCTCTATTGGGCGAACCTGTGGCACACCGAAAACAAGCAGCACTCAGAGCACAACGTTAACGGCGAGCATAATAGTCGGTCGTCAAAATCTAATTCGATGGGTAGAGTGCGTCAGATATGTATAAATGACTCATCGTACTTTTCAGCGTAATCGCTGGTGCTCGCGTACTTTCCAGAATGTATGTAACAGTATGTACACCCCTATTCGCTTCGTGCACGCCATCTGATTAGACAAAATTTTTGCGCTATAAAACCGACGACAGCTGTTAGGGCACGCATTGTGTCTTGCACGACTGGCCGTTACAGGGCTTAATGCACACCGGTATCAAACGTAGTGAAAGCCGAGGTGGCCCAGGGTGGCACGTGATGTGCGTAAGCAAGGACGGGAGCTCCACCACGAACGGGCTTCTTCCTGCGTAGTTAAGTCGTCGTCATCGTTCCGCCACCTTTCCTTTGTGGTCGTCACACCGTTGTTATTTCTCCGTCGTCCCACCGCCATCTTTATTCCGTCATCATCATCACGTCGTCGCCGCACCAAGGTAATCAAACTGCTGTCTTCATCCCTTCGTCGTCACATACAGTTGTCGTCACGGATTAGTGGTCACACCGTCGTAATGCAGTCGTGATTGTTACATCGTCGTCATGTAGTCGTCGTAATTTCAGAGTGGTTATCCTATTGCCCTCATGACGTCGTTGTCATTCCATACAAACACTTATACCACTTTTTTCTCCACTTCCTTCAAAGAACCGAATGAGGCAGCAACTCTATATTTGGAGATAATGAGAACCAAGTCACGAGTGACGTGTACCGAAAGCTTGAAGAGTGTATATTGTTACGAGTCATCACGTACGAGCATGTCGTTAAAGGACCTTTTCGCTGCGCAGAGAAAGAAGACGGGACACGCCGCGTGAGATGCTGTCAGCCATTCTGCGGTAGCAACAGCCTGTAAATATTTTAACATATACGGTTTCGTCTTTTCCCCGTGTACTCGTGAATCCCCGTGACAATTTGGTGGAGGTGCGGGGTACTAGAAGCGCTGTACACCGGAGTTCCGCAGTGGTCGTCGAGTCGGGGTCATCATGATGATACAGGAGACCAAAACCACGCCTGCGCTGGCCAGTACGACGCCTGTACCGGCCACGACAACAACGTCAACGATCGTCTTTACGCGCATTCTAAAAACCCAGGGACGTTCTGCGGTACGGATGAAGTTGACGTCGAAGACTGGATTGTCGATTATGAACGCATCAATGAGATCAATCGTTGGGACCCAACGCTGATGCTGCCGAACGTGCTCTTTTTATCTCAAAGGAAAGGCAAAGGTATGGTTCGACAACCACGACGCGGAGATTGGAAGTTGGGACACTTTCAAAGAAAAACTTAGTGGCTTGTTTGGGATGGGTGAAAAGGCAGCCGCAACGAAAGAGCTATCCATCCGCGCTCAGAGATCCATTGAACCATACATATCCTACATTCAGGTCGTCTTGGCTCTTTGCCGTTAAGTGGACATTGACGTGACGGAGTCAGACAAGATTGGTCACGTGCTGAAGGGAATCGCAGACGACGCGTTCAACCTATTACTGTGCCGAAATTGTGCGACCATCGACGAAATTGTTGAAGAATGCCGGCGTTTTGAGGAGGCCAAAATCCGGCGTATTTAGAGGACATTCGCTCGGCTACCGAACACCGCTTCGACGTCATCATGCGAAGACGGACAGGTCCCTCGTGTGCAGTCGTCGCCGCCGTCGGAACTTACATGAATCGTCCGTCGGGAAATCGAAGCAACGGCTCCTGCTCTTCCCAACACCGGCCACGGCGATTTTCACGTGCCGGCAGTTTCCTTGGTCCAGTCGATTGTGCGGGAGGAACTCGGCAACTTGGCTTTCGCCCTCTGCACCTTTGCTCATCCTCAGACACATGACTTTCGCCGCAGGTCGCCGCCTCGCCCAAGATCGCCGCCCCAGGAACAATGGTTCTATCCTCGCTCTCGGAATCCGGCTGAATGGCGGATGGCAGATGATCGGCCAATTTGTTTCAACTACCGCCGTATCGGTCACGTCGCGCGCCATTGCAACAACCGCTGGGTGTCACAGTTCACCCAGGATGACACTGCTAGCCGCACCGACAACCATCGCCGTTTCCACCCCACTCAGCCGTACAACAGTGATAGCTATCGCCGCTTCCAGCCTTTTGCGCCGTCCAACCTCGATGCCACCCTTACGCGGCACAGCCGCTCCCGGTCGCCCCGAGTTCGTCACCAGTCTCGTTTGCCACCAGCGCGTCGTCCATCGTCTCCTTCGCCTGTATACGACGACGCCCGACATCGCCGCTCAACCTACGACAGGGAAACTAAGGAACGCAGCTCTTAGAGGTGACCCTGCATCTTCGACTTCCATCTCAAATCCTCTCCTTGTATTGCCGACACGACGAAACTTGATCGACGTTGACGCTGACGGCTTAACTGATCCCGCACTCGTCGATACTGGGGCACAAAACTCCGTGATGAGTAATCAACTTCGTCGCCGCTTCAAGAAAGTACTTACCCTTGCCGCTGCTGGTATTATTCGCGTCGCTGATGGCCGAAGTTCCGCGGTCATCGGAATGTGCACAGCTCGTGCCACCATCGCCGGTCACCATATACCTGTTTTGCTTACTGTCATCGAGCAATGCTCCAACGACGTCATTCTCGGACTCGATTTCTTGTCGGCGCATGCCGCTCTCATTGATTGTGCAACCGGTGTCCTTGATCTTGAGATTCCTCAACTTGCTGATGTTCCACCTTCACCGTCACACCGCTTGTGCTCTGTCGATTACGTTCGGTTGTCACCGCAAGCCGCCGCATGTGTTGCCTTGACGAAATCATCACCAGTCCCCGACGGCGACTACGTAGTATCCTCCCCAAGTAGATGTGCTGTTGACCCGAAATATTGCTGTGCTACACACCCTCGTGACTGTTGTCGACAACCACGTCCTGCTCCCGCTCCTCAACTTCAGCAACTCAACCCAAGCTCTCCTGCAAGGCATCTCAGTGGCTAACGTGTTAGCACTTGACGCATGCGACATCGCGGCATTAGACGCTGAAACTTGTTCGTCCTTTCTCGCAACCAGCCGCGATTTGATTAAAGGCCAGGCTTCGGAGGGGCGCCACGATTTCTTACTTACTGCCAACTGCAGCTCAGTAATTCTCAACTTTAGTTTTTTTTTTTTTGCAAGTCACGAGACCATGTGGCATCCTCATAAAAATGACGAACATTTTGTCTCTTACACCTTAACGAAGCTCGGGCTCTCCGAACAACATCACAAGAGCGCACGCACAAAGCAGCGCGAATCGCCCCGCTCACCAATCAAAGGAAAACTCGTTGCCAGTTCAAGTATCGTGTAAGAAACGGGAACGAAGCCGTCCGCTTGCACGACGCGCGCATCAGTAACTGTCGTTCTAACAAATGGCGATCTTAGAATCGCGCACGGAACCTCGGCAGGCGCTGTTGCACGGGAGAACAAGCTCGGGAGTGGAAGAAAACGAAACATAAAAAAAAATAAAGCCACGTGCCGTTCCCGCGACAAGCGGGTTTTGCGTCGTGGGTGAGAAGCGGGAGCCGGGACAGCGAAAGTGGTAGTGCGCGCGCCCGCGCTTGGGGGGTGCGTTTTTACTCAGGAGCAGCCGATCGGGGTGCCAGGAGCAGCGACTGAGGCGTGGCCAATCGCGACCCGTCAAATTTCCCGCCTGGCTGCTCGCCGCCATTTATCTGCCACGAGCGCGTCGGTCGACGCGGCTTGCAGCACTTTTGCGGCACGTCGCAGCGGCAGCGCCGCCTTCTCCGTAACGGGCACTCTTCATGCACTGGCGAGCGAAGCGCTGCATCGCCCGGCACGGAGCGGCAGTGTATCACAGTTTATCCAAGGTTCATCTTTAATTTGGGTGAACATTGGCCCGTGTAGCCGCAGGCGACCGCGCGTGGAGCCCGAAATTCTTCGCGCAGCAACTCGAAGAGTCGCTCCTGACACTGCCTAGGCGGCGCGTCCGAGCAGCGATCGTCAGCGCCTCTTGCGGCACCTTCCGTCAAAACTGACACTGACGGACCACGCTGCTTACGCTGCCTACGCGTATCTGCCAACGTGATCGCTTGTTCACGCTTGTTTTGAAACGAACAAATGGCGCAAGTTTTGCTGTGCGGTTTCAGACCAATCTTAACTTTAGACGGTCGGATACGCCCTGCCATTCGTCGTAAAGGGGAAATGCTCTACGGTGCCGGGCACGTTCACAGCGTGAAAGAAACCGCCGATGTGACTGTGCTGGCGAAGTAAACGAGAAGAAAGGGGGTAACCGAGGGGCCCGATTTTTTTATTAGTCATATCATGAGAACTGAATCATGAGATGTGTCACTTCCACCAAGGCAAGCACAACTGCAGCGTATCTCTAGCCTGAGTACACTCAACTATCATATTATGCTTTGATCAAGCAGCTCAATTGAGTGTGCAGGCATGGCTGAGCTTATTAAGCGTTAGGCGTAGGGAAAGAAGGGAAAATCAGACATCCACCTGTTCATAGCTGTTGCTACAAAGTCCTGGTCCGGGGCTCGAAGCCGCGACCACCGCCTTTCTGGGGCAGCCGCTCTACCATCTGAGCTAACCAGGCAGCTAGCAGATGGCACGGCGAAGTCGAATTTGTCGACAACACGAAGCAAAGGCAAGAGTTTGACGTAATAGTTCCGCGGAAACCCGCAAGGTGGAGAGAAGCAATTAAAGAAAGGAAAATCAGACATCCACCTGTTTGTAGCGATTGCTGCAAACGAAACCGTAGGTGTTCTTATCCAACCATTTGAGTTACCGTAGACCCGTGCCGTAGACAAAACGTGTCTTTCCGTGGTACTGTTTTGACACGCTTGCACAGCCTCATTGGCCAGGGATGATAGGCGCCATATCTTTTAGAATTACTACAAGGTTCTTTTAAACAACTTGCACGAAAATTTTATTAGACTGCTATGTTCTCACAAGCAACCGCAGTACTTTGTTTAGAACTGCCGAGGCACCGGCACGACCAAGCTTGGGCCACTCCGGCCGCCAAGACTCGGGTGACCGTATCCGGCAACCTGAACCCAAGCAGAGCCACACAGCGTGAAGTGCTGAGCGACTCATGCAGGCCAGAACACCTGCAGCCACCACGCAGTACGCCTCGTATACAGTAAATAAATAGCTCTAAAAGATATGGAGAATTTGCAAAAATACGTAAGCCGGCTGCCCGGCAAGACTCTTTCTTGACCAAAACTTCAGTCTACTGACTACAATACTTTCTAGTGCGATCCTCCAGGAAGGAAGCACGAGCACAGAACCACGGCCAGCCAGGAAATCTTTTAGAGTCGGAGAGCAGGCAGCCCTGCACGACCGTTACAGCCTTTGACGCAGCAATACCGCCGTCCCCACGCTTTTCTTCCTGGGCGGTTTTCGATGTCTTGCACATTTGCCATCGTAAAAAAGCGGTATGAGAACCCGCAGGATGGTGGCGCACGTGGTTCAGAAGTTTCGAATCACACGCGGTCATAACAACAACACGTGCGCCACTACGCCGTCGACTGAAGTTGTATCAGTACCAGAGTTGCGCTTTCGACGCTACAGGCCAAGGCCTCTCACAGCCCAAGCGTGTCGCTTTGGGACAGGCACAAACGCGCTGCGTATACCGAAGTGACTTCGCGGTTCCGCCACGCTTACCGTTAACCGGAAGAAGTAATCATGCCAACTTCAATTATAGCTTTAAGCTTAACGCGTACGAGCAATGTACTCCAAGCCAGATGAGCGTGACTTGAACTGTTCTTTGTTTTGTTTTTTCAACTACCTTTCATCTCTTCCTATTTGAATTCACCACATAACGGCCTTTGCGAATGTTTTAACGTATATTTGTATTTCATTGCGCTGTATTTTCCCCTTTACGCTTGTTCCGCCCATTCGCAAATTTTAGGTTTCACGTTTACCTTATGTTTCAGTGTAAAATTGCATGGTGCAAACTCCTTTTTCCGTGCCGGAGGGATCCTGTCGTCTCGGAACTTTGTTTCCTTTTTTTTTTCTCCAATCCATAAACCGCGGCATTACCAGAACTCGCAGGTTTTAATTTAGACTGCCGACTAGCCCCTCGCTTGAGGTTTCACTAGTGTAGCCTATATATTTCGTGCGCGGCTGTTGTACGAAGTAATGCGGAGTCTTTTAAAAAAATAAAGGGAAATAAAGCCAAGCGAGACGATTGCGCATGCGCAGATGAGGTGACGTCACGGTGGAAGGCTGCATTGCCAGTCTACCGTATTTCGCGTGTGCATGAAAACGTCATTGTGCGACCTGGATTGTCAGCCAAACGGCTCACCTGCGATTATGTCCGATAAGGTGCGCCTCAGCGCCTGCATATATAACGCGCGCGCGAGTCCGCAACGCGCCAGATTTATCCCTTACTGTACCTGTTCGACGACGTTCAGAGTGGTCCGATGCGGGGTATACGGGCAGAAACAAATGCGCGCCCGGTGTTGTCCGTAAATACATACAACACCGACCCATACCGTGCGCCGGAGGGATCCTGTCGTCTCGGAACTTTGTTTCCTTTTTTTTTTCCTCCAATCCATAAACCGCGGCATCCGTGACTCCACGGTTCGCTCGACAGGGGAGTATCGCGTTACGTGTGGAAAGGCTTGGCGCTTTTTTTTTTCCGCCGCAGCTAGACACTTTGGAGCCTCGTCCATAATGCAGGTTGTCGCGAAGCTCAGGAGTCGCGGTCTCCACCGCGGCCGCGCACGCTAAGCCGGCCGCTCCGCCCACTAATCGGATTTCGCGGCTCCTAATGGGGCCGCCCGGATCAGCCGCGTGCGTCGCGAGCAACGACGCGGCGCGTCGCTCAGCGTATCGGCGATGGTGCAATCGGAAAGCTTCCTCCGCCGCCTGGTCGGAATCTGCCCGTGCGCCGAGGGTATCGACACTACTCTGTCTCGGCAGTGAAGCAGCTCCCGCGACGTGCATTACAGACGCTTCGGCTTCGCTGTCTCTGCCCGTGTGTCAGGCGTCGTACGCTTTCACGTATGACCGTGTTCACACGAAGAAACAACGCGCAACAATGAGGGCAAAAAGGAAAATCTGTTGGAAAGGTTGGAGGCGGGAATAATGGATATCCAAACTTCGCGTGCTCAAATGCCTCTCTCGGCGCTTCGTCTCACCCCAGGGTCGGCTATTGGGCAGTGAAAGTAAAGAGATGGAGCGGGTCTGTGGAGAGATAAATGCTCGGTCAGCAGTGAGCATGCAATGCGAAAGACACGTGTGGAGACTTTCGTAAAAAAGAGACAGCCAGGGCTATGCGAAGCGCAATGGCTTCCGTACCGAGATGCGTAGGACTCGTAGAATATGGCCGCCAGAGCAATGTCGACCGATAACTTAGCAATGTGATGGTTGAGGTGAACCAGCAATTGTCAGTAGCAGCCACAGATAGTCAGTGCACTCAAGTTGCATGAACAGGCAAGGGCCAGGAAAGGCACGAAACGCGCCACATTCTTGCACATTATTCTTGCACGCAAACGCAAATCTACTTGCGCGATAACACACGCACGAGCAATATGTGTTCTACTGAGGAACTGTAGGTATTGTGAGATTTAGTAGAATGTTTACTTAGCGTCTGCATCTGTACTCAGCCTGGTGTTATATGTGGTTCCCCTGCCCTGCGGTGACATATTCGTTGTTTTGCGTTATCAGCTGCATATATAATGATTAATTAAGTAATGAAGGCGTATGACTCGCGCCGGTATTGTAAACAGGCAGCTTTAGCTTCACGTTCTATGGTGTTAGGCTGCTGAGCACGAGGTCGCGGGATCGAATCCCGGCCACGGCGGCCGCATTTCGATGGGGGCGAAATGCGAAAACACCCGTGTACTTAGATTTAGGTGCACGTTAAAGAACCCCAGGTGGTCGAAATTTCCGGAGTCCTCCACTACGGCGTGCCTCATAATCAGAAAGTGGTTTTGGCACGTAAAACCCCATAATCTATCTATCAGCTTCACGTTTAATGTCTGCTGCACTCGGAGAAGTGCATCTGCGCAACACTAACGCCGGCAGACGACAGCAGATAGCTGCATGCCTTCACTCCGGCGCCGTCGCTTACGCTTCCGGGAGAGACGCGCAGAATCCACAGGTTATGCCGAAGTGCAAACAGCAGTTGATGGAGGCTGTGAGGCGTCAAGGGGTCATGTCACGAGGACGAATGCGATGTTTGATGTTTGTGGAGAAAAGGATGGCGAGGAGAGGTGTATACGCAGGGACAAGTGGAACGCAAAAGGTTGGCTACTATTTTGCCCGTTTCATTCCAGCGCCTAGCTGTGGCCAAATGCAAAATTGCAACGAGAGCGCGCGCACGCGTGCCATGCACGTGGCACTTGTCTAAAAGAGCTACTTCGCATTGTCGCGAGAGGAGCAGGCGGGCGCTTTGTGACCTAATGGTTAGCACACCGGGCTCTTAATTGTGCAGGAAAAGCAGAGGTTCGATGCTACCTTTTAGGCATGTGTTTATTTATTTCATTTTCTGTATAATGAGCTATACTCAGAGCAGCACCCAGCAGTAGCCATGGTCAGCAAGGTCCAGGAGCAGTTCGCCTGGAAGGTTTCGCTTTATTATGCAAATGTTAAGGTAATTATCTTCGTTCTCTGAGCGCCTGAAGCACCTGAAGAGTGAATGGAGCAACCTGTAAGCGGCTGTTGTGCTAAAACTGCCCATTTGGACGCAATGGGTGTGAGCGCTTCTTTCTGTTGCACTATGCTCGTTTTGCCGACCCCTGGAAGAGGCTTTCAGAAGGTATACCCGAGACAGTACGTGCGGCGCCATACACAGAGTCCCTGCAGAGGAACGACAACGCACAGCAAGTAACCACTCTCAACGTTATGCGCAGACGCTGCACCAGACGACTGCTGGAGTTGTGTGCCTGTCCAGACGAGAACGTTGCACTTTTCGCGACACCTCTATAGAATAAAAGCGTCTGCAAAAGGTGTGCAGGTTTACAACACTCACGTGGAACACGCGCCGTAATCTTTATCTCCTTTTAAAATTCTAATGATGCGTTCAGGAAGATAAATTCGTCATGCTACGCCAGCAAATATGGCCGTATGCAGTATACATAATGAAAACTATAACTATGCCACCGTTACGAGGCCGCCACTAATGTCTGCGACGTGTAATGATGTAGCACCACCACGCTGGCGTTCTTATAGACGTCATTTGAAGCGGAGAACGCCGAGACGGGGGCCAATTTTTTTAAAACGCAGCTCTTTGGCGTCCGTTCCTGGGTTTCGCGTCGTCGTCGGCGTTGTCGCCGGCCTCGTAACCAGCTCCGCCCCCCTTTCATCCCCCCCAGCGCTAGCAGCGACCGACTGATACCGCTGGATGCCGCTGACGCCGCTAGAGAGTCAAGATAACGTGACTGCATAGAACACCGTCGCCGCCATGCAGAAAGAGGAGGAAGGGGTCCCCCCCCCCCCTGTTCTTGTGTGGCGGATAGGGTGCTCTTCAGTTGCCGACGCGCCGGTTATTTCACGTAGGCCCCGGCACGTCGACGAATACGTGACCACCTTCCCACGGCTAGACCTGGTTCTTAGCGCTGCGGAAGCGAGGGTATCACATTGTTTGTGTCGGCATCGGCGGCGTTGTCCCTGAAACCAACTCCGCAGCTGGGGTTGACTCACTATCGGCGTCAGCGGCATCAGTCAGTCGCTGCTATCTCTTCCCTCCTCCCTTTATCGTGTTGTCCGCTTGCTGCGCGCGCTTCTGCCCCCATCGTTTGCCGCTGGGTGTACACGCCGCCCCCCTCCCCCCTCTTCCTGCGAGTCTCCGGTTGTCAAAGCGCCGGCTCGAACTTAATTCCTTTCTTCGCTCCTCCTCCAATGCAACCCCTGTGCGGTGGCAATCAGAGAGCCAGATCATTGGCAGCGGATGTGTATATGTGCACCGCCCGAGCCGAAATTGCCGCTGCCGTCCGCCACTGCGAAATTATCTGCCAGTTCTTTCTGAGCCATGAGCGAGACGACCGATAAAGTCCTCCGTCTGCTGCTGCTAAACGAGCTGCCAGAGCAGAGGCCCAGCGCCGTCGCCGTCAGAATCCAGAGGTGCGTGCCGCCGAAGCAGAAGCTTACCGTCGCCGCCGTCGAGATGATCCAGGAGTACGCGTCGCCGAAGCAGAGGCTAAGCGCCGCCGCCGAGAAGATCCTGCCGTTCGCACCGCCGAAGCGGAGGCTCATCGCCGCCGTCGAGAGCAACCAGCAGTAAGCGAGGCTGAAGCAGAAGCTCATCGCCGCCGCCGAGAAGACCCTGCAGTACGCGCCGCCGAAGCGGAGGCTCATCGCCGCCGTCGAGAGCAACCAGCAGTAAGCGAGGCTGAAGCAGAAGCTCATCGCCGCCGCCGAGAAGACCCTGCAGTACGCGCCGCCGAAGCGGAGGCTCATCGCCGCCGTCGAGAGCAACCAGCAGTAATACGTGTGAAAAATAAAAAAAAATTCTGTGATAGCGCATACATGTGTTGCTCGATTTCTTTGCCTCAATCTATCGAAAAGGTGAAACAGCTTATTTGCTGCGCTCAAATTTCGCATTAGGAAGTAACGTAATCGTCGGTAATTTTTTTCCTTCTTCGCTGTATATGGCGAGGGAAAAGTTAAAAGTTCAGCGAAGTGGCCTGTACGACTACATCCTCGTCTGCGTAATGGAAATGGCGTACGGACGGGCAGACACAGCAAGTATCGATCTCTTATCTGCTGTCTCAGTAAAAAGGAAAAGGGGGAGAAGTTTTCTCTACGAACTTTACATCCCCGCTGCTGCTGTCTCTGTGCAGTGCATGCCGCGGCGCTTGAGTGGAGAAATCTTCCCAAACGGCCGCGAGATGCGCATCCGTGCTCCCAAACTTGCTGAATCCTTTGCTACTCGAAGTGACATACTTACCTCGCTTCTACGTTAATGCATCATAATCTAACCCGCCAGCTGCCACAGACGGGATTACATGAACTGAAGCTTTAGCAAACACTAAAAGCGCGATCTTACTGTATTTTAGAACTTGGACGTATCTTCTCGCGTTCCGTAGACGTTTGTCGTACGGCTACGAGTTCTGGAAAGACCGAAAAAAAAAAGTATCGTTCGTTCTTATAAAGGTACCCCTCACAGTCGGACCTCGGGGGCACTTACTCGCGAGGTAACATTATATTCACGAACTATAGCCCCCTGCAGTGAACCATTGCACGCTTGCGCTGTATCACCTGCTTGCGGAATGCCGGATTTGTCTCCAATGAGGCCCATCGGCAACAGGGTGCCACCGTACCGGAGGGCGAGAGCGTCGGGTACGCTCCTCGCGTTATACCCCAGGGAAAGCATTGAGCGAGCCGGGGGGCGGCTTGCCCTGGGAATCGGAGAGGGAGGCTAAACGGTAAGTACAGGCGTGCTCACGTCGCGTGCCGGTGGCGCTGTGTGCGGGAGCGCGACCGCGGAAAGCTTTCAGCCTCTTCCCGTAAGCCGCGCGGATCCGCTAAATAAGCCCGCAGCCCTCGCGGTGGCCCGCGTTCAGCCCGTGGCGCTGCCAGCGCGATTTGATACAACGCTGTGTATACGCAGAGCACAAATTGTTCGCAACACACACACATACACACACAGGAGGGTGTTTCACTTAACTTGAACCAAGGATTTCGGCGATGTGGTTAACCGCACTGGGCGAGACTGACGACATAAGGTTTGCCGTCACGCGGCGCTCCTTGGAGATTTTTTTCTACAGTATTCCGCTTAATTATTTAATTAACTGATATCAATTATTACAAATTTTTAATATTCACTTTAGTTCCAAGTGCGTTTCGTTAAGTTGTAGAGGGGGTTCAAAAACGAGCGATCCAATTTTTTTGCGGCAACATACATGCTGCGTGGTGAATTTTTTCGGCGTTGAAAGAGAGTCGCGAAATTTGAAATAAACCCCCGTGACTGCGTTGGTGCGCTATATATTCGTATTGCAGCGCTCTCAACCGCGCGTCGAGCCCACCGCTTATCGGGGACGACGACGCTTCCTTTCCGTGCGCCACCGTAAGAGATGCTGGCGCACTGTGAAGCCGGTGCCTAGAGCCGCGGCCCCTCACTACGGCTCGGTCCGCGCCCACGGTTCTTCCGCAAGATGCGCGGTTGAGAGCGCTGCAATACGGTAGCGCGTGAGCGCAGTCACGTGGTTTTATCTCACGTTTCGCGGGCTTTCTGTAAACGCCGAAAAAAAATGGCCACGCAACAAGTACGTTGCCACAAAAGGTTGGATAGGTCGTTTCTGAACGCGCTCTGCAAAGTAATGAAACGCACTTAGCCCTAAAGTGAATATTAAGAGACTCGCATAATTGACCTTAGTTAACAAGTTCCGCGGAATATAAAAAAATATACTCAAAGGAGTGCCACGTGACGGCAAACCGTATGTCTGTGCTTACATTTAGCTGCTCTTAACCACTTTCATTAAATACTTGGTTCAAGTTACGTGGGACACCCTGTGTGCATGTATATGCAGTTCAGTAAATGTTTCAACGTGCTCTGGAGTCACCAAATACGGTCCATTTCTGGCCGAGAGTACCGCCAGGTTCGTCGACGTCTTCTTTGTGCAGAGGAACAAGTGCGGAGCGGTGTGCTGTTCTTGCACAGGCAGGGAAGAATGACCGCGTCGCGCTCTCGTGTTTACGCTCTGCTCTATCGCTAGCGTGCGCGCTGCGAGTCTGCGCTCACGAAGACGCGAAAGCTGGCAGTTGCGACCGCAATGTCCCTCAGGTTTCTTCACAACTTGTTATGGCGTCACTGCAGCGCGCAGTGACACCCCTTCCCCTAAAAAGCGAGCACCAGTCGCACAGAGCGGGTTGGAGATCGACGTGCGCTGTTCGCTTTATGTTCGGGAGGACGAACCACAAGACGCAGTGTGCATGCGATCGTGTTTCAGCGAAAAGGTTCTCGCTACACCGAAGCGCGTGCGCGTTCGGGGAGGCATAAGCGGTACAGTGTTCTCGATTTGTCTTTTCATCGCTAGGAACGCCTGATACCAAACGAACCTTGTTGCGGAGTGGGGCCGGCCCGGCCTTACAAACTTCACGCACGCCCGATGCGGCCCGACGGAGCAAGCGTATACGGCCAGGGCCCAGCCTGGCATGTAAGGCTGGGTATACTTGAGACTCAAGCTCGCACCGTGAAACAGATGGCTGATACGCTAGCAACTTTCTCTTATATACTGCGATAAGCAGTTATGGGCGATGAGTCAGGATATCTGTGCAACATCATGCTCGGACGACTCGAATAAGAAAAAAAAATACATATCCGCTAGTTGGGTTCACATCATGCAATAACCTCACGGCTTTGACCGGAGAACTCGACAACTACTCAGCAAAGATATACCTATCATTATTATTATTATTATTATTATTATTATTATTATTATTATTATTATTATTATTATTATTATTATTATTATTATTATTGTAACTATACTGCGCAACGGCACTGCATTGTCCGCCAGAAAAGAAAAGGAGGTGCATTATCACCTCACCCTTATCCTCGTAATTTTATTACGGGTTAAATTTCAGGGAATATCAAAAACGTGGAATCCCTTCTTTTTGGCTTCGAATTAAGCTTCATAAGTACTCAAGGGCAGATCGAGCAATGAACACTGCGTTTCCTAGCATTTTCTTATTCAGTTACCGCTGGCCCAATTTGAGACCACAATAACAATATCGCTCGACTGCCAGGCATGTTGGACATAGCACACGCTGTAGGGCGCTGAACTTCAGCGTCTCCGGTCACTGTAAATTTTCCATTTTTAGTCTTTCTCATGACTGCTGGAAGCAGCGTTGTAAAGGATTAAGGTGTGATTTGTTGCTAGCGAAGAGAATGGTTAAAGTACAATGGGTCATTCAAGGCTGACTTTCTTCCGTGGCGATCCGATTTCTTTTAAAAACCGTGACATTTTAGAGCAAGCAAGCTGCGTTTTTCGCAAGGTATCTTTCTCGCGCCTAAGGCAAGGGGGCATCATTACTGGTGCTCAGCGTGAAAATCCCGTTCATTTCACATGTATTCCTGCCGCCTTGTATATCACCATCAGCTATGTGTCCTGCAACCGGCATCGACAGCAGCGAAGAGAACGGTAGTAGTGAAGGCGAAAAAATTATAATTTTTCGCCTTCACTACCGCCATTCACAATAGTATGAAGAGCGATCCGCCATGAACGCCACGCAGGTGGATCTGCTATCACCTGCAGGTCGGCACACTCACTCATGAGTACACATGAACGTGAGTACCAGTCAGTTTGATAGTGCGCGAGTACGAACGCGACTAAAGGCCCGTGAGTGAGCATCCTGCAATATATATATATATATATATATATATATATATATATATATATATATATATATATATATACCAGAAAAAAAGCAGTTCTGGGTCCGGGTAAATATTCACAGTGAAGTAGACGCGCGTATGAAGCGGTTTATTGACGTTTCGGCCGGGGTCCGGCCTTCATCAGAAGGCCGGACCCCGGCCGAAACGTCAATAAACCGCTTCTTACGCGCGTCTACTTCACTGTATATATATATATATATATATATATATATATATATATATATATATATATATATATATATATATATATATATATATATATATATATATATATATATATATATATATATATATATATATATATATATAACACTAACACTCCCAGGGTTCTACTAGGACACAAAAATACCCAAGAAAAGTGGATGGGAAAACAGCGCCGCGGTAGCTCAATTGGTAGAGCATCGCACGCGAAATGCGAAGGCTGTGGGTTAGGTTCCCACCTGCGGCAAGTTGTTTTTTCATCCACTTTAATTTCCATTAATTCTTCATTTCTTTATTTCATCTATTAAACATAAGTAATTTCCCCTATGTTGTCCTTGGTGTCAATGTTTGTTGGCTTCTTATGATATTACTATATATATATATATATATATATATATATATATGTATGTATGTATGTATGTATGTATGTATGTATGTATGTATGTATGTATGTATGTATGTATGTATATTGTAAAGGAGGTTTATTCGGGTCGTAGAGAAGCAGCGACCAACGCGGCAACAGCAGGTATAGGGCGCCGCCAGCGAGCGAACTGGGTACGAGCCACGCGATGGCAATGGGGCTTTTCAGCCTGCCGATCTTCTTCGTCACAATCACCCCCGGAATTGAAGAGTAGCCATCCTGGCGACCTAGGAAGAGGTGGGCGGATCGTAGTACTGCTTCAGCCGGTCAATGTGTACAGTCTCTCGCCCTCGTCGACGGAGATCGGGAGATGGCGATACGGGTTCGACCACGTAGTGCACTGGTGATGTTTGTGCAACCACGCGGTAGGGCCCGTGGTACTTCGGGAGGAGCTTGGACGAAAGGCCAGGAGCAGCAACAGGCGGGACCCAAAGCCACACGAGTGAGTCGATGGGGAAGGGGTGAGGGGGAGGATTGAGGTCATGGCGCTCCTTTTGGCGGCACTGTTGAGCAGACGTCAAAGAACGGGCCAGTTGTCGGCATTTCTCGGCGCGCTGAGCAAGCGCAGAAACAGGTGAGCATTCAGCAGGGTCCGGCCGGTACGGGAGAGCAGTATCAATGGTGCTGGAGGGATGGCGGCCGTAAAGCAGGAAGAATGGCGAGAATCCAGTAGTGGCTTGAGAGGCAGTGTTATATGCGTAAGTGACGAACGGAAGTACAAGATCCCAGTTGGAGTGGTCAGATGCAACATACATTGATAGCATGTCACCAAGAGTTCTGTTGAATCGTTCTGTTAAGCCATTGGTCTGTGGATGATAAGCAGTAGTAGTGCGGTGAATATTTTGGCATTCAGATAGGAGTGACTGCAGGACGTCTGAGAGGAATACGCGACCCCGATCGCTCAACAGTTCGCGAGGGGCGCCATGGCGGAGAACGAAGTTGTTTAGTATGACCGAGGCGATGTCTTTTGCTTATGCAGCAGGCAAGGCGGCGGTTTCGGCATACCGTGTCAGATGATCTACGGCCACAACAATCCATCGGTTGCCAGCGCCAGTAGATGGAAGAGGCCTGTATATATCAATGCCGACGCGGTCGAATGGTAGAGCTGGGCAGGGAATTGGTTGGAGAGGTGCGGTGGAGAGATGCGGGACACATTTGCGTCGCTGGCAGGCAATGCAGGAGCGCACGTATTTGTGGACGAAGGTGTACATCCCTCGCCAATAATATCGTAGGCGAAGCCGTGTGTAAGTTTTTGACACTCCGCCATGACCACACTGCGGGTCAGAATGAAAAGCGGAGCATAAATCTTGTCGTAGGTGGCGAGGCACTACTAAGAGCCATTTGCGGCCGTCATTTTGGTAGTTGCGGCGGTATAAAAGTCCGTCGCGGATTGTGAAATGCTGCGCCTGTCGGCGTAACGCTCTTGGTGCCGAAGTTGCCGGAGGATTTGACAAAAAGTCGAATATCATGACGATTCATGGGTCTTTTCGTTGCTCCGATGCCATGTCCAGGATGTCAAGTGGTGAGATGTCATGTCTATAAGTAGAAGGGCTGCTGTCTGAAGTAACTGGGGAGCGCGAGAGGGCATCGGCGTCAGAGTGTTTGCGTCCAGAACGCCGGATAGACGACACGGATAGCGTATTCCTGGATTCGGAGGGCCCACCGAGCGAGGCGGCCCGACGGGTCTTTTAGGTTGGACAACCAGCAAAGAGCGTGATGATCCGTCACCACGTCAAAGCGTCGACCGTAGAGATATGGACGAAATTTGTGAAGAGCCCATACGATAGCCAGGCACTCTTTTTCTGTGACTGAGTAATTGGCCTCAGGTTTCGTGAGGGCACGACTAGCATAAGCGACTACGTATTCGGCATTAGTGGTCTTGCGTTGTGCAAGCACGGCACCAAGGCTGCCACCACTGGCGTCAGTGTGAAGTTCTGTAGGTGCGCTTGGATCAAAATGGCGCAAGACTGGCGGAGACGTGAGGAGGTGACGAAGAGTCGTAAAGGCATCATCAGAGGCTTCCGACCAAGCAGAAAGTTCATTGTCGCCTTGAAGAAGTTGGTTAAGTGGTGCAACCACTGTAGCGAAATGGCGAACGAAACGTCGAAAATAGGAGCATAGGCCAATGAAGCTGCGCAGTGCTTTCAAGTTAGGGGGCTTCGGAAATTCGGATACGGCGCGAAGTTTATCAGGATCAGGAAGAATGCCTTCTTTGGAGACAACGTGGCCTAATATAGTCAGTTTTCGAGCTGCAAATCGGCACTTTCTTAAGTTAAGCTGGAGACCAGCATTCCGGAGACAGGTCAAAACTTGATGTAAACGCCGAAGATGGGTCGGAAAATCAGGGGAAAAGACGACAACGTCGTCGAGGTAGCAGAGGCAAGTATGCCACTTTAGGCCACGTAGGATGCCGTCCATCATGCGTTCGAAGGTGGCGGGTGCATTGCATAGACCGAACGGCATCACAGTGAATTCATACAAGCCATCTGGTGTTACAAATGCGGTTTTAGAACAGTCAGCGTCAGCCATGGGCACCTGCCAGTAGCCAGAGCGGAGATCTAAGGAGGAAAAGAACTCCGCTCCTTGCAAACAGTCAAGCGCGTCGTCAATACGTGGCAACGGGTATACATCCTTTCGGGTAATCTTGTTAAGCCTTCGATAGTCGACGCAAAATCGTATGGTGCCGTCTTTCTTTTTAACTAGGACGACTGGTGATGCCCAAGGACTACTAGAAGGCTGGATGACACCGCGATTGAGCATAGCGTTCACCTGGTCATTGATAACTTGTCGTTCAGTCGCCGATACTCGGTAGGGACGCTGTCGAATTGGTGCGTGGCTCCCAGTGTCGATAGTGTGCGAAACAGTCGTTGTGCGGCCGAGTGATGTTGCTTGGCAGTCAAAAGACGAAGAGAAGCCTTGGAGCAAGGGAAGAAGTTCGTCGCGCTGCGTCGTCGTAAGGTCACTGGCAATAGCTGGCGTAAAAGAACCCGGTAGGGACTGTGGACGCGATGCCTCGAGAGCAGCAATATAAGTGGAGTCGTCCATCGTGTCAAATATTGAAGATGGTCAGTGGCTCTGCTCTGCCAAGGCTTTCACGGCGGCGTAAAGTAATTGGTTCAGCCGATGGGTTGGAGACGCACATCAGAGAGGCGCCAGCTTTGAACTCGAGGACGGCGAACGGCAGTGGTAGTGAACGGCGGCTAACTAAGAGTTCCGACGGAGCGAAGAGTACTGTGCCGTCATCTACATAATCACAAGAGATACTGACAAGGGTGGAAGACCCGGCAGGTATAACGTTGTCTTCTGAAACAGAGATTTTGCGGCAATAGTCCTTATGGTCAGTGATAAGATCAGTCGAAAACTGAAACAGCTCGATTTCGGCGCGGGCGCAGTCAATGATCGCATGATGTGTGGAGAGAAAGTCCCAACCTAATATGACGTCGTGTGAACATGATGGCAACACGACGAATTCTATGATATAGAGGACGTCCTGAATGACGACACGAGCAGTGCAGGCGCCGGATGGCTCGACGTGCTGCGCGTTGGCAGTTCGAAGAGACAGTCCAGAAAGCGGCGTCGTCACTTTTCCGATCTTGCGGCAAATACGGGCATCTATCGCTGAAAGTGCAGCGCCGGTGTCGACAAGTGCTAGGGTCAATGTTCCTTCTATTGCGACTTCAATAACGTTCTTCGGGGAAGTGTGAGGCCTTATACATTTCGCTGGCACCGCAGTTCTCGCCTCCTGAACTGCGATATTTAGTTTTCCTGGCGCAAAGGGCTCCGACGCCGGTGCATGGGGGAAAGCGAGCGGCGGCGAGGAGAAGGTGAACGGCGAGCGGCGGAGAATGCGGTGTCGACGGCAGAAGGAGATTCAAAGGCGGCCGAATAGTTGCGGCGTTGGTGGAAACGTGGCGCATATGGACGCACATTGTTGGGGACGTTGGGGGTAAGGAGGCGACAGTGACGTGCTACGTGTCCAGCACGGCCACAATAAAAACAAATCGGCCGATTATCTTCCGTGCGCCAATGATCTTGAGGTCGTGTATACTGCACCAGTGGCCGGACCGGAGCGGATACGGGCGGGCGCAAAGGCGGGCGAAGCGGACCGTAGGTCTGTGGTGCAGGCCTCGAAGCGACTTCGGCGTACGTCAGGGGAGCGGCAACCGGAGCCTGCTGGAGAGAAGGTGGAATGTGGTCGGCTACCTGCTCCTTGATGACAGATTGGAGAGCGGGCGCCAACGGAGAATTTGACTGGCCGTGTGTGAGGGGAATCAGAGAAAGCTGACGAGCCACCTCTTCATGGACGAACTCCTTGATCTGTAGCAGTAGCGACGTATTATCCGCGGAAACAGCCAAGCTCGACATTGAAGTCGCCTGAGGAGGAGATTGGCGGGTGGCTAGGCGTTGTTTGCGGAGTTCGTCGAAACTTTGGCAGAGACTGACGAGTTCAGAGACTGTCGCCGGATTTTTCGCCAACAGCATCTGGAAGGCGTCGTCTTCAATGCCTTTTAAGACATGGCGGATCTTCTCGGCATCAGCCATTGTGACGTCAACGCGGTTGCAGAGGTCGACAACATCTTCTATATAACTTGTAAATGTCTCCCCGCACTGTTGCGCACGACTGCGCAAACGTTGCTCGGCGCGAAGCTTGCGAACGGCGGGGCGCCCGAATACCTCCGTCACGTTAGTTTTGAAGGCTGGCCACGTTCATGGTTGCGGTGCCACACGCTGGCGACACCGCTCAAATAAAACGATACGTAATTCAGTTTTTTGGCGTCGCCCCAGTGGTTGTGGACGCTCACCCGGTCGTAGTCAGCGAGCCAGTCTTCTACGTCATGGTCTTCGGTACCACTGAAGATGGGTAGGTCGCGTTGACGCAGCGGGCCGGGGCAGACCACGGTAGTCACCGGGGCAGCGGGTTGTGGTTGCGGTGGTCCTTCTTCCGGCATGATGAAAACAGGCTGCAGTGTCCGGTTGCGAAGTTCCAGAATTCCGGTTGTACCCAGCACCTCCACCAATTGTAAAGGGGGTTTATTCGGGTCGTAGAGAAGCAGCGACCAACGCGGCAACAGCAGGTAGGGCGCCGCCAGCGAGCGAACTGGGTACGAGCCACGCGATGGCAATGGGGCTTTTCAGCCTGCCGATCTTCTTCGTCACAATCACCCCCGGAATTGAAGAGTAGCCATCCTGGCGACCTAGGAAGAGGTGGGCGGATCGTAGTACTGCTTCAGCCGGTCAATGTGTACAGTCTCTCGCTCTACCAATTGAGCTACCGCGGCGACGTTTCCCCATCCACTTTCTTGGGTATTTATGTGTACTTGTAGAACCCTGGGAGTGTTAGCCAGCGCCCCCACTCACAGACCTTGGCGGCGGACGTGGAACGTCTTTTTCGCCGCAGGCGTCACGGGAACGTGATCTTTTTCGGGTGAAGGCAACTGGTCAATAAACCCACATATGCTACCTGAAGGCATCAATGTTGCCGGATTCGAGACCCTCGTTAAGTAATAAACGAGAAGAAAGGGGGTTAACCGAGGGACCCGATAATTATTAGTGATATAATGAGAAGCCAACAAACACTGACACCAAGTACAACATAGGGGAAATTGCATGTGCTTAATAAATGAAATCAAGTAATGATAAATTAATGGAAATTAAAGTGGATGAAAGTGGAAACGCCGCCGCGGTAGCTCAATTGGTAGAGCATCGCACGCGACATGCGAAGGTTGTGGGTTCGGTTCCCACCTGCGGCAAGTTGTTTTTTCATCCACTTTAATTTCCATTAATTTATCATTACTTGATTTCATTTATTAAGCACATGCAATTTCCCCTATGTTGTACTTGGTGTCAGTGTTTGTTGGCTTCTCATTATATCACTAATAATTATCGGGTCCCTCGGTTAACCCCCTTTCTTCTCGTTTATTACTTAACGAGTGTCTCGAATCCGGCAACATTGATGCCTTCAGGTAGCATATGTGGGTTTATTGACCAGTTGCCTTCACCCGAAAAAGATCACGTTCCCGTGACGCCTGCGGCGAAAAAGACGTTCCACGTCCGCCGCCAAGGTCTGTGAGTAGGGGCGCTGGCTAACACTCCCAGGGTTCTACAAGTACACATAAATACCCAAGAAAGTGGATGGGGAAACGCCGCCGCGGTAGCTCAATTGGTAGAGCATCGCACGCGAGATGCGAAGGTTGTGGGTTCGGTTCCCACCTGCGGCAAGTTGTTTTTTCATCCACTTTAAATTCCATTAATTTATCATTACTTGATTTCATTTATTAAGCACATGCAATTTCCCCTATGTTGTACTTGGTGTCAGTGTTTGTTGGCTTCTCATTATATCACTATATATATATATATATATATATATATATATATATATATATATATATATCCGGGAGTGAGTGCCCACTTATTCCGCCGACACTAATGCCTGGAGCGTCACCTGGCTCGGGATGTATAGACTGGCCGCACCAGTTCAGTCGGTTGAGGCTTAGTGGGCCCGGCGACGTTAATGCGGCTCACCATTACACCACCAGTCACTTTTTTGCGCATTATGAAAGTTCGTCGTGACGATCTAATATTGATTCTGCCGTGTCGTCGGTCATGCTGTTTGACTGCTTATACTCGCAGCTGTGTTTGTGCTTGCAAATTCGTTATTTGCAGGAATGTTGCACAGAATCCGGGAGCTTCTCTCAAAGGGAAATGTTGTCGAAGCGTACGAGTGGCCAGTCAACTGTTTTGCTTGAGCTGACCGTTCTTTTTCGTAAGAAATATACACAGAACGACCCAATAGAGTCACGGACATATAGGTTCTTCTACAGTAGAACACTGATGGAGAGCCAGAGAAGACGCAAATAAACTTTATTATTATTATTTCTTAAAAGAAATTTCACAGCGTTTACGACTGTCACATCCTGCAGTCGGAACTTGCTTCTTTTTCTAAATGGAGCAAAGAATTAGCCTCACCTTGAATGCTGCTAAGACCTATGTCACGACTTCCACACGCAGAATAGCAAACAATTCTTTTTGTTCTGTAGTTGCTGTACCATTGTGTAAGGTCTGTGAGGTCAATGATGTCAGTGTGCGTTTTGACACAACCCTACACTTTTCTGCTCACGTTAAGCGCGTTGCAATGTACGGTATGCGCTCTATGGGCTCTGTTTGCAGACTCTCGAGAGAATTCAATTATCCTACACTATTCCGCAAGTTGTACACAAAGATCTGTCTTCATCAACTCGAATACGCGTCGGTCATCTGGAATGACTTTTTCTAGATGCGACAGTGACATAATAGATCGAATCCAGAAAGAGTTTGTAAGTATATACCACCACCGTTTTCCTTATGCTGGACCTTGTTTTAGCACTGCTCGATTTTTATCATTGCCCTTCGCTGCCGACGTAATCGCGCCGACCTTCTGTTTCTTTCCAACTCCTTCACGATATGTCACCTTCCCCGAACTGCTCAGTTGTATCATGTCTCGTATTCCACGCAAGACCACCAGAGACCTTTCGGTCCATGTTCTGTCATGACCTACATTCAACCGTCCACAGAATACTGAGTCTTTATAACGCCTATTTTCATGATCTCAATATTTTTCACAACTTCCTATGATTGTTTCCTTTTTCCGAGCTTTTGTCATAGTTTTACACATTATTCAACTGCCTTTTTCTTTTTCATTTGTATTCACACTGCGCTTTGCTGTATGTAGAGTCTCTTTTTTCAAGATTTTCTTAATCATCGCTTTCTTTACTTATATTCCCTTGCAGTTTGTTTTCTTTTTGTTTAATATTTCTTGTTTAATGCATGCGTCAGCACTCATACCTTAGTTTTGCTCGTGGGCACAGTAAGTAAATGATTTATTATTATTATTATTATTATTATTATTATTATTATTATTATTATTATTATTATTATTATTATTATTATTATTATTATTATTATTATTATTATTATTATTATTATTATTATTATTATTATTATTATTATTATTCAACCTATTTGATGTCCACTGCAGGACGAAGACCTCTCCCTGCGACCTTCAATTGCCCCTGTCCTGCGCCAACCGATTCCAACTAGCGCCTGCCAATTTCTTAATTTCATCGCCCCACCTAGTCTTCTGCCGTCCTCGACTGCGCCTCCCTTCTCTTGGCACCCACTCTGTAACTCTAATGATCCCCCGGTTATATAGCTGATGCATTGCATGACATGGCCAGCTTCATTTCTTTCTCTTATTGTCAACTGAATATCGGCTACCGCTGTTTATTCTCTGATCCACGCCACTCTCTTTCTGTCTCTCAAAGTTATGCCTAGCATTCTTCGTTCCATCGCTTTTTGCGCGGTCCTTAACTTGGTCTCAAGCTTCTTTGTCAATCTCGAAGTCTCTTCCCCATATGTCAGCACCGGTAAAATGCATTGATTGGTAATGGTAAGCTTCCAGTCAGGATCTGACAGTGGCTGCCGAATGCGCTCCAACCCATTTTTATTCTTCTGTAAATTTCCTTCTCATGATCAGGGTCCCCTGTGAGTAATTGACCTAGGTAAACGTACTCCTTCACAGACTCTAGAGGCTGACTGGCGATCTTGATCTCTTGTTCCCTTGCCCGGCTATTGATCATTATCTTTGTCTTCTGCATATTAATCTTCAACCCCACTCTTATACTCTCTCTGTTCAGGCCATCAATCATTTGTTGTATTTCGTTCCCAGTGTTGCTGAACAGGACAAGGCCATCTGCAAACCTAATGTTGCTTAGATATTCGCCGTTGATCCTTACTCCTAAGCCTTCCCAGTTTAATAGCTTGAATACTTCTTCCAAGCATGCGGTGAATACCATAGGAGAGATTGTGTCTCCTTGTCTGACCTCTTTCTTTATAGGTATCTTCCTACTTTTCTTATGGAATCTCTGTAGATACTTTCAAAGATATTTGCGTGAGAGTCCTGTAGTCCTTGCTTACGTAATGCCTCTATGACTGCTGGTATCTCGACAGAGTCGAATTCCTTTTCGTAATATATGAAAGTCATATAGAGAGGCTGATTGTACTCTGCGGATTTCTCGATTACCTCATTGATGACGTGGATGTGGTCTATTGTAGAGTACCGTTTCCTGAAACCTGCCTGTTCCCTTGGTTTACTAAATTCCAATGTTGCTCTTATTCTATTGGAGGTTATCTTGGTGAATATCATATAATATTGGAAGTAAGCTAATGGGCTTATTATTTTTCTATTCTTTAACGTCTCCCTTTTTGTGGATTAGTATAATGTTGGCATTCTTCCAGTTTTCTGGGAACCTTGAAGTCGATAGGCAGTTCGTATAAAGAGCCGCTAGTTTTTCAAGCATTATGTCTGCACCATATTTGATTAAATCGACTGGTAGTCCATGTTTTTCTGCCGCTTTTCCCCGTTTCATGTCTTGCAAGGTCCTTCTAACTTCATCGCTAGTTTTAGAAGGAGCCTTTGTAACCTGTTCATTACTACTTCTAATGGAGGTGTCGTGGCTGCTTTGGGTACCGTACAGGTCAGTATAGAATTGTTCCGCTGCTTTTACTATATCTTCGAGATTGCTGATGATATTACCCTATCTTTGAGTGAATACATCTTGGTTTGTCCGATACCTAGCTTCCTTCTCACTGTTTTCAGGCTGCGTCCATTTTTTTTACTGCTTCCTCAGTCTTTCTCACGTTATAATTTCGAATCCCTTATTTTCTCCTTCTTAATTTGTTTTGACAGTTCCGCGAATTCTGTATGATTTCGTGAGTTCTACACTTTCATTCTTTGTCGTTTCTTTATTAGGTCCTTTGTTACTTGGGAAAGCTTACCTACTGGTTGCCTTGGGGCCTTACCTCCCACTTCATTTGCTGCTTCTGAAGCCAGCCTAGTTATGGTTTCATTCATTGCCTCTATGTC
The DNA here is from genome assembly GCF_038994185.2 of Dermacentor albipictus. NCBI lineage: Eukaryota > Metazoa > Arthropoda > Arachnida > Ixodida > Ixodidae > Dermacentor > Dermacentor albipictus. Next base: position 4,510,428 of record NW_027225576.1, on the reverse strand, counting down.
ATCTTGATCTCTCTGTTCTAAGGATGCAAATTTGTTTGAAAGTGCTAACCTGAATTTCTTTGCTTTTACGCTTACTGCGTCTAGGTTGGCCTGTTTCTTCTTGGCCCATTCTATCCTTTCTCTCTTCAAGTTGAGGTGAATCCTAGCCCTCACTAACCTATGATCACTGCAATTTAGCCTACCTAACATTTCAATTATTATTATTATTTTATAAGCGTTGAGCACTTACGTATAGTATATATAGGTTTAGCCCGTGCTGAATCAAGTTTCGGCGTATAATTTCTGCACTGTTCACATATGGACATTGTCTTCAGATGCAACCCTCCTGTCTTGTCTACTGGATCGTGGTATGTTCTTTATAAATAAATAAATAAATAAATAAATAAATAAATAAATAAATAAATAAATAAATAAATGAGTAAATAAATAAATATCCGCAAGACTTTCATTTAATTTTGTCGTAAAGTGCTATAAATCAGGGTGACATCGTCATTTAGAACCAACTTCTTTTTTTGCTGTAGTTCGCAATCATCACCCTCTTCTAAGATTAGTTTAAAAATATAATAACGTTGTTTTTTTAACACGCTGTTGAAAAGAGCGCTCAGAGAGTTTTAGGAAATTGATTTGGTTAGAATGACAGACAACCACTCAGAACATTAATCTAGATAACCTCGCTGATGAAATGATTGCCTATCATAATGGTTAAAACGAGCCATGTTTTTCTCATTAAACGTGAATTTATATATTTAATTTTTTACTAAAATCCAAGAAAGATTACCTTTGGCATCCCACGTGGCAAAAACGTGAAGATGCATGAGGTCTATCACGTGACCTTCTACTTTGTACGCGGTTCCTGGTCTCTTTATTAGTATCGAAATGCAGTACACTTTTTTCTATTATCAGTTTATTTTTCTAGCTTACAGTGTGCAGGTAGGCCTTCGTTCGTAGTTAGCAGAAAAGTGGCGCTGCCTTCGCCTTCGTTTTCGATGAGTGGGCTTGGCTCGACTATCGACAGAACAACGACGACAGGGGCCAGCCAGCCATGACGTAGGCGTGTACTTTGGCCAAAAGGTGGTGTAAATATAAGGAAGGTCTGTACAGCAACGCAAACTTATTGTACCAACTTTTTATTTTCAAAAGTGGATGAAAAGCTCATGTCGTGGGCGGTTAACCCCAGTTGCACTCACTCCTCTGAAAGCAGAACGATGGGTGGCTTCCACGTTCGTGTTCGTTTAATTATCCTATTCTGTATGTCAATTAATAAATCCCAATAATCGCACCTATACTGTCCTTCGTATCATTTTTTGGCTTCCTCAGATATGATTATGTATATATATATATATATACATATATATATATATATATATATATATATATATATATATATATATATATATATATATATATATATATATATATATATATATGTATGTGTGTGTGTGTGTGTGTGTGTGTGTGTGTGTGTGTGTGTGTGTGTGTGTGTGTGTGTGTGTGTGTGTGTGTGTAATGGGTGAACGTCCACGGCCGAAACGTTAAACCAATAATCATGCAATTTTCGTATGTGTGCCCCTTCGTTGCTTCAACTATTTATGCAGCGGACCTACAGAACTTTCCCTTGATATATATATATATATATATACACACAGACACACACCTCTAACATGTTACCGGCTTCTCACACTTCACATACATATCCTATTTTCCACTTTGACACTCCTGATGCCAACGTACTAAAGGATTCTTTGAGAGTCAGGACGAGAAAGCATACTTTACTGGCTCACGAGAACGTGTTCTGTGAACATGTACACGTGTTTGTTCGAAGAAGAGATACAGAAATTTGAAGGTGTTCTTTTTACTTGCATGCGTGTTAGAATGGAGAGGCTTATAGAAGCACACGTGTAGTTCACGCATTATGAAAAGAAGAAAACTCTGCGTGCTACAGATATCCGGTAACGCTATTCAAGGTTTAGAGCCTGGGAAGCTTCAAAACGGCGCCAACAAGCCATGTCACTTTCCATTCGCTGCTAGCACAAAAGAAAGCAGCGATGGCAACACTCCTATTGCGTGTCTGGTCGCAGCCTCGGCATTTTGGCGGCACCCTTTCTTGCCTTCTCGTCGCACCGCTAAGGTCAAGTTTTCGGCCGCGTATGGGGTCGCGATATACAGACATTAAGCCGAGTATACTGTACATGTCGGAAGTGTACGCAGCGGTACCTTTCAGTGGATTTCGTGGGATGTGTCTACTTCGAGTGCATTAAAGGACGTCAAGACAATCACGAGAGGAAAGACTCAGCTGGTGTCTAAGCGCACACGAAACACCCTGGCCCACAGAGACGAGTGCTAAAAAAAAAAAACACACAGGAAGTAACGCGGTATTACGCATCACGCCACGCTGTTCTCTCTCTGTACGGCTCGACGCGCCATGTGAGCTTAAGCCTCGGCGCGCCGCTTTGCTCCCATTAGTGCTTCGAAATCCCCTCTCGCATTTGAGCTTCGGTGGCCCGCACGCAGCGCAGTTCTGCGTGCGCAGGGTGAGAACCGAATCCCGAGTTTCGCCGCCGATCATTGGCGCGTTAGGAAAGAAAGCGACGGCAAGTGACGCTGGCTCAGCAGGATTTGCACCGCATGCACAAGGGACACGCTTACGCAAGCTTCTTTTCGCGAAAAGCTTTTAGGAAGCGAGGGGGCGGCATAGAGTCGAGCTTTACCTGCCCGCATCGAGCGGCGTGCAATTGGACCCCCGACACACGGCACAGTCCAATAGGAAAGGAGAGTGGGCGGGTCCAAGTGGAAAGTCGGCCCGCCGAATCGATCGCGAAGGCGGGGAACGCAGTACGAATCGAAACTCTTGAATTCGGTATCAGCAGGACCGCGCACAGCCACCGGAGGCACGTCAACAGGTAAGAAACGCGTGAAGCGCCGATTTCCATCCTTTCTTTCCCACGAAAATCGGGGAGCGGGTCATTGCTCCTGACTTGTCTCCTGCATGCATTCATTGTTGGTGAGTAAGCTTCAGGACTCAACGAAAAAAAAAAATAACTCCAATACTTTTTGAGGGCAAACTAATTTTGAAGATGTGATGTCGGCCTTTGATTGCTTACAAGCCTTCGCCCGTACTCACAAAACAAGTTATTGCGCTAGAATTGCTCGTAAGAGCAGATGCTAGCCATTCGTGATGTTGGACATATTATTAGTGAAGGCGTCCGGACAATTCAAACAGCACTTATGAGTGCAAATCCCTTTTCACGTATGATATTGTTGCGAAAGCCCTTCCCCATCTACCAAAGACTACGATCTCAATCATTTAGTCACTGCTACCACGATAGACATCAAAGTTACGTTTACGTGAACCAAACAAGATCCAGGCGAGTCGGCTTATCAATCATGACGAAATACGGTCGTCGGGTTCACGTAAACGGCAGCGGGAAGGGTCGAAGAATCGTCGGGGCAAGTTGAGTCAGCCCGACTGCGAGGGGTGGGGGTTGCTCGACCCGCTTGCCAAAATTCCTGCAAACGGTGTCGGGTTGGTCTGGGTCAGCCCAACTTCTGACTCAACCGCTCACGTCGATTTCATGTAAACGAAGCTTCGGTTCGGCAGGTCTCGAATTTTGTACGGGAGGTGACTGAATGCCTGTCAGTGCAGCGACGTTAATACGGAGGGTAGAAAAGGCAGTCAGAAGCGGCAGAAAATTAGATGCACTAATTAGATAAGAAAATTCGTGGATTTCGTCGAGTTTGGCTGACGCAATACACCGGTAGCTGGAGATCTTTGTGATTGACCTTTTTCTTGCTGTGGCCTTACCCAGGATGATGGTCACGAGAACGCCTGGTTGAAGAACACTTTTCGCGGGGTGCGTTGGATTTCGCGGGGTGCGTTGGAATTATAAGCGGCTAAGCAAGCAGCGAAAAAGTGCGCATTATAGGGGAGAAGTGATCTACAATGCAGTTCACATGACTGCATGTGGAACTCCTTAAAGGGACCCTGAAACGATTCTGGCGATTTTCTACAAACGTACTGAGTCGTTAGAGTAGGTTCTTCTGATCATTAATTGATGCATCTAAGTGCTCTGCGTAAAGCGTGTAATTTATTATAAGGTTTTAAAAATACACATCGCTGCCGATCGCAGCGCACTGCTCGGCGGAATTTTAAGCCGCCCCTACCCATATGATGCAAATAACCCATATTACGTCACATGGGCGAGCTATCTGATTGGCTGACCAGGGCGCGTGGTCGATAATTTTTCCAACTTTATGGTGAACAAATGATGCTCGTAATAGTTGGAATGTTAGTTACTTTGTTTTTGTAAAAAGAAAATAACTTAAAGAGAATACACAAGAATAGTTTTTTAGTACACTTCAGCACTTCCGGCACACAGCAAGTGTCGTCTGCTTGTGTTACAACGTACTCCATTTTGACGAGAGCTCCGCGGTCAGAGTCGGTCTCAGTCTTTTCGCGAGCACTATGATTCGACTTTGTTGCCTTGTGGACTGCAAACCTAGCGACCTGCAAACCGCGAGTCCAGTATTAGGGCAAACGCAAGCGCAAGGGGACAGGGTCTGGCCGCTTGACTGTGCCGGGATGAGCCACGAGATGAGCAGAAGGGCAAATGTGAACGGTCTGCACGGTGCAGCCACCTGGTGGCACAGAGCTCAACCATACACAGTAGCAGCAACGAAGTGTATTCTTTGCTGCTGGTGTGTATTTTTCGCAGGAGTGTAATCATCAACACGTTGATTTATAAATGTTTAAAATGCTTTACACTTGGTTAGAGCAATATTAGCGCTTTGTTTGACTGGTTAAGCGCTGCGCCAGCAAGTGTCTGGACCGTGCAGACCGATCAGGCTGCTCACGTACGTCTACGCTAAAGTTCCTTCATCAGCTTGAGTTTATGCCTCCAGTCATTTGCCGAAATGACCAGCTTGCCTGTTTTTAGCGGAGTACCGGACACGTTCGGCGCTACGACAGAATGCTCGCAACGCACGGTGCTTCGATAGCTCTCGGTCGACGGCCAAGCGGCTAGCGGAGAGGTCTCGCGCGGGAGGGGGCGTGCTCCTAAACAACCGGAAGTGAGCGATGTGACGTCGCATCGTGACGCTGAACCAGTGAAGGCGGAGCTTAGCGCCGCTCGCTCGGCGAGCGAGTTGAGGAGGAAAAGCATAGCTAGGGAGGAGGGTAACTTCTAATCGCTTGCAGCTCCATTAATACGTAACGCTTCACTTAAATTGTGGTGCGAATGTTCTACTTAAGCTGTACCCTACGCGCCTACAAAATTTGTCCGAACCGTTTCAGGGGCCCTTTAAGTTGGTGATTTAGCGAATGCATGACAGTAGTGACTTGCGACATTACGACTGAACGTGTCGGGTACAGACGACACTATCATAGCCCTTCCCCCCCACCTCGTTTGGGTGCTTGCCCTCGCTCCTCTACCAGCTTTACTTTGAGAGCCTGCATCATGTAATCCAGATGCACTTTGTTATGTTATAACGATTTCTAACTTCTTTTACTGTTGTTTGCCTAGAACAAGTCGGATATTGTAAATCACAACGGACAGAATAGTTAAGAAGAAAGGCCTCTCTGCTAGAACTCTTAAATGTCACACTTGTCTGGCAAGGCGCAAGTACACGAAGAATCTTTTCTTCATTATCTTGACTATGAACACCCTGTCTTTTTATTTTTATAACCACTCTATAGAAACTGCATATAAGTTATAAATGAATCTATGTTTGCCGACCGTTATCTATGGTACACATCCGCGATTTCGTTTCAATTGATAAGTCCTGTTGCGTCTGAAGAAAAACAATGAAGTGACATTATTACCGGTGGTTAGTCTCCACCTTTCTTAATAAAAAAAAGATAGAACAGATATTATTCTGGCAACCGGTAGCTGAAGCATTTCAGGCAATACATTCGTGCGTTTTCTCGTGTGTTCTACATTACTGCTAGCGCACTACATTATATATATGTCGTCATTGCTGTCCCACTGCTGGACACTGCAATCACCATCAGCGTTCAGGAAGCGGCACACGCAAAGCGTGCTGCATCACTACCCAGCAGCGCAAAAGTGAGTACCACGTAGGCCCTATGCAAGACCAACATGGCCTTGCATTTCGCCTCTTGTGGTTCCGCTTCCTCTGATACTCGGTCAGGCTTTGGATTTTCGGGGGTATACTTGAAGCCACCTGAATCCCTTGGCTTATATTGAAGTACGGTTTGCTACGTCACATTCGGAAACTCCCTCAACAACGCTCTGCAAATGGTTGATTGTGACGATTGATTATAAGCAGAAAATAGTATGTCGGGCTCTTTAATTGCGTGATACTACCGCTTCATATCCGTCTTCTTTCTTTACCAGGCTCTATGAGGAACTTCACAGCGTTTTTGAAGGCGCGGCTTCTTCCCCTGACGACCATGATATTTATACCATACGAAATGAATGGGTCAGTATACTTGCCATCAATAGATAGATCATGATCTTCGATGTCAAGCTAGTTTCTATCTCGTAGCTATAGTAGCGTTCATCCATAGGTGCTTTTGATGGCAACTAAACCTTGAATTTCTTGGCGTACGATACCTTCTCCAAGTTTTCCATTTGATTGTACCTGATAAGCAAGTTGATAGCTTGCCCTCCATGCACCAGCGGCATCAATGGTATAACGGCAATTTCAGTTCGCGAAAATCTTCGTTCCAAAGGCCACAGTCAGCGTTTCTATTGACGATACCTTAAACAAATCATGGGGCTTCACATTGAGGGAGCTGCACACAGCCATGGACTGCTTGCGTCGCCGGTGTTGGCCGGGGCCAGACGGAATCACCAATCAGATGGTTCCTATCTACCTTAATAGAATAATCATATCTTGTCGTTCTTTGACCATACCTAGATAAATGGAGATGTATTGACATCTTGGAAGTTGGCATGAGTTGTACGAATACTTAAGCCAGGAAAGGACAGAATAGCCTTGAACTTACATCCACCGGTTTCCCTAACTTCATGCATGGTGAAACTGGTGTAAAAGCTCGTCTGTGTCAGGCTGACATGGTGGTTTGAACATCATAAGCTTCTTACAACGTGTATGACTGGCTTCCGGTAACGTTCAAGTGGGCAGCACAACATACTTAATTTGGTAAGCCATATCTACCATCAGCAAGCTAACGGATTCTCCGCACTTGAATTCTTCCTTGACGTATCAAAGGCCCACGACAACGCCCTCTGGGGCTCAATAGTTGGATCGACTTGCAGGGCTGGGCCACCTATACGTTTCATAAGTACGTTAATCATCATCATCAGCCTGGTTACCCCCACTGCAGGGCAAAGGCCTCTCCCATACTTCCCCAACAACCCCGGTCATGTGCTAATTGTGGCCATGTCGTCCCTTCAAACTTCTTAACCTCATCCGCCCACCTAACTTTCTGCCGCCCCCTCCTACGCTTCCCTTCCCTTGGAATCCAGTCCGTAACCCATAAAGACTATCGGTTATCTTCCCTCCTCATTACATGTCCTGCCCATGCCCATTTCTTTTTCTTGATTTCAACTAAGATGTCATTAACTCGCGTTTGTTCCCTCACCCAATCTGCTATTTTCTTATCCCTTAACGTTACACCCATCATTCTTCTTTCCATAGCTCGTTGCGTCGTCCTCAATTTAAGTAGAACCCTTTTCGTAAGCCTCTAGGTTTCTGCACCGTAGGTGAGTACTGGTAAGACACAGCTATTATACACTTTTCTCTTGAGGGATTACGGCAACCTGCTGTTCATGACCTGAGAATGCCTGCCAAACGCACCCCAGCCCATTTTTATTCTTCTGATTGTTTCCGTCTCATGATCCGGATCCGCCGTCACTACCTGCCCTAAGGAGATGTATTCCCTTACCACTTCCAGTGCCTCGCTACCTATTGTGAATTGCTGTTCTCTTCCGAGACTGTTAAACATTACTTTAGTTTTCTGCAGATTAATCTTTAGAACCACCCTTCTGCTTTGCCTCTCCAGGTCAGTGAGCATGCATTGCAATTGGTCCCCTGAGTTACTAAGCAAGATAATATCATCAGCAAATCGCAAGTTACTGAGGTATTCTCCATTAGCTTTTATCCCCAATTCTTCCCAATCCAGGTCTCTGAATACCTCCTGTAAACACGCTGTGAATAGCATTGGAAAGATCGTATCTCCCTGTCTGACGCCTTTCTTTATTGGGATTTTGTTGCTTTCTTTATGGAGGACTACGGTGGCTGTGGAGCAGCTATAGATATCTTTCAGTATTTCTACATACGGCTCGTCTACACCCTGATTCTGTAATGCCTCCATGACTGCTGAGGTTTCGACGGAATCGAACGCTTTCTCGTAATCAATAAAATCTATATATAAGGGTTGGTTATATTCCGCACATTTCTCTGTCACCTGATTGATAGTGTGAATATGGTCTATTGTTGAGTAGAGTCGTGGCGCCATCCTCGGTCATCACGAAGAAATGCCTGTCGGTCAAATAACTGCACAGCCACTGAAAAGTGCGGCCACCGATTCCGGCTTCAGTAAGAGCATTTATAATGGCATAATGTGCTATATTATCATAGGCGCCTTTTATGTCTAGGAATAATGCAGCAGTGAGTCGTTTCCGGCGTTTTTGATGCTGAACGAATGTAACCAAATCGATGACATTATCTATGGATGAGCGCCCACGCCGGAAGCCAGCCATAGCATCTGGGTACACGTTGTAACTTTCCAGGTACCATTCCAGGCGAGTCAAAATCATTCGTTCCATTATTTTCCCTATGCAGCTGGCCAGAGCGATGGGGCGGTACGATGACAAGTTTAACGGTGATTTGCCAGGTTTGAGAAGTGGAACCAAGCGGCTGCATTTCCAGTCACGTGGAACCAAACCGTTGCGCCAAGACTCGTTGTAGTGGTTTAGTAGCATGAGTCGTGCTGTCTGCCCAAGATTGGCGAGCGCCGCATAGGTAACCCCGTCCGGGCCAGGTGACGAAGAGCGCCTGCAAGTCGCTAGTGCCGCTTCAAGCTCCTCCAGCGAAAAAATTACATCCATGTGGGAATCCCGTGGCACAGGAGTAGCACATGGTGTAATTGCGCGTTGGAACTGCAAGCTGGAAAGTCTTGAGCAAAATTCTTCAGCAATGTCAATTTCGCTGCGACCTTGGTGCAAAGCGAGGGCTTTGAAAGGGACACGCTGTTGTGGTGATACGCGAAGCCCACGCACGGTTCTCCATATTTGAGATAATCGCTGACGTGGATCCAAGGACTCACAGAAACGTTTCCATCTTTGAGATTGTAGTGCATCGATGCGACGTTGAATCTTCTTTTGCATCCGCCTTGCCTCTCGGAGATCATGGATGGATTTAGTTCTCCTGTATCTTCGTTCAGCCCGCCGGAGAATAACCAAACGTGCCGTGGAGTACCACAAGGCGGAGTGTTAAGCCCGACGCTTTTCAACCTAGTGCTCGTTGGCCTAGTCCGATCCTTGCCCAACACAGTTCAGGTATCAATATATGCCGACGATATCTGCATTTGGGCGTCTGCCGTAACACGGCTGCAGGTACGAGCACGGCTGCAAAAGGCAGCTACGATAACATCTCTGTACTTGCGAAAACAGAACTTAGAGCTGTCTTCAGAGAAATGCTGCCTTGTTACATTCACTCGGAAAGAAATGAAGCGTTACAGTGTAAAGGTCAATGGGCAAGCAGTAGCAAATGCACGAAAACACCGCTTTTTAGGGGTAATTATTGACCGAGACCTATCATGGAGCCCGCATGTTTCATACCTGAAGAAGAGATTATTGACAATAATACATCTCCTCAAATTTCTCGGCGGAAAGTCATGGGGCACTTCGGTGCGGTCAATGCTGCAGCTGTATAACGCCTTGTTCCTCGGCTTCGCAAGATACAGCCTCCCTGTGATGTGCAACACCTGCAAAACAAACCTGCGTGTACTCCAGGGACTACAAGCTCAGGCCCTAAGGACGTGTCTCGGTCTTCCGAGGTGTGCGTCTACAGCGGCAACGATCGTCATAGCTCGAGATCACCCAATATCAACGTACTTGGCAACCGACGCTCTCAGGGCGCATATTCGGCACGTTGCCCGATTACCTTCTCACCATCTTGCCGCTCTACCCACAGAAAGGCCACACACAACTTTCAGTCGTTTAATTGATGCCAATCGCCCCTCATTGCCATCGAACTACATGCCTGCAGCAAGACCATCCTTACCTTTATGATGCCTGCACAGACCTGACATACGCCTCACCATCCCAGGAATCATGAAGAAAGCCAACATGTCCTCGTTTGCCCTTAAGCAGGCCACGTTAGAACATTTACATGAGGTGCACAGTGGCCGCGTACACGTTTACATCGACGGTTCAGTTACATCTGCAAGCGCAGCTGCCGCTGTGCTGATACCAAGAAGATCCGTCAAGATACAGCTAAAGACGTCACATGTATCATCAACGACAGCTGCTGAACTCGTAGCCCTGCGTGCGGCTCTTCATTTTATTAAGGAGGAACCATCCCAGGCATGGTCAATCTTCTGTGATTCCAAGGCAGCCCTACAGAGTGTACTCTCAGCACTGCGCCATGGATCACATGAGCAGCTCGCCGCAGAGATCAGAGAAGTCCACCATCGACTAGTTAACGAAGGACACGATATAATGAAGAAGGGTAAAAAAGAAGGACACCGACCACTGAATGAATACAAGAAAAGACGTTTCGGCTCCCCTGACGGGAGCCTTGTTCACAATGTCACAATGTCACAATGACACGATATAATATATCAGTGGTTGCCTAGTCACTGTGGCATACATGGCAATGATCGAGCAGACGCAGCTGCCCGATCTGCCCATGACGGCGTCAACTGCGTTGCCATTCCTCTTTCGAGAGCCGACGCAGCGAAAAAACTTGCCACACTTGCGCGTGACCTGACATTAGCCCAGTGGAATTCATCCGATTTCACAAGTGCACGCCTCCATACTCTGGACCCTAATTTACAGCTCCATATTCCGTCCGAGCTTCCACGACGTGACTGCACCCTTCTTATCCGTCTATGGCTTGGAGTAGCATTTTCAAATGCCTACTCTTTCCTTATCGGAATGGCCAACAGCCCACTGTGTGACTTCTGCGGGCGCAACGAAACGATCGAGCATCTTCTTTGTCAGTGCTCTCGTTTTAACCCACAAAGAACTGTCCTCTCAGCCACCTTAGACAAACTGGACAAGCGCCCAATGACAGAAGACAAGATCCTTGGAACCTGGCCTACGCGAACATCAGCGCGATCCGCTATGAAGGCGCTGCTGCGATACTTGAAAGACACGGGACTTTCTGACAAATTGTGACAGTACACTGTGTGGCGCAGGACTGTACGGTGACACTGCGTAAGACTAGGAATGCCTTTGCGGGTTGCGTGACAGTGCCCACAGAAATAGTTCGTGTGTACGTGCGTGTGTGTGCTTAGGTTTTTTTTTCTTTTTCCTTTTTTTATCCTTCTTTCTTTCTCACCTATTGCATCCCCTTTCCCTTCCCCCAGAACAGGGTAGCCAACCGGAGATAATCTCCGGTTAACCTCCCTGTCTTTCCTTTGCCTTTCTCTCTCTCTCTCTATTGTTGAGTAGCCTTCACGGAATCCTGCCTGGTCTTTTGCTTGACAGAAGTCTAAGGTGTTCCTGATTCTATTTGCGATTACCTTACTAAATAGTTTGTAGGCAACTGACAGTAAGCTGATCGGATTATAATTTTTCAAGTCATTGGCGTCCCCTTTCTTATGGATTAGGATTATGTTAGCGACCTTCCAAGATTCCGGTACGCTCGAGGTCATGAGGCATTTCGTATTACAGGGTGGCCAGTTTCTCTAGAACAATCTGCCCACCATCCTTCAACAAATATGCTGTTACCTGATCCTCCCCAGCTGCCTTCCCCATTTACATAGCTCTCGAGGCTTTCTTTACTTCTTCCGGTGTTACCTTTGGGATTTCAAATTCCTCTAGACTATTTTCTCTTCCATTATCGTCGTGGGTGCCACTGGTACTGTATAGATCTCTATAGAACTCCTCAGCCACTTGAACTATCTCATCCATATTAGTAGCGATATTGCCGGCTTTGTCTCTTAACGCACACATCTGATCCTTGCCTATTCCTAGTTTCTTCTTCACTGTTTTTAGGCTTCCTCCGTTCCTGAGAGCCTGTTCAATTCTATCCATATTATAGTTCCTGATGTCCGCTGTCTTACGCTTGTTGATTAACTTAGAAAGTTCTGCCAGTTCTATTCTAGCTGTAGGGTTAGAGGCTTTCATACATTGGCGTTTCTTGATCAGATCTTTCGTCTGCTGCGATAGCGTAGTGGCATCCTGACTAATAGAGTTGCCACCGACTTCTATTGCACACTCCTTAATGATGCCCAGACGATTGTCGGTCCTTGCTTCAACACTAAGGTCCTCTTCCTGAGTTAAAGCCGAATACCTGTTCTGTAGCTTGATTCGGAATTCCTCTATTTTCCGTCTTACCGCTAACTCATTGATCGGCTTCGTATGTACCAGTTTCTTCCCTTCCCTCCTCAGGTCTAGGCTAATTCGAGTTCTTACCATCTTATGGTCACTGCAGCGCACCTTGCTGAGCGCGTCCACATCTTGTATGATGCCAGGGTTAGCGCAGAGTATGAGGTCTATTTCATTTCTAGTCTCGCCGTTCGGGCTCCCCCACGTCCACTTTCGGCTATCCCGCTTGCGGAAGAAGGTATTCATTATCCGCATATTATTCTGTTCCGCAAACTGTACTAATAACTCTCCCCTGCTATTCCTAGTGCCTATGCCATATTCCCCCACTGCCTTATCTCCAGCCTGCTTCTTGCCTACCTTGGCATTGAAGTCGCCCATTAGTATGGTGTATTTAGTTTTCACTCTACCTATCGCCGATTCCACGTCTTCGTAGAAGCTTTCGACTTCCTGGTCATCATGACTGGATGTAGGGGCGTATACCTGTACCACCTTCATTTTGTGCCACTTGTTTAGTTTCACAACAAGGCCGGCCACCCTCTCGTTAATGCTATAGAATTCCTGTATGCTACCAGCTATATTCATATCAATCAGGAATCCGACTCCTAGTTCTCGTCTCTCCGCTAAGCCCCGGTAGCGGAAGACGTGCCCGCTTTGTAGCACCGTATATGCTTCTTTTGGCCTCCTAACTTCACTGAGCCCTATCATTTCCCATTTACTGACCTCTAATTCTTGCAATAGCACTGCTAGACTCACCTCACTAGATAAGGTTCTAGCGTTAAACATTGCCAGGTTCATATTCCAATGGCGGCCTGTCCGGAGCCAGGGAGGGATTCTTAGCACCCTCTGCTGCGTCGCAGGTCTGATCGCCGCCGTGGTCAGTTGCTTCGCAGCTGCTGGGGATTGAGGGCCGGGGTTTGATGTGTACATATAGGAGGTTGTGGCCAAGTACTGCACCAGGGTGGCCAATCCGGTTCTGGTCACCGGGATCAGGCCACACTCCAGGCCTGTTTATGCAATTTTATCAACACGCGGATTTGTTTTAATGCGGTGGAAAATTGCGCAGCACCGGGATTCGAACCACGGACCTACGGACCTCTTGCACGCGAGGCGGGTGTTCTACCTGTACGCCACCGCTGCACCTTTACCGCTCCACCGCTGCACCGTTACTCAGTGGTCGGCAAGTGCAGATGAAACTATATATATGGTGATGGTACTGAGTACATGGATAGCAATTTCACGAGGCGTACTACAGAAGTGTATAGTCACCTTTGCTGTTTAATGTGGGTATGACGGGATTAAAAGATACCTCGAAGAATACATGCCAACCAGTACACGTGTATACGTATGCATACTGTATTTGGCTACCCGGATACCAGCACAAGCGCCTGGCAATGTTAGCTCAGCGAACAGTAGTGTCGCCACAAGCCTATCTTTCATCGTTAGGATTAACCATCTCGGCAGACAAGTACAGTTTTTTGATGGTCCCTGGGGTGCGGCGAAGAATAACTCGGATTAAGATGAGCATGTCAACTCATAAATAAAAGTCACATAAGATATTTTTTAGCGTACTATACTTGATTGTAGGATGTACTGGAGACTAGTATATACACTACCGTATCGTTGCTGTAACGGCGCTTGTATTCGGTTCGGTGGATGGCCGGTGCACGCTGAGGCAGTCATCTTTCTTCGATGTTGAAGTTACACTCATCCCCGGTGGTGAATCGCATGCTTCTCCAGTTGCCGTTAATATCGCCATCAAAGTCCCAGTGCGATCGATTGGAGTCGCTACATCGGAAAGGTATTAGGACAGCTCTTGGTTTGCCAAAGACAGCTTCTTGCAACAAGTTTTTGCACGTGTCACAGGCGCCTTCCCTCTGCCGCCTTGCAACTCAACGTCTGCTCTTGCAACGGCGCCGCTTCAGCAAGACTCAGGCAGGAAGAGTGCTTCTCCGGAGACTTCGGAGGCGAATGGAACCTCCCGTTTTTGTGGCACTCAGAACACTTCGTGTACTGGGCCTACAAATTAATTTTAAAAAATTAGGCCATCAGAAACCATCATGGTGGTGTGAGAGTGTGGAATGTCAACTTACAATTCCTAATATAATTCGCACCAAATGCCTTACACCTGTAGCAGAAGCAAAATGTTTGGTGGTATAACACCTCGACGGTATATACGACAGGCATCTCCAGACGATGACAAGGAGAACGGGGCTAGTGCCGCGGCGTGTGCGATACCAACTCTCGATGTCTGGTGGAATGCCAGACTTGGCGTCGTCGTGTCTTCTATACCAGCACGTGAAAGTGTCGCCATTGCTGCAGCCTTGCGGAAACTGAATGCCTATCAGCCCCAACCTGTCGTTCTCTTTTCAGACAGCAAGGTGGCGCTGGAATTATTACTGCGCGGAATTCCCCTCGACAAGTGCATGAAGCGTGCATTGCATGCTGTAAAAAAATCGTCGAATGTCAGATTTATCAAAGCATTCCAGTGAGTACCTTTCCATATCGGCATCGCAGGCATGGTATGGCATTGACAGGATGGCGCGCAAAGCGCTGCATTTCAAACCAACGAAGGAAGGTCCCCAGGACACAAAAAGAGACGTGAAGAAGGCCATCTTAAGCCACTTCCGTTCGTTGTGGTCTCCATCGCATCAGCCATGTGTGATTAAAGGGCTTACCAGAACTGATGCAGCTCTCCTATATCGCATCTGGATAGGGTCACCGCAAGCTTCAGCTTTGCGGTGCAAGATAGGACTTGGCTCATCATCGTCGTGTGTGCATTGTAAAACTCTTGATGACATCGAACATTACATAATAAAGTGTGCTGAATGTGAAGCAAGGCGTAATATATTATTAGATGAACTCGAGGGCAGGACGGCACCCCACTCAAATGCAAGTGATAGTTTGTTCCCGCGAAGACATTGGATATTCAAGAGGGAGGTGCTGAAGCTCCTCCTGAAGTTCCTCCGTGATACTGGGTTGGAAAGTGAATGGTGAGACGAGTGGGTTATCGTGGTTTAAACGCGCAACGTACTGAGCTCCGTGTCAACTACATACATACATACATACATACATACATACATACATACATACATACATACATACATACATACATACATACATACATACATACATACATACATACATACATACATACATACATACATACATACATACATACATACATACATACATACATACATACATACATACATACATACATACATACATACATACATACATACATACATACATACATACATACATACATACATACATACATACATACATACATACATACATACATACATACATACATACATACATACATACATACATACATACATACATACATGCCCCAATATGCAGGCTTCTCTTGTAAAGCGAAGGCAGCAGCCGAAGCGCTCTTCTCACACTACCTCATAGCAGGGACAAAACGTTTCGAGAATACTACGCAGTCACGGACAGTTTTTCAAGCTTACTGATACCTTACTTTGTGTAAGTTATCACCTGTACGTAAAAAGCACTCTTCCTTTGCTTCCCCTTTGCAGTGAATCACGCACCCGATCGTTCTGTTTCATATGACAGTAATGCGCGTGATAAAAGATGACTTCGAAGGCTTTTCTTTTAATTAGGGTATTTTATCTTTCCTGCTCTGTGTTCGTCTTAGAGGCACACATGATCGATGTACCGTCGGACGCACGTTGTCGTTGACCCACCCAAGAAGATAAATTATTTTACTTGGTATATTTGGTGATGCACGACACCGGCAGTTCATGCCGAAACTGAAATGGTCTTCTCTCCACGGCAGACTATCAATACGCAGCAGCTATCGATTGCCGAACAACATACTCTGCCTCACTGAAGCATGACTCGTCCACGTCTGTCCTGCTCGTTGCTGTCATGCTTCCGCACTTTGCCAATGAGCCAACTAGCATAACTCCAAATTTCAGTGCGTTTCTGAAGATAAAGATGAGGATCTCTCTAGCCAGAAGAACATACAAGCTTGCTCTTTCTTCTTTTTTCCCTGGTGCAGAAACGGCTCCTGAATGATCAGAGCATTTCCTATAGAGAAGAAGCGCTGCCTGAAAATTAACAGTGGGACCAAATTCACAAGGCTTTTCTTTCATAACTGATATTTGCCATTGGAGGGTCTGCTTCGCTAATGATAGGTCTAGCTTTGAGATTGACTAGAATTTCCACTTACGACAAAAGCTAGCGTAGGAGCTTGGATGTTAATACAGGCCCTGGTTCCTTTCTGTGTGCTACTAAACACTGCTGACGCCGGCTGATTTTACGCTGAAATTCTCCGTAAGAACAATTTCCAGCCAGTCCTCGTGCTGAACTTATTTTTAGCGAACGTTTCGAGCCAATAGCAAAGGACATTTAAGAACGAAACACTTTGTAAATTCGGTTCCTCATTCGGCGCAAATCACGCGTTTGAGGCGGAAACGAATGTACAGTCATCCGCAAAAGTTTACGGGGCACTGGTTTCACGACAAATGCGGATTTCTGCTCTGTTAAGGCACAGCGCTTCTAATTTAATGATCACAGTGTAGTTCGCAAGAACTGCTACGGATCAAAGTTTTTAATTATATATATATAGAAGCTGCGTGCACAGGCTTCGCGGAAATGTGGCTTTTTCGCAGATCCCGCGTCTGGTAAACTTTTGCGGGTGACTGTACGTTTCATTACTTGCAAGAGCTCGGATGATCCAGTCTTGCCCACTCCACAGCCGCGTTCGACTACGGGAACGAACGCGTGAGCGTAAGCGTTCCCGCGTTAGAGCTTACCTGCAGTCTAGCATGAGCTTGCATGCGGCTCAAACCGGTCTGCGGCCCGCTTGATGGCCACCCGTTCCCCAGCTAAATTACCATGCCAGATTCCCCCCATTAAAGAAAATGGAGGGCGGCACTCCCCCTCCCACTCCGCCGAGCGCGTCACAGTGCAACTCGCGCGGAGCTTTGTGGCATGTATGTGGTCCGATGCCTAACGCGAGCTTCAGGCCTCTGCTGCAGAGGCGTGCGGGTGGCACCGTGCAACCGCGCAGTGTGCGGATCAAAGAACGCTTCTTCCGCTCGCTATATGCTATGTGTGACGGTGTTTTTTGGGACTTCCGCCTTCTGATAGCAACTCGGTAACACGTAGATAGGCGAGAAGAGAAAAGCGTTTCCAGAAGATCATGTTACGGTTTTAAAGCGAAGCTTTCTTTGCCTCTTCCGTCGACTTTCCAAGTGCTGCTGCTGTGGCTGCTGCCGTCTGGCACACCGCGCCTGCGGGTGGTTCAGAGCGTGTGTATATAAGACAGGAGCGAGTCAGGGAGGAAAGGCAACGCGAGAAACTCGTTTGGAGTCCAACGCGCCGAATGTGCACAATGCCCTCTGGAGCTCCCTGGCCGTCGCCACATTAGCCGCTTGACAGCTCTAATTATCTGCGACTCCCCTCAGAAGCATTGCAGAAACTGCAGCCCTTCCCTTTCTACTAACGTGCGAGGCCAGAGGGGACGCAGATAGAACTGTATAGAGAAGAAGAGGAGAAGAAGGAGAGGGAGGAGAAGAAGCAGTTCCCATATAAGAGAGGGGGGAGGTGACGTGGGAAGGCAAGGAAACCCTGCTACTCTACGACAGCGGTTGCGGGGCAACTGAATAAGTTTACGTTCACGGTACGGTACAGTACGTTCCTGCTATTTCTGAAATATAAACACCATGCAGATATGCCAAGCGGACAAATTACGCAGGGAGAGCAGAAGCAGAGTCGCATTAATTAAAGCGTTCTGCAGTGACCAGGCGACACTACGGAAGCGGTCGACCGTCAAATCAACACTTCTGGGTCCGCCGCGTTAGCTTGGCGGCTATGGCATTGCTAGAGGTCGCGGATTTGATCCCGACTGCGGCAGCCGCATTTCGACCGGGCCGAAATAGAAAACGCACGTGCACTTAGATTTTGGAACATGTTAAATAACATGAAGGTGTCAAAATTAACCTGGAGTCCTCCACTACTGCGTGCCTCATAATCCGATTGTGGTTTTGGCTCGTACCAGTCCCATAACCCAATTCAAGTTTAATACTTCTGTCACAATGCGATGTGCCATGGGAGAAAAGGACAACGCTCAACGCTCTCACAGGTTATAAAATATGGCGCACAACAACACCTCAAGCAAACACATCTCCCTGTGTGTTCTGTGTACTACGCAGAAAAACAGCAGTGGTGCATGCAAGGTAACGCTTAACATCAACTCATCACTCTCATGTTAGCCCAAACGTTGAAGAAATTAAGCTTTCGCCGTCAACATCACCGCTACTTATCGTCAATCAAAGCAACCAGCACAGAAAGCTTTGTTTACATCGATTCTCACAGTGCGTGGAATCTGAATAATTTTTCGACGGTGCCTTTCATAACAGATCCAAAAGGTTCAAGCGTGCAACTTTTGCCAAAAGAACACTTACACGCACCGTATGACGCCACTTAAGTGCTCGAAGGCGGGATCCCGTGCATTTGCGTTCGCAAGTGCGGTAGTGTTTGGCCGGCCGCATCAAAGCACAAGCTGTTAGATGAGTAGAGACGCTTGGGCTAGTTGGTTTTATACAGCTACTATGACGCTTATGTGATTGAACGACACCGTCCTTGTTACGGTCACAGAAGCTGATAGAAGTGCGTCTGTTTCTTTTAAAAATATTTTACTGTTTTGGTTGAGCCCAGAGTGGGTGGCACCGGCACTCTTAACTGTCGCAGCGACGCCTGACCAGCTTTCTGGCTTTCCGTAGCATAACGTTGACCACTGTGGTTGCGACTAACCCACGGGACCTATCCCGGATTGTTCGTGGCTGAAGGGAATATCTTTGCCGACCCCACTCAGCTTTAGCTTCGTGACACCGAATAGTTTTCGTGAGACGGGGAATCGCATATATGGCCACCTGTAGCACGTGCACACGAACTGTCGCTCTCGCGTGAATGCGTTTCTGACTGCATACCGGAAGTGACGCATGGGTGCACTGTCCGGAACTGAAATAAGATGTTCTGCAGCGCTTGAGTGTAGTTCAGTGCTGCAAGGGCCAGCCTGTTATGGGCGCGTCAGATGAGAGCTAGTTTTTCGGCGTTATTGCCCCACTAGGTCGGCGAACGCCACAGGCACCTGAAATAACACTGAAAAAAAAAGAAAAAAAAAGCCTGTGGTTACGCAGACATAAACCACCATCCTGTGGCCAACAACTACCATCAGCTTTTCTCGTATTGATAAGGTAACTTTTTAATCACCACCTGTGGCGGCTAGATTGCACAATTCTAGTACTCGAGCTGGATTCCTCGAAAATAGGGTAGTTACGAAAAATCGAAATGGTTAATTTAATATTTTACAATGTTTCACCAATCTGCTTTTAAACTGGTAAATTTCGAACGCGTACAGCAATTTATAAAGTGAAGCCGATGAGTCTGCAGTGCATACTCACGTAGAAGGAATTCTAATGCTGGCACCAGTTTCAAGATATGCGCTCCCAAATTGGACGACGAATTGCGTTGATGATCCAGTTAAAGACGGTTTCCAGCTCTGCTTAAGATGACGTTATGATTTTTTTGGAAGGTAACTGGAACAGCAATGCATTTTGCCGCAGGTATAGCAGCATTTACATCAGAATTCATATCGATCTTAAAATTCTTTCCACGTGAATCTCCCTTGAAAATTAACTCACCGGCATCAATTCATCACACGTGACTACAGTAATTAGCTTAAAATAGAATTATAATGTTTTATGATTAGATAAATGCTAACTGTCATTTCTTACGCACTTAATGTCCGCCTAGTCAAGTAACCCACCTCAGCCAGTAGAACTAATCTACCTGGTACAAGCAATTAAAAAATAATTAAGAATAACAACACGCACATATGATATAGAAAGCGCGTTGGCCCATTTTGACGCCAGATAGCGTGCTCTACGAAACTAAAGTATAAACATAGCCTCATTCTTCTCAAATTAAGATTCAGCTAGTGGACTCTCGACAGGTACACACCGTTTGCACTAAACCCCGCCAGTTCCTATATTACTGTAAAGCTGGCTCTGCTGCTCAATGGGCATTTTAGAGGCAAAGCCTCCGTTCGAAAGTGAGAAACACTCGAGCGCAGTTTGAATCATATCTGGGCAGGTATAACGTTTGCATTCCTTTCGTTCGATTCTATTTCTTTGTTATCATACATGACTTAAGGTCAGCCTATTACGGAGATAACGCAGGTGTAGCACTGATATAGGTCTACAGGTGAAGCGCGAAAAGAAATAGCCATAGGAATATAATCATTACATTATCTCCAGCTCTGTACTGTCACTACAATCTTTCTGACGGTCAAATTGTGCCGTGAAAGATTTCGAACAGAAGCGCACCAACGGAAGTTCACCTACGGTGTCCCCTGATGTTTTAAATGCGTAAGCATTTCTATGTCTACCCAATGAGGAAATCCGTCCATCCGTCCATCACGTAAGACGAATCACTATAAAGAAAATAATGTGTAAAACAAGATAAACTCGAAAGGAAAACGTTTGCGGTGGTGAGTTGCGAAGCAAGACCCCACACTCAGAAGTCAAATGTCTTAGCCACTGGGCTAAGCACCCACGCTGGCAGATGGGGAACGTATCTGAACCATATGAATGTGTTGTACCGGAGTTACAAAACGAATGTCAAAGAAAAACAGCTTTTATGACGGTTTTGTTGAAAGATTTACTGATGGTGGAATAAAAGACATCCCTAGTACCACATGTAGAGCTGACTTGGAGCATTGTAGACATCAGGAAAATTCCGACTATGCGAAAAATAAGGCCAAACACGCCACACACCCTATGCATTTCGGTGGTCGCGGGATGCGCCTTCCGTTGGGGCGTTCGTTCACCGACCGAAATGGTACCGACCTCTAAGGGCTACTGCGCTTCACGTCGCGCAACACAGACAGATAAGCAATCAATGAGTTTGATAAGGATGATAAGGAACGATGACAGATTATGTGGGTTTCATCACGATTGATAATGGTTCAACGCGAATGGATAAGGTGCTACAGAGCGATAGGGGCTTATCTTGATCGGAGCAATTTTGATAAGGTTAATACGCACCGATAAGGGTTCATAAGGGTGGAATCAAGTCTGATAAGGTTGATAAGGGCAGATAAGGGTTGATAAAGATCGGATCGATTGCGATAAGGTTGATATCCACCGACAAGGGCTGATAAGGTTCGGCTAGAGTTCGATAAGGTTGATAACAACCTATAAGTGTTGATAAAAATTTGATCTCCTCTGATAAAATTGATGACGACCGATAAGGGTCGATAAGGGTTTATAGTGATTCGGATCAAGTTTTATAACATTCATAATTAAACCGGGTTGCGTGGAGACGAGCAAGTGGCACAATGCTTACGCATACTTAGGCAACTCCCAGAGGAGTTGCTGCGTGATTTTTTTTTATTTACTGAAACTACTCCAAGTGTTGCCCGTTGTCATCATCATCATCAGCCTGGTTACGCCCACTGCAGGGCAAAGGCCTCTCCAATACTACTCCAACAACCCCGGTCATGTACTAATTGTGCCCATGTCGTCCCTGCAAACTTCTTAACCTCATCCGCCCACCTAACTTTCTGCCGCCCCCTGCTACGCTTCCCTTCCCTTGGAATCCAGTCCGCAACCCTTAATGACCATCGGTTATCTTCCCTCCTCATTATATGTCCTGCCCATGCCCATTTATTTTTCTTGATTTCAACTAAGATGTCATTAACTCGCGTTT
Organism: Dermacentor albipictus; assembly: GCF_038994185.2. Lineage (NCBI taxonomy): Eukaryota > Metazoa > Arthropoda > Arachnida > Ixodida > Ixodidae > Dermacentor > Dermacentor albipictus. The sequence goes on along the minus strand of NW_027225576.1, from coordinate 4,488,196 downwards.
GTTCCCTCACCCAATCTGCTCTTTTCTTATCCCTTAACGTTACACCTATCATTCTTCTTTCCATAGCTCGTTGCGTCGTCCTCAATTTGAGTAGAACTCTTTTCGTAAGCCTCCAGGTTTCTGCCCCGTAGGTGAGTACTGGTAAGACACAGCTATTATATACTTTTCTCTTGAGGGATAATGGCAACCTGCTGTTCATGATCTGAGAATGCCTGCCAAACGCACCCCAGCCCATTCTTATTCTTCTGATTATTTCTGTCTCATGATCCGGATCCGCCGTCACTACCTGCCCTAAGTAGATGTATTCCCTTACCACTTCCAGTGCCTCGCTACCTATTGTGAATTGCTGGGGCGCTATAACGTAAAACTATTCCAAACTTTTCTATTCCAATTCTGCTATCAGCCCTCCACGATTGGTCAAAAACTTTTTTCGACCACCCCCACTTCACCTGTGTGTCACGTGACGTCACGAAAAGCACGATACTTCCCCATCTGATATCACCTGTACACACTGATTATGCATGATTTGACAGAAAAAAGAAAAACAGTTATTTCTGATTCGACCCCTTTTCGCCGTTAGCCCTCGGCTACTGGTAAAAAGTTTTCGGGCTGCACCCACTTCACCTGCCTGTCACGCAACGTCACCAAACCGCACAAACTCACCGCGTCAAAGTGACGTGTACGCGATAAAGATGCATTAATATGCCGAACAAAACTGAATTTTCTTCGGAATAGCCGCAGGCTGCCCCGTTCCGAAAGGAATAAAAGACTGCTGCCGCCGATCGCTGAGACGCTGGCTAGTCGCACCTGCCGGAGAGCATGGGTGTATTTGCGTATAATAAACCTTCTTGCGTGGCCGTGTAACGTTTTCGAGCACTTTCGGCACGTTTACCCCCTCATTCTGCCAACTCTTCTTTGCTGAGGGTCAATTTTAGCGTCATTCTTAAGCTTTCGTTGCATGCCGCCGCGATTTTCGACCAGCCACCACAAGCTAAGTAAGGGAAAGCCGACCAATCGCAGACGCCGGCACCACCCTCTTCATCCGGTTATCGATTTTCACTGCACTGGCTCTGCCCCAGTGGATCCCTCTCCACTTGAGCGTTCTCCTCGCCTCTTGTCAGCCAATTAGATACGACAAGCCGCTCAGTGCAGGCAATGTTATTCGTTTTTCAAGCAAACAAAAGTGACCTCCTATGAACGAGGAGAGTGTTTGATTGGTCTGTACAGACAACCCTGTGGGTGACCGCCCGGTGCTTGCGTCGGTGGTTACGCAAATTTGACGTCAGGAGATTGGAATAGAAACATATTGGAATAGTTTTACGTTATAGGGCCCCTGTTCTCTTCCGAGACTGTTAAACATTACTTTAGTTTTCTGCAGATTAATCTTTAGAACCACCCTTCTGCTTTGCCTCTCCAGGTCAGTGAGCATGCATTGCAATTGGTCCCCTGAGTTACTAAGCAAGATAATATCATCAGCGAATCGCAAGTTACTAAGGTATTCTCCATTAGCTTTTATCCCCAATTCTTCCCAATCCAGGTCTCTGAATACCTCCTGTAAACACGCTGTGAATAGCATTGGAAAGATCGTATCTCCCTGCCTGACGCCTTTCTTTATTGGGATTTTGTTGCTTTCTTTATGGAGGACTATGGTGGCTGTGGAGCCGCTATAGATATCTTTCAGTATTTTTACATATGGCTCGTCTACACCCTCGTTCCGTAATGCCTCCATGACTGCTGAGGTTTTGACTGAATCAAACGCTTTCTCGTAATCAACAAAAGCTATATATAAGGGTTGGTTATATTCCGCACATTTCTCTGTCACCTGATTGATAGTGTGAATATGGTCTATTGTTGAGTAGCCTTTACGGAATCCTGCCTGGTCCTTTGCTTGACAGAAGTCTAAGGTGTTCCTGATTCTATTTGCGATTGCTTTAGTAAATACTTTGTAGGCAACTGACAGTAAGCTGATCGGTCTATAATTGTTCAAGTCTTTGGTGTCCCCTTTCTTATGGATTAGGATTATGTTAGCGTTCTTCCAAGATTCCGGTACGCTCGAGGTCATGAGGCATTGCGTATACAGGGTGGCCAGTTTCTCTAGAACAATCTGTCCACCATCCTTCAACAAATCTGCTGTTACCTGATCCTCCCCAGCTGCCTTCCCCCTTTGCATATCTCCCAAGGCTTTCTTTACTTCTTCCGGCGTTACCTGTGGGATTTCGAATTCCTCTAGACTATTTTCTCTTCCATTATCGTCGTGGGTGCCACTGGTACTGTATAAATCTCTATAGAACTCCTCAGCCACTTGAACTATCTCATCCATATTAGTAATGATATTGCCGGCTTTGTCTCTTAACGCATACATCTGATTCTTGCCAATTCCTAGTTTCTTCTTCACTGCTTTTAGGCTTCCTCCGTTCCTGAGAGCATGTTCAATTCTATCCATATTATACTTCCTTATGTCAGCTGTCTTAAGCTGGTTGATTAACTTCGAAAGTTCTGCCAGTTCTATTCTAGCTGTAGGGTTAGAGGCTTTCAAACATTGGCGTTTCCTGATCAGATCTTTCGTCTCCTGCGATAGTTTACTGGTATTCTGCCTAACGGAGTTACCACCGACTTCCATTGCACACTCCTTAATGATGCCCACAAGATTGTCGTTCATTGCTTCAACACTAAGGTCCTCTTCCTGAGTTAAACCCGAATACCTGTTCTGTAGCTTGATCACGAATTCCTCTATTTTCCCTCTGACCGCTAACTCATCGACCGGCTTCTTATGTACCAGTTTCTTCCGTTCCCTCCTCAGGTCTAGGCTAATTCGAGTTCTTGCCATCCTGTGGTCACTGCAGCACACCTTGCCGAGCACGTCCACATCTTGTATGATGCCAGGGTTAGCGAAGAGTATGAAGTCTATTTCATTTCTAGTCTCACCGTTCGGGCTCCTCCACGTCCACTTTCGGCTATCCCGATTGCGGAAGAAGGTATTCATTATCCGCATATTATTCTGTTCCGCAAACTCTACTAATAATTCTCCCCTGCTATTCCTAGTGCCTATGCCATATACCCCCACTGCCTTGTCTCCAGCCTGCTTCTTGCCTACCTTGGCATTAAAGTCGCCCATTAGTATAATGTATTTTGTTTTCAGTCTACCCATCGCCGATTCCACGTCTTCATAGAAGCTTTCGACTTCCTGCTCATCATGACTGGATGTAGGGGCGTAGACCTGTACAACCTTCATTTTGTACCTCTTATTAAGTCTCACAACAAGACCTGCCACCCTCTCGTTAATGCTATAGAATTCCTGTATGTTACCAGCTATATTCTTATTAATCAGGAATCCGACTCCTAGTTCTCGTCTCTCCGCTAAGCCCCGGTAGTACAGGACGTGCCCGCTTTTTAGCACTGTATATGCTTCTTTTGACCTCCTAACTTCACTGAGCCCTATTATATCCCATTTACTACCCTCTAAGGCAGTTACCCTTTGTATTACCCTAGAACTAACAATTTTTCACCAGGCGTTACATTTAGTTTTGGTTGTAGGACGACTGCCTTTTAAGCCCATAATGTAACAGACTGATTTATTTCATGGCACAGCTTTCCACCGGCTTATATCGTCGGTATCGTGGATATTTTGCAAGAACAAACAAATAAATAAAACATGTGCATAAACAAATAGAGGGTGCCTTCTTCAAAAATATCCATTTCTGTAAAGGGACACATTTTATAAATATACGAGTTAACCCAAGGCAGAAAAAAACGCAAAATTTAGGTCAGAGTTGTCGTAAGTGCACTAGAAACAACTTTACAGGATAATACTTTGAGTACCAGCGCAGGAAGAACTTGCAATCAAAGGGAGAACAGATTTTTCATCGACAGGCAGGTTCAGAAGCTTAAGGGATGTCGCATCTAAGAAGCTGAGTATCTGAGTGTATTATAATCGGGGCTACTGCTACGAATGCCCCGTACAACGTCTTTCCCGCGAATGTGTCATCCTTCAAATTTACAGCAATGTGCGCTACCGATTGTCTAGCATGTTTTGCTGGTGCATATCCGCCACTGTTATTTGGAGGCACTCAGAAGTCTGCACAGGAATAGGACAGCAGAACATAGTGACAAACGTGGCGATAACGAAAAAAAAAATAACATGCCTTCAAGTCACGGAGCTTTTTTGTTCGGAACAGCTTGTGGTAGGGAGTGGTTGACCAGGTCTGCGCCAGAAGAAGAAAAGAGACGCGCCACAAGCTTTTTTTTTTTTCATTGGCATATCCCATTCGCCAATAGTATGTCCAGAAGCAAAATTGGCCTAACAGTTTTCTTTGCGAACGATTCTAGTAGAATAGCTTTTTTGTGCATGAATGCGGACCCAGATGAGAGCAACTTTGGTAGTAGACTCCCCTTAAGACGAACTTGGTTAAACCGAATTATAAGAACATATAAGAACCTATTTAAAGAACGATATAGAAACAGTATGTAAGCGTCTGGTTGGTTCCCCATTGGCCTAATGCAAAATACATCACCATAACACGAACTGCTGCGGAGCCGCTGCGATTCGGTCATGCCAAACTGCCGTGGCAGCCGCTAGAGTAAAGGAGTGAGCGAGTAAACGTTTATTGGGTCCAACAAAACGCAATAAAACGCACACCCGGCTAATCCCACGACGGGACTGACAGCTAGAGACTTAGGTGGTGCAAAATCTAAGCAAAATCTAGAGCTAGATTTTGCTTAGACAGAGGCCTGGATCGGCAAACTTGGGGGATAGGACTCTTTCAGATACATACATAAGACGCAAATTGTGTTTCTGTGGACACAAACAGCTACGACAGCATCGACAATGACGGCGAAAGCTGCAGTGCTGACACCAAAAAGTGTGATTGCAAGGGTCTTCGAGGTGTCCCTGCAGACTGATTGCTATGCTGAGGACACCATCAGCAGTGTTACGCATAGTGCATAAGGTGATGGCCTGAGTCATCTGGTGCATTTTTAATACGATTATCATTATTTGCCTACTTCAGGTGTGTTGAATATCTATCTATCTATCTATCTATCTATCTATCTATCTATCTATCTATCTATCTATCTATCTATCTATCTATCTATCTATCTATCTATCTATCTATCTATCTATCTATCTATCTATCTATCTATCTATCTATCTATCTATCTATCTATCTATCTATCTATCTATCTATCTACTTACGCCGACCCAGTGTCCCAAGTTGTCTACCAGAATGGGTCACTTGGTTGCGGTCGTGATGATGTCATGTTTGTTACATCGTCTTCATTCCAGCTTTGTAACCAGACTCTCGTGATGCCCTCGTCGGCATGCCTCCTACGCCAGCCTAGTAAGCCAAGTTGTCTAATAGCTTGGGCCAATAGATATGTTCTCGTGATGGCGATGCCATCGTGGTCATCGCATCATCCTCATTCAAGCTTCGTCAGTCGTCTCTCGTCATGCGGTCGTCATCACCCCATCGTCGTCGTCAGGCTTCATGATACAGTGGCTACTCCATGGTCGTCATCCGATTGTCCGCATACCGTTGATATGTCATCGTCGTCATTGTGTCGTCGTCATGCATTCGTTGTCATACCCTGGTCGTGATACCATTGCGGTCATTTTGTCGTCGTCATTTTGGCTTCGTCATCCGACTCTTTTAATGTAGTCTTGGCTATACCATGTTTACGTCGTCGTCACGATGTTGCTTTACGATCATTATCCCTTCAATAACGTCATCCCATTGCCTTCATGCCGCCATACTCATGGGCGACCTTGGCAAGCGAGTGCCAAAGCAACGGGGGAGGACACCGATTTAGGTCCCGTATAGCCGAACCAACGGAAGTCTCAGAATGACCACCACAGATGTTAAGTAAACGTGACTTCGGGAATACGGCGTCTCACTACACTGCTCGAATGCTAATCTCATTACCATCGACAATCGTTGTGAGATGAGTTCTGCTGTAATTTAATTCTCTCTTACTCTTCAGGGACATCCACGATGAAGCCGGCCTTCGGTTTCTCCATCGAGGCAATCCTACGAGACACGCACCCCTCAGCCACAGACCAGTTATCTCTCAAAGGTGAGCCCTCCCCGCATCGTGTTCTTCTCCGCAATACTCGCACAGAACTGACGCCGAATTCATCATTCGCAAGCGAAGTTGGTCCAGCGTTGTTGGTGGCCTTCGGCATGCGGCTCTTACTGTCTTTGATCTTCCATACGAGAAACCAGGCGTGAGTGATAGTCCGTGCTCTGACGCAGGCCCATTATGTGCTTTCGTCTTTACACGATGTCAGCAAGTGTGGATGAGTCTTCACCGAACAAGGTTTCCCCAAGGAGAGCGATACCGTAGACATACACGAAGCAAGGCGCCAGACCCGTGCACTAGTCCACAGCAGGGATGCCCATCATTGTATTCCTGCTGCGTCCTTGACAACGCGAGAACGCTCCGCGCTACACTCGAGCAATGTGGGCCGTATGCGAACATGCTTGTCATAATTCCCAAAGCTCACAACTAAGCTCAAGCGTGCGTGCGTGCGTGCGTCTATATCTATTGTCTATATGGCCGCTATGGCCTATATAGCGCGCGCGCACGCGCGCTATATCTTTGCATATGGTCGTTAAACAAGAACCGTGTTCCACGTAAATACCAGAGAAAGCTACGCTTTCTAACCGATTCCCAGAGCGCATGGGATCCGCACATTTCTTGACCCCTTTCAAAGACGCGATGCGCAGTGTTCGCTCCCCACTGTGAAGTAATGCTAGCTCGCCCAAGTCGTAGTCTTGGAGCATTACTAAAGCCTAAGGAGCGTTTCGGCTGCCTGCTTTTTCCCCTCATCGTCTTTTCTCGCCTCGTACCTGCACCGTTTGATAATCGGCGCACGTTCTCGCAGAGGTTGGCGCGAGCGGCGAGCACGAGGCCGACCACGAGCGCATGCCTCACTACCCGTCCCTGGGCGTGGCCGAGCAGTTGGTGCTGCTGCCCCCGACGCCCTGCTACGGCATCCACCACCCATCGCCGCTCGCTGCCGGCCCGCAGGCACACGGAGTGCCCTTCGCAGCGGCGGCAGCGTGCTGCGGGGGATGCCTGTCGCTGCAGCTGCTTTCGTGGGGCGTCTGCCAGCCTCTGACCGCGGCGGCGTTACCGTCGACCGCTGCCGCCGCCAGCTTGCCAGCGCAGCCGGCACAGGTGTGGTATACCAACCCCGAAATGGAGGATCTCCTGCATATATAGAGAATCTATACTGTTGCGAGGAGAACTGACTTTGTCGGTCGTAAATGGGCGTCGCGTTTACAAACGAGATACGACGATGGTGCCAGTATTTTGTTAGCAGTCGCCTTGTGCACGGCTAGTGATTTTATTTCTGTTATCATCGATAAGCTAATCAGTCAAAATAAATTGCCTAAAGTTATATTTACTTGCATAATTGCGTATGCTCAGATGTCAAATTGTACATTACGTTCGAAAACATAATATTTAGCAGTTCCCGGCTCACTACATTTCCCCCAGTTATATTTTTGCTCGTTTCAAAGCAGTGGCGCGAAAAACACGAAAATAGAATGCGAAGTGGAAACGGGCGTACGTGTTTCGCGCGCTAGATACCGGCGTCCTGAAAGGGATTTCAAAGGATCCACAACTGAACTGAACGGCTGACTTCGTGATGACCGGGCGATCGGTGCACTACGCAGACAAAGCACGCATAAAAAAAAAAAACTAGATGGTAACGAGGACACAGCGCATGCTGTCTTGGTGAGCGCGAAAACGGTGTTAATACGTTCATTTAAAAAACGAATTCTCAGGATGACACCGGGTGCGGTGCCGGTGCGGCTAAGCAGTGTTGACGCACCTCCGCATGGGCTCCTGCATTTTTCGGCAATTTTCTGGACACCTGCTTTTATTCATCGAAAACTGTGGCATCGACGGAATCGGCACGGAAGTGGTACCGGAGGATATCAATCTTATGAGCGGTGCGTGGAATTACCGTCATTTTTTGCCGTTTGAAGGTTTCACGCCACGCCAACGGAGCTAACCCTACAAGGCTAAGCGGCCAGCCGAACGCGCGTGACCCGTGACCCGCGGAGCGTGTCCCGTGGCTCGTAAGTGCTCGTGAGCCGCCGCTCGCTCTCTTCGAGAGCGACTCGGCGCTGCCGCTGTGTACCAATGACTGACGCATCCGACGCAGCAAGAACTGCACGAGAACTGAACCAGGAAAACAACAGCATTGAAATGCAGGTGGATACGATACAAGAGCAGCAACAACTGGAAGCGGAGTGGACGTATGACGAGAGCAGCGGAAAGGCGATAAAAATCCAGGAAAAATGGCACACATGGGAGAGGAGAGGCAAGAAGACTCAAGTGCATATAAAACCCACAGCCGAGGAAGCAGACCAACTACGAACGCAGCAAGCCGGAGCAACAATACCTAATGCGGGAAACATGCCACATAATAGAAAACCGAGACTTCCGCCTTTGCCAGTGGACGACACGAAGATCATCTACAGCCCTAAGGCGGGATTACAACTCTCCAAATGGACATTGGTGGCAGTGACACATGCCATCGACCGAGCCAGCAAGTGCATGGTCCCAAAAAGACTTTTATGACAACATCAGGATTCAAGTGCAGCATGTCGAGAATATAATAATCGCAAGTACATCAAACAAAGACATAGCGTACGACATGCTCCCCAGGATCACGAGCATCCAGCTTGGAGGGTCCATTTACGAAGTTACAGCGCATGTCAGGACACCAGAGGGTATCAGCAAAGGCGTAATCTACAACATCCCGCCAGGCACGAGCGAAGAAGAACTACTACAAGGGCTACGAGTATCCGCAAGATACACGGTTCTTGCAACACGCATGCTGGGAAGATCGTCAACAGCACTGATCTACTTCGACGGACCACACGTCCCATACAACATCATATATAAGTGCTGTGACTACCGCTGCAAACCATTCACGAAATCCGTGCAATACTGCAGAACCTGCGGAGAACTAAAGCACCGGCAAGATATCTGCACGAAACCCCTTATCAACTTCTGCTACATATGCGGGATGGAAAATCAACCGGAAGACCATGACTGCCAACCCAGTTGTAAAATCTGTCAACAACCCCATGAGACAGCAGGAAAGGAGTGCCGACATAAACTGGAACCAAATCCACCCCCGTACAAGATCAGACTGCAATGGGAAAACAAGATCCAAGAGCAGCAACGCTGATGGAACTCAAATTCAGACTCGGACTTCCCGGCACTATCCGTATCAAGCAGTAGCTCACTACACAGTCCACGAAGATCCAGAAGTGACTCCAAATCAACAGGCGGTCAAGCAAACGATGGAGCCCGGTCAAGATCACGATCTGGATCCCGTACACGCAACTCACAAAAGCGAGTCACGAATGCAGACGCTGCAGGAGGAAACACACGAGTACAAGAACCCACGGAAACCGACCAAGATCTGCGAGCACAACTCCAAAATCAGCAAGTCCTCATTGACCAGCTCATACAAAGATGCAAAGAACAAAACAGCGCCAATCAAGCCTCGAAACCTCAAGGAATGCCAAACATCCCACCGCCCCTTACGGAAGAAAGAATCAAGGAAATTGTAAAAATGGAGGTGCATAAGCAGGTCCAGGAGGCCATGAGCACTTTTGCAAAGGAGATAACACAACAGCTCCAGCAACACATAACCGCTCAGCTGGCCCCTATCCATGCTACCCTCCAAGACCTCAGCAACTTCGTGTCCTATGCCAAGCAGAACCACGTAACGAACGCCACAGTAGAAAAGCTACTCAACAATACCGACACGGCTCGAAAAAAAAGCACGTAAAGACCTCCACAATGCAGCCAGACCGGAATCCATGGCCCAGGGCGAAAACAACGATATCGAACAAGATGGCGAGTAATATCGAGAAGAGATTACCACAACTACCAATGAAGCTGTGGCAATGGAACTGTCGCTCTATCCGAACCAAAAGAACAAACCTCCAAGAACTGACCAAACTGGAATAACCAGATATGATCGCTATCCAAGAAACTTATCACACCAATCTGCGCATACAGGGATATGATATACACACCGGATCTCGTAGAACAGCCATCCTGACGAAGAAAAATCTCACCACGCAAGATCACGCAATCTAGGGAACATCCGTGGAACACACCCTAGTGGAAGTGTTACCTGAGAAGAAGACACACCAAAGACTATACGTACTATGCTTATATAGTCCACCCAGGGATCCGTTATCCGACTTTGTAAACTTCATCACGCAAGCCAGAAGACTATCTAAAGGCCATAAACTCGTAATAATGGGGGATTTTAATGCCCCCCACACAGCATGGGGTTACCAGCACACGACCAAGAAAGGAGCGCGAGTGCACGATTCGTCGCAACAGAATCACCTCACCCTCTGGAATGATCCGAAACTAACGACTAGAATAGGCAACAGTGTGTCCAGGGATAAAAATCCCGACCTCACCTTTACAATAGAAATAACCAACGCGGAATGGACCCGACTGGAAGAAAATCTCGGCAGCGACCACCACATCCTCCAGCTTGAAATCCTGCACCATAAGAAGCCGAGCAGAACCGGAACGGCAAGGCTGACGGACTGGAAGGCCTTCCGAGAACATGACATCGAAGAAAACATCGAAAATATTGAAGAGTGGCTCGCCGAAATGGTCAAGATGGCGGAGAAGACACGAAAGTCATCCAACTCACAATGGACACGCCGGCCGTAGACTTTCACCTCCTACATCTTTGGGATGCCAGAAGAGGACTACTGAAGTGATGGAAAAAAAATGAAGCTTAACCGCAAACTTCAGAAACGGATCGCTCACATAACAAAGCAAGCAGAAGAATACGGAGATAAAGTGAGCAGTCAGAACTGGCATAAGCTGTGCGACGAGCTTCAAGGCACACTCAGCACGAAGAAGACCTGGCATATACTGCGAGCCCTTCTAGCTACCACCAAAACCAAGAGCCAACAAAGACATGACCTCAAGACAATCATGAACTCCCATTCAGGAACTGAGAAACACATTCTGGAAGTAATCAAACGTAAACTTGTCGGAGACAATGCCCCCAAGGTTACCGATCCCCGACCGTAGAAAGGCGAACCAAACCTCACCCTCCACAGCCCCTTCACGCTTCCTGAACTCCATGCCGCTCTTGCCAAATCGACCCGTAACACACCGCCGGGAAATGACAAGGTGACGAACAAGGTCCTACGAAACCTCCCAGACAAGGCCCTATATGGAATCCTCGACTACATGAATAACTGCTGGGAAAAAGGTGAGCTCCCGGCAGAATGGAAGCACACAGAAGTCATTATGATCCCAAAACACAACAAGCCACTACAAATCAGCAACCTACGGCCCATCTCCCTTACTTCCTGCGCTGGAAAGCTTCTCGAACACATGGTTCACGATCGCCTCACCACATACCTCGAAGACTCAGGACTCATGCCTGACACAATGTTTGGCTTCCGACAGCTCCTCTCAGCACAAGATATACTACTACAGCTCAAGGAAGACCTCTTGGACTACCTAGAACGCCACAAAAAGTTCTCTATTTTAACAATAGATGTAAAAGGAGCCTTCGATAATGTGAAGCATGAAGCAATTCTCCAGAACCTCCAAAACACCAACTGCGGAATCCGGACCTACCAATACGTCCTCAAAGGTCGCACGGCTACGGTGGGTATCGGCAACATCCGAAGCGACAGGTTCGATATGCCCAACAAAGGAACTCCACAAGGGTCAGCAATTTCACCTTTGCTGTTTAATCTCGCCATGATTAGGCTCCCGCAACAACTAGATGGCATGGAAGGTTTAGGATATGCAATATACGCCATCGACATAACGTTATAGACAAAAGCGCCCGCAACCGGCCAACAGCAAAATACCCTCCAAGAGGCAATCGATCACATACAACAGTACCTCTCAAGATGCGGTCTCCAGTGCGCCCCCGAAAAATCAGAGCTCCTTATCCTCAAGGCAAGGACCCGGGAAAGACCACCAGCCTACGTCGCTCCAGATCCCAAGGTCAGACTCAATGGAATGGACATCCCTCACGTTCGCTCCCTCCGCGTCCTTGGCCTCATAATACATAAAGATGGTTCTGGCGCAGCTACACTTCCGAAGCTTCAGAAGACCCTAACACAAGTAACCCATCTCATTCGGCGTATAACCACCCAAAGAACAGGACTTAAAGAGCAAGAAACCGTCCAATTAATTTAAGCACTCCTTATAAGCCGCATCACATATGGCACCCCGTATCTACTCCTCAAGAAAGCTGAAATTGAAAAAAACTCAACAACATCATCAGAAAAGCAATCAATAGCGCACTAGGACTTCCCAGTACGACCTCAACCACGACACTCCTCAAACATGGCCTCCATAACACCTGGGAAGAAATGAGTGAAGCGCACAGAGCCAGCCAGCTGGAACGCCTTAAGCTGACTCAAACAGGCAGAGCAGTACTTCGCAAACTCGCATACAGCGAAAACTTCATAGCAGACTCAGACGCGAAAGCCAGATTGCCGCCACTTCTTCGTGACTCTATCTCAGTCGCTCCAATAGCTCGCAACATGCCACAAACACAGAAGACAAGCAAGGGTTAGAGCGCTCAGCAAGAAATACTCAAAGAACCTCAACACGAGATATACAGATGCGGCAAAATACCCAGGTAGGAGAGCATACACAATTACCATGACTAACAACCTAGGGAATGAGCTAGTCGCTGCCACCATACCGGCCAGAAATCCAGAAACGGCGGAGGAAGTGGCCATCGACCTCGGCATCGCCACATGCAAAAACACAGCAATCATTTTGAGCGACTCGCAAACGGCATGTAGAAACCTACGAAAAGGCCGAATTTCTGCCGCAGCAGTGAAGATTCTAAAAGAAATAACAAGGCGCCAAGAACAACCCGAAACCTACGTCGCATGGACCCCAAGCCACGAACACCTGGCAGGAAACGAAGCAGCACATGCTGTCGCCCGAGAGCATACCAGCGGGAATTTCCTGCAGCACGGTCTCCGGAAAGCGACGAGGGTGGAGGACGTTTCCATCAACTACGCCGCAATATTGCAACATTACCGACTGGAAAAAAGAGAATATCCTCTACCACATCCAAAATTAAGCAAGGAAGAAACCACCGCCCTCCGTAGACTACAAACGAATACGTATGTCCATGGAATTATCATGCACCGGATGCACCCCACCAAATTCTCATACCTATGCCGATATTGTGAGGTACCAGACACCCTGCAACACATGGTGTTTGTGTGCCCACGCCGCGAGAACAACAGTGAAGATGATGCCTCAGAACCGCTACAAGCGATCGAAGAAACGTGGGAGGCAATGTTAAAGGCACAGAGCCTGGAAGATCAGCGAAGTCTGGTGGACCGGGCCTGGGCTGCGGCATTAGCCAACGGCTTTCTGGACTAAGAGAGCCGCCCACCTATTGATAGGGCGAAGAAAGAACAATTTCTCGCTGTTTCTCGCAACAAATGTTCATTCCTCCTCCTCCTCAAGATGACACCAGTTCTGAAGTATTAATTCCTCAACTTTGCGGACAAATGCATTGGCGTTCTAGTTACCTTCTTAACAAAACGTCGTTTTATGCATTGAAGCATAAAAGGAACTAGTTCGGGAATTAATATCTCGAAACTGATCTGATCCCGAGAATTCGTTCCAAGGGGATCCGCCTTGCGAACTCCACGGCTAGAATTCATTGTAAATTGCAATATGGGCCATAAGGTAATTGGTTAGAAAGTTTATTCGTGAATTTTTGTTTCATGCATTTAAATATTTTGCGCAGTAGTGTCCGCCGCTTCGCTTTGACCATCTCATGAAATAGAATTATCCTATCTGCCATAGGCAACCTTTAAGAATTTTCGAAAGTGTTCGCTTAAACACCCTGTCTACGTAGTGGCGCTCTTTGGCCATATCTCGCCCTTGCGCTAATAAAAACCATATTTTATTATGGTAAATGCATATGTGCGCTCGGGCACTGGTGTACAAGATTTAGATTTCCTATGGCCGGTGTCACCGCACAAAAAAAAAAAGAAAAATAGAATAAGGGCGTACACTGACGCCGATATTGCCCTCGTCCCTGCTGGTCTCCTATATGCAGGGATAGGCAGCTTAATTAGACAGTTCATCTGAAGTGTGAGCGCCAGAAGAGCATATATATTCACCTGCTACGCCGACATTAAAGGGACCCTCAACAGGCTCAGTCTCAATTTTCGGTTACGCAGAGAAGGTTTTAAAGTGCCGCCCGTTCTACCGCAAGAATGTTTTTAAACGGTTATAGCGGAGATAAGCGAGTGAAATGTTGAGATGCGCTGGCGCGAGAGGTACCCTCCACTCACCAGAGGTTCCCTCCCGTAGCACCGACCGCAAGCGAACATCGACGTCCTCTCACATAGAAAGTGAGGGTTCACGTTACGCCCCGACTTACGCCTCCTCCTTTCTCTCCCTTGTCTGGCGACGAATTTTAGGAGGCAGTTTCGTGACCTCTTCGCTTCACGGCAATCCCAGAGTTCACGTTGCCGTTGTTCATTTGTGATTTGCAGGCGTATTGCGCGCTTGACGCGAAGGCGACGACGCAGTGACGTCGTTTCTGTTGGCAGGGAGAGTGGCTCCTCCGAGATTAAGGGCGGGCGGGATATATATCCTTTCGACTCCCGGCTGCATTTTTTTTTCTTTTGTGGCGTTACACCGGCGTAATGTATACTGTAGGCAAAGTTGACACATGACGGTCGCAACCGGGTGATCGACGCATCGCGCCTGTTTGTGTGCGATGCCCAAACCTGGTGAGGGTTCGCGCGAAGCGACGTGAGATAAGGTCATACAGTGCGACACTCGTGATCCTCAATTAGCGGCAGCTCACTCGGCTTCATTTTTACGACCCCGCCGACAAGCACCGTCGCGCTTCGTTTCCTGGCAACGACTATGTCCGGTGCGCGCCGCATCTCTCGTTCAAGGTTTGTAGTAGTCGTGGAAAAAGACAATGCGTAGCAGTGCCCAAATATCTCTGAGAGATACGGAAGGCAAAGTGCGCGAGATTACGCTTACGTTGAGTAGCATTGTAGGAAGCGCGATATTTTGCGACTCGCATTTTTCACGGCGGTATAGCTGCGCTTGCTATGCAAAGGTCCTTAAGCAGAATTCAGACCTATAGTTCAAAATTACTAAAGCGCGAAGCGAAATAGAAGAAGAAGCGCGATACATGCGCCGCTTCGCGAATGCATCTACCCTCTCTCCGCACCTGACATGTTTACGCGTTTCATATTGTACACATTCGTGTCCGGTATGCAAATGAGTACTCCAGAAATTCACAAAAAAATTAAACTATGGGGTTTTACGTGCCAAAACCACTTTATGATTATGAGGCACGCCGTAGTGGGGGACTCCGGAAATTTCGACCAACTGGGGTTCTTTAACGTGCACCTAAATCTAATTGCGCGGGTGTTATCGCATTTCGCCCCCATCTAAATGCGGCCGCTGTGGCCGGGATTCGATCCCGCGACCTTGTGCTCAGCAGCCTAACACCATAGCCACTGAGCAACCACGGCGGGTCAGAAACTCGCAAAGTAAATTAAGTTTCGCGAAAGGGAAAGCTGCTTCACCTTGTAGATTTCTATACAAGTCACGTGCTTTATGTTCCTGCGACTAAAACAAAACTTTCTTTTCTTTCTCGTTTTCGTTCCCGCTCGGCGAAAACAATTTAGTTCAGGTTCAACCCCGGAACGAAAACATAACAATTCAAACCGGTTCGATATGGTTCAAGTTAATTTGCACCGCCAAAGAATAATGATGGCAAACCAGCTTAAATTTGTCTTGTACAAAAGATTACCCGTGTTGTTCCAAAGGCCGCACGCAGTTAGTAGGTGCAAAAGAAATGTGAATCCGTCACCATTGCAGAAGCCTACTTGAAGCGAAGCTTTAGTGAGAGGGAGCACAATATATTGAGGAAACCTAGAGAGTCCCGTAGCCTGCTACTCTTCTTTAAGGATCGAGAGAAAAAAAAGAGGAGAGAAAGAAGGGTAATGAGATGTGATAATGAGGATAGCCAATAGAATGTGAGTACATACGCGCTCATGACCAAATGTCCCATTCACAGTCTTCAATCTAAGCTGGCGTTGACTAAAATTTTTGAGAGAGCCGCTCACTTCGTTGATATTATATGTCCTAGCTGCCAAGTCCCCAGTAGCACTTTTTTGCTCAACGGCTTGCAAGCTGCTGAATAAGAGGCGTGCCGTGCGCATAGTAGTGACAAGGAACAATGTTCTCACTTTGCACACATCGCAGTTTCACAAGCCCACGCTTCGGATTCGATGCAAATATTCTCGCGTAAAGAAAACACCTTGTCTGGGCAGGCAGTTCGCCTGACTATACGTTAGATGCCACACGGCATCCGAAGTGCCCCATGGAGATCGAGCTTATAACTTGACGTTCGTGGCGAATTTCGTGTACCTGTCGCTTTTCGCACTGCCTAGTCGATAAAAGAATTGCTGTCCACCCTTGAGAATGGCATGGTGACAAACATGCGTCATATAAGGTCATTTTTTACTTTTGTGTGAGCAAGATCATTCCCGTATGCAACGAGATGGCTCTTTCATTAAAATGGTGTCGCAGCTTTGCCCGAAATGCGAAGCATCGAATGCGATAGCAATGTAATAAACAGCTAAACGAAGTAAGGATAGTAGTTTTATCGGCCGTATATACTTGCAAACATTCGCTTACTAACTAAATAGCTAAATTAACAAGGATGTTGTCAGCGCGCACAGACAAATATGAACACATCACACTCGATGCGCACGGACACTCGCTGTCAAAATGCTGGCGTGAGGTAGCGCGGCAGCAGCAGCGAGCGAAGTGACCTTCGTGCTGTCTATCGCTTCAACGCAAACTGAGAGGCGAGAGCTCAGCACGCACAAAGGTATGAAAGAGAGAGAGCGAAGGGAAGAAGGAAAGGCAGGGAGGTTACCAGACTGAGTCCAGTTTGCTACCCTACAAGTGGGGAGGGGAATGGGGAGTGAAAGGGAGAGAGAGAAAACTTCGGTGTAGGATGTCTATAGTCGGGCACTCAAGTCTGTTGCCTTCAGGTAGTGAAAAAGCGCTCGAACTGGTAAAGTTTCGAAGTTTCGAATTGCTGAGTTTCGAAGGTATGAGCCGTCGAAACGCCTAAACTCTGCCATCAAGCAGATAGCATTCAAGATATGGCGCGAGCGGCCGTGGAATAAGCAGTACAACGTCACCGCCCCCCTTGCTCTCCTCCCCCGGACCCTAGCGCGCGACGGAAGACGAAAACGTGCCGCGCGACTGCCCGCTCGAGGCACTTTTTATTATTATTATTATTCTATGCAACTACCTGGCTCTTGGCCAATCCCCTAAAGTGGGTATATGCCACTGATAGGCTACATCTACATATACATGTGCACTTTGCGTGCATTCGCGGGCTTTTCCCACGCTTGGAAAAACACTTTTATGTAGCACGTATTGAGGAACAGTAAGCTGTATCGGGAGTTTTTCATGTTGCTCCACAATTTTCTCATTGACCTTTTTCCTGTAACTATAATATTTGAAAAGCTGATTAATTAATTAAGACGAATTATGTAATTAAGCGGAATGCAAGAAAGACTAATCTCAGTATCTCCAAGCGACGGCAAACATCGTTACCTTGGTTCTGTCCAGCTACGTGGCATTTGCATACTTTAAATGATTGGCTCAAGTTACATGGGGACTCCTGATTTATACTGTTCAGCGTCGTATGTACAAGCTGTATGTCGTGATTTATTGTTTTCTCACGCCCAACAAAGATGTGACAACTGGCGCTACTTTGCCGATAAAATTCTGCGACATATAAGCCGGAGCTTCCCGTGGTACCTACCTTGCAGCTGCATAAGTATCGCGTACGTCAAATATTTGAAATTGTAGAAAATCAAAGCCGCTGAATATAGTGCGGGCTTTCATTTGCAGGTCTATGCGCTTTAGAGATTCATGTGAGGCGGCATTATATGTACGACGTTTGTGCAGTGATTTATTGATTTCTTAAAGCGAAGCTTTCTATGTCTCACTGATTCGTCCGTGAGCGCCGAAAACGCACTGCAGGAAAGCTAACTTACACATCTACGTGGAACACTACATTCGCAGTACCGCGCCAGCGTCGACTGGCCGACCGGTCAGAGCCTGATAACGGCGCGAAGGGACGAGCTCAGCAAGAGTTAGCGCATGCACACGAAGTTCACTGGAAGTGCATGTCACGTCTGCTAGGCATGACACCACCCCTGCCGCGATTAACTGCGCTTCCCTGCTTATCGGAGACAGCAAGTGCGCGTGAATACGGGCTCGTCTAAGAATCTAGAAAAAAAAATTCAAGAGAGAGAGCGAATCAACTTTTGTGCTGAGCCCTTAGTGACGGTTGGTGCGCGCTGGCACCAGATGGGGTGGAACCTTCTTCTCAGGTCCCATATGTGTCCAGCAGTTCCTGGCCCCTAGCCGCCAGCGCGAGCTAAAGCCGCTTTCTTAAAGAATGATGGTTGAACGCCACACTGCCCAGACGAACTGCACATATCTGCTTTGCATTCCGCACGTCACGCAATGCATTCCCGGCCGTCACCATGGGTAGGCCGCGGGTGCAGGACGGGTGCAGCGCGCAAGGCAATACTGTGCAAGTGTGTGCGTGTAATCCACCCCTACATGATCTAAAATAAAGGCTGTGCAACTTAACTAAATGTGTCTTCATTCAATATAAACGTTCAAAATATAAAATCCTAAACAAGCAATCAAGTCACATATGCATAGCATCGGGTCGCTCCGCATTTCCTGGGTTCGTTGCGTGGTCGTTGGCTTTGGACCTGGATTAAGTTTGCCCCATTGGGGGAAAGCTTCGCGTTGAACAATAGTTCTTTAAGAAAGGGGCTTTGATTTTTTTACGCAGAACGTCGGCGCGCTCACTTCTAGTATTTATTGGTCAACATGCAGTGGTACAATAGCCCGTTTAATCGGTGACACCGCACCGAAGGACGGGACTAAGACGTGACCTAAATCTATGTACACGGGCGTTTTCGCATTTGGCCCACATCGAAATGCAGCCGCCGTGGCCGGGACTCGATCCCGCGACCTGGCGCTTAGCGGCCTCACCATAGCCACAAAGCAACCACGGCGGCTAGAAAGTTTCGATTTAAAGATCACGTTGCGAAAGCGCATGTCAGAAGCAATATGTCATTTCTATTGCACTTAATTCAACTTACATACCAGTCCGAGCAAACGCCATCACCCAGCTAGGAAGCACTTGTATTTTTGAACGATCATAGATAATTTTGAACGATCATATATTACTAACATTCACCCCCCCCCCCCCTGCCCCTGACGCGATGCGCGGCAAACCGTATTAACGGTGCTGGTACTTCTAGAATCGCGGGAAATTGGCATGTATTTACAAATGAGGTAGCATAATTGAGGCACAAGTGCAAACAATGCATGGATGAAAAGCTCCAGAAAAGGTGGCCAGCCTGAACCGAAAACCATTATTTCTTTCTTTAAGTTTCACTCCGAGGTGAAAAAAAAATCGTAAGGTTGTGCGATTGAATTCCGTTTCGATCAAAAATAAAGTTTCTTTTTCTTCCGTCTTCCGTACAGTTACGGTTCCATACTCTGGTTCCTGCCCTTCGATCTGTCGAATAATTCGCTCTATAACCACGCATACCATCTGCTGAGCCCCTGATTTCGTGAAAGAGAAACGTTCGTGCAATTTGCGTTTTTTTTTTCTGTAGCTTCGTGCCACAACCTTCGGGTCAACTTTCCCTAGACCTAGCTTCCCTGGACACTTTCATTCGTGATCAGGGAAATTAGGGCAGAATTCACAAAGAGTTTCGTTCGTAAAAGCTGTTTGCTTATATTGACCTGCGCTTATAACATCCCCATCACCACGATTGGCTACCCCGTTGACTCCTACGCAAAATTACAGAATAAGAACGAGATGCTAGCCCGAGCAACGCTTCGGCTAGAGTGCAGACGACGTTACAAGCTGTGCGTCGTCTCGCGCAGGCCAAGGCGGCGGCCGAGCGCTGCTTCTCGTGCGGCCAGTGCGGCAAGCGCTTCAAGCGCTCCTCGACGCTGTCCACGCACCTGCTCATCCACTCGGACACGAGGCCCTACCCGTGCCACTTCTGCGGCAAGCGCTTCCACCAGAAGTCCGACATGAAGAAGCACACCTACATACACACCGGTGGGTGGTGCGCCATGCTCTCGCGCATGCAGATTCCCTGAGCGAGAATTTAGCGAGTGAAGGCGTTGTTCAATTTGTGACATCTGGGCCGGTCTCTTAAATTGCTTTGTGTCGCGTATGTTCACGCTGTCCTTTTGTCACGGCCGCATTTATCGCGTAGTAACCGAGCTTGTAACGTAGAGACGAAGTTCGTGGAAGCCATAGTGAGAACCTTGTGGTATAATAGGCTGTACGATATATACAAAGATTCTCGTTCAGTTCTCAGCGTCGATGGATTGCCTTGAACACCTTTCGTGAATTTTTCCCAGTGATTAGGCCCGAAACTTCAGTAAGAAACAATATTCGTGCACGATTTTATATGGCACAAGCTAAGCCAATCTGTGTATCGGTTTAATAGCGTAATTAAATAATTGTTGAAAGAGTATCCGACTGTATACCGTCATGGTTACTGCGACTTTTTTATTCCTGA